>NC_090928.1:371837084-373070001 GCF_040938575.1 Ambystoma mexicanum | reverse complement strand
GGCTTGAGGGGACAAAAGTGAGAGATGGGAGGAGAGAAGGCAGTGGTCACTCCAGGAGAGAGGAGTGGTCAGAGGGATAGAGAGGGGGAAGCCAGAAGAGATTAGGACATCAAGGGTGTGTCCTGCAGAGTGTGTCGGGCCAGAGGGGAGGATAGAGAGGGATAGGGAATCGCAAAGGTCGTGAAAAAGCAGAGATGAGGGACAGGGGGAATCAAGATGGATGGTGAGGTCACCAAGGAGGAGGAGTTTAGTGGTAGCGGTCAGGAGGGAGGAGGCGATATCGGACCACTCAGAAAGAAAAGAGGTGATTTGCCGAGGGCGCCGGTAGAGAGTAACAACAGTAAGGGAGTGTCTAGGAGAGATTGAGAGCCTGCAGACAAGGCATTCGAAAGAGGAGTAAATCTGAGTGGGAATGATAGTGGAAGGAGTCCACTCAGGAAAGATCAGGGCTACACCACCTCCGGGCCGGGTGGATCTGGGTGCGGAGAGGATCTTGTAGCCATCAGGGAGGAGAGTGTCAAAGCTTGTGACAGAGCACTTTCTTTTTGCCCATTGGAGAAATCCAGATCCTCTCTCACCACGTAGAGGGCTTCAAGTTATAATAATCTACTGACAAACCCAGCCGTTGAAGTTGTCAGGTGTCGTGTGGTGCACCCACCTTCATAGGAGAGCTAGCTGCGCCACGAGAGTATATGCATGACTGCACAGCATACATGGACAGGCTGGAAGGGAACATCCAGGTAAAGGAGGAAGACATAGAGTGAGGTCCTCAAGCATAGACCTAAACACAGGATGAGAATACACTGGTGCCACAGTAGTCTATCATAGGGACAGAGAATGTCTGATTGTCTCCCAAATGAGATGGCGATCAGACTACTCAGCGCAGGCAGCGGAATTAGTGGCCATGGTAAGTGCACTAAACATAATGGAAGGGCCAGTAGGTAACATTTTCTCAGGCTCTGCTTACGTCACGTCCACCATACATTCAGGTTTGGGCAGCTGGGATCGGAGGGGGTTCAGAAGGAGCAATGGGTCCCTGGCACAACATGCTGAATTAATAAATGAACTAATTGAAGCATTAAAACTGCCCGTAGAGGTAGCGATAATGAAGTGTGCCGCCCCTTTCTGGGCAGGACTTCATCTCCCAAGGAAATGACATGGCCGACAAATCAGCCAAAAAAGCGACCTAACTGCTTAAAGGGACCACTAGGATCTACACGGGTGCACAGGGGAGGGTGCTGATGATGTTTGCAGGGGAAAAGAGGACTGGAGTGTCAGAGAACACAGAGCATTTCAACGCAAACCCCATTGTACAGATTGAGCTTATGGCCCTTTGGGAACGTGCATCTGTTACAGAATGGGATCACAACAAAATAATTGTGAGTCCAAATAACTGGACAAACTCAAGAAGATGACAGGTTACCATTTTTAATGGCAATTATCTAAAACCGGGACTTTACAAAGAACAGCAACAGATGTACGCTCATTCTTTCTGTGATTTCCACTAAAAATACACTCATATACTTTTTTAAACATCAGAATTCTGTCATCCTACGTGACAATAGTGAAAAATCAATCAGAGGTTGGGAGTGGTTAAGGGACACATCTATATAAACAATCATATATGATCTAGGTTTTCCTTTCAAATATCAGGTTTCATTGTTTTCTCAAGCTACAAGGTCCTTCATTATATCGACTAATACAATTGGTTTGGCATGCTTGTGCCATGTCTGGAACATTCGGTTCAATTAGCAACATGTAAGCCAAGACCCATGTGCAAGTAGAAAGGACATGATGTTGCCTAACCACCCAATTAGCCCAATGTCTCTCTTCATCCATGCCTTCTGCCATGAAATTCTCTTTGTACTTTGCCTTGCAGAGTATTCTTGTCCTAGGAATGAAACGGGAGTGAGGGCATTCGCTATCGCGTCTAGAACTCCATGTTCAAGCCCTATTTTCAGCCTCGACTCATGTGATAAGAGACCATGAGGTTGTTCATTAAGCAAGCTTTTAGATGTTTTAATGATTCAAGACTTGGGAACCGCTGTGTTCTTTCTTGCACCTTAATGTGAGAGGATTCATCCTCCGCAAACATGTTCCTCTTGAGCGTAGATAGCTGACCTCGACTTCTTGGTTCTTGACTTCAGGCCAGACAGCCTCTCAACGCAGCTCCAACAACTTGTTTTTCTACTGCAACAAAGTCTTCCATTTTCTCTCCATGGTTCTTTTGCTTATTTACTTCATGATACCAATGTCCAGTTTCTTTACAAAAGTGGCTCTGCCTGTATTCAATTCACTACTTTTAGCTAGCCTATACAATAACTTGATCTATCATACGTTTCAGCAAATGTACATTCATTATACTTCTGATTTCTGTAGCATCTTCTTATTGTGTAATGTTCTACTTTTACACTTTTAAGATTCACTCGAGTCTTTACTTTGTCATTTTCCTCCAGGATGCGTACATTGTCTTCTTTCAGTATTTCAGGACTTTTTGCACACTGTCTTATGATGTCAGCAGCCCATTTTCTTAGCTCTTTCTCATATTCCTTCAGTGAATACCTCCTGCAGACTGTCATCATCTCGAGGGTACATTTGATAGGGTTTCCTCAATAGATACTGTCTTCTAAATACTTGATTCTGTATTGGTACAACATCTGGTGTTAGACAGGGCATGGTCTCATGTCTCCAATACAGGGGAGGTGGGGGTAGGATCTCCTACCGATGTATTAGTCAGCTCATCTACAATATAATTGACCTACAGAGGGAAGCTACCCAAGAAGGGAAGTATTTATGAGTACAGAGGGTCCTCTCTCTCACACAGATTTGGTGTGGAGACAGAATAGCATAGGCAAACCAGTGATGCCTTGGAAAATGCTGGCTATAGCATTGGAGCATACCAAAGAGTATGTAGTGTCCAAAGAGCACGTAGCGGCAGAATTAAATGAGGGTTGGTTTGTCCCTAAACTCCACAAACTACTATCAGAGTTTACTGGGAATTGAATGGTGTGTCAATAATTTTTGGCATGTCATACATTGAAAACAATATGGGGAAAACTACTGTGACCGAAAGGGCCTTTTACGGCACTTGCATGTTGAGTATGTCGATATGCAAGACAGTTGTACCTCCTATAGGTACATGCTTGTTGTCATCTTTGCTATTTCACGTTGGCTTGAGGCAGGACCCTGTGCTCAAAAGGACATCAAGTCGGCAGCAAACCTTTTGGTGCAGGAGGTGTTTTCAAGATGGGGAGTATGAGGTGAACTGAGGACAGATAATGGCAACTCTTTGCGAATGACCTATACAATGAGGTTTCAACCCTCCAGGTGATAAAGCACCACCTTTGCACAGTGTACCAACCGCAAGTGAATGTTGCAGCGGAGAGCTTAAATGGCCTGCTTAAATATTGCTTAGCAAAGCTAACAAGATCTTTGGGCAAAGGTTTTTGCTTCCCATAACTGCTTTTTGCATTATGTAACTCACCCGGCACGGACCATCTTTTGACTCTGCATAAAACTGTTACTGGAAGGAGAATGCATGTGCCTTCCTCTACTGCATGTACAATTTTGGATGCTAACACAATGGAACATGTACTGGGGGAAGGATTTAACGCACATTTGACCAAACTCATTAAACCATTGAAATACATGTCTCATCAGTTTCAGCGACCAACCAGCCAGCCGGCCAATGAAACAACAGCCACAAGTGCACATAACAAGGACACAGTTCCACAAGCAATTTTGTATAGAAATGGCGAGAGCCTAGGTACGCTGGCCTCCATGAAGTAGTGGTCCTGACACCTGCAGCAGTAAAATTAAAAAAAGAAAAGCATGGATCCACATGTGAGACATTTGCAGAGACAACAGCGTAACCTCCTCCAAAGAGAGGAAGAGAGGGGACCAACTTGATGGAGGGTATAACTTTACAGAAGGCCTGTAGAAGAGGAAGACAATGGACGTACAGTAGCTGGGGTACCACTACCACTATCCATATGCTATAGATAGTGGTAAGACTGTTTTACATTTTGTTGTTGTTTCTGGCGAAATGCCTAAAGAAAATGAAAAATGAATGTGAACCAGAAGAAGCGTATTCAGTGTAGAAAAATGTAATGAGATGATTGGGGGGTGACAGGACACAGCATTTGGGAATGTGTGGTATGAGGATATAAAATGTGTGGGGTGAGAGTAGGCTAATGGCACCTGCTATATGTGCTCTCTAATTCCACACGTTACAGGGAAACCCAAGCTATTGCTGTCCCAAGAGGTAGCACCAAGGAAGGATGGATGCATAATGCATTTGTCTCTATGTAAGACTCATGGCTGTTTCAGCGGAGAACGGTAGTGGTTGATTGGATAGATAAAGGGGAAGAAGTATACCCTGATAATTATTTACAACTGGAGAGTATGTCCAAAAATGAAGCCACCAAGCACATAATACTACAATATGTAACAGACGGGGTAAGGAGAGGGAAGCAGTTGTTCATGACCCACAGCAGAAAACACTGTAACAATTTGACGGGACACAATATACCATGGTGCCACACCAGACCTCTGATGAAAATTCAGAATTCGGTGTTTCGTGATGGAAAATTGGAACAGGGGTTGGTATAGTGTCCAGAGGATGGTACGGGGGATAGAGGGATTTGAGGAAGATGTGGCGAGAAAAATAAATGACAGTTGTTAGGCAGTATCGAATGACCAAATCCATGTTTGGACTTGGATAGAGGAGAGCCATCAACCAGTTCAGATAAAGCCTGTTACAAAATTCTCTTTGTGTTTCAGGGCAACTGGGACAACTGTGGTGGGCTGAATACTGGCTGCGAGAAGACAATGAGCATTCTGGAACTCCAGAGAAGGACAGCCACAGGGATGGACCACTGGTGGGCCTGCGGATCAAAACCATATGCCCAGCTGCCTCCAGACTGGGGTGGGGTCTGCTCCCTGGTCATGCTCTACAGCCCTGAATTGATCGTGCCTCGAGCAGATTTACTACCCTTTAACAACCACTCGGCATTACAGCAAAGGAAGATGGCGAAAGAGCAAAGAGCACCAGGAGGACAGGAAAACACCAAGAATAGAAGGAAAAGGAGCAGTAACTACTTTTCAGAAGAATTCTCACAAAGTTTGTATGCCATCCCACACCACTTCCGACTGTTTAGTAAAGCATCCGTCTACTAATGTTACGGCCTGGGGTGCAAGCAGCCACTAATGCTAAGTAGCTGCAGATTACCAGGTACGAAGTGCTACAACTAGCACATGCAACTGAAAAAGGATTGAATGCAGTGAGAGAAGAACTCTGTGCCCTACGCCTAGTAGCACTCCAAAATAGAATCATCCTGGACATTTTATCAGCCATGGAAGGCAGTGTCTGCCATGACATTGTCTGAAGCCTTCGAAGAAATGTACACACTTCACGAGAAGATGACCAATGAGACGCACAATACTACATCTGACAGTTGGCTAGATGCAATGTTTGCCTGGGTGCCCGAGTGGCTGGCTGTGTTGTTTAAGGTGACTGCCCCCCTGCTTGTCTTGATGCTTGTCGCCTTCTTTGCAGGACAGTTGACTTTAAGAAACTGTAATTGCAGCAGGAAAATAATTAGTTATATAATTTATGCTACTGATTGGGGAAAGGAAGGTGGAGGAAAAGATAACAAAAAGATGTCCAGCGTCCTGGAGTGAATGTTGGTGATGAGCAAGAACAGGTGATCTTTTCAGTGTCACCACCAAAAGTAGAGAACTATGATGCATTTTGGGTAGAATGTTACTCAGATGGCAGGATTGCATGGTAATAAGCTCCACCTTGGAGGGTTATGAAGAAGAGGGAGGGGACATGGACAGGGTAAAAGGTTTATGGATGCCCAAAACAGTAAGTACAGAAATGGTTAGCAAAAGAGTGTTGATAGATAGATCGATTGAAGGGGGTAATGCAGTAAAGGTGCTGATCTAGCACTGTCAAGGGGGGCATGACTACCATTTGCTGCAATGATAGGACCAGGGCAGGGCACCCATAGACGGAGAGGATGTCATTGACAGCTGTGATAAAGGTGTCTAAGGCACACGTGCAGCCCAGAACCATGGGGACAAGAGCAGATGGGAGCTCAAGGGGGTAAATGAGGGGGCTTCAGGAATGTCAGGTAAGAAAACGACATAACTAGGGTAAAGTAAAATTAAGGGGAACCCCAAACCGCCATTATGAGGTGAGAACCACAGGTAAGTAAATCATGTGGGTATAACACTGACAGGCCCTGCGTGATGGGCAAACAGAAAATTGCATGAGTGCTCAGCGGTAAATGAGGTGCAGGAAGATGATGCCAGCTGACTGTTCCCAGGAGACAGTAGTTGCTGAGAACAGGAACCAGCAGATAAACACGTTGGAAAGCTCGGCTCTCGGGCGCTGGCAGGGACCGGGGACAATTAAATGCATAAAAACACATTCAGGGAGACACTGACGCAGTGTGGTGAGCAGTTTCAAATTGCTCCTTGGCAAGTGGGCCTGGGGAAAAGATTTGGGATGAGGGGTGTATACGGGAAGGAGCCAATCATAAGGTGAGTTTTGGTCTCCCTGCAACATGTATATTGTGTTCTCACTGATGTCTGTGAGGCACCTTATTGGTTGGATGCCGTGTGAATGTCTCCCTTCCCACAGACACAGGGTGTCTCGTGTCTTTTCCTGTGTGCTGACCCATGGCAGAATAATGAAGTCCCTGCGGGGAGAAATTTGGCACCACAGGGGAGATGATGAACATAGGGGTCAAGATTGTTGTCTCCAATCATCGTTGATTAATATATGTCTAGCTATAGGAGGCTGTAGTGGTCCCACCAATCATTTTAGGATTTTTAATATTTTGCAACATTAATCGCAACTGCTTTCGACTATTAACTGTATACACTATCTGACTGCAGTGGGCAGTGTTGTCAGCTCTTATCAACCAGTTCTATTCCACTGTTCTGTTTGATTTGTGCTTGCCCTGCTGTAATAAACAGTGCTACTTCTTGCCTGGTGTACGCTCCTTCCTGGATTACTTCTGATGTCTTTTTGACTATGTGCTCGAGGAGGACCCCTGATACATGGTCTGCTTTGTTATTCATATACATTTATTTGTTGCCCAAAGGTATACTTACACAAAGATTATCTGCAGGAATACATGAACATGGGCAATACTCTCTGTTATTTTAGTTAGTGGCAGGCCTGTGCATCGCTAGTGTCGCTTTCTGAAATCTGCATGGTTATGTTTCTCTAGCTGTGTGATGATACTGGTGCCCTCATCCTTACTTTAGCCCATCATCTTCAGGAATAATGGCAACACTATTTATTATGATGTGGTGATGCTGACGGAACATAGATGGGATAAGGCACCCGAATATGAAAAAGGTCAAATAGTGTGTAGGTAGAAAATAAGGAGGAGACACAGGGAACGCCTTTAACACTTGTAATTATAATCTGCATGCTTAGATTATGCATTTTACAGATTATTTTGGGGTGAGGACTCACTCAGGTGGGGATATGGTTGCCTTTACTATCTGTATTAATGGGCCTCCTTATCAAAGAGGCAGTACAACAGTACAATGAAAAGGTACCCACCATTGTGAAGGATAGCCATCTGTCTTTTTACTTGTATTAATAATACAATGATACAGATAATCTCAGAGAGGGTGGTCTGCTAGCATCCAACACACATGCTGGGATTTAAACATTAAACACAAACACTAAAGCACAGGCTACAGCAGAGATATCTTTCAGAACACTTTAAAGCATTTAACAAAACATGCTAAATGTGTTGTTTTGAGATGTTCCTTAAAATGTCAGAAATGCCACTAAGCAGCTACAAAATGTAGTTGTTTTCCATCTCCCATCCCATCCAGGTTTAATTTAGCTGGCAGGCCCACCCACCCAGTAGGAACAAAACATCCTTCATGCCATATATCTGATGCCCAAACAGCATGCTCACCCTAGATGCACTAGAATTCTTCATGGCACCTTTTGTAGTACACCAGTACATTTTTGCAAGTCTGCTTAGAGGTGCATTCAGAGACTTCTGCTGCTTCACAGATATTTTTTACTATGACTCCCATGATCCCCATCATTGGCTATGATGGCCAGGGCCGATGGGAGTTATAGTACAAAACATTTGGAAAGCCCAGGTTTGCAGCCCCCTGCACTAATGGAGTAGCAGATGATGGTGCAGATCAGGATAGGCAAAATAAAAGACGTGATGACTGGAAGGTTTAGAATGAATCTTAATCTCTGGCATAGCTCCGAGCAACCCTCCAGACCATCGTTCTTAGACTGCCACGACATTGCAGAAAGGGGAAAAGAACATATACAAATCAGGCTTGGTCCCACGCCAGAAAGGGTCAGTTCACCCTGAACTGCATGGTTACATCCCTTCTGCACGAGACCACAAGCAAATCCAGACATGTTTCGGCCTCCCTGGGCCTCATCATTAACGTGCAAGTTGGGTCTCTGGATCCAGCAGGCTCAGGTCCTACTCTGGGCCCGCCCAAGTGAATTTTAGCTTTCCCCAATCCCGCTGCTGTCCATTGGTGGGACCCTCACCATACTGAGTGACTTATAATGCAGACATGTTCATTGCTAGCTGTCGGCATGTCAACACTTCAATGTGCAGTGCATCTGTATTACAGCAGAGCGGTGAGGCATCCGTCAATACTTTGCCCATCTCTCCCACCCCAGTTTGTTAAGTTGTAATGTATTAAAAAACAAAATATATAACGTTTGTTATATCTGTCCACCTGCACTTACTGTACCCTTTGCCTCCCCCCTCCCTATCATTGCTCCTTCCTTCCCTACCTGCACTTCCCCTGCTCCCCCTCTCTCCTGCTTTCATGTTACAAGAGTTGCACAATCCGAATGTCTCAAGACCTAGTAGGAATGTTTCTGTTTTGTTTTTTCCATCCCTGTTCCTATACGACCTGCACCCCTTTGCCCTACTTTTCATGTTACAGCACTTGAACGATGCGAATGTCTCAAGGCCTAATAGGAACATTTCTGTTTGCTCTTCATCCCTGTCCCCCCTTCCTTGTCTTGATGTGCCTTGAAACACCATTTTGCTGAATAGGCGGTTTACAAAAAGACCTGAGCAATTTGTTTGGTGCAGGTAATGGGTTGCTGCAATCGGTAACAAAAGGGGTGGCGGTTGGTTGAGAAAGATTAGGACCCGGAGCAGGGGCCGCCAATTTGACAGGTTGTCTAGGATGGCACAATTCCTTGCATCTGCCCTTTTCCCACAACATAGTGGAGTGTGTACTTGATTTGATTTGATTTATAAAGTGCGGAATTAGCCCGCAGGCAAAAGGGCGCTATCCAAACAAAGTACAAACAAGATCACAAAATACAAAATAAAAATACCACACAAAATATGCAGAATTCTCAGGCCATGGGCCCTTAAATCAATGAGGTAGTGTCAGAACAAACATTTTGCTACGCTCAATAGCACACATCATCCAGAACAATTCTGACGTTAGAAGTGAGAGGGCAGTTCTGCATGGTTTTACAGCGGCTCAGGAACGCAGGAAGGTTACTCTGACCACAGACTACAAAAACACAGTCAATATTATTCTCTGTGGACCAACACTTAACTTGTATTCCAATACATCAAAGCCCAGTTCTTACTTGCAACCAATGGAAGACCTTATTTCTTAAGGATTGTCTGGATACCCACCACTTGGATCTATTTACATTAGTCAGTATAAGGTTTCTGCGATCCATAATACACCCAATCAGGTTAACATCCGGAGTCATGGGCACATTCAACGTCTTGATATGAATATCTTTCTCAACCAGGGTGGTCATGGCATTAGCGATACAAGTCATAATACTCCTGGTCTTTTTTGGCAGTGATTTTCCAACACACACAGGTTTTACTGACAACATAGGCACATCATCCAAAACAAAAGTCTGCTGGGCACTACCTGCCCCACGAAGCCTAATGGGTTCTTAAAAGTGGACTCCATTGATTTGGCAAGCTATGTCACCATAACTCTGGGCGATATTTGCATTAGTTTGACACTGATTGTCCACCCTTACCGGGTTGGATTATGTCAAGACTTTTGGCCTCATTACACGGAAGGCGGTATTGATTTAACGTTACCGGTAACAGAATACCGGTAACGTTAAATCTCCATGCGGATTACGACCCGGCTCACCGCCATTAGCGGCACCGTTAAGTACGGTGCCACTAATAGCGGGCAGGCCGCGTGCGCGCGACCCTCCATCCGGTAAATTACGCCATGCCGCTATTAGCACAGCATCACAAAGCTGGTGGACATGCCAATAGCGGCATGGTAAAGCCCCCCAAACCCCTTACCGCCATGGTGCTAATACCAGCATCGCGAACCACCCGTTAAGTGAACTGAGCAGTGTTCCCACCTGCCACAGGTGGACACAATCAGCACAGGTGGAGGCAATGGAGACTGCGGCAGCTCAAAAGGAGCACACAACACCCCTTCCCATACCCCTTCCCACACCAAGATGGTTCCAATACTGGCAGCATTACATGGCCTGGAGGACCTGATTGCAGCGCAGCTGCAACAACAACAGGCAGCACAAAGGAGACGCAGGAGGAGGAGGAGGAGGAGGGCAAGACAGGCACAGCAAGCACCACCACGGCACTTAATCATACCACAGAGGCACCTACCAATCCCCAGGATCAGAGCCAGTCCATTTAACCTAACCCCTGAGCAGATACACACCCTGTACCGTCTGGACTGGGATACTATCACCAGCATCGTGGACATGATACACAACGACATTGTGAGCCTCATAGACATCAGAACTGCCATCCCCCCGCTACTGAAGGTGGTGAGTGTGCTCCACTTCCTGGCCACAGGCACCTACCAGCATACAGTGGGACAGATGCATGGCATCTCACAACCAGTATTCTCCCGCACGCTGAACCAGGTACTCGATGCCCTCCTGAAGCATGCACCTGAACACATAACCATGCCACGGACTGCACAGGAGATTGCAAACACAAAAGTTGGATTCTATTCACTGGCAGGCATACCAAGTTGCATCGGGGCCATCGACTGTGCCCATGTGGAATTGGTGGTCCCACATCAGTCCAAATGGTATGTGACGCCAACAAGATAATCACACATTGCTGTGCCCGATTTCCCGGATCAACCCATGATTCCATGGTCCTGCGGAACTCAACTATCCCACGCTACATGGAGCGACAAACCGCACAACGTTTGTGGCTACGTGGTGAGTAGCAGGGCAAGCACATGGCAGTGTGATTGGGGGGGGGAGATACATACTCCAACTGGGTGTGTTTTGGGGGGGAGAGATACATTCTCCAACTGGGTATGTTTTTGGGGGGGAGAGATACATACTCCAACTGGGTGTGTTTTGGGGGGGAGATACATAATCCAACTGGGTGTGTTTTGGGGGGGAGAGATACATACTCAAAATGGGTGTAGCTTGTCGTCCGCCGGACAAATGCACATACAGATGTACGCCAATGTCCATCTGGGAAGGCCGCAACGTACTTGAGATGAACCGACATGCAGGTTTAAGGTACACAACATAGATAACAATCCAGGTCTAGAAACATTAAACATCCATCCACATACACATTGCACAACATTCCACGCCACAAAATATTACATTTTACACATGCCATCAAGAGAGCCATCCTGAATTAGTCCACCCCAACATCAAATATGCAATGTGCCCCATAATGCATGCAAATGGATCACCCCTAGCCATAGCATTTCACCACGCACCTATACCACACTGAAGCGATGCCTCTCTGCATGGCAACATCAGTGTTGGTATGGCAGTACACCAGCAGTGCAGAACTACATCTGCCAGGCCCCAGGGACACTAGAGACCTCGCCTCACCTAGGACATGTCAATTACTGCTGGAGGTATTGATGGGGCATGTCCACTTGCAGGGTGTAGCTCCCCCTTGCACATTGCTGTCACACAGACCATCTGCATGTATGCTGTCAATTGTGTACGTGAATCACAATGCAATGCCAATTTGTGTCATTCGAACAGGCCGCTCTTGAGGTGAACAGTGACAGGACCCTGTTCCCTCCCCCATACAGGTGATGCGGGCTTTCCCCTGAAGAGCTGGCTCCTCACACCTGTACGGAACCCACAGAACAGGCACGAGGAGGAATACAACCGTGCACATACCCGGACCCGCATCGTGATCGAGCAGACTTTTGGCCTTTTGAAGTCACGTTTCAGGTGCATTAGCAGGTCTGATGGCGCTCTCCTGTATGGACATGAGAAGGTGTCCAAGATCACCATGGAATGTGTCATGTTGCACAATATGTGTATCAGACGGAATGTGCCACTGCCCCCTAACGTTGAAATAGCAGTACCTGATGAGGATGATGATGGTGATGAGGACGGAGGTGAAGGGGATGCAGGTCTTGCAAGAGGGGATGGGCAGGAGGGACGTGCTGTGAGACAGCATCTGATCAACCAAATATTCTGAGGAATATGTTTTCGTACTGTCACATGGATATTGTTAGTAATGCACTGGTGTATGTTTGTGAGCACGCAATGGACCCTGTTGCCAATAAAGTACACAGAAACAATGAGGATGTCCAGGCCTGTGTTTTGAACATAAACCAGTGTATTGAGTAATGAAAAGGTGAAAAAGTGCAAGTCCCCGAACATCCCAACACCCTTCCCCCCACCCCCCATTACACACCCATAACACCCTTACCCCCGCCCCCACGACACACCCATAACACCCTTCCCCCCAGCCCCCACGACACACCCATAACACCCTTCCTCCCACCCCCCCCCACAACAGTTCCTCATGTGTCTGCCATGTATGCATTTGGCCATGCACGCAGTGGAATTTCCATCAACCCCCTATTTGTCATTGTCTGTGGCAGCATTTTGAGAATGGGCAGACGAGCGCCTGGTGGTGCGTGTTGAGCGCCGGAGGGGGCTTGTCTGTCTTGATCCTGAAGATGATGATGGGGCAGACTGTCCTTGTTGCAAGAAGTGGCGGTCCATGGCGTCAGCCATGCGAGATAGGACCTCCCTGAGCCTTGAAATCTCAGTACACAGCCTGTCAGTGTTTGCGTCCATCCTGTCAGTGGAGTGCCTTGCCGTCTCCGCAATGTTTTCCCTGAGATGGGCAACCTCCTCAACATGCTGCCCAACCAGCACAGTCAATTCTCGTTGACTCTCCAGGATGGTGGTCAGTTGGAGGGCAGTGCTGGGTGATTATGCACTGGATGCAGTGCCCTCAGAAGAATCCACTGCAGCTGGTAAAGCCACCAAGAGGGACATAATGGCAGGATTGTTCTCTTCAACAGTCACATCAGACCCTGGGGTCTGGAAAGGTGCAGGCTCCGGGGTACTACGGGGGATTGGGGTGTGCATCCCCATTGGGTCAACTATGGTGTCCTCAGGATCAGACAGGGGGCAGTGGCAGCTGCCTCACCAGCGGAGCTTGCCGCAGCTGATGGTGGGCCCTCGGTGGCTGCTATTGGTGCCTGTGGGATCTCCTCCAGTGGTGTGGCTGCAGTTTGTGGTACAGCTACTGCTGCCCTGACAGTGGCACTTCATCGGTGTTTCATGGTCATCAGGTGTGACCTTCCCCACTTTCCCCTGGAAGTTGTGGGGGTGTCCTCCGATTCCTGGGCCCTTGGCCTCTTACTAGTCGCTGGTGCCAGGGATGCATTAGCGGCATCCTCGCCATCTGTGTGTGAGCCTGTCAGGGACAAGAAGGGGGATGGCATTGGTTGATTTTCAATATACTTAATGGAGTTAACATCAATGATGCAGTTGTGGCCATTGGGGCTTAGTAGTTGTGGATGCAGGTGATGTGCCAGTTCAGTGCCTCATCCATGCATGGTTGTGTTTGGAACTTGTGACTGGTGATGTGCGCATGTGTGTGTGTTTGGGTCTGACACTGACATGGGGAGGGATGGATGCATGTGTGGATGTGTGTCCATGCATGAGAGGAGTCTGTGCTGATATATGGGTCAAACAGTACATTCACATCGCATTCTGTCATGTGTACACTCACCTGCATACGAAGTGGTACCCACGCCGACCTCCATGCTGCCTACTCCCTCAATGGATTCAACTGCAATGAGGTTCCCACAGGTCTCCTCCCATTCTTTGAGTCGGATGGGTGAACCAGCTCCTCCTTCACTGGCAATCCGGTGGTTCTCCGCAAGGATGCCCCTCACCCGCAGCCTGAGGTCGTCCCACCTTTTCCAGCACTCACGCACTGTGCGGGTGCTGGTGCCGACTGCACTGACTTTTACTGCCACTTGTTCCCAGATGGCTTTCTTCCTCAGTAGTGTGGGCCGCCACCTGTCATTAGCAAAAACAACATCAGCATTCTCAGCCAGGGTCTGTGTAAGCATATTCAATTCCTCAGGAGTGAATTTCTCCTTGCGCTGCCTGTCAGCACTTTTTTTGAAGGCCTTGGGCATGATGCAGGTGTACAGGATGATTTGCAACTCTGAACAACTCGTAACAGGTCCAGGGGGCAGAGGATGGCAATGGATTGTGTTTTTGAAGATGGCCGCCGTGCTATTTCCCGTTCCTGTGCGATGACGCTATTTCCGGTTCTGAAAAATAACGGTCACCGCTAATAGCGGTGACTGATATTTCCATGCAGCAGGAGGGCGGAGGTGCAATCAGCACATTGGTCGAGGGCGGTAGGTGACTTTATTGGGTCTTCAAACCTATGGCGGTAGGGGGTTTACCGGCATGGCGCTATGCTCGTGTCCGCGAACTCGTAATGGTACGCTATTGCCGCCCTCTTGTGAGGGCGTACACGTTAATAGCGCCATGCCGGTAAATTCCGTTTTTTACTGCGTACTGTGTAATGAGGCCCTTTATCAAAAACTTCTACCCAATGTGAAAAATCCATGCTGTTTTGGCATTGGTTAAGATCGGCAATAATCCTCTCCTTAATGTGTTGCCAACTCTCCCTGTGCCTTTCCCTATTGACAAGCTTAATATCCATCTGGGGCGTCTGCGCCAGGATTTCTGCAATAACATTCTACCTTCTCTTGGTTGGCGATTGTAGGGCTTTGGCCACTGCTACCTCTACTGGGGTGCAGTTTACCATGTGTCCTTCTGTTAATATTTCACTATCCTATACCACATCATCCTTCGGACAGATGGATTCTCCTGTGTGCACTACTAGCCTAGTCATGACCATTGGCACTCCCTTGTCATCCAATTGTTCTCCGCTTCCTTCCTGAAGACGTTGTCTTCTCAGGGATGGACTGAGAACAAAAAGAGGCCCTGGAGATCATTTGCAAAGTGGCCCCATATTACAGAGTTTCAGCAAGCCCAACCCTTTTCATATGAGAAAATATAGAAATAGTATAGGTTACCAGACAAAAGAGGCCCAGGGCGCAGAGGCCTAGCAGGAAATCTCCACAGTTCCCTATAGGCCAGTCCACCCCTGTGTCTTTTCCTGGAACTACTTGCTAGTACCACAGACAACCGACTATTAGTTGGGTCACACACCCAGACAGGGTGCAAGGTTCCAGTAAGGCCAGTTCCTCAGACCCTGATCCCGCTATTGATTGAGAGAGCCTTTTAGGTGACTTTATGGGTGGTCTTCAGTAATTATTCAAACACCCCCCTAGAAGTGTGTGTTCTAGTCCTAGGTATAACGGGCAGGAGAGAGCGCAGACAAGCAAAAATAGGAACGGAAACACTATCAAAGCATAGAGCCTGCTATCTCTCCAATACTCAAAAAATACACCAATACAGAAGACGCACACCAGGGCAACAGCAAGTCTCACAGAGAAATGGGAGCATGCAAGCTCAAGCAATGAACACACAATTCAGTAAACCAGGCTGCTTTGTTAGAACTCATCCACCCCAGCAACTCACGGCCAGAGCAGATGATGAACGACAGTGTCTGTGGTTTTCACTGCAAAGCAGGGACATCTCAGACCTTCTCCCACACCAGCTACGTAGTGGCTCCCGTGGCTAATGCTGGCAAACAGTGACAGCAACTCAGGGTTCCCGCACCCTGCAGTCCAAGTTGGACGCTAAACAGCACTCGCCTGACAGACACGCGGCAACACTAGAGGAAAGGACCCTCCTACAGGCTTGTCAGTATGTCAAGCCGCACCTGTCCGGCGGCTGCTTCAAGAGTGATCTTTAGTATCCTCTCTTCAGATACAAAACTCTCAAGTACATAGTATACAATACACAAAATCTCAAAGTCAGCCAACAGCTCACATGAGGAAAAGGCTAGAGTCACAAAATATACTCCAGGACAGGTAGTCTATATTACGGAACCTCTCAAGCCCAGCGCCCTTCATGATAAGTGGGCTGGGACATATGTGGTACTTGAGAAAATCAGTGAGGTACACTACCTCATTGATACAAAGACCCTAAGGCCGACGCACTGGGTCTTTCACGTCAACCGGTTGAAACCTCATTACAGCTGGGCTGACTTGGTGTTGGCTCTAGTGACAGATGATGAGCCTGAGTCAGAGACAGATCCCTTTCCGGACTTGCTGCACCCAAGACCACAGACCCGTCTCTAGAGGGAGTTCAAATCTCCCCAGACCTAAACAAACAAAAATTGCTGGACAGCGAGCAGCTGCTGGGCCACATTAGGAGTGAGGAAGGACGCTTTAGGAGTGTTCTGTATGTGTTAGTTAGTGGGTGCATGAAGTGAGTCTTGCACTGAGTTTTAGAACTCAGAACTACAAGTACCAGAATGCAGTAGCATAGTCTGTAAAACTAGGGTATATAATGAAACCAAACGCTCCTTCCCACTAAACGTCCAGAACCCTTTTCTGCAGGTCTGCAGATGTGTGTGTTGGTGCTGCCTGAAACAGCGAAGGGGGAGGAGTGAAGGAAATTGGCACTTGTCAGACGAGCAATGTTTATTAACTCCAGTCTTTTTTTTGTTTGTGCACTTAACTTTTCACTCTCAAACTAACACACTTGCATTCATAATTGAGAAAGCAAAAGTACAAATTGCGGAAAGCAAATCGGTGAGTGCCACAAAATAAAGACTGGGAGAACACCGCACAGTGTGAATCACGGTGACAGCTTTGTACATTTTTTTTTATAAAGCTCAATCCGTGTTTTCACACACTGTGTTCAATTCACTAAAGTAGTTCACACACTGTGTTCAATTCCCTAAAAAAGAATGGAATTGTAGTCTCCACATTGTGATACATCCGAAGAGCGCCAAAGCCGGCTGCACTGCCTTGCACTGAAAACAGGCCCGCGTGTGACTCGAGCTCACTTTCTGACCAGTTTCCCTGGTGACGGCCACGCCTCGTCGTTGTGGGGGAGGCTGGATTAAGGTAATAATCAAGGGTTTATAAACTGCTGGGCCGGACACTCATCTTCCTGACTGATTGACGCTGTGGAAAAAAAGTGCGGGAGCGGGCCTGTGGATAACCGTGGTGGACCTGTTGCAGTGTGGGATGGAGCAGACTCGGAAACACGAAACCCCCATACCTTTTAAGCGGAGGAAGAGTTTAGGTACACCGTGGCGGGATTTCGTTTGTGTAGTCGCAGTAGAGGCTGCGTGTGTTTGTGTTCAGTACGCGTTTCTCGCCTCGATTAAGAACACGTGTGCTTGTGTTTTTGACAGCGACTCGCAAGGAAGAAGTGGCGGGGATACACCGAAAGTTTCCATCCAAGGTGCCGGTGAGTCTGTCACGATTGCCGCGCCTAGAAGGCACTGCCCCCCCCCCCCCCCCCCTCCGTGGATACAGGTGGTCCTTCCCTTCCCCCACCCCGCCATTAGCGTCTTTACTTTAACGCACTGCTTGAGGTATGGGCAGACCTTGGTACCCGTCCCTATTCCTTATCAAAACCGAAGTTCTCCAATTTAAAAAAAAAAAATCCTCTGCTCTTAACACCAAACATGAGCGCCTTCGCCTGCTATTGATTTTTTTTACCGCTTGTTTGCAGGTGGTGGTTGAAAGGTACCAGCGCGAAAAGTACTTGCCCGTGTTGGACAAAACGAAGTTTCTTGTTCCCGAAGACTTGACCATGACGAAGTTTGTCACCATCATTCGGTACGTTACAATCTCTGGGCACTGACTTTGTTCGATGGGATGTGTAATGTTGCAGAGTAGGTATCTACTCCACGCCTTGTTATGGGGATGTCTGGCGGAAAGTAACTACCGAGTTTATTTCCCATGTGACTGTAATGGCATCTTGAGCCGTTCATCCTGTTGTCTTCCGGCAAATGGCATGCTCGGAGGGTGGTTTGCTGGGTCAGTGCGTGTGCAGCCGTTCGGGTGACCGCTTCCCAAGCTGCGTTCTCGTCTTCCTGCTAAACCATTTTTGCCCCCCGCCCGCCCGCCCGCCCATTGTGAGCTTGTCCATGACCGGTATTTTATAACATGTGCAGGAAATGCTTGTATACGACCGCTTGGCTTGGGGTTTACTCCTGTTCAATTTGATCGGAAACGCTATTCTGTCGGTGATCTCCTGGAAGTTAAATGATCTGCTAGGAACAGCCAGTTCAGTGACCGCCTACTTTAAATATATGGTCACTTTCCATTGTGTTAATCGCCTCACGCGCACACTTCTTTTAGTAGTACTTAAAAAATAAGTGATGCGTGTTAAGAGATGGGTTAGCCGTGTAGTGAGACTCGTGTACCGACTCCTATAGGGCATCGAGGAGGGGTGGTAATGCTTACAAAACCATATTTGCAGGCGCGCAAGTGTCCAGCTCACTAACATATGAAAGGTCTCTTCTCAGTGTTGCAAAAGAGACGTCGGTTACATGGAAACGTTGATGTAATGGCGCCACCTACTGGTAAAGAGCAGGATTGGAAGGACATTCTTGTGCAGTGAGCCTTTGTAGGAGGGCGAATTCTGCTCGAGAGCCCCTCGCCCTCCATTTAACTCTACTGCCAATACAACGTTAGTACAACACAGTTCCTTTTGATTATAGGTTGTATCCCCGTGCGACATGTTGGTACTGTGCGCCTTTGTTCTGCATGTAACAATGAGTAGGTGACTGTAGAAAATGTTAGTGCGATATGACATGGCATTGATAACCGCCAACACAAGTGTTTCAGTGTGCGAGACCAGCAAGGGAGCAGGGTGGGTGCAGAAAATATGGGTTAACCGGCTAGACTGGGCTAATTGGGCATTTTCCAAAGCTGATTAAGAAAAAAAAATGAGCACAAATCAGAACGTGCTTAACTTGGTGGGTATAACCTTTTCCATAAAGCGCTCTCCTCCCCACCAAAAGATTTGGTCAGTGTTTTACGACTCTAAAAAAACGATCCCTACTTCAGGGTGACCTTGTATCAAGGTTACCCTGAATAGTGCGTTAAAGTGCAACTCGGTGCTTTAGAGCGCATCACAATGTTCCACCTGACACTTCTTTTACAAGAGGTGCGGCGTATTGGTTCTTTAGCGGTCTCCTAAATGGCATTGTGGACTGCCGGGCTGCCACATTCTATTGGCTTACTGAACTGCATTGTTCAATTTGAGCACTGTCGGGGAGCCACTTGTATTTTGCCTCTAAAGCAGGCTAGCTATGTAGGTTTAGTGACGGTTGGGATGGTGGGTGGGGGCAATTGCCCTCTGACCTTTCGCTCAGGGGTGCCTATGAATGTCACGTCAATCGTAAAAACCTGCTCCCTAATCTGCTGGTTGAGTAGAGTTGCCACCTGGGCACAAATTGAAAACAATACTTATTGCAAGCCATAGCTTTGCATCAGTGTTAATCGGGGAATAGCTGTGTTCTTTGTGATGCCCACAACACACTCCCGTTTGGGGGCTGTCGCCTGCTCTGGCTTCCCTTGAACTATCGCAATCCCATTTTACACCCGCCCAGCAAACCTCCATCAGCCGCCAAAACAAAGTATCTCCATTTCAACCCACGTTTGACTCTAGCCTTGGATGCCACGGAAGGCCACTGGCCGAATAAGAGGTGCTTTGATTTAATGTAAGTCTTTGTGCTGACTGTAAATCCAATGCATTTGTTTGTAAGGAGTGACACAATTGTTGGTGGATCTGTGATTTGACCGCGGCTGATTTGCCCACGGCTGGAAAGTTTACATGAGAAAGGTGCGAACCACCAGATGCACCTTTTCATGCCCCCACACGTACATGCCCGCACCCATGACGCACCCCCACATAAAAAACCCACTTACCTTTTTCTAGATCTCCTCGCCTGCAAAAATACTGGCAAGGGCATCACAATATGGCCATCATGCGTGGTCCCTGAAGCAGCTGATTGGCTTGCCTGATTGGCTGGGCAGCCCCTCTAGAGATGCAGACATTGCCCCCCAAAATGGTCAGGGCCTAGCCATGTCTGGGCCGGGGAGGACTCGGAGGACCCCATGCAACTACACGGTCCCCTACACTGCAGTTCTGAGTAATCGCCCTTGCACGCCTTACACCCAGAACTGCTATTGTAGCACTGGTTGGCTGTAGTTGATCAACATTTCAAAGAGGTCACCTGTCCCACTCCGCGACTGGCTCATTACTTTGCCCGCATTCCTATCCACCTGCTTGCCCCCAAAAAGCATGCCTTCCTTTGCAGCCCTCCCTAACGTGGCATGCCCAAGGTCGTCTTTGATTTCCTTCTAGCCTATGGCGACCCGCCCACTCTTCCCTCATTGGATGAGACCCACTCAGCCATGTTGCATGTTGGTTTCAAAGGTGGTAATCTACTTGAACACTTTGATCTTGACGTCCTCACCCTTACCAAGACGTGGTTCAATGCCAGCTCTGGCTGCTCTTGACACGCACCTTAGGGCTACAAAATCCTCTCCATACCCAACAGGCCAGAGGTGGAGTGGCCCTGAATTTTCCCAGAGTGGGTCCCTGCTTCCATCATACCTACTTTTCGAATGCCTCATCTGTAGGGGTTTGGGGTCACTCTCACCACCATCTAGAGGCCTCCTGGCCCTTTCTCTCCCTTCCTCTCTGAATGGTCCGACCTTGCTTCTCCCTCTCAACCTCTTCTTCCAAACTCCTCCTCCTTGGTGACTTCAATATCCACCTCCACTCCCTTGATCATCCCCCTTCACAATTCTGTGTCTTTTGTGACTCCCTCTCACTATTCTTCCTTCCTGACCCACACACCCTGGATGCCTTCAATTCTGGAGACATCTGGTTCACCACCCCCTCTCAGTCCATAGGCCATTCACTCTCTTCCTGCTTGAGGAACCTTGCCCCGCCCCCCCTCCTGAGGAACCTTGCCCCGCCCCCCCCTCCTATCTGAGCCACTGCCAGCCTCTTCTGTCATCGACTGATCTGCTTTTACTTCCACTTTCAACCTCCTCCCCAGACTTCTTCTGACTTTGTCCTTGCTAACCTGCACCTCTCAATCTCAGTTCTTTACTCTTGCTTGACTTTGGTCTGGATAAGTTTGGTTTTAATTTGGGACTACTACAGACTGTATTCGACTCAGCAGCCTTCTATAGAAATATTTGGAGCAAGTTGAGATCTGGCGTGAGAATGCGGTAGTTCTCTTTATCATACTTTGTGAAATGCAGAGTCGCACCAGGTAAAAAGCAAGGGCTTTCAGATTTCTGAGCTGAAGGACTAAAGGGCTTTAGGAATTGCGAAATGGGAGAACTGCACTTGATGGGCCGGCATGAATGGGAGAACTAGGTATTTGTGTGGATTTTCTTCTCTCAGAACCCTATGTGCAGAGTCCCTGTTCCCCAGATGACCTTGCTTGTGATTGGTTGCCCCTTTTCCATGTCATCGCTTGTGTTTGGCCAAAGATTACACTTTGCACTCTGAGTAGAGTTGTTGTACCGCTTATTGGTGTGGTGAAAAGCACGGAGGCTTGGAAGCATAAAAGGCACCTTTTCAACCATCACAAGAATTATTTTAAGGGTCCATGAACCATGGCCAAGGAAATCCCTTTTAGTGAATGGAGCTTTGCTTCTACTGTAAAACAAATAATTTAGCGGCATGATTGTCATCCCGCTGCAGTTTTGCTAATGCGTTTCTTGTTGGATGGGAGTATATTGGACATGCGCAGTGTATGATTGCGAGTGAAGAGACGCTAAGGGGAACTTGCACTTAACTGAATTTGTTTCGGGTGTACAGCATGGTTTTGCCCAGGGTAGAACATGGCAGGCTGATTTGGCTGAATTACTGGTGGAGTTGATGGGTATTTTGCAAGACCGAGTGGATGGGTGTAGTGCACTGTGGGGCTGCGGAGTAAGAGATTGGTAAACACTAGGTACATGTATGCACTTGCCGTAGCTTTTTGTGTATGTAGTGCAGTTCTGTGTCAAATGCATGAGTGTCCTTCATAAAATCTGGACCCCTATATTTTGCGTAGCCATGACCTTGCTGCATCGTGTGGGGTTTCACCCCAGCTGCATTTGTGATTATGGGGGTGGGGAAATTTTCACAAGACGCCCCTCTCCTCCATGCATGGCTGGTAGGAGTAATCGGCCTTGTCCTCATGCTAGGTGGCATGTCGCTACCATCAGGCAGCCTGTTTATGCATGCCGGTGGCATGCTTTTGCTTCTTCTACGGATCCACGGTTCCCTAAAGCCCTGGCTAATATATAGCGAAGAGCAAACTAGCTGACCTGGCCGCTAAAGAGATCCATTCTCTGCATGTCTCTCAAGGCCGGTGACTGTCACGCCCATTGGACATTGCAGCTGGCATGACGTGTCTGCTGTAAGATTAACTTGCCCTCTAACAAAAACGGCTTGAATTAGCCTCACAACCTTTTATGTGCATTGTCGGGGGCGGAGGGCGACAAGTTGGCTAAAAGATGAAGCCTACGGAGAATTGTGAACTTAGCAGCGTTGGGTTAGGCAAGTGGGTTCTTACTGGGCCTTCAGTTTACTATTAGTGGTGCAGTATTACATGCTGTTGCAATTCAATGCCTTCCCCTGGTTGGGAGGGGGTGTATGAGTAATGTCCTTGGCTTTGGCATTTTACATTTTTTTTTTAGTTTTTTTTTTTGGTGATGCTACTGCACGTTTAATTGGTCTCGTGTGTATTTTACGACTTGGCCTGTATGTGTCTGCAGCAACTCCCAACTCTGCACCCAGGTCGGCACTAATGAGCCTGGACGACACTGGGCAGGAAGGGCTACTGGGTGGACCCCATTAGCAGGGTCGGTTCTGTGTGATGGCACATTTAACGGATGCGAGTGACCAAATCGTCAATGCTTGGTGGGGGTGTCTGATTGGATTTATTTTCCCTTGCATTGCCGTTCTAGAGTTATACTGATCTGTGCAAAGTTATGCAAATGATGGACGTCATGCCCACTGCGGAAGACTGGTTAGTCCTCTCCATAACCACACTGTAATGTGGGTTTACAAGAGGTGGAACCTTCAATGGGATGGGGCGAGGGGGTTGAGATGCATTTGATTGGTCTAGGACAACCGGCTGTCTCTTGCTACCCAGTCTTATTACCAGTGGCTGGAATTTAAGGGTGTTGCTGTATAGACATGCAAACCTTTAATAGTTGCTTGTGGGATTATATGGAGAAGTGGGGTAGAGCAAGTGCCTTGTGGTGGTTTTTCTGCTCTGGTTTGAGGGGATAAACGCAGTAATGGAGGCACACGCGTGGCGGTTGGCTTAACCCCAGAGTCCACACACCTGGCGTACTTGAGTATGATGTGAAGCAGTATTTTTAACGTCATATTTATGCCCTTCCCCCACTGCAGATGCCGGATGGCCTTAACAGCGACGCACGCTTTTTACCTCATGGTGAACAACAAAAGCTTGACCACGATGTCCCTCACCATGTCCGAGGTGTACCGGGATCACAAGGACGAAGATGGCTTCCTGTACATGACCTACGCTTCGCAGGAGATGTTTGGTGGCTGCTTGCCCACCAGCGTCAACTAGCACACTTCAGTAATATGGGACCAATGCCAGTCAAGTTTTAACTAGTAAAACATGTTTTAAAGCAGCCTTTCTGCACCAGTTTTTGTATTGTAAGGCATATTAACCATTTCTGCCAAAAGCAATTATTTGCTCTGTAGGCTGCTGCTGAAGTTGGGTTGGATTCTGATCGCATTGGACACCTTTTCTTGGCCAGCCTCACCAGTCAATCACTGAGATTTTAAGTAGCACTGTCATTCTATGCGAATATCTTTGCCATTTTACCCCAGTGAATACCGTGCCTTCTGTCATCCGGTTGGCTGTAGTCGGGGAAGGGAGGGTACAGATGGCAGGAGTGTTTAATGTCCCTGGGGTGGCGGGATGGGTAAGGCGGGGTTTGGAGTGTGGCAGTTTGTCCGCCTCTAATATACTCAAATTTTATGTAATAATAAATGAATCATTTTAAGTAACACAAAATTGCACATTTACTAAATTCTAAATTGTTTTACTTTAGATGTCATTCTATTTGTAATAAAGACCTTTAAGATATCATAGTTGCAGTTTGTTGCTTAATAGCCACGCTGAACGAAAAATCTGTTACTAAAAATGGCGGCTCATCAACACATGATGGCTTGTTTTATGCGTGATGTGTAGGGTACGCTGCCACAGGGGTGGATTTGCAGATTGCTATCTGCACATATCTAGTAACTGTTGCCCCAATGCCACTTGTACTGCTGTCCTGTGGTGACCTTGTTGTAGCAGTGTGTATATTTCACTGTGAATGGAAAGCTTGATGCATTCCTTATTGAACACGAAAGTCAAGCCTAGGGTGTTTCTGTGGTGACTTAACCACCAGTGGGGTAAGGTATACATGTTGCAAATGTGTCTGGGGGGCGGGGGGCAATGTGGTTTTGCTGTGAAGCATCAGGTGCCCAAAGGTAGAGGGAGTTGGCTAGTATACTGCATTTTCTAAATCGGGGCAGTTCCTGCTCACATGGGGCACTAGCTTACTGCTACTGTAGTAGATTGGGATCTAGAGTGGGGTAGGTCACCATGTAAACGATCATGTCTGCCATTGCGAGGTTGTAGTTCAAATGTGAACCTTGGCACGGCTTCCTCAACCTTTGGCTTATCAGAAGGACAAGTGCGTTCTGTATCTCCCCTGTGGATTGTCTTCAGAGCAGATCGTCACAACCTCAGACCTCAATAGTCGAAGTGTCACAGACCAACTATTCCTGAAAAGCTCTTGCCCCAACAAACTTACTGTGCTGTGTTGCAGTGCAGCCTCTGACCGTTTCTGTAGCCTACGGGATCCTGCAATGCATATGTAAGCTTGAACTAGAGTTTAGTGACTGCTCCATAGCTGCAAGATGGCGAGCTGCATGTGACGGTGCTTCAAGGGAATGAGGCTAGTGAACTTCACCCGCAGGACCTAAAAAGATTAACCTGTAGGTAAAACTGCCATAACCAAGCAATGCTGTTGGAGCCGAGACTATTTTGCCACACACCCAATCATAGATGTCAGGTTTGGCAATGCCAGCCCAAGAAAAACCATTGGTAGGCAAGGCACTGTACCCAGTCTCCATGTGACTTGTGTGGTCCTTCCTGAGCAGTACCGCGGTCATCCTACCCACCTCATGCAATAGTTATCGAACATAATTCAAGGCAATGAGGAAGCCTATTCCTTGGACCCCCCCCCCCCATGACATTGTCATGAGATGCTCCCATTATGCAGTCACTTTACCAGAGAACAGTCATTTAGCACAAGCTTGGAATTATTGCAAGGTGTTGAGACGCCTTTACTACGTATTGCAATCCTAGACATTTGACAAGGAAAGCTCAACCTATTGGCTTAGGTATTTGCACTTCATTGCGTTTGACCAATAGGTGTGGACTTGGAAAGGGGGTCTGTACCGGAAGCTAAAATGAAATGAATGGGAGATGCCCTTATTTTTAGTTGAGGCTGGTCTCGGGGCTACCGGAAGACCTGCTTTGCTCACAATGCATTATTTTAGGACTGACATTTATAGTCGCACACCTCCGTGTAGTTCTACTGCCCCTTCTGCATGAGAACATCAATTTATCTTTTTCTGCCTCTAACAATGGTTACTGACCCTATGATTATGTGGTGTAATATTTGCCTTGTCCTCATTTGAGTTACAAAGCCTCACCTTGGCTTTCCCCTGCTGGAATTAGGCGGTCTGCCAATTGCTTGGTAAAATGGGCTTCAACTTTGACCTCCCAGAATGAGGTGCATCTAGGGGTTCCAACAAGTGGCACGTGTTCAGATGGCTCCACAGCTTGAAAGGTTTACAGACGTTCCACCTCGGAGGAACATCAAGCAAATGTAGTCCTTTGTTTTCCTGCTACCTCTGAAGCACTGCCCCAGTAGAGGCCACTCCGCAACTCGGCTCTCCACTGTGTGTGCCAGTAATTCCACAACCCACAGTAACCACCCTGTTCCTTCCCACCCCCCCCCCCCACTTGCCCCTCAAGTGACCTCGAACACCACCTTATGCTCCCAGAACCTATGGCATTTGCTCCCTTCTCATTGCCTCTTCCTCACTCCAACAACGTTGTGCCTACTACTGTGCAGTACCATGCCCACAGGTCCCTCCCTGTGGTCCTTCCTGCTTCTGCACACTTGTTCCTTGTAGGCGGAGCCCTGCTTGGCGTGCAATGGAACAAGGTAGACCCATATAATTCTGAACTAAAACATTGCCCTGCCTTATTCTATCATTGTATGATTCGGGTGCTCCCAGGGGCCATATTTATCTTGGATGTATTCATGTCTTGTAGGAAGAAGTGTGTGTATATAGCTGACACCAAGCAAAGGGGGTCCATATTACTCTGGGTGCCCTGATCCTGTATCCCGAAGGCCCCTTCCAGATTAGGGGTGTAACTCCTGCATTAAAGGTTAATTGGTAAAGTTGCACTCCAAATCTGACCCGAGTGGGCTACAATTTAGCTGGGATTAATCTGAGCATTAATTGAGGTTCGTTTTATAACCGGATATGGCTACCAAATATCTAGGAAGACCTGTTTGGGTAGGGATATGCTTGTTCTGTATTCCGGTATGTAATGTTTGGGGATGGTTTTTGAGGTTCTAATGTGCTTGCAGTGTTCAGCATTGAGGATTCTCTAAAGCATAATAATCATCCCACATGTGATGTTCCTGGATGTCGGCACAATCCAGCCAGAGACTCCGTCCACTGACAATGAATGTGGCTCACAATAAAAACACTTTTTAATCACGGGTTCTTTATTTGAGTAGGCCCCCAACCTGTCTGGCACCCTTCACAAAAATCCTGTCAGTGGACGAGGAACCATAGATACTTGGTCTATTAAAAATAGCAACATTGGTACAAAGATTCCCACTACAGTTGGTTCAAACTCCTAACACCAGTTACAGAAACCTTTAATAGCAAACAGAAGAAAAAGCAACAGATGGAAATAAGTTAAGCTCGCCCCTAGCAACACTGACCCCCAATCTGCTAACTAAATTCTTTTTTTGGATGGAAGGCATTGGCAAGGAGTCAGGATGAAGAGGGGAAAAACCTAATTTAGAATTCAGCCAACCATCCCAAGCTGGGAGACCAGAAGACAAAATGCAAACCTGATTTATGAGCAAAATGGCATAATCAGATTTCACTTTTCTCGCACAGCAGCTTACAACCGCAGTGGGATAGCTAGGAAGGAAACTCTTGTTGCTGCACCCTAGAGATGAGGAAGCTTACAGACTACTTAGCAGTGCAACAAGAACACAAGGTACAAAAATCTATTTTTTGGGACCGAAGACAAATGCAAAAGAAAACACATGGCAGAATGGAATTCGTTTCTACATGGGACTTGTGATAAGTCGGCCACGGAAAGGGCTTGGCTGTCAAAATCCAATAGTTTTCGGGACAAGGAACAGAGGCACAGAACTGATGATTCTGACAGAAAGGTGTTACACTCTATGGGACTACGGTTAGGTTTCTTTTTCTATGGGACCCGGCAAATTGGAAATTCGTAGGAAGGCACACAATGCACAGGCACATTCGGTTTTTGTTAAAAGATTCTGAGGCTATATTTTAATGACTATAGTTATGAAAGAAAGGCACTTGGCATGAGGTGGTTATTCAAATGTCAACCAACTCACTGTGAATCTCTTTATATGGGAATTGATTTACTGCATGATGCGAAGGATTGATACAGACTCAAGACTTATAAAAGGAATGCACTAACCTACACAAGCTAATACAGATTTGTCTATGGAAAGGTGAACAGGTTATACTGGCAATTTGGGATTTTGAATTATTTTTCCAATGGGATGTAAGGGTCAAAAGAGGAAAAAGCAGTTTGGGGACTGGGGCTATGTGATACTTGCAATGCAAGCTTGTATTTGGGATTCTGGAAAGTCAGCAAGGTATCTAGACAGCTAGGCCAAGGGATCAGGTCACTCTGGATGGCTGGGCCAAGCGATCCAGTCACTGGTTTCTCCTCCTGGATGGGATGCTGGACAGTTAGGCAAGGTCTGGTCACTGGCCTCTCTTGGATGGGATCAGCTGCCTCCTACTTTCTCCCTGGGTTCTTGGGTGTGCCTGGATCTGGATGAATGGATGGTTCTGCCTGGATGGATGTATCTGGTTTCATGGATCTTGCTGTAGATGGAATGGATCTGCCCCAGTTTTGAATCTTTGAATCCTGTTCTTTCTCCCCCCCCCCCTTAATATAGTCAAAATTACATCCTCTCTTTTACAGGTTGGGGGAGGAGGGGTTGGTGAAAGTACCCAGGTATTACTGATGGGAGTAATTCATCAGTCCTCTCCTGCCTCTGGGCTGATTGTTTCAGGGGAAATGACATAATTTGTGTTTGCATTTATGATCTTTCTTTGTCTCTCAAGTCTATTCTTTAACAAAAATGAGTTCTAGATCAAAAGTTCAAACTTATACTAGCCACTGCCGTAAGAAGCAGATATGCCGATTCAATGGGTCACGGAATTGAACACTCCGATCGCCGGCTCTGTGCGAGTTTGCATCGCTGGTGGGCACATTTTTGCCTTTTTATGAAATGCGTACATATTCCTAATCACATTTAGCATATTTCCACCTAGTTTCATATCTGTCCCCTTTATAATTCAACCTGAAATGTCTTTATGGCCATTTCAGTTCAGAAGGTGCTAGAAACATGTACTTGGTCTCTTTACATTCGTGTAAAAATCACATTTACAACTAGCACAATACAAAATTACTACTTATTCAAGGAATGTCTTAAAATAGAAGGCCTTTGATGTCAACAAAATGTCTCTGCCTGGCTCAGCTTGCAACAAAGGAAGTTTATGAAGCCCTATGAATTTTGACAGTTAATCGTTCCAACTGGGTGCCTGAAGGAAATCGCACCTCTCAGTCATGCACAGGCCATACTGGCTTCCTTTGTTCTTTCTTCCAAGACTGCCTGCTAGTCTAGCAGGCCAGTGAATCCTCCAGTCTCCTGGCCATTGTGGGCGGTTTACTTATGGATGCAACATTTCAGTGGGAGGCAAGGCTTGCCACTGAATTCTGTGCCTGGGCCAAAAACCCAGTTTTACTGGTTTTGGCGTCTTTTCCAAGTAACCGTGTCTGGTGGGGACAAATATAATGTACATTATGTAACCAAACCTCTACCCACGTATTCAACATCTGTGCGAGCAAAAGCTGCCATTTGGCATTATCTTTTAAATGACATGTTCCTTATTTTCAAAGAGCAGATTCACACTTGTGCAGGCCTTTCATTTCAAATTACAAATGCAGTTCTGCAGACCACCGGATTGTTTTTCACTTATCTTTTGGGGGCTTGCATGTACTGTTTCATGGACATTAAGAGATACTGCACAGGATTTCTTTGATATTGACATGGAAAAAGAGAGCCGCCCTATTTTTTGAATTTTCTGTAATTTGAGTGCGATGGTTCACTTCAAAAGGAAACGGAAGCTGTTGGGTGAAATGCAGAACTCTTTGCCCTTCCCTTCATGTAATTTATCAGCAAGATAATGCCGTACTTGTGGTGTATTGCCTAACTTTTTGGCAATCGGATGAACTAAAGCACGCATGGAGCGCACAAATTTTATTGATTTAAATGAAAGAACAAAGGCATGGCCATCTAGAATGCTGTGTGCAGCTTTAATTTTTAGATGACAGAACAGCAACTGTAGAGGCGTTCTGAATTCTGGTAATTTTGTTATGATGCATTGCAGAGCCATTCTTTGGGTGGCAGTGTTCCATGCTCGCCTCATGTGCCAGGAAGACAAGCACCGCTGTTTTTGTGGCGCTTATTTGGTTGAAGGGGATTTCTGCAAAGGGCCTTAAATGTAACCTACAGATGTGCCCTCACCCCTCCCCCTCCTGCTTCCCCCCCTCCCCTGCTCTTTTGTGACTTTTTGTTGAGGAAGAGTAGGGCAGAGTGGGGTTCATTTGGTGGAATTCTCCATCATGGATCTGCACTCCAGGATCCCCTTCACCCTTAATTTGGTCGGTATGGGGCAGCACCCTCTTTTCTTCCTTCTCTTCCAGGTCCCCGGGGTGATCCTCGCCAGGCTAGAAGGTAGTGATGTTAATTATCTAATAGAAGATAGATTTTAAAGTTTTAGAACTCTTACTGACCTAATTCCCAGAATATTTACAAAAGTGGAACAATTACAATTTTTAGGATATGGATTTTTATTTTTTACAATCACACCAAATAAATTACTCAACAGAACCAGGTCAACCACTTTCAGAACATTTTTACAATAATATCAAGTAAAATACTCCCTGTTGTCTAATTAGCCACACATCCTGCTCTCAATGTTTATGGGGATGGTGAACTATCGGGACAGGCCTGGGATGGTGACCTGTTCTCCACTTTTGAACTTCAACTGCCTACAGTAGCAATGGGGCTGACCGAAAGGCTTTTTTCAGGATTGCCAAGGCCCTTGGTTTTCCCTCCAGTTGGGACCGGGCTTGGCAATTAATGAGATCCGTATTAATTGCGAATCGGTTGAGAATGTAACTGGCTAGGTAGAAGGCAAAGGGAACACCACACACGACCCAACTATTATGGTCTATGCTTTTACCAGAAATATACATTTTTAGCCTACAACTGCTAAGCAAATGTTTGGAATAGGTAATTTTCATTCCCCATACCCACTCATAAACCATTGATCTGATCTTTTGGGAGTATCCTGAATAACGCCGATTAAGCTTTCTTCACTATGCATGCCTACTCTGGTGAGAACAGTCCCCCCCTCCCCCCAATTTACCTGAAAACCTGAATGGGGAGGAACAGCTGTTCACCCTTTTTCTGAACTTTAGCCAAGATTTGAGCTGGTGCTTCACTTTTTATCCTGGGACTTGGGTTGTCATATTATGGATCAGTATAACATTTCAGGGTATTTCCTTCAAGTGTGGAATGCCACTTGCAACTGGAAGGAAGATTTTTTTATTTTTTTAATGGAGAGGAGTTCCTATCACCAGTTGTCCTACAGTAATGTCAGGTACCTGATTGTTCTGAAAATGGAACTCAATTTTGATCGCTCTTCAACCATGTGGCATGTGCTATTTAGACTGACATAATTGGTCCTCTTTTAAATGTATTGGCCGGTTAGCCTGATTCCAGAGGACCTTGTTCAGTCCATTAGCGGAGACCACCTCAGGAGGTCATTCCCTAATAGTCAGGGGGTCCCCTCTGGAATCATGACTATAACCAGGTGTTTCACCTTGTGTCGCCCAATTTTAATCTCCATGTCTGCAAGGTCTGGCGTTGTCCAGGAAGAATGGTGCGAGGAAGTTGGTGGTTCGCCCTCTGCTCAAAGGCCCTTTTGGACAGGAGTGGCTTGTGATTCGGTGCCCACCAGTGCTAAAGATGGACATTGCCCTTGCATCTGGATGGGGGCATAAAACCTACCTTCTTTCTTCTCCAAGAGGCAAAGGAAATGGGTATTTTGGGCAAGCTTGGCAGTTAGTTTCTTTATTTTGGACTCCAACACCATAAGATCTTGGGCAGTTTTCTGTGTTTGAGTTTGGGAATCTGTAAATGAAATTTGGCATTCTGATATTTGGGGAGTTTTGGGCTCCCATTTCTCTCGATTCTGTGCTGTTCCCCTCTTCCTGGAGACAATAACTCAAATTGGTTTGTGGGGTTGATCCCTCCGTCATTGCTAAATTCTCAGACATGTCTGGGGTTCAGGGATGGGCGATTGAGTCAGTACCCATACCTACCCAGTCTGAGTTAGTCTTTTGGGACCCATTTTTCTTTGGGAGGAACCCCAATCCTTGAAAGAGAAGACATTCTTCCCAGAATCCTCAAAGGATTCTTCCCCTTCAAACTGGAGGACACAGACTTCCTCCACAAAACGGGTCTTCTTTGTCTCTTTGGTTCTCCTACCCACCCTCTGTTCCCTAGGATGCAGTTTTTTGGGGGTAGGAGATTTAAGATCCGGTTCTGGGTTGTCTAGGGGCTTTTCATGGGTGAGGAAGGAAGCTTCTTCTAGGGCTTTGCATTCCCCTGCCTCCTCTGGAACCTGTTGGTTGTCAGGGTTCTCTCCCCGTCTTTGTTCCGGGACGCCACTTGATTCGAGCTGTTCTGAGCAGCATGTTCATCTGAGTGTTCTGCTGAGCCCTCAACATGCGACTCAGGTCTTGGGTTAGGTTCTGGACCTGGTGCTCCAGTTGTGACACACTCTCTGGCTGATACGGAGTCTTGAGTCCAATCAGGGTTGCTCTCAGAAAGGGTAACTAACCCTTCTCCCGGCAAAACCTGGGTATTGAGGGTTTCCCTGGTAGCCTTCCATCTTCGGCCTCTCCTCTCCCTTATTTGGTGGTCTAGACTCTTTGAAAGCAGGGAGAGTAAGGAGGATTGTCCTGAATGTTAGGCTTTTGAGGGTACCTGGGGAAACCTTAAACTAGAATCTGGAATATTACTGCCTTCCTGGGGAAGTTTGGAGGGATGTTTCCCGGGGCTGCACTCGCCTGATTGTATTCCCCCCCCCTCCTGCCATGGGAGTCCACACACGCAGGATGGGTCTGTTGCCCTTGTACCTAGGGCTGATGGTCAGAGGGCACATTTGTGGGGTACCCGATTGGTCAGAGGGTCTTCTCTGCCTCTGGTTTGGTTGGTTCTGGGAAGGTGGATTTTTACCCCCCCCCATTTCTAGGTCAAATGAGGGTGACCTTCACCTCTGCCACCTTGGCAGCAGCGGAGGTGTCAGTTTGTTTGGGTTTTTTGGGGGATTCTTGTTTCTACAGGCTTTTGGGCCTCATAGATCCGGGTTGCTTGCTCTATTACCCAGTTCAGGGTCCTTTTATCATGGAAGTCCCTTACCAACTGGCTCATGATGTACTTTGGGAGTACATGAAAATAGGTATTAATAAATTACCTACTATTCGTTTGCTCCCTTCCTAGTAGTTTGTGCAAATGCCTGCTTTAATTCTGACCAGATTGTCTCGGGCATAATCCTCTCCACACTGCAGGTTGTAGGCTGCCTTGCAAGCCTCCTAGGGGTTCCTGTGTGTGGAGAAATGCTTCAAGATGGCCACCTAGTAGGTGGACCATCTTGGATGGTTCTGATCCTCTAGCCCAGCAGAGAAGCTGTAGTATCTGGGGAGAACGTCCATTTGGCGAACTCTATAGAAATCCTATAATTTTTAATGTCAAAATAGGTTCTAGCTCCAGATGCTCCCAGACTGAATATTTGGCATTTTTATGATATAAGGTCACGAAACCTCCTAATAGCTTATCTGTCTAATGGGGTCTTTCACTAGAGTTCTTTTGTTTGGCAGCCTTCCTGTTTTCACTGCACCTGAGTCCATTCACCCACAAGACCCGGAGCTTCTGCTATTTGAGGTCCCATCCCTATCCTCAAGGTGTTCCCTTATTCTTTGAGCTTGGTAGACTCTCCCAGAATGATGGGGTTGAGTCTCTTCTCCCCTGTTGTACTTGGGCTCTCTGGGTCACTTCCCATTGACTCCCTTTTTCGTACATGGGAGTAGTCATCTGACTCCTCCCTGCTTCTGGGGTAGGTGGAAACTCCCCCACCCCCTCCCTCCCATCCATCTCCCTGATTGGGTGGAGGTTTTCAGAATACTCTTCTGGCGTCTCAACTCGGAATCTTTTTCCTCTGCAAAGCTAACCAAGTGGTTCCTTTGTAGCTAGGTCCCTGCTTTTCCTGTCATAGTAGTCTTCCTGGTCAGATCCAGATCCATCAGCCGTAATATTTTTTAACCTGAACAGGGATGCCTCCATCAATCTCTGATGGACGCTGGCCTGCCGGCTCAACCATGCCAGGCCTAATTGAGTCAGGCTTCCTCCTGGTTCCCGGTTCTTGTGAACCGGTAGACATGAAGTTTAGCAGCACCTTGCACATACAGGAGTTGACATGAGGCCCTTGGTAGAGAGGGCACCACACCATGTTCAGGGATTGCCCTGCCACCCTCTAATTGTTGGGTTCCTAAAGTCTTGATTTAACCTAGCACACTCTTTCTAACTTCCCAAGTTTCTCCTTATCCGCCCCTACCTCTTGATTGTATGCAAAGGATTGAGCCTTGTGCTCCATCAGGGCTTGACTGACCTCTATAACCTTCCCTTGTGCTGCTATCTGGCTGTCGAGTCCCCTGTTCTCATCACAAAGGGTCTAATTTCTTTTCTATGTCTCTTGTATTGTTTGGGAATACTCGGGTGATTTCTGTTGCAGGAGATGCATCTCCTGTCTCTGCAAATGTTTGGTCTCCTGATCATCTTCTATTTGTCTCACATGCCCCATTAAATGTTCATACTCTCAGTTTAGGCCAGTCAGTTCCTGAAGGCCTAACTCTCCTCTCCAGGTCTGCCTTTAATTTGCACATTTCCTTGCATAGGGCATCTTTTTCCTGATACCGGGTGCCCATCTGTTCAGTCAGGTCATCCCTCTGTTGTTTTATAGCACTTAAACTTCTTTCATGATTTATTATTTTCTTCCTGTTGCTTAATCTTCTTTTGAAGTCTCCATGCCCTCTAAGCAGATTCTGTTGTATCTTTGTTGGTTCAATCAACCCCTTGGCACTCCTCTTTTAATGTCGCTAATTGGGCCTCCTGCTATGAGTTATTTTGTCATTGTACAGCCAACTCCTCCTTTAGCTGCTTGAGGAGGTTGCCAAATTCCACCTCAGAATTTTGGCTTTCTTGCAATTTTTTCTTCTACCTGCCTTAATTCACACTGGGTTTGATTTAAAAGGTCAGACTAGTTTTGCACAGAGGTTATACTTTATTTTTCTGCCGTAACTATCATGTAGAAGTACATGTAGGCAGTGAGCTGGACCATCTTAATCTGCTCCTCTTTGATGTTCTGAGTCATTCCGTCAATGCTTGATGTAACCGGCCACTGTCCCGCCACACATCCATGCTTATGGAGGTGACCTGGTGTATCATGCTGGATTGCCAGGCCTCTTGCCCCTGCTCTCCCCATTCCCCTCTAATGAATAACTTGGTCAGAAAGTGCTGCCTAGCTATGTTAATTTCCACAGTGCTCATTATGAAGTGTTCTTCCTTTGTTTAGTTATCTATGCAAGGACAAAAATCTCTACCCAGCTCTTGCCTAGTTTGTTAGACTTTGTTTACTTTTTTTTGAGACGCAGTCCTGATACCTAGTGTATACATTGTAGGATTGCGCCTTTACAGTGTAACAGTTTTCTAACCACACAGTATCCCTACCTTCAATGGGTCAGCCTGCTGTGTTAGACTGTCACGGGTGGAAACTCTAATCTAAATCACGGCACAAGCCCTTACTGTGTAACTGTTTTATAACATGGCACACTCCAGCCAGGGACTCCTTTCACTGAAAATGAATGTGGCGCACAATATAAATGCTTTTATTTTAATTGACCATGGGTTCTTTATTTGAGTAGGCACCCACTTTATCAAAAGTCCTGTGTCTCAATTGACCAGGAACCAGGCCGGTGTATAACAAAGTATTTAGTCATTTTATGATTCAATGGAAAATAAAGCACAATCAATTGGGCAGAAACCACCAATGTTGTTACAATACAAAGATTCCCACTACACAGTTAATTCAAACTCCTAAAACTGTTACAGAAACCTTTAATAGAAAACAGAAGGAACATCGTTTTGATAGCATTGAAGTTAAGCACTCGCCCTGCAACACTGACCCCCAAACATCTGCTAACCTAATTCTTTTTGAATGGAAGGCAGTGGCAAGGAGTCAGGATGAAGAGGGAAAACTTGGGTTTAGAATTCAGCCCACCACCCCAAGATGGGAGACAAGAAAAGAAAATGATCCTGATTTATGAGCAAAACAGCACAATCAGATTTCACTTGTTTCTCGCACAGCAGCTTACAACCGCAGTGGGATAGCTAGGAAGGAAATTTGTGTTGCTACACTCGAGATAAGGAAGCTTACAGACTACTAAGCAGGGTACCAAGGCAACATGAACACAAGGAAGGAAAATTGATTTTTGGGTCAGATGACAAATGCAAAAGAAAACTCCATCGGCAGAATGGAAATTTGTTTCTACATGGGACTTGTGATGAGAGGCAGCCACAGAAAGGGCTTGGCTGTCAAGGAACAGAGGTACATAACTGATAAAATTCTGACAGAAAGGGGTTACACTCAATGGGACTAGAGTTTTCTTTTTTTCTATGGGACAGATCAAATCGGATATTCATAGGAAGGCACACAATGCATGGACACATTCAAATTTTATTACTCAAATTCTGTTGAGGCTATATTTCTGTTGAGGCTATATTTTAATTACTATAGTTATTAAAGGCACTTGGCATGAGGTGGTTAATTTCAAATGTCAACCAACTCACTGACTCTCTTTATAGGGGAATTAATTGATTTACAGCTAAATGATGCTTAGGATTTATACAGACTATTGAAAGACTTATGAAAGGAATGCACTAACATACACAGGCTAATACAGATTAGTCTATGGAAAGGTGAATGGGTTATACTGGCAATTTGGGATTTTGAATAAGATTTTTCAATGGGATGCAAGGGTCAAAAGAGCAGCATAAGCAGTTTGGGGACTGGGGCTATGTGATGCTTACAAGGTAAGCTTGACTTTGGGGTTCTGGAAAGCCAATGAGGTCTCTGGACAGCTAGGCCAGGGGATCTGGTCACTGTGGATGGCTGGGCCAAGGGATCTGGTCACTGGACAGCTGGGCCAAGGGATCTGGTCACTGGGTTTTCCTGGTTGGGTTGCTGGACAGCTAGGCAAGCTCTTGTTACTGGGCTCTCTTGGATGGGATCAGCTGCCTCCTCTCTCCCTGGATTCTTGGGTGTGCCTGGATCTGGGTAAATATATGGATCTTCCTGGATGGATGGGTCTGGTTTCATGGATCTTGCTGTAGATGGAATGGATCTGTCCCAGTTTTGAATCTTTTAATCCTTTGTGTTTCTCTGTCTCCCCCCCCAAAATGACATCTATTTTACAATCTGGGAGAGGGGTTACTCTGGAAGTACTCCTATCCTGAACTAGGACAGCCTACCAGTCCTCTCTCCTCCCCCTGGGCAATTGGTTCAGGGGAAATTACATCATTTGTGTTTGCATTTATGACCTTTCTTTGTGTCTCGAATCTACTTTTTAACAAAAATGAGTTAGATCAAAACTTCAAACTTCTACTAGGCACCGCCATAAGAAGCAGATTTGCATATTCAATAGGTCACAGGGAATTGGACCCTTCGATCGCTGTCTCTCTGTGGGGTCGTATCGGCCTTTGGCACATTGTTGCCCTTTTATGAAATGCTTAATAAAATTCTGCCAATGACTACACATTCTTAATTATATTTTGCATATTTCCACCTAGTTTCAGATCTGTCGCATTTATAATTCAACCCGAAATGTGTCTTTCATGGCCATTTCATGTCACCAGGTGCTAGAAACCTGTACTTGGTCTCTTTACATTTGTCTAAAAATCACATGGACAACTAGCATAATAGAAAATTACTACTTATTCAGGGTACTGGGGGAAAAAAGGTCCTTTATTGTCAATGGGGCGGATTTGTCACAAGTGTGGGCAGTGCTGCAGACACCCATAGTAAACTGTCTCCACCTGGCTCGGCTTGCAACAAAGGACTTTTATGATGCCATTTGAAATTTGACAGTTCTTCATTCATAGTGGATGCTGGAGGAAATTGCACCCCTCTGTCACGATCAGGCCATACTGGCTACCTTTGTTCCTTCTTCCAGTACTGCCTGCTAGTCTAGCTGAGCAGTGAATCCTCACACTCCCGGCCACCTCACATGCCATTGTGGGCCAGTTCACTTATGGATGCAACTTTTCATTGGGAGGCACGGCTTGTCATTGAATTCTGTGCCTGGGACAAAAACCCAGTTTTACTGGTTGCAGAGTCTTTTCCAAGTAACCAAGTCTGGTGTAGACAAATATAATGTACATTATGTAGCCAAACCCAAACCCACATATTCAACAATATCTCTAAGGGAGCAAAAGCTGTCATTTGGCATTAACTTTTAAATGGCATTTTACTTTTTTTTCAAAAGAGCAGATTAACACGTGTGCAGGGCTTTCATTTCAAATTACAAATGTGGTTCTGCAGAACACAGGATTGTTTTTCACTTAATCTTTTGGGGGTTTTGCATGTACTGTTGGTTCATGGGCAAAGGCAAAAACAGATTGACTACCCCTCTCTGAGCAGTCCCTTCTGCACAACAGGCTAATATGATCTGGGTTTATTTTATCATTGGGTAGATGGGTCACCTAAGTCGGCTTTGATGTTTATATGTATCACACAGCTTAGATTGCGAAAACAATTCTATGGACACAGATAATGCACAGGATTTCTTTGATATTGACATGGAAAAAGAGAAAGAGCCACACTATTTCTTTTTTGCTGTAATTTGAGTGCAATGGTTCACTTCAAAAGGAAACAAAAGCCGTGTTGGGTGAAATGCAGAACTTTGCTCATCATTGAATTTATTAGAAAGATAATGCCATTCTTGGGGTGTGTTGCCTAACTTTTCGTCAATCTGAGGAAATGAAGCATGCAGGGGTTGTTTCAATGGAGCGCACAACTTTGTAGTGTTTTAAATGAAAGAGAACAAATGCAGGGCCATCTTGAATGCCATGCACAGCTTTAGTGTTTGGATGACAAAACAGCAACTGTAGAGGTGTTCTGAATGCAGGTCATTTTCTTATGATTCAATTGAAAGTAAAGCAATGCTTTGGGAGGCAGTGTTCCATGCTCGCCACACATGTTCCAGGAAGACAAGAGCACAGCCATTTTTGTGGCACTGTTTAATTGCGGTTTGAAGGGGATTTCTGCTTAGAGCCTTAAATGTACCACACATGGATGCAATGTAAACATGGAATATAAAATACCTTAACTGGACTCTGAGGATATTTTGCCATTTGATTTCTGTGCACCTTTGTAAGAAAATTCAATTCAACACTACAGCTAAGTCAATGCCTAGTCTGGGATACTGAATGGAAACCCTTATTGATATATCTTTATGTCCAGTTCATGAGTTCTGGATCACTACCCCTATATAACACCCCTCTCTTAGAATCCCCATGACCCCACTGAGCCAAGAAGTAGTTCTGTTTTGCAAGTTAAAAGGTTTATTTGAGAATTTAAAATATATATATATATATATATATATATATCACACTTTATAATAAATTAATATATGATAGTACACCTAGACATATGATGTTGATCAACAATGGGTAATCTGGCACTAGCACACTTCTTTATTATCAATGAGGAGTTAGTATAGGATGGATAAAGTAGCAAAAATACTTTTATGATTTCAAGGGAAAAGCAATGAGGAATAAAATGCAGTACAGAAATACTTGATATGATTTTAGCAAAAGATAATATAATCACTTTCTCTGGCAATTCACCCCCTCCCCTATGCAATGTAAGAAATGGAAGGAAATGGAAGTAACACACACAGTTCTTAGGAATGCAATCAAATATAATTCAGTTCACCCCAGCAAGCTTAGACCACAGATAGAAGTTTGAAACACAGGCCCAAAATGCTTTTAAAAGGTGATGGCAATGAAGTGAGAAATATGCTGAAAATGGTTTTAATTCCCTTTAGGAGGTTCAGGGGGAGCGATAGCTACTTGGGATGAGTTCAGGCTCACTTTAGTCACTTTAGCAATGATTCAGGGATGGTTCTTAAGATGCAAACGAATTTTAGCAGTTCAGGCAAAAGCAGCTATCTTTTTCCAAGTAAAGAAATCGGGCCAAATCGCGGCAAAATTCGCGAGTGCGTGAATCGTGATCGCGGAAAAAGTATAAGGAGTAGGAAGTCGGTTATAGGCTTGTTAGGGAGCTCAGATTGTAAGCTTTCAGAGGAAAGTTAAACCAAGTTTGTAGCCCAAACGGTTCCAGAGATACGGACGATTAAATAAAGGTTGTTTTTCGGATTTTAAGTAAACTCAAAATGACAGGTGACAGCTTTGCAGCTGCAGAATTGACAAATGACAGTGGTGCAGCTTTACAAAATAACAAGTGACAACTTCTAGGAGGCAGTTCTGGTTAGATTAAAATAGTTTGGATTACATTATTTTAACTAAGAGATTGGTTCTGCACAGTTCTGCTAGGTACTCACAATATATTTTTGAAATGGGCCTCGCCACGGATCTGGTCAGGTTTTGGACTGGACTCCGGTTCTGGTCTCGGCACTTCAGTGATCTGGGTCAGCTCTCTGGTTCTGCTCACAGTGGTCTGGGTCACTCTGGATCTCTGGTCTGGTCTGTCCGGATACAGCGGTCTCTGCATGGCTCCTGGATCTCTGCACTGGTCCTGGCAAAAGTTCTTGGCAAGGGATTCAAGCAGCTTGCCCGGCTGTGAGTAGCTTGCAATGATTTGAGGCCTGCGGCAGAGAACTCAGCTTGTGGTTTTAGGCCTCTGATTTAGGTTCTAAAGTATAAATTCTAGGTTCTGGAATATGTAGCTGGAGTCAGTCTGGAACTGGTATCTTCTGGAAGTTGTGTGGCCGGCAAAGCTTCCCGCAAGAAAATGGAAAATGAAGTCCTCTCTAGATTTCAGTGGTCCCTTTTTATGTGGTTTGAAAGTGGGTGGAGAGGCTAGCTTTCTAGGCCCAACCCCTTCAGAGTTCTGATAGTTTGGAGAATTCTTTGCGTTCTCACTGGAGAGCAGGATTGTGTCAGAATGATGTCATTTAATGGCTTGCAGAAAGGACACTCCCCTTTCAAATTACACACAAATGTATATTTGAACTAAAGACATATTTCATAGATACACAGTGCTTTGAAATTACATGCACCCATCACGGATCACATGAGGTATACTCTGTTCAAACTCTGATGTTTCTAAGAGCTTGCATCCAGAACTGGCAATATTTTGCGCTTTTTAGTGGGTTATGCAACATTGGTTTTTCATTAAAATTGATACACATATACACCCTCCTACTACACATATCTCAGTAACTTTCCATTTGTCTAGCTTAAATACAGTGTCTGTGGTGTCAATAAATAGCCCCAGAACATTACACAAATTGGAGTTTGGGCTTGAATTGTAGGCAAAGTTTCCATTTTAAGGTTCCCCACATTTCACATTTCTGTCATCCGGTTACCAAGAGTTATCAGTGTTTCTGTAAAATATATATTTTGCATTCAATTCAGTTCTCAGAGTGTTGGAGTCCGCCTCCAAGACTTGGGTGGGTCAGTGATCACATGTCTCTTCTGCTGGGAGCTCTTTGTGTACAGTCAACAGTCCACAGCAGCATATTCTATTCAAGTGCAAGAGCCTATTGTGTGGTCTCTGGGAGGCTGAGGTCAGCAGACCAGGGAGCCACTTTGCATTTGGTTAGTATGACCATGTGATTTCCTGGGCTTTCTGAGGTGAGAAGGGTTCCCAGTCTTTTGGCCTGTTAATTAAATCAGATTGTCTTCTCGGAACAGCATGTGGTTAAGATTTTAATTAACTCCCAACCTTTGATGTAAAGGCCTCTCCTGCAACTCCTGACATGCAGTTTCCCTGTCAGAGTTTAGACCGCTAGCACCGCCTTGAGGTATTTATCGGTACTGCGTCCATTTTTTGGATCAGTCTTGAATGAATGCATTCCAAACAAGAGATTTTACATGGAAGTATATTATCCAGGTTCAGCACATGGCACTGGTGTGGTTCTGCAGTAAAATAATTTTGTGCCCGTTGAAGGAATGAATTCCCAGTCGTTGTGGGTTGCTTTTGGCAATCAGCATTGCCCCTTTTGCAATGGTTTCAGGCTACTGTGTGTAGCCCAATGGTGGTTTTAGGCAGTGCCCTTCTGTGCCCATAACATCGGTAAAAATGGGTGGCAGCCTATTCTTCATGCATTTCCCTGTGCATTTTCTGGGAAGCTCTGGCCATCATGATGTTTTCAATGCCAGTAATGCACAGTTTTTGTGGTAGGGCTCGGATGCATGGGTAAAAACATCCCACAAGCCCCCCTCTTGCGATGGCCATTCTGTTTCACTGATGGAACTCGCAAGATCTGGGATGTTCTCCTCATCTTCTTCCAGTAGATGGCACAGTTCAGCACCTTTTTCTCCATCCGGTCGGATCGATCGGTTCTCCTCGCCGGTCCTGATGGGAAGATTGGGCGGTACCCCAGGCCCCTCGGGTCTCTGCTCCGGGTCTCCGGATCGTCGTCCTTGGCCAGTCTCCAGGTTTTCTTTCTCCTAGGATGACAAAGGAAGAGCGGCAATACCTATTCATGGACATTTCTCCCCCACCATTGATATAGTGGGGTGGCACATATATTTTAGAACTCAACAGATATGAACATGCACATTTTTTTAAATTAAGCGACAGAAACACATAAACTTGAGAAACACAGAATTTGATAGGCTATATGTAGGATATTTTAGGGTTGGAATTGAATTACTCTGGAGCGGTACCCTCTGGGATTACAGAGGACTCCTCCAGTTGCTGCAAAGTGTGCCTGGGATGGCAACACTTCAACTGGTTTATGTGGACCCACTTGTCTTCCCCCTCTGCTAAACCGCCTTTGGGGATGCGGATCTTGTAGGCCACAGGCGAGATCTTGTCTATAATCTCAAAGGGTCCCTTCCATGTAGGCAAGAATTTTCGCTGTTTGGCCTGGTTCCTTTGGAAATTGTATAGATAGGCCCGATCACCCACCTTATATTCCTTTCAGGTAGTTTTTAAATCATAGTGGGTCTTCATGCTCTCGGCTGATCTTTCTAGATTCCGCTGAGCATAGGCAAAAGCATGCTGAAGGTGTTTCCTTAAATTCTCCACATACTCATGAGTTCTGGAGGCATTTATCAACATTTGCTCTTGGGTTCTGTAGAGCAAATGCTGGGGAAGCACCATCTTGCGTCCAGTCATCAACTCAAATGGTGACATTTTGGTTGCAGATGAAGGGGTAGATCTGATGGCCATTAGGACCAGAGGTAATTGGATATCCCAACTTGGCCCAGAATCTGCCACAAACTTTTTTAAGATGCTCACAATGGTTCGGTTATATCTCTCTACTGCTCCAGAAGAAGCTGGCTGGTAAGCAATGTGTAGCTTCCTTTTAACCCCCAGTATCTCCCACATCTTTGTCATTACTTCACTGGTGAAGTGGCTACCTCTGTCTGACTCAGTCCTTTGAGGTAGACCAAAACGGGAAAAGATGTGGTTAATCATCAGGGGAGCTGCTGTTTCTGCCTTGCAGTTTGGGGCTGGGAGACATTCCACCCACTTCGTAAACAACCATGTAGCGGTCAACATGTACGTGTTTCCTCTAGATGAGCGAATCACAGGGCCTACAAAGTCGATTTGCAAATCTGACCATGGCAGTGTCATCCCCCTCTTTTGGAGAGGCGCACGGTGTGTGAGGGATGATGACTGAAATTGTGCACACACAAGACACCCCCTTAAAGTATTGGTCGAGGTCCTGCCCCATGTGTGGCCAGTATGCAAACTCTCTTAAGATTTCCAGTGTAGTGTGAAACCCCCTATGACCGGCGGTGGCCGCATCATGGGCGTGACTTAACATGAGGCTTCGGAATGAGGTAGGAACCACCGACTGATCGTGGCCAGCTTTGGATTTCCTTACCAGCAAACCGTCTTGGATTCGGAACATTTTTGGACATTTCATCAACACTCTTAGGTCCTCTTTCCCAATGTAATCGGTATCCGTCAGGGGAAAGTTCTCAGGGTCCTCAAGGTGTTGGTAAAACTTTCCAATAATTGGATCCCCCTTCTGAGCTGTAATCAAATCAGCATCAGGGGTCTCCTTGCTCCATTGGGCAGTTGAAGGATCATTGTGAGCATTTGTCTGGGACCTAGTGATAGCAGTGACCTGGGTTTCCCCCAACAGGGACTATTTCGATTAGATCCCCTTGGATGGCCCCGGTTTTGGCCAGCTGATCAGCTAAGTCATTTCCAGTTTTGTCTGGTCCCTCTACTTTGGAATGACCCTTGATCTTTTTCCAGTAGATGGTCATCCCATTCGATGTGACCAGATCATCAATGTTTTGGATTAACTTCCCATCTACTTCACACTTGTTTTCTTCAAAGACTTTGTGTGGGGAATTAAGGTATGCCTCCATGTTGTCCTTGATTTTTAGACTTTCGTCCTCGAGACAGTTTTCTCTGGCACAATCATGCAAGTCAGCGAGACGTTGCGCGAGGGGACTCTTTTTGTTTTGGCCATATCTGACCTCCACAGGAAAGCCTTGCATTGACAGAATTTAGGAAGTAATTCAGGAATTACTTACATTTCCGGCACGGATTCTGTCACTTTGGAGATATTGCAGAGGCTGGTGTGGAGTCTCCACTATGATGTGTTCCCCCTGGATAAACGGGCGGTAATTCTTGAATGCCCACACCGTTGCCAGGAGTGCCTCCTCACAATCGTTGAATTTTTCCTCCACAGAGGATAAAGTTTTGCTCGCATAGGAGATTACTTTATTGACCTTGTCATGCTTTTGGTATAATACTGCCGTCAAGCACGTATTAGAGAACCCCGTCTCCAGGAAGAACTCCTTGTTTCTGACAGGGTAAGCTAGGCAAGGCACTTGTGAGAGGCTTCTTTTGAGTTGTCTTACTGACTCGGCTTGTTCTGCCCCCTTTCCCACTTGACCCCCCCCTTCAAGAGATGAATCAGGGGTCTAGTGATCCCTGCGTAGCCTTCAATGAACTTCCTGCTGTAATTAGTCAGCCCAAGGAGGCTTCTCAGTTCCCTCAGAGTTGTGGGGTCTTTCAGTTTCTGGAGTGCTTCCACTTTCTTTTCTTGGGGACAGAGACCCTGAGGAGTAATCTCATGCCCTAAGAAATTAACACGGGTTCTACACCACTGTGCTTTCTGAAAGGAAAGTTTTGCTCCGGCGGCCCTCAACTGCGTCAGAACATAACGGATCTCCACTATGTGTTCCTCCACAGATGAACTTCTGATGAGGACATCATCTACATAAGCCACGTTACCCCTCGCACCCAGGTCGGGCATGGCCTTATGTAGGAAAATGTTGAATTCATTGCCGGAGTTGAGGTATCCGAAGGGAGTCCGGGTCAATGTGTACTGCTGGCCCCCAAAGGTAAAAGCCAGTTTGTATTGGTCCTCCCTACTGACAGGCACGGTCCAGTATCCATTGGTCAGGTCTATTGCTGTGAATACCTGTGACCCCTGAATCTGGGCCAGCCCTTGGTCAATGTAGGGCAGAGGCCATCGGGAAGTATGGACCCGTTTGTTGAGCTCCCTGAGGTCGGCGCAGAGTCTCCACTGGCCGTTTGGCTTCAATATTCCCAGCACCGGATTATTGAAGGTGCTATGTACTGGACGTATTATTCCACGGGACTCAAGGTTCTTAATTATTTCAGTAAGGGACTCCATGGAGGCGAGAGGCAAACGATATTGCTTCACAAACACTGGAGTCATTCCAGGGTCCGTGGGAATTGTTGTTGTGTGGATGTCGGTGCGGCCACAGTCATGAGTCTACCGCAAAGAGATCTTGGAAATCCAAGAAAACTTGTTTCAACTTTTGCTTTTGTTCCAGAGTCACACAGGCATCAGCTAGGTTGACTCTCTTCCACCATCTGCCTGAAGCCTGGAAAGACTTCTGGTTTGGCTATCTCAGCGGCCTCCTCCAGCTGGGTGGAGAAGTCCCTGGTCAGAGTGCTGATTTGGACTGGAGGCTTCAGGTGGGAAAGGCAGCCCTCATGGACCTGGAAAATCACCTCATCCCTCCTGAAGTCACAAGTCACATCTTCCTTACCATAAGGGCAGGAAGTGTACACCAGGAAGTTCCCCCCATGCCGGGTAAAAATCCTGTCTGGTGTTGTATTGTCATCACTGTCAAAACAGTCCTTGGGGATTGGTCCTAACAGTTCATTTCCTAAATCAATGGAAAAATGTCGGTCATCAACCGCCATTCCAATAATGGTGCCTGCGGCTACACTAATACTCTTTAAGTCGCTGTTATCCACCTCTATTGGAATGGTGTCATGTTCTATGTTGACTAATGGAGTTGGGTTTACCCCCAACCCTTGCTGTTGGAGAGAAGCATTTAGATGTATGTAAGCATCAGGGTTTTTCAAATGTTGTCCTCTTTTAACTTTCACTTCCAGGGAGAATTGTCGGGTCCTTTTTGGGATGGTGACTTCCTCTTTGATCTGAATTTCAACTGCATAAGGTAGCAATTGAGCTGACCTAAATGCTTTTTCTGGATCATCAAAGCCCATGGGATTATCCGCTAATCGGGACCAAGCTTTGAAGTTTATTAGGTCCAAACTAATGGCAAAGCGATTGAGAATGTCACTGCCTAAGTAAAAGGCGGCAGTGACGTCTCGCACGACCCAACAATTATGGACTATGCTCTTGTTGCCAATGGAGATTTTGAGCATACACCTGCTTGGCAGGAGATGTTTGGAATTAGCTGCTTCCAGGTCCATTTCCCATTTGTCTATCAGTTTGAATGTGGTAATGGCTGGATCTTTTGGGAGTTGGCGGAACATGGCTTTGCTGATGAAGCTCTTACCGTTGTTCACACACACTCGAGCGAGAACAGAGTCCTTCCCATCATTTAACTGAACAGGGATGAACAACTGCTCTCCAATTTTCTGAATATCAGCCAGGCTCTGAGCTGATTTCACCTCTTTCTGGACTATAGGAGTGGGATTTTCTGATTGTGGATTAGTAAAGAATTTCATAGTGTTTCCTTCCAGTGTGGAATACCACCTTAAACTGGAAGGAAGGTTGATTTTCAGAAATAGAGAGGACCCCCCATCACCAGTCTGTTGTCCTACTGCTATTACTGTCACGTCTGGAATTTGGTTGTTCTGGAAGGGAAATTCTACTTGGTCAGATTTTTGTTCAACCATGTGGCAGGTGCCATTTAAACTAACATGGTTGACACTCTGTTTTAATTTTATTGGTCGGCTAGTCTGGGTCCAGAGGACCTTGTTTACGCAATCTATTAGGGGTGACAACCTTCTCAGGAGGTCATTCACTAGTAAACAAGGGGTGCCCTCTGGAGTCACTACTATGACCGGGTGTTTCACCTTGTGTCGCCCAATTTTGATGTCCAAATCTGCAGTCCCCTCGACAGGAATTTCCTTCCCGTCAAAGTTCTGCAGTTGTCCAGGAAGAGAGGTGAGAGGGATACGGTAATTCTCCCCCCCTTCCTGCATTTAGTTCCTCAAAAGCCCTTTTGGACAGAAGGGTAGCTTGGGATCCAGTGTCCACCAGTGCCAAAATTGTACCCTGCCCCTGTACTTGTAACGGGGCATAGTATCTTCCCTCCTTCTCCTCAAGGGGACACAGATAATGCACATTTTTGGAAAACTGGTGGGCTAACTTTCTGGTTTTGGACATTGCTAGCGAAGAGATTTGGGCAGAATTCTGTGGAGAGCCTTGGGAATCTGAAAGAAAAAGTTGGCAACTGAAGATCAGAGCCATTGTGGGTTCCCCTGGTTCCGGTTCTGGGCCGCCCGCCCTTTTTGGAGGCAGTCATCAGGATGGGTTTGAACCAGGGGATTTCGGTATTGTGGGTTCTTGGATGAGATGATGGGCGGCGGAAGCTCAGTCTCCATATCTCCCCAGTCTGAATTGGCATCCCTTGGGACCCATTTTTCCTTGGGAGGAGTTCCCCCATCTCTAAAGGAGAAGATCCTTTCCCCAGGATCCTCTGAGGATCCCTCTCCCTCAAATTGGAAGATCTGTACCTCCTCCACAAAGTGGGTCTGTTTGGGTCCTTTGTTTCTCCTACCCCCCCTCTGCTCCTTGGGAGGCAGGCTTTCAGGGGTAGGAGATTTTGTTTCCGGTTCCTGGTTTTCCAGGGGCTGTTTACAAGTTGGGAAGGAAGCTTCCTCCAAGGCTTTACACCCCCTTCCCCTTGTGCCTCCTCCCTGGGAACCGGTGTGTTATCGGGGTGCTGCCCCCGTCATTGTTCTGGAGCACCAGGTCCAGAGTTTGGGGCATTCTACGGTGGCATGCTCATCTGAGGTTTCTGTTGAGCCCTCAGTATGTGACCCAGATCTCGTGCCATATTTTGCACCTGGCGCTCAAGTTGTGAAACCCGCTCAGGCTGATACGGGGCTCTATTTTCTCCCCTGGGCTGATCCCGGTAAGGATAGCTATCCCTTCTCTGGTAGTACCTCTGGTTGGGAAGATTTTGGTACCCCTCCACCCTTGGCCTCCCCTCTCCCGGATTAGGTTGTCTGGGCTCAGGGAATTGGGGAAAGAAGGATGGATGATTTTGGGGCGAGAAATTGGGTGGATACCTGGGGTAAAAGTTCTGCCCAGGATTTGGAGAATTTCTGCCCTCCTGTGGGAAGTTGGGAGGGAAGTTCCCTGGGTTAGGTGCTTGGCTGGATCCCCCCCTTGGGCTGGAGGAGTCCACACATAACCCAGGATTGGTCGGGTTCCCTTATAGCGGGGACTTACATAGTCAGGGGAGTGTGGGACCCCATTTGTGGGACTACCTCCTCGACTCCCTTTCTGTGACTGGCCCGAGGACCTTCTGGGCTGTGAATTATTTGGTGCAGACAGGTTTTTAGGCCCCTCCATCTCCAAATCTAAAACGGGGGCAACCTTTACCTCTGCCACCTTGGCAGCAGCAGGGGTGCTGTTGGTTTTGGGGTTTTTCGGCGCGTTATTTTTATTTTCGATAGGCTTCTGCACCTCATAGATCCGGGTACCCAGTCTAAAAATCTTTTCTCATGAAAATCTCTCACGAGCTGGGTCATTATATATTTAGGGAGAGCATGGAAAAATGTATTGACAAACTCTTTGCTGTCTGTGCGCACCCTTCTGGTGGTCTGCGCAAAAGCATGCTTTAATTCTTGCACAAACTCTTGTGGGGCTTGATCCTCCCCACATTGCAAATTGTAGGCTGCCTTGCGGGCCTCTTGAGGATTTCTGTGAACAGAAAAATGTTTCAAGATGGCCGCCTTATAGGTGGACCATCTTAAATGATTTTGGTCCTCCAGCCCCGCAAAGAAACTGGAGTATTCTGGGGAGAATGTCCATTTGACGTACTGGATGCAGTTACTGCTGTCCTTCAAATGGAAAGTCTCCATCATTTGCTCATAGAGCTCCAGGTGTTCCCAAACGGAATACTTGGCGTTCTTATGATAAGGAGTGATGACACTCCTGATTGCCTTTATTTGTTTCAATGGGTCCTTAAGCAAGGCCCTTTTTGCCTTATTGGCCTTTTTGGTTCGGGTAACCCTGGTCCATTCATCCTCTCCGTCTGATCTTCCAGGTTTTCCCGGATTCTGCGAGCCTGGGAACGGCTGGCAGAATGTGGGGACCTGGGCTCCTGTGTCCTGTAATGCTCAGAGGAGTCTTCAGACCCCTCCTTGCTGCCAGGATTTGATGGGTACCCCCCCACTGACCTAACTGGGCAGCGGTTTTCAGGATTCCCTCAATGGGCCTACTCTCCTGGGGTTCCCCACTAAATTGCACTGTGCTTGGGTGCCCATACCCGGATGCCCGCCCATCCATTCCTGCGAGGTACTGGCCTATGAGCCCCATACGTCTAGCTGGATAGTAATCTGCCGTCTCCGTGGCCCTGGGCTCATGTGCGCGAGGGGACATGGGGGTGGCAGAGTCCAGGGACTGGGAGAGATGAAGGCCTCTGGTACCAGGGCTCCTGAGGTTATGCTCAGGCGTTTCCCTTTCCCAGCGCACCTCGTCTCTATCCGCCGCTGCTCCCTGTTGCAATGCAAGAGCCTGCACTTTCAGTTCCTCAGTTAAGGCCTTACTAGACTCTATCAGTCTCTCCTGCATCGCTACCTGTTGCTGGAGCCTATCATTGTGCTGATAGAGAGCCTCATTTTCTCTCTGTGCCTCCTGATTGGTCCTGGAGTACTGGGCCAGTCTCTGCTGCAGGAGGGTTACCTCCTCAGTCATATCCCTACTGGCCTGCTCCTTTCTTGCCAGAGCATCCTCCACCCTCCTGGTGTGCTCTAACAAGTTCTGGTGTTCTTTTTGGAGGTCACCCAGTCCCTGGAGGGCCAGGTGATTTTCTTCCATTTTCCTTTTTAAGTGGCAGACTTCCTGGCCTAAGGTATCCCTTTCCTGACTAAGAGCCTGCATCTGTGCCGCCAGGTCGTCCCTTTGCCTTTGGAAGGCACCAGCTTTCTGGCGCTCCTGGTCAAACTCTGCCTGGGTATCCAGGTCTTTCAAAATCAGTTTATTGCTTTCTGCCTTCTCCCTATCTAGGTGGCTTTGCAGGGTGACTACCTGCTCAGCACATGCCCTATTGAAGTCTAACTGTTGCTCCACCTTTTTCTGGCTCTGCAGTAGGGAGTCCAAACCTTCTTGGTACTCCTTCTGCAAGGCCAGAAATCTGGTATCCTGGTCAGCCTTTTCCTGTTGCAGCACATCCATGTCCTCCTTTATTTTAGTGATGTACCATCTGCTGTCATTTTCCGACTCCTGGCTCCTGAGCAGCCTCTGCTCAGAAGAGTCCAGATCAGATTGGGCCTTCTCTAACGCCATCTGTTGCCTATTTGCCAGATCCTGGCCTTCAGCACATTTGTCCTGCATGTCTCCCATATATAGGTACAAGTATGCCGCTATCCTGGCAATCTTATTATGTTCATCTTTGGCTTTAGGGGCCATATATAGTTCACTCAGGGCCACATGTAATGGACCCTGATCTCCCCATATATCTGACCCTGTTTCAGTGACCTGTTACGCAATTGCCTGCAACCAGACCGTTTGGTCCTGATGAGTCCACTCACCTCTCACAAATAGCTTATGTAAGAAGTGCTCTCTGGCTATTTTGATGTCTACCAGTGTCGTCATTCTGGAATTTGAGTTCCTTCCTGATTTCCATAAGTTTGTATTTTATTTTTGCAAAACAGACCGTTTCCTTAGAGCGTTCCTTTGAGGAGTGCTTTACAGCGTAACACAGCGTGGTGATCTGACCGGATGGATGTCTCCTGTCAGTTAGCACATGTATTAATCTGCACAAGTGATAAATCTAACCCAGAATATCCCGGCTCGAGCCCCCACTTTGTAAGAAGATTCAATTCAACACCACAGCTAAGTCAATGCCTAGTCTGGGATACTGAATGGAAACCCTTATTGATATAATCTTTATGTCCAGTTCATGAGTTCTGGATGACTACCCCTATATAACACCCCTCTCTTAGAATCCCCCTGACCCCACTGAGCCAAGAAGTAGTTCTGTTTTGCAAGTTAAAAGGTTTATCTGAGAATTTAAACAATATATATATATATATCACACTTTATAATAAATTAATATCTGATAGTACACTTAGACATATGATGTTGATCAACAATGGGTAATCTGGCACTAGCACACTTCTTTATAATCAATGAGGAGTTAGTATAGGATGGATAAAGTAGCAAAAATACTTTTATGATTTCAAGGGAAAAGCAATGAGGAATAAAATGCAGTACAGAAATACTTGATGTGATTTTAGCAAAAGATAATATAATCACTTTTTCTCTGGCAATTCACCCCCTCCCCTATGCAATGTAAGAAATGGAAGGAAATGGAAGTAACACATACAGTTCTTAGGAATGCAATCAAATATAATTCAGTTCACCCCAGCAAGCTTAGACCACAGATAGAAGTTTGAAACACAGGCTCAAAATGCTTTTAAAAGGTGATGGCAATGAAGTGAGAAATATGCTGAAAATGGTTTTAATTCCCTTTAGGAGGTTCAGGGGGGAGTGGTAGCTACTTGGGATGAGTTCAGGCTCACTTTAGCAATGATTCAGGGATGGTTCTTAAGATGCAAACGAATTTTAGCAGTTCAGGCAAAAGCAGCTATCTTTTTACAAGTAAAGAAATCGGGCCAAATCGCGGCAAAATTCGCGAGTGCGTGAATCGTGATTGCGGAAAGGCTTGTTGGAGAGCTTAGATTCTAAGCTTTCAGAGGAAAGTTAAACCAAGTTCGTAGCCCAAACGGTTCCAGAGATACGGACGATTAAATAAAGGTCTTTTTCGGATTTTAAGTAAACTCAAAATGACGGGTGACAGCTTTGCAGCTGCAGAATTGACAAATGACAGTGGTGCAGCTTTACAAAATAACAAGTGACAACTTCTAGGAGGCAGTTCTGGTTAGATTAAAATAGTTTGGATTAGATTATTTTAACTAAGAGATTGGTTCTGCACAGTTCTGCTAGGTACTCACAATATATTTTTGAAATAGGCCTCGCCACGGATGTGGTCAGGTTTTGGACTGGACTCCGGTTCTGGTCTCTGCACTTCACAGTGATCTGGGTCAGCTCTCTGGTTCTGCTCACAGCGGGCTGGGTCACTCTGGATCTCTGGTCTGGTCTGTCTGGATACAGCGGTCTCTGCACGGCTCCTGGATCTCTGCACTGGTCCTGGCAAAAGTTCTTGGCAAGGGATTCAAGCAGCTCGCCCGGCTGTGAGTAGCTTGCAATGATTTGAGGCCTGCGGCAGAGAACTCAGCTTGTGGTTTTAGGCCTCTGATTTAGGTTCTAAAGTATAAGTTCTAGGTTCTGGAATATGTAGCTGGAGTCAGTCTGGAACTGGTATCTTCTGGATGTTGTGTGGTCCGTCAAAGCTTCCCGCAAGAAAATGGAAAATGAAGTCCTCTCTAGATTTCAGTGGTCCCTTTTTATGTGGTTTGAAAGTGGGTGGAGAGGCTAGCTTTCTAGGCCCAACCCCTTCAGAGTTCTGATAGGTTGGAGAATTCTTTGCGTTCTCACTGGAGAGCAGGATTGTGTCAGAATGATGTCATTTAATGGCTTGCAGAAAGGACACTTCCCTGTCAAATTACACACAAATCTATATTTGACCTAAAGATTTCATAGATACACAGTCGTTTGAAATTACACATTTCACATTTCTGTCATCCGGTTACCAAGAGTTATCAGTGTTTCTGTAAAATATATATTTTGCTTTCAATTTAGTTCTCAGAGTGTTGGAGTCCGCCTCCAAGACTTGGGTGGGTCAGTGATCACCTGTCTCTTCTGCTGGGAGCTCTTTGTGTACAGTCAATAGTCCACATCAGCATATTCTATTCAAGTGCAAGAGCCTATTGTGTGGTCTCTGGGAGGCTGAGGTCAGCAGACCAGGGAGCCACTTTGCGTTTGGTTAGTATGACCATGTGATTTCCTGGGCTTCCTGAGGTGAGAAGGGTTCCCAGCCTTTTGGCCTGTAAATTAAATCAGATTGTCTTCTGGGAACAGCATGTGGTTAAGATTTTAATTAACTCCCAGCCTTTGATGTAAAGGCCTCTCCTGCAACTCCTGACATGCAGTTTCCCTGTCAGAGTTTAGACTGCTAGCGCCGCCTTGAGGTATTTATTGGTACTGCGTCCATTTTTTGGATCAGTCTTGAATGAATGCATTCCAAACAAGAGATTTTACATGGAAGTATATTATCCAGGTTCAGCACATGGCACTGGTGTGGTTCTGCAGTAAAATAATTTTGTGCCCGTTGAAGGAATGAATTCCCAATAGTTGTGGGTTGCTTTTGGCAATCAGCATTGCCCCTTTTGCAATGGTTTCAGGCTACTGTGTGTAGCCCAATGGTGGTTTTAGGCAGTGCCCTTCTGTGCCCATAACATCGGTAAAAATGGGTGGCAGCCTATTCCTCATGCATTTCCCTGTGCATTTTCTGGGAAGCTCTGGCCATCATGATGTTTTCAATGCCAGTAATGCACAGTTTTTGTGGTAGGGCTCAGATGCATGGGTAAAAACATCCCACACCTTCAATTTACTAAAGTTTAAATAAACTTGCCAATTTTATTTGTTGACCCGTTTTGTACCATTATTCATTCTGCGGGCTCTTTCTATGCAGACAAATTCAATTCTGTTTGTGCGTTAATTCTGTTTGCACGTTATGTATAATTGGTAGAAAAAAACAATATCGAACCTTGCTATCCAGATTAAGTAGTGATCTCAGCTAGTTTTGCATAGGTCAGGACTGATTGGAATAAATGGCACATTGTTGGCAGGTGTTTTTTGGGGTGAGGCAGGGTCATCAATTTTAAATGTGAGAATATCAACTGAAATGTGAATATGGTTTTAGACATATAATGTAATCAAGTACATGAAATCTTTCTATGGTCATGAAATGTTGGCAATTATTTGCTGGTTTATTCTTAGCAGCTGATCTTGGTCAACTCTGATTTGCTTTTCTTATCTTGTAAAGTGGTCTGGATCTACAGCTAATGAACCTGACTATCTGTAGTTAAAATAACTTTCGGGTGCTCAACTATCCACTGCCATGCTGACGACACCCAACTCATTTTCAGGCTCCCTTCAGCAGCCTCCTCTCCTTTCCTCATCTCTGATTGTCTAATCGCCATTCAAAACTGGTGTGCCGCTAACGATCTTTGTCTAAATGCCAACAAGACCGAGATCCTCCTTATTGGTATACCATCTCCATCCTTTCCTCACACTCTCTGGCTGGCCTCCCTTGGCCCTCCTCCTACCCCCACCAGCGCAGCTAAGAATCTCAGTGTTATCTTTGACTCTACACTTTTCCTTCTCCGCACACATCTCTGACGTCTCCACAAAGTCATACTTTTTATTGCACCTTCTTAGAGGTACTCTGCTTTTCCTCAAAAACTCACGGTCTCCCAAGCTCTGTTTTTTTCCAGATTTGATTACTGTAACAGCCTCTTTCTAAATCTACCTGCCTCCACTCTCCGCCCTCTACAACTAATCCAGAACAGGACTGCAAGACTTGTCCTTGGCCTCAAGCCCTAGGACCGTATCTCACCAGCCCTGAAATCCCTTCATTTGCTTCCAGTGGATGCAAAGATAAAATTTAAAACCCTCTGCATTGTCCACAAGGCTTTCTGGGGCCTGGGTGCAAAATACCTTCAACTATCCCTACCTCCCTCAGGGTTAGTCGTTTTGCAAAGAAACTAGCTGGGTAGATCTGTCTTCGGCTGGTTGCCTCCCTTTGGAACAGCCTCCCGGCCACCTTGAAACTTGAGGAAAACCATCTCTGGTTCCAGAAACATCTCAAGACCTTCCTCTTTGCCTCTGCCTTTGCCCCCCCTTTTCCCCTGTTGATCTGTTACTTCTTCTTGGCATCGTGCACCTGGCCACCCTCTGTCATTCGGGCCCAGGTTCCTGCTCACCCGGCCACCCTCCTGCACTGCCTCCGGGCCCCCCTCTGCACTATGGCACTGTATCTGTACCCATACAGTCCCCCCACATTTCTTCTGCATTTATCAGATATACCATATCTGACTAATTCCTTCACTTGACACTTGCTGGTTGCACTACCATGGTTTATCGCCCTTATTTATTATTTATTTAATATTGATTTCTGTTTTCTGTTCCAGACTTTCTACTCCCCCAAACCCTCTTCCATGCACTTTTCCCCTTTTCCATGCACTTGCGCTTTCTTAAATGTCTCTGGGCCTAGTAAGATTTTTTTTCTTTTTTTGTACTCCCTTGTGCCCCACCCTTTTTGCCTGGTCGCGCTCTGAAACACTTGTGTACAAGCGCGATATGAATAAAATATTTAATTACACTCTCCAGCTCTTCCAGAAGTTTCATCTGTTATTAAAGACCCTATTCTAAAGTTTGGTGCACACACCCAATTTTGACCAATAAAAGCAAAATTCCAGGGCTCGCAATTAAGATTTCACAAGGAGCTAACACCAGTTTATGGGTATCGGGCATCACCCAGTAGGCAGGAGCTACCGTTGGGGAACCACAAGTGAGTACTACACACACTGAAAATCTAGCTTTCCCTAAATGTGGCCTAATTCTTCTTTACAAACACTCCAGTTTATCATCAAATAAGCCTGTTTTTAAGGCACCAGGTTGCATCGAGAGCCAAAGGTATCTCCTGTTAACTTAGTTTTAAGCTAACCAGCATCTCCTAGGGTAGAAACAGCAGCTAAATGCTCCTAGCAATTTCAAACCATCAAAATGTGAATATCTGGGTGTTGTGGGTAATTTCTATATTCCCAGCATTTCAGAGTACTTCAGCATGTATTGGCCGGGATGCATATATGTTGGGGAGAATTATAAAACGTTTGCTAATTCCCTCCACCTTAGAGACCCCCAGCAACTTTGCTGGATTTTGAGGGCTTGATTTTTTTTTAACCTGGAGATAGTGTGAGCCTTTCCCACTCTCTCATATTTTCATGTGATTTATACACTTTATTTTAGGTTGTGGAGTCTAACCGACTCCATAGGCATCATATTTTACAATTGCCACCAGGCACCTTCAGTGCAGTGCCACAGGTTTATGTCCGTCCCTATGTTGGAATGTTCTTGATCTTCCACTCGTCTTGCCACCAAGCCTGCGCCCAATGAGTCAGGCCTTGATATGTAGCCCAACTTTCTGTGTTTATGTATGCAGTCCCTGTATTTTTCACCTGTTCAATCATGGAGGCTACCGCTTACAGCTCAACATACTGGCTTGAACCCATGACTCCTCTGATTTCCAGTGTCTCTTGATGGGGTTGGAAAGCCACCGCTTGCCAACGTCTGTTCTTTCTCATACTTGGCAGCGCCATCCGTGAAGCAAGCATGTTTCTCTGCTTCTTTTGATAATGAATCATAATCAGGTGCAACTTTAAAGGAGATTCTGGAAAGGTTGCAGGAAAGCTTGGTTGATTAATTTCTTTCAAATGTACAGCTTTCAGTGCGGCACCTTCACGCACCCAGCCCATGATAGGTATTTGTGTGCAAATTGTCACTGGATGTTCTCCTGTAATGTGTTCACTTTCCATCAAAGCCCAATACAATGCATTAATGTGCTTCTCCAGCCACAAACGCCACACAGCAAAATCATTGTAGACAAGAACTTCCAGTTCAAAAGAGTCACTGTAATCCTGCAAAGCATCTTTAGCCTGCTGAAAAGCAATCTGCTGATCAATGCCCCATTCAGAAGCATATTTCTTCCTCATAACCTAAGTTTGGCTTTAAAATCAGACTCTGATGTAGTATGTGATCGCTCCAAAGACACTTCAACCCAATGAATCTCTGTGCTTCCTTATTATACATAGGTTGTGTCATCTGTTGTACCATTTCAATCACATGCTCAGGCATTTTCTTTACTGAGCCAAACCATATTGCACCCAAACATTTCACCTTTTGTGCAGATTCCTGCATGTACTCTGGATTAAATGCCCACCCTCTGTTCTGCATATGGGCTATCTGTTTTTCAGCAGATTTTTCAACATCAGTTTTCTCTTTTCCAGTTAACATAATAGCAACAATGTAATGTTCAATGCATATATTACTCAATTGCAAAATGTTGAAGTCTTTAGCAACTAATCCATGACATAGAGTGGGACTGTTCAAATACCCATGGGGAAATTTAGTAAATTTAAATTCTCCCCCCCCCAAATGGTGATTTACAGTGGCAAACTGATTCTGTGGTTCCAAATCAATGCACAAATCAATAACCATATGCCATTCACCCACTTCGTTAGTGAGTTTCTCAACCAATGTAACCATATTTGGCACAGCCACAGCTAAATGGGATGAAACCCATTTAGCATATCCAACCAAAACAGAATTTGCCACTCACATAGATCTTGCGGTTGCCAAAAACAAATTCTCTCAACGCAGATGTTGCTCCTTGTCCTTTCAACCCGACCATTCCCAAGATGTATTTAGGAATGTCAATAATTAAAACATCTGCAGTACTAACCAGCGAACCATCGCCAGTCAACATGTCAGCTCCCCCATACTCATTCACTGGTACAATGGGGCCAGATAACTTGTTTGGATTACCATTCAGAATGTTCATTTCAAATGCCTTTGCGGCTGTTTCTGCCCCTATTCCAAATAGGGCTCAAACCTGTTTCACTTTGTGATCCAAATATAAACCTTTTAGATGGAAAACCACATTAATTACTTTCCTAATCTGTGCAATAAATCGTTCTTCGCCCATTCCACAGAGTGCTTGTGAACAGAGCCATTCCCTGCTCTTCACAGCCTTCTTCTGGCCTCCTTCCAAAGAAGTATGTCAGTCAAACATTTACTGATTACCTCAGGGGAAAACTTTACTGCCCAAATGGTCGGCACGACAAACCAATACCAAAATTCTGCCATTGTTGCCCCAGAGCTGCAGTCAAGACGACATGGAATGTGACGGAATACCCCACCATCTGCACTGTGCTCTCCTTTAAACTTATCATTTCTCCAGAATTACATGGTTTTGCACAAATCCGCAATGACTATGCCAAATGTCTTGAGAAGAATGTAAGCACACTTCTGGGACCAGCCCACTTACCATAAAACACCCCACGCACCTGTTCCCAGGTTGGAAACTTTGTGCTATAGCCATGAACTCATGCCAGAGAGACAGCAAGTCAAGTATAAAAACTTGCCATTTATTTAACAATAAGCAGACTAAATACATAGACAGCAATTTTTGTAAAATGGGAAGAATAAAAGAACACAGTCTCATCTCACATTCTTTTTAGCCAGCGTTTAGGACCCCACTCAGCTTAGCGACTGGCCTCTCATCTCAGCATGGTACCCCTCTGGTCAGACACTGCACTCCCTGCACTGGTCAGCCCTTAAGAGAGAACGTGGCAAGAAAGGAATGCCGCTTAGGGGCAAATAAAAACCTTGGCACCTACTACAAGCCCACGGGAGAGTCCCTCCCGATTCCTGTGGGTATGCATTATTTTTGGGCAGTCCTGTCAATCGGAGAGACGCAATTCGCTCAAAGCTTTGTGGTAAAACCAAAACATGTTTTTGATGGAAAACCCCATTTCTGCTCTGCACTCTTCCTCCTCCCACATCTCTAGATGGGAAGCAATCATTCCTTAGGCATGTAGTTTTTATCTGCACCTGCCAAGGTTGCGCCTTTCCCTGCAACACGGTGTCTTGTGTACTGTGAAGCTTCTTGCACAAGTGGAAGCTGAATGCTGAATGCCAGGCTTGCAGTTAACCCTCTGTAAACAACTTCAGGAGGGCTCATGTTTAATATAGCTCACTATGCTTGATGTCTAAAACTATAAAGTTCTAATTTTCAGCATTTAGTACACTCTTCGAAGAAGCTATTAGTCTTAGCTGTTAATACAGCAAACTATAGGCCTAGTATGCAATATGGTCAGCTTAGTGGGTCAATGCACCTATGCCAATGCATCAAGACTTTCCACCACATTCTTGCATTTTGGCACACTCCTCTTAAAATCATAATCCAAGTAAAATTGAACCCACATGTTTCCACGGGTTAAATTGAAAATTCACACTATGAAGCAGTTGTTTCATAGCCTATTAGAGAGTTATTAATCATTCACAACCTGTGGTTTTGTTGTCATTTAAACTAATTTTGAAAATCAGAGCAAGTGTAAAGGAGTCATTTCTATTCCCATAAAAATAATGTGAATATAAATCCTAGGCCACAAATCATTGTGAAATTACACAGTCTGATTCACATGTGATTTGAAATGGGAGGAGTATTTGTATGTGTTCAACGTAATGTGAAAACCATTTTTTCAGGTTGGGTGAATGGGAACAAATAGTCTATACATTCTAAATTTAAAGCATTACTTCTCTAGAAACCCACAGTACCACATGTCTGCTAGGAAACGTAAGACATGCAAATGTTCTCGGATATTAGAAATCACTGGTCTCATTGGGGAAAGTTAGGGTCTGATTCAGTTATAATTTCGAAATGTTTGTAAAGTCAAAGCTTTTGTGATATTAACTAACAAGATGTAGAAGTGTTATTAGAATGTCTAGCTTTATCAGAACGTAATTACACGGGCCACGGTATGAGGATATTTGTAGTATTAGTGGTATGTTGTATTGTGCTTGCAAAACCTATACTGCCTTGTACACATGGGTGGGGCCATTGTACATAAGAGGGTGGGCACTGGTTGGAAGTAGGTAATAGAAAGTTGACTTGCTTGGGTGTATTACTGAATCGATATGTAACTGGGGGCTGAAAGGGTAAGTGCTGACATGTTTGCATGCTTTAGGGAGGGCAGGTAGACATTGGCAGATGGAAGGAATTTGTATGCAGGTACTCACAGATAGTTAATTGGTGGAGGCGACTATTATTTTTCGGTGAGTGCAGGCAGACTCGATTGGGGATTGGGAGTGCATTGGAGACAATTGTAACGCTCACCTGACTCCCACGGAGGCACTGGCCTGGTTCGCGCTGCTGTGACCTCTTCTAAGGTGATGCGCAGGGTTCGGAAGACGGACTGGACCGGGCCCCCAAATCTGGCTTCTCTGGCTCGCAGAAGTATCCTTCTGTAGGCGAAAATAGGGGATTAACTGTCTGCGGGGTAATGCAATCGGCCTCCCACTTTCCCCTCTCACCCTTCTCGAAACCCTTCTGTGATTCCTCGTAGCGTCTCACCTTAGGGTCTGGAAGGACGAGCTCTCCATCCTGCTTCTGATGCAGGGGCGCGTTGGTATCCAGTTACTTCACTGGATTTTCGGATTGGTCAGAACCAAACTTGCTTGGCTTCCAGGTACGTTTTTTGAAAGAGGTTCCCCTTGTGTCCATGCATTAATGTACTAATGCTAGTGTCTTTTTCCCTACAGGGGCTGGGCTACGGAATGCCGGGGAACAGGCACCGACCCGAGATGAGAGGTGAAATCCTTGTAGAAATCAGGTAAGTCTTTAATGAGCGTTTTTTGGTAATGTCTTTTCATTCGCTCATTAACGCTGATGTCTTTTTTTCCCCTTAGGGGCCGGGGTCCGGAAATGCCAGGATGCGGCGCGGACCTGAAATGGAGAGGGAATGAATCAACAGGTAAGTCTTAACATGGAGATTTAGCTTTCCTTATTCCCTTCTCCCTCTCACCTTTTGTTCTGGTCTTTTTCTCCCTAGGCGCTGGGGCGTGACTGCGAATCCGGATGATCGCTGCTGAACATGGAGGCGCCCTGTAAAGGTGAGTGGAATGCAGCACTGCAGCGATCGACGCGATGAGCTTTTAAATAAGTCTTCCTTTTCAGGATTGTCGGCGAGATGTCTCCGGGATGCAGTTTTAGCAGGTAAGGACTTTTCCTTCTGCTGTTCTCTTCTTCTCTTCCTTTGCAGGTGATCCAGGATGCTGGCAGGCGTGGCAGAAGTCAGGATGCAGGAGCAGACACGGTGAGCGTCCAGCTGCTAGATGCAGAACAACGCGAAGCACGTGTGGAGCGTTCGGGTGGGGTTTAAATAGCCTTGGAAGAAGTTCCAGGTATGTATCCTTCCTCCAATCAGGTATGTATCCTTCCCCGACCACGCCCGGATGGTAAATTAGTCCCACAGGTAAAGTAGTTCCTTTCAGGCCTCAAGGAGGCCGGGATCCTGCAGCATGGTCTGCATCAGGTAAGTGCACGCAAGCACTCCCATAATGAGCCTGGCGCCTATGGCGCCAGGACACTGTCCAAAGGGCCCCTATATGGGGTTGCTGGGTCCTTCCTTGGGGACTGGATGTCCGCTTTCGGGGACGCAGGGCTTGAACCGGCTCCCCGGGAGCGGGCTTCATGACAACAATATGAGGATATTTGCAGTCGGGCTGCCATGTTGTCTTGTTCCTGTAAAACCCATACTGGCTTGTGTGCATGGGTACGGTCCTTGGCTGTAACGGTGTGGGCACTGGTTGGAAGTAGGTGTGACACTATTGCCTTGTTTGAGTATGTTCTTGCATCTATACGTACTTGTAGGCAGTAAATTATAAGCTTACCTTGTGCTATACAATACACTTGTAAATATATAAGTGCTGTAAAATCCACCCCTTTGCAGAATTAATGTGGAGGACATGGTCCAGGTTGTAAAGGGGAATTGCAGAGATAAGACATCATTTGTGTTGGGGGGGGGGGGTGGTGAGGATGTGACCAGAGATTCGGTTCAGGGAGTTCAGTAACAAAGTGAGAAATGCAAGGCTTGTTTTGGCAACGTTTGCGACATGGCTCATGTACGCAGATACTAACACATAAACAGTTGTGGGGTAGGTGTGCAGGTCACAACCCTGAGGCTATTGGGCTTGGGGAATGCATTGCAATTGGCATGGGGATTTCTCTAATTGGTGTACCATGTTGTGTTGGGAGTGGCAAGCGCGTACTGCTGTGTATGGATGGCTACGGGCGTTTGATGCAACAATGTGGGCATTGTTCGGAAGTAGGTTTAACAAGGTCCCCTTCTTTGGGTCAGTTCTTACACTGATATGCAAGTCCAGCATACAGGGCTGGAAATATGTATGTGAACTGTGGGTGCTTACTGTCACAGCATGCTTGTGGAGGAAATGTTGCAGGTGCCATGCTAGTAAAGGTGGTGTGAAGGGACAGCACATGAAGATGGTGACCATTATTGGCCTTGTTGCCATTCACATACTGAGACGACACAATGAATGTACAGTATGGTACACCTCTCATAACACCTAGTACGTTGAGCGAGAAGGAAGGCAGTGCGACATGACACGAGTTAATAAGTATTACATATGAAAACTATGGAGGATGTAAATTCAAACACACAAATTGACAAGGGGGGGTCCTGTGAGTCTCTCTGCCAGACATTAGTCCTGGTTACGAGAGACTTACCCAGAGTCTTTAGCTCACTATCTTTCACAGAGAAGAAATATCCCAAACATATCAGTCTTTGTCCTGCCCTGGGGCAGTCCAGCACCGAAATGCTAGGCAATTCTCCTCTGAGCAAGAGTACCAACAGCATCCCCAGACACGTGTTTCGGTCTGGTTGGACCTCATCAGTAGGGAGGAGCTGTGCCTCTCTAAGGATAGTGAGCAAGGGGTCCACGTCTGGATTCCCCTAGTAACTTAGGGTGAGACCCAAAGTTACTTCAATATGCAAATTGACAAGGGGGGTCCTGGGAGTCTCTCTGCCAGACATTAGTCCTGGTTACGAGAGACTTACCCAGAGTCTTTAGCTCACTATATTTCACAGAGAAGAAATATCCCAAACATATCAGTCTTTATCCTGCACTGGGGCAGTCCAGCACCGAAATGCTGGGCAATTCTTCTCTGAACAAGAGTACCAACACTACATAGCATGCATTTCTTTATTTTGTGGACCCTCATAAGTAGCATTCTTTGCACCAGTGTATTATGCAATCAGCACAGTTCCTGTGGTTCTTTGCATAATCACTGGGTCTGTGGGGGAACAATATCCATGCTGGATTAATAAAAACCTTCGAAAATGAGTAGCTAATACAGTGCACAATGAGTGATATTGACGTTTGGAGTGGTTACAGCACTTTTTAAGGCATACTGGTGAAGTAGGAGGAAATGTAATGGAGTACAATATGTGCACTATACATGTTGGTAGGATGGGTGGCGTTCTATAGAAGGTGCTTATTTGCAAATGTTTCACTGCTTCCTTTTCGTACCATTGTTTCTGCTGGTGGTTTGCAAGTATTCTGATATTGTTCAGTGGTTATCCAGTATTATGACCATAGTTACGTAGCTATTGGCGTATTGTAACTGCTTATACTTTGGAAGTGTTTGATGGTATGTTTGTAGCACAGTAGTTGTTGAAGGTTGAGTTGGGTAGTTGTGATGCTGCAAATAACATTGTTGTATTCAGGTTGCAGTTAGATACCAGGTGGCGTAGTCTTACTGTTTACAGTGTACTGTTTCTGAAGGGTACGTAGAGAAGCTTGTGCATTCTTGTGGTTATTTGGACATCTGTCTACATTTGGAACTGGTACTGCCCAATTACGGATGTATGTGGTGCCACGTCCATATGTGTTGGAGTTGTATGAGTATTGTTGGAGAGCTTTTGACTTATTTGCGTAAGTCGTGATTTCAGAGGTTACTGAGGATAGTTTTGAACCCTCAAACTTAGCACTTATCATTCCACGTACACAGTGGAAAATACTGGTACTGTGCTTTTGTGTAGGCGTACTGTTTGCGTGACTGTACCCCTTAGGTTTATTGTGGATAAAACTGTCCACCACAAAGTGTAGTGCATTTTGTCAATGTTTCCAGTAGGGTATGTTGCTTTAGGTAGATAGTGTGGAAGGAAAAATATTTCTTCTCCACTTATTAAAGTAGTGCTTGGTGTTGGGGAGTAAGGTATAGTAAGTGTGTACATCACTGAGTAAAGTTTGGCTTCTAGATTATTAAGTAGGCATTTCCAAGATGCATAGGTAGTATGTGCTTTGGACTGATTGAAGTTTCATTGCACTCCTACCATGACTACTATTTTCTAATGTATGCAGTACAGTGGCCTCCACTGGTTAAGTCCCTGCTAGTGCAGAATTTGCACTTTAGTTACGTACCTGTTGGCGTACTGTAACTGCTGATACTTTGGAAGTGTTTCATGCTATGTTTGTAGCAGAGTAGTTGTTGAAGGTTGACTTGGGTAGTTGTGATGCTGCAAATCACATTGTCGTATTCAGGTTGCAGTTAGATACCCGGTGGCATATTCTAACTGTTTGCAGTGTCCCGTTTGTAAAGGTACGTAAAGAATCACATTTTTTGTCCTCTTATTAAGTTAGTGCTTGGGGCTGGGGAGTAAAGTATAGTAAGTTTGTACATCACTGAGTAAAGTTTGCATTCCAGATTATTAAGTAGGCATTTCGAAGATTTGTGGGCTGTATGTGCTTTGGACTGATGGAAGTTTCATTGCATTACTACCATGACCACTGTTTTCTAATGCATGCAGTATAGTGGACTCCATTGGTGGAGTCCCTGCTACTGCAGAATTTGCACTGTAGTTACGTACCTGTTGGCTTACTGTAACTGCTGATACTTTTGAAGTGTTTCTTGCTATGTTTGTAGCACAGTAGTTGTTGAAGGTTGACTTGGGTAGTTGTGATGCTGCAAATAACATTGTCATATTCAGGTTGCAGTTAGGTACCAGGTGGCCTATTCTAACTGTTTGCAGTGTCCAGTTTGTAAAGGGTACGCAGAGAAGTTTTTGAATTCCTTTGGTTAGTTGGAAATCTGTGTACATTTTGAAGTGGTACTGTCCATTTGCGGATTTACGTGGTGATACGTAAATATGCATTGGTAGTTGTAGGACTGTTCTTGGAAAGCTGGTGACTGATTTGCATTAGTGGTGATTGTAGAGGTTACAGAGGACAAATTTCAACCCTCACAATGAGCAAATTCCCTTCCATATACACAGTGGAAAAGACTGCCACTGTGTTTTGCGGACACGTACTGTTTGTTTGACTGTACTCCTTGGAATCATTTGGGATGAAATTGGAAAATATACACTGTAGTGCATTTTGCAATGCTTCATGTATGATATGTTGCTTTAGGTCGATAGTGTGGAAGGAAAACATTTTTTGTCCACTCACAAAGGTATTGGTTGGTGCTGGGGCGTAAGGTATACTAGGTCTGTACATTAATGAGTACGTTTTGGCCTCAAGAATATTAAGTAGGCATTTGCAAGATTTGCAGGTAGTCTGTGCTTTGCACTGATGGAAGCATCATTGCATTCCCACCATGACGATTGCTTTCTAATTTATGCAGTATAGTGGCCTGCATTGGTGGAGTCCCCTGTGTGGTAGATTATGGCTACAGTTGTGAAGGTATTCCTGCCAAGTGATACCTGTCCGTGTGTGAAGGCAGTAAGTTTTCAGTTGTTTTTGGTACCGTCGACATTGTATTTTAAGAGCATTGATATCAAATATTCTAAATCACTATGTGAGTGTATATGCAGTGTCAAATAATTATCAGAATTGCACGATGTACACAAAGCACTATGGTTTGAATTTTGCACCAGTTGCTGAAATGGAATGGAGTCACAGTTGAGTATTGGTATATACACGAAGAATTTGTTAGGGACTTGCTCTTCAATTACATGGTTGCAAAGAGTGTATGTATGTCTCCACATGTAGGCAATGTGAAATATGTCTATTATACGTATGTTTTTTCTTTCCAGTATTTGTAGTAATTATATTAGAAATTCTTGGGATCTTCTTGTTTTAAAGTGAATTTCACCATTGCAGCACTGTAGTCCAATTCTTGCTTCATTCCTGAGACACTGTAAATGGTGTCAGGATTGATTACTGCATTTTTGTGAAGGATGTGCATTTGCAATCACAATTGGTCTGTCCCATTTGAATACATATGTTCAACAACTGCTGGTATTTGGAATCGAACATGTATTGTTACATTTGCATAGCATTTAACAGCTGTTGTATTTGAAAATTTGAATGGGACAGTCTTTTTTTGTGTGGGGTGGGGTGGAGTTGGGTTTGGTTTGTCTATTTTACTCCTTTTGTATGTGCTTTTGGTAGTTGCTGTAGTATGACTTTCTTTGAATTTCTTTGACGGTACTGTGGCCCAATCATATAGATGGAATGAGCCTTCTTTTCAAAGCTTTTGGTTTTTGAGGAAAAGGGTACATTTTTAGGTTGGGTGTGTACAGTGCACGTAGTCTATTGTACTCTATGATGCAAGGAATGTCTGCACTGACTGCAGTTGCATCAAAGCTAACTAGATACAGTCATTCTCGTTGTTAGGCAGAATCACATGCAGTAACCTTTGGGAACACTACATGCAATTAAGACTACAAGTGTCAGTACAAGTTCACCTTTGGTACAAGCCTGTACTACAGTTATGTGGTAGTAGTGGCTGAGCAGCCAGACCTATCTCAAGATTTGACTACTGAGCAGAAGATCAAATTACACAAAGGACCAACAAATACAGTGATTCAAATACACACTTACTCAAGGTTTCTTGGTAAAAGAATATACATTTATTGACAGTCAGTTTGAAAACATTACACTAGTAAGAGCAGCTCAATATCATATACTAATAGACTACAAATACACAACCAATAAGTTACTGAACAAGTTCAGCTCCCCTGAAGTGGGAGCAAAATGGCACTTCAGATACTTTTAAAAGGGGGGGGGTAAAAAAAAGTTATAAGAATCGACAGCACAAATACTTTCATAGGCAGGGCAAAGGGTTTCAGTAAACCACAACCAGAAATTCCGTTCATAGGCCTGTGCCAAAGCCAATGGTTCAGAGTCTTTGTATATGATAGCACAGTTCTGGTAGCACACGGTTAAGTCTTTGCCACAGATTCTAGAAGAATTTGGCTAGACAAAAAGTTAGACGAATGTTTAGGGAAGGACAAGCCTTCAAAGTCTGGAAAGTTTCACAAACTTTCACTGTGGCCGAAAAGATTTCCAGACCGCATTTGCACAATACCTTTCAAACTGAAGAAGACCTGTAGCTGAGGCAGTTGTTCGAGCAGATCTCGCTGTTCCTGAGCTTCAGTCGTGGGGATAAGGAAGATGTCGGGAGGTTCCTGCACTGCCCAGGGAAGAGGCCACAAGCTTGGCAAAACATCACTATAAGGTGTGAGTGCTTTAAAGTCCACAAACTGGTTTCCTTCCGACTGGCTATCCAGTTTTCAATAGCACTCTGAAGAAAATTCGACCAGGATGGTGACGGGGTCCAGGTGGCTAGTGAGTTGGTTGTTCCGACCAAACTCAAGCGAAGAAGTTAACCTTGAAGGGCTTCTCTTTTGATGGAGTTTTAGGCACTTCAGACCTGCAGCAGGGCTCCAACGGTCATCCAGGATTTGCAGCAGTCCTCTTCCTACAGCTCATCTTCGGTTCTTTCGTTCGAGTGGTCGGCTCTGCTTTCCAAGTCCAGGAGACCTGCTTTTAAACAGTTTTCCCCCATTTATTCCAGCCTGGCTGTCAATCACACAGCAGGATGGCTGTCCTTGCCCGACAGCTAGCAGGCCAATCATGCCAGAGTGCATCCAGGTCTCCTCTGAGACTAAGCACAGGGAGTTTCGGGCACCTCCCTCACATCCTGTCCATCGCAGACACTCGGGCGCCAAAGGAGGGCTTCAGCACTGAAGCCCACCAAAGGCCAACAAATGAAGGGACCAAACCTGGTTTGGTATGCAGAGACAAACACAAGAAGGACCTTTCCTAAAAGAAATGGTGAAAAAAGTTGACCAGAGTCTGTTTTTACAGATAGGTCTTGGGCACATATTGAAAAACATGGCTGAACCGATTTTTAGCTACCGTTGTTCGCGGTCGGGAAAAATCTTGGTAGTTTGATCTAACCCACTGCCACCAGACAGTAGTCAGTCCCAGAGAAGTTATTTAAACCTTGGGGAGTCTAAAAGACACCCCTCTGTCACTGCACTGCAGGTGCTGTGTGACACACAGAAACAGATGATGCGTATGGAGTTGTTAAAACTCCATAACCAAAGAACACAAAAGTAAAACACACATCAAAATACATGGAAGAGTGGGAAAGAAAGGCTCACACTCTTCCCAGGTAAAAAATAAAATCCTAGAAATCCAGCAAAGTTGCTGGGGGTCTCAAAAGGTAAGGGAAAATAGCACATTTTGAGACTTCTCCCTAACACCAGTGTATGTAGTCGTGACAGTGCTACGTAACTCATGCCTTCTTTGAAGATTGTGTTGCCAATATCAATCAATGCTTGATCCTAGGTGAGATCTTGTGATTTATGAATAGTTACTGCATAAGCTAGTGACAGAGAAAACTGTTTGTACGTACATGTCTTTGAAAAGAAGGAAACACACCGTTGTGCGTCCTAGATTTCTGACTTCTGAAAGTTTGTCAAACTTGATGTTTACAAACTGAATGCTGCTGTCCGTGGGTATGTGTGGAAGGCAACAACTGTACCAAGTGCTCCATTAACTAAACCTTGCTCTACGTCTGTTACGATTTAGCATAACTCTACAGTTAACACATAATGTTAGAATGTTCTTCAAACCAGCTGTGTTGGAGATGGAGTTATCTAAGGCTTGTAGTCGTGCTATGCCTTGCTGACACATAGGTATTGTCATACCGTGTACGTCCAGTTCGTATGTGCTATGAATTTCTATTAGTGGTCGTTTCTCTTTTTGCAGCATTGTTGCATTAAATTGTGCGCAGCTTGCTAGAGTTGGGATTAAGGCCATACAGCTGACATTTTTATGAGCTAATTGTTCCATGATATCAGTAGCACATGTGTTATGCCCGAATAGTTCATGGATGTGTCTACTATTGAGGGTAGGCTGCGCCTCTTTTGATATGCCAACATTTAAAAAAAACATGCGGATTGGTCTATGTGAGGTCTGCGGACTGATGCATGTTTTGAGTTAGTTGTCGGTATTGAAAATGTTGCCAAAGATGTACATTGCTAATGCTTCCAAGACTTTTACAGCACTGTTTGTGTCCTAAGTTTTTGAAGATAGGTTCAACTTTGATTGGTGTCAATTAAAGGAGATCTCCAAAAACAATGACATGTTTTCCTCCAAAGTGTTCTTCGTAGTCTGTTTTGAGTACCTCTTGCATTCTGGGGTGAATCAAAGCCAAAATTAGGTTGGAGACCATGCAGACCTCATCTATTAGGAGTATTTTAATTTGTTTCAAAACTCTGCGTAGCTCCATAGCAGCTTGTGCTGAACGTTTATAGTACTCTAATTTGTTTTGGTGTTCCAAACAGGTGTAGCAATCATTGTAGAGTGACTCCACCTATGTTGTACGCAGCCAAACTGTAGGGGCAGTTATAACCACACAAAGGTTGTTGTTTGTTGGACATATTTACTGATCATTTTTTATTAAGAATGTCTTACCTGATCCAGCTTCACCACTTACATTCAGTAGTATAGGTTTGTAGTTCTTACAGGTGCAAGTTGTACTTTCATGGTGTATACCATGTTCAATGGTTTTACTTACTTCTTCAAAAATGGTACACTGTTCATAGTTTAGTTGGGATTTCAGTACTGCAAACTCTTCTGCAGAGTTCTCGTACTGAAGCATAGTGGTGGTTACCTCCGTCATGGCTAATTCTGTCTCATTTGCTAGGGGTGGCTCTACAAGTGGTTCGTGGCTGCCTGTTTGCAGAGATTCACTGCTTTCAGAAGTGTCTACATTTAGTTGTACTTGAAGTTATTCTTCTTGTTGGCATTCACTGTCCAATATGGTTTTTTACTGTGTAAAGTTTTCATCAGTAATTGTACTTTCAGTGGCTTTGAAAGCATCTTCGTAGCACGTGCAGGTGGCTAATAAATCTTCTTTTCTCCATGGTTTAAAAAGTTGCAGTAGAGCCATGTAGTACAGTTCTTTGTGTTGAGGAGTTTTTAAGGACAACCTCATATGATTAATTAGGCTTTGTTTGGTTCGTGTCACAAGGCTGCGTTCACAACTTTCCACTCCGTATCTACCTTTTTCCTCATTTTTCCCCATTTGGTGTAATGTTGTTTTTGTATGAGAAGTTTTGGGCTACCTGGTACAAGGACAAGGTTTCTAAAGTAGTTGTCAGAATCACCTGTATAACCAGTGGAATTCTGCTTTAGGCGAGTTGAACCCGTTGTGTAGCCGACAAGTTCATTCTGCCAATGTAACTCTCAGGAGTAAACAAATTGACTCACTGAGAGGTCTACTGACGCAAAGGATGGGCGCTACAGGTCTCAGCAGGCTGCAAAAAAGAAAACACATGATCAAAACCACAACAAGAATGCTCAATATTAATGCAACACCAGGTCTAGTAAATGGCTACCTTGTTGTAAACAGGACAGTGTCGAAAGTCAACTAAATATTCCTGTTCTTAAACCAATAGGAGTCGTTATCCTGAAAACATGGAATGGAAAAGGACCGGGTTAGGACTAATTCTGAAGAGACCAAGACATGAAACCATATATTAATATTAATGAAGTCTTACCAAAGTTTTGTAGTCTTGAGGCGTGGAAAAGAATAGCAAGAATCCCAAAACGTTAAAGTATGTAGAAACCGCCTGAGACCCGCTGGCACAAGGATGCCTAAAAAGGGTGCATACATGGCAGTGTGAAGTCCGGGCACAATTCAACTGGTGTAATCACTGAGAACCGCCGGCACGAGGACGCTTAAAACCCACACGGCAGTCTCTAATCCGAACACAAGCAGACGTGTCCTGCTGGTGATCTGCTCTCAGGTAGGCGCGGGTAAATGTACTTGGAGTGTCCCAAAGTGATGTAAGAAGGCTTTCTTAGCATGACGTGAGAATGTAAAAAAAGCTAATCCAAAGCGTTCCGAGTCGTTACCTTCCGAGAAAGGGAGTGACAAATAGGAGACAAGACAATACAGTGCAGGGATCCGTGTCGGTACAGGAGCAAGCCAAAAACCAATGACAAAGTGCAAACCAAGGCAACCCAAAGGGCGTTCCAGGGGTCAAAATACTGTTCTTAGTTGCCAATAACCAAGAGGGCAAGACGTGAGGAGTATCCGTGAGACATAGCAAGAGTCAAAAAATCTGGATAACATAACAGCATTAATCGAGTCTAAGTGAAAGCAAATTCAGAAGCACTGTATACTAGCAAAGGCAGTGTATTTGAATGAGAGTCACATGACCTGCTGAAAGCGCCGGCAACGTGCTCTTACACGTGATGATCTGTGCGCTGGACACTAACGTTGCCATGGCTACCCCCAACATTTGTAGAAAGAAACATTACGCATTGGGGTTTTGGCCTGGCTCTTTCTGCAAGCAACGTTGTTTACATAGCGGGGGGAGAGCGGAGCTTTGTGGCATGGTGTGAGGATACAGTGAGTGTTTTGACTGCAGTCGGATTCTTGACATATGTGTCCAATAAGTTGTTCAAAATGTCCTGGCTGTTGGGATCGCTTTTGGCTATTCTTTGTATGTCTTCGTACGATTTAAGTACTCTATTTCTGGATGCAGCAGGCCCAAGGCTTAGCCACACTATGCTGTCAGATTTCCCATATAAGGCTGTGCCGGTTAAGCGGTCAGCGGCTTCGTAGCTCTCACATTCTCTATGGGAGAGAATTTTAATGCCAAAGCTGTGCAATTTTTTGTGCCAGTGTTTTCTCAGAGGATAATTCATGCCAGAAGTCTTTGAGCTCTGCTTTCTGTGATTTGGTTAAGTTGGCGGTGACATATCATGCAACAATAGTGGAATATATACTGTACATCAACATTGACATTCCAAAAGGGGGCAATAATTGCATTATAATCATTGATGTACTTGGATGCTTCGCTCCTTTTTATGTAGTATGTGTTTTTAGGAGATTTTCCTTTGACACTGTGTCAAATTGAAGACATGAAGCTGTTTACTGGGCCTGTTGTTTAAACTGGTCTAGGGAAACCAAAGCGGCATTTGGTATAGTATTTGCCTCTGTTCTTGTATTTGCGTCGACAATACTTGCCACACTTGTGTCATTGGAACTGCAAAATGTGTGCTTGTAGTTCACTATGGGTACTTTCCGGAGGGATTTCGCAAGGGACATATTTGTGGATGAACTCCAAAACAGTTTCATCACTCTCCTCACCAAATTTAGGAGTATTTTTAATTCACAAAAGCATGTGGATGTGTGGTGCTCCTCTGGCTTGATATTCTTTTCTCCGAAAGAAGTGTTGTACTTCTCTGAGGGGAGGAAGTCTTTTATTGCAAATGTGTGCAGCATCGCAAGGAAGAGATGATGAAAGCAGCGTGAAACATTTACTGGATCGAGAGAGCACAGCTCTCCAGGTGTTTTCTCGTCTATACCCGTTTTGTTTTTATTTGCTATGCGTAGGAAAGTGTGCAAGTCTTCCCATGAATACTCAGCACAACTTAAAGTGACAAACCATGTGGGTGGGCCAAGGTTGCATAGCATACTGTACATCTGCATGCTGTCGGAACCAGTACTCTTTGGTGCCACGCATGTTTGCCAAAACATTTGTAACACTACTTTGTAAAACTTCGTCCTTTTGTTGCACCTTTTCAAGTAGTTGTGTAGCAGACATGTTTTGGAAATGGGAACCTGTTTTTAATGTGTGGGAAACTCCGTAAAATAGGGTTGCCAGTTCACTTTCAAAGTGTAGGTGGAGTATGTACTCCATGTTCTGTCTAAATCTTGGGTCTGCAGGATACATTTGTAAACGACGGTATTCGGATTCTGTTATTTGTGTGCTTCTTTCATCATCTCTTCCACCTTTTCCAGTGGGGAAGAGTAGAGGAAAGGCTCGTGCTTCCACACTTTTTTCCCACATACTGATTGGGACTCCTTTGGCTTGCTACATTAGATATGCTTCTAGTGCATTCTCTATGGTGTCTCTGGAGTGCAGTGGGTGAATTTTATAGTGGTCTAAAATACTGGAGGCTGCACTAGGATCTAAGTGTTCAAATTGGCCACTTGTTGAGTAGTCCTGCATTATTTCAGTTTTCTCTCAGGTTTTCTTCAATGTTTGTTTCCTTGTAGTATTCATTGTTCTCTTTAAGGTACTGCAACGCCTCTCTGACTTTGGTTAAGTCCACTAGGTGTTGCCACATTTTTTTGTCTTTTGTAGGTACATCATTTACCAGGATAATCAAAGATTTGTGTATTGGCCTTTGCACATGTAGAGTGTCTACATTTTCTTTCAGATCTAACGGTAAGTAAACTACTTTATTACGAATGCCTTTCAGTAATTCGGTGGGAGGTAATTTAGCAGTTTTTGGTTGAAGACGTATTATTGCTTGAAATGGGTGCACTGTTTGTATTATAATGCTCTCATACAAATTAAGCTGCTGCAGTGCGTTTGGCACTGGAAACAGTTCCAAATTATTACTAAATGCACGTGAAGGCCTTTGGTTATTGTCAAGTTTTGAAGTGCAGTATGTGCACAGTATGGAGGTGTTGGTTATGTCGTACTTGTTTTCTGCTAGAAGGTACAGAGCTAATTGAAACCATTGGGATTCCTCATTGCCTTCTATTTTCTGAATTATATCAACAGGTTTGGTGCTCTTTTTATAGAACATTCCATGGCAACACACACATACTTGATTTGGCATTTCAGCAGAAGTGCTTTTGAACTTTTGTGTATGTCTGATGTATAAAGTTGATAGCTGCACTGTTGTCAGTATTGTTGGCTGACAATGTTGCAGTGGGTAAGTGCTCTTCAGTTTCACAGTATTTCCTTAGGATGTGCTCAATTTCATCGCGCGCTTGTTTGGCTGTACCGTGTAGGAGAATATCATTTAAATGTTGGAGTTCTACAGCTGGAGTTTTTGCATAGTACAGTTTGTAGACTAGATTTCTGATTGTTGAATGGTGGGTTCCTAACATTTTAATATGGTGGAAGGTGCTTTTGCAAGCTGCTCCTCAAATGCAGGCTAAGAATTGTCTGCGTATTCCAGTATACTTGCGCACTGGAGAGGAGTCCATACTTAGTACTATTTTCATTTTTCTTTTGTTGGTGCCTCAGTTGGTGACATACTGATTGAGGAATTGCTGCAAATTTTTGATTAGGCATGGGCGAATTGATGTGCAAGTCCATTTGTAGGTGAAGCATGTTGGTTTGGTGGATTAGAGAGTGCCATTTAAGTTTGATGGGGATATTTGTGAAAGAAGTGTTTCTTCTTCCATTATGGTATTGGCTATCATTTCATATCCTCGTCCACTCTGATGTAAGGCAATTTGGTTAGTTAGTTGTTGTTTGCAGGATTCTTCATTGAAGTATGGCTCTGTGTTGGTGGTGTGACTCCACTCACCTGCACATATGTGGCCAAAGGTATCTATGGTGACATTGAATTTGTTTCGTAGTACTGCTTGTAATTTACTAATTAATCTTCTTGGTGGTTTAATTTTCTTTAAAGTTATTATAAACAATTTCCGCTTCACACTTCTAGCAGTGTCTACAAGAGCTTCCAGGATGACTTTTCTGTGGTAGGTTTTGAGGGTTGAGCCTGATTTCTGTCCTCTACTTATAAGGTTGTGAAGGACTCTATGGTGGAATATTTGTTGTAAAATTAGTTTTCTTGAATGCTTGCTTGTGATTACACTACTATTTGCACGTGCTTTTTTAGGAGTAGTCTGCGTTGGACTGTGTTTTGTGGTTTCCTGTACATTTTCACATTTTGCCAGATCACCTACACTGTCTTTACTGATAGATGGATTAGTATTCCTTACTGCCTGAATTAACTCTTCTCCTGAACCTTTCTGTTTACGTTCATATTGCAGTAGATGGGTACTTTCTGTGTTTGTAGTTTGTGTGGCTCTCTTTCTGCATTGCTTTCTAAGGAATTGCTGTTTGGTAGGCATTGTGTACTAGCTGTTGGCGAAGAAAGGGAAGTGTTGGCGTGCAAATCTTCACAGGCGCGTCAGTGGGTGAATGGGAGGTTAGGCAGCTATTTAAGTGCAAGGGTGTGGGTGTGTAGTGGTGTGTAAGATTAGGGACACTATGTTAGTATGTGGGTATTATTGTAATGGTGGTGACATAAGAAACACCTAGCACCTGTAGAGGTGTGATTAGTAACAATGCAGTAGATACTGTTGGATGGGCACACATGTATATGTTACAGTAGGATATTAGTGCACTGGTTTAGTAAGACAAACAAGAGTTTGATGCTATTGTACTAACTTAGTTGATTGCAGAGAGTAGGTGTCTTCTAGGCTGTATTTTGAAGTGTACACTCCAGTAGCTTCCCAGAGATTGGTGGGTACTGCTCCTGTATAAGAAGACAGCAAGAACATTTGTTGTCTCATGACATACTGCTTACATTTGTACATTACATTTCTGAGAACTGTAGGGGGATGCCTTGGCAGGAAGATGAAGTGTGTTTGTATAAATCAAGGTCTATAATATGGATAGCGGTTGGGAGTAAAAGTGTGTTCAAGGGAGTGGGTGGCCTACTTGGGAGTTTAGTGTGTGACAGGTTATGGAAAACGTGTGTGCATAGGTGTAGGCCTGTTTACTTGACAAATGCAGTCCTGTGCAGTGTGGAAGGATGAGACAAAAGTGCGGAAAGATGTACAGAGTGGAAAGTACAATGTTTTTGGGCGTCTGTTTGCATGCAGTTCTGTGCATATGTATGCCTAGTACCTGACTGCAGGGATTGCTTAGGGGTTTTAATTTGAATATGCACATTTACTTATGTTACTGTTTTGAACTTGGTGATAACTTTCTTTATTGCTGAACTGCTGTTGTAATGGATGACGTATGGGTGGAAACTGTTGTTATGCTTGAAATGTATGCAGTTTGCATAGTTTGGTCGGAAAGGCTGCCTGATAGTTGTTTGCGATTTGTACAAAAGTGCTAGGAGGTAGTGTAATGGGGAAAAAATTGTAAAAAAACAGAACAAAAGAACACAGTAACCTTTTTCGTCTACCAATGCGTGTTGCGGCCAAATTGAACCATTTGCCACCACTTACCACTGACGGATCAATTTCATGGTATGTGTTGGGAGGCACAATAGTACAAATTTTGAGTACGTTATGGAGATTTACACCTAGGTACTCTGGTGCTACGCCTGGTGTATAGTTCTCAACCTTTCATGGCTCTTGGGTGGGTGAAAACAACTGATGTCGTAAGTGGCGTGTCAAAGCCCATTGATTTGGTATGGGTGTTTAGGGAGCTGGCGGGTGAGACAACTGCATAAGTGGCGGGTGACAGCCGCCAAAAGCATGTGATTTGAGAGTTCTACAGACGTATAACACAGTTGGCACTGTACTGTAGAAAAAATAGCATTACCTACTAGGTGCCCTGATGGTTAGTGATGCTGATGTTTGTGTGTGCAGAACGCGTAGATCGTTTACTTGTACTTTCTCGTGGAGGTGTTTTTCATTTAGAAGAGATGTCACCTCTGCGTCAGTAACAGATGTTATGCACTGTTCATTAGATGTGATACAATTAAATGCACACTTCTTGTTGGTAATTTGTTTACACGTAACAGTTTAACAGTAGCCAATGAGGGAGTGCTGCTGAAAGACTACTTGAAAGGGAAGGAGGACTGGACCTGCTCTACTTGGCCGTGGCCCTTACAGTAGTAGGGGAAATCGCACATGCTTAATGGTGTTCTTCGTAACATGCTTGGTATGGAAATGGAACTACAGTTGAGCGATTCACGTTTATCTATGCTTTTGTTTTACATGGTAGGATCTTGTTTTGTGGCCATGATAACGTTAGTGCTTGTAGTGTGATATTTGTTAGTGGCAGTGAATTTTTTTGTTGTTGCTGTATTGCAATTAGTAATCTGTTGCAGTACATACTATGGGCCTCATTACGACCCAGGCGGTAAGTTACCGCCTGGGCCGTGACTTTACCACCATGGCGTAAACTACGTTTACGCCATGGTGGTTGGCGGACTTACCGCCCCATTCCGACCTAGGCGGGGCGGTAAGTCCCCAATCCCCATTTACCCTTCCCCATTCCCATTTTTGCCCCATAGGGCATAATGGGAGTGGGGAAGGCGTTAATTACGCCACCGTAAATTACGGTGGCGTAACTAACTCCATGGTCCCTTAGCGCCATGGATTTTGACACCTGCTAAAAGCAGGTGTTAAAAGCACCATGGCGCTAGGGGACCTCGTAATCAGGCGGTAAGGGTCGGCGCTGTTAACGCTGCCGTAAACCCCTTACCGCCTGAGTTGTAATGAGGCCCAATGTATGCTACAGACACACATGAAGTAATATACGGAGGGCAAACCGAGAGCAACCCATAACAAGGAGCACAGAAGGTGTTTCTTGACACGTCCCTTAAGCAAAATTAGAAATACAAACTTTGCATAACTTCTACAAAGATGCCACTTTTTTATTACACTTCAAATGTGTTTGTGTAGCCTCGTACACAGGGCAATATGTTGGTGAAAGCCGTGCCTTTTGGGGGAGTGGATGTGCCACATCCGGGTATTGTGAGGGTGGCTGCAATGGAAATGGGACTATGCAGGAGTTGGGATTGGTCAATATGAATTTGTGGGTGTGGTGTGTAGAAACAGATTGTGCTATAACGTTTCTTTGTCATTAGGAGTGGGCATGGCTTTGGGGACGGGCGTACAGTTAAGTAGGTGGACTATATGGCTGCTGGGCGATTCGTGGATGCATTGGATACAACTTTATGCAGAGCATTGTGCACTAGCAGTACACCTTAGTTTTGATAATATTGCTGTGTAGTGGTACGGAATACGTGGAATGCAGTGGGTCCATGTGGTTCCTTTTTGTGCTAGTTTGGTGACTCTTCCTCATCTGGACATTATCATTGTTCATTGTGGAGGGAACAGTGTGGGGCATGTTACCGGCATTTCACTGCAGTTTTCAATAAAGGAGACATTTTGCCAACTAATGGAAATGTTGCCACATTCACACATAATTTTGTCATGCATTACTCAGGGCTAGAAGTGGCTGCGTTATTCCTTCTGTGGTCCACAAATGGAGAAAGCGCGGCGCAATGTGAACAAGGCTGTGTGCACTTTTCTCTGAGATGTTGGCATGTTCTCCTTCCACGATGAAAACATAACCTTTCATAGTAGGAACATTTTTTGTTCAGATGGTGTTCATCTGACTGATGCTGGCAAAAATATCTTTCTGCGTAATATCCAAAATACCATAAAGCGCTTCCTGCAAGTGTAGGATGCATTTTCCCAGTGGTCCTTCCTGAATTGTACCATACAAAATACTACCAAAAAGGCTCTTTTCAGAGCCACAACTTTTTTTGTGCAAATGCGTACAATGCTTTTGACGGCGTCTCGTCGCTAATTGTTGCTATCTTTGTACGCTGCATTTATAGGCTGTGTCAATGCCTGCATGCTTAATTTGAAGTTCTATTTTTGAACACTGGAAGGTGGCTCTGAAAAGAGCCTTTTTGTTCGCCCCACTTTCTGGCTGTGTAGCATTATTCCTGTTGCTATAAAAGATGCCAGAAAAGACAGCAGTGGAAGGGAGATTTCACAAAGCGCACCAACCACAGGGATAAGAAATGGTAAGTGGAGAGTAGAAGATGTAAGGTGCACCTTACTTGGGTAGGGGGCAGTGTTTGCCATGGTCCCAGACCGCTGACTCAAAAGCACTTCAACAATGTTCTCCCCTACACAGTACTGCGTTACAGTATATGCACAGTACAGGGACCTTTGAAAGGTGGGGGTCTGTTGTATTGTGTATGTCCCCCAAGGTTGCTTTGCGGGACGCAGTCGCCCTCTGGAGTGTCTCTAGTGGTGGTAGGAGCAGATGCGGAGCATGCTGTAGTGGGCAATAAGGCTTGTCCATTTGCTGAGGACTTTTAGAAGGAGGTGTTCATGGTGAGGATTTGGGTGCTTCTGAGTCAGATGTAGTAGCAGAAGCTCTGGTAGCCATTACTTGGAGAAGTTGTTAGCAGGCACAGATTTGGTCAGAAAGCTATTTCTGCCCCAAGCACTGAGCACCGGTGGTCTTGTATAGAAAGCCAAACAGAGCAATTGTAGAGTATGCTCTTTTATAGGGCTCATGTGGAGCACGTGACATTGCAAAGTACCATTAACTCATACCCTACAATATCTACATGTAGAAGGAAGAGTAGATGATCGCTGTAAGGGTGCACTATCACTGCAACACTCTGTACATTGCAGAGAAATGTTCTCTTTTAATGTGTACGGATCTGGCGCGTGTCCACCAAATAAGGGACAATGTGCAACTTTGATACGTTACTATGGTGACATCACCATTCTTCTCCATTTGTAAGCTTGTCTGTCAGACGTATATTGCACGTTATACTTTGTCACACGTGCATAGGTGTCCTACTGATACCTTTTCCAACCTACTTAAACATAAGGTTCACGTACATTGCACATCTCTACTTATGCTTGCTGTGAGCACACTAGAGTAGGTGGGATGTTTATGTGGAAAATACGCGCACAACAAGGGTGTACGCTTCTAGCTACTACGACTATATCGCACATTCATTTGGTTATGTTCACCAGGGAAAGTGTTACCAGGCGTCACAGCATGATATACTTATGTGCACAGTTGTGGCACAGATACATGGATGCTGCTGTTACTATTTCCAGATGGATTTGTGCATGCAAACATGCAGCTCATACTGGCATCCTCGGGATGATTGTATTGTGATTGCGTATGGGGCAGCCAGGTGCAGCGGTCGTCCGCCTCCTCCATTTTTCTCCCTTGTATTCATCCCCACTACTGCTGTGCCCTTCTTACTTACAATGGTGTTGTTAACGAAAAAAAAGTGACGTACACAATCTGTACAAATTAACATTGCGATATTTATTAGCACACATTTATAGTGACTAATTGGAAAGGGAAGTGGGACAAGAAACAGATACATATATTGGGGATGTTTCCATTTCAAGAAGCTGCTGCTGAGGGGAAGAAGGGATTGAGCTGTCATCGAAGTGTCTTTCATGCCACAGATTTTGCGGAGAAAGGGGGCTGGGAATTGAGGAAGGCAGACATGTGCAAATTGGGCAGTGATATCTTATTTTGCCCCTTATATGCTCTTCAACAAACGTTCTCAAGGCAGCAAATTGAAGGAGCAACTGCTCGATTTAACCCATTGAAAGAAATGACTTGAAATGTCTGACCCTCAAGCCAAGTTTCTAGTGGCCATTATCAAGGCCAGACAGATGTGAGTTAGAAACCCTTCTGTGCACTGCCCCTTACTTTTGGGTCACGCTCATTAGGTGGTTTTGAGGTTTCTTAGGGCTTGTCATCCCGAATGTACATTCCACATCTTCTGGTTCATCGTCATCATCATATTGTTTGTTTTGGTGAAAGATCACCATAAAAGAAGCATAGCATAATGCAATATAATAAATTACCATTTTAAAAGATAATCACAAAATAAAAGCACACTCTCAAAATCTATACAAGAGCAGATGTAAAAAAAAAAAAAAACATAACTTCCAATGCATTAAAAGGTGCCAATTGTGTTGAATGCGCCATAAAAAAACAAGGTCTACACTACCTTCGCTACATTTAAAAGAATCGTTCTTTTCTTAAAATCGGACTTAAAAAAGGTTATAACCACCACAAAAGCTGCGTTAGTGGAACATGGCTTCATAAGATCAAGAGCTGCACAAATTGTTCTTACGTGACACTGGACCCACAATTGTTTGAACCATTGGGACCTCTCAGAATTATATGTGGGAGAATTGAAAATAAACTGCAATTCCTCTTATTTATTTTATTTCTTATACAGCGCCACATGCCCATGGGCTTCAGGGCACACAAGTAACGAGACAGGACAGACAGTCAATCTTAGTGGGGCAAAAACGATATAGAGATGCTGAGTTCATGTCCTATTTGGCTGTAAAATGAGCAAACGGTAATATTCATGAGCAAAACTTGGTAGAAATGCTTTTCGCTTTGGGACTTGAATGCTAATCAAGGTAAGGTTCCACACCCCAATGTGTTCCAACTAACAAATCATTGGTCGTCATCTTTCCTCCGTAGCAAGTATCAACCATCTTTCCCAGTTCCAATTCATTAAAATGATTCTTGATCCTACCTTTATACATGACGTCATGCTTAGTGGGATCTTCTCACAGGTCTTCATGACCACTGCTTGCTGACATATTCTTGACATACCTAAACCACGGCAATTGCTTTCCACCCAATCTATGAAACACCCCCTCCATTCCTGGTCTGTACAGTGCAAGCGCCTCCGAGTTTCAGGTTTTGAGAAAGTACAGCATTGGTTGGAGCAGGATGGCATTTTGTATTTGTCCAACCTCCAGAGACACCGGAACAGAAGGTGCACTTGATGGCAAACCAAGTAGGCACTTTAAAAATATATTCTCCACTATTTGAATAGAGGGTCAAGGCGTAGGACCCACAATTCAGCACCATATACAATGGCTGGAATTGCCTTAACCGCTGTCCAGACAAGTGGTCGACTGTCAATTGGTCGAAAGACAAATGGTCGACGTCATTTGGTCGAAAACCAAATGGTCTAATTTATTTATTTATTTATATATGTATTTTTTTTTGGTTTTCGTTTAGGGAAAAAAAGGGTTTTTTAGAGGGTTGGGGGGACCCCCACCCAAAAAAAAAGTGGTGAAAGTAAAAAAAATAAAAAATTGACCATTTGGCTTTCGACCAAATTGGTTCGACCATTTGTCCAGTCGACCAAATTTTTTCGACCAAATGTCTGGCAACCGCCTTAACCTATAGATCTTAAGAGGGGTTGAAGCTCCTTCACCTTCCAGGCGTGATGGAAGGCCCACGATTTCACCACAATGCTGCAAGCTGGTCGTCTTGCTCTTGTCAATTTGTTTAGCCCATTTCAAGCTATTGCAAAGAGTTAAACCCAGATAATTAAATGAGTCAACCATTTCCAGCAAATGGTTGTTAAGTTAAAATTTTACGGCTGACCAGAAAGCACGCCCCGGCGAGCCACAAATCAAAGTCTTTGTTTTACTGTGGTTGATGCGCAAACCTTTGCTGGCGGTCTACAAACACCAAATATATACATTAGGAGTTCAACCGCACATATTTTTGTATTATTAAGTCCAACCTCATCACTTGGTGTATTGTGGAGACCCCTAGTCTGAATCCCGCTTGGACATAGGAGAGGCTGCCTAAATTGACTTCCCAATCCTCCAGGCAATGTAAAATAAGCCTCAAATTGATTTTTGACAGGGAATTAATCAGCAAAATAGGTCTATAATTAGATGGCTGGTCCTTGTCTCCCTTCTTATGGGTGGGAATGATAAGCGCCTCCCTCCAGCTTTCCGGAGGCCAGTTCATGGTGAATGCCATTTAGAAACTTGGTGAGGAAGTGGCTTCTGGTTGATTGCTCTGGTAATGATGTTTAAGCAATAACTGGACTTAACATGTAGCCGGTTCTTCTGACCTACAATGAACTAACAGCAATAATATGCTCCTCCAACAGTCTGTCACCTTTGGCACAGTGGGAGGGGTTGCAAGGCCTCCAATCTATCCCTTAGTCATTGATTAAAAGGGGCCATAACCAGGGCTTATTCTCTGTTGGGGACTGCGCTCCCCGGTGTGGTGCAGGGGTGTTCAACTAGGTGTGTTGCTGCTTCTTTGGTGGAGGCAAAAGAGGCCAGTCTGCCGGACATTTCTAGGGCAGCTGCTGCCCGGCTTCTCCTTCAATGTTCATGGTTAATTAGAGACTCCATCTTCCTGATCAGGCAGACCAAGGATTTCCACACGCTTTCGTGATGGTGGTTCAGCCTTCGTATGATTGTTTGGGTGTTTATGTCAATTAACCATTGCAGGGTGTGCATCATACATGTTGTCATCTGTTTTATTTGCTTGGTTCTCAGGTCAGATCAATATGGTTTTTTGTGTAGTGATATACTGGGGCCAGGAAGAGGGATATGGCAGTAATACTTTCATTACTTACTGGTAATAATCATAGCCCCAGTCCTACTCTTCCTAGTCAGGGTACTTATGCCCACCCCTCCCACTCTGGTACAGATGTAACCAATTCATTGGGCATGGTTCAGTGTGGTTGATGGGGCAAGGAGCCTAATGTTCCAGGATTTCGATAGAAGGCCGAGTAGCCTGGAATAAATGGAAGGTTTTGTTGTGAGATGCTGGTGGGAAGACAATTGTCATGGAATAAGATACTGTGACGAGGAAGGGAACGACTGGGGTAATGAAGATTACAGTTAAGTAATGGAGCTATCTTTTGCTTTGCAGAATTATTTCTGACGACGTTAAGAGGATATTTGAGATATGTAGGGATATGCAGCATGCATTATCGTAGACTGAGATTGCCAGGGCTGGTGGGCATGGGTGCCAGATTTTGATTTTCGCTACAGGGGCAGAAACAAATTTTGATTTTCATTGAAGGGGCAGGTATTCGCACGCAGAGAGAAGTGAGAGGGCCATATCCATCCCGAGGTCCGAGCAATACATTTTACGGCACATGTAGCAACAGGAATTGGGAAAAGCCATAGCATTTAGAGGCAGGTCTAAGCATGTAACATATCAGCAAAAGGGTTTATAGTCATTGCATCGAATGCCTTTCCATCTAAAAAAAAGCAAAAGGGTTTATAGTCATTGCATCGAATGCCTTTCCATCTAAAAAAAAGCAAAAGGGTTTATAGTCATTGCATCGAATGCCTTTCCATCTAAAAAAAAAAGCATCGAATGCATTTTTTTTTCTTCTTTTTTTAATGGGGGGTCCTCCCAACCTACCTTTTTTTAACTTTTAAAAACCCAATACAATTAAATAAACCCTTCAACTTTTAAAAAAAAAAACTGCATTAGATGCTTTTTTTCGATGTTAAGGCATTCGATGCACTGGTATTAGATGCTATGACTAGATATCCAGCAAACAGTCGCCTGGCCTGCTGTCTCTGGGCCGCATTCTGCTTAAAGAGGCTCTAATCCTCCCATGTGACTGAGGTGACAATGCGGCCGCCTTCGCACCTTGAAGTGAGCTCCACTGCTAATGGTGCAAGATGCATGCCAACACTTTACCAAGCCTGATCCCGCAGAACAGGGTCACCTTATGATTTAGAAGAGCACTTCACTGAATTGATTATTTTCCCCCTTTGTTTGTGGCTGCAGAATCTACACTACACGACCACTCCTGCTCCCGCTACTCAAGGAGAATGTGAGCACGTTCCCTCTCTGCCCATCAGAACCAGCTTAAGTCGCGCTCAGGGTGTGCGGCCGCACAAGGGCGCCCTCAACAACCCCCCACCTCACCCCCCCCCCCCACCACCCCCAGCCTCCCCTGCAGCAAATAAAGGGCGCCTTGCCTCCAGCTGACTTATGACCGCATCGGTCTGTCCCAGAGCCAATTACAGAATCACACCTGCCAGCCGCAGCCCTTAAACACACTTTGTAAGAACAGGAACTGAGCGCCCTGCTGTTCTGCATTTGTGGTGGGTTTGTGGGAAAATCTTGCAGAGGGCGCTGATAGAACTGGGGCCTGCACTGCTGCTCATGTACTTGGTTAGGGTGACCAGATGTCCCGGTTTTGCCAGGACTGTTCGGAATTTGGAGCTCCGTCCCCCTTTGTCAAGATTATGTTTCCATTGGAAACTGCAGTGGTCCCGGTTTTTGGTAGTAGACCTTAGCTGGCAGGCAGGAATGCACAATCTCGCACAGAAGATATTCTGCATTTATAGTTTAAGATTGTGTACGTTTGTGATAAATTGATTAAATCTATGTTTATACGAACAGTAATACTTAAACCCCCTTCTCCTCCAACTGCTACTGAAGTGTAGCATCTTGACAGCCACTTTCAAGAGTTCGTCCTACTTTTTTGTTAATTTCCCTGTCCTGGTTTTTTGCTTTTTAAACCTGCTCACTGTATACTTGCTGCCTATGCTAGTGTGCTTTGTAGTTCACAAACATCTGGGGAGTTAAAGATTTCAGATGTGGATTAGCTAAGAGTGAGCAGTAAGTACCACAAACCACAACGGCAAGTTTCTTAGGACCTCATTAAAAGACCATTAGCAATAGAGGGGGAACTAGTTATTTTGTTTCGCATTCGCCACACACCCCATCACGCACCCACAGTATTGTACTACTCATCCTAAGCGATACAGTGTTTATCTAAGAAAAGCATTCTGCTTACATGTAGGTAGGTGCGTGGGGCTATTCACTGGTATCTCAATTCCCTGTCGCTCAATTGAAACCTCGACGGCACGTTTGATTAAGACCAGTGTCTGTCACTTGGCAATTTCAACAGTTGAGGTATGTTTTAAAATCTCAGCCACTAGGTGGCACTAGTATACCGTGGGAAATTTGACTTTCGCTTTTACTTTGCGGTTCCGGCGTATTTTTTTAAAAGCTTTTTCTCTAGTGTCGGAAAGTGAAGCTCACAAATTACACCGTCTCTGTCCCGAAGCCTTTTTCATAGGCCGTGTCAAGAAAGATGGCGTCAAATCGTGCTTAGGGGTTTAAGGTTGTCTTCATGTTTCAGTGGCTGGCACCAAAACAATTATGATCAGCAGGAAGTGGACAGTACCAATGGACATCACAGTGGACATCACAGTTCGGCTCTTGTCACTGCAGCATTGGGTGTCTTAGATTTGTCGGGGCTACAATGTAAATAGACCGTATACTGGAAGCATGCGGTCAAGGCGCGCTGGGGGGCGGAAGTAGTCGACGGAGAGAGGGTATAAGGACAGGTGACGTTTTTGATGAGATGGCGATAGCGTATTACAAATACGATGTTTTCATGCTTACACAGCGATTGCGTCAACACTTTCCCACATTTATGTGGCATGTATGACTACTTCCCAATCAAACAGAAGGCTGTTTTTGTAATTTGGCCGTGCCACATTTTATCATGTGAGCTACCGATTGAACAAAGATCTCAGCAGCAGACAGTATGGAGGGGATACGCAGCGCGGAATGGAAGCAGAGAGACCGCTATCAAGAGAGACCAACAGGACAAGGAAGTAACAGGTCGTGAAAGATGGTGGTCGGGGCACTGAGAGAATCGCCAGATTGGAGAGGCGTGGGCTATTTGTTAAACTCGGTATCTCACATAGACACATATTAGACCAGCGCGATGCAGAGGCAATGATGTATACTTTGTTGAACAGAAATTCAAGAGACTTTTGGAGATTTCTAAACGATACATCCATGCCGCAGCAAGCTATCATGAGCAATATGGCCTCAGAATCGCAGTGGGTACATCATTACAACACACTTTTTGCAAGGGATGGCGCAATAGAAGATCCAGAACTTCCGGTACTTCCACGATGGGATATCCAAATAGAGAGAGAAGACATCTTGTTGAACATCAGTTCCTCTCGAGCCCCAGGACCTGATGGACTTACAAATTACATGCTCAAAGAAAACCCAGAGAAGTGGGCAAACTTTTGTAGCCTACTTTTCAGCTTGATCTTCAACAATTGTACCATTCCAGAGTCATGGAGGAGTGCAGTCGTGGTGCCCATATTCAAAAAAGGACAAAGATCGCAGCCATAGAACTACAGCCCGATTGCACTCTTCGATGTAGTCGGTAAAAGGTTTGCCACACAGCTTCAACATCATCTGACAGCATGGAAAACATCTTCGTGTACACATGACCCAACGCAAACTGGGTTTGTTAAAGTTGTGGGCTGTGGGCTGAATTTGCTCATAATTTGACAGTGTGAACCGAGAATTGCTGTTGACAACATTGATAAAATGAAGTTGTCCAGTAAGTCGGATCGGAGCGCTTAAAGAACTGCACTCAGGAACAGAAATAAAAATTCAGCTTGATTGTGCTGGAACACTGTCTGCCCCTATTAAGATGGTTAGAGGTCTCAAACTGGGCTGCCCGTTGGCTTCCATATTGTTCAACTTGTTCATATCAGATGTCGGCACAACTCTGGGTAAAGTGGTTGCATTCCCTCCTAAAATCAATGGGAACCACCTTGTCTGGATGCTATATGCGGACGATCCGCTTCTGTTGGAAGCTACCCCTATTGGCCTGCAATGAAAACTGTCTGCGCTGGAAAAGTATGTTGATGTAAATGATCTCAAGATAATTCCTTCAGAATCTGAGATCTTAATCCTCCAAAACCTAGGAGGAAAAAAAAGAACATCCAAAAAGAAGACTCAGTGGTATTTGGGAAAAGAACCCCTAAAATGCGTGAACCAAATGCAGTATCTTGATATGTGGATCAACAGCAGCATAATGACGCCCCCTGGGCGAAAAAGTGGAAAGCAAAATGTAAACAACTATCAGCCCAAGGCTTGGTAATAAACATGAAATAAGGTCGTCGACTTTTACAAGCAGAAAGTCGTGCCAGCCTTGATCCATGGAGCTGAATGTGCATTGGGTGTCTCGCCTTCACTATGGGCACTTTTCAAAAATACATTCTGGCGAAGAGTACTGCGGCTTTGCAGGGGGGCCCCAGCTACGTGCATTCGATATGAGCTGGGCTCACATCCATAAATGCGAGAGTCGCATGGAACATGTTGTCGATCTACAGAAAAATCACAGCTGAAGAACGGCCACCACAATTCGATATTCTTCATAATCCAAGAGACCGCTTGAATGAAACAATTCTATGGCAATGGGCTGATTCTTGTGAACATCTTATTGTGGAGCTCAATACCGACAATACCACACTGCAGGTAAACCCAAATTCAGTTTGGGCTAAACTGCCCCTTTTGTGGTGGAACCAAGTCTGATTTGCATATGGTCTTTCCCCTTCTGAAGTGGCTTGGCAGGCTGGAAAACAATGGTCTGGAGGGTTGCCCAGTGCTCTGTCAGTGGTTATGAATGATTTGAAACCTTCCAGCCATCACCTTTCTGTTTTGCTTATTTTGTAAGTAGGCCATTTTTTGTTATATGAGAGGTTTTTGCACCATACTTAACAGACACATACATGATCAGTATATTGTTTTATTAATAGTTCATCACAGTGAAAAATAGTTAAGAAATTGGATCTAGTGAATACATTTTCATCACAGTTGACAATAAACTAAGAAACATAGGTTATAAAGGGGTAGAGGTCACTAAGTGGACATCAATATAAATAGGTGACTCATGTCATATAAACACAACAGACGTCTATTATTTGTGGTCTTTTTCAGATCATCGACATGTTTCGGCCACATCTTTACATTGGACACTATCCCTAGTCTACTTTCGGAAATTAATATACAGGCCTTCTTTAGGACAAAATATTTCTTGCAATTCTCTTCAACTTAATGATTTACCCCATTGGTTGATATTCACAACATCAATGATCTATAAAACAACATAAAAACGTAATTTCCGAAAGGTAGTGGTTCATAAGGATTTCAAACATATTTTTGACAGTGTTATACACGTGACTGTTCCTAAATAGCTAACACAGTACGGGCAGACTTATGCTTGTCTTTCTAAGTTCACCACATTATAATCTGTACATATCCAGTTTAACTACATACAAACATGACTATAAAACGACACCAATCTCTTACTTAGATCTACAAACAGCATGAGAATCATGATTTATTAAGGCCAATTGAATACATTTCTTTAGATAGGATGTCCATGCATGTGGGTACTTACTACATGCTCCATGTCATCGTTGTGGCACGAGGGACACTCTCTTTGACCTACAATACAATCGTGATCTTTATTTATTGATATGACTACTTGTATAACAATCATTCTTTGGCAATTTACTTAGATGGTATTGTAGGTCAAAGAGAGTGTCCCTCGTGCCACAACGATGAAATGGAGCATGTAGTAAGTACTCACATGCATGGACATCCTATCTAAAGAAATGTATTCAATTGAACTTAATAATGTCAATATTGTCATGTGATGCTTTAGAGGACATCTGAGTGGAATGTTCTCATTCTATGGAAAACATACAGTTTGGCAGAGCCGGCTGCATTTTCCTTCTCTTTTTAGCTGACATGGTTGGAGAGGGATTGCAGAAATCAATATCTCTCTGCCACTGGAAGCAGTAACAAGTATTAGCAAAGCCAACAGATTAGGTGTTTGTGTAAGTATGGGGGTGGACAGTTCCCAGGCTCCATATTCTGACTATAAGATGTCAAATGATTGAAAGTTGTATGAATACCATTTTATGGCAGTGTCTGGAAAATTACTATCTACTGCCTTAATTAGAGACACAACTGTGGGCCTTGTCAATGCTTTTTTTTTTTGGTTTTGGTGCTTTTTGGTGGCACAGCCTGCAAAATATCGCCAACACTATTGCTACAGAGGAGAGAGAGAGTGTGTAACGGGGTGCAAGAAAGCTGCCCATGACAACTGGCAATGATGTGGTATAATTTGCTGATGCGCTAGATGTTATCTCTTGTTCCATTACACTAATGCAATCCAAAAGTGCCTTGTTTAACAAATGTTGCAATCAGGAGTACTGTACCATATCACGTGTCCGTGCACGCTCCATGCAGAAATAGGTTGCTGTGTCCTGCAAACAACACGTGGGACACTGAAACCTATTTCTGCATGGATCGTGGACTCACAGTCCAGCTCCTTGTGCTGAGCCCTTCTGTTTGCTTTAATATACTGTCAACCAAAACCCTGCATTTCCCCGTGCTTTGATTGACAACATATTTAAGTAAAACATAAATATCTCGGTGTGCTGGTCCCTGCTCCCTGCTGGCTGCGGCCAATAGGGCACACCTCAAAGGGACCTGGGCCAAAAGCACAATGCTGAAACGGCTGGAGCCCAAAGCGGTGCGTCAAAACCTGGCGTGCCGCACAGACGAAACACAAGCCATCCAGGCACCGGGTTCCTCTTGGAAATATGGTCCATGTGCGAAGTAGCTTACTTTCTAGAAAAGCATGTCTGCCAACCCCCCCTCCGCTCCCTTCGGGGCCACTAACGTGCATCACCACAGATAAGGCAGGCACATGTTACATTCTTCCGGAGAACTGGTGAGTGTGAGAGGGAACAGCAGCATTCCTTGTCGTATCCTGGCCTTAATACCCCCTGACAACAAATCTAAGATTGTTTCCCTTATGTTTTGGACCAGAACTTGGCTGACTTTTGGTGTTATTTTCTCTGCAATTTGTTTTTTCCCAAAAATAAAAGCGTGGACCCAGATTGTTCAAAGTGTGTATTGGAAGACCTGTGTCAAGTGGTGTTGTTCATTGAGCACACAAGGATTGCATGCCCAGGGACGTAATTTCACCAAACTGCCAGGGGTAGCATAAGTGACATTACATGACCATTGACCTCTGATGACATTACAGGAAGTGATATAATTTGCCCCATCACCCACCCGCCTACCCAAGTGACATCACAGGAAGTGACGGCACATGACCTTTTACCCCAAAACAAAACAGGAAGTGGCATCACATAGCATTGTTCCAGTACACTAAGGAAAATATGGCTATATCATCACTGTAATAAGATATACATTTCGTTCAAGAACGGATCACCATATATGCATTAATATGATTGTTGCTTCAACAACCGCAAGGCAATAAAGCACTGTCAACCGGCCGGTGAGAAACTGTTGCTTCTGGAATGGAAAACAGTGTATGAGCAACCGATATAGTGAGAAACACTAAGCTCAATACATGCCAAGAACAAAAAACTTTTAAAACGCTTTTTACAGCCTGTAAATTCAGCTTCTACCCGAAGAGAACACAGAAGTTGATGCTAGATTAGGATGCCCAGTGTTGCCAGGCTTTACCACATACTGACAGCACAAAATGTGATGATTTGATAATGTATGTTGACACTGGATTGCTCACTGGCTTTCATCACAAATACTGGTGTATGATCGATACATTTAAAGTTTAAATCTACCAATTGTTTGCAAGCATAATTTACCAAACAACTGTGATTAACATAATACCATCACTATATGGATTTATAATTCCATAGATCATTTTACTTCATGTATTATGTTTCCTTTTCGGTCATGAACAATGCAGATATCCCCTTTTCCAATGACAACATACTGTGTGGTGTGTCTTGATTTATTTCTCGTTTCACTTGTTTTACTTGTCTGTTCTATTTTATAATCCAATGTTGTTGTGGGTTTATTTGCCTTAATTTACACAATATATATTTTTTCTTTATGTTGCTTAACTGATCAAAACTTAATTTGCACAGCCTTGATAATGACCATTCTGGTTGAAACACGTGTCGGCTGTTCTTGAATAAATAAGACTTTGATTCTCCCAACAGATGTTTCTGTCTCCATCCAACTGGAAATTTGATTACCTATGGACTCACTTGGATATTTTGACTTAACTCTGAACCAAGCGCAAATATAGTCCTGTGACACTTGTTGTGACACTAATGTAGTGACTCTCGTTGCCCAAGACATGCTGTCATAAAGCTATGTGCAGATGCCATGTCGTTGCATACAGTGCTCACCTGTGGATTTAGGGACAATGTCCAATGCCAGTCTCCTCTAGGGCGTGTAACCACCGAGCTAAGTGTTTATATGGTTGCTGTGCAACCTGCAAGCATGCGGTGGGGCACACACTGCTAGTAGTGAGAGGAGCAATACCCATCCAACTGGGCCCTACCAATATTTGCATATAGACTATGTAGATATGTTCCAAAGTTGTAACGGCTACAGGTACATGCTGGAAGATGTATGCCCTTTCTCTCAATGGATCAAAGCCGGTCCATGCAAAATGCCACATGTTCTGCAAAATTCCTCATGCAAGAGGTTTTCCCACGATGGGGTGTGTGCGAATTCCTTCAGTCTGACAATGGGCTGCATTTTGTGAAGGAATTGTTTGAGCACATTGCAATCCTAGTGGGGATTAGGCATAAATTCTCTTCCGCTTATCACCCGCAGGTAAATGGAATCTGTGAGCGCCTCAATGTACTGCTCAAAGAAAGACTACCCATATTAAAGGCAACCTTGAAAAAATATGGCTCCATTGCCTATCCTTAGCCCTCTTTGCATTACGTAATCGGCTAAGACCATCACCTGACTCGTCATGAGCTGGTGATGGGATGCCATATGTGTATACCTCTTGCTCCTATCACTAGAGTGCTAACTGATGCCCATAGTGCCACTGTTATTTTAGGATCTGAGATGCATGAGTATTTGGCAGCGATGATGGCTAGTGTCTTCTTTGTCTCAACTACTTCAAGGCCGGCATGGGAGGTCGAAAGAAGAATTATGATGATGACCAACCGCTCGACACACAGAATCTGCTCCAACCCCTCCGCCCTCTTCACAGTGAACTCTGTTTTTGTAAAGAATTTCACCCGCTCCTGGCATAATCCCAGGTTTGAGGATGCCTTTGTGGTAGAGATATTACTCCCAGCACTGTCAAAGTCTTAAGTACGCAAGTGTGGCTCCACACACAAAATCTGCAATGGCGAGACCCCCTGCCTACAGTGCCAGAAGTTGAAGCTGATGAAGGGGAAGAAAGTAGGGTGCAGACACGTTCCATCACAAGGAGCAGAAAACAAACCACAGAGAATTAATAAAAACACTGTCATTTTTAAACAAGCAAATAAGTCTGCACCAAATGAACTTTTTATGAGCAGAGTTAAAGGAAACATTTTGAAAACAGAAAAACAAACACTAAATGTTACCTCTTAAGATATTATCACATGCAATTATTTTTCATTAGTAGAGGACAGTTACCGCGTGTTCAGAGAAGAGCACCGCTTATTGCTTTATTAGGGAATCCAAAGACACCGTTTATATTTGAAAGGATTTTCATGGCTATAATAATACCGTTTTTCTTGTAGGGATTCATAGTTTGAGAACTGACATGAAAGTATCACACACGAAAATAAATTATGGATAATTTTCATGTTGCTAATTACATGCCTCTGGCATGGAGGCAATGCAATGAGCGTGTACCTTTGAAGCATATGGACTCATCAGTGAAAATGATTGTAGCAATATTTTTTGCCTTCTGTTGTGTCTACCTCTCCTAGCATTACAGAAAGCAGCACTCTATCATGCGCACAAACCAGCACATGTGAATAGGACTGCTATTCCCCTGTTAAACGAAGTAATGACCCGGCCTTTCACTAGTGCCACTAAACCCATGAAAAGACTCAAAAGAAATGCTGATAATGGTTTGATTATTTGCACACCTATATGGCTGATTTGGCCCACGTGACCAATAATATGTGGTATCAGCACTTGACCCATGTGGCAAGAGAGATAACCAGGGAGAGCTGCTATGTATGCTCTATCATGCCAATAAATTATCAGAAACCAGAGCACAGAGCCTAATGCATTGCATCTGTCGCTCTGCACAACTAGGGGCCAGTTTCAAGGAGAATGGGATACTTTGTGATGAAGGTCAAAAAAGACGTTCCCATTTGAGGATAGCTACATAAAGACAAAAGCAATGATAGACAATTATTGGAGCAAAGATAAAATGATACAATATATATTGGACGCTCCAAATAGAAGAAAGGCTAGAATATTATATCAAAAGGAATTGAAATGTCCAAAAAATGTGAGAAGAGAGATAGGGGGAATGCCCGAGTGTGGGGAAAGGCCCCAGCTACTGATATATGTGCATTTATTTACATCAGCGGGTTGGGTTGAAGGAATGATGGGTGCAAAGCACAAGCACTCATGAGAGTCCCAGTAGAATTGGTGCAAACAGAGAATGACGAGTGCCAAAAGGATTGGGTGGAGTATTCCAAGTTGCTCACCTGGGGGTAAAAGAAAGCAAGCCCTGTACATATAATACTCCTCAGGAATGCCTCACTATGCTTCCAGAATAAGATCCCAGTAAAAGATGGAACACATGAGGGATGCAAAGGCATATCGAAAGTACCTGGTATGAAAATTGGTATAGCTGTACTCATGGATCACTACTGTGCTTCTGACTCAAAAGCTTGCATGCAGCTGCCTCCAAATTGGGGAGGAATAAATGCCTTGGTACTACTAAATACACCAGCCCTGGTACTACCTCGGGAAATAAAAATTGGTGGGTTTCCCTAAATGGATGCACACCAGAGAAAGAAAAGATCCCTGAAACTTGAATGGATAAAAAGGAGCAACAATTATATCTCTGAAAAGGTGGAAGAAGCACTTGATCTGATACCATAGGAATATAGACTGTTCAGTAGAACAGAAATGTTCTTTGCTTCTGTCATTTCCTAGATACAAGCAAACACAAATGTCAAGTGGTTGCAAATAACTCATTCGGAATTACCACAGACGATAAACTCAACAGTGAAAGGCTATGATATCATATGATAGTTTATTTATAACGTGCTTAATACCCGAAGGTTTCTAAGTGCAGACCTGAGGATTGAACCTGTGTTGCTCTGTGTCAGCTTTTTTCCTAGGCAAGCAGGTTGCCCCTGAGCTATCCACCCAAGACCGAGAGTTAATGCCTTAAAGGAAGAGCTCAGAGCCGTGAGGCTCATGACTCTTCAAAACAGGTATGTCTTGACCTCATCACAGCTTCGGAAGGTGGCATGTGCACAAGAAATCAGTCTGTCCTTCTGTACCTATGTACCTGCCCACGATGACGAAAATAGGACCCTCACTGAAGATATAATGCTGCTAACAGATCTCCACACGAAAATGGTAGAGGAAGTGAATGAAGTGGATCGAATTTGGCAAAGGTCGAATAACTCAGTGGCAATGCGCTCGCCTTGGAAGCAAGACGACGCAGAGCACCAAAGGTTTGAATCCCAGGTCCGCACTTAGAAGCCTCTTTGGTATTAACAACGTTATGAAAAAACAATTATAATTATAATGAAGATTGGTTTGCTTACCTATTCTCCTTGATTCGCTCCTGGCTAGCCAATGGATTCAATGTATTAATAGATGTATTAGTGCTAGTATTATTTGGCTTCAGTGTCCTAAGAATAGCCATATTGCAATGCTGCAAGATTCCCAAAAAGACAGTGGGCATGAACATAGTGACAATATCGACACTAAGATGGATGAGCAAACATAAACTGATAATACACTTCTGTTGAACCTGAAACAAAGTCCTATTGTTGCCCAAGGCACACAATTCTTCTATCCCTGAGATTTTACGCAATTACGTGGAATGTTGGGTGTTCTGCAAACCAATTGGGGAGTGCTTCCATCTGACCTGAAACGTTGATGAACATATAAAGAACACAGGTGACCTGAGGAGGGTGATGAAGATATGGATCCCTAAAGTACCCTACAGTGGAGAGAGTCCTCGGAGAAGTGTGGTCAAGGAAGTGTTGTCGAGGACTCGACCAGAGGGGGGAAAGTTGAGAGGCAAATGAATGTGTCATTCCTTGCATCGGCCACTCTCCTGTTTCAATGTCATAGAAATGAACAGGTGCACATCATTTATGGCATCTGACTCCTCCAACCACCATACCGCAGATGCAAGAGATGCTACTCATTAAGACAACCCTACCAACCCTACCCTGGAGGTATTCCAGAGGAGCTGAATTTGCAGGCTATGGAAGATATGAACATACTGTAACCAAGACGACGTAAGCAAATGATGTCACTGCTGGAACTGACACACGTAGATGCATTAAACATGAAGCAGATCCACATCCACCATGAAGATACACAAACAATAGGTCAGCCTGCATTTAGAAATGAAGAAATGAAGAATATGCTCGCAGCCAATACATACTAGAAAACATATGCTTCCTATGTACACTTAATGCAAGACACATAAGAATACACATAAAGGCTGCTTAATGCAGAAACGCAATGAGAATGAGTGGCCATTTTTAACAAGATGGATTGTGCAACTATATTCGAGTGAATAGGACACATCAAGAAACCTCAGAGCTGGAGGTGGACCGGATTCTCTGAGTTAGCAGAAAATTCAGACTTGAACAGCCCATACAATAATTGCACAGTTCTTACTGAGTCTGCCATGGAAGGGATGGGTTGGATTGGCACCTAAGAGAACAGACGATAACCGTTCCCAGACGTAAGATACATTTCTCTTAGATTAAGCAAAGAAACAAATAAGACTAGAAGGTCAGATTCCCATTGACGAAGGCTTAATATTCGGTAGAAAGTGACTCGAACATGTTTCTGGTGGTCAGAAGCGGTAAAGACACCTGCAATAATAATATCTAAAATCCTATTAAGTGCTGAGCAGAAAAATCCAAAATGTGGTATCCACACATGTGACCTGCAGGTCAAGAAGAATGGCTATTCACTAGTTTCAGGGATGGGCCAGCTTAGGCCTTTGTTCCCATCAAGTTCTCCATAAATTGGTTCAAAATATATGCCACATCCTGGCTTGGCTCTAAAGAATCAGAGATGGTAACCTAATGGTGAGAAGCAGCACCTTGTTGCCGCTCACCCAGGCTACTATTGTTGTTCATGTGCTGATAGCCTTCCGAATTGCCAAGGCTGAGAAATTCACTGCTAGCCAATCTCTATGCCACAATAACATTGTCCTATAAATGTTGCACCAGCCAATAACAGAGTAGAGATGACATGTATTCACCTGTATGGATTGAGGAGTGGTCCGAAGTGGGACCATCAGATAGGTTATAACCAATGAAAGACTAACACCTATGTATAACATTTGTACACAATTCCCCTAACTAATCCCTCCACCTCGTATGTTTTGTGATGAGAGAGTGATGTCATCAAAGATGCCATTAGTGATGTCATATTTGATGTGCTGAGAGTTTGTCTTAGCAATGCATGGTGGTGGCATGAATCATGGTCGCATAGTTTAGCATAACTGGAAAATGTCTTTGGGTTTTTTTCGATTTACGTCCCTTTAACAGCATTTTTCTTTCAATAAATGACATAGATTTTTATTAGTGCAACTTAACTAGAATATCCCTTTAACAAAGTGTTTTCAGTGAATTTAATAGGTTTTTATTAGTGAAAATGTTCCATGATATTACATCACTGAATATAAGTTATAATTAATTCCTCTTTTAACATATATGAAAGAACTATAAACATCCTTTAACCTCCTTTAACAAACATATTCTTTTCAGCGTGTACTGATGTGTGTTGTTTTCAGCAGTGCATGCTGTTGAATTGCCTAGGGTATGAGGCTCGACCACAACCCCAGCCCCACCAGACCACCCTCGTAATCTGCTGCACCTAGACTGCACCCTAATTAGGTGTCTACTATACCCTTGTAATGTGACCAATGTCCAGTGATCATGGCTTGCAGCCGTAGCCATTTTTCACAATTCATGGGGCATGTGCTTTGGCCATGCCTCATGCCCCAATAAGCAAATCAGAGTAGACATGTGTCCTTGCCGAGGGCCAGGTCCACTGCCCAGCCACCAAGTTTCTACTTCTATTTTGACACTTTGGAAAAAATAAAACACAGGACAGATTTGCAAATGCATGGTTTCAAGTCCTTGCTAATCCTCCTTGTGCAGTTTTCTGCATTCCCTTCTAGCCTTCGGGCTGCAGCTGCAAGTAGATATTATTTTTCACACTCAAACCTAGTCAGCCATGCCGCATGCCGCAATAAGCAAATCAGAGTAGATATGTGTCCTTGCAGAGGGCCAAGTCCACTCTCCAGGCACCAAAGTTATCTCACAATTTTTTTGTACTTACATTTTGAAACTTTGAAAAAATAAAACACAGGACAGATTTGCAAAAGCATACTTTCAGGTCCTCTCTGATGTTCCTTGCGTAAGTTTGCTACAATCTGTTCCAGCACTTCAGGCTGTAGCCACGAGCAGAATATTTGCTCCCAATCAAACGTATTACAATAACAAAAAACCTGACCACATAGCTGGCCCTTTCGGCCATGCTCTGAACAATCTGGACACTGGCCATGGTCACGGGCTATACTTCAGCCACCAAAGGTATATGACTATTTTGTGTGGCACTTTTCAGAAAATAAAACACTAACACATTTGCGAAAACATGCTTTTGGGTCCTTTCCAATGCTCCGCGCACAAGTTTGCTCCAAATCCATCGATGTTTTATTTTTTGAAAAGTGTCAAATTGCAGGTACATAAAATATGATGTAACTTAGCCCTTTGACAAAATTCTGAATACTTTGCACAATCATTCAAGGTTGGGTCTATAATCTGTTGGCATACTTAAGTGTACATTCGTCAAACAGCACCAATTTTATAAGCTATATATGAATCTTGGGACCCCCATCTCATTTTGCCCCTTCTTGACAAAATCCCACCAAACTTTGCAAAAATATTCAATGTTGGGTCTAAAATCTTTTTCCAAATTTGTATGCAAATTCGTCAAATGGAACCAAATTTATAAGCCGTTTGAAAATGTTGGAACCCACACTCTAATTTGGCCCCCTCTTACCAAAACAGCACCAAACGTTGCTAAAGCATTCAAATTGGGTCTAAAATTACACTGCAGAACAGCAGTTTCATTGAATGGTGCCAAAGTTACAAGCCATCCAAAAACTGCTCTTTACCAACCCTATAATGCAGAAATATGCATGGATGTACTCGAACTTTTGTCAAGTTTGCGAACAACTCAGCAATGTCCCTGAACATCGCAGATGTTCGCAGACTTCGGAGAATAAAAACACCAAATGTTTTGCTTTTTCTGGACACATCCCATCCTCATTACTCTTCACCGCCCCAGATAATGTTTCATTAGTTAATTTTTTAATATGCTTTTACAGCCATATCTGCGGACTTCGAGCGCATTTCACGAATCCAATATGGCATCTGTTTCAAAGGTTTTTATGCACCTCACATTTTTTATTGACCAGTCAGCGGGTGCCTGCAAATGTTACGCGGCTCCCTGATTGGCCCAGAGGCATCTGCAGACACCAAACCTGGAAGTGATTCTGCGGACCGGATGCAGATATCACAAATTTGATGGATTTACACCAAATTTGAAAAAGCGCACTTTCAAGACCAGGCCGCCGCTGCTTGTGAATGTTTGATGCAAAACTGTCCAGCGATTTTGACTGAAGGCGTGAGCAAAACATTTTCCAATGTGTGTCTATGCGGATTTATAACGCTTTGGGCCCCCCCCTACAACTTTTCCTCCCACCATTTATGAAACCGCACAACACTTTGCAAAATCATTCAGAGGTGGCCATATACATCTTTAGCAAAGTTTCACGCAAATTCGTCACATCCAATGTATGGCCACTAATGCAGGCCCTGTGATATATATAAAACATCAGTTAGTTTATGTTAACCTAAGACATTTTGGAAGATAAATGACTGAAAGGAAGTGACAGATCAGCCAACACTTTTCAGTGCCTGCTTCGCTTAATTTACATGTTGTGATACCTGTGCTGCTGCCAGAGCTTGCATGACTCTATGGTTGCACGGAACTGTAAGTTATGTTAACAGATCTGTTTCTCTGCATACCTTAACTTTGAAAGACAGCGCAATGACAATCTAAAAAGAATGCCTCACAGGTGAATACACTTCAAATAATTCCTCTGTTGTCCACTTAAAATAGCTCGTCTGTTGTCTTAATCACCTGTAGGATGCTTGTTAGGCATGGTTTCTAGGATACCAAAACAAACAAAATAGTATGCACGTTTTGGAAAATAGCCAACCATGAGTGTTCACGATGGAATGGCAAAGGTGGAAGCACATCGCATGTTTCGCACGGTATGTCGTCCAGGAAGTGAACCTAGAATAATTGCTTTGATGGCAAAAACACATAAAACAGCCTTTCCAGGAACGGAGTTAGAAGTAGTTTTCTAGCGTGGGTATGAGTTTAAGTAATGGAAGACAAACACCAGTGACTGGTCTTCCTATCTTTAAAAGTCATGACCTGGGGAGAGTGCCACCATATACTGCACAGAAGCATATAAAGAACACCTACTGGCACTAGTGTTGGGGGTACTGGCCAATGTTCTCACTAGTCTGAGAACACCAACATTGGAGTAAAAATGTGATGGCTAATATATTTATACCAAAGAGGGTGCAAAAAATGTATTGGAGCTATGCTATCCTCTGGCCGACCATGCCAGCTCGCGACCCTCTTCCCACTGACTCCATACTAACCCTCATTCCCTAACCCCCAATGCAAAGCCCTTACCTGAGTCGTGAATTTCCTATATTCCAGCCCCAACAATTGTTTTACAACTGTACTATCGACACTGAGAGAAACAGTGAAAAGATGCATCCTCACTGACCACCATTAATTTCATTGTACCCCACAGCATGCCGCTTTATGCACCCACCCCTTTCCAAACACCCACCATTCACACTTCTAAAGGTACATTCTCAGGACTATAGCCACCCCTACCCATTACCTGCATACACCGCTGTGCCTACAGCAATATCATGTGAATTGTGCTTTATTGCAGAAGACACATGTGGATCACTGCAGTGCAGGGTTTTGTGACGCGCCAGGAATGGGTGCCATGGCCAAAGAAGGCTGCTAAAAAAAACAGAAGCAAACTAGTGCCTACGAGATATCTCTGCATGATGTGAGATTAAAGTGTTACGAGAAGTACCCAGGATCAAATCCCGAGTAGGAGGGATCACACAGAGTTCCCTTTCCTGACATCCATGAGGGCTGCTCTGGTTACACAAAATAAGTGAATAATGGCAGATTTTCACAAAAAGGAGAGGAATGTTGTACCCTTTTGAGTTCCAGCCATTTCAACCTCTGGTTTATACCTGTCATTCATGGGTGCTGTATGTCCACAGAGTCAGTGATAGGCGTGGGCAGTCTATGAAATAGCCCAGGGGCCTGAGCAATAGGTAAACCACGAGTGTTGCTGCTACTTCTTATAGGCTGGGTTTCAGTGTGGTATTTGGAGGGTTTGCAAAGGTAGCGGGCACCCCTCTCTCGACAGAACAAGGCCTGATAACCTGTTCAGTGGTTATTAACCACTTGAGAGTTCGCTGCCACTGCTTTTACTCACTGTGCCTTTCACAGATGGGAAATATCCATTTGCATATCAGTCTTTGTCCTGCCCAGGGGCAGTCCAGCACCGAAATGCAATGGCAATTCCAACCTGAACGAGAGTACCATCAACAACCCCATACACGTGTTTCACCCTTGTTGGGGATCATCAGTGAGGTGAAGCTGATGCCTCTCTAAGCACAGTGAGAGGGAGACCACGTCTGGTTGCCCCCAGGAGACCTAGGGTTACCAATCCCAGATTCCTTGAAATTTAGTTTGCAAAGGTAGCGGGCGCCCCTCTCTCGACAGAACAAGGCCTGATAACCTGTTCAGTGGTTATTGACCACTTGAGAGTTCGCAGCCACTGCTTTTACTCACTGTGCCTTTCACAGATGGGAAATATCCATTTGCATATCAGTCTTTGTCCTGCCCAGGGGCAGTCCAGCACCGAAATGCAATGGCAATTCCAACCTGAACGAGAGTACCATCAACAACCCCATACACGTGTTTCACCCTTGTTGGGGATCATCAGTGAGGTGAAGCTGATGCCTCTCTAAGCACAGTGAGAGGGAGACCACGTCTGGTTGCCCCCAGGAGACCTAGGGTTACCAATCCCAGATTCCTTGAAATTTAGTTTGCAAAGGTAGCGGGCGCCCCTCTCTCGACAGAACAAGGCCTGATAAGCTGTTCAGTGGTTATTAACCACTTGAGAGTTCGCAGCCACTGCTTTTACTCACTGTGCCTTTCAGAGATGGGAAATATCCATTTGCATATCAGTCTTTGTCCTGCCCAGGGGCAGTCCAGCACCGAAATGCAATGGCAATTCCAACCTGAACGAGAGTACCATCAACAACCCCATACACGTGTTTCACCCTTGTTGGGGATCATCAGTGAGGTGAAGCTGATGCCTCTCTAAGCACAGTGAGAGGGAGACCACGTCTGGTTGCCCCCAGGAGACCCAGGGTTACCAATCCCAGATTCCTTGAAATTTAGTTTGCAAAGGTAGCGGGCGCCCCTCTCTCGACAGAACAAGGCCTGATAACCTGTTCAGTGGTTATTCAGAGAGGAATTGCCATAGCATTTCGGTGCTGGACTGCCCTTGTGGGCGGGACAAAGACTGATATGCAAATGGATATTTCCCATCTGTGAAGGTACAGTGAGCAAAAAGCAATGGCTGCGAACTCTCAATGTGGTTAATAACCACTGAACAGGTTATCATGCCTTGTTCTTTCGAGAGAGGGGCGCCTGCTACCTTTTTTGTATTTATGAAAGGAACTTGGGGTTGGTCACCCTAGGTTACCTGGGGGCAACCAGACGTGGACTCCCTGCTCACTGTGCTTAGAGAGGCTCAGCTTCACCTCACTGATGATGCCCAACAAGGCTGAAACACGTGTATGGGGTTGCTGATGGTACTCTTGTTCAGAGAGGAATTGCCATAGCGTTTCGGTGCTGGACTGCCCTTGTGGGCGGGACAAAGACTGATATGCAAATGGATATTTCCCATCTGTGAGGGTACAGTGAGCAAAAAGCAATGGCTGCGAACTCTCAATGTGGTTAATAACCACTGAACAGGTTATCATGCCTTGTTCTTTCGAGAGAGGGGGGCCTGCTACCTTTTTTGTATTTATGAAAGGAACTTGGGGTTGGTCACCCTAGGTTACCTGGGGGCAACCAGACGTGGACTCCCTGCTCACTGTGCTTAGAGAGGCTCAGCTTCACCTCACTGATGATGCCCAACAAGGCTGAAACACGTGTATGGGGTTGCTGATGGTACTCTTGTTCAGAGAGGAATTGCCATTGCATTTCGGTGCTGGACTGCCCTTGTGGGCGGGACAAAGACTGATATGCAAATGGATATTTCCCATCTGTGAAGGTACAGTGAGCAAAAAGCAATGGCTGCGAACTCTCAATGTGGTTAATAACCACTGAACAGGTTATCATGCCTTGTTCTTTCGAGAGAGGGGCGCCTGCTACCTTTTTTGTATTTATGGAATTTGGAGGGCCCTTCTTCCTGTTCTTGTGAGTCCCTGACGACTCTCTACCCTCACCCACTTGCGAGACTCTAGAGCAGCGGTTTTCAAACTTTTTTGGTCTGCCCCCCGTACAACCCCCATCTGCTCCCATCACAGTCTCTGGGCTCCCTCCTCCGACTCCTAGCCCAGTCCTTGGGCTCTCCCCACCCCACCACAGACCCTGTGCTCTCCCCACCCTGCTCCCAACAATGTCCCTGTGCTCTCCCCCCTGCTCCAACCACTTTGCCATGGCTCCCCCACACCAACACACATTCACACAGCAAGCGCTCTATCATCCACATAAGCACCCATCATCATACACTTGCTCATAACACAGGCATACACGCAGCCATACACATAAATAAATAAAAAATAAATCAACATAAACTTACCTTCTGAAGTTTCCTCCCCAGCTTTCCAGCTCCTGCATCATGAACAGGAGTCGGGAAGCAAAAGCTGCACATGCATGCAGGGGCCTGAGTGTGGGTGCTGAAACGCCTTGCTCCGGCCTGCCCTGTCTGTATGTGCGAGGAGGAACAGGAGCTCCCCATCACACATACATACATGCAGTTCCCCATCCAGCATTTCCAATGAGCTATGGAAGGCTGGCGATGCAAAGTGCCCCAAGCCTTGCATGGCTCATTGAGTATGTGCGGCTGGGGAACTGAACTGTCAAAGGGAAACAATGTTTCCCTTTGACAGTTAAGCCAGCCCAGGAGTGCTCCCTTAGCTGGAAAAAGCAGCGGAGGGAGCGCTCAGTGTTTCAATGGGCTGGCTTCCTGTCTCGTTCATAATGGGTGATGGGGCCACTGGGTCGATGCCCCCTTGCCCATTATGGATGAACCGCACTTGCCCAGGATTCCCTCAGCCCTGATTCTATTTTCCTCCCTAAAAAAACAAAACAATAATGTTTACTTTCAGACTGGGACCTCACAACCCCCCCCCATGAATGCGGCCACGCCCCAAAGTTTGAATACCTTTGCCATAGATACTTCCCCCAGTACTAGAGCTATGAATTTAAATGCTATTTTGAAAACAGAGTAGAGCGCCTCTGCAGGGTCTCACATGGTTGGGGGATACATAATATATGATAAAGGCATAGCGTACTGATTAAACTGGAAAGGTTAAAGCAGAACCATCTCCAGTTCCGGAAGCAGCTCAAGACTTTCCTCTTTGTTTCTGCCTTCCATCTTCCACTTCCCTGCTGATCTCCTGTCTCATAGTGCACTGGTCTATCTGGCTACCCTCTGAATCATCGGGCCAGGCCCCTACCCTCCCAGTTGCACACCTGCACTGCCTCTGGCACCCCTGCACTGGGGCTGTGTCTGCAACCCTGCAGCCCGCCTACCTGCACTTTTCTAACCTTGCTGTCTCCACTTAACCCCCTGCACTGCCACTTTTTGGCTGCACTTCTTTTTATGTCTTCTCCTATGTCTCGCACTTTGCCTCCTCCCCTAACCCTTGCACTTTATTCCCCTACCCTCTCTCCTGAACTTGCGCAATCTGAATGTCACTTGGCCTAGTAAGATCGTTGTCATGTCCTCCCCTGTTCCCCTCCCTTGCTTTGCCGTGCCTTGAAACACTTGTGTATAGATGCGCTATAAATAAAATATCATATCATATCAGTGCAAACCAACACAAATTTACACTTCACTAAAAATATGTAGAACTTCAGATTTGCCTCGCATCATTCAAAATAACAATCTACAAATCTGTGCCAAGCAAGGACTGCAACCAGGAAACATTACCACAATGCTTTTTATTACTTGTCTTTATGTTTTGAAAGCCCAGATGTAAAACCCAAAGTACATTTTTAAGGTTCATATTACTTTCCAAATCCTGTCTGTAAAATAGAACCACAGTCATACTCCCTGCTCACGTCTTTCCTTAAATGTTTGCATAGGTGGAGTGGATTTATCACGTGATGTGTGTATTTTTGAAGTTATCTCTATAAAACATCAATGTTTTATCTTTCTAAAGCCAAACATTCAAGTATATTTATACCAGCCAAAGTAGAAAGGTACGTGGTCAAGTGGCAAGATTTCAGGATGAGTTCGAAGTCTGTCTTCAGTGTTTAACTAAAGTGTGTGGTCATGGGCATATAACTATATCTTATTGTATCTTACGTGCCAAAATAGGGAGATCCTAAAAGGTAGTCTGTTTTGTGAAGTACACTATTCAAACAAACAAGCTTTGAATCTGCATTCCTTTACCCACCTCCCCATATTTCTTGATTCGTTTTTTTGCCCAAAGATCTGCAAGAAATAACACTGCGGAAACTGGCAGTGAATTAACATTATACCGTCTTACACATGGCAACTTCTTGCACTGTAACTTCCCATGATGTCCTCAATTATCAAAGTCTGACACCTCTTAATGTGATATCACCTCCAGTGATGTTAATCCATATGGCAATTAGGGGGACCTGCATTTCTTTTGCTGCCGAAAATCTAGAACTGGCCATACATGTCCGTCATGATTGGTCGCTGCGACCACATCTGAAAAAGACGTGATGAGACGTGATGAGCATCAAAGCCATGGCCCATTTCTCTCTCTCTCTCTCTCTCTCTCTCTCTCTCTCTCTCTCTCTCTCTCTCTCTCTCTCTCTCTCTCACTGACACACACATCTACTTATTAATTTTGTTTATGTTATTCTATTGTAGGATTTGTGCATACATTATGACCCCATAACCCAGCTTTGAGCTCACCATACCATCATCTTTGTGAACCCACGCACTACAATATTCTACTACAATTAGGTAATTGAAAACCAACACTTTTGTGCCTATTAGTTGCCCTTGCATTATTGATAACGTTGTCTGCCAAATTCAGCAATAAATATTATTATCCCTGAGTGTAATACAATTGAACAATTTGTCTCAATGAGAACTGTGTGCCAATTTTAGATGAAAGTGATAAGTTCAAAATCTTTAATTCGAATTGATTTAATAAGCAGACTCACGATATCAAATCTTTTTTGGAACAAACTTCAGAATCCCTGTTCAATTTCTAAACATACATATTCTGTTCTGCAGTTTTTAAGTCTCGTGGGATCCTCAAAACCATTGACAGGTCTGCAGACCTCCATGAAAAATCACTGAATGTTGAACACCGTAGGATGCGCAGAGCCGGCACAGGGTCTATTGATTCTGACGATGCCAGTCCTTCGGAAGGAGGTGGATGAAGCCCAGACATTGTTCCACAATGCACCAGGGATACATTTTAAAGTCCAAGAATTACATATTTGCAAACAAACCCACCACTTCAACGTAAAGAAGATCTGCAGGCCGAAAGATCAAGTCAGGCCTGTTCAGAAATCCAATATGGCTGCATCACTTATTATAGTCTCTGTCTCACGAGGAATTCTGCAGATTGAGTAGCGAGTAGCCAATTAAAGCCTAGCCCCACCCTCAGAATTCAGGAAGAAGCCATCAACCTGAGGACCAGCATGGAGGGGCCATGATACTATTAAAATAAACACAACTCCAAACAGTGTGTGGGTTGCTGGAGCAGAGGTAGAACAGTATCCAGAGAGATTTAGTGGAGAAAGTCTGGAATAACCCCCCTATCGCCAACTGGTGGCTGTAAAGAAAATAGCAACTCAAAACCCAAACAATAAAAAAGAATCCAAAAGGCCAAATAATCACTGCACCTCTTTGCAAGGAAAAACAAGATTTATTAGATGCAAAAGGTCTCAGACGGTCCCGCAGAACCAAACTGACACAGAGCTTGTTACGCCCCAAAAAGTTGTAGGTTGTATACCGGAAAATCGCATATTAGCATGCATGGGTCACAATGTCATCCCACCACCCTCACTGGCTACTGCCTATAGAACATGCTATTGTCCCTATATAGTCCCTGGACTTATTGGCCACACACTATCTAAACCCATTCCCCTAAAAACGCTTTCCATTTCATCGTGACTATCGAATCTATGTATGAGATTGCTGGCTTACAATAATTGGCAGATGGATGAATCGAGACTGCTACATGATGTGCACCGCTCTGTTCCAGATGTGATCAAAGTAAACTGGTGAGTCCAACTCTTCTTTCCATAAGACAAAAGGACTTCTCATTATACCAGAATCCACGGCTCACACAAGCTGTCTCCCTGACCTTGTATTACATTTATTGGCCTCACCTCTGCACCTCCTATGCCAAATCACGGGATGTCACAGACATAACTCCCCCCTTATCTCCTTCAACACAGGTGCCCAGTAGTGACATGACTGGGGCACCGCACTCGAGCCTGAATTTTAGGGATTTATTTGATTCACTTGTGTGCCTACTTGTAAATCATATTGGATAACTGCTCATTGAAGAGGTCAGTGGTGCTTTAAATCTTTGCTTAGCCTTTTGGCAACACAAATCCTTATGCCCTATTGTCATGTGTTTGTCCTTTGGAGGGGGCATCCCTTGGAGGCTCACATTCCGTTCCCACCATGTTTGGGCCCTGCAGCTGGATACAATTAGCGTTTATATTCCCACTGTGGGTACCTCTGACCTCCGCTTCTCTCCTGGGGCACGGGAAAGGGGATTTGTTTTTGGAGCTGAGCTACACAGAGCTGCAGCTCCACATCAGGGCCTGCATTCCATTCTGTTCAAAGTGTACCAGCCAATATGATGACACTTCTGCCACGTTAACACACTTAACTCACTTCTACCACAGTACCCTTCCACCTCCATCTTCCACTGGTCTCGGTTCTTCCTGCACACCTAACTTTGGACTGTAACCTTTGATACAACAACTAAACAAGGGGGCCTATAATACTGCCCTATCTATAACATATGTAACCGCAACAGTAATACATTTGTTGCTCTTTCTGTTTTGCTATATGTAAGTATCTAATATGTATCAAACCAAACTGAAACAATACATGCACCTTTTGCTGTGGAAACCTCGGTCTGTTCCCACGATAGTTTGCGCTAATAGTTTTTTCTCAACCTGAACCTTTTTGCCTGGCTGGGTTGCTGTACGTGCATTCCAAATAACCTCCTTTAGTCAATACTCTATTAACTAACCCTGCTGCCTCTGACCTTCTACAACCATCATCTTTGGATACCCGTGACACACATGACATAACCCTCCCCCTCGTTGGCCATACTCTTCAGGGGTTCCCGTTATAAAGCAACACCCTCCATCTCCTGCTAAATCAACCGAGCACTCCTAATAGTTCTCTGGGTCTGGTGGGGGTGTGGTCAAAGTCCCCAGGGGTTCTAGAGCCCGTTCTAATTTCACCATCCTTGGACATAAAACCCTGTCCCATCTACTAGTCTGGGTGTATTTGTGTTTTGTGATGGGAGGAGCTCTACCTGCTGCTATTGACACCATCATCACATCGCTTTTTGTTAGCATGTTTGTGCAGCACCTCAGGATCATCTGACACAAACAAAAAAGAATTAACAGAAAAACCACAGTGGGAACCAGCATTTTTACAGATATTTCTACAACAACAGATTCTATGAGAAAATTGAATCAAACCAAAGGTCAGCATTCAAACCCACTTCTTTCTCCATTGCAATCCTCAAATTGTTCAAGGCCCCTATTGCATGGGACAAGGACCCATTATCCACATCATCTGGGGGGATATATATACGTGCAGCAAGACATACCAATCGTCTTGCACATACCCCTTTCCATAGCTGTGAGAAAATCCATTTGTTCTGGGGGGGTCATAAGCCTGATTGCCCGTAACTCAGTATTTATCGAATTAAGACCCTGCTCTGTCTGGTTTTCCATCTGAAGCATCTCCCACCTAGTGATCTGCAGCCACTTAGTGTTTGCTGCAGTCTGGATACCTGACACCAGAAGGGAGGTAAAAATAAGTCTCCATTTTGGTAAAAAATCATATTGATCCGGGATCACCCTTAGTTTATTGGATCAGTCTTTGGACAGGTAATTTGATCACTTCTGCTGACAAAGTTTTAGTGAGCAACGGGCATGCTTGTTGGAAGAGGTCTTAGTTGGTTTTGGGGGTGGCACATTTATAACTGACAGATGGGAGTTAGGAATTACCAAAACTGTAGAGTTCATAGTGGTCAGTGAGCATACTCCCCTCCGTGATTGTGGGAAGTATAGATATGGGTATTGCCCACACACCCAGTACACATCCGTCAATGCTACCGTACCTTTGGTCAGGTCTGGGATGAAAAGTGTTTTATTACGATGACTGTTTGTTCCTACTGGCATAGTGCCATTTCCTCAAAGGCAAAAGGAATACTCTGCTGGCCTCTGTACTTTTGCTGGTGTTTCACTTAACTCGATCCGTGTCAATTTTGGCACATAATGTACCCATGCCCTTTCACAGTGCTGTTTCATATGTGCTACTAGATCTTCTGAAAACTCCAGTGAGCTCCCTGCTGCAAAGCTCACTACTCCGGCCACCCATGTTGTGTTGGAAAACAACACACCTTCCATCTTCAGCAATGGTCTGATTTTACAACAGGGATGTTCTTCTTGGCACATTCTTCATCATCTTTGTCCATTATTACCACTTGGACAGTGTGCCCTTGGAAAAGACTTTGTACTCTGGACAGGGCCAAGTGTACCGAACACTGGGCTATAAGAGGCCTGATTTCTTGAGGTGTAAACAATTTGGGTGCACCAGTTGCATGAGGTATCTGAGAGCATACATAGCAGCTCTCATTTGACCTCTCCCTCCCCACTTCGTGCATGTGTTTATATCACGTGTTATCCAATTTGAGATGGTGAACATTGGCCACAGTGTCGAAAATGTTTCCTTTATATTAATTGTACACTCTCTTCCTTAGTTTCCCTCCTGGCTTGTGTTAGCCCCACAGATATATCTATTTCATTCCCATATCCCCCGTCTATATGCCCCAACCATATAAAATAACCACACAAAAACACTGTACCTACTCCAAAAAGAAAACAAGATATACAGCATAACATAGATATATATATATATATATATATATATATTTCAAAAAACAAACAGCTTCTACAGAAACTATTCAGGCGAGCAGCACTCCACGAACAAGAAAGTGTTTCAATGATTAAAATCATCACGGGAATCCAACAGCAACACACTGCATCTTCGGTTGTGTGAAATATAACAGCCTTTATTTTACAAATGCAGCAAATAAAAAGTGTTCTCCCAATGCAATATATGCTTTGCCAGACGGCAGCCTGACGCGTTTCACCACTAACCAGTGGCTTGTTCACAGTCACTCATCACCCATCGAGTGTTTGTTTATATAGCAATCACTCCCCCCACAGTGAAGGACATAAAAAAGGTGACTTAAAGTCTTAAAAATAATGGCAATTAGCCATCTTGGCTTGGGCTGCTGGTTCGCATTACTGAATGGTATAAACACATGTATAGATGTTAAACATAACTTTATAGCCATCATAAAACACATGCAAATACAATTGGTATTTTAAATATGAGTATTCTTAAAAACCAATTTATAGTATATGACATAAACCACAATTATAAGGGCAATGCGGAAACATTAAAACTTCCATGTAAGTAACATGGTGTTATTTTTTCTATTAGATGCATAAAGGCAGAGGTAATAATATAAATCTGCCTTAAGTATTCACAAAGCCGAGAAGTGAATACTTACACATCTTGCCATGTTACGAAGTACCTAGAAGCGAGATACCTATCTTCGCTGAGTATGTAGCATTCAATGAAGATAAAGTGCATAGTGCTTTTGTATCAACAATACATTCCTATGATATAATGAATTCATATGGAATAATATAGAATGTTCTTGTCGTATTTATAAAATGCATGATGCAAACTGTAAGCATCCCTCTAAAATATTCCAATATAATAAAGGAATTTTTTTCTTTTTTGTTGTATAATACGACACAGCAAGAACGACATCTGCTTCTAACGATGACTACTGTTAACTCCTTTGCCAAATGATGGTCCCATGTGTTTTTATCTAAATGATGTAATGTTGTCTGTCACATAAGGTGCATGTAGGCAGGGGTAAAAGAATAAATCTTTCAAAAATATTAGCAGACCCAACAAGTAACTGCTTATGCATATTGCCATTGTTGTAAAATGCCTGAAAGCGAGATTAGTTTCTTCGCTAAGTAGGTAGCATAGGGACAATATAAGGTGCATAGTGCTACTGTGCAAACAATGCATTCCTATGACAAATAGCGTTGGGACGATATAAAGTGCATAGTGCTTTTGTACAAATAATGTATTCCTATGACACAATAAATACATATAGAGGGATATAGAGAACATTAATGCCCTATTATAAAGTGCATAGTGTAAGCTGTAAACATCTCTCTGCAAATACTTTAGTGCAAGCCAGAAGAATAGTTTTTCTTATGTGATGCCTCACAATCAAAACAAATATATTCCAACAGCTACTGAGCAATGATTTCAAATGACTCCCTAGCCAAATAGTGTTACCTTGTTTTTTACTGTATATGCATATCGGGTAATATCAGATAATACATGCACAAATCTACCAAAACCAGGCCTCTCTATGGGCATGCCTGAGCCAAGTGTATTACACAGATGGTTGTGTATCAAAATAAAAGTCACCATAAAAAGTGAAAGAAAAGAAAAGTGATAAGTCAAGAAGGAATAAAAAAATTATGAAACAATGCGCAATCAATCAAGCAAATACAATAATAGAAAAATAACAGAAAAACAACAAAAGTAGCAAACAAGGGGGGGATCCTATAGATATATCGATAATCTGAAATATTATTGTGTATAATATGATCTCTATGTCCCCAAAAATGTATAAAGCTCTTCATCGATGTTATGTCCCAGTGGTGTTTTGCTCTCGAAGTCTAAGATACATTTAGTCTCTTCTTGGCGGAGTATTTTTTCATAGTCACCACCCCTAGGGCCTGGGATAACCCTATGAATGCCGAAGAACACAAGATAAGCTGGATCGGCGTTGTGCATTTCCGAAAAATGTTTAGCCATGGGATAAGAGCAGTCCTTGTTAATAATAGCTCTCACATGTTGCAAAATGCGCACTTTCAGCTTGCATTTTGTGCTTCCGATGTACCATTTTGAGCAAGGACATATCAAGGCATATACCACCAGTTCTGATTCGCATGTGATTCTGCTATTGATGTAAACCAGATGTTTTAATATAGGATGCTCATAGCTTTTGCAGTTTTTTGCATATTTGCAGATCTTACATCTGGTACATTTGAAAAAGCCAGTTCCTGTAAGGGAAAGCCAATTGGTATTGGTGTCATTCTTTTCTGTGGTCATATAGCTTTGCACCAATAAATCTTTAATGGAGGCACTTTTACGAAAGGTAATATCGGGATGGCCATGCAGCATGTCTCCAATGTCTTTATCAGCTTTTAACACTTTCCAATACTTGTTGACTATTCTTCTAATAATACTCGAATGGCTTCCAAATGTCAGAATTAACCTGGTAGTATTTTGCTCCTCCTCTTTTGCTCTGTCCGTTTTAGATGTAGTTAACATAGTATATCTTTTCTTTTCACGGACCTTCAAATACGCCCTTTCGATAATCCTTTTGGGGTATATATATATATATTTATATTAAACAATGCTTGTAGTGTTGAGCCTGCAGAGGGAGAGATAAAACAGACAACCACGCAAGAAATACAAACTCTTCATCATAGTAGGGGATTGATCAAATGCAATATCATAAGGAGCCGTGATGAAAGGTATACGTTAATATCAGTCAGTAAGTTGATAATTTTCGTGAGAAGGTGGAGTTGTGCTGGGTGCTTTCCGAACATCAGAGAAGTGGATGCAATACCACAACTCCTCCCACCGAACAGCAAATGGCTGATGAAACATTTGATTATTGAGGCGGTAGATGAAATTCCTGACATAAACCTGTCACCCTGATACAGCTGTGGCAGTGGTAGGTTCAGTTCATCTGTCGATAATGCTTCAGCTGTGTCTTTTCTTCTATGACTAATCTAGTGAAACAAAACCTTTATACATCTGGTTAACTCCCACAAATACACCTGAAGCTCCTCCCCCAAAACTCCTGCTGCAGTGTGAGAATCTGATGCTGCGCGTGTAGGAGTAGGAGGCATGTGCATTCTTCTCCTCATCACTATCTCATGCAGGGTCAAGTGGTGGTCTTTACTGGGCTGCATTCCCAGGCTAAACAAAGCCACAGGGAGACACTGCACCCAGTTCCTCCCTAAAGTTATGCATATCTTAGACAATTTGTTCTTTAAAAGTCCATTCATTTTCTCCACAACTCCATTTGCCTTTGGGTGATGCATTTAGCACAGTTTGTGCTTTATCCCCAAGGGACAATATTTAATTAAAAAGCTCATTAAAACAATGAGTTTCAATATTAGATTTTAGGACCTTACATACCCCTAACTAGGAAATACCTTTCATGCTGTAAATGTGTCTGCAGATTTTGCATCAGGTTGTGCACAGGGTCCAGCTTCAACCCAATAGGAGAGTGGACATACTACAACAATAATGTAATGGTAATTACTACACCTGTTAATCATGTCCACATAGATATGAAGCTACCAGAATGGCCCCATGGGATGGGGCAATGTGCCATGCAACATCCTGAGCATCTGGCCAGTGTTGTAAAGATGACATGTTGTGCAATTTGCCACAAATGTGTTGTTGAATTCCTGCAGGTTGGGGAAAAACCTGTCCTTTTGAATATCCGCAGGAATGTGCTGTTTGAAATCATGTGCTGGGTAGTGCATCTGTGCAAAAGCAACCATTAGCAATTCCCATGGAATTTACTACTTTACCTGTAACATTTTGTCTCCAGCTCGAATCAGTCGGTGACTGTGTGAACTCTGAAAACCCCTTCTTTTCCATCTGGACAACCCTGAATGTATGATGGTGGTCATGTACACAGCGTCTGAGTAAATGGTCCCCAAACACCCTTGGGATGCCCCCAATGCTTAATTATTTCAATCAGTCTTGCTGCCTGAGCCGAACAGTGTGTTGGTAATCTTTTTTGAACAACAACCTCATATTCCCCATCTACAAAGCGCAGTACTGCTGCACCTATATGTCTCTGGCCAGTCTCATGATCAATTATTGATGACCCATCAATGAAAAAGCACTTTGTCTTGCTCCTTGCTCAAGTGTGTATTCCCTTGCTCATATTAAATTGTCTTCAGGGCCTTCATAAGTGACACAATCATGCACGTTCTCACCTTCCTCTACTGGTACTGTGTGGCATCGAACAATGTGAATGGACAGGCTTGACAAAATCCCTTCATATGCAGAAGGCCCTTAGGTCAAAGTGGATTTAGATCTCTCGAGAATTGTGAAAACGGTGTGCTTTACATATATATTGTTACTGATACCCATTGTAATCGTCGTAGATTTTAAATGGCAAAGGCTGCAGCGGCCAGTGACTGTTCACCAGGGAATTGATGCTGCATTACAGAATCTATTATGCCACTGTAATATGCAAAGGTGATGTGTCCTAGGCATGCTTGCTGGGACAACACAGCAGTCATTACTTTCCCATTGGAGTGTGAGGACAAATAGAATTCCTTTGTGTAATTGTAATCAGGGGTTGCCAGTACTGGTGTTTTGCTCAAGGCATTTTTGAGCTCTTGGAAACATGTTATCATTTTGCTCGTCCATGTAAATAACCCTTTCCCTCTCTGTGCTTCTTTGGGTCCCTGCAGTTGAGGTTTTGTGGAAGTATAATAGTCAAAATCCATGCTCTACAACAGTTGCACAAACCCAAGAACTGCCGCATTTCTTTCACTGCAGTGTGCTGTGGTGTGTTCTGCACTGTGGCTGCTCTTTCTGGTGTAATTATTTTCCCTTCAGATGACATGATTCGTCCCAAGATCTCTACCTCTTGTCTGTCAATAATGCATTTTGTCCTTATCTACTTTGTATCCTTTGTCCGTGAGTAATGTTTTTAGTGAAACTGAATCTGCTCTACATACTTCTTCTGTTGTGCTGTACACTAAAAGGTCATCTACAGACTAAATGTCCATACTATGTACAAGTATATTGCCGAAATCCATGCAAATACTATGTTAAAAATACTGGGGGACTTGGAGTCCCCCTGAGGAAGTCTAGTTTGTAGGAACCTTCGTCCGCATTAGGTAAATGTGGTAAGATAGTAAGAATCAGGGTGAAATGGGATAAAGAAGAACACATTTTTCAAATCAATGACAGTGAAATGTGTGGCTTCAGTTGGTATATTGCAAATAATTGTGGCAGGGTTTTGGTCAACTGGGAACTCAGCTTCAATCATTGTTATTCAATGGGCACAAGTCCTGTATCATCCTCAAACTTTACCCTTTGCTTTTTTGACAGGGTATATTGCTCTGTTACATGGGGACTCTGAGTGCACTATAATTACTTGCTGTTACAATACCACAATTGTCTTATGTATTCCGTCATCTGCCCCCCTTGGCAATGGACACTGTTACACTCAGTAATACTGTGCCTTGCTTCATCTTGATGACTACTGCTCCTATGCTCTTCAAGAGCCCTACATCGTGGGTGTTCTCCATTCGTAAAGTGCTTGGGACCTGCAACAAGTCCTCCTTTAAATGCGCAGGCATACATTTAGCAATTAGTATAGGAAAAAGGACATTCCTATGCTGAATCATTATTTGACATAGGATACAAACCTCCAATATCATCTCACCATCGTTATCAGCATCCTCAAACAACTGCCCATCTGACACTGCACTCAGTGGTTGAGCCGGGCCAATACACAAAATGGTACGCCACTCATCTCCCTCTTTGTCAGTCCGAATCAAAACGACCTTATATTATGCAATCAGAATCACCTCCAAATCTAGCTAATAATGGTACCTGAAGCATTATATTGGGGCACTTATGGCCCAAACAAAAATTCTGAGGGCACTCTCCATGGTTTTTCCCTGATGTCTGGCACCCAACTTAAAACAGAGTCGCTCCATACATAAACAAATGTGGGTGTAAAGGCACATTTCTCTAGTGGCTCCATCACTGTACAATGATTGCGTTATTGCCAGGACCCTAGCATAACAAATTCCTGGTGTAGAGCACACCACCCCTTCTTCCAAGAATGAGATTGTCGTGTTCAGCTTGCTCACCAGGTCCCTGCCTAACAAGTTCACTGGTGTTGAAGTTGAAAACAGTAACAGTGCTAGCACCTCTTGGTTACCTACCTCAATGGGTATGTCCTCTGTAACTTCAACTACATTTATTGCCCCCAGAGAATCCTTACATGTCCATTAACTTCCCTGATAAGGGCAAGCACCCTTCCTTTGTGGATGGTTTTATTGCACCTGATTCAACCATAAAAACAAATGATTTGTTTACTTATCTTCAAACCTACTAGGGGTTCCTCTTCCAGGTCAGAAGTGACTGATAGGACTGGGCATGCCAAGGCTCTCTCTGGGATGGCCTAATCTGGAAGGTGTTCGACACTGGGAAGATGAAGGAATACATGCCTACCACATTTGCCCCTGTATATGGTGTCACTGTATGATATGATGTGTCATTTATAATGCACCTGTACACAAGAGTTTCTGTACCATGCAAAAAAGCATTTATGCTCCATACTTGTGGCGCTGGCAGTCAGGGCTGCTGCTCTGCATACACTGGTGTGCTATTAGTCGCTGGAAGTTGCCTTTGTAGTGGTACTGGAACCTGATATTGATATTGGGGTGTTGACCCTGCTGGCACTTGGGGGCATCAACCCATACTGCTGTGGATATGGCCCCGGGCCACCAGTCCACTGGGCTATGTGGAGGGTTTGTGCACAGATGCTTGCCTACTCCGACATTCTCCCACAAAGTGGCCCATTCTCCCCCATGACCAACGGTCCTGGACCACACAATATCTGTCCCATTCCTCAAAATCCTCCTCTTCCTCCACAGAATCCTCCTCTGCCTCATTGGTACCCTCAGTTATCTGGATAGCATTCATACTCTCTGTGCACTTTGGCACCAATTTTGGTTCCACTGGTGCCATTCGTGGTTTCACCTGCCCTACACGAGGGCCCGTACTCACTACTTCTTCAATGCTCGACTTCGGAAATGTCTTCTGTACTAACTTTGATTAAGCCTTCTGTGCATTGTCCAGAAACCACTTCCTTCTCCTTCTCCTGCCTTCGCCTACGGTGCTGCACTATAATTGCCTGATTTGCTGCCCATCCCTTAGCCTCAGTCCCCACCACCTTATGCAAATCTTTCTGCAATTCCTTTGGGAGACCCATTTTATCATGTGATAACATATTCCTATAGTCTTATCACATGGTTTCCCTGTCTCAGCCCTCCGCATCACTTGAATCTGTAGTATATATTGTGTTGTTTCTTTGTCCTCTTTCATTGTCCACGCCATTATCGAATGTAAGTAAGGTGTATCGGGATATGCTGTTCTTAAGGCAACCTATACTTTACCCCAACAATCGTTAAAATGCACCCCATCATGGGTGTTATCACCCATTTGTATACCTAGATAACCTGCTCTTTTCCAAATATTGTTGGCATAGTCTCCTAATAATGCAGCAAACACACATTTTGTGTCTCCTATCGATAGTGTAATACTAGCAGTCTGTTTTTCAAGTGCATACATCAATTTGCCTGCTCCTTTGCAAGCAACAGCAGTGCCTTCATCAAATGATTATTATCCACGTGTGGACAAGGCACATTCTTTGCTCTGCCGGGACCTTTATCTAACAATGGAAACGGTGTCCTCACCTGCTTAGCCATTGCCGTTTCCCCCCTTATTTCCCCTTCACCACTGCCATGTGACGTGGTTACGCTCTCAATCTTGAACCCCACAAACTCTCTTCTCTTGGCGTCACTCTAGGTGGTAAATCATCTCCCTGCTCATTATCTGTGCCCCATTCCTCAACTGCTGCTGCTCGTACATCAACGTCTGATCTGATTGACTCATAATCTAAGCTACCCGCTTGTGGGAATCCCTCTCCATACCTGTCATCGTTGCATCCCTCATGCTACTTTTCAGCATGCACATTCCTAATCATAGTGCTCGCAATCCTAAATAAAATGTCACCATGCTCCATTCATTGGTTCATATTAGCACTCTTTGACTGTCCTCCCTTTCTTGCTTTACATGTGCAAACACTGCCTCTGTCCTTCGCAACACTGTTTCTAAGTCTCTTCATGCCATGTTATGATATGATAATTTATTCATATCGCGCTTGTACACACGTGTTTCAGAGCGCGACAAGGCAGGGGAGTGGAACAGGAGGGAACAAAACAACCATACTAGGCCCAGTGCCATTAAGAACATGCAAGTGTATGGGAAAGGGAAAGGGGAAAAGTGCATGGAAGGGAGAGAGTGGAAAGTGCGGAGCAGAGAAGAACATATAAATAATAATAAATAAAAATAAATAGATAGTAGAGGCAATAAACAGTGGTAGTGCAGTCAGAAAGTGCTGTCTCTAAGGCAACAGACTGGGTAAGTCTGACAAGTGCAGAAAAAAAGAAGAAAATGGGGGTGTGGGGAACTGTATGCGTACAGATACAGTCCACCAGTGCAAGGGTAGCCAGGAGGCAGTGCAGGAGGGTGGCAGGGTGAGCAGGTACCTGGGCCCAGGGCACAGAGGGTGGCCAGGTGCACGGTGCCAAGAGAGCAGTTCATCAGGGGAGAGGGAGAGCAAAAGCGGAAGCAAAGAGGAAGGTCTTGAGGAGCTTCCGGAAATGGAGATGGTTCTCCTCAAGTTTTAGAGTGGCAGGGAGGCTGTTTCAGAGGAAGGCCCCAGACGAAGACGGAGATCTACCCCCAACTCGTTTCTTTGAAAAACAACGACACTGAGGGAGTTAGAAGTAGATGAGTGAAGAGCTCAAGAGGGGAGGTTTTTGCGGAGGGATAGCTGAAGATATTTTGTACCCAGGCCCCAGAAAGCCTTGTGGACAATGCAGAAGGTTTTGAATTTAATCCTAGCGTCCACCGGGAGCCAGTGGAGAGATTTCAGAGCTGGAGAGATACGATCCCAGAGCTTGAGGCCAAGGACAAGTCTTGCAGTCCTGTTCTGGAATAGTTGCAGAGGGCGGAGAATAGAGGCAAGTAGATTTAGAAAGAGGCTGTTACAATAGTCCAGCCTAGAGACAATCATTTTCTCCTTTTCCATCACTAATGGGATATGGGCTGTGATGAATCCCAAGGTATCGTCGCTGATTCAGATGGGGAACAGCTTCCCATGATTCCAGGCTGGTGAGAACACAACACAGTAGTCTGCCTGGGGGTGGTGCTCAGTGGGAGGATCTCCTGGGGAGGGTTGACCCCTTTGGGATTGGTGAATATCTTGGGAGAATGCCGCATCCCTTTAACAACCCACTTTCCCTCAAGGCCCCTCCAATTCCCCATTACCTTTTACTTCCATGTGCTATGTAGCCTATCCCAAGTGAGAATAACTGGGACGAGACCAAAAGAAATGATGATCACTCGCCAGAACCAACACATATGCTCTAGTCTTCCAGTCACTCCTATTGGCCAGCTGCCATTTAAAGCCAAGGAGGTAAGAGAACAATGGCATCTTCAGCTTCGCTCCAGTGTGGAACGAGAACACAGTGAGATCCGAGCAGACCCAGAGAGCAGAATGGCAGACAGTGTCCTGAATGAAATTGTGCTTGTCGGAGATCTGTGATGCAGAAAGCCGACTGAAGGCGAGGAGAGGTACCCGTCAGTAACCGAACCTGCTGGTGCCTCAGAAACCCTCTGGAAAACTGCAGAGAAAGGACACAGAAGACCGGAGATAGTCCTGTGAATCCAGGAACCGTGGCAAAGCTTCTGTCAGATCTGCGAACAGCCAGAAGGTGATGGTCAAGACCCTACAGGTACCAGGTGGCTAATCACAGGGCTGGGGTGACCCAGAAAAGTACAAGGGGCGAGAAGCGAAGCAGAGAGGCAATATTGAGTGGGGCAGAACAATACAGTGAAAAGTGTCTGGGACCCAATGAGGAAGGCATACCCCAAACAGTCACAAAAGGGGATGCAAACTTTATAAATATCAATGTCTGTCACAGACCTTGGTGGGAGAGTAAACCAAGGCTGTGGAACAAAGGAAGATCAGGCCAAGAGGCCATTGTGCATAATCTAGTGAAGGGGGTCTGGATCCCATACAAGGAAAGTATACCACTACCAGTCACAATGGGGAATACGGACTTTGCAGGTGTGAGTGGCAGACATAGACTTTGGCAAGATAGTAAACCAAGGCTGTGCAACGACAAGAGAATAGATAAAGAGAACATTGTGAACAAACACATGAAGGGGGTCTGGGAAACAGGTTGGGGAAGTACACCCCAAGTTTTAAGAAAAAGCTAATCAGATCTTATATGTACAAGGGACACCCAAAGACCTTTGCAGGAGAGTAAATCAAGACTCTGGGTGGAAGTGAATAAAGTGTAAGAGAATTGTGAATCCAGGAACTTTAGGTACCCTACTTGGCAGGAGAGTGCACCAAAAGGAGGGGTCCTGAAATAGGGTCTAAGAAAAAATAGCCAAGCTCTCCTTCCTTGATGTAAAATCTGGGAGATAGGTCAATCAAATAAATATCAAGATTTGCTTCAATTGTTAAAGACACAAATTCAAAGTTGAATAAAGCTAGAAAGACTCTGGGGAAAGACAAACAATCCATAGAGTCTTGTGGAACTGTCGGTTTACTTTTCTACACCCTTTTGGAACTTCTGTTTCGAACTACAGAGATGTGAGCGGCAGGTCAACAGCCAAGATACACTTCCCCTTTTCACTTTATATCGTGTTTAGCTTGTGAGGGACAGATTAGAATGTAGACACAGGACGGTGAACTTAACTTTGGACATTCTTACATTGACAGTTTCATTAGCTAGTTTTGTTGAGGCAGAAAACCCCCTCGTAGAGGTAAGGCTAGTTAGGATTTCCTCCAACCCCCCCATTTCTGTTGTTAATAAAAGTCTTTGCCAATCACCATGCTGCCTTTGTGCCCGTCTCTTACTCATGTACCCTCACAGTGCAGTATCTGCTGCTGGGGACTGTGAGGCATTTTCATAAATGGCAGGGGCTGTCTCTCACGGGGCTGTCTGAGGCACATACTCAGGATAATTGGAACCAGCAGCTGCTTGCATAGGAAAACACCCCTGTGGGTGTGGCAGTGCTCTGGGAGCTGTGGGTGTATCACAGGATGTGTGGGATACATTAGGTGCGGGAGTGACACAGGGTGCTTGTATTCTAATTTTTCCCCATTTAGGGACCTCTGGTATATCTTCCAAATCCTCAACCATTCTCCAAAGCTCCAAAAAACGTTTCTGTTCCTCAGCTTCCTCCCCTTGTATTTCACAACTAAATATGTATACATGTGTCGCAGAGCATCTTTGTTATTTGTTCCTTCTTCCACTTACGGCTTGTACATCCATCCTCTTATATCAGCGATGCACTTTGTATGATATTTCATAATATTCTACCGGTACAGTGTGATGGCTGTACGCATGTATTTGATGGAACTCATGGTTACATCAAATCTGCACTTATAATGACCCTTGGTTTCCTAGACACTGATCCAGTGGTGCTGATCTACCCGCTCCCTCCCAACACTGCCCAAACCTCCCGTTTCCCCCTCCCCATTCTCTTCACCTTGCACACCTCTATTCACACAACTCAAATACTTCCAAACCACACCACAATAACTCCAAAAACATGTTAAATCACACATCAGTATTACGACAGTTATATACAAAATGGTTTAAACCCTTCCACCGTCTCCTCTTTGAGACAAGGGAATTTACCTCCTTACGCCCCCTTATGCCGGGCAAAGGGATCCCAGGCATGCCAGATGGGTCTCCATGGGATTGGGCATGTGTCAAGTTTGTTGTCTCTGAGGCACAGCAGTGGGGGAACTATGAAGAAGAAGCGTCTACCCCATGCAAAGTGCAGGAACTGTCATGGAGACCCAGGACCTCATCTAAGTGTTCAACATTTGGCATCCTCTCCCTTTCTTCGGCTTCAGGCTCTATCCCAGCAAGTATCAGCACCTAGCATGCACAACAGGAAGCAAAGGGGAGGGGCTGCAGGTCACTCTGGACTAGTGGCCGCCTCTTCCGCTCCCATATAAAGATCACAGCGGGAAGAGAATGGTGGATGTCACACAGGATGACCGGAAACTGTTAAAGTAACAAGGATATGAAGAAATATAAAGACACATGGTTGGGAGGGATACTACTTGCATTTAATTCTAAACCTCCTTTCACAGTACTAGTGAAGGAGATTTCCCAATTCCAATACAATGCACTTGTGCAAGCTGCAAGCATTAGAAGAAAGAACATAGGAAGCTCACCATTCTATAATGCCATGTTCCCTATTTCTAGTGCAGACCATTTGAAATGTAAAAGAAAGCATTTTGTACATGACAGCAGGTGGTAGTGGTACAGCACATGTTATCCATATAAAAATTGCATAGGTGTCAAGGAGGAAACATGAGCTTTAGGGCAACATGAGTGTGCCCGGGGAGTGTGGATTGATTGCAGTTCAGGCACGTTTAGTGGGCCACCAAATTTATAAAGCAACATCCTCTACCTCTGAGAAGAGTTGCACTAGGAAACTGATGATTTGAACTCGATGTGCAGACGAGGGACCGCTATTCTTGTCCACACACAAGCTGGACCAGAATGACCAAGCTGACATTTAAAAAGAGCTGTAGATGTCCGCGAATCGATGATCATGAAGACCGAGTCTATCAAAAAGGGCCTGTGATAAATTAGGATGACCAGAAATTATACCAGCCATGTGTGTCCATGTGCTATGATACATTCGATTGTGGGGATTAATCGCTGAACCTGTCAGGAGAAACAGATGATGAGGAATCATCCTCACAATACATTGATACTTCTAGCAGGTATAGCAACCATACCTGGGATCTGCAAATAGATTTAAGATGGCCCCCAGTGCTGTCTGTTTGCATGCTTGGTGTAGGTCTCTGGGTTTGATGGAAAATGGAGGAAAAAGTATAACTCATGAGATTGGAGCAATTATAGAGAAAGACTTCTATGGCCTCTGCCCCGGGGTTGTCTGGTCTCCAGGAGAAGCATCTGGGAATCTAGTTCTATAGGTGAGAGGTAAACATTTATACATCAAAAGAACATCACGTGTGAAGGAGGGATGAAAATAGATTTCTTTGAATACATTTTGCAGTCCTTTGCGGCTTTGATTTCCTGTAATTGGCGATTTCTTACTGTGCAGTAGTGAATGATTTTTTTGTTACCTGGATGCTGCACCTGTTGGAGTGTATACTGCGGCTGCTGCAATATTAAACAAACAATTCTTTTTAACTATACACTTCCTTGGAGTGCGCTTCCGGTATTCCTTTTCTGAACTTTTAAATCATACAAAGATACATCTTTGATTGGTTATGCACATCTTTGTTTTTTATTTCCTTTCAAACATAAACTTTCTTCTTCAAATAACCATATCCCTTTTGTCTCTCAACACGTGTGCTAGCACGGACTGAGAAGGATTGAAGGCAATCGTACCGGGATAAATAAGAAAACTCTCCTGATGAACCACGTGCGTTAAACGTGGAGAAAAACGTGTTGAGAGACAAAAGGGATATGGTTATTTGAAGAAGAAAGTTTATGTTTGAATGGAAATAAAAAAACAAAGATGTGCATTACCAATCAAAGATGTATCTTTGTATGATTTAAAAGTTCAGAAAAGGAATACCGGAAGCGCACTCCAAGGAAGTGTACAGTTAAAAAGAATAGATTTCTTTGACCCTTCCAAACACCTGTGTCCAGAAGAGTACACGAGTTCCAAAGTGCTATAATGTTGAATATGCCCGGGAGATACTCTGCCAAACTAGGGTGTTCCTATCAAGGGAAAATTGCATCAAAACTTGAGTAGCCAATTCGGCAAGCTGTTTTTGCTTTGTTCCACCTACATGACCTATTTAACGCATTGGCTCCAATGGTGTCCATCTTGAGCAGTACACAAAAAATCACCATTTGTTTGGCAAAGTTCAGAAACTTTAAAAAAGTTTCAAGCAATATATGCAGAGCTAGGATTCTGCTCAATAGTATTTCCCTCTTATTGACATGGGACACAAAGTCTTTTTTAATTATTTTTTTTCCCCACTTTTTATTTTTACATATTCCATTCGCACAAGATCCTCCAGTTAGAAATTCTTTGGAACAATCCCATCTTGCTTGGCCAACCTGAGGATGGAGTCATCGGATTCTCCCATCCTAGGAATTGCTCCACAGATGGCATAGGGTTTTGTCTGTCCATTGAATCTACCCGTGACTTTGTCAACCTCTGCAATGTTCATCTGGATAGATGCATGGTCCTTGGCACCAATGATTCAGTTGCTCGCAGAGCATTTACGAGGGACGTACAGATCCACGAATTCGCCAGCGTCGTTCTGCATGGTCTAATTGTATTGCAATGATTTTCCAGGTACAATCAGTAGAAAAGTAGACATGTCTGCAAAATAAATGATGATCAAAGAAGGTTCAGATTAGCAGTTGTGACATATTCCAATGCAGTATCATTTAAGGCAATAAAGTGCAAATGTTCAAATAGAATATTTTTAAACAACGTTCATCCGTTTTCTAATTAATACTGATATTATAGAGTACTCCAGTTTTATTTTTTAAATGCATGGTACTATTTTCTCTGTTAAACATGTATCTTTCACTCTGACATTCACAGAAGAACTCATTCTTGCACAGAGACACACAAGGTAGGACACACTTCTCCCAGTCTCTAGTTATAAATTCCTGAGCCACCACATTCCATTGGTTATAAATTAACAATTGATACCCTGCTTAGCAACATCTGCACCAAACACGATGTTTCCTGGCTTCAATGAAACCCCATAACGAAGCATGTTATTAGACTCTTTGAAGATATCTCATGAAGTCCACTGCCCAACCTTGCTGGAAGATGGTACGGTCACAAGGGGATGCCAGGCACTGCCAGACGCCATGTGTTGTTGGGCAGGGGGCAGCGTGTGGAGGATTCCCTGGATACCCCTTCATGCTGCTGAAAGGAGGCAGGGGCTAGACACATTGCCACTTTAAGGAACTCGAGTAGTTGCCTTCCCACACAGCAGGCTGCACTAGAACACGTGACTCCCACTGTGCAGGTTCAGCAATTCAATATATACCGGCAGAGCAAAAGAGAGGGATCTGAAATGGAATGGGAAACTTGGGAGGCAGGCACCCAGTCATCACACCAGGTCTGCACTCTGATACAGTTAACAGATAGGTTAAAGGCACTTCCCCTGGCGGCAGGGCCACGGCATGATCACAGGAGAGAATAACCCAATGGGAGGGTCTAGCCAGCCCAAGTCCCACATCAGAACTGGAACCCTATCCTCATGGGTGGAGTCTACCAGTCAGTCCTTAGACCCACAAACTAAGGTGGAGGAGGGAAAAAGGAAATCCAAGATGGCAGGTGCGGAGCCCCCCTAAGGCCCCCCGCCCCAGGCATCAGTGAACTACAAATGCCACACTCCCCACCCTAAGCCTGCACACCCAAGTACCCTTCCACATCTTCCAGATAGAGGGTGGAAGATGGAGGCAAAGCCCTATGAAAGGAAAGATCAGGGACAGAAAACTGTGGGAGTAAGGAAGCAGCTGGTGAGCAGACCAGCAGTGCTTGAGAAGTACATGAAAAAGAACCTGGATCAGGAGACAGGAGGCTGGAAGGGAGACACAAGAGGCAGGATGAAGTAACGTATATTCAGCGATCACTCAGGTATCCATTAGGTAGTCTTCAGGTAAGTACTTTCTTTTCTCTGTGCCAGAGTCATATTTTATTTCAAGTAGTTCAGAGGATTCACCCACCACCCAGGTAGTGCAGTTCCAACCAGCCCTCCTAGAATCCTGGTTACAGCAACACACCACTCTGACATGACACTCAATCATGACACCATCACCAACACACACAAAGCCAAGACAAAGGGAAATCAAACCAGATATCACATCTCCCGTTTCCAACAAAGAATACACATCAAAGACAAGATACCAAACATCCCTTCCTCAGCAAACAGCCTCACACATTATTATGGCCCCCACATCTCCTGCTTACCGTGGCTGCCGTCATCTGCGCCTAGGCTGGTGGCGCTATCCATTGTGGCATCTGTGCACCGCCCCCACCCAGGGCCTCATTGTCTGTCATCAGCAGCGATCCCCGCTGGGACACCAACATCGTTGGATAGGGGCCACCATGTTCATGATGGTGTGCATGTGCAGGGGACCACCATCCTGGATTCCCACATGCGCAGAGAGCCCGTCCTGATGCGTTGCTGATAGCAATGGGGAACGGGAGGCTGAGCATGTTCAATATTGGTGCCTTGAAATGCTCCGACAATGCCAGACATCATCGTTGCAATACTCTTTAGTATCATGAGGAGATGCTCCATGTCTGGCAGTTCCTTGCCTTCCTGTTCTTCTGTGTCCTTGTCAATCTAAGGCCTGCTCCTCAGTCCTTCCCCCTGTCTTGTTCATCTAGCCATTTTGGGTCCTTAATCTTACCAGCTACCTTGACCCAACTCTATTCTTCTTATCACTCCCTACCTGGCCTTCTGCCCTTCTCCCTGTCATAGCCAGTTGGCCTATTGCCACCCCTTCCATCTCAGGGGTCCGTTTCCATTGCCTGCGTGGTGGAGTGTCTGCTCTGGCGATGGCAGAGATCACGTGGTGCTGAGAGGAAACACTTCCTGACAATCCCATTGTATCTGACCAGACGTGTCTAGAAGAGGGCACTTCCACACTGCCCATCTACCAGACCAGGAAAGCACCCCAGGGACATCATGGATGACATCAGAAGTGTCTGCACCCGGTACCCACGTAACCGAGCGTGACAAGGCTCTGCTTGACATACACAAGGAATAGAACATTATAGAGAGATACACACATCCACTCACAACATTCGGTAATTCACTAGTTTGAAAATACAACCTCTCAGAAAACCACCAGCCACCATCTCTCTCACAATCGCCATTGATGCACAAATGCTGAGTAACACTTTGAAACAACTGGACTAAAAACATAAGCACTCTCATGTGCACCAATAAGATCAAGGGCACTAACCCTGCAATGTAGTTTCCAATCCAACACCAACGCTCTTCTACTGACAACACTTGAAACTACAAAGCAACGTCAGACACCATCCATCTCCAAGTACGACCAATGCATAGTCCCAGTTCAAGAGTAGCGGAAGGAAGCAAGTGACCACAAAAGTAAGAACAAGAGAAACAACCCTACTTTGCAGTTCCCATTCCAGTATAGCACGCCCCAAAAACACTTGCACAGAGCAAAGCATCCTACCATGCATACAGGTGTGGAAAGAAGAAGGCCACGCAGCTGTATGAAGAAGTTAAGCAATTGCCAATGCACTGCCAATTGCAAGTGCTTCCAAAAACAGGAGGCACACTGTTAGGCACCTCAGAAATCCACGGACCCCCCTCTTGCTATGAACGGTAACTTCCGCGTAGATATTACCACCTAACTAAACAGACAAAGAAAACGAAGAAACACAACAAGGACGGTAGTCACACATTGCGTCAAGTCTCATCATATTTGTGTCATTATGAAATTGAGGATATCTGTACATCCTCCACATTTATGCTTTACCTGTTGGTGAGACTAACCTCTCAGTGAGGATACCTTTCCTTCCTCAAGACTCCTGTCCCCCAATCTGGATACTAAACGGGTGTATCCTTAAATATAACCATATTATATGACGTAATCTTAGCTGGCTCTATGTGAAAATGACCCCAGTAAAATGTGATCATGTGAAAATGTTGTCAGCAAAAGGTCCTTTTCAAAAATGTACTCGTTCAGTGCATGCAGTGTAAAGTGTGAAAATCATGCCAGTAAGGAGATCACCAAAAAGGCAATTTTTAGATGCACAAAAGTACAACGCTGTAACCCTAACAATGACACACACACACACATTTAAAGAAACCTCCACAATCACCCTAAATCCACTCCTAAACCTTACCCTAACTCTAATTGCAACCCGTATTCTCTCCTGGTCCCTTACTGAACACTAATCTTTCAGTCCACCAAAGCTTTCTATTTGCATTTGTCTCCAAACAAGACACCAACATCAATAGAAAGTGAAGAGTAAACCTAACTCTAACCCCATCACCAGCCCGCCAGAAATTACAAAGCCCTTGCCCCAACCGAAACCCTTTCTCTAATCCTAACCTTAGATTTGTCGTAAGTGCAACTCTAACACCCTTACACTTAATCTGTCCTAACCAAACCCCAATGTCACCAGCCCCCCACAACCCTTACGCTAATTCTAAACAAAATCATTAGTCTAAAACGTAACCCCTATCCTTACCCTTACACATGCAGTATCAAAGCTTCTTCACTTTTTATAAAGAGTTTCTAACCCCAAATTGCAGTGTCCTAATTAGTGTGTTGTGCTTAACTAAGTTAGAGTTGAAAATGTGAGCCTCTAGAATATATAGCAAGAAAGAATCTGCTTAAGAATCTTTGCTTCTGGGGTTTTTTGGGATGTGTTTCCTGTTCAGACGGAGGCTATGAATGGCAGTATGAAAAACTGAAGAAAGACGATATTAAGATGTATGTCAGCGACTGAGAGGCTTCTAATAATTGTTCCTTTTAATAATCAGTTCCGATATCTGAACACATTCCAGCGTGTTTACATTTCCTTAATGTTTTTTGCACTTTCTTCTCTTTATGTTTTTTCCCCTAAGTGGTCATTACGACTCCCCAGTGACACCAAAGGGTGCTGTGGGGATGCAAGGCAAGCATGCAATATAATTATAGTGGAAATGCAAATACATTTTAATAGATGTTATAATAAAATAAAATGTATTAAGACACAGTTTTAAACAATGTATTGGTCTAGCTAATAGAGCTGGGTTAATCAGGCGAGGCTGGGGCCGAAACAAGTGGCTCGGGCTTGACTCTAGTTACAAGCCAACGCCTGGCTGTGACACAGACGGAGCACCATCTATTTGTGATAAAAAAAAAAAGTGTTTGTGCAATAAAATGTATCTTGTCTGGCCTTGTCAAAGCAAAAGCCAGAATGTATTTCGCTGAGCTATCGTAGTAGCCGTGATTTTGCTTGCATTATTTGTCTTTCTATCAATTGTAACAGCCAAGGGATCAACGGAAAACTTGAATCAAACTTAAAGTTCTCTATTAATTCATTTGTATCCGCAAATGGAGTACTATTGACTGAAGTGACACTGGTGTGGATGGAAAAAACAAAATAAGATTGTGGCAGTCAACTTGGTCTTTACCTTTGTTTTTGTCAATTGTTATCTGTCCTTCTGTCTCTTCTTTACTTAAAGTCCCAGGAGGTTTAAACAATCAATTACAGTCGCTTGCATTATATAGTGCCCTGAAGATGTTATTGTCTAAGAAGTAATTATTTAATTGTGGCATAATGTGAATGAAAGGCATAAAAGCCTTGATTAAGGCTTTTATGTCTTTAATTTATTCCATGCCACATTTCAAATAATTTGTATTGCTGAGAGCAGGGGCGGAACGCAACTTGCATTTACTCCGCCTTCGTTCCTATCTGCCATACAAATGCTCCAGCATTTGCACCGGCATGGATCTTCAGCCAACGCAAATGCTAGATATCAATATGGGGTCTGCTGGCTTTATGCACCAGCATAAAGCAGACAGACCACAAAGGGATCCATTGTAACTGAACGCTGCCTGTCAGTAAAATTAATTGCTGCCTGACACGCAAGCATGTTGGGAAGCATTTAATTGTAATTGTGAATGCTGCTTACCATGCACAGATGGTAAGCAGCATTCGCAATTAAGAGTAAATGCTGCCTGGCGCTTTTCACAGTGGAGAGCAAAAGTGCAGGGCAAAAGGTGCTGTGTACCCCACCATTTGCCTGGCACATTTGGACTGACCATGCAAATGATGAAAAGCTGGCAGCAGGTACCTGGCTATGCCTGAGTGCAAACATACCGGGTCCATGCCATCAAATTACAACATTATATTTTTCTTAGCTCTGTGTCTTTCTTGGCTTGGTGTAGAGATTACCTGGTTGCACCCTCTGCTACCACTCACCACCCCCCAGTGCTTTTAGGTTGATTGACAGGGGTCAGGCAAAGCATGGAAAGGTGCACCCCAGGGTACTCAGAACGTCCCACCTGTTTAGGTTCAAATATGCCCCCTCTTAACTTTGGGCTATCTCCTCCAAGCAAGCTCTTCACCCAGGCAGGTTTTTAAGGGTTCCGCTTTCTTTGCCTTCTTTCTGAGCCTTGCTCCAATTCTTTTTTCGTTGGTCCTTTATTCCATTTTCTGGTGATCTGATGACTTCCTACTCTCTATCTCTCACTTTTCCCACTTGTTCCATGCCCTCTTTTCCCTTGAATTGTTTGTTCTCCTCCTTCCCTTCCTCTCTCTTTTCATGTCTCTCCTTATCTTGCTCTCTCCCCCCTCGCTTCAGTACCTTCTCCTTTCTCTATCCACTCCTTCCCCTATCTTTCTCTCTCTCTTTCTCTGATATCAACCCCGTTCTCAGCTTCGACATCTGTCCTCTCACTCCAACATCTACCACTTAAAATCCATGCTCTGTCTATCGCTCCTTTAATATGCTGGTAATTGTCCTGGATTGAGTGGGATTCATGGCAGCTTTGTGCGGGAGAGGAGCGGGCCCTGTGATGGTTGTGGAGCAGATTCACATTTTATTTCCCCATGTATGTTGAATGGTGCAACTGCTCATTAAGCGGTTCTGAACACTGCATAATAGCTGGCTGTCCCGTTGGCTATTAGGTGGCACTGAAAGCACTACCTTTGACCATTGGCATTAAAATAAGAGCTTTAACATAAGAGCTTGAAATAGGGGCTTTGAATGTAGGTTTGTAATGCTTTTCAATGCAGATGACATATGAGGATGGATTTATGTAGTTTGGCTATGTGTCCCACCCATTTAATGCCCATTGCTAAGTGAAATCTATAGGATTTTCCTCCCATTCCCGCCCATTTTCTCTCCAACCACGCCTCTTTTTGCACTCTTTGGCTGTATTTGTACTGTCATGAATTTTGTCAGCCATTTTTACTTCCAAATTGTTGTCTGCCATCTGTTAATGTTATTTAAATGTTATTTGACTCGATTGATGCTTTAGCATACATTTACTGCAGCTTTCAAGTTATGTTACTAATTTTACAGTATTTTATATTAGAGATAGACAAGGTACTGTAATAGTTTCGTTTTTGGTTTAAAATGGCTCTGAAAATGTACATCTAGTGACTTGTGGGGGCTTGGTTTAGTGTTTTTGATGTATGGAGCATCTGATTGGCTGTGCAGTTAGTGATGTGATTGAATGTGCCATGTGTGTTTGTTTGTATAAGTAAGCCATTTTGTTTCTGGATGCAAGTATTTTTGTACATTTGAAGACTGCTGAAAGCTATGTGATTTGTTTGCATTTGTTAATTTGTGTGTCAGCGGCTTTAATGTGTTTTAATGTGTTTTAATAACGTTCGAAATATGATCTGGCGGCAGATTAATGTTATTAACCCGTCGCTGGCACTTATTTGCAATGTTAGTCAAACAAATGTAATGTCGTCGGTGGCTTGCTTTCCCGATGCCGCCGCCAATATTAACTTTGTTTTACTAACGTTGCAAATATGTGTTGGCGGCGGATTAATGTTGTTAACCCGCTGCGGGCACATGTTTGCAGTGTTAGTGAAAGCTTGGCTGCCAATGCTTGTTTAAATTACAACACAGTTATGGGGGATGGGCACAGCATGTCAGGATAAGGGCTGGTCAAGGCTAGAGAGGCATTTAAGGCCTGGGAAAATGCCCCATTCTTTAGGGTTCCAACCTAGCTGCTCACTGTTGCAATAATAACATTTTGCTTTCAGCACAGTGAGATCTCATTAATGGTTGCACCTTTATCAAAGCGAAACCTTTTCTTCCTTCAATTGCAGCGCACTAGTGATGACGACTACCTGAGCGGCCAAGTGGTAATGAAAATGACTAATATTCAGACTGAACCCTGGCACGAGGGTCTTGAATAAAGTACAAAGTTGAGGGGCCTCAGGCACACACTGACATGAATGACAGTGTGTGCCTCTATTCCACGCGTATACCCTTTGCTTTCCATTGATGGTGCTGTGTCTCTAGTACTGTGTCCACAGAAATTACACCGGAAACAACTTCATGTATGTAGTGACTATTTAACAGCAAAAAGTGCACACTGCTGTGGCCAGCGCAAGTCTTCAATTTATAAATCAGTCTGTGACCAGCCAATGGATTCATTTTTGAAGCGCACTGACTTGTGGTCTATTCGGTGCAATGCACATGCTTTCTGATAGTCGGCTGGGTCCTCCTTCTCTGACCCCCTAGTCCTGCCCCTACTATGGCCCATGCATGAGTGGGCCAGACAATCGGAGTGCAGTGATGTGACATAGGACAGGCACAAGCACTGCACTGTTTGTTCTTCTGACGTCAATCACATATGATTGTGCAGGTCCAGAGGGGCAGCAAACCCCTGCATTGGTTTTCTATGTCTTCAGTGTACAGTAACCAACCTGGACTCAGACAGAGGCCCATCCCACCTGCTACCTGACCACGTGATCATTTTCCACTTTCCTTCCCCTGACTCATCTGCTCGAGTGAGGAATCCCAGCCTGTGTAGGCACCAGCATCCTTAGTCTCTCTTGCCCTCATGCCATGGCTGCTAACTACCCTGCTCCAGCTAGCCCATGTTGCTATGAGGCCCAGGCTGCCTGGCCTTGGGTTTTCATTCTGGCCTTAGCATCAAATGACTGCTGCTCGTGCCAGCACATAGCAGAACTCCAGCTGTCACTGCAGCACATAATTAAAGCAGTGATTAGATGTTCAAATTCCTTGCTTTTAAAATAGTTTTCTATGACAGTTTACAGACATTAATTGACAATTAACCGTTGATGGTAGAATGTTTAATTTGTGCACTTGAACAAGAATCTGCATGTTGCTTATTTTAAGGCACAAAATGAAAACGCTTTTCGATGCATTTTTTCATATATGTCAACGATCCTCTACTATTTCTTCATCTCGATGGCAACTCAGATGAGATTGCTTCCCACTTCAACACCTACGTTATTGCCATCACTCATTGTCAAAATCTCTTAAACCTTGGTTACTTTAAGGTACAGATCTTGGTTTTCACATCAGCCATCTATCACTGCTCTCTACCTTGTGGATAACTTCTATAGGCCCTTATCCATCTTCCACGACCACAGTATATAATCTTTGTGCTAAACTGGATGCAACCTCGAGTTTTCAACTCACAAATTGTTTCTGTTGCTCAATTAATCATGTTTTACCATCTTAACCTTCTACGCCGAGTTCTAAACGTATTTAACCAGCACAGGTCATGCTTGTGAACAGTCTCGCTTCAGCTCGTTCTTGAGTTTTGCAGATTCACTATAAATCTAGGTGTGCCCTCGTATCTGGTCCTCCCTAAACCAAACTTTAACAGGTTTTCAAACTCAAAAGCCAAACATCTTCTGAAATTGAAGCTGAGACACACACTATATCTTCCTCACCCTTCACTGTGTCCTGATCGGAGAAGTGCATAAAGCACAATGACCTGGATTAAGAGAGTGGCACAATTAGTTGGGATACTTCTGCCAAACTCTTATTTTTACTCCCACCTGTTTGGCGGTAAATCCACCAGATTATAAGTGATGGTGTTATTTCTTACTATGGGGTCAGTAGTACTAGGGGTACCCTTTCTTTCAATGTTCAATTCTGACAGGTTCCCCCATTTTCGGTCTGGGTTGTGCCTCCCAATCATGGCCTTATCCTCAGGAGAGGAGTTGTTCTCCATGAGGTCGTCCCGCATGTTACCACCCATAGCGGGACGATTGGTTAGCAGCCTCATCTCCCTAGCCCCATGGAGAGGGCATCTGCCCTGGGTAGAAGTGATGCCATCTGAAGCATCGTCACAGCTGTCACTTTCTCTCTCCTTGCCCTGTCACTCTCTGTGTACCCTTCCTCCTTGCGCCCTAACTCTACCTCTCACCCTTGCACCTTTGAAGATATCCCCCTTACACCTACACCTTAATTCCATCTTATCCAACTCACCTTTGCTGGAAACCCTTATATTTAATCTCACCATTCCTTTTTCTCTTAGCCTCCCATGCCTGCATCCGTTCTCGCATCCCTCCTTAAACCTATGAACTCTTCTCCTTGCACCCTGGTGCTTATTACTGCAGAATTCAAAGAACATCCAGTAATGCTTGTTTAATCAGATGGCTCTTCCCACTTGGCTGCCTCCGGTCTCCAGTGACCTGACTACAACTGCATGTGATTCTTTGTCTGCTTTGTAAAATCACCAACTTCCAAGGTTAGGTGAAGGCTGGATTCTCGAGCGCTGCTTATGTACTAGATTAGTGATGGCTGCTGACCCTGTCTGATGATAACAATGACCTGCACAGTTCTACTGTCACGGCCTGTGAGCAGCAACCATTACATTCCCTGAGTCCTTTCTTCTGGAATACTGATAAACTAACTTGGCCCCCAATCCTCACCCTCCAGTCTCCATTCACATTACTCCAGGCACACAACACCATTAGGTTAATTGAGCTTCAGCCCCTTCCCTCTAAAATTCTGGGCCAGCGCGCACAGGCCCTTGCCCGCCTTCACAGCTCCCATGACAAGGAGAATATACTAGTGATTTACAGCATCCAGTATATTTTTCTGCAATTTGCAGTTAATGTGTACATTTTTAAATGAAACTCACATACAGCTCTAGTTGCCTACCAAATGTGTGCCTTCGTCCAAGACAAAGGGTGCCACAAAATAAATCTCATTTTTAAATGTATGTTTATATAATTGATGCCTGCCATTTGGCATGCCGAATAGGGTTTGATTTTTCTGTAAATGTGAGTTTTGGAAATGTCTGCCAAACTATGACTACAGTAGATGCCTCTATCACACAATTACATTTGTTGTGTGCCTCTAAGTCCAGAAAATACTGAGGTATAAAACGGAGAAGATTTTTCAGAGATGCATTACTTTGCATTTTGTTAATTGTAGTCTTAAATTCAGGATGTAGAACATATACCTGCAACCATACTCCTTTTGCTTATCATGCTTATTATCATATAAGGATATATGTTCAGATTGGTTTACTCTGTGATTTGTGTACTTTACAAGGAATCTCTATCAGATAGCATTATTGTAATTCTTGAAAACGAAATTATTTTTTTTTTATTTTTTTTTTATTTACTTGTTTTTAATCGGAAATGAATTAACGATTTTTACAAGAACCCTTCTTCTTCTACAGATGCGCCGAGGCGCTTTTGACAGTCATTTTTCTGATTTTGACGCTTCTGAGTTAATGTTTACTTTCCGCCTTCTCTATCCGGAATTTCGCTGTTTTTTGATTATTCCTTAGATTTGGCTTGCGGTGGGCGATTTCACTGTTTCGGCCATCTCTGCTATTTTCATATGGGCCTGTGTGTTGGAAATCTTTTCGAAGGCAAGGTCTATCAATTTTACTGCCGCTATGGTCCATCTCGTTGATTCTCCTGATATTAGCCTGTTCCAGACCGCCTCTTCATCTAGCGTCGTCGCCCCTTGCAGACATGATTGTATATATCTGTCTCTAATTATGCTGGTTTTTGGGCATCTTAGGACTAGATGTCGCAATGTTTCCACTTCTTCTTTATTTTTGCATAGGCGGCAACTTTTATCCATTTTTGATGATCTAATGGCTAGGATTTGATGTGTCATCAGCAGGTTTAGTCTTGCCTTCAAGAATGTGCTCCTCATCTTTTTGTTCGGGAACTTTTTGCAGTAGTTCAGTGGCTCTTTCACCCTGTTGAACGTCGGTGGAAGGTGGGTGAGTAGCTTATTTGCTCTCGCTGTGTCTACAGTGTGGATCCAATCCATGAGTTCGATTTTTATCTTTACTCGGTCTGGGTTTTTTTTTAGATCTTCTTCTGTGCATGATATTTCGTTTAGTGTTTCTTGTATTGTTGTTGCCCAATTGTTGAGCGCTTTACAAGTGCCCGTTTTCAATTCTTCGCGCATATTGGCAATGAATTGGCGATTCATTGCCAATTCATTGCCATTATGATTTTTCTATAAAGTCTCAGCTTGCTTTGCTTGACTGATGTAGCTAACGAGACCAGGCCCAACTCCCTTCTAATTGCGGGCATGGAGGTTGATTTCGGTAGGCCTAGTACTGCCTTCCACACCTGTCCTTCCAATTTTTGCCATATTGGGTTCGGTAAGTTGAGCGCGGCTTCCATACCATAGATGATAGACGGCACAACCTTTGCCTTGTAAAATTTTATTGCCGGAATAATGGAAAATTTCCCAAATTTTTTGTCCACCAGTCTCATTTGTGCCGTAAGTCTTTTGACTTTGTCCCATAACTGATCTTGTATTGCGTTGTCACCTGCTGATCCGTCTAAGGTTACCCCTAGGTATTTGATTTTGTCAACTACTTCCAGTTTGGCGTTTTCCAAGTGCCAGGTTGTCTGCTTTGTATTTTTGTTTGCGGTTTTTTCGAAGACCATCACTTTAGTTTTTGTTGTGTTAATTTCCAGATGGTTTGTTGACATATAATTTGCCAGGTTGTTTAGTTTTCGTTGTAGCCCAATTGGTGTTTGGTCAATAATGATGGCGTCGTCTGCGTACCATAATCGTGGTATGATTTCCTTTCCTATTTTTGGTGGGAAAGCTCTTATTTTTTTTTCTTCGATCTGGTAGTCCCCCAAGAAAGCGATAAACAGGGCTGGAGCTAGTGGGCAGCCCTGCTTTACACCTCTCTGGATTTCGATCTCTTCCGACAAGGTGCCTTGCTTATTCAGTTTTACTCTGATTTTAGTGTTTTCATGAAGCGCTTTTATTGGTGCCAGGACCGATGTTGGGCATTCCCACTTGCTCAGTTTCAGCCATAATTTTTCACGATCAATTTTATCAAAGGCTTTTGATAAGTCTACGAATGCCAGGTAGATTTTTGGGGCACCTTCTTTTACTTTCGCTTTCAAGATCTGAAGGATCAGTATGTTTATTGCCGTGCCTCCCTTCTTCTGGAATCCTGTCTGAAAGATATCGAAGCAGGGTGCAGTCTTTGCCCATGTCCCAAAGTGGATTAACAACTGGGTTGCGTAAATTTTGCCCACAATGTCTAACAGTGCTATGGGCCTGTAGCTTTCTGGGTCTTCTCTGTCGCCTTTTTTATACACTGGCACAATTATGGCATTTAGCCAAGTGTCCGGCACCATTTTTGTCTGGGCGCAATGTGAGAAAATTTTGCTGATTAGCACTGCCCATGCCTTCGCGGATTGCTTTAGGTCGATATTAGACAACCCGTCCGGTCCGGGGGCCCTTGATGTTTTTAAGTTTTTGATGATTTTTTCAATGTCTGTAATGTTAGCCACGTTCACCCAAGTGGCTGTCGTGTCTAGTAATCCTTTGGTTGTTTGCGTTTTTGGTCGCTCAAATTGTGCCATTAGGTATGATTTCCAGTTTGACTCAGGGACTTGGTTTATCAGTTCTGGAGGCTTCGATCTATTTGTTTCTTTGATTATTCTCCAGAAATCGCTTGTTTTCTTTGAACCAAGACTTTTCAACATTTTTTCCGCATCTTGTTGGTACATCCATAGTCTATGTTGCTTTAGCCAATGGTTATATTTCTTAGCCTCCATCTGCCAGTTTTCCCAGTCTTCCTGCTGTTGTCTTTTTGTTGCAATTTTCCTTAACCTCCTCACCACTTTTCTTCTTTCCACCACCAGTTTGTCATATGTGTGTAATGTGTTTGATGTTTTCTTCTGTTGACTCCTCGCTGGTTTTTTGTATGGTATTAGCAACGGTATGTAGTTCGGTCGAGTTTGTGGAGCTTTTTCCTGAGCCTCATCAGAGAGTCTATAACTTGCTGTTATCGTTTTTACCTCTTCTTCTGTTAGACAGACTCTAGATTGTTGGTTGTTTATTTCGAGATTGTATTTATACACGTGATTTTCAGTTTGTGATCCTGTCCATTTGCATATTAGCAGATTGTGATCACTGTATGTGGTTCTTTGAACTTTGTATTCTTCAATTCTGGGTATAAATTCTGTTGACACAAAGATGTAATCTAGGGTAGCTTTTGCATTCAAACTCTCCCAAGTTGGAATGTTCTTTTGTTTCGGAAATAGAGCTGCGATGTTATGAAGATTTCTTGGTTTAATCAGGGTCTCCCATGCAACACCCCTCTCGCGGGTTGAGTCTTGACACTTTCCCAACTTTGTTTCTTTGTTCCCCTCTCTGCAATCGGCGTTTAAGTCGCCACATATGATGATGTCCGCGTTCGTGTGCTCTATTTTGATTTCATCTATCACCTCTGCCATTTTTGCGCAGTACGTTTTGTTTGTCATCTTTTGGGGGTTCCAATACGTGTTTATTATGATGATTTGGTTGCCAATCCTCTTGCTAATTGATTTTCCTTCGTTGCTCCATGAAGTCAGTATTACTAACATCTCATATGATTCGTGTAATTTTTTCGGTGTTGCCAGGCCTACTCCCATTTTCGTTGCTGTCAGCAGGCCTGAGGATGGTCGGCCTAACAATCCCTTGCTTGCAGGTGCTATTTCCACTACATAGCCGTCTAGGCCGGGTTTTTCTTGTAGCCAAGTTTCTTGTAGGCATATGATGTCTAGTGCGCCTAAGTCCACGTCGCCCGGTCTGGTTAAATGCGTGTATCCTCTTGTGTTCCATGACCCCAGGATGAAACATTTCTTGGTTTCTTTTTGGTCACCCCTTCTTTGTTCATCCCACGTAGGTGCTGGTGACTGTGTTAATTGCTAATTTTCTGTTTTACCCATTAAGGCTGCTTTTAGCCATGCTAGCGGGCCCGTGTTCGGTGACGTGTCTTTTGTTTGTCTCGGAGGTGATTTCTTTGCTCTCTCATTTCCACTGTGGCGGCCAGTTCTCTCTGGGCTAAAATAGCTCTGAACGCGCCTTGGTTCCACTCTCCTGTGTAGGTTCTGATATTCTGCTCCCGTGTCCTGGTGCTCCTTCCTTGATTGCGTGTTTTGTTTTTCTTCCTTATGGGATCTTCGGTACTCTTTTCTCTCTTCCGTTGGTCCATACTTCACTTGCCAATCGATACCTCTTTCTTCTCTCTGTTTTCCTAGTCTATTAGATCGATACCGCTCTTCTGTCCGTGAAGTGAACTGGTACGATCTTCTTTCTTTTTCATCGTACTTAGTGTCTTTCTTTTCTTTTTGTATTTCTCTTTTAATTTCTGTCAGCCCAAACCCATTTTGGAGCATTTCAGTAGCTGCGTTTGCTTCCGTTTCTTGCCGGATTGGTTCTTTCACGTGAATGTATGCCTTGGCGATCTTTCCTCTATGGTAAGGCTCTACTAACGTGATAGCTTCTGTTTTTATCATTTTCAGCGCGTTCATTTTGCTCATTAATTTCAAGATCGTCTTCCTATTTAGGATCATGTATCCACTTTTTATATCTAATTGCTCAAGTTTGAATATACGTTCCTGTCTTTCCGGTTTCGACGTACCAGTTCTTCTGTTTTTCTCTGGGCTTTTTATCTCCTGTTTTCCGTGCTTTGATGACCACTCACTTATTCTTTGATCTTTCGAGGGCTTTCGTTCTTCTTCTCTGTTCTTTTTTTGTATTTCTGTTACTCTTCCCTTTTGGATCTCACTTGCCTCTCTGCTTCTTTTTGGTGTTTGGGGTTTCATATTTTGCTCATTTCTATTTCTTTCTCCGGTTCTTTTCGCTTTTGTATTTGCTGATCTGTGTTCACCTTCATCACTGAGTTGTCAGAGGCGGTCTCCCAATGCTGAGACAAATTCATCAGGTTTGTGTCGGTCATAAAATCTTCGACCGACAGGGGGGGACTTCTCGTTTTGTCTCTTTTCCTTTCTTTCTGGCTTTTTTCGAAACTTTCCTCTCTGATTTCCTCTTCCTTTTTTTTTCCTTTTAGTTTTTCTGCTTCCTGCTGCTCCGCCTTCTCTGTCGTCAGGTCTTTGTCAGTCCTGTCAGTTTTCTTTAGTTTCAATATCACTGGGACTTTATTCTGGGGATGATTATGGAGTCCTGATTTAATTGGGTATGTTTGCGGGGGTTTAGGTCTTTTCTCCATCACTACCTTTATCTCATTGTCTCCTTTATGTCTCTCTGTTAATGCTGCATTTTGACTTTCCCGCTCCGATTTTTTGGTTTTCTTGTTCTCCTCCTCTGTCCCTCTTTTTAGACACTCAATTTGTTTCTTTAAGTCCTCCAGCTCTTTTTCCCACCCCTTCTTGTAGGTGTCAGTTCTTTCTTCTACAGCTGTGATGTATCCTTCTATATGCGTGATTTTTGTGGACATTGAAGCCAGAATTGATGTGTTGTCTTGTATTCCTTCTTTTATTGTTTCGTATAGTTTGCAGTATGGCGCCAATGCTATCGTTATTGCAGACATGATTGTTAGTAGATCTGGTTTTTTGCTTGGGGACTCCTTTTGTGTCGGCGTGCCTAATTCACTTATTCTTCTATTTTTCGGCGATTTTGGAGTGCTGGCTATTTTCCCTGGCATAGCCATTATTTCTGTGAATAGGCTATCGCTTAACCTGGGTCTGTGTGCTTTTTCCTCCAACCTTATGCACTTAGGTTTTTCTTTCTGTGTTTCTCTTTGTTGGGTCTCTCCATGCAGTTCTCTTACTTTCTCCGGGGTACGAAGTAACTGGTCTGAATTCGGGTGTGCTTTTGCCCCGTCTGGGCCGTCCACGTTTTGTCGTTGGTCTTTAGGTTGGGACACCCTCTCCCGGGCCAGGGCCTGTCGTTGGTTGTCATCTTCAGGTCTTGAGGTATTTCCCCCTCCTTCAGGCTGCTCCTCCTGATGTTCTTTTAAAGCGCTTTGCTTCCGTCTTTCCTCTCTTTCTTCTATTTGTCGCCGGATTGCTTTCGCCGCGTTCCTTTTTTCTTGCAAGAGCTGCTGCAGGCCTATAGCTGGCGATCCTTCTGGTCCCGGTGCGACCCCGGGGGTCTGCTGACTATCTCCTCCTGAATTTATCTCAACCGCTTCCAGCAGTTCTGCGTCCGATAGATCGTTTTCCGATTCTAATTTTCGTTTCTGCTGGTTAAAGAAAAATGCTTTCAATGTTCCTGACAAGGATACTGGCGGTGGTCCTTTTTGCGTTCCCTCATTTTTTTTTTTTGTTTTTTGCGTTTTTTTTTTTGATTTTCTAATGCCGTTTTCTAGCTGTCCACAGCCTCTTTCTTTATTATTCTTTGTTGTTTTCATTTCGTTTTTCTTTTCTTGATTTTTTCTTTGCGTTGTTGGTTTATTGGTAGGTATCCTTTTTTTCTGTTTTACTTCTAACGCTTTTTTTTCTTGTTCTATTTCAGAATCTGAGTCTGACGTCCCCGTTTCACTTTCGTTCCAACTTTCCCCCGTGCTACTTGCTTTCCCCTCGTTGCTGATGAATTTGCTACTTGCCACTTGCGTCCGATTTTCTTCCCTTTGTTTTATCTCTTCTTCTATTTCGTTCTCACTTATGCCTAGTTCCTCTTCAGTATCAGCAAACTCTGGTTCCCTGTGTACATTTGCTTGTACGACTGTTTTGGGAACCTTCTCTTTTGGCCAGTCTAGCCTTCTTCCTTCTTCGTATTCTTGTGGTAAACTGTCCACCTCCACTCTTTCCCTTTCTTGCGTGGCGGTCAGCTTGTTAGCCTGGCTCTTTGCCAGTTCCGCTAACTGTGTCCCTTTGGTGTTTTCATTTGGGCTGTCTATTTGGTCTCTAACTTTCTCACGGCGCTTCTCTAGACCACTCCTCGCCGTGTTCTCCATCCGCGTGGGGCTCCTCCTCCTAGCCCGCACCGAGTCAGGTGAGGCAGGCAGGGCTGGATGTCCTGCTCCGCGGTTTGTTGTCTTTTCCGATGATTTCTTTTCCCTTCGTTCCCTCCGGTCCTCGGCGTCACAGCGCTCCTGCTGAGGGTCCGTCAGCGGCTGCCCTCCGACTGCCGTTTCCGGAAACCCACTCGCCTTCGGTGCGGTGTGCAGGGCGCTGGCCACCTCAGATCCCGGTAGGTCTTGTTTCCTTTCGCCACTTAGATTTATTTCTGGGCCTTGTGGTTCTGTTGTTACTGGTTCTGTTGTTACTTGTGCGTCCTTCTCCTTTGGTTCATGGACGCACAAAGTAGACGTCGTGCCCACCTCTCTGAGCTCGTTATTCGGACTGTTGAGACGAGACCTCGGCGTATATAGCTCTTTTTTCCCTTCGTGGGTGGTTTCTTCGTTGAAAAGCGTCTTTAATTTCAGCCGAGTGGCTGGCGATTTCACACTCCTTAGACGCCGTTTATTGTTGTCAGTGTCCGAAACCACTCCCACCTCGTCCGGTTTTTCGTTTTTACTATTTTTTCGTCCTTGCTGTAACGATGGTCTCTCATATTTCTGGGCCTCCATATTACGTTTACCTCTGCCTCTGCCCTCGCGGGCTCCCGCGGACTCCAGCAGACTCAACTCTCCTCACCAACTCCGCTCACCGCTCCGCTCTGGTGCAGGGTTTTTAAGCCCTCCCACACGCTGTAGTAGACAGTGGAGAGAGACTCCAGCAGACTCAACTCTCCTCACCAACTCACCAAGTTAGTAATATTGAGCCAGTGTTTTCTCCCCTTCCGCGGGTCTCGCCAGTGCGCTCTCTTGTGTGCCTCTAAGTCCAGAAAATACTGAGGTATAAAACGGAGAAGATTTTTCAGAGATGCATTACTTTGCATTTTGTTAATTGTAGTCTTAAATTCAGGATGTAGAACATATACCTGCAACCATACTCCTTTTGCTTATCATGCTTATTATCATATAAGGATATATGTTCAGATTGGTTTACTCTGTGATTTGTGTACTTTACAAGGAATCTCTATCAGATAGCATTATTGTAATTCTTGAAAACTAAATTATTTTACCAACTAGATCTTTGAATGGATGTGGTAAAATGTTTAAATTGCAGAGTGTGTTAAAACCCCAGCGTCAGTGCTTAACATATTGTGTGTGTTCCTGGTCAAATCATTTAATCACACTGAAAACATTGAAAGTCCCTACAAGTGATTTAGTGCACACACTGTATGCTAGTCAATAAAAACCTCACTCATAGTTTAATATAATTGGTTTTGCTTCATATATACAAATAATATTCAGCATTCATTAACACCACACCATGTAGTTATTTTTATCTTGGCGTACACGTGGCAACACAACCTGAAAACCCTGATCCTCTTCTGACTGATTTTTGGGTGAGGGTGGGAGAATGGATAATTTAGAGGTAATGGTGGCTATTGTTGTAATACTTTGCCCGGCAGATCCCCCAACGCCCCTCAATGGCACCTGCAGGGTACCTGGTTAACTTTGTAAACATAAATGAGGTTGCATGTATTCACTTTTTTCCATGAACGTTATTTTATGTATTTTTCTTAGTTTTTCCAAACCTCTACAAAATCAGGTAGATGTTTGAATCAAGATCTTTACAGATATTGAAAATTATTAGATACAATAATTAACACAACCTAAGAATAACCTTTACATACAAATACATATTTACATACAAATACATCCAAACAGACAGAATAAATAATTACATTAGAATGATATTTGAATACGGCATTCCAGGCTAAGATGGTAATACCAGAGAAAATGAATCCCTAAATTTGATTGAATATCCTGGGACACTTCCCAAGAAGAACAAGAAACATTGATTAAAATAATCAGCAAAAACAACTGCCAGATTCAGAGGCACTGATTTACTGTGCATAATGTCCCACCATACATGCTCCAAACGTACCCGGTTTGAAGTAGAGACACATTTAATAAATAAACAATCCTCTGTGGTCTAAGAACAGGGCTATATAAAAGCAAATGTGGAAGCGTTTCTTTTGTATCAGCAGCGTTACAGAATCGACTTGCATACCCCTCCTTATGGCTAACATTTCCTTAGTAGACAATTAAATGCATTCAACCTGAAGCGGATGAAGGTGTTTCGCATCTTCTTCCATGGGAATCATTTTGGATAGGGCTCAATAGTACCTAAAGCTTTTTGAGAAGAAATGACCTGTGAATATAAATACGAGCTAAGGATGGCATCATTAGTACGGGCCCAATCGTTACTTTGGATCAGATTGTTTACTTTAAGTGGATTGTGCAGAAGGGTTTCCAAACAAGTTCCTAGTTTAGCCAATAGGCATAAACATTCAGAATAACGATTGAGCATGAACCGCTCCTGCGTAACACCCTCTCTCACACCTTTACCAAGTAACGAGGATAGACTCTTTTCTGAGCTAACGTACATTTTTCTGAATAGAGACAGTCTCTTGCACTCTACCAGACTTGGTAAAGACTTTAGTCCCAGTTCATAAAAGATTGCCGAAAATATCACAACTTTAGGGATAAAATATAGAACTGAGTGCCAAATAGATTCATATTCGTTTAGTTTCAACATACACCAACAGGAAAACAATCCAAAACATAGCATAATCTTGGGATAACCTTTGCTAGATAGAATTTGAAGACTGGCAAAATGGAAAATGTACTATATTTAACGTCAAGCTTTATAATTTGTGCAATTGACTTAAGCGCTTTTTCTTTCAGATGATTCCTAAAGGAACACTTCTTAGGAAATGAAATAATTGAAAACCTGAAATAGGCAATGCCCGGCTTCACTGACACTTCACAAGCATGTGAATCTAATCAGGCTTATCCTCTTCCCCAGCCTCAAAATAACCGTCTTGTGTGGATTGACACGCAAATGGTTTTCATTTATGTATTGATTAAAGCCAACAATGAGTCTATGCAGTACAGTGGGTGTGTGATCAATCAATATGAAATAAACTGCATAAGCTGGTCAAAATATTTTTAACCCCCTTATTTTGGCCGGCACAAATGAGGCTTTAGATAGAATATTGCCAATGTCTGAAACATAAAGATAAATAAGCAGGGCGCTACAATACATCCTTGACACAGGCCATTACAGGTAGGGAAAGATTTGGTCAGTAGCCCATCGTTATTCAGCCTAACCTGTATTTTTTAACCCTCATGGAGATGTATCAGTATTGTCAATAAACCATGGGGGAGGACTAGTTTTTCCAATTTGGACCATACAATATTCCTGTCTACTAGATCAAATGCCATTGATAAGTTTATTGCGGCCACGTAAATTGCGGGGGCTAGATTCTTTCAGGCTAAATGTTGTAAAGAAGTCAACAGGAGACCGCCGCAATCCGTACCCATATTTTTCCTGAAGCCCATCTGCTGGGTGGATAGAATATTATTACACACAGACCATTCTTCAATATGCTTGAGCACCACAGAGGAAAATATTTTAGAGTCCACGTCTAACAGAGCAATAGGACGATAGTTCAGCGGGGATAACTTATCTCCCTTCTTATAAATGGGAATGACATATGACGTTGTCCACAATATTGGGAGAGACCTAGAGATCACAATAACATTGAACACTATCCATAAAACATTTGATCATAGGTTGATATCATTTTTGAGTGTAACGTTAGTGAGCTGGTTAGGACCAGCGACCCTAAAAGACCTAGCCTTAATAATCAACCTCACAATATCATCAATAGAGAATTTTAGGGGCCAAACAGATCACTAGTGGTTACTCCCTCCTGCCCATACAAATGAAGAGACACGGTTAGTTTGGACTGTTCTTTGATTTGTCTCCAGGCCATTTATTAATAACCAAAAGTTGTGGGAGTTGCCATCTCTCATAGTAGTCATCAAGGCCTCCTCATGCTTTTGATACATAAAAGCCTGTTTCAATTTGAGAACATATTTTTAACTCTTTTTCACTTTCATTACTGCCCTCTGCTTGGAGTCACTAATACAGGGCATCTTAATTAAAGATTAATTCAGCCTGCGGGTCATTTTATTTCCTGTTTTGCACCAAGTGGTCAAACCTATGAGTATGATAGTGGTCATTATGTGGCCTCGGAGGGCCATTTGCTAATTTTCAAATCGCTGATTGCAAATAGGGAACAAACATACTATGTGTGAAAGATGTACATTTAGATGCCAAATGAAGGTTAACAAAATCCTTCAACAAAAAAAATGATGTTTTGCTTTGTTATCATCATGCCAGGCTAAGTGAGGGCGTTTGGTGTTGACAGTCAAAGGCATACGGTGAATTTGCCTAACATTTTCTATTTCGTTCGAACTTAATGACATACATAACATTGCATGATCACTGAAACCGGTAGGCACTACATTGAAGTTAGTAACAAGATCCAGCAGCCTCTTAGAAACAAAATATTGTCAATTGTAGAGCAAGAATTCCCACTGGTCCAAGTTGGGGTATTTACAAAATGTTCTTTATAGAGATCATTCACAAGGTACAGTCCGCAAATCGCAAGTGTCTCATACCAGATTTTTACCTTGAAACCTTTTCCTCTTAGATGCAGGTACCGTAACATAAGGATCCAGAGGAACATGGGGTGAATCCGCCAGGACACCAGAGGTGGAATATTGTAAATGATCAAGATCCAAAAAAATGGGAAGATTGCACTCAGCATTGAAATCCCCAATGATTATCACCTGACCACCAGGGGTCATAACAAACCACTCTTCCAAGATGAGATTTAGATCTTTCATAGTATTGGTCAGATTCTCCCGAGGGTTCCAACAGATGTTTATTAATAAGATATGTTGAGTGGGTAACATAGGTTTCATCTCAATAGTCACTGATAAAATGCCCTTGATCACATTTCGGTGTTCAATCACCCTAAACCCCAACCATTCCATGATGAATCTAACATGGTCATACCTACATGGGTGGATGAAGCCTACTAGTTTGATGTTTTTCAATGTTATAAGTCTCAGGGCAGGGATCTTATTTAGGAGGGCCAACACTCGCAACCTGTTTCGGAGTCAGGACCATGATAACCAAACATGTAGTGTAGTAATAAGCTAGGCTCATCAGGAAACAACGGATCTCTCCATTGTACGTCATTTACACTGCTGTTCGGATTTGTTATACAAGCCTCAGTAATGGCAGGCACACGGACAGGAAGAGAAGAGTCCCTTAGAGTGGATGGTAGTGTATGACCACACTGAGGAAAATCCTCTGTGGAAACTTGGTACCTCTCTGCCAAGAGATCACATACCTCTTCAATGACGGCCCTCTTAACCGACCCTGTTGGTGTCTTCGGAGGATCTAAGCTGGTTTGGGGGGCCTGGGAGCCCAGACAAGGTTACTTTATCGCAGATGACCAAGTTGGCCCATTACTCGTCTACTTATCTGGAGCAATCCGGGGTCCCTCCCGTTCAATCATGATCCTCTCCTCCAAAGATCTACCCATATTTTTAGAGGCCCTGCTAATCCCCCATTCTATGGGGATGTCATTGACAATCAATCCTTTCAGGGCAACCTGCTCCAAGATCTTCTTCACAGTGTCTGTTATTTGCTCCTCTGGTAGAAGAGGGAGTTGAGCCCCTTTGCCTGCTACTGCATTACTCCTCATTTTACCATGTGAGGGCACTCCTGAACCAAGGGGTTCAGACCTGAATTATGGGAATTAGTTAATGGGATGTTACAACTCATAAAGACTGATTTATTATTTGTTATTTTTCCTGGATGCAGGTGTTGAGTTTTTTTTAAAAAAGATCGTAGAAATTGACTTCATCCCACTATTTGGAGTCACACCCCTCCACCTTAATGCCGCTCATCATCCATTTATGTTTCATTACATTCACTAGTCTGTCCTCGAGGTCAAGCGGAGGGTCCACTCGACTCATCTCAAGTACAGCCACCTCTTCACCCGGGTTCCTCCCTAGGACCTATGCCGCACATGGAGAAATCATCTACTGATCATAAGGGAGGTCAGGCAAAACCCCCTCCCCATTGGAAATAGAATCATCATACTCCTCCAGATGAGGACTCCCCATTTAATCAGCCCATGCCACAGAGCACAAATATTTACAGGATGATTTCTTGGAAACCTTCAGAAAATCTGACGGAATAGTTTTGTTTTTATTTGTATTTCTTCCTTTTTTTCGATTTATTAGGGGATGATTACATTTTTCTATTGGGCAAGTCCTTACCCCCTTCCCTGTAGGAGAGTCCATCCAGCTCTAATTGGCGAGCAGCCAGGCGGGCCTGTATACTCCCAATACCCTCTGCCACCTGTGTATGGGCAGTCTGCTGAGAGACTACATCACAAATCATAAATGAGTTATCCATGATAGAGGTCGGGTGACTGCCAGCAACAGTAATGAGTGGAGGAGCGCCCTGTTCCGGGCTCCCAAATGACTTATCAGTGCGGCCAACTGTGTTGATAAATCACGCAAATAATGTGTATGTTCTTCAACTAAGCACATCTTAAATTAGTCATTGAATGATGGATTCCAGGATCCAGCCCCCTGATTGATGACATCTGGGCTAATGACAGGCTAGTATCACATCCACCTTCCTCTGCCTGCGGATGCTCCGACAAAGTCAACAAGGTTATTTCACCTGTTGCAAAAATGGGGGGGGTTCAAGAATGAAACATTAGAAGGTTCAGTCGAGGCGAGCAAACGATCAAAGTCCTCCTGCCCCAGAATTTGATTATGGACTTCTTGCCGCAAGGAGACACACTCATCAGAATCCAATAATAATGGGGAGCTCACCATAACCTGCCATTTAGGGTAACTTTGATGCAGCACCACTGAACCATGAGCCTCCACCCTCCCCTGCTCAGGGTAATTATCATCGGAGAGGGTGGTAGCGGCAATGCAAGAGCACTAGACAAACTGTCCCTTCTGTTTGTAAAAAACAATGGGGCGGATATGATATCCTGCTTATTTACGACTACCCGCTCTTTTTTTCTAATTTTGCTAATTTAATCGAGAAATCCTCAAATATCATTAAAAATTCTGTGAGTAAGGCAGCACCCACACAATTCCTGCAGCCCCACCACCGGTAACAGACAGTATGAGAGTAATTACAATAAGAAATGTCATCTTCGCAAAACAGCAAACAGCAGGTTGCGTGCGCCCTGGCACTTTTACGGCACTTTCCTGAGTGAGGGGGCCAGGGCTAGAGAGGCAGTCCCAAAGACCGTATATCCTCTGGAAAGTCAGCAAATGAATTCCATATAATAATCTTCGAGATGTATGGCAGCGAACTTGAGCCCCGATGCACCTCCTCAAGTGGGTTATTCTACACACAACGCAAGTCGTAAGAGGCAGCATCAGGACTTCTAACCAGCAAACAGCACTTGCGGTGCACTCCAGGATGTGACCGCCCTGGCACTTTTATGGTGGTTTCCTGAGTGAGGGGTCGGGGCTAGAAAGGCAGTCCAAAAGTCTGTATTTCTTCTTCTCAAGCAGGTTATTCCACACACAAGGCAGGTCGTAAGATGCAGGAGCAAGGCTTCCGACCAGCAAACAGCACTCGCAGTGCACTCCCATAAACATATCTTTTTCCAACGTTTATGCCTTGTTATACTATATTTTGAAATGCTAGGTTAAGACATAGACTGTTCGATTACAATATTACAGCGCACAATGTCAGGGTCCACAATTTGTAGTCAGTTACCCAGCGCCTCCCAACTAGCTGCCTTGTGACACCTCAAAGACACTCCAATCTTAGTTCCACTCAGGCGTACATGAATTTATTATAAAATACATCTGGAAATGCACCATGAACTAGCAACTTACAATGCTCAGCACACATCACATTGAAATTGCACCTTTACAATGCTGGCAGGTATCAGTACAAATGTGCATGTTGCCTTTTAATCTTATAATGTTTTGGGCAATGTCCCGGTTCCTGTGTGTTTTAAAATGCATCATTCAATGCCAATTAACACTATTTCCACAGAGGATAGGGATAATATTTCTGACAAACTTGTTTCCACACGTACTGTACCCACACACCCTCTTTCCACTCCTGCCAATACTTGGCGCCTTGCTGCCGGAAGTTGATCGATACTCTGTCAACCATTTTTTAGACCTTTTCCTTCTCATCACCAGCCTTCTGTCTCCAACATCCTCTGGTAATACCATTCTTTCTTAGGTAGAGTGGTGTTTGCCATTGTAAGTGATTTCAGTTCGGCACACACCCGAGTCAAAGCCCAGCATGTAGTGCACAACTGAAACCCTTATTTATTTTTGTCTATAAATTCAATATTCTGAACGATATACCACTCATATCACACCCTTCTCCTGGAACCCCCCGGTCACACTGAACCAGGAATCAGGCTAGTTTGCAAAGGTAAATATGTATTTATGTATTTTAAATTTATTCACAATATGTTGCCTTTTAATCTTATAATGTTTTGGGCAATGTCCCGGTTCCTGTGTGTTTTAAAATGCATCATTCAATGCCAATTAACACTATTTCCACAGAGGATAGGGATAATATTTCTGACAAACTTGTTTCCACACGTACTGTACCCACACACCCTCTTTCCACTCCTGCCAATACTTGGCGCCTTGCTGCCGGAAGTTGATCGATACTCTGTCAACCATTTTTTAGACCTTTTCCTTCTCATCACCAGCCTTCTGTCTCCAACATCCTCTGGTAATACCATTCTTTCTTAGGTAGAGTGGTGTTTGCCATTGTAAGTGATTTCAGTTCGGCACACACCCGAGTCAAAGCCCAGCATGTAGTGCACAACTGAAACCCTTATTTATTTTTGTCTATAAATTCAATATTCTGAACGATATACCACTCATATCACACCCTTCTCCTGGAACCCCCCGGTCACACTGAACCAGGAATCAGGCTAGTTTGCAAAGGTAAATATGTATTTATGTATTTTAAATTTAATCACAATATGTTTTAATAGATAAACAACAATCACCAATGGGGTGACTGAACACAGAATTAATACACTATGAATCAAAAACATATGCAGCGCAGAAAATAATACTTTTGTGTTGGTTTGGACACATGGCACTATGGTTAGAGGTTCCCCCTGCAACACCCCTCAACCCCCAATAGGCAATGTAAAGAGATGGGGGGAGGAGAGAGCAGGTATTCAGGAATAGCAGAAATCAAACAAACTATCAGTCCCACTTTCCCCCTTCAGACACTAGAGAAAAACGGAATTGACTTTTCAGCTGTCAGCTTGGCTTTTAAAATTGTCTTTAATATTGACTGGGCAAAAACACCAAATATGGTCAAAGATACTTAAATTGTTGTAAATTCCTATGGGAGCCGCTTTGAACAGTTGCACACAATCACAAGCAATGATTTAGTCCAAAGAAAACATTTGAAATCTTAAAGTCCAAGTCGGAGACAAATGAAAGCTATTTTACACGTGTAAACATTTCTCAGAATTGTCATTTGCGGCAAACTTTTCCTTGCGTGATGCGGTTTTGGGTACTATGGATGGCTACAGATGCTAGGTACAAGTAGGAGATGAAATTTCGTTTCTATCATAAAAACTGAGGGAGTTATAGAAGTTTTAGTAAAGTTCGTTTTTGTAAAATAGGCGCGAGACTGGAAAACAGAAATGCACTTTGAAAATGAAAAATTGGTTTGCTTACACTAGAGGATGACTATGAAAAAGCGAATAACACAGAGGGATCTTACAGTCATGTGATCAGTGTAACCCACCTACTGTGGAAACTCTACTTCTTCAGATGAGAAAAGGGTCAGCGCAAAGATAGTTCTAACAATACTGGTTCTGAATGAAAGATAGGATGGGTTTGAAATAGGGATAAAACAATGCAAATATACTATGAGCCACAGTTCTTCCTATTAATACTCACAGGATAAGTTTTTAAATGGGACCGTCAGGTCTAGTCATTGGATTAGGTGTGGTCTAGGAAAGACAGCACATCAGGCACAGTACTGGATCAGCTAGGCCGTTCGCCGGATTTGCACAGGATCTGCCCTCCTAGTCTGAGGGTATTTGAATCAGCTGGATAGCGAGTTCCTCAGGCAAGCCTAGTGGTGGCAAGCCAGAGAATTTCAGGATACTGGTTCAAAAGGCCTTCTCACACACACAGCGCTTCAATGGGTGGAGAGAATACATTTGAGGATTTGGGCCTTTCTGAAATTAATATTTCTCTATTGCTGGAAAGAGTTTTGGCATCTGGATCTGGAAGAATATTAAAGCTGGATGTAGAATGCTGGATCAGAGTGCTTCGCCGGAATCAGGAAAGTGAGTGGATCTGTGAGTCCGTATGTGTTGTCAGCTGTCTCTATTTATGCTTTAAAATAACATCACAAAGTGGGTGTATGGGCCAGTTTAGCTAAGCTTGCCCCTGTGAGCTGGGATAGGATCAAAAATTGATTCTCTTTATTTTTAAGGATGACAGTATTGTGCTAACTTTAACACCAATTCCCACTGACACTAGTGAAGTTCCCCAGGTACATTTCAAAATCAATTATTGTTAAAATGTTTAGTTAGTTATAATGGTTGACTTTCTCTTTATAAAAAAATACATGTTTGTTCAATGATAAAAGTGTATCTTTTTCAATATAGTTACCTTTTCTTTTGCGTTTGCATCACTTGATGTGGAAATTTGACATAATTTATCAAGATGTCATCTTTGTTATCAAACAAGTTAACATTTCATTGTCTAATTAGTATCTCATGTTTATTGTATGTGTTATGTACAAGGAGTCTCCTACTGAAGCGGCCGAGATGTAAAAGACACATGGATCACAGATATACAAAAAATAGTTAGGATTCTTTACAACTTTTTGTGAATGTTCTGTTACAGATGGCGGATGAACAAGGCAGATCAAGAGTGACTGTAGCAAAACACACTCGGAAAACCAGGGTAAATACAATTCAGGCTTTTAAAAAAAATTCAAAGTTGTTATATGGACATTTGTTTGTTGGTATTAGATTGTAAGGTTGATATTCATATGTTTTGTAAGTGTGAAATAAACAATGTTTTTTTTAAATGTATTTGAGGCCTAGAAAGAAGAAGAGCAGGAAGATTCAGACCACACAACTAACAAATGATGTTGATTGCCAAATCAATGTCACTTGGAAGCAACTAATGTTAGAGGCTGTAAATGCTCGTCCCAAGGTTCAGAATCGGGATGCCGATGTGCAGTGGCTGGAATTGAACTGAATGTCACCAGCGACCCCTGGAAAGTAATGATGGGTCATTGTTATAGCATTCAACGTCCACCAGAACTGACAAACAGCGGAAGATGCTTCATCATTACTTCCCGATACTTTCACCCAATCCACGCCTTCAGAACTATTTCTGTAAAAGAAAGACAAAATGTTCCCTGCTTCCCCAATACATTCGTAAAAACTTGAAATATCACAGATTGAGATCACTGAGGCATTTTGAAATTCATCAACGACAATGGGCATGAACTTGAATTCACCATGGGCCAAAGGCACGCAAAAGACAAGCTCGGCTGAGCTTGTCTGTGCTACGGACAGACTAGGCCTGGTGACTGGTGCCAGGCTTAATAGCAAGGATAGATTGGACCTGGCTCCTTCTGACAACTTGCTCGCTGTTAACTGGATAGACATTTTGGGTATCTGTCCTACTCGTAGGAAGGAAGTGGGATCATCTTTCAGAGTGAATTTATCCAATGCACCTTATATACAATACAATCACGCTGCCCATGCAATGACTTTCAACGATGTATTGGATAAAGAAATCCCCTGATTCTTTGTGCCTTATCAAGACGTGGCTTACAGAAGTCTCTGCGCCTGTGTTGGTGCAGGCACTTTCTGGGGAATATAAAATAATTCACCTGGATCGGATGTCTTCCCTTCCAGGAGGAGGTGTTCCAATTGTTTTTAAATCTAGATTTAAAAAATGACATGATCCCAGAAGGCGTCGCTCTCGGAGGGAGACGGTCTGTCCTGGCGGGGCGCAGCATGCCCCGGTGAAGCCGCTTTCACTCGCTTCCCTTGGCCTGCTGACCTGGCCTCAGACTAATCTGTCCTGCCCAATTTGCTATTAGTCGCGATGCATGGCCTCATGGCCCTTTGTCTTTGGAATTTAACACTTTATTTAAAATGAGGTGAATTGCTTTATTTCCCCAGACAACTACCTATTATTACCTATGCAGCCTTGTGCTGCTTATGCAATTTACCTGCAACTACCTACTATGGCCTGCGCAGCCTTGTGCTGATAATGCAATTTACCTGTAACTAACTTTCATAAGCACTTTCTGTAACTGGCACTTAGATGCCTGAGGGCTGTGTGTGCTGAAATAAATGCAAAATAAAATAAATAAGTAGATTCCAACTATCTCATATTTATTTTGTTAGTGCATGAGGTAGATATGAACGTCTTATTTGTCTGTCTGGTTGTGTCAGCTGCATGCTCTCTGCATTTTCTGATTGTATACAGACCACCTGGCTCCAATGCAGGGGTTTCAAACCCTTTACTGGATCTGGTAGCAGAGCTTCAGGTGAAGTACTGTCACCTGGTTGTTCTAGGAGATTTTAATATCAGGTTCAATCTCCCACATGCCCCTATTGTGACCAAATTATGTGAGGCTTCAATTGACTTGGGTGGTGGTACCTCTATTCGCCTGGGCGGTATCTTGGCAGTAATACTGCTGGGATACCGCCCAAATCATGATGAGGCCCTTAGTGTCTTTCATGCTGAGGCTTCCTGCACCTTCTTAAAAAAAACAAAATTTTCAGCTATGCAGTGGAATTGGCGCTCGGCTGATCGGTACACCCTTATGTCCATTGTTGAAGAAGAGTGTACAACTAGTACAAAGGTTAATCTAGTCTCTCTGACAGAGATTTTCAGCCTTGCTGCTGATGTTGTTGCACCCTCCAAGCTTATTCAATTTTGCTGGCGCCGATTAGAACGTAGGTTTTCAGAGGGACTTAAAGCAGTTCGTCATAGTGTGAGACAGGCCGAATGCAAATGGCACCGGACTTATCGGATGGCTGAAAAGGCAGTGTACCATCAGCTTACTGAAGATTATCATGTAGTCATCTTTGAAGCCAAAAAAGCTTTTATTACTCATAAAATTGAGAATGTTTTGAATAAACCTAGAGAACTGTTCTTGGTAGCAAAATAACCGGGCCTCATTACGAGTCCGGCGGTAACCGAGGTGGTAAAACCACCTGATTACCGCCGGACTCGTATTACCATTCCGCCTCCGTGATTCCCGGAATTACCGGGGCATTACAACCCCAGTGTCCCAGGAATTCTGGAGGCGGAATGGTGTAAATCCCCATTCCCATTGAGTCCTGTGGGACTCAATGGGAATGGGGATCATGGAAACACCGGCACCATCTCGTGATGGTGCCGGTGTTTCCTCGTCTGCCTGCAGGCGGGCGGTGGTAAACCCGCGAGGTCAGACCTGGCGGGAACGCCACCTCCCGCCTGCAGGACTCTGGATCGGGCGGTCCGGCATTAACAGTGGCGGCGGGTTTACCGCCACTGTTATTTCCGGACCGCCCGACCTGTAATGAGGCCCACTGTCTTCAACTGCTAATCGTTCCACTACGCAATTGAGTTGTTTTATGGGCCCAATTTTTCATCACTAAAATTTAAAACATTCATACTAATATCCATGTGGCGTATCAGACTGAAACCAATGTAGACTATGTCGAGGCAAAACTGGCCACCTCACATATTTGGTCAGATTTTAATATGTTCACTAATGAAATGGTGAGCAAGGCTGTCACGCAGCTTAAATCACCCGCACCTCTGACCCTGTTCCACTAGATGTCCTCAACGACATCATGCCGGGCATGATCACCTGGGTGGCTCAAGCAGTTAATCGCTTGTGCCATTCTGGTCTTGTCCAACTAAACCTAAACAGGCCACTGCTATCCCACTCTTAAGAAGCCATCACTGGATCCGTCTGTCTTTGCCAAGTACCAAACTGTTTCTCTCCTGCCTTTTATCATGAAACTTCTGGAAGCCCTGGTTATCTCCTCCTCTTTTTATTTCTTGTAATCCTCTGGGTTACTTGACCTCTTTCAGTCAGGATTCCGTCCGGGTCATGGCACAGAGAGTGTCCTTGTGATGGTTGTTGACAACATGGCCAGGTTGGTGGATGGTGGGGGAGGGGGAGCTCAGATATTGTTAGATCTTTCGCCGGCCTTTAACACTGTTGGCCACTCCATCCTGCTGTCCCGCCCGGCCCTGGTAGGTCTCTGCAGGCATGTCCTGTCATGGTTTACCTCCTTCTTGACTGATGTGGATCAATCTCTCTCTCTCCTCCTCACCCTCTGACTTGCAGTATTCCGCAGGGCTCCCCTGTCCCCTCTGCTTTTTAACATCTATATTCAGCCTCTTGTCTGTCTTGTCTGCTCCTTCGGCCTCCGGTTCTACTCATATGCTGATGACACCTGGTTAGATTAGATCTTGGCCATGCTGAGGTGTCTTTGTGCTTGTGCCTGGTGGCCGTGGGGGAGGGTGAATGAACAACAACTGACTGAAGCTGAATGGAGACAAGACTGAGGTCTTGGTTAGGTTCCCCTTCTAACCAACTCTTTGGACACCATCTTTTTGGCCCTCTGAACTTGGAGATTTTCCTATACCTGTGATGGTGGTTAGTAATTTAGGGGTTGCAATGTCTTCAACTCTTTCTATGGCCTCCCAGGTTTATGGTCTGCAGGGTTGGTCACATCCATTTGAGGATATTGTGTGAGGTTTTACCATTTCTACCTAGTCCCCTGCATCCTTTAGTCATGGCCTCATTAGTCCTTAGCAGAATAGAATACTGAAATGCCTTGTTCTGGGCCCAGCCTGCTGGTCTCATTAATTGACTGCAGAAGCTGCAGAATTTAGCAGCCCAAGAGGCCACCAATTTACCTAATGGAGCTCATATTACCCCTGTCCTACGGTCCCTTCACTTGCTCCCAGTGCCCAGGCGAGTGGAGTTGAAAGCTTTCTGCCTTGTCCATCAGGCATACTATCAGCAGGGGGCAGACTATCTTTGTGATTAATTTGTTCCTTATGTTCCTGCCCATTCTGTCCGTTCGAGTTGTGGTTCCTAGGTTGCGTATTGCAAGGGGGTGGGGGGGCGGGTGAAGCATTCTCAATTGCGCTGGGTAAGCTGTGGAATGCACTAACTCTTACCCCTAGACGCACCCAGAATCACCTGGAATGTAGACTTCTTTTGAAAACTGTGCTCTTCTAGGTCAAATTGCTGGCTAGCTTTCTGTGCGTTTCAGTGCCAAGATGCTTCCTGGTCTACGAGCACTTTATAAAATAACATAATGATGTGGAGTGCAGAGGACTTTCCACTACCATAGCATCTCAAAAACTATATCGCAGGACAATTGGCTAGTAAGGAAACCAAAATAAATTGTTTTTGACAGCTGCCTGATACAGATTGTACAAATTATTAAATACCACTATGGGATTCGAGAGAGGATTTGTGGTTAACCATTGTGGGAGTTTACTCGACAAATAAAGGTACCAACCTGAAGATCAAAGGCAGCTGTGTGCACAACCAATACACATTGTCATGGTCCGTGCAACCAATTCTTGGAAAAGTACCTGCTGTAAATGTAGTTTGTTCTTGTGCTCTGTTGCTCAGGGGTTCAACGTTTAGTAAGATATCAAGTTTCTGTACAATTGTAAGACTTGAGTTAATTGCTAAAACTGCACACTACCAATATCAGAGACAATACATTTCCGCCACTATTCAACAGGCTTGGAATCTCAAACAGACAATCATGGACAATGCTCTTGCAGCCAAAAAGGGTGAGGCATGCTGGTGAGGGACAGTGTGACAGTCCGGGATTTTAGACAATGTACTGCACGTACCATGGCCACAGGCCCCAGAACACAGAAACCACACCATCTAGATCTAGTGATGGGGGAATGGGTCACTTGACTCACTTATGTCCCTTTGGGACCCATAAACACAGGGGCCCTGGCTGGGCTCAGTCCTGGCGCAAGGCTCATATAGAGATGTGAGCAGGAACACTTTATTTCAGTGCAGGAGTGCTTTTATTTTATTTCAGTGCAGGAGTGCTTTTATTTTACAAAAACTTTCCAGGAGCTGAAAGCCTTTATTCCAGAGAACATCCTCATGTGATATGATATGATATGATAAGGCATTTGTAACGCGCCTATACACAAGTGTTTCAAGGCGCGACGAGGCAGGGGGGGGGGAACAAGGGGAGACAGACAACGATCTTACTAGGCCAGGTGTCATTCAGATCGCGCAAGTGCAAGGGTAGAGGGGAAGGGAAAAGTGCATGGGGGAAAGGGAGAGGGGAAAGTGCAGTACAGGGTTATAAGCATACAGCATACAGGATAAATAACAAGGGCCAGCTGGTGGCAAGTGCGAGGTAAGTGCAGACAAGTGCTGGGAAGGGGGGCTGTATGGATACAGACACAGTCCCGTAGTGCAGGGGTTGCCGTGGAGGCAGTGCAGGGGAGAGTGGCTGGGCCGAGAACGGTGAATGGCCCAGTTGCAGATTCAGTGCAGTTTCAGTAGTATTAGCAGGGGAGAGGGGGAGAGAAAGCGGAGGCAAAGAGGAAGGTTTTGAGGTGCTTCCGGAACCGGAGGTGGTTCTCCTAAAGTTTCAGGGAGGTAGGAAGGCTGTTCCAGAGGGAGTCCCCTGCAGTGGAAAGAGATCTGCCCCCAACTCGTTGTTTGGAGAAGCGGCTGACCCTGAGGGAGTTGGAGGCGGATGAGCGAAGAGCTCGAGAAGGAAGATATTTAGGAAGAGAGAGTTGAAGGTATTTTGGCCCAAGGCCCCAGACGGCCTTGTGGACAATGCAGAGGGTTTTGAACTTGATCCTCGCAGTCACTGGGAGCCAGTGTAGTGATTTCAGTCTTGGAGAGATACGGTCCCTGGGCTTGAGGCCAAAGACAAGTCTTGCAGTCCTGTTCTGGATGAGTTGCAAAGGGCGGAGAGTAGAGGCGGGCAGATTAAGATAGAGGCTGTTACAGTAGTCCAGCTTAGAGAGAACCAGGGCTCTAGAGACAGTGAGCTTCTGGGGGAAGGAGAGGAAAGGAAGGATACCTCTGAGGAGGTGTAGCTGGTAGTGTGACTTCTTAGATACGTCGGATATGTGAGGAGAGAAGGAGAGTGTGGAGTCGAAGATGACCCCAAGGTTTTTTGCCTTGCAGGTAGGAGTAGGAAGAGGGCCCAGAGAGGCCGGCCAGAGAGCAGCAGGGAAGGAGGGAGTGGGAGTGCCGATGAGTAGAATCTCAGTCTTACTGGCATTAAGGCAGAGGTTGTTGGCGGCACACCATTCCTGGATAGCAGAAAGACAGTCAGAGATGAGGGAAGGAGAAGAGGAGGCCGAGGGTAGCCTGAAAATGAGTTGGGTATCATCCGCATAGCACTGAAAGTAGGGGCAGAGAGCGGCGATGTGGTGGGCGAGAAGTGCCAGATACTGGTTGAACAGCCAGGGAGAGAGGTTAGATCCCTGGGGGACACCACAGGTAGAGAAGAAGATGTCAGAGAGGAAAGACCCCAGTTGGACCTGGGAGGGTCGATTTGAGAGGAATGAGGTCAGCCACGCCAGAGCCTGACCAGTGATACCGAGGTTATCACGGAGACGGTTGAGCAGGATGGTATGGTTGACAGTATCAAAGGCAGAAGAGAGATCAAGCAAAATGAGAACACATGGAATGTTAGAGTCAAGGTTCGAGAGCAGGTCCTCACGGATGTTCAGGAGAGCAGTTTCCGTGCTTCTGGCAGCTCTGAAGCCAGACTGATGGTCATGAAGACTACCAACACATTCAGCATGGAGATTAAGCTGGGAGATGGCCAGTTTCTCCAGGAGCTTGCCCAGGAAGGGAGTGATAGAGATTGGGCGATAGTTAGCTGGGCAGGAAGGGTCGGAAGAGGGTTTCTTAAGAATGGGGTGCACAAGAGAGTGCTTGAGAGGGGATGGGAAGACTCCAGAGGCGAAGGAGTGATTGCAGAAGTCAGCAAGGGCAGGAGCCAAGGAGTCAATGTGGTCCTTGATAGTTTTGGAGGAACAGGGGTGGACCTGTTTTGATGAGACTTTCATAGATCGGACTTGTCTTGAAACCTCGTCAGCAGAAAAAAGGGGAAAGGAAGAGAAGGAGAGAGGAGGGGTGGCTGCAGAAGAGCCAGAGGAAGGGCAGGGAATAGAGGGGGGGGAGGTTATAGGGAGGTTATAGGAGCCACACCCGATGCTGACTCATCGGGTGTGGCTCCCTAGGCCTGGTCTTCATGTGCTGACTCATCGGGTGGAGCATGGTGTGGCAGGGAGGCTGAACCTGGTGGGCGTGGCTTCAGAAGCCCAGTTATGTAAGCTGCTCCATACTTAAGGCCGGTGCTTCGCGTTACTGTTCATTCGCGTGCAACGTGACGCTCACCGCCACTTGGACCAGTTTACTTTCCTTTGAAACCATGCGTTCTCCCGTATACTCACCTCCAGGAAACCGGTGCTTTATCGCTTCATCTGCAGACTCATCTCCTGACATCCAGTGATCTTGATCCCGATGCCGCAGCACCACAGTCCGCATCCATGAACTCGGACCCCATGAAGAAGAAGAAAGACAAGGTTAGAACATCCGTCCAAGGGCTGCGCCGCATTTGAACCCTGCTCGCCCCCCTAATTAACAATTTACCAGATACTGTACCATTGCAGCTTCGTTCCTCATTCCCTCCGGATGCTGCCTCGAGGTCTGCAGCTTCTGCCAGGCCGGCAACATCACCTGCAAGGGAAGAAAGCAAAAGAGCAAACATCAAAAGTGGAACGAACAGCAATAACGAGACAACAAACTTTACAATACAACAAAACAGACAAGGAAAGACAAAGGCAAACAGGAACACTTAGCTGAAGTATAGTGGCTTAGTCACAGCAGGACTGGACTACCACGTGCAAGGGACCAGTGAAGGAACTTGGTCCAGATCATATAAGCACCCCTGCCAGAAGCAGCAGGACGGAGTTTTCACCAAAACTAATCAAGAGGTGAGCTTTCCAGGGACAGCGCATCCCACAGGTAACACGGTTTGGGAGAAGGTGTCTGGAAGGGGATCAGGAGCACAAGCTGGCATACTCATGCCCCCTATTCTCCATGCAGGAGCAGTCCCTAGCAGCATCACCTATTACCACCAGTCACCACATAAGCGCAAAAGGCGAAGTCGGACCCGAGCGACCTCACCCCCGGGAGGGCTGCAACCGTGCCCCAACGCCTCTGCAGAGACCAGGTGAGTGTAGCAGTTCTGTTGTGATGCAAGTGTCAGAATGTACATCAATGGAGAAATATGGCTTAATTAAATCCATTGAACTTCTGCAATCAAGGGGATTGCAAAATAATTGATAGCCACTGACAGGAACGTGGGAATAGCAAAGGTCATGCGAGAGCAGTTCCCGCACATAAAGCATCCATTTTATGTATGGCATGTCACCAAATCAATACAAATAAATACAAAAGTCACAACTGCGCGTAAGAAAAGGGGTCAGAAGTCTTGTTCAATCCTCCATCATAGTTTAATCAAACACTATCAGGTTGATAACGAACATTTTCATGAGTGTGTACATGGACCTTTGAGTGAAGATCATGATCATAAGAAAAATGTGTTGGTGTATGGCTCCCCTCCTCACATAACCCTACAAAAGATTGTATGCGACAAAATGCTTACCAGAGATGTGAACAGCCTAACTAATTTCTGCCACACTGGTGATTTGGGGGTTTTCCATAATATATGCCTAAAGAACAGGCCTGAAAGGTTGCATTTCAAAATAGATTGTATGGAGGCCAGAAAAAGGCTCACTGTACTTGCTCTCAATGATTATGTTGGTAGGGACCAAGATAGAAAAGGAGGTGCTTTTGGTTTACTTTATTACACAATGGCATTTAAAAAAAGAAAAAAACAGTGGGTGGCTAAGACAATATTAGAGCAGATGCAATTTGACTTTGTGAAAGATCTGATATTGACTGTGCTGGCCATGCAAAAGCCTAGACTGACAACAGATTATGCTTTTTAAAATGTCTACCTATTCAAATTTTATCCTATACAAAATAAAAAACTTGAAATAATTTTAGCTGTTCACATTTTTTTAAAATATAACAATTGGTTTTAAATGTATTTTAAATGTATAATTGGGTACAATAAATGTGAGCAGGTTTTTCTTATTAAATGTGTATTTGTGAAAATGTTTGCAAATTGTTTTACAAATGTGAAAGGAAATAAAATGGTTTCCGTACTTATTGGTCGCAATCATTACAAAGTATATTGATTGTAAAAATGAAGCATACATTTGGGTGTTATTTCATTTCTAAATTTTATTTGTTTATTTTCAATTGTGAAAAACAAGAAAAGACACATAGTTGCCAAGGACAGCATTGACACATGGGCATCATTACAGTCACACAGGTGACAGAAGTGACTTAACATTTTTCTATGTTTTTCAAAATGGATTGTTAAACGGGAAATCATATTGTGCCTCCTTTCATATTTTGGCCTAAACCTAGTCGCTCTGCGAAGAAAACTGCATTGCAAAGTTCTGATTTTAGATCAACTTCTCCGCCATTTTAGGATCATCCGCCATTTTGATTTCTGTTCATATGTGAGTCTGTGTTTTAAAATGGTGGACTGTGTTTTCAACTTCTAACCGAGCCTTCCTGACCTTTTGAATCTAGTTAATGGTTAGACTGTCCGAGGGCTGAATGTTTAGACTAGGTAATGAGACCTTGTCCCAAGCATGACTTGTGGTCTAAGGATTGTCTGCACTAACAAGCCTCATCCTTGAATACACATTGAGGACAATGTAATGCAAATGTCTAGCGTGGACACTGGCAGAACTACATTGTGAGGGGATATGTGCTAAGGCTTATTACTAAATACAGGAATAGACTTTGCCATTGTAACTTATTGGAGATGCAAACCTATGTAATCCATGTGCATATTATTGTATGAGCCATAAGTGAACACACCACAAACTCTAGACCACAGATTATTAACCTGTAGAGGGGCTGGACAATATTACTGAATTTGCATAAAAAGCCGAATGTTCAGATGTCCAGCACTCTCACTCCTCACTCTGAAGGGCTGGTACTCATTGTGATGTATTGAGAGCCAGATAGCTATCTGTATTTTCTGTTTCTTTGTAACTGTACACTAGAATAAAAGATCTGGGAATCTTTATAGCCCGTGTTTGGTGTATTTCCTTTTGTGGTACTCATCCTCAATATTTCCTTGCTTTTACAGATGGCGCCCGAATAGGGACCCTCAAGATTGATGCCATCTCGTTGAAGTGTTGACGCGGCTATCGGACCGGGATCGGACAGTGAAAAAGGGGGCCCCTTTCTTGGATGAGACGCAATACCTCAACAGTACTGCACGACCCGATCCCTGGACGGTCAGCCCGCGGTCCGAAACGGCATCTTGACGAGGGTCCATATATCGAGGCTGGCAGTTTTGCCGAAATCACCAACCACAAGGGTCTTTTGTTGTCCTTAGTTATCCGATCGGACCTCCTTTAGTCCTCTGATCAGGTGAGTCGTGACCCGATTCTTAAGTATCCTGATCATTTGTTTTGGCGCATTGTTCTCGCGACTACAATTATTGACCAGGTAACACCAGGAATCTGATATGCCCGAGAAATTGTCTGCCTGCTTCAGGGCATTATTCCGCAGTGACAGACAATCTTTGGAATTTAGCCATCCGGCGCCACAGGGGGGGGTCGCCGGCATGTACTATGTACTGTAAGCATTGCATTGGTAGTATAGTGTTTAATGATATTTGGCACAGACAAACTAGACATGCTTCCGAATTTCAGTGGCCAAACAATGGTAGCTTTGAAATTCCTCGTATAGAATATTTAGAGTCTATATTGTTAAAGAAAAAGGCTAGGCCGGCAGCATTTGATGTATTACAAAATTGGAAAAAAATAAGCTATGCAGCAATTTAAAAGTAGAGAGAAACATGCGCGCCGTCACATGTCTAACGCAGAAATAGCGTAGTTGTATGATCAAAATAAACAGTCTGAGTCAGTTAGAAATATGGATAGGGCTTTTCAACTTGGTATTCAGAAAATGTATCCGTCTAAAGATGTTCATGTGTCTGATGAAATAATTGACAAACTTCTAAATGAACGAAGGCCTGGTGCCACTGCGCCCCCTCCGTATGTACCTATTCCTGCTGCTTTACCTCTTCCTGCTGTCGTTCTTTCTTCTGTAGTAATTCCTGCTCCTCCTATCGTTCCTCCTATTGCTCTTCTTCCTCCGGTTATTGTTCCTCCTCCTCTCGTTGCTGCTCCACTTGCACTTCCGCCTTTGCCCACTGTTACGGGTCTGGTAGATCTGCCTTCTGCACCAGTGATAGCACCTTTGTTACCGATTGTACAAGATTTGTCTACTCTTCCTCTTCCAAGTGGTTCTGTCCCGCTTGTAGTTGATAAGGGAGCGGAATCAAAGATTGTGACTCGCAATACTGTGTCTAAAGAGAGAAAGCGCGATTTGACTGCATGTGCTAGACAGTGCATGGAGAAGAGTGAACAATCTGATATCTTTGCCACACTCTCTAATCTAGAAAGTTTTCCTGAGAAAATGTTTTTATCGAAGGGCTGGGAATTCATTTATGTGTAATGTGGAACAGACTGGATGACGTAGGTCTCCCACAAGGGTTAAGGGATCTGAATGTTTTAGCATATTCAAGAGATACTGCGGAGAAAGTATATGAGCACGTTAAGAGGGTTTTTGAGTATAGAAGGGAGTTAGAAAAGATACGGAATGAAGAAATTGATGGTGATAGTTTGAACGCTATTTTTATACAGAAACGGTTCCTTCCTCTTTGTAAGTCGAAGAGTGAGGAAACACGAATTTGCACAAAAGATGCGATTAGATGGACTTCAGACATGTCAATATCTCCCGTAGAAGTATATGACACGTATAGTCAGTATACGCCAGAAATGCAGAGGAAAGTGTTACAGGTTATGGTAGAATACATGCAGTTTGAATGCATAAAAATAAAGATTTGTTGTCCCGCAGAATTATTGAATATCTATAAGAGAGCTTTTTCGTCTGGCACTCCTTCAGCTGCTTTAGCGCTCGATTTAGCTCTGTTGCTCAGTAAGCGTTCAGAGTTTCCTATCTCTCAGTTGCCTATGAGAGAGGTTTCTCCGACATTTGTCCCAAAAGTCGAGGTTCCAGCTAATGCCGGAGCAGGAACTGTTGCTTATGACATTCCTGCTCATCATGTATCACAGTTTGTTCACGTCCCATTCTCAAGACAGGAAGTGAACACCATCAAACAATCCATTCCTGATATTAGAAAGGATCCGACAGGGTTCTATAAAGAGATAGAATCTGTTTTGCAGTCGATATAGATTTGTTATTTCCCATGCTCCTACCCATTATTTTGTGGAAATAGATTAGGACTGTGGATGATGTACCAGGGTTAGGGGACACATGGGATAATATGGTTAGACAAAATAAAGATAGACCAGCTGGCGAGAGACCGCCACAGGTAATACTGACTTTGCCTGATAGAATAGTTACCAAACTAAAAGTCATAATTCCTGAGACAAGGATTATTTAGGACAAACTTACTGCTTGTGTCCAAGGGAAGTCTAAGGGTGTTACCAAATTCTTTAATCGGTTTGAACAAGTGTTTTCAGATTTGCAGTGGACAAGATTTGAGCACAGAGTCTGGAAAACGACTATTTGTAGACAAATTTGTGCGTGGATTGTTGCCTGACATCCAGTCGCAAATTATGACTTCTGAGAGCGCTTGGCAAGCTAAGTCTCAGTCTGAAGTATTGCATATGGCTCAGTACTATGAAAACCGAGTCAATAATGAAAAAGAGAGAATTGAAAAGAGAAAGGGAGACCTGAAAACTAAAGTTCTATTACAACAGATTGTTAGAGGCCCTAGAGGGGGTAATTCACAATTTAGGGGACAGTATGCTCCACAGGGTAATGTGCCGTCGGGTCCTGTACACGCGAACCAATGTGCTTATTGAAGACAAGAGGGTCATTGGCAAGCACAATGCCCGATCCTCCAGCAGAGGTGGAATAACACATTTGGTATCATGGGCAGACAATCCAGAGGCCGCCCTGGGGCAGGGGGTCCTGGTAGAAGTCAGTTTTCTCAGAATTTACAACCTTTTTCACAGGATAATCAGTCTCCGAGTATGGATAATAGAAAACATTTTGATCATCCTTCACTGCATATCTCTCTGAAGACTTTCCTTTTGATGACATCTTGTTTCGATAAGATTGCCCGAAGCAGGGTTTGGAACTGATGCCTATTTCCGTTAATCAGAAAGGGCCCTATGTTGAAATGATAGTGGGAAATAGGAAACATCTATTCTTGATATATACAGGAGCGCCGAAGTGTTCCATTGACCATTCACGGGTTCCAAACATTCCACTGTCAGGGCAAACTAATGTTTCTCTAGGGTTTTCTGGTACGCCAGTGGTTAGTCCGGTTTCTTCACTGGTACCGATTACACTGGGTCCATTCACGGATCACTGTCTGTTTCTTTTGACAATGAACTGTGGAGAGAATTTGTTGGGGTTGAATCTGTTGAAAGAATTAAATGCGGTAATTCATTGTTCTTCGGTTAGAGTGCGTTTGACGATTTCACCACAGCAACTTTCTGCCTCACAGTTCCTGACTAGACCTTTGCCGCCGGAATTTAGTGATGTTCCGGAGTGTTTATGGGCGATTGATGATAATGATGTTGGTGTTCTACAAATTGAGCCTGTTAAAATCATTTTGAAACACGGAGTAAAATTGCCATGTATTGCTCAGTATAAGATTTCGGTTGATGGTGAGCAAGCTTTGAAGTGTATAGGCTCTGATTTTGTACACCTTCGGGTAATTGAGGAAATTGCAGGTAGTTTGTGCAATAGTCATATTTTGCCTGTGTATAAGAAAGGCGATAATGCAATTCCTTTTTGTTTTATCGTTGACTTACGCGCTATCAATAAGATTGTTGCTCCACAATTTCCTATTGTGCCTGATGTGATGCCGATACTAACCATGATTCCAGCTTCTGCTACTCACTTTAGTGTTGTAGACCTTAAGAACGCTTTCTTTAGCATTCCTATACACAAGGATAGCAGATACCTGTTCACGTTCACCCTAGGGGGATGCTCGTTTACATTCACCCATGCGTCACAAGGTTACACAGAAAGTCAGAGCATTTATAGTAGGGCTTTGAAAGAGCAGCTTGATACACTCGAGTTGCCTACCACTTGTACATTGCTTCAGTATGTAGATAATCTTCTCTTAGCTGCTGACTCAGAAAGTGCCTGTAAGGAGGCCACCGTGTTGTTGCTTATTCACCTGGCAAAACATGGACACAAAGCTTCTCTTAAAAAGTTTCAATATTGTCGACAGGAGGTCACCTATTTAGACTATCTCCTGTCAAAGGAGGGAAGAAGGTTGACACCTGAACGGATTAAAATAATTTCTAGCATGTCTGTCCCAAATACACAGAAGGAAGTCAGTGGATCCCCAATTTTTCGCTAGTGATTAAACTAATGTTGGCTCTGACAAAGAAGGGCATTTCTTTGCCATTGCCGTGGAACTTGGAACACCAGAAATCGTTTGATCTGCTCAAGACTGCACTGTGTTCAGCACTGGTTTTGGGCACACCAAATTATGAAAAGGCCTTCGAGTTTTATGTGCATGAACGTGATGGATGTTCTTTGGCTGTATTAACGTAGGAACATGGAGGGAAGAATAGGCCGTGCAGCTACTTTTTGTCCGCCCTTGATCCTGTTACATGTGCTTTGCCAAGATGTTTGAGAGCTGTCTCTGCTTTTGCTGCGTCTGTAAAACAGAGGGAGGGTGTGGTCCTAGGCCATGATTTAACCTTGTTGGTACCTCACTCTGTAGATGTTCTATTAAACAGAACACAAATACAACACCTTACCTCTGCACGATTAACGAGATACGAATTGATCTTGTTTGCACCGCATGTCAAAATTAAAAGGTGTTGTGTATTGAATCCGGCCAAACTATTACCTCTCCCGCAAGATACTGTTTGCAGTGACGAAACATCACATGACTGCCTTTACTCCACAGAACAAGAAACTAAAGGCAGTATTGATTTGAAAAAGACACCTCTGAACGATCCACAAGGGGAGCTGTTTTGTGATGGCTCCTGTTTCAAACTTCCAGATGGTACATCCACGGCTGCTTATGCCATCACCACATTAAGCATGATTGTGGAAACCAAGAGAATCACGCATAACTCCATGCAGGCCGCAGAGATTATTGCATTAACTCGAGCTTGTGAACTTTCCGAAGGGCTTAGAGTAAACATATATACTGATAGTCAGTATGCTATTGGGGTAGTTCAAAACTTCGGTAGACTTTGGGCAGAACAAGGTTTCTTGACCTCACATGGAACAAAGATCCAATATGGCTTCTTGATAATGCGGTTACTTTCAGCGCTTGCACTCCCCACTCAGTTAGCGATCATGAAATGCGCAGCGCATCAGAAAAGGGAACGCTTTCACTGACCAGATAGCCAAACAAACTGCCACTGATCTCTATTCAGAAATGTACATTGCGATGGAAGCCACAAATGTTTGTACCATAGACGAGGGTATTGAATCTGTAAAGAGTATCCAAGCCGATGCCACGTTAGAAGAAACTAAGCAATGGGCTGAGGGTTTGGCGAGGTTGGATGTGTTGGGTGGATAAGTTAGAGGGGAAATGGATGCTGCCAGACGCGTACATTACCATGATGGTCGCAATGGCTCATGGGCCCACCCACATCTGTTCAAGGAAGGTTTCCAAAATGTTAGAAAACATCTGAGTGAACAATAAAATCTCGACAACAGCCGAACGTTTTGTCCAAAGTTGCATGATCTGTCTACAGCACAATATGGGAAAGGGTACATCGACACCAAGGGGTAGTTTTGGTCCACCTTCTGTCCCCTTTGAAGTCATCCACTTTGATTTCATTGAAATGGAGCATTGCAATTATTTTAAGTACGTCTTAGTTGTTATTTGCCCCTTTAGCAAATGTGTTAAAGCTTTTCCTGTGAAAGACGCTACAGCAATGACAATGGCGAAGACCATGCTTAAGGAATATTTTCCTAGGTTTAGTTTGCCAAGGGTCATCTGGTCAGACAATGGTCCACATTTTATCGCTGCTGTAATTCTGGAGATATACGCGGGATTACAGATCGATAAACGGTTACATTCGGCCAGACATGCTCAGAGCGCTTGATTGATAGAGACACAATGGAATTTTGAAGAAAAATCTCGCTAAGACGTGTGCCGTCACCAAATTGAAATGGCCGGACGCCTTACTGACCGTGTTACTGTTGATGAGAACAACCCCACAGACTAGGACTGGGCTCTCCCCTTTTGAAGTGGTATGGGTAGGCCAGCTAACATTTGGAACTTGCCTAAGCCTAAGGGACTGAGTGATATCGAGCATGTACTTCTTTCTGAATAGTGCAAGCAATTGACTAAAAATCTGTATTTGATTCATCAACAGGTGCGAGAGGCCCTCCCAGTCAAATACGAGAGGCCAGGTCACAGTATACGACCTGGTAGATGGGTGCTTTTAAAAGCATTTGAAAGAGCATCCTGTCTCGCACCGCGTTGGAGGGGCCCTCACCAGGTCCTCCTGGCCACAAAGACTGCCGTACAAGTGACTGGACGAAAGCACTGGATCCACGCGTCGCATGTTAAGAGGATTCCCTTCCTTTTGCCACATTATAAAGAAGATAAGGATAACCTTACCTGCTCTGCTCCCAATGATCACTCAGCATTGAGCAGCATTGAGAGTGCTTCAGAGACAATCCCTGAGCCTGTGGGGCCTGGGGAAACAGCCTCTTTATATCCACACTCTCCGACAGATCCTTTTTCACCATTGTTATGTTCTGTTGCAAATTCACCACTTCCATCAGGAAGCAACGACACGTTGTTCGCAGATCACACCGTACCAGGAGTCACAAGGCACAATCTGTGTCCATGGAGCTAGACTTACTGCACGGTTCTGCTGTGCCAGGGGAAAAACAACTGCAGGGCTTGTCTTTTAACCCTGTCTTTTGCATTCTCATAAAACCAGGTGGCCGGGGATAGGGAAAGACTAAGAAAACGCGCCATCAGGAGATCGCCAGCAAATGAACTCCGGAGTTTTTCGTTTTGAAGAAACAATGCCTGCTATCGCTCTTACTCGTACGGAACAAAGAAGTGACTGTGTGGCCAATCAAAACAATGGACAATCAAATACCTGGTCTTGCAAGACATATCGCTTTTTTGTGATTTTGTTAACTGTTTGTATAATATTAATTGCCTTAGGATTTTGGTATTTAGAAGAAGTACATCCGCTCGAAACATTCTTGCCTACTGAGAATGTACCAACTGTTCCTACACCTTTTGTGCATCTGCACACTCAGAGACTCTCAACACAGACAGAGTTACCACAATAATACACTTCTGCTTATTATGAATGCAACACATGCCATGAACAGGTCTAATTGCTGGGTCTGCTCCCATTTACTGCAACATGGAGGCAAGGGGTTGGGCTGGTATATTCATCCTTGCCTCTGACTACTGCATGTTATGCTTCTTTAAAGGCACTATTCTTTGGCCGATGGAATGATAGCATCTCGGGGAACTTTGATGGAACAAATTTGAACAAATTTGAAAAACGAGTTCTAACGCCCCTGGGATGCTCACTTTTTGCAAATAGGAGCAAGCTTAATGTTGCTTCTATTAGGTCTTCTGATAGACTGTCCTGACCTTTTCAATCTCTGATCTCTTTCAAAATGGCTCCTATAGGCAATAGGGATGCCACGCCACCTTCCTACACTGTTAACCACAGCCCCGATTCAGTTTCTTTCTGCATACAGAGGAATGGTACTCAGTCAATGGGCGATTTCAAGGGTTGCATCAATGTTGCGAACTTGACCAGAGAGGACAGACCTTTGTATGTAGGCGAACCTGTCTACTTCGTTTGCGGTAATGAAGCTTTCCCATGGCTACCTAGGGATTGGCAGGGAACCTGTTATTTAGGAATTCTTTTACCAGGCGCATTCATAGCAAGCACCATAGAAATCTCTAAAGCTCGTCCAAGGCGGGATGAGAATGGCGATACTTCATCACAAGTTCTGGGTGACGTAGCAAAATCTTTTGTACCTTTTTGGGGACAAATATTAAACTCTGAGGATATCAGAAGACTAGCGAGAGTACTGGAGAGGACCATCAACCGGACCACTGACATACTCTATAATATGACTCTAGAACAGAAAGCAAAAAGTTAGTGGCACTACAGAACCGGATGGCATTAGACGTCATCCTGGCTGAGCGCGGTGGAGTATGTAAATTAGTGGGGTCCTCTTGTTGCGTTTTCGTACCGGATTCCTCCCCAACCATCTTTAAGGCTATACAAAATCTGCATGTCCTTAGTTCAGAAGTGCACGTTCCAGAGGGAAATTGGGATCTTAGCGCTTGGTTCTGGATCTTCTTACGATCTTGGGGATGTAAGCTACTTTCAGTCTTATTGATTATTCTGGGTATTCTGTTGTTCCGCTTTTGCTGTATACAAGGTCTTCCTGTCATATGTTCAGTGTTAGGAGGATGTTGTGAACAGACTATGGGAACATTAGGACAAAAGGTATGTGCACCAGAAAAAATAACAATGAATTTGTGTTGAAAGAAGTTTCTATCACAGACCTCATGGCGATCGATATCTCTGATGATTGTGATTCAGGTTGTATGGACATTGAGACGTGGAGTTAATCGTAAAGTGACTAATAGTAGTTTAGCGCTTGGCTTCGGCCAAAAGCAGGGTTTGTTAAATGAGAAATCATATTGTGCCTCCTTTAAATATATATTGGCCTAAGCCTAGTCGCACTGCGAAGCAAACCATGTTGCAAAGTTCCGGTTTTAGATCGACTTCGCCGCCATTTTAGGATCATCCGTCATTTTGATTTCTGTTCATATGTGAGTCTGTGTTCTAAAATAGTGGACTGTGTTTCCAACTTGTAACCGAGCCTTCCCAACATTTTGAATCTAGTTAATGGTCAGACTGTCCGAGGGCCGAATGTTTAGACTAGGTAATGTGACCTTGTCCCAACATGACTTGTGGTCTAAGGATTGTCTGCACTAACAAGCCTCATCCTTGAATACACATTGAGGACAATGTAATGCAAATGTCGAGCGTGGACACTGGCAGAACTACATTGTGAGGGGATATGTGCTAAGGCTTACTGCTAAATCCAGGTATACTCTGCCATTGTAACTTGTTGGAGATGCAAACCTATGTAATCCATGTGCATATTATTGTATGAGCCATAAGTGAACACGCCACAAACTCTGGACCACAGATTATTAACCTGTAGAGGGGCTGGACAATATTACTGAATTTGTATAAAAAGCCGAATGTCCAGATGTACAGCACTCTCACTCCTCACTCTGAAGGGCTGGTACTCATTGTGATGTATTTAGAGCCAGATAGCTATCTGTATTTTCTGTTTCTTTTTAACTGTACAGTAGAATAAAATATCTATGAATCTTTATAGCCCGTGTTTGGTGTATTTCCTTTTGTGGTTCTCAGCCTCGATATTTCCTTGCTTTTGCAGCATGTCTAAAAAGCCAAAGATGATGTGTTTCCCACCTTGAAATAATTACATCAATATGTAAATCCTATATCACATACACAAACCACATACACAAGGGAGAACTTTAAATGTTTTGCCTGGGGGGCTAGTAGCATACTCTGGAAGATGGTGCAGTGGCATAACATGGAAAATCCTCCCCTACCTCCACAAGCACTACATTCAATAAGAGACTACACCACACTCACATTTTGAAATATATGTGAGATAGGACAAGGAAAGACCAGACAAGAAGCATTAGTTGTGGTTTTGCTAGTAATTGTAGGTCAGGGGCTGCACTTGTGCAATGGATAGCAAAGTGTCTGAGGATACTTGACTTTTATCATGCAACAAACATGCACTAGATTGTAAAGTATGCTGCAGATTGCAGTTCATGGACGCTGAGGTAACTGCGAGTAGAGTAGACAAAGCCTTCAACCCACAGTACTTTGAGATCATACCAATGGTACATAAGGCGCATGCACCATAACATAACATAACAAATGTCCTTTGATACTTATTTTTATTTTCATTTTCAAGGGAGGTGGATATTGTGAATGTGTACGTGTGTGTGTGTGTGTGTGTGTGTGTGTGTGTGTGTGTGTTTTGTGTGTATACTTTTTGTCAGGCTGTGGTGATGTGTTGGAGTGTAATTGTGAATGGCTAAGGTTGGTCTGTTCATGTGATTAGGTATTTTATTATTTCTATTGATGATGATAAGAATATATGTCTTTTCTTGGTCACATAAGAATGTTCTGGATGAGACATTAAATATAATACTCAGAATTTGGTGGTAATGTTTAAATTATTTGAATTGGGAAAAGTAATGAGTTTTTTCTGTCTGAAAACTTCTGTATTTCTTTAGATAACATTGACTGTATTACATGGAAATCCTTGGAGTTGTAATGTAGGATTACCTCCCCGCTTTGAATCTGCTTATTTTTTATTGCATCTACCAATAGGAGGAATAAAAGTTGAAATCTCACAGAATTAGTTCTGCTGGAACATAACATGAGTATATTAAAACAGTGTTCTATAAGGTTAATAAAGTAACATGGATGTGGTTATATTGGATTATGTGTTTAATGAAGTAACCATTGAATTAGAAAATAAAATAGAAAGCATTGACAAAGCTATCTTAATGAATGACAAACAGAACCAACTAAAAGATGTTTGGACTGTGACCTCATTGGTAAGTCGGTGCAGTTATTAAATTATGAGGATTGAAAGAGAACAATAGTATATGTGACACAGTGGTGCCAGTATTACGAACAAGGTTTGACACTGGGTGCCATAGCCGTAAGTCTAGGGTAAATCCTCTTCTTCATCCCAATTAGCCATTGTGTATTCCGATGTGTGGTGGTTGACTAGGTAGACCAGCAACATTGCTAAAACTGAGACCAATCTATCACTACATCTTCTCTGTAGCATTGCTAAAACATTGAGGAATTGAAGCACTATAAACTGACTAGGCCTCCACTTTTCTTCAATGCCTCTGACAACAACCATTTCCTCTTGTCTATACATAATAATCTCCATTTATATGTATCTATCTCTCTATGTCCATCTCTCTCTTTTTTTCCCATCGTTATGCAACTCTCTATGTGGCTCCTTGCTGGCCTGTCTTTGCATGTCTCTATATGAACAGTTCCATCAAGCTCCATCATTCGCTCTGTCTACATCTCTAGTAATCTTTCCAAATATATATGAATCTGTCCATCTAGCTACATCCATCTCTGGATCTTTATGTATCCATAGTTCTCCTCTATCAATCTCTCTATCTATATTCATCTCTATGGCCACACACATATATCGATATTCATTTACTTTTTTGCTTCTCAATGTATATATCCATTTTTAATTTTTTCCATGACCATATATGTCTATATCCAGCAGCCTCAATGCATCTCTCAAATCTACCTACTTTTCTATGTATACATATATCTATCTATGTACATCTCCACCTATGCGTTCATCTCTGTTTATCCATATTTCTCTAAGCATGTTAGTCTATATATCTCTTTATATCAATCTACATATCCATCTCTATCTATATACCTTAATGCATAGCAAAGTATGCATGTCTCTATGTCTCTCTATCCATCTCTCCCTGCAAATGTAACTGTATGTATCTCTTTTCATATTAATCAATCTATCCGTTGATCACCCCCTATCCAGCTACATTTATTTATTTCCCTGTATGCATCACTCTATATCTCGCTATCCAGTTCTCTGTTTACATCTATCTCTATGCATATCTCTCTGTCTACATATGTATTTATCCTTCTCTCTCTATGCCTCTATCCATAGCTCTCTGCCGCCCCAAGACTTGTCGTCCCAACCCTCTTTCTGTATGTCTGTTTGTCTCACTGTATGTATGAAGTAATGTGTATTCACCATATGTAATGCATAGTCTGCTATAATATTCAAAGTGCAGCCTCAAATGTCCCAATGATGACATTGTATGGTTGGTAGAATCACCATATGTAGGGTAAAGCCCAAAAAGAGCCAGAGCACAAACCCCATACCTGACATCCTACACCCACCAATCAGAGCAGAAGCCCCATACCTGGAATCCTGCCCCTCCACCACCCAGTGCAAAGTACCATACCTGACATCATGCTCCATCACCTAGAGGCTACAGTGCATGTCCCATGCCTTGCATCCTGCCCCCGCCTTCAAGAGCACAAGCCCCATGCATGGAATCCTGCCCCTGTCACCAATTCTGCAAACCCCTCACATGGGGCCCTGCCCACCGCCTGCCCCAACAGCCAGAGCAGAAACCAAGTACTGGTCACCTGTAGATCCTGAGGCATCAACACGTAAGTGCATTTCCCTTCTGTTATATGCTGGCTTTCTCCATATAGCCTAGGCCCACACCTGCCACCTGTGGGGGATGGGGAGACGAGGGAGGCACAACATTTTGTATATGAATCGGTTGCCCTCCATGCCCCTACCCTAGAGTCTAGTACCTGGTTTTTGCAATTTTACACCAGGATAACTCTATATTTTGAACCGTTACTATTTTATTGAAATAACAGTAAACATTGTATTGAATTCTCGTTGTTAGTATTGGACACTCTTTTAATTGGGTTAAAACAAGTTATTCATTTTACCCAAATAAGTTTGACTGGAAAAACCAGTAATAATCTCTTTGCAATGTAAAAGTGGAAAACCAGCAATAACACAACACTCTCCCGTGTGTGCATGTAGTCTTGTTTGATTCATTAATAATACTTTAACATGGTTTGATTAAGAATGTGTATATTAACAGTAATGCTTGAAGCGAATATGTTCTGGTGAAGAGCACAGATATGATTTTATATGTAGAGGTCACAATTGAAATAGGAGCATACTATTTTTCATTTTTGGTGGAAAGGCTAAACTAAAAGCAAAGAGGACCTTGGAAGTGTGATCACTGAAAGAAGAGGCTCTTTGTAAGTTGACCCTGAATAACTCATAATTAAAATTCTGAGAATAAAATATAGTAAGTAAGCTCAATGAAAGGATAAGGTGGAGCTGAAAGAAACGGAATGGACAAAATTCATGTTTCTATTCGAATGATCTGCATTTTAAATTGCAAGAATGGAAAGTCAGCAATTCATGTAAGTAATATTTTTGGTATTATTATAATATTTATGTAAATGTGTGCTAAACGAGAAACAATGTGATACATTTATCTCCAAGTTGACACAAAGACAGCCTTTTTAGTTCATTTACATATAATGTAAATAGGTTTTATTTAAATGTAGTTAATGTTGTTATTTATTTTGACAATGGATACTAAAACATATTTTTCCATTCTTAAATCTACATAGTTACGTCTAAAAATGTGTGATGTCATGACAACCATCTGCCCATTCATGGGTTCTTCAACCAGAAATGGAGCATCACCATCACAAACAGAACAATGATATCCATTTTCTGAGATGATCGTGCCACCCCAGTATGCCCATCTGTGGTGCCCGTCATCTGGATGAACATGCCAGCATTTATTCAGTGAAGACATGCGGATAGCAACGTTTTGTTGCCAATGTGCAACTAAACTGTTTTTCTCCCAAACGGAACACCATGTGCTTCGATTGAAAATAGATGATAGAACTGAATGGAATTCTTTTTTACTCCACCGAACTTTCACTTGCACAATTCAAGTACTGGGATTAAAACTTTGATTAATGGAATCAGAAAGATTGCATGGAACGTGACCGTCAACCTAAACATGATTACTATGGCTTGAAGTAAACAAATTGTTCGTCCATTGATTATGTGCGACAAAGGTTTTAATGTCTCTGTTGGATGTATTCAACGGTTTCCGTTGCATAAATAAATCTAACGACTTTGTACATTCCCGACTATGAGTGTTTATTGAAAAGTGTACTTTTTTTCTTCTTTTTGTGAAAAGCAAGTTAACTTTTACTGTGTGCGTAGATCTGTGTGAGCGTGTGTGTGCATCTTCTCCCTTTTGCATTAGGTAATGTTGCATTAGGTAATGTGATGGCGTAATTGATGACAGCGGATGTTTGGCTACTCTGTGCATCAATGCCACTAGAAGAGGCATGGCATATCGGTTTGACATGTAGATGTCAGCTTGAGGGGCGGGTGTGTTGTGATGTACAGCTGCCAAGGTACTTGAATTTAGGGTGATTGGTCAACGGATCAGATTATCACAAGATGGTGGTGTACAACTCATGAGATTCGCATGTCTAAATGTCAGAAAATAGAGGGTAAGATGCATTGGAAAAACAATTCTGATCGAAATATGCTCAAAAACACATGATCCATTGGGCTAATAAAATTCCTGCGAGAACTTCCCCTTTAAGGTCAAAGCTTTTTGCTCTCGCCCCCACATAAGACCTCTCTCTTTCTTTTTTTCTGTCTTTGATGTCTTTTCCTTGGAGACAAGCAACACACTTTTGCATGTACATGTACTTTGTAAGGGTTATGACTTAACATAACCCTTTAATGCCTCTAGGTGGCAGACACATCAATGCCCATTCACCAAATTTTGCAAAATGGCCCACTTCTTTTAATATCCACCACTGAGCAGGCCAGCCTGCATACAGATCAGATGGCCAACTTACATCATGGTATCATGACAATTCATTGCGCTTTTTAAGTCATTTTAAATGTTATTCTTTTGTGTGATTCAGATATATTTGTGTGCTACAAGATAAAATACAGTAGTCAAGTAAAGAATAATATGAATGCTTCGTTTTTCTGATACAATGTAGGATTCGTGTATTCTTTCTTTGATATCAAGATACATCCTAAGTGTGCAGGTACTTTTTAACAATTGCTTTGTTTGTGCCTAGAGGCAAAATGGTTACCAGGTTGGTCGCTGTACACTGATGTTCCCGAGCCAAGGCAATACTTTCTATGTGCATCTGTGGTCTGTGTTTCTCCACACAGTCTATGCAACAGATTCAAGCATACACCTTGACCTACTGTGCACGGTTTTTTGTGTCCGGATCCGCTCACTATGTCGATTTTTGGCACAGTTGAGACCGGGGCTATGTGAGTGGGTAGAGCAGAACACACCCAGAATGAAGGGCAGAGAGGGCCCTGGGGTGGAGGCAAAGTGAACACTGTCAATATATTAAATCGCTCAACCAGACAGGTATTCTCATTCAGCAACAAATCACGGATAATTTAAAAAAAAGTATTTCTGCATCCTTAAAATCAAGAAACCCATACTACAAACATCACTGGTCACACTAACGTATCTTTAGCTAAGATTCTCTACAGATGAGTACTGTCTGTTTTGTCTATGTGCCTGGGGAGACAAGATTTTTCTAGCTCACTTAGCCAGCGATATTCCATATGCTGTTTCGCCATAGCAGTCAAGTGTGTTGGTTTGCAGTAGGTTGGTTGGTGCATGTTGGTGTAAGGTGATTTTGGATCCAGTAAAGGTCGGGGTTGCTTTGGCATTGGCAGAGACTTTACTGCTGCATGGGCTCTGAGATGACCAGTACAGTGACAGTGACGATTAATTGTGGTGGCGGTAGAGGGATAGGGAGCTAAGGCAAATCCTTATCATCCCTGGTAGGACTCTACTTACTGTGATCACGGTGTATGCATAGTCCTCACCCTGATGACTATGATGAGGGACCTTATTTTCACTGGAGAGTACTTTTGTACGGAGGGAGATGGATTCTTCACTGCCCACCTTTGTCCACTCTTCTCATGGCTCAGTGTGCGGGAGCTCTCAACACAAGGTAAACAATGTTAACAGGGAGGAGGAGGGCTGTTTAAGTGGGTGAAACTGACTTGCATTGAAGTGTGGATAGTTTAGTGAGCACAATAATCTCACTTTACAAACTCTTGGAACAATACAAATCTGCTCCTTGTTAGTTGGAGCTCTGCTCACTGAACCTGGGTTTGGATAATTGGACCTGGACTTTTTGGCTGCCATGTTTACAGGGTGAATGTTATGTTAGGAACTTTAGAGGATCCCGCTCCCTCAATGGGAAACACCCTGTACGCATTCACACCTAACTTTGTAGGGCCTGCTGTCTTTCATGGGGGCTGGGGCAGAATTCTCACCCTGGAGACATAGGCAAATTCAGGCATCAGGCTTACTAGTGAGCAGAGGTCTCAGAGTATCACAGGAATAACATACCAGAAAGATGGAATATACAGGGTGGGCCGCACATTCTCGTAATGCTATTATAAGTGTCTCTTATTTAATGTTGGTGCTAACATTAATGGGCTACCAACGCATATGCCCCAAAAAAGCAATGTAAAAAATGATGTAACAAAGAACATACCTGCCATGGTAACAAAGTTACAATGTTCGTTTGACTGCAAATGTCTACATATCATTTTCACAGGTAAATTAATGTATTACTTATGATTAAGACATCATCTACATAGGCCAGGTTTCCCCTTTCGCCCAAATCGGGCATGGCCTTATGCAGGAAGATGTTCAATTAATTGCCGGAGTTTATGTATTCAAAGGGGGTTCGGGTCCAGCTGTATTGCTGCCCCACAAAGGTAAAGGCAAGCTTGTACTGGTCTTCCCTACTCACAGGTACTGTCCAGTAACCGTTGGTTAGGTCAATGGCGGTATACATATTTGACCCTTGAATCTGGGCTAGTCCCTGATCGATGTAGGGAAGGGTCCATCTTGACTTGTGGACCCAGTTATTTAACTCCCTTAGGTCTGCACAAAGTCTCCATTGGCCATTGGGTTTGTGTATACCCAGTGCCGGGTTGTTGAAGGTACTGTGCATTGGACAAATTATCCCATGGGATTCTAAGTTTGTAATAATCTCTGTGAGTGACTCCATGGACGCAAGAGGTAACCGGTATTGCTTCTTAAATACTGGAGCCATCTCAGGGTGAGTGGGTATGGTGGTTGAATGTATTTCTATGCGTCCAAAATCATATGAATCCACGGCAAAGATATCCTGAAAATCCAGAAAAACCTGTTTCAGCTTCTGTTTTTGCTCCTCTGTCTCACAGGCATTATAGAGATTGATTTGTTCTTCGACCACATGCTTAAAGCCTGGAAAGAACTCAGGATTGGCAATTTTGGTGGTATCTACCTGTTGGGTAGAGAGATCTCTTTTTATGGTGTTGGCCTTGACGTGAGGTTTCAAGGATGGGAGGTAATCACTGTTGACTCAGAATACCACTGCATCCTTCCTGACGTCACAGGTCACTTCTTCCACACCATAAGGGCAGGAAGAGTACACCAAGAAAGTCCCCCCTTTCCTGGTTAAAATCTATTCCGGAGAGATATCGTCATCTATATGGAAGCAGTCATTTGGAATTGGTCATATGATCTCATTACCTAAATCAATAGAATAATTTTGGGCATCAACCGCCATTCCAATAAAGGTGTCTGCTCCCAAGGTGATACATCGAGGGTCACTGTTATCCACCAATATTCAAATGGTGTCATGTTCTAGGTCAACTAGGGGTGTTGGATGTAAATATGAACCTTGTTCTTGAAGATCATAATTCACATTTTTATATGTGTCCTGATTTTTGAGGCTCCTCCCTCCCTACATTTTTATGGCAATTATAAATTGTTGCACCTGTCGTGGGATGGTAACCTCTTCTCTCACTTGAACTTCAACCACATATGGCAGCAATTGAGCTGACCGGAATGCTTTCTCAGTGTTGTCAAAGCCAATGGGGTTACCCCAGTCTGGACCAGGTCTTGTTATAAATTACTTCCAAATTAATTGTGAATCGATTGAGAATGGCACTGCCTAAGTAAAATGTTGAGGGGACATCTTTCACAACTCAACAATTATGTGCTATGCTTTGTCGCTAATGGACATTTTTAGCATACACCTGCTAGGCAGTAGATGTATAGAAGTTGGAATTTCCAGGCCCATTTCCCAATTATCAATCAATTTAAATGTGGGAATGGTCTGATCTTTTGGGAGTTTCCTGAATAATGCTTTGCTGGTGAAGCTTCTTCCGTTATTCAGGCATACTCTGGCGAGAACAGACTCCTCCCCCTCATTTACCTGAATGGGGAAAAACAGCTGTTCACCCTTTATATGGATGTCGGTCAAGCTTTGAGCTGGTTTTTACTCATCTTTTGTCATGGGATTTGGTTTTTCCTCTGATTGTGGATTGGTATAAAACTTCAGAGTGTTTCCCTCCAGTGTGAAATGCCACTTAAAACTTGGAGGAAGGTTGATTTTCAAAAATGGAGAAGGGTTCCCTTCACCAGTTTTTTCTCCCACAGAAATGACAGTGATGTCTGGGACTTGATTGTACCTAAAATGGAATTCTATTTTGTCGGATCGCTGTTCAATCATGTGGCATGTGCCATTCAAACTTTATTTTAATTTGATTGGCCGATGAGTCCAGAGGACCTTGTTCACGCAGTCAATTAGGGGTGATAACCTCCAAAGGAGGTAATTCCCCAATGAACAAGGTGTTCCCTCTGGAGTGACGACTATTACGGGGTGTTTCACCCTACGTCACCTAATTTTGATCTCCAGATCCACAGTGCCTTCATTTCTATCGAAGTTTTGGAGCGGTCCGGGAAGAGGTTTGGGGTGAATTTGGTGACTCTCCCCCTTCCTGAATTTAGTTTGTCAAAGCCCTTTTTGGACAGAAGGGTGGCTTGGGATCCAGCCTCCACCAGCGCTGATAATGCACATTAACCCTGTACCTTGATGGTAGCATAAAATCTTCCTTCTCTCTCCTCAAGGGGGCAACAAAAATGTGCATTCTGTGCCAGCTTGGCAGTTATCTTTTTTTATATCAAACCCACCGACACTGTGTGATCTTGGACAGTTTTCTGTGTTGGAGTCCAGGAATCTGCAAAAAAAATTTGCACCAAGAAACGAGCGGGATTGGGAAGTCTCCTTTTTCCCCTGATTCTTTGCTGCACCCCTATTCCTGGAGACAGTCATCTGGGTGACATTTTGTGGGTCAGTTTCCATATTTACCCCATCAAAATCAAGGTCTTTTGGGAACCTTTTTCCCTTGTGAGGGATCCCCACATCTCTGCAAGAGAAGATTTTCTTCCCTGAATCCTCCAGGGATTCTTCTGCTTTGAAAGGGAATATGCAGACTTCCTCTACACAGTGGGTTGTCTTTAGCTTTTGATTTCTCCTACTTACTCTCCTACTTACTCTCTGTTCTTTAGGTTCTAGCTGTTCGGGGGTAGACAATAAATCAATAAATAGAAGATTTATGTTCAGGCTCAGAGGTTTCCAGGGGTTTAGTTCTGGTGGGAAAGGAAGCTTCCTCTAGGGCTTTGCATCTCCCTTCCACCTGGGCCCTATCCTCTGGAACCTGGTGGTTGTCAGGGGTTGCTTCCCATCATTGCTTCGGGGCACCAGACCCGGGTGTCGAGTTATTCTGGGCCGCAGTTTCCAGTTGAGGGTTCTGCTGAGCCCTTAACATCCGACCCAGTTCTTGAGTTAGTTGTTGGCCTTGTCGCTCCAATCGTGACATTTGTTCTGGTTGGTAGGGAGGTCTTGATCATACCTTTGCGGCTCCTGGAAAGGGCAACTGTCCCTTCTCGCAGAGTAGCTCGGGTATTGGGAGTTTCCCTGATAACTTTCCATTCTAGATCTCCCTTTTCCGTTATTTGGGAATCTATTGTCCTGGAAGCAGAGAGAGAGAGAGAGAGGATTGTTGTGAAAATTGGGGTTTGAAGGATATCTGGGAAAGCAAATTAGGGTGGGGGTGGAGTATTTCTTCACTCCTGAGGGAAATTTGGAAGGAGGTTTTGAGGGAGGTTTCCTGCGCCAATACTTACCTGATTGGACCCTGCCTTGTGCCGGGGGAGTCCATACATACCCCAGGATGGGGCTGATCCGAGGGCCTCCAGTGCTGCTTGTTGGTGGGAGGAGTATTTTTGGGCCCCCCGTCTCCAAGTCCAATGTGGGTGTATTGTTCACCTGCGCTACCTTTGCAGCGGGGGTGTGTTGGATGGTTTGGGGTTTGTAGGCTTGTTTTTGTTTTCAGAGTGCTTTTGGACCACATATATCTGGGTGTCCTGTTTTAACAACCAATCCAGGGTTCTACGCTCATGGAAATCTCTTACTACTTGGGTCATTATGTATTCTGGCAGCAAATAGAAGTATGTGTTGATGAACTCCCAGCTGCTGGTGTACACCCGCCTAGAGGTCTGAGCAGATGCTCACTTCAGCTCCCGCACAAACTCTCTAGGTGCTTGGTCTTCGCAACACTGCAGGTTGTATGCCACCATGCAGGCCTCCTGTGGGTTCCTATGAATGGAATGGTGAAGTGTTTTAGCCTCCTATTAGGTGGACCATTTTTGGTGATCTTGGTCCTCCAGCGCTGCAAAGAAGCTGGAGTATTCTGGGGAAAACCCCATTTGACAAACTCCATGGAGTTTCTATCATTCTTAATACCAAAAGAAGTCATCATTTGGTTATAAAGCTTTACATGCTCCCATACTGAATATTTGGCGTTATTATGGTAGGGAGTCATAAAGCTCTTTATGGTCTTTATCTGCCGAATTGGGTCTTTCACAAGACCTCTCTTCTGTTTGGCAGACTTTCTTTTTCGCTGCACCTAAGTCCACTCAATCTCTGACTCAAAGCTGCTGCTATTGGTGGTCCATTCCGTTTCCTCTAGATGCCCCCTACCTCTATGAGACTGGGAAAACCTCCCAGAATGACAGATTCTGGACTCTTCTCACGTGTGGTGCTGTGGGCTGTCAGGGTCATTTCCCTTGTACTGCACTTTTTGCACAGTAGAGTACTCCTCTTCCTCATCCCTCCTTCTGGGTATGGTGGGGAATTCCACCACCTTCCTGAATGTCTGGAGGTTTTTAGGATGCTATTTTGAGGCCTAAACTCTGGTCCTTCTCTTGCAAAGCGGACAAGGTGGTCCCTTTGTAAATTCATTTTTGGCCAGTCCAACTACCTTTTATTATCATATCAGAGCCCTCCTGATCGGAAGTACATGCCAGGGTATTTTTTTTAATTCCCAGACCCCAGTGGTCCAGCCACATTCCCTTCTACTGGAAAGAGAAGAAAATTCATCAATATCTGATAAGGACTGGCCTTCTGGCTCAGTTGGACTAGGCCTGGTTGAGTCCAGTTGCCTCATGTTTCCCTGTTCTTGAAAACTGCCAGGTATGACAGATGTGTTGGTGAGTTGGCTTGAGGCCCTGTTAAAGAGGTCATCACTCTGTAATCGGAGGGTGCTTTTCCATACCCTGACTGGTCAGGGTGCATCAAAGCCTGTTTATACTTGGCTATTTCACCTTCCGACCTCTCACATTTGTTTTTCTCAGTCCCTTGCTCTTGGTGATATGCAGAGGCTTGAGTTTTCAATTCTAACACCAGTGCTTGAGTGGCTTCTAGCACTTTATTTAGTCCCAATAATCGGTCTCTTAGTCCCTTCTTCTCTTATCCATGGGATGCATTTTCCTTCTGTGAGGCTTGTTTAATCTGCGCATATTCAAATTGTTTCTTTTTCAGGAGACTAATCTCCTCCACTTGTGCAATTCTGGCCTGTGCTGCTTGCCCTATGTCAACCTCTGCTTGACTCACATGTGCCATCAATTTTGCATTTTCTAGTCTCATGTCAGTCAGCTCCTGAGAACATAACCCACTTTTCTCTGCATCAGTCCTTAACTGGTGCACTACCTGAAACAGGCCACTATTCTCTTGACTTAATTTGTAATTTTCTTCCCTCAACTGCTCTCTTTGCTGTTTCATGGTGTTCAGATCTTGGTGCATCTGATCAAATTCACCCTGAGAATTAACCTCCTTAATGATTAACTGGCTGTTTTCAGCTTTCAGTTTAACCTGTGCTTGAAATGAGAAAATGCCCTCTAAGCAGGATCTATTGTGAACAACCTGCTCATTTAATTTGTGTTGATTTGCGCTTAGATTTTCAACACATTCATTATACTCCCCTTGCAGTGCAGAAATGTGAGACTCTCACACTGCATTTACTTGCTGTTGTGTCGATAACTCATCTTTTAGCTGTTGAATAATTTTTTCAAATTTTTACTCTAAATTTTGGCTCTGTTGCCTTCTAATTGTTCCAACTGTTTCTGGGCTTGATTCAAAAGCTCAGCCTGGTTTTGAACATAGGCCACACTATTCTGGTGTCTTTCTCCCATGATCAGCATATGAAAATGCATATATGCTGAGAGCTGAGCCATTTTAATTTCCACAACTTTCCATCCACTCAATGCAATTACAACCAAATGACTAGTCTGCTGCTACTGCACTGTCACAAGTGAAGACTCTCATCCAAAACCTGGCCACATGCCTTATACAGATTCAACTTTAGTTAAGCCTCCAACCCGTCCCACACTGACCCCAACAAATAACCTATGTCACTAATGGACTACGAACCAGGTAGTCTATAGTAAGAATATATATATATATTTATTTAAGGTTTGACTTTGACAGAGAAGACTAGCAACCAACCTCAACCACCAATGCGGTGGCACTACACAATAGCACAACTCCAAATTGCTTTCCGTTATTAAAACAACAGAGGTAGAATTTCGAAATATGCAATAAAAACTTACATCAGATTTGATTACAAATTAAACAATAGAAAACATTCAAAATGAATGGAAAAAATCATTTTGCAACACACATTCATAGGACAAGCAGTGCTTTGGGGTTTTGGTTTGGGAGGCAAGGGGATCAATGGGAAATTTAATTTTGCAACACACATACAATTGGGATTTAATGCTTCATAATTCTGGTTTGGGATGCAAGGGAATGAATTTCGTTTTGCACCCTCTGCATTCACTTGAAAAGCAACGTTTTAGGGGTACTTTTTTTGGGATCATGGACACCTCCCTTCCGGTCGGAGTCAGGGTTTCTGAAAGATAGTCACCCAAGTCTTTATAGTCTATACTGGCTCTAACACACTGGGCATGAGATTTGTTAATTTCAAATTCTAGCAATACTCATCCCGTGATTTTCTATATGGGAATGAATTGATTTAACTTCAATTCAATGCGCTAAGGATCTACACAGCTTCCCCTCTCCCCACGATTTAATGGAAAGGATTAAGGTGGGCTCTTCCCAACACAATTCACTGTAAATGGATAGAGTGATTTTCAATAGTAGAATTAATTTGAATTGGACTTAATACAATGTGCCAAGGGCCTTCCCAGTATCACCCTCTCTTCTCGCTATGCGAGATGGAGATTAAGGCTAGCAGTTTCCCCCTCACACTTTTGAAGGCATTTAGGATATCTCTACTTACATGGGAGGCTTTGGTCAGGGAAAAACAGCAGGGCTCTTCAGAGGACAGCACAGATCTGGTCAAGGGATTCAGTCAAGGATTTTCTCTTGCACCCAGACTCCCTCTGGCGCCTCTGATTAGGTCACAGCCAGCTTCTAGATTTCCCTGTCACTGTCTCTAATGCAATGATTGACTAGTTGTTCCTTGCAAGGGTCGGGCAGCAGGCTACCTCTCGGAATGAAGTGGAAAAGCCCTATTCTGATGCAAAATTGACCTCTTATAGGGCTGATGCACTCCTACAGTATCATAATTCCCACTGCAAGTATTGGCTCGCACTCTCCCTTCACCTCCCACCAACACGCCCACTGGCTGCTGATAGGACCAGCAGTTGGGAGATGTGTATGATGTAGGCTGAGGGAGGAAAAATATTTGTCATCTCAACATGACAAGTGGGTTTTATCTTTTTGGGTTCTGAAAATCTAACAACATGGCAAATATGCTAATTTTTCAGATAACTGCATAAATCTATATATTTTTGGATTCTACATTTCAGAAAATACTCATTCTATTTTGGCACGCCCTTCCTGGGTGGAGCCACCATTTTCTGACCTTTGGGACTGCGCTGTAATAGTTACAACTCTACACTACATACTTCCAACATTAATTTCACTGTCTATCACGCAATCAATATTTCAAATTCCTCAGATCTATGAAAACGCCAGAATCATAATTTTGATCATAACTTAAGTAATGTACATCACAACACTTCAATTTCTAAATGGTCCCAACTGGCTTTGTATCCCCTTTAAAATTAACCCAGAGTAAGCCCACTGGGACACACAATGCTCTTTTTATTTAGGAAAAAAGTGTTCAATGTTAAACATATGACAATGCATTATATGAGAGGTGGTTTCGCTTCTGATCACCCGAAACAGTTTCATTCTCTTCTATGACCAGATCAGGACATCTGGCTGGCCAATGTTTATTCTACCTTCTTCTCCTGAGCTTCAAAGGGTCTTTGTTCAGAGCTAATGCACACTTTATGGGGACCTGACCTTAAAGGTCTTTTCTGTTGGTCTTGTTATCTGTATCACTGTTTTCCAATGTCTCTCTGTATTTTTAACATTTGGACTGATAAACAGACCTGTTTCCTTGGTGGGCCCAGCTCCATATGTCTTGGGGTCAAATTTGCAGCTCAGAGAGAAAGACAAGTTGCAGTTCACTATTCTGAAAGGCTAGCATACTGCATTTCCATGTAACTTTCAACAGGGCCTGTTGTTCACAATATAATCTATCTTTATATACTGTATAAAAAGAAATAAGTGCACTCTTGGTATTTTTCAAATAAATATGCCACAGTTACATTAAAAAACTTCATTTTATGTGCTGAAATTAAGGGCCACATTACCCGGTAGGCGGTGAGCCATGGCGCTATTAGTGCCATGGCTCATGCCGGTAAAATACCGGCACCGCCTTGGCGGAAAGGGGATTTACCGCCCCATTCCAAGGTTGGAGGGGCGGTAAATCCCCTTTCCGCCATTGCCCTTCCCCATTCCCATTTCTGCTCCATAGGGCTCTATGGGAATGGGGAAGGCGCTAATTACGGCACCGCAATTTTGCGGTGCCGTAATTAGCTCTGAGGTCCCTTAGCGGGTTGGATTTTAACGCCTGCTAAAAGCAGGCGTTAAATCCCCCAACCCGCAAAGGGACCTCGTAGTAAGGCGGTAGGGATTTACCGGTATTTTACCGGTACCGGTAAATCCCTACCGCCATCCGTGTAATGAGGCCCTAAGTCTCTTTATTCCTCCTGAAGGCAATTTGTCATTCGACTTTATTTTTTCAAATGTAAGGCATCATTCCTCCTTTTTAGCTTCCAAATGCACAGTATTTCAAATGTATCTATTTCCTTCTATGTGCACTTCTGCAGCCTTAAATCTGCCACATGTGCCTTTAGACAAAGTCAGCATCTGCAGTGCCAAGTCTTTTGGAACGCAGTTAACAATATTCCAGTTCTAATTCTCACTTTTCTTCAGCTGACTGCCTGTACATTCTAACAAAATGGAGGGAGGCACATTCTCATTCATTCACTAGGCCGTACATCAAAAATCACTGTTTTGTATTGGCTTTTATATTTCACTGCAACTCCACACTTAGCCAGCTTCACTCTCACAATGGGGCCTAGCATGGTCTCTTCATCACTGTTGCTCTGGGAATGTCTTTTTACCCCCAGGTTATTGGGCAGGAGTCTTCCCAAACTTTAACATGAGAGTTTCCTTAAGTTCTGCAAAATCATGCATCTCAGATTTAGACATTTTCATAATGACACTGCAGCCAGAATGGGGCAGTCTACTGAGAAACCATGCAATACTATCAGCATCACTCACTCTGTGTACTTCACATGTATTATCAAACATCACAAGCCAATCAAATGTATCATTCTACTCCATATACACATTGAGCAGATATTTTGGGAACCTTGAATGTGAAGAGGACCCAGAACCATCTTTAGATCCTCTAGAAGAACCTTGTGAAGCCTGAAACTTGGCAAGCTCCATCTGGTGGTCTCTGTGCAAGTCATCTTCATCACCATTATGTTCACAGTATATCATTGCCTCTCAAACTATAAGGCCCTTCATTATATAGCCCTCTCAATTGGTTGGCATGCTTGTGCCATGTCTGGAACATTCAGCTCACTAGCAGCAAGTAAGCTCAAACTCCAGGTGCCAGGAAGTGGCTTGACTGTACTGCCCCACCCAATTAGCCCACCATCTCCCATGTCTTCTGCCATGAAGGCATGTGACTGCTCCTCTACACTCTTTTTTCTTGAGCCTGAGCTTCTCCTTTTCCAGGTCAAAAATGTCCTCATCCTCTGAGGTTGTGACAAAAAACAGTCCAGGAGATTCATGCTCTTCCTCCTCATCCTCAACATTAGTAACGTCAGTGGTAGCAACTCCAGTACTGCTGCTCGGTCCAACACCAGCTTCACTACTAGTACCATTAGTTCGGGGAGGTACACACTGACTTTTCTGAAAATCAAGAATGTTCACAATGAATTCAGCTGTAGTGCGAGAGACTGCCAGACCTCTGTCACTACACACCTTTTTTAAGTGATCCAATTTAGAAGAAATTAAGGAAGTGAATGTGATTGTCTCCGCGTTAACAGTTATAGTAGGTGACTGCCAACTACAAGGTCAGTCAAATATCAGTCTCCTGTATAAATGTTTTCTGGACACTCCACCAGCAAACTTCACTGAGGTGCCCAATACTGATCCTCACACACTGAACACCTAGATGTTAAGAGGAGAGGGTCATCCCACCACTGTACACCAATTTGTAAGGACTGATTTTTTATACTCTGGCCTGGTGGACAGATGTATAGAAGGCCAACCTATATAGTAATAGGGACACCTCTGGGAGCTGTAGCCAACCAGTTCAAGGGAGCAAGGTAAGTGGTCTAGGCTAAGTATCAAGAGGTGGTGAGTGTGTAAGGGGTCCACAATGAGCACACACAGGTACAGTCAACAAACACACTTAGACAATCAGTTATAAAAGTACTTCTTTACTTATGGCCATATAACACAGTGGAAAATGACTACTTACACATAATATTGTATTTGTATTTTGTTTATTAGCGCACATGGCCCAAATGCATCTGGGTGCATATTATTAGACACCACTAATAATAGACACATATATATAGTCTTCGGGGTAGTGAAAAATACATATGCAACCCCTGAAAAGGAAGGTACAGATTAGTATAAGCACTAGAGGTGCACAGAGACACAAGTCTAGCTTCAGCAGTCCATCCCTAAATTGTATGAGGCCTTGAGCCCAAATGTTTCAGCAAAGTTCCATACAGATTTGTGAAGCTGGAAAACATTAAGGTAGGGTCTTTGGGGTACAATGAACAGTTCCAAGGGTTAGGGGACAAGTTACTCTTACTAGCAAACGTGTCCTTAACTTTCAGAGTACTTGTGTTAAGAAGTAGTGACAAAGCCAAAATAATACAAAGGTTTATATTAAAGTTGTCAAAACTTATTATAGGGAGTAAGTATAAATACAACTCACCCCCATACTCTGATTCTTCGAAGGACTTGGCAGGTCTGCTGAAGAGGGTCTGAGGTCGCTTTTCCCTCCGTCAGCCTCAGCCCTTGATCCGCAGGGGCTTCAGGTTTGAGCATTTCTCCGGTCGGTGACTAATGCTGGTGCAAGGTCTTCCAGTTGAAACATGCTGCAGAACTCGATGCGGGACCCCTCTAAGGACAGGACTGAATGCAGGTAAGCAGTTTAGGATGATGGCCACCGATGCATGGTGAAGCAAAGGGATTCACTGGGCATGGTGAGACTTTGCCTCCTATTTCAGGTCCTCTTGATACTAGGACCATAACATTTTGCAGAGGTAAGTCTGACAGCACAAGATGAAGATCCCCCAAGTTCCAGGCTTCATCTCATAATGGTGGCATCTGCAGCACGGTAGCCCAAACTCTGAGCTGCTCAGCCACTGGGCAGTCCAGGAGCACTTCCGAAGGCTCTTCCCCATAGGACTACGAGCTGATGTCGAGAATGGATGTTCCCTCTATTCCAAGGATCCCAGCTCCTTCGCAGGACTGCTGGAGATCTTCCACAAGACAGGGTTCTACCAGGACAGCAGCAAATGTTGGTTGCCAGGCCTTCTTCCAATGGGTCTCCAGTCTCTTCATGGATCGTGCAGCTGGACAGGATTTCTGGCTCCTTCACTTTCTTCCCGAATCTCACTAAAGTGGATGCAGGGGTCCTCTTCTTCTGCAAACAGCCAGGTACAATCTGAACCTCCCATTGGCCAGTGACAGATCTGGCTCACACACACACAAACCAGCAGTGGTCCAATCAGGTCCAATCAGGACCACCGGTGGCAAATTCATGCATATCACTTAGAAACCCTGAAACCAGTTTGTGGACTTGGACCAGACAGTCCCAACCCAATTCCTGGCTGCAAACACCCATAGCTCTCCAATAGCCCACCAAAAGCCTCTGCTTTTCCAGACACTGGAAGTCCATATAAGGATATTCCTGGCCTCACAGGCCAGGAATAAGGGTAAAAGGCAAGACGGCAAAAGTACAAGCGAAGACCCATGTAGCACGACCATGTTAGACCACTAGCCACAGTTAGTAGCCAAATGTGGTAAATGCAGTAAGGCTAAAGTAAATTACACCAAACAATAGGAAAAAGTAATTGCTGCCAACAGCTTGTTCTTTTAGCATATCCAGAGTAAGCAAACATCCTCTGAGTGTTAGTCTAGGGCAAAACAAAAAGTGTACCCCATTTTATTGGATTGTAAGATACATTGTAGAATGATAACAAGTTACCAAAGCGATAACAAGTTACCACAAGTGGCGTAAAAGTAACAAGACTGTAAGAGGATTCAATTCAACACTACAGCTAAGTCAATGCCTAGTCTGGGATACTGAATGGAAACCCTTATTAATATATCTTTATGTCCAGTTCATGCGTTCTTGATGACTACCCTATATAACACCCCTCTCTTGGACTCCCCCTGACCCCACTGAGCCAAGAAGTAGTTCTGTTTTGCACGTTTAAAGGTTTATTTGATAATTTAAACAATATATATATATATCACGCTTTATAATAAATTAATAATTAAATATCACACTGAATCTGAGCAGTAATCAATAATGGATAGTCTGGCACTAGCACACTTGTGAATAGGAACAAAAGAATAAGGTGGTAGAGAATGCTTTATATAAGTTCAGATGGATGTAATGTTGAATGAAATGCAATACAGAAAATACTCAATATGATTTCAACAAAACAATGTAATCACTTTTCTCTGGCAATCCCCTCCCCCCTTTATGCAATGCAAGGAAATGGAAGGAAAGCACACAGTTCTCAGAAATGCAATCAAATGTAATTGAGTTCACCCCCAGCAAGCTTAGACTACAGAAGTTGGAAACACAGGCCCAAAATGCTTTTATATGTGCTGGCAATGAAGTGAAAAATATGCTAAAATGCTTTTAATTCCCTCTAGAGGTTCAGGGTGAGTGGTATCAAGTTAATATTAGTCCAGGCTCACTTTAGCAAGGATCTAGGAGTAACTAGCAGGTTAAACGAATTTTTGGCAACTGAAAGCAAGAAAACTGCTGTTTTCACACGTTGAGAAATTTGCAAATCGCGGCAAATTCGCGAGTGCGTTTTTCGCGATTGCGGCAAAACTATAGGGAATCGGAATGCGGTTCTAGGTTCGTTGAAAAGCCGCGATTCTAAGCTTTCAGAGGAAAGTTACTGCAAGTCTCTAGGACAAACGGTCACGGAGATATGAGCGATATGGTAAAGGTCGTTTTTCAGATTTGAAATGTTAAAGTTCAAAAAGACAAGTGACAGCTAGCAACTAGAAAATGACAGGTGACAGCTTTGCAAATGACAGGTGACAGTTAGGGGACAGTTCTGGTTAGATTAAAATAGATTGAATTATATTATTTTAACTAAGAGATTGGTTCTGCACAGTTCTGCTAGGTACTCACACTATATTCTTGAATTAAATGGGCCTCGCCACGGATCTGGTTAGGTTTTAGACTGGACTCTGGTCTGGTCTCGGCACTTCACAGTGATCTGGGTCAGCTCTGCTCTGCCTCTGGTTCTGGAAATTTGATAGAGTTGAAGTCTGGATCTCTGGATGTGGATAGATTGAAGTCTCTATGTTGGCTCTCTGAAGGTTGATGGAGGTAAAGTATAGATTTTCCCGGCAGAGCGTCCCGCAGCAAATGGATTTGAAGGTCCCTATCTGTCCTGTCTGTCTGCTTTTATGTGTTTTGAAAATGGGTGTGTGTGCAGCATCACTAGGCTCTATCCCTCTCCACTTGTCATTGGCCACTTCATCCTCTTCCCCTTGATTGGGGGAATGAAATGAAGTGTCATCATGATGAGGTCTGTTTATGGTACAGAGAACCCACCCCTGTCAAATTACACACAATCTATATTTTGACCCAAAAGACATATTTGCACAGGTACACATTTGTTTAAAATTACATGCACCCTTCACATATCACAGGAGGTATACCCTGTCCAAATCTGCTCTTCCTGGGAGCTTGCATTCAGAAATGGCAACATTTGCACGTTTTAACTGGTTTCGCAATATCGGACATTAACCCAAATTTACACACATGTGCGCAAGGAGTGTGGACATTACTTGATGAAGTGTCAGATTTTTAACATGCATACATTTTAAGTAATACCCTCTTAACTGCTAGCTTGCCCCCAGATCATGCCACCGGTTCTAAAAACCTCTTAAAACGTGGGCAGAAAAATCACAAGAATTATGGTATCATTTAAATAATTATGACAAGTCCGTACTATGAGTAATTCATCTTTTTCTAAAACCATATTCTGGCTACAGGGGTGTGGTTTCCCCCCAGCACAAGGTTGAATTTCTGGTTTTTCCAGTTCTGCCAAGCCAGCTTGCTCTCACAGGCAGTGCTCCTCCCCTTTACTTCCAGGAGGAAGCCACTTTTTATTACCCCTGCAATAAACCATCTGCCTGGGCCCTGGAAGGCCCATTGTTCAAGAGGAAGCCATTTATGGCCCCCTTAATAAAACATTTGCCTGAGTCAGGACAGGGCTTTGTTCAATTTCCTGCAGAGCCCAGGTAATTCAATCAGAGAAGTGTCATATCCCTTTTGGTGGGAGCAGCAAAATGCAGGTCGGCCTGGGAACACAGCTGTTGTGCAAGTCTCAACTCCTGTCGGGGGTAGCTGGTGGGCAGAATTCAGTTCCTTAAGCCAGGTTTCAGATAAAATGTCACTTTTGTTCCCCAGTTTAAGTCAAGACAAATTTTTACATATGCAGCTAGGATGCTGATTCTAAGTTTAAAACTATGACATTTAAACAATTGCAACCTATGTGACACTCAAAAGTAGGTCACTCATTTCTTTTAAACATTTAGATTTTTAGTGTCTTTCAGTCCAAATTTACTTAAACTGCTGAAATCCACAGCTCAGTCAGTCTTGTTATAAACCTTCAAGTCACTTCAGAATATAACTTTACATTGGCTCCACCTCTCAGTAAGTCTTTCTTTGGCTTGCCTTGGGTTCATTTATTCAGTTTTAAACAAAATCTGGTGGTTTTAAAACGCCGGCTTTCTGATAGTGGTGAGTACTGGTACTGCACCCCTTTTTGGGATTTAAGAAAATGAGTTCCCCACAATTCTAGGTTGCTTTTGGCAATCAGCATTGCCATTCCCAATGGTTTCAGACTACTGTGTGGGTAGTCCAATGGTGGTTTTAGGCAGTGCCCTTCTGTGCCCATAACGTCGGCAAAAATGAGTAGCAACCCATTCTTCATGCACTTCCCTGGGCATTTTCTGGGAAGCTCTGGCCATCATGATGTTTTCCATGTCAGTACTGCACAGTTTTGAGGTAGGGCTTGGATGCATGGTTAAAAACATCCCCCCTCTTGCGATGGCCATTCTGTTTCACTGATGGGACTCGCAAGACCTGGGATGTTTCCTCATCTTCTTCCAATAGACGACACAGTTCAGCATCTTTTCCTCCATCCGGTCCTGATCGATCGGTTCTCCTCGCCGGTCCTGATGGGAATATTGGGCGGTACCCTGGGCCCCTTGCGTTTCTGCTCCCAGTCTCCGGATCATCCTCCGTGGCCAGTCTACAGGTTTTCTTTTCTCCTAGGACGACAAAGGAAGAGCGGCAATACCTATTCATGGACATTTTTCCCCCACCATTGATATAGTGGGGTGGCATATAAATTTATAGTCAAAACATGAACATGCACATTTTTTTTAAATTAAGAGACAGGAACACATAAACTTGAGAAACACAGAATTTGATAGGCGATATGTAGGATATTGTAAGTTAGAACTGAATTAATCTGAGACAGTACCCTCTAGGATTCCAGAGGATTCCTCCAGTTGTTGCAGAGTGTGCCTGGGATGGCAACACTTCAACTGGTAAATGTGGACCCACTTGTATTCCCCCTCTGCCAAACCGCCTTTGGGTATGCGGATCTTGTAGGCCACAGGGGAGATTTTGTCTATAATCTCAAAGGGTCCCTTCCATGTAGGCAAAAATTTTCGCTGTTTTGCCTGGTTCCTTTGGAAATTGTATAGATAGACCCGGTCCCCCACCTGATATTCCTTCCTGGAAGTCTTCAGGTCATAGTGGGTCTTCATGCTATCAGCTGATCTTTCTAGATTCTGCTGAGCATAAGCAAAAGCATGTTGAAGGTGTTTCCTTAAATTCTCCACATACTCATGAGTTGTGGAGGCATTTATTAGTGTCTGCTCTTGGGTCCTGTAGAGCAAATGCTGAGGAAGCACCATCTTGCGTCCAGTCATCAACTCTAATGGTGACATTTTGGTTGCAGATGAAGGGGTAGATCTGATGGCCATTAGGACCAGAGGTAATCGGATATCCCAACTTGGCCCAGAATCTGCCACAAACTTCTTTAATATGCTCACAATGGTTCGGTTATATCTCTCAACTGCCCCAGAAGAAGCTGGCCTGTAAGCAATATGTAACTTCCTTTTGACCCCCAGTATCTCCCACATCTTTGTCATTACTTCACTGGTGAAGTGGCTACCCCTGTCTGACTCAATCCTTTGAGGTAGACCGAAACGGGAAAAGATGTGGTTAATCATCAGGGCAGCTGCAGTTTCTGACTTGCAATTTGGGGCTGGGAGACATTCCACCCACTTGGTAAACAAGCATGTCACAGTCAACATGTACTTATTCCCCATAGCAGAGCGAATCACGGGGCCTACAAAGTCGATTTGTAAATCTGACCATGGCAGTGTCATCCCCCTCTTTTGGAGAGGCGCACGGTGCGTGAGGGATGATGGCTGAAATTGTGCACACACAAGACACCCCTTCAAGTATTGGTCAAGGTCCTGCCCCATGTGTGGCCAGTATGCAACCTCTCTTAAGATTTCCAATGTTGTGTGAAACCCCCTATGACCGGCGGTGGCCGCATCATGGGTGTGACTTAACATCAGGCTTCGGAATGAGGTAGGAACCACCCACTGATCGTGGCCAGCTTTGGATTTCCTTACCAACAAACCGTCTTGGATTCGGAACATTTTTGGACATTTCATCAACACTCTTAGGTCCTCTTTCCCAATATAATCGGTATCCGTTTGGGGAAAGTTCTCAGGGTCCTCAAGGTGCTGGTAAAATTTACCAAATATTGGATCCCCCTTCTGAGCGGTAATCAAATCAGCATCAGGGGTCTCCTTGCTCCATTGTGCAATTGAAAGGTCATTGTGAGCATTTGTCTGGGACCTAGTGATAGCAGTGACCTGGATTTCCCCCAACAGGGACTCAATCTCAATTAGATCCCCTTGGATGGCCCCGGTTTTGGCCAGCTGATCAGCTAAGTCATTTCCAGTTTTGTCTGGTCCCTCTACTTTGGAATGACCCTTGATCTTTTTCCAATAGATGGTCATCTCATTCGAGGTGACCAGATCATCAATGTTTTGGATCAACTTCCCATGTTTCAAGGGTTTGTTATTAGCACATAACATGCCTCTGGTTTTCCAATTAACCAGGTGCTCCACGAACCCGTTCCGTACATAATCCGAATCTGTGATTATGACCAGTTCGTGGAGTTGATGCTGGACAGCAGTGAGGATGGCCTGATGCACAGCCATCAATTCTGCCACCTGACTACTTCGGGGACCAATTTTGTATCCAGCAGAGGGTTCTGGGGACTCATTCACCCATGCATTCCCTACGCCGGCCACCAGTTCTTTCTCCCCGTCGTTGTCAACATGGTACGAGCATCCATCCACATAGACAGTGGGCATTCCCTCACACTTGTCCTCTTCAAAGACTTTGTGGGGGGAATTAAGGTATGCCTCCATGTTGTCCTTTATTTTTAGACTTTCGTCCTCGAGACAGTTTTCTCTGGCACAATCATGCAAGTCAGCCAGACCTTGCGCGAGGGGACTCTTCTTGTTTTGGCCATATCTGACCTCCACAGGAAAGCCTTGCATTGATAGAATCCAGGAAGTAATTCGGGAATTACTCACATTTCAAGCCCAGATTCTATCACTTTGGAGATATTGCAGAGGCTGGTGTGGAGTCTCCACTATAATGTGTTCCCCATGGATAAACGGGCGGTAATTCTTCAATGCCCACACCGTTGCCAGGAGTGCCTTCTCACAATCGTTGAATTTTTCCTCCACAGAGGATAAAGTTTTGCTCGCATAGGAGATTACTTTATTGACCTTGTCATGCTTTTGGTATAATACTGCCGTCAAGCACGTATTAGAGAACCCCGTCTCCAGGAAGAACTCCTTGTTTCTGACAAGGTAAGCTAGGCAGGGCGCTTGTGAGAGGCTTCTTTTGAGTTGTTTTACTGCATCGGCTTGTTCTGGACCCCATTCCCACTTGACCCCCCCCTTCAGGAGATGAATCAGGGGTCTGGTGATCTCTGCGTAGCCCTCAATGAACTTTCTGCTGTAATTAGTCAGCCCAAGGAGGCTCCTTAGTTCCCGCAGCGTTGTGGGGTCTTTCAGTTTCTGAAGTGCTTCCACTTTCTTTTCCTGGGGACAGAGGCCCTGAGCAGTAATCTCATGCCCCAAAAAATTAACACGGGTTCTACACCACTGTGCTTTCTGAAAGGAAAGTTTTGCTCCGGCGGCCCTCAACTGCGTCAGAACATAACGGATCTCACTATGTGTTCCTCCACAGATGAACTTTTGATGAGGACATCATCTACATAAGCCAGGTTACCCCTCGCACCCAGGTCGGGCATGGCCTTATGTAGGAAAATATTGAACTCATTAATTACCGGCGTTAAGGTATCCGAAGGGAGTCCGGGTCCATGTGTACTGCTGGCCCCCAAAGGTAAAAGCCAGCTTGTATTGGTCCTCCCTACTGACCGGCACGGTCCAGTATCCATTGGTCAGGTCTATTGCAGTGAATACCTGTGAACCCTGAATCTGGGCCAGCCCTTGGTCAATGTAGGGCAGAGGCCATCGGGAAGTATGGACCCGTTTGTTGAGCTCCCTGAGGTCAGCGCAGAGTCTCCACTGGCCGTTTGGCTTTAATATTCCCAGCACCGGATTATTGAAGGTGCTGTGGACGGGACGGATTATTCCCCGGGACTCAAGGTTCTTAATTATTTCAGTAAGGGACTCCATTGATGCGAGAGGCAAGCGATATTGCTTCACAAACACAGGAGTCATGCCAGGGTCCGTGGGGATTGTTGTTGTGTGGATGTCAGTGCGACCACAGTCATATGAGTCTACCGCAAAGAGATCTTGGAAATCCAAGAAAACTTGTTTCAACTTTTGCTTCTGTTCCAGAGTCACACAGGCGTCAGCTAGGTTGACTCTCTCTTCCACCATCTGCCTGAAGCCTGGAAAGACTTCTGGTTTGGCTATTTCAGCGGCCTCCTCCAGCTGGGTGGAGAAGTCCCTGGTCAGAGTGCTGATTTGGACTGGGGGCTTCAGGTGGGAAAGGCAGCCCTCATGGACCTGGAAAATCACCTCAACCCTCCTGAAGTCACAAGTCACATCTTCCTTACCATAGGGGCAGGAAGTGTACACCAGGAAGTTCCCCCCGTGCCGGGTAAAAATCCTGTCTGGTGTTGTATTGTCATCACTGTCACTGTCAAAGCAGTCCTTGGGGATTGGCCCTAACAGTTCATTACCTAAATCTATGGAAAAATGTCGGTCATCAACCGCCATTCCAATAATGGTGCCTGCGGCTAGAGTAATACTCTTTAAGTCGCTGTTATCCACCTCTATTGGAATGGTGTCATGTTCTATGTTGACTAATGGAGTTGGGTTTACCCCCAACCCTTGCTGTTGGAGAGAAGCGTTTAGATGTATGTAAGCATCAGGGTTTTGCAAATATTGTCCTCTTTTAACTTTCACTTCCAGGGAGAATTGTCGGGTCCTTTCTGGGATGGTGACTTCCTCTTTGATCTGAATTTCAACTGCATAAGGGAGCAATTAAACTGACCTAAATGCTTTTTCTGGATCATCAAAGCCCATGGGATTATCCGCTAATCGGGACCAAGCTTTGAAGTTTATTAGGTCCAAACTAATGGCAAAGCGATTGAGAATGTCACTGCCTAAGTAAAAAGCGGCAGTGACGTCTCGCACGACCCAACAATTATGGACTATGCTCTTGTTGCCAATGGAGATTTTGAGCATACACCTGCTTGGCAGGAGATGTTTGGAATTAGGTGCTTCCAGGTCCATTTCCCATTTGTCTATCAGTTTGAAGGTGGGAATGGCTGGATCTTTTGGGAGTTGGCGGAACATGGCTTCGCTGATGAAGCTCTTACCGTTGTTCACACACACTCGAGCGAGAACAGATTCCTTCCCATCATTTAATTGGACAGGGATGAACAACTGCTCTCCAATTTGCTGAATATCAGCCAGGCTCTGAGCTGATTTCACATCTTTCTGGACTATAGGAGTGGGAGTTTCTGATTGTGGATTAGTATAGAATCTCAGAGTGTTTCCTTCCAGCGTGGAGTACCACTTTAGACTGGAAGGAAGGTTGATTTTCAGAAATAGAGAGGACCCTCCATCACCAGTCTGTTGTCCTACTGCTACTACTGTCACGTCAGGAATTTGGCTATTCTGGAAGTGAAATTCTACTTGGTCAGATTTTTGTTCAACCATGTGGCAGGTGCCGTTTAAACTAACATGGTTGACACTCTGTTTTAATTTTATGGGTCGGCTAGTCTGGGTCCAGAGGACCTTGTTTACGCAATCTATTAGGGGTGACAACCTTCTCAGGAGGTCATTCCCTAGTAAACAAGGGGTGCCCTCTGGAGTCACAACTATGACCGGGTGTTTCAACTTGTGTCGCCCAATTTTAATGTCCAAGTCTGCCGTCCCCTCGACAGGAATTTCCTTCCCGTCAAAGTTCTGCAGTTGTCCAGGAAGAGAGGTGAGAGGAATTTGGTAATTCTCTCCCCTTCCTGCATTCAGTTCATCAAAGGCCCTTCTGGACAGAAGGGTAGCTTGAGATCCTGTGTCCACCAGCGCTGAAATCGTACCCTGCCCCTGCACTTGTACCGGGGCGTAGTATCTTCCCTCCTTCTCCTTAAGGGGGCACAGATAATGCACATTTTTGGACTACTGGTGGGCTAACTTTCTGGTTTTGGACATTGCTAACGAAGAGATTTGGGCAGAATTCTGTGGAGAGCCTTGGGAATCTGAAAGAAAAAGTTGGCAACTGGAGATCAGAGCCATTGTGGGTTCCCCTGGCTCCGGTTCTGGGCCGCCCCCCCCTTTTTGAAGGCAGTCACCAGGATGGGTTTGAACCAGGGGATTTTCTTGCTGTTGGTTCTGGGATGAGATGGTGGGCGGCGGTAGCTCAGTCTCCACCTCTCCCCAGTCTGGATTTGCATCCCTAGGGACCCATTTTTCCTTGGGAGGAGTTCCCCCATCTCTGAAGGAGAAGATCCTTTTCCCAGGATCTTCTGAGGATCCTTCTCCTTCAAATTGGAAGATCTGTACCTCCTCCTCAAACTGAGTCTGTTTGGGTCTTTTGTTTCTCCTACCCCCCCTCTGCTCCTTAGGAGGCAGACTTTCAGGGGCAAGAGATTTTGTTTCTGGTTCCTGGGTTTCCAGGGGCTGTTTACAAGTGAGGAAGGAAGCTTCCTCCAAGGCTTTACACCCCCCTTCCCTTTGTGCCTCCTCCCTGGGAACCGGTGAGTTATCGGGGTGCTGCCCCCGTCATTGTTCTGGGGCACCAGGTCCAGAGTTGGGTGCGTGCTGTGCCGGCATGCCGATCTGAGGGTTCTGCTGAGCCCTCAATATGTGACCCAGATCCCGCGCCATGTTTTGAACCTGGCGCTCTAACTGGGAAACCCGCTCAGGCTGATACGGGGCCCTGTTTTCTCCCCTGGGCTGATCCCGGGAAGGGTAGCTATCCCTTCTTTGGTAGTACCCCTGGTTGGGAAGATTTGGATACCCCTCCACCCTTGGCCTCCCCTCTCCCGGATTCGGTTGTCTGGGCTCAGGGAATTGGGGAAAGAAGGGTGGAGGATTTTGGGGCTGGAAATTGGGTGGATACCTGGGGAAAAAGTTCTGCCCAGGATTTGGAGAATTTCTGCCCTCCTGTGGGAAGTTGGGAGGGAAGTTCCCTGGGTTAGGTGCTTGGCTGGATCCCCCCCCTTGGGCTGGAGGAGGGCACACATAACCCAGGATGGGTCTGTTTCCCTTGTAACGGGGGCTTACATAATCAGGAGAGCGAGGGACCCCATTTGTGGGGCTGCCTCCCTGGCTCCCTGTCTGTGACTGGCCCGAGGACCTTCTGGGCCTAGCATTATTAGGTGCAGGTGGGTTTTTAGGCCCCCCCATCATCAAATCTAAAACGGGGGTGACCTTTACTTCTGCCACCTTGGCAGCAGCAGGGGTGCTGTTGGTTTTGGGGTTTTTAGGCTGGTTTTTGTTTTCCACCGGTTTCTGCACCTCGTAGATGCGGGTGGCTTGTTCAATGACCCATTCTAAAGATCTTTTCTCATGAAAATCTCTCACGAGCTGGGTCATTATGTATTTGGGCAAGGCATGGAAAAAAGTATTAACAAATTCTCTGCTGTCTGTGCGCACCCTTCTGGTGGTCTGCGCAAAGGCACGTTTCAGTTCTTGCACGAATTCTTGTGGGGCCTGATCCTCCCCACATTGCAAATTGTAGGCTGCCTTGCGAGCCTCTTGGGGATTTCTGTGAACAGAAAAATGTTTTAATATGGCCGCCCTATAGGTGGACCACCTGGAATGATTTTCGTCCTCCAGCCCTGCAAAGAAACTGGAGTACTCTGGGGAGAATGTCCACTTTACATATTGGATACAGCTTTGGGTGTCCTTCAAATGAAAAGTCTCCATCATTTGCTCATAGAGCTCCAAGTGTTCCCAAACAGAATACTTGGCGTTCTTATGATAAGGCGTGATGACGCTCCTGATTGCCTTAATCTGTTTCAATGGGTCCTTAATCAAGGCCCTTTTTGCCTTATTGGCCTTTTTGGTTCGGGTAACCCTTGTCCATTCATCTTCTGACTCAGAGGCACTGCTCCCAGAGGTTCCCGTCTGTTCTTCCAGGTTTTCCCAGATTCTGCGAGCCTGGGAATGGCTGGCAGAATGTGGGGACCTGGTCTCCTGTGTCCTGTACCGCTCAGAGGAGTCTTCAGATCCCTCCTTGCTGCCAGGATTTGATGGGTACCCCCCCACTGACCTAACTGGGCAGAGGTTTTCAGGATGCCCTTAATGGGCCTACTCTCCTGGGGTTCCCCATCAAATTGCACTGTGCTTGGGTGCCCATACCCGGATGCCCGCCCCTCCATTCCTGGGTGGTACTGGCCTATGAGCCCCATGCTTCTGGCTGGATAGTAATCTGCCATCCCTGTGGCCCTGTGCTCATGTGCGCCAGGGGACATGGGGGTGGCAGAGTCCAGGGACTGAGAGAAATAAAGGCCTCTGGTACTAGCGCTCCTGGGGTTATGCTCAGGAGTTTCTCTTTCCCAGCGAACCTCATCTCTATCCGCCCCTGCTCCCTGTTGCAATGCAAGAGCCTGCGCCTTCAGTTCCTCAGTTAAGGCCTTACTAGACTCTATCAGTCTCCCTTGCATCGCTACCTGTTGTTGGAGCCTATCATTGTGCTGGCAGAGAGCCTCATTCTCTCTCTGCGTTTCCTGATTGGTCCTGGAGCACTGGGCCAGTCTTTGCTGCAGGAGGGTTACCTCCTGAGCTGTGTCCCTATTGGCCTGCTCCTTTCTTGCCAGAGCATCCTCCACCTTCCTGGTGTGCTCTAACAAGTTATGGTGTTCTTTTTGGAGGTCATCCAGTCCCTGGAGGGCCAGGTGATTTTCTTCCATTTTCCTTTTTAAGTGGCAGACTTCCTGGCCTAATGTATCCCTTTCCTGACTAAGAGCCTGCATCTGTGCCGCCAGGTCGTCCCTTTGCCTTTGGAAGGCACCAGCTTTCTGGCGCTCCTGGTCAAATTCTGCCTGGGTATCCAGGTCTTTCAAAATCAGTTTATTGCTCTCTGCCTTCTCCCTATCTAGGTGGCTTTGCAGGGTGACTACCTGCTCAGCACATGCCCTATTGAAGTCTAACTGTTGCTCCAGCTTTTTCTGGCTCTGCAGTAGGGAGTCCAAACCTTCTTGGTACTCCTTCTGCAAGGCCAGAAATCTGGTATCCTGGTCAGCCTTTTCCTGATGCAGGATGTCCATATCCCTCTTTGTTTTAATGATGTGCTGTCTACTCTCATTTTCTGACTCCTGGCTCCCCTGCAGCATCTGCTCAGAAGAGACCAGGTCAGATTGGACCTTCTCTAACGCCATCTGTCGCTTATTCGCCAGATCTTGGCTTTCAGTACATTTATCCTGCATGTGTCACATATATAGGTACAGGTATGCCGCTATCCTAACCATCTTGTCTTGTTCATCCTTAGCCTTCGGGGCCAAATATAGTTCAGTCAGGGCCACATGTAGGGGACCCTGATCTCCCCATATATCTGACCCTGTTTCCGTGATATGGGGTGCGATTGCTTGCAACCAGACCGTCTGGTCCTGATGAGTCCACTCACCTCTCACAAATAACTTATGTAAGAAGTGCTCTCTGGCTATTTTCATATCTACCAAGGTCGTCATTCTGGAATTTGAGTTCCTTCCTGACTTAGAGAAGTTTATATTATATTTTTGCAAAACAGACCTTTTCCTTAGAGCATTCCTTTGAGGAGTGCTTTACAGCGTAACACAGCTTGTGCTCCGACCGGATATGTGTATCTGGTCAGCTGGCACGCTGTATTAATCTGCACAAGTGATAGATCTAATCCAAACATCCCGGACGAGCCCCCAATTTGTAAGAGGATTCAATTCAACACTACAGCTAAGTCAATGCCTAGTCTGGGATACTGAATGGAAACCCTTATTAATATATCTTTATGTCCAGTTCATGCGTTCTGGATGACTACCCCTATATAACACCCCTCTCTTGGACTCCCCCTGACCCCACTGAGCCAAGAAGTAGTTCTGTTTTGCACGTTTAAAGGTTTATTTGATAATTTAAACAATATATATATATATCACGCTTTATAATAAATTAATAATTAAATATCACACTGAATCTGAGCAGTAATCAATAATGGATAGTCTGGCACTAGCACACTTGTGAATAGGAACAGAAGAATAAGGTGGTAGAGAATGCTTTATATAAGTTCAGATGGATGTAATGTTGAATGAAATGCAATACAGAAAATACTCAATATGATTTCAACAAAACAATGTAATCACTTTTCTCTGGCAATCCCCTCCCCCCTTTATGCAATGCAAGGAAATGGAAGGAAAGCACACAGTTCTCAGAAATGCAATCAAATGTAATTCAGTTCACCCCCAGCAAGCTTAGACTACAGACGTTGGAAACACAGGCCCAAAATGCTTTTATATGTGCTGGCAATGAAGTGAAAAATATGCTAAAATGCTTTTAGAGGTTATCTAGAGGTTCAGGGTGAGTGGTATCAAGTTAATATTAGTCCAGGCTCACTTTAGCAAGGATCTAGGAGTAACTAGCAGGTTAAACGAATTTTTGGCAACTGAAAGCAAGAAAACTGCTGTTTTCACATGTTGAGAAATTTGCAAATCGCGGCAAATTCGCGAGTGCGTTTTTCGCGATTGCGGCAAAACTATAGGGAAACGGAATGCGGTTCTAGGTTCGTTGAAAAGCCGCGATTCTAAGCTTTCAGAGGAAAGTTACTGCAAGTCTCTAGGACAAACGGTCACGGAGATATGAGCGATATGGTAAAGGTCGTTTTTCAGATTTGAAATGTTAAAGTTCAAAAAGACAAGTGACAGCTAGCAACTAGAAAATGACAGGTGACAGCTTTGCAAATGACAGGTGACAGTTAGGGGACAGTTCTGGTTAGATTAAAATAGATTGAATTATATTATTTTAACTAAGAGATTGGTTCTGCACAGTTCTGCTAGGTACTCACACTATATTCTTGAATTAAATGGGCCTCGCCACGGATCTGGTCAGGTTTTAGACTGGACTCTGGTCTTGTCTCGGCACTTCACAGTGATCTGGGTCAGCTCTGCTCTGCCTCTGGTTCTGGAAATTTGATAGATTTGAAGTCTGGATCTCTGGATGTGGATAGATTGAAGTCTCTATGTTGGCTCTCTGAAGGTTGATGGAGGTAAAGTATGGATTTTCCCGGCAGAGCGTCCCGCAGCAAATGGATTTGAAGGTCCCTATCTGTCCTGTCTGTCTGCTTTTATGTGTTTTGAAAATGGGTGTGTGTGCAGCATCACTAGGCTCTACCCCTCTCCACTTGTCATTGGCCACTTCATCCTCTTCCCCTTGATTGGGGGAATGAAATGAAGTGTCATCATGATGAGGTCTGTTTATGGTACAGAGAACCCACCCCTGTCAAATTACACACAATCTATATTTTGACCCAAAAGACATATTTGCACAGGTACACATTTGTTTAAAATTACATGCACCCTTCACATATCACAGGAGGTATACCCTGTCCAAATCTGCTCTTCCTGGGAGCTTGCATTCAGAAATGGCAACATTTGCACGTTTTAACTGGTTTCGCAATATCGGACATTAACCCAAATTTACACACATGTGTGCAAGGAGTGTGGACATTACTTGATGAAGTGTCAGATTTTTAACATGCATACATTTTAAGTAATACCCTCTTAACTGCTAGCTTGCCCCCAGATCATGCCACCGGTTCTAAAAACCTCTTAAAATGTGGGCAGAAAAATCACAAGAATTATGGTATCATTTAAATAATTATGACAAGTCCGTACTGTGAGTAATTCATCTTTTTCTAAAACCATATTCTGGCTACAGGGGTGTGGTTTCCCCCCAGCACAAGGTTGAATTTCAGGTTTTTCCAGTTCTGCCAAGCCAGCTTGCTCTCACAGGCAGTGCTCCTCCCCTTTACTTCCAGGAGGAAGCCACTTTTTATTACCCTGCAATAAACCATCTGCCTGGGCCCTGGAAGGCCCATTGTTCAAGAGGAAGCCATTCATGGCCCCCATAATAAAACATTTGCCTGAGTCAGGACAGGGCTTTGTTCAATTTCCTGCAGAGCCCAGGTAATTCAATCAGAGAAGTGTCATATCCCTTTTGGTGGGAGCAGCAAAATGCAGGTCGGCCTGGGAACACAGCTGTTGTGCAAGTCTCAACTCCTGTCGTGGGTAGCTGGTGGGCAGAATTCAGTTCCTTAAGCCAGGTTTCAGATAAAATGTCACTTTTGTTCCTCAGTTTAAGTCAAGACAAATTTTTACATATGCAGCTAGGATGCTGATTCTAAGTTTAAAACTATGACATTTAAACAATTGCAACCTATGTGACACTCAAAAGTAGGTCACTCATTTCTTTTAAACATTTAGATTTTTAGTGTCTTTCAGTCCAAATTTACTTAAACTGCTGAAATCCACAGCTCGGTCAGTCTTGTTATAAACCTTCAAGTCACTTCAGAATATAACTTTACATTGGATCCACCTCTCAGTAAGTCTTTCTTTGGCTTGCTTTGGGTTCATTTATTCAGTTTTAAACAAAATCTGGTGGTTTTAAAACGCCGGCTTTCTGATAGTGGTGAGTACTGGTACTGCACCCCTTTTTGGGATTTAAGAAAATGAGTTCCCCACAATTCTAGGTTGCTTTTGGCAATCAGCATTGCCATTCCCAATGGTTTCAGACTACTGTGTGGGTAGTCCAATGGTGGTTTTAGGCAGTGCCCTTCTGTGCCCATAACATCGGCAAAAATGAGTAGCAACCTATTCTTCATGCACTTCCCTGGGCATTTTCTGGGAAGCTCTGGCCATCATGATGTTTTCCATGTCAGTACTGCACAGTTTTGAGGTAGGGCTTGGATGCATGGATAAAAACATCCCACAAGCCTAAGGGAAACAATGTTTCACAGTACTGACAGAGTGAAGGACATGTCAGTTTCCCCATGACAGATGATCAAGAGCCAGTGTATTGAAGCTGAAGACTTCACTGTACTGCAAAAAGAGCAGGTCAGAATCAAAAATAACAGAGAAAAGGTTGGGAGTCCATAGAAATGGAAGGAAAGTTGCTGTAAAGACAAACATTTCCTAACAACTGTTAGGACTGATTTCTACACTCTGGCCTGGGGGACAGATTTATATAAAGACAACCTATATTGTTTGTTTGTTTGTTTTATTTATAACGCGCACCTGACCCAAATGTAACTGGGCGCTTGTGTGAAAGGTAATGGTTACATGGCACAGTATAAACATTTTTATACAAGAGAGATGCGATTTATACAGTCAGGATATATTTACAAGGCACAGTATATACATTTTATACAGGAGAGATGCAGTTTATATAGTTTGGATATAATTGCATGCATGAGTATTTATATTGGTCGCTATACATGGAAGATATGTTATAGCATTATGTCATAGCAGTAGTAACAGTGGACTGTTCGCTAAGTGTAGGAATGTTATTCGGTTGGTAGACATCATGTGCTTTTGTACAAGGCTATGTGTGGCTTGTTTTGTTGTTGTCGTGTAGGGAAGTGTGTGCGGATTGTTGTGCTGTACAGGTATGGTTACGTTTAGTTAGGCGTTTGAGAGGTGTGTGCAGAAGGATACATTTTTTTGAGTAGGGATGATTATTGGCAGTGCCTTATCCTACGCTGTTTTGATTGACTGTTTCACTTATCCTACTCCCTATAGTGTATTCCGGTGTGATACACTTGCCCTTCATATGATGTGTGCAGAATAGTGGGTCCCTAAAAAGCTGTAGCTTCCCCTCTAGTACATTTTCGGTGTGCTGCAATTACTCCCCCATGGGTTCCTCAAGGTTGGGATGTGTTCCCTGTGTCCTGCGGTCCATCAGTTCAGACCTGTGCTCCTCTTCCCTTTTTAATTCAAGCTTTCTTTCAGTGGTCCAATTAAGTCAAACCCATCTCTGCCCCCTGTTTCTCCTTTGACCATCCATAGGGAAGGGTAAACCTAGGTCTTCTACCCATTCAGACTGCTCTTGTCTACCCTGGACTTTATTCCGGTTCGGCATATTCCACAGTCTTTCTCTGCTGTGTGTTCATTTCATGGGGAGACAATGTTGTTCATTCATTTTCATCCCGTTCAGAGTTAAAGAGACAGGTTTTTAGAAGTGTTCTGAATTTTAGGTGGTCCTTCATAGTTCTAATGTCTTTGGGGAGGGAGTTCCAAAGTTGTACAGCTAAGCAGGAGAATGCTGATCCACCAAGTTTCTTTCTCGTGTACGGATTAGGTGCTAGCCGGATGTCTTCTCTGGATCTCAGTGTTTTAGTCCGGTTGAATATGGTGATTGTCTTTTGTATGAATTCCACTCTTAGGCTGTCGATTGCTCTGTGGGTTATGCACATAGTTTTTGAAGGTAATTTATTGTTGGAAAGGGATCCAATGTAGCATCCTTAGCGCTGGAGTGATGTGGTCCCTTTGTGGGAGTTTTAGGCAAAGTCTGACAGCTGAGATCTGAATACATTGCAGTTTCTTCAGTAAATAGTCCAGCATCCCTAGGTATACGCTCCTGGCATAGTTTATCCTTGATGTGAGGGAGCTGATGGCCAGTGTTTTGTGCATGAAGAAGAGGAATGGTAGAATCTATTTGATTGGGTGTAGATGGAAGAAGCATTTTTTAATTATTGAGTTTACTTGTGGTTCTAAGGTTGGCTCGTTGTCCATTAGGATTCCTATGTTTTTGATAATTTTGGATAGGGTGGGTGTTGTTACCAGTTCTGTGGGCCATGGGATACACTGGTTGCATCCTTAGTTGTTTGATGTAACCATGATTTCCATCTTGTTCCGGTTGAGTTTGAGGTTGTTAGTGTTCATCTATTGGTAGATTTCTTTGAGACAGTCTATTAGCGTTGTGTTCTGCTCTTGTTCATTGCTGAGTTTGTAGATGATTTGGGTATCGTCTGCGTAGTTGCAGCAGGTGAAGCCGTGTCTTTTGATGAGGTTAATTAGTGGCGTCATATAGATGTTGAAGAGGAGAGGGGATAACAAGGATCCTTGTGGTACTCCTCAGTTGGTGGCCAACGGAGCGGATTTGAATGGTTTAATCATATTGTTTCTTTTCTTTAGGATCCCTATTTCTTCTACTCTCTTTATGAGGACTTTATTGTCGACTGTGTCAAATGCAGCACAGAGGTCGAGTGGTATCCGTGCTGAGTTCGTGTTGGAGTCTGCGTTGGTTTTTAGGTTGTCCCATATAGAGAGAAGCCATCTCTCATTATATGCACTCAATTGCAAAGGTTTCAGTTTATATGTGGCACTAAGATGCCTCGTAACAGCCATCCAAAGCTAAAAACTCAGAACTATTTGTGACACCGTTGCAGTTCACGGTGCATGTATTTTTCAGAGTGAAACGTGAAACACAGACTTTGAAATCCCATTGTAAGGGTAAGGATTTGTTTTTATGTTTTTATATTTAAACATGTAGACATTTTGTGAACTGGTTTATCTGATGCATTGGGGCATAGCTTTCCCAACACTTAGACCTGGGACATCCCGGATGTGATACCCGAAACTGGCCCGATTACTTACCGGTAATCAGTAATCATCAATATTCAGAGTCCAGGTCTTCCTTGTCACAGTCGTTGACATGATAGAATAAGCACTGTGACGAGGAAGACGGACAAGGCTTGTGTTTGCCCCATCTCGGCCTGATTCATCATCCGAAGGCAAGGGCATGACATCATTGCACCTGGATTGTTTTCTTTCATGAAGGCGGATGTAACCAGAGACAAGGCCGTCGCGTCGTCGAGTCGCACCAAGGTATATCCCAACGCACCGCCTTTGATGTGTCGCTTTGGTTTTTATGACGCACTATAATATACGGAAAGAAGCCCCAGTATGCCCCTGGCTGTGTGTGCATGTACCTGCTACATGTGCTGTGGGACTAGGCTATCGTTTCTTGAACAGAAAGGAGCGCTCTGTTACAATTGAGAATCCTCTCCGGGCTAGTCCGTGTGAAATTACATCTCTTGAGCCAACACGAGAGAATCTCAATCAAAACACAGATTCACTTACAAAAGTGTCCTAGACTAAGCTTCTATTACACATTGCTGCACCACAGTCTGTGAGCCATCCCCCGTAGCCATCTTCCCAAGCACGCAAGTCCCACTGGAAACATTTGGAGTGGTCATGCGGTTAACTGCGTATTATACCACAGAACTGCGATAGCGAGGTTTTTTTTTTTTGTTAATCCGTCAAAGAATGTGGAAAGCGCAGAACAGTTTGAAGAAAAACAGGCACACTTAGCAAGACTCCCACAAAAGTAAGGGAGTTGGCAGATAAGCTGTAGGCTGGCCAGTCAATTAATAGTCTGATCTATTGTCGCGGCTCATATATCGCACTTTGCTTGAGAAACCAAAACAAAGAAAAAAACTAAACACAGGGAAACAGAACTGCTTATCTTGGAGATAAACTGCGCCGGCCAGAGGTGGAGAAGCTCCAATGTAAGCCTATTGAGAGAGCTAAAGCACTTGCTGCGTCAGGCCCGCTCTCTGACGGCAGGGCCAGGCCAAGATAAATGTAAGTAAACAGACCGCGGAGCTTGCCGTGATTGCGTGAGAAGGCTGGATTGCCGCCTTTGCCAGGCACGCTGATTGCTTGCGTGCGTACAAACCTCCCTGCTGTCTAAGAGATATAGAGTTGGGATACATCAAATCCACTGGCGTGCTTGCTGCGTGTGACGCTAGTGAAACAAATATTTGTGTCTCGGAGCCCATTAAAACCTCAGGAATGTTCTTGCTTTGCTGTGCAGGACTGATTAATGAAAGTGCGCGCCTTGAGGTCTGATGAACGCAATGGGATGCTGAGAGAAAGAGCAGAAAAGGGGCCGTAGCCTGCATGCATGTCTCATATACCGAGGTACTCCTCAGATGGCCACAGATTTTAAAGTGGACCTTGCTAAATGCACAGTAAAACAATGCTTTGAGGTCTCCAACTAGTGTTATAAAAGGTTCTGTAGCTTCACAAATTGCTTAGGTTGAAAGTGTTGAAATGAGTGAGAAATACAACTTTGACAAGAGCAAAATTGCAGTGTCCATCCAATTTCCAACCAAAAGTTGTATATATGACTTCTTGGGTTTGGCTACCTTTACATCCATGCCATAGCCTGAGAGCACAGTTCACGTTTGGATAGCTCAGGGGCAATGTGCTCGCCATGGAAGCAAGACGACACGGAGCAACACAGGTTCGATCCCGGGTCCACGCTTAGAAACCTCTGGGTATTGAGCGCGTTATAAATAACCAATCATATCATATCATATCACGTGCCCCTTTGCAGTAATGATCGGGAGAATCCCATCAATGTAACGCCCTGATCAATGGTGGGCGAAGATTACGTTGCGTGGGGGGGCAGAGTGTGAAGGGTGGCTGAACAGGTTGGTGTGACTCTGTCCTAGGGCTCAACGGTGATTGCCCCTCTCCACCCCCGCTGGCCTTGGGCAACATGTGAAATACCTGATGTGTGCAGATGATCTGGTCATACTAGCAGTCACTAAAGGAGGACTCTATTTAGTTATTTAGTTGAGCATTTATTAAGTGCCCTAAGCCTGTGGGCATCAGGGTGCTGGTACATACAGACAAAGCAGACATAATTACTTATTTCCATATACAGTGTACGTTAGCCAGTAGTCTAACACACTCTTAACATCCTTGACGAATGTTCGAAGACCTGTGGTCTGGAGGTGAACCTATAAAAGGCCAAAATCATGGTATTCCAAAATAAGGCAAAGAACAGCAGCAACACATTCAAGCTGTTTCTTAATGGCACAGAGGCTTTGCATGTTACAGGCTTCATTTACCTCCGTCCCTGGATAAGTGCTTCCGGAAGTTTCAACTGGCAATTTCTCAAGAGGATAGCTCAGGGGCAACGTTCCACAGAGCAACAGAGGTTCGATCCCCCGGTCCACACTTAGAAACCTCTGGGTATTAAGCGCGTTATAAATAATCAATTATAATAAAAGCACTTCAAGAAACAGTCTTTTTGTATTCTTTGCTATCAAGAAGCAACTATTGTACTTCTGTCCACCATTAAAGAGAATGATAACACGTTTTGCCAGCACCATCTCTCCTACGATACAGGCCTGTGGTGACCTATACTAAGGAAGAGTAAGTAACATAGGACAAATCTACCACAGAAATCCTGCACCTTCAGTTCTGCAAACAGATGTTTCATGTGCATCGAAACTGCCTAACTCATGCATGCAGAAAAGAGCTAGATAGCCCCTCCACCCCCCAACCTTCCCATTCACTGCTCAGAATCCAAACGTGCATATTTACATTCTGGTACCATCACACAAGCATTATCCTCAACTCCATCTCTTGACAGGCCCTGCCATATCTAACAGTAAAACCCTTGAAACAAGCCCATGAACAATATATTTCAGAACTGCATTCATACTGTGGCGGTGCTCCTAGATTCCCAGTATTTGGATCCGAACGCAAGAGGAGAAATTGGCTAGGGACTTAAAACAGCCACTGAAGAATCAATACACAATGTACGGAAAGGCAGCACAGGAACATTACAAGGGGGCAAAACTTGAAATGTGCAGAATATCCAACTGTGGCAAGAAACCTCAAGCATGTGTAAACACTTAAAACGATAGCCTGTAAAACCATAGAATTATGCAGTGGCTGTGGATCCAGAAAGTTCAGACTCAGTTATGCAAATAGTCAAAGTGAAAGGCAAAACCCAGCTTTATTAACATCCAGCATAAAAGCAAAGTGATGTAGCTCTCAGGGGTCCTCAATGAAAACAACAGGTTATAAACCAGATATTCACCATCACTGATGTCATACTGCAATCTTTGTTACAAAAAACCAATGGGGTAAGAGGGTTGGTTAGGGTAATTGACTATGTAAACATTATATATGGGTTATTACACATCTGATAACTCCACCTGAGACCACCCCTAAACTGATAATAGTGAATACATGTAATCTCTAAAATATTTGATTAGTTAGCACAGCACATACTGGGTGGCTTAATATTGAGGGTCCTGATTGGTTGGCATTCTACTGACCAACCTTGGACAACTGACAGGTCGTCAAGACATGAGCTAGACAGGAGTAGAGGGGAGAGAGGTCTGTAAACTGCTTTCCTCTCAATTAAAATAATATACTTCCCTTTTTTCCTAGGCCACCAGCCAGAGCGACTTCTTTGCAGTTAAGCATGTATGGCGCTTCGTCTATGGTAATATCTATGAGGAGTGAGGCAGCTGTCCTATCTGTTTCCGGGGATAATGAATAGACATTGGTTTTCAGTTATAGATCACATTGTGATGAGATCGCGTTTGGAATTATTTCACCCTGCTTTTATTGAGACTGTTGCTAATATAAATTCAAATGTTATTACTTTTTCTGCCACTGGGGACTTGCTTGATCTGTTCCTTATGAAGTATTGGACTTAAAAGCTAAAAAATCAAAAATATAAAAAGAGCATCTCACGGATTGAATTAAGAAAAATAAGGAAATCAAGTGAGGAGGTAAACAAAAAGACGATAAAAAGACACAGCAACGTTGATGCCCACAAAACAAACCTCTGGATTGCCAGAAAACCTGGAATCTATAACAGAAGAAGTTCAAAAATTAGAGAGAATGGGCAGCCTTTCAAGATGTAATAGCACTAATTGAGGATGAGGAGATTCTCATTCTCCGGCACATGCTATTGAGGAGAAGGATTAAAGAGCACTGAAAGCCACTGCTGCAGACTGAAAAGGGAGTTGGCTGTTATCCAAGTTCATCATCATGTTTGATGCTTCAGAAAAGACTAGACACTCCAAAACACTTTAGGCAAATTTGTGGGGGTATGAAGCGAAGGCAAACCAGAAAATGACTTTCAGACAAGAGATTCTTATATGTATTTTTTTCATCATTCATCACTAAACGTATGTCTTTCCTCCCGTTATGGGGGTTAATGTGGCAATAAGACCCGAGGCGACGGGCCAATACCACCCCAGGTAATGCCCGGGGCCGTAGTTATAGGCCCGAGCGTAGCAAGTGCCTTAATGAAGCCCCCGGGCATTAACTGCGGCAGTATTGGCCCACCGCCAAGGGTCTTATTGCCATTAGCACCCCGGCCCATTGGATCGGGGTGCTAATGGCATTTTATTTTCTGTTTCGCCGCGTTTCGAAACAGAAAAAAAAATAATGAACGAAAATGGCCACCGGGAAAGGGAAAACGGAGTCCGTTTTCCGTTTCCATGGCGGCCATCGGGAGCGGACATGCTGGGAGCACAAGTTTTCCCAGCGCGTTCGCTCCCGAAAAAAAAAAGAAAAAAAAAGAAGCAGAAGGTAAGTGGGGTTGGGAGGGTTGAAGGGTGGAAGGGAGGGAGGGGAAGAAAAAGAAGAAAAAAAAACGTACCTGCGTCCCCACTGGGGGACGATGGAAGCCTCCAGCCATGTGGAGGCGCAGAGCGGGGATGTCCCACTCCGAGTCTCCACACTGCTGGAGCCTGCTATCGTTGCCCAGCGGGGACGCAGGAGCAAAAAGGTAAGTGGGGTAGGGAGGAGGAAGGGAAGCAAAAAGAAAAAGCTTACCCGAGTCCCCAGCGGGCGGCGAAGGCAACTTCTCAGTCGTGGGGAGGCTCAGAGCGGGGATGGTCCCGCTTCGAGCCTCCTCATTGGCTGAGGGGCTGCCACGCCCCTGCCGAGGACAAGGCGGCTGGTATTCCGGCCGAGAATCGAAGGATTCTCAGCCGGGTAATGACCCGGCGAGAGCCAATCAGAATGGTTGTTGCATTCTAATTGTCTCTCGCCAGGTACTAATGCATAATACGGAGTGACTTTTTCATCCCCAGGTTTATGCCTGGATCAGGGATTGAGCCGGCAACCGTCAGGTTAGTAGCCTAAGGCTATATCTGCTGGATTGACCATAAGGAATTATTAAACATTAGGTCCTCATCATGAGTGTTAGGGAGAAGTTCCTTAAGGCCATGAGGCCATGGTCCTCTGGTATACCTTGACCTCAGGGTAAACTACTTTTGATTCCCTTAAGATCAGCAGGTTCTCAAACTGATCGTCGTGGCAGAACAGCACAATTACACTACATACTATTCAATAATTCCCAATATGAGAGGTACACACACTATATTTGTTTAAAAAAATATAATCTTTATGTTAAGAAACGGCAAAGAGTACAATTATATACTGACAGGTACAACTTTTCAAAACAGAGGTCACAATGTAACAAAAAGTGTACATATTATGTGAGTTAATTTTAGAGTGAAAGTCCTTCCTGAAAAAAGAAACAGTAGCAATAAATATGTAAATGCTTCTCAGTTCATGTTGGCATGTTCACAGTCTTTCACAGAAGAAAGTTACCGCCGTGTGAAAGTGACCCGAAGGAACAGTTCCCGTTCCATCGGCGGGAGACCCTCAAGAACGATGAAGAAGAGTCCCATTCTAGGGATCAAGGAAGAAATTAAGAAAATGGCTGCCAGCAGTGCCGGAAGGTCAGGAGAGCTATACCCAGGGTCCGCCGTTCTACAGGATGCAGTGGGCGGTTTACAGATGTGGTTCCTTCTCGGATTGTCTAGCGACCACTGTAGACTCCAGTCATGCACACTGAAGCAGCACTTCTCACTATACTCCAATGCAATAGTTTAAGCTCATAGATGGCAATTTAGTGCCACCTTATAGCCAAAACTAAAACAGGTACATTTAGGGCATGGGGACTGGTGGAGGAAGAAGGGCTGGGTTGGCTGTTTGAAATATCCCTGAACTGTTTCTTCCATTCCCTTAGGTACAACCGTCCTACAATACCCAACTTTTTTCTTGCATTCACATGATTCAACAGCCGACCTAAACACCCTACGAGCCCTCTCGACTCGCGGTTTACGGAAACGAGCAGTCTGATTGGGGCATGACTCCCCCTCCCACCTCACGCTACCCTGCACCATCTGTTGCACTTTCCTATTCCTACCACTCACAATATACATACCTCCTTCACCTATACAGCTCTGCTCTGCTGAAGATTCAGGGTGCTACTAGATGCCTATGTGGGCACCATCATGCTGATGTCAATAGTTGTGGTGCAAGAAGTACCTGGCTTTTGCAGTGATTGCGCTTGGGCTTTTTATAGAAATATCTGACATGGTACAAGTGTTTGTTTCCAAATGATGGGAATTCCTGGCTAATGGCTGGAGTACAACGCATTTGAGGGCAGTACCTCACACATGTTGTAATTGTCAACCAATGTCAATATCTGGAGTATGAAGTGGATAATTGAAAATATGATAGGCAATATCTGGTATCATAGATAACAATGTTAGCACACAAAAAAACCAAACTGTTGGTGCTGCTATCCGCTTGTTTCTATTTCCTCTGGAGCTTTCCTCTTGATGCATGAGTGACTGTCACCTGTGGAGCATGCATCTACTCTCAGCCACCTGAAATATCACGCATCAAGGAATTGAAACGATGTGAACTCCTGAATACAACACGCACACCTTGTGTCCTGGTCTCGTAAGTAAATTGCATACAGCAGCGACTTCTATAATCCCAAAAGTCACCAAGCCACTGCCTTAACTCATTTACTACACCAAGACTAACACCAAGGTCTATCAACGGAATTTCCTGCCAGTGTCGCTGAATTGGCTCAAATGCAGGTAAGTCCTACTTGTAGTCTTTAGCAGGTCCAAGCCAAGACGATTAGCATTGGTGAAGTGTACATATGAATTATATTTGTACATAATTTGGGGCCAGTTTCAAGGCGTAGATCCACAATTAAGTGCATGACTCGGAGGGAATTGAAACACAATAAGCAGCCCTCAGTGATGGAACGTATCTACTTTGAATAACTGAACCCCAAAAGCTTGAGTTACAAAATGGCGAATCCCACTTGTTCCCATTTTGTAACTCGAGCATCTGGGATTCTGGTTGTTTGTCCCCCGCTGCACATTCAATGTATGCGGGGGATACCCCTGCGCAACCCTGGCAGCTCATAATACCAAATCAGGGGATCCAGGTACACCCCCACAACCTCTGGTCCCCTTGTTCAGTATTATGGGCTTCAGTCATTTTTACCATGCCGAATGCGCACCAAACGCGCATTCAACTTTTTTTATTCGACCATTTCAGCCGAAACGGATGGAACATATATGTTAATTTCATGCTATTTCCACAGTCCTCTTTATTTGTATGTATCACCATTTGCTGTGGATATTTTATATTGAGGTAAACTATCTAGAAAGCAGCAGAGCAGGGAAGGGTACATAGTTGAATAGAATGCTTGATTTAAAGACTTTAACCTATTGAAATTCTCTGATTGCAATGTAGAGGTATCTTGACTTCTGGTGTTCTGTTGGCCTCCGAAGAGAGTGTATTTCTCGGCCAGGTATCACGTTGCTTTGGTCTTGAACAGCGATGGAGGCTTGAAGGGGTAGCCAGGGCAGTTCCTTGAGTTTGGGGGGTGATGTTGAGTTTCTTCAGTCATGCGATGAGGCAGGCCACAGTGCACTGTCGGACAAGTGTTGCAACGGTGATGCCTGCATAAGGGCATTGCTGCACTGTAAGCGGGAGATTTCCAGAGCCTGGAAAATGGTTCTAATGTCTAAGATGGAGCAATGGGATGATTCTGCAGGGGACTCAGAGAGGGTTCTGGGCTCTCTGCGTCTTTCTTTGCAATGGGTTTTGAGAGAGATTCCACAGCCAATGGCGAACAGGGGGGCTGTGCACTGGAGGTGAGCTGCAGGGAGAAGCCGTTGAGTTCCTTCTCAGTCAACTAGGTCGATACTTGAGTGCGTTTTTCACACCTCTAAGCAGGATAAACACAATCTTCATGAGAGGCATACAAAAGTCTTTGTTTTTTGCACAGTCTTTTTTTGTATGAACTGCATTTCACCATGATTTTAAAAAATAGCTTCCCGTATGGTCAGTCCCCTGTTGTCATTACACAACCTGTCATGAATGTCTGCAATTTTAGAACATGGGTTGGATACAAAGTCTTTCCAGGTTAAACACAAGCCAGCGTAATCTGATGAATGTTTTCAAAAGTGAAAGACGGAGTGACACTGAGGACAAAGTTATGTGTATAGTCGTCTTCCCGCTACCAGAGCAGGGGGAATGCTGCTGTGAAGACTTGTGTGAGGTTTACTTGGCATGAGGTGCACTCTTCAGCTTGTCCTCCTCGGATGAATTACTGTTGGAGGCCTCACGCATGCATGTCTCACGCATGCATGTCTCCTTGGGATAGATCGCAGCAGGCTCTGGACGTGTGCTGCTTTTCTTGGTCCTCGTCCACGTGCTATGACTGCGTTGCGTCTTTAGAAAGCTACTCGTTTGGACTGTATCGGAGGTTCGTGTGACCTTTGCTGAAGTTTCTGGGAATTGCCTCACGCAACGAGGAGTTCTGGACGTGGGAGAAGTTAGAAGTGAAAGCTGCGTGTTAGCAGAAAATGATAAAACAAGTGGCCAAAGGGAACTGATAGCAGCTGGATTTCAAACGTACTCCTTGAGTTAGCAAGTTTCCATTACTTGTACATGAGTACATATGTAGAGAGAGAGTGGATGATAGGTCTGTTCAAAAAGGCATGCCATGCTATAAGAACAAAATGGCCTCCAGAAACACAAATGTTATCTTACACACTGCAACGACACAGAGATGTAATTTTACATTGGGTGAGTGAAGAGGAGCTGACTGGTTAAACACAAACCTTGCATATCACAGCTATGCAGACAAACGAACGGGTAACCTATACTAATTGAACGATGATGGTTTGTGACATATCTACACAATGGATAGTTTACTTCTAGTCGAAGAAGCCGATTATTACCACAAGGTTAACATGTCAGCGAGCCGGGCGATTACCACAATGTTAACATCTCAGTGAGGCGGGCGATTACCACAAGTTTAACATGACCTTGTAGCCGGACCTTGAGGAAGATCTGAAGAAACACCCCAGCTACGAGCTTGATCTTGCCCCAGTTCCTTCCCAAAAGGACGGGATGATGGACCCATGATAAAGGCATGACCCTATTCCTCATGTGAGTGGCTCCGTGGCAGCGGTCTCCAGGGACTGTGAGTAAAGCACTGGGAATGTTAACCGCAAGAAATGATAAACAAAGGATGTCACATTCTGGTGTTCTTTATTAAAAAACAAAGACTTTGCCAACAACCAATTTTACTGTGCTTTGTTCATAATTCCGTTTGTTTTATTTTGAGAAAGCGATGAAAGAATGAAAAAGCAGAAGTCTCTCAGAAACAATCAAAATGCAAGCGAAATCCCAAATAGCAGACAGTGATGTATTTGTTCAACATAGTACATAGCCTATTTCCGGAGCAGTGGTCCATGGAGATCAACCCTCTGTAAACTAAGACAAATGACTCGGGTCAGACTCTCTCTCCTGGCCCTGTTTGCTATTGCTACTGTGACAGAATGCTATCTGGCGAGAGCAGGATCATCTGAGTTTTTAAAAATATATTTAAGAATAAGAAGACGGGGGTAATTCTGATTCTGAAAGTGAGATCTGTTAATCCAGGGGTTTGTAATATGCAGCTCTACAAATGTTACAGACTATGACTCCCGTGCCTCCTAAGTATGGACTATGCTGTATCTGCATGATGGAAGTTTTAGTCCAAAACACCTGAGGGGCAGAAAGGATACTGACCCCTGTGCTAGTGAGATCCCACTTTCATAATGCTCCATGTCAAAAAGCATGATACACTACCTTGCTAGGATCGTCTTCTGGCATCCCCAGAAACTGCCACACAGTGTTAGGAAAGCAGGTTCAAAGGTCACCTGTGCATCCCTCAATAGCTGATGGGACACACATTTCCAACAGGCAAATGTAGCCTTTTACTTGTATGTATGCACGTGTGTTTCAAAATAGAATTGTGTAACTGCAGGCATACTGTTGGCAGTTATTAAAATATAAAAACGTCATGCCTACATTTGACATGGTGAATATTAAAATTATGCTTATCAAAAAGAGAAACATGGGCAATGCACAATTAAATGATGTGTGAAAAATGTAGACCTACCCCGAACACGCCCCTCAATAATAGTTTTTGTTTGTGAATAGGATTTGTGTTCTTTGGATTGTGATACAACTCACGTTTGAGTGTGTGTGTTTGTTTTCAGTGTCTCACGTGGGTGTATGATTGAGATAGAGATTTCTTCTACTATATGGTTCTTAAATGCATTATTTGACAGCCTGAAGAATACACCAAGTTGATATGTGTATGTTTTTTAGTATTTCTTTATATATTAGTACATTTTCTATTTTTGTAAACAAATATTATGTGTATTTGACACCTTGCTGCACCCCAAATACTGAAAATGACCAAAGCAATAAAGTCTGATTTATTGACTACTAAAAATAAACACTTATGTAGCCACAAGCATTTGGATGTCATACTAATATCAGCTTGGTGAGCTGTTACGCATTCATGTCTGCGCTGGGTGTGTATTAGCCATCTGGCTGGGTAGTACCCACAAAAAGCATGTGGGAGCCAGCTCTGGAAATAAGTTTATTCTTTGGTTCCCTGAATGAATCAACACATTCCTACAGGGAAGCAGAACTCTCCCCAGGAGGTCTCCTGGGAACCAGTGCTTTAAAGGCATTCCTGCCATGACAATGGCCCTCACACCAGCGTGCTGATTTCTGGAGTCCTTCCGAAGTAGGTAGACAGAGGAAGGGATCAGAGTTACAGTATCCTTGATGAGAGGTTCTGACCATACAGGGGACTCATCATCTTACTAAGGCTCCGCAACTTCCTATCCTACCCACCCCACTTATTGCTTACTATAACAGACATCTGTGACACTGAACCCCTTATGGATACAACCAATCAGTGCACCCGACCCTACTTCTATCCTAACCACATATGACCTACACACCCAACATAAAATGCTAGCACGCATCCGAGGCACTGAGTCTTACCCCCATTGTTACAACAAACCGGGCCTCTCGACCAACTTCCACATGCTAGACACCGTACACAGACGCAAGTTTCTTCTGTTTCTGAACCTAACCCATCCTATCATCCTATCCTCACTAACACACCCTGCCCTCTCTACTTGCAAAGTCATGTGAGCACCAGGAGACTGCTGTTGGGTGATAGCAGTGCATGGTATAAAATCAACATAACAAACATATCTTAATGAAAAAGCCAGTGCTTTGACACTCTTGCCAGATGGCAATTCATGACACTTGCAAGCACTGTTTTGATTATAATGTTCTCAGGGAAGAACTTCCCATTTTGTTGTAGAACACCCGGTTACCCTCCTAAGAGTTTATCCTAAACACATCTTTCCAAACTTAGTAAATCATATTTGAAATGGAAATATATTTTGCATCTGCATGTTCTGTTGATCATTCATCTACATGCTGTTAGGGTTGGGATCACCAGAACCTGACACTTAAGGTTGATCCTAATTTTGAAGAAGACAGAAAGTTATAATTCTCTCGCAGCATCATTTAATATTTGCAAAGGGAATACAAATTAACTTGAAGAAACCGTAACCCACACCAGCTGTCTGCTGGATAATAGTTGGCTCCCTGAGATACAAACCCCATCATAATCCTTCATTTAACACCTTGAATTTGGACAATTACTCCAAGAGACTATTGAAGTAGTGGAATATAGTCAATTCCCACTTAGTATTCAACTGATCATGGAACAACATAATTGGCCAGAGGGCCCTAATGATGAGAACATATTAGAGAATAGCAAAGCGGGGCCCAAATCTGAGGAGATGGTGTTAAAAAACCTATTGAAAGAAATTGTTTCTCATCATGTGAAGGCAGAGAAACAACACATAGACAGCATTGACCAAAGGAAAATCACAGTAGTAGACCCATCTGGACATGCTGAGGTACTGAACATGGTCCTACACATGTATTTATTAAGAGAGGATGCGGATGCATTCTTTGTGAACTTTGAGAGTGAGGCAGAGACCATAGAATCACCAGACGACTGCTGGAGTAGATAGTAGATGATACAACCCACAAGATGCATATCAAATTATGAACCCTGATGGGGATATGTCCTATAATGTGATCATAGATGGAATTTTGAAAATAATGTGGCATGATACAGAACAACATCAGTAAAAGCTACAAAATGCCCATTTGAAACATAAGGAAGCCCATTGACAGTTGTCCTATATGATTAAAGACCAGATGAATACCTGGTTAGAATAACAGTCCTTGGAAAAAATATGTGCTCTTACTTTAGAGGTTTTCATGGAATTCCTTTTACAGTAAGCAGTGAGACTATTGCATAATCACATGCTAGAAGATGCCATACAATCAGGGAACATACACAAATCACCCCAAGGGCAGATCTGCTCTTCCAGCTGGACATCTACAACTTTCTCTAGGGATTTTCAGTTTTATCTGGGTCCGGAGGTGCTGACCCCAACCCACATCCATCAAGCCCTCTACACCTCTGCAAAGAGATGGATCAGATATAAGGTCATCCAAATATGTCCCTACCCCTCCAAGAAAATGTTTACCTTAACTTGCCTCATGTGTAAAACAGGACATATCACTAGCTTATGCCCTAAGGTTAAACAAAGGAATAACCTAGTGTTACTATCTGCATCTGCCATATGTTTATGACAAACAAGAGAAAACACTATTTAAATAAAAAACGGTTTTATAAATCTTTAGAGGCAGGAGGGTGATATATTGAGTAGTTGCAACTCAGAGTTCCATCTTTTTTGTGAATAATGATTGAAAATACTAGTTATGGAGAAAGAAATTGCATAATTCTCAGTCATGAGGATATTCTATTCAGTGAAATCATTGTGTGGATTTAGAGTACTGACCATTTTTAGGTGGCAACCTTTCTGGACTACCCAAAGGTGCCAGTTTGAGAGTGAGTCATGCATCCAGAATTAGTTTTAAAGCAGCCACAACAGTTCCTTTGTGGATCAGGGAAGCCATACGTGTGTATTTATTTATTTTATTTTTACATTTATAAAGCATGCTAAGCCCAGGGGCATCAAGGCACTGTTGCATAAACCAGTTGCTCATGTGAACAGTATAGAGAACAACACATTATTTAAATATATGTCTCATCAGACATCATGGGTTAATGGACAGACCCTGATGGGGGAGGAAGCCGTAATAGACCAACTTAGGTGAACAACAGAGGACAGGCGGGAGTAGGTCCCACTGTTTGGCAGCGACATCTGGGAAGCTAGATCCTGCAACGTTAGAGCATTTAAATTTGGGCTGGGTGATGCGGAAGGCATAGGCTTCTCTGGTTAGTCTGGAAAAGAACCTATTGGTGACTTTTTGGGATACGTACGGTGTTCATCTTTGGATAGGCATCTATGCGTGATGGAAAGTGTTTTGAAGAGAATCCACTCACGAATCGGGAGCCAGTGGTCATTTATTCTTGCTGCAGTGATATGGTCAGCTTTAGGGATATTCAGTGCAGCTCTGAGTGCATTGTTCTGAATGATCAGCATCTTCCGAATATTGATATCAGTACTACCTGCGAAGATGGCATTGCAATAGTAAAGCCTGGATCCTATGGTGGCTCGGGCTATAGTCTGGCAGCTGTCGTGGGGAGAGGAATGTTCTGGAGGCATTGATTACTTTGGTAGTATAGGCGGCAGAAGAGGCAATGACACTAACTTGTCGTCATAGCAACAGTTTTGCATCCATATACACTCCAAGTGTTTTCATAAAGGGTGAGATTGGTATTGGGGTTTTATCAATGTTCAAGGATGAGTATTGGGGGGTCCTGTTTTTTTATTACAGAGGGAGGTCCCAGTATGAGAATCTCTGTCTTCTCGTCATTTAGGCATAAACGGTGCATGGCCATCCAGGAGTGGATGGCCATGAAGACAGAGTTGAGAGAGGTGGAGTCCTCATCGTAGTTTCCAGACGCAGAGAGATATGCTTGAGTATTGCAGCTAGAGGAGGATGAGGAGTTTCAGCTCACTGTCTATGGATCAGAAGGGGAAGGAGTTGCAGAGTGTATTTGCTAAAAAGCCTTAGGAAACAAGATGCAGTGCAGAGAGGAGGGGTATGGGATGTCCCTGGTATCCCTGCCCACTACCACTCAAATCTACCAATGTGTCTATGAAGTAGACCCTGCCATCGATACATGGTTTTGGAAACAAGTGAGGTATATACAAAGATGGAGGAGGATAGTGGCATAGTTACAGAGACAAATGGGAAAGACAGACCTACTCTTCCACTTCTGTTTAAGGTTTTATCAAAGGCAGCATGGCAGATCGGAAAATGCAAAACATTAGACTGTGGCCGCCACACCACCAAACCCAATAGCACCATTGTGGCCAGGAAAGCATATGAGGACATGTCTCGGCCCAGCAATAAATATACAAAGGGTAGAGGCTGTCCATACAGGATAAAAAAAACAGCATCGTGTTACCACCTGCAGCCCGTGAAAGTAAACTGTGCTGTGTGCTGAGAAAGGCTGGTACCAAGGTGGTTGCCACCTATTTGTGGTGCCATATGTTAAAAGACTTTGTACAGGACTAAGGCGAATCCAGAGGACCTCCACTATATGCTTCTGAGCAGCACATGCGCCATGCCAACCACAGCCAACACTGGAAACCCAGAAATAATGTCTGCTGTGCTATATCTCTAGTGAAAAACTGAAATGGTGACTGATTGTGTTAGTGTGAAATTCTACTGGTTTTTGTACTAATACAGTTGTGTTCTTGAATTCTGCTCTTGCTATGATAACCACATGAATGCACAAAGAACCAACTTCCAACAGGGCCGATATCACTCAATTTGGTCACTTGTCCTTGTCAATGAAGAAGTGAAAATATGAGAATTGTTGGGCACTCCAGTCCCTGCTACTCAAAAGTTAGAAATACTCGAGTTAAAGGACTGCCAACTTTAGCTCAGCAGTGACGAACCTTTGATTTTTAAGTGGTGCTTCTTTTAAACGTGTTCACACAACCTAAGTCAGTCCTATATTCTCAGGCAACACTAATATTATATTCAGTTTCACTTTCATTCTTTTCTTGCAGTTCCATGTTAGGCATTACCTGCTTTCTTACAGAATCTGCAATCATCTAAACACTTGCTACAGAAAACAGATAACCAGCCCCAGGACATCAATGACAAAATGACAAATTCACAGAACTTAGTATGATGCTCAGGTTGTCTTACTGGACTATCTGGTATTGTCTAATAGCAGCATCAAACGGCTCCCTTAAAGTGTTCTATTTTGGCTTCTTTATTCAGCCCAGTTAATATTGATATTGGATTCAGTGGTGGTTTGATGCATTTCCCATAAGCCTTCAACATTTCAATGACTTATTGCACTTACTTCATCCATGAGAGAAGATTAAATAATGCAAGGATCTCATTTGTAGTTGCCAGTGTTTTGCATGCTGTGGATGACAATTTCAAAAATGTAAGAAGAGGTAGAAACAGACAAACTAACAAAGAATTCCATATACAGGGTCTTCCCCACATCATGCTCGACTCTAGGATTTTTCATTTGTCAGGATATTGTAACAATTACTGTTAGGAATACATCCCGTTTTTCCATCAAACATAATTACATACCTAGACTTTCAATCCGCAATCATGCTCGCCTTTCCTTATAGCGCCGTTCGCCGTTTCTGTTTGGCTACAGGTTACCATGGTGACAGTGGACGTCTCTGCGTCTACGACGCCGTGACATAAACAACACAGCTGTCCATAAACCCCACCGTAGGAGCAAGCGTAATGATATAAAAACACACGCCCTTCACACAACGGGTGCTTCTGATTGAAGTTTGACCCGCTACGTTAGTTGCCCGAGCTTTTCCATTCTTGATCTTGTTCCTGTTTGTCCTGCACTGATCCTTTCTTCGTTTGTTTTACTTTGTTTTCGTCTCATTGCTACTGCCTGCATGCTAAAGACCCGGAACTCCATAAGGACTCCCTGGCCTTCCGTCTTGTACTCTGTCTCTGTTTACACGTTCACAGGACTCGTAACACCATAGGACTCCCTTTGCCTGCCGTCTTGAAATCTGGCATTGTTTATACATTAACAGGACCTGGAACGTCATAAGGACTTCTTCTGCCTATCGTCTTGAACCTCACCACTACTGTCTCATTAACAGGACATTGAAAAGCCATACGGATTACACTCTCTACCTCCCACCTTGGATTCCTCCACTGCATGCTCCCGAACAGTCCTCTATTCAAAGCACCAGGACTAGAGACGCTTGCTGTTTGGTGCCTGTGTAGGCGTCCTCGTGCCGGCGGGGTAGGTTTACTTGGTGTTTTTCTCTGGATTTAGGCGTCCTCATTTCATCGGGGTAGGTTGTGGATCCTTCTTCGAACTGCCTGTTTCAAGAAACCCCAGCAACCATTCCACAGAACTTTCCTTTCCTAATTTTCATGTATTTAAACAACTGGTTATCCTTATATTGATTTCTGGGTTGCCCTCCAGTAGTTCATTTTTACTTATTTCTTTGTCTAGAACCAGAAATTATCTGAGGGAACACTGAACCACCGGAATTCTGTCACTGAGTCATCTTACTGTAGAACTCCCAGGTGGGTGATTCTTCACAGAGGGCGGGGACGTTTTTTGGTCTGTGTTACTGGTCTTTGACGTTGTCTTTTTCTGTCTCTGCAGCCGATGAATCCAGGTGTGTCCCCTCTTCCGACTGCTGGCTCTTTCTGCCTGTTTTGTTAAACAGCAGCGAGGTACAGCGGTAGGAAGAATTCTTCGGCTACTGTTACTGGTTCCTGCCCCGGCTCTCTTCTCCTGTATCTAGTATTGGTGTAGTGGGTTTGACAGAATCAGAAGCCTTATACTAACATGGAGACATCAGATGCCCTAGAAAACCTGATGCGTCTAGTTTTGAAGTTGCGAGCCGACATGACGGCGTCCCACCAAGCCACACATAGGCGCATCGATGAAATGCAGGCTGCATCACGACCTATGGGAGCCAAAGCCAGTGCGTTACCGTCAGGTTCAGGCTCTGGATTCCCTGTCCCTCGCCAAAAACCAGTTCTGGTTTTGATGTCTGCTCAGTTTCCTCTGGCTGCTCCAGAGAGGTTTCATGGGGATCCAAACAGTATCAGACCTTCATAAACCAGTGCCGACTGCACTTTTTGTGCCGTCCAGCCTCTTTCCCCGACTCTATCACAAAGGCAGCCTTTGTGTTGTCTTATCTTGGAGGGACAGCAGCAGCATGGCCAAATCCTCTGTTAGAGGACAACAGTTACATGCATTTCAACTGCAACGCCCTCATCAAAGCCATGGGTAGAGTGTTTGATACGCGATATAAAACCCAGGCTACAGATCTGGAACTATTAAATCTTAGAAAGGTGGATACTACCCTCTTAACCTATCTGGCCAGATTCAACCAATTAGTGGCTGAGACCAACTGGCCTGACGATAGAAGAGCCTCATTCTTTTATAAAGGTTTGTCTGAAACTCTAAAAGACACTCTGGCCATAGTTCCAGTGGTCCCTACTGATTTCTCTGAGTTGTTGGATTTGGTGCTTCAGATCGATGCCCGGAGGGCAGAGAGGAAGGGTGAAAAGAAACCAGTAGCCCTGCCACAGCATCAAACCAAACCATCCACGTCAGAGCCAGAACCTATGCTTATAGGGGCAGTTTGTGCACCTCTTGCTACCACGGAGAGGGAAAAGAGGAGAGTCAACAACCTCTGTTTCTATTGTAGCTCTTTGTCAGGCTGAGATCCTGGTGTCTGCAGAAGCTGCTGAGCCCCCGACAATCCACCCAAAATGTGGCACTCTGAGCTGATACTATAAACTGCTCAGTTTACCTCACTTCCAGGGGAAAGGTGGAAGGGACAAATTAACAAACACCAGGCTGGAAGCTAAGACTAGCTGGTTCTTCACCTGTGGTAAAACATAAACATATAATACACCTTGTTATTCATGAGGCACTTTACTAACCTTAAGTATCAATATCCTTTACCAAATAAAGTAAAAACCATACCTGGAACTTCTCTACAATATGCCCAGAGAAGTGATAAGCTGACTAGACTTCCTTACTAGTTGACTTGAATCTCAACGATCATTCAGCCTTCTTAATAGGTCCATGAATGTGAAATTAACTTTGCAGGAAATCTTCTTTAAACTCAAGAAGCTTGAACAAAGTCTTAAATTCATTAAAAGTAAATGGAAGTTCTAGTGTTTCTGGAAAGTATTTATTTTTCTTCTTATAAATTTCTTTTTAGAGTGTGTTTACTTAAATTAACAGTTCTTGAAACTTGCGTCAAAAATCTCACGTGGAAATCTCTTGAACTCGCATAGGGATCCAAACTGAGTGAAGATCGTTGAAGCGCTGTAGATTAAACCGCAGGAAAAAAAACCACACGCGCTAAATCGAAACCACAGAAAAAATCCACACGCGATTTAACGAAAGCACGCACACGCGCTGAAGTTCAACCGCGGGTAAAAATCCACACGCGCTTAGTCCAGGATGCGAACACACGCGCTGACGACAAACCGCAGGTAAAAATCCACACGCGCTTAGTCCAAGATGCGAGCACACGCGCTGACGACAAACCGCGGGTAAAAATCCACACGCGCTTAGTCCAATATGCGAGCACACGCGCTGACGACAAACCGCGGGTAAAAATCCACACGCGCTTAGTCCAATATGCGAGCACACGCGCTGACGACAAACCGCGGGTAAAAATCCACACGCGCTTAGTCCAAGATGCGATCACACGCACACGCGCTAAAGTCGGAAAAACGGGAAAAATCCACACGCGCTTAAAACAAGATGCACATGCGCTGAAGTTCAACCGCGGGTAGAAAAAACACACGCACAAGAGTATCACGTGAAACCAAAGAGCTCGCGCTAGATACTCAAGCGAAGTCCCTCACGCGCAGGCTTCTGTTAACGGAAAAACCAGGCGCTTAATAGAAAACGTAGCGAAGCAAAGCCAAACATGCGACAGCAATAAAGGTCTTAGTAAATATTTTTCATATGAACTTGAAAATCTGATTAAATCTTCTACAATGACATTATAGAAAGAGTCTTGAGTTTTAAAAGGACTTATCTTGTGAAGAGTCTTTGAAACCTTTCTTTTTTCTTGGATAACTCGAAATATTCTTACTCCTGTTCAGTGCCAAAATGAATCTCCGCAAGATTCCTGTTTGCTTTTCCAAATAAGCCGCTCGACCGCTTGAAACTTGAAACCCCTGAACAAGTTAAGCAGGAGCAGCTTAATACGCGACCTCTCAGCTGGGCAAAGACGATGAAAGGCAGTTTAGAATGTTCATTGTCTTCCCTATAAACAATCACCAGCCAATCAGAACTTAGACTGAGGACCTCCATCTTGGCTTGGGGCATTCTCCATAGACTGCAATGAATGTTAAGGGCAAAATTGGCTGTTTTAAAATTAAACTCATAATAACTTCCAAAAACCTTTCTATACTAATTTTCCCCAGACCTAATGTCTCAGATTATGTCACTGTATCCTAACAGTACCTGACAGTACCCCCCTTCTAACGCCCAGTCCCTGGGCCTTTTTTCAATGGAAATTTCTTATGGAATTTTTTAACCAAATGAGGAGCATGTACATCACTTGCTTTCTCCCAAGTGCGTTCTTCAGGACCAAAACCCTCCCAATCAAGGAGATACTGTAGCTTTCCTCTCACTATTCTAGAGTCCAGAATTTTCTTAACTACAAATTCTTCTGAATCATCTTCCTCAAATACAACTGGTGAAGGAGTAGGTGTCAATCTAGTTCCTTTAACCACTGGTTTCAACAAGCTAACATGAAAAGTTGGATGAGTTTTCATATGTCTTGGTAATCTAAGGCGAACAGCCACTGGATTTATCACCCTTTCAACCACAAATGGCCCTACAAAACGAGGGCAAAACTTATTTCTTCCCTTAATTCTCAAAAATTTGGTTGATAACCATACCAAATCTCCCTCCCTATACTAGGGACTAGTCTTTCTTTTAAGGTCCGCAAATCTTTTATATTTTTGTTTACTCTCCACCAACACCCCTTTTGCCTTCTCCAAATTTCTTTTCATGATCTCTAGTCTCTTTTCCACTTCCGGGTTTTCAGCATCATAATCGATCTCTATACTAAGAAAACGAGGATGAAAGCCTCGTCCCAAATAAAATGGAGACATTGAGGTGGCATCCTTACTACAGTTGTTATATGCAAATTCTACCACCCACAACATATCTACCCACTCTTCCCCTGTCTGTAGATAACATCTCAAATATTTCTCCAACTCCTGATTTATCCTTTCCACTTGCCCATTGGTTTCGGGATGGTAACCGGATGATAGGCATACCTCAACTCCCAATCTCTTACAGAAAGCTCTCCAAAATTTAGAAATAAATTGAGACCCTCTGTCTGAGATGACCTGACTGGGAATTCCATGCAGTTTAACTACTTCTTGTAAGAAACTGTGAGCTAAACTATCAGCGGTAACCTCTCCCTTCATTGGAATGAAATGTGCTTCTTTAGTGAGTAAATCCACTACAACCAATACTGATGTACACCCCTTATCTAGTGGTAGATCCGTGATGAAATCTAAAGACACTGAATACCAAGGCCGCGGTGGAACTGGCAACGGTTCCAATAACCCAGAAGGCTTTCCGATGAGGTTCTTAGATCTAGCACAAACTTCACAGGTCTTAACAAAATTAAGAGTATCTTGTCGAATTTTCTCCCACCAAAAATGTCTTCTGACCAACTCAAGTGTTTTTCGATATCCTGGATGTCCTGCCAGAACTGAATCGTGACATTCCTTCAAAATCTTTTCTCTAAATTCAATAGATGGTAAATAGAGTCTGTCGTCCAGATAAGGTAAACCATCTTTAATCTTGCGAGCTGGATCCAAACGAACCCAATGTTCAAGTTGTCTCTCAGATATGGATTCTCGTACTTGTTTAAAGATTTCGTTTTCTTTCTCAATTGCAGCAAGAACAAAACGTTCTGGAGCGATCAGAGGAAGTGACTCACAAACCGACTTAACTTCACTTTCTGGAAATTGTCGTGACAGAGCATCTGCTTTTTTATTTTGATTTCCTGGCTTAAAAGTAACTATAAAATCATAATCTGCAAAAAATAAAGACCACCTTAGTTGTCGAGGTGTCAGAGTTCTTGCTGTCTTCAAAAAGTGTAAGTTTCGGTGATCGGTTAATACTGTCACAGTGTGACGTGCTCCTTTTAAAAAATGTCGCCATTCTTCAAATGCTGCTTTGATAGCAAGAAGCTCGCGATCTGAAATGGTATAATTTTCTTCCGCTGGTGAGAACCTCTGAGAAAAGTAGGCCACAGGATGCAATTGTCCAGTAACATTATGCCTCTGCGACAACACTGCTCCCATTGCCACATTGGAAGCATCAGCCTCTACAAAAAATGGCTTGGAAGTATCAGGATGAATTAAGATAGGAGTAGTTATGAATGTCTCCTTCAATACTTTAAAAGCCTCATTAGCCTTAACGTCCCAAACAAAAGGAACTCCTTTCTTCAAAAGTCGAGTAATTGGAGTCACCAAACTGGAGAAGCCTTCAATGAATCTTCGGTAAAAGTTGGCAAATCCCAAAAAACTCTGGATCTCCTTCACCTTCGTTGGAATAGGCCAATTACGAACCGCTTCCACCTTTTTCGGATTCATTTCCAGACCACTAGGAGTGATCACAAAACCTAAAAATTCCACCGAATTCGTATGGAACTGACTCTTCTCCAATTTAGCGTAAAGATTATTCTCTCTCAATTTTCTCAAGACCTGTCGAACGTGAATTTTGTGTTTCTCCAAACTTTGGGAAAAAATCAAAATATCGTCAATATAAACAATAACAAAAATATCAAGAAATTCCCGAAGAACCTCATCGATAAAAAATTGAAAAGCCGCTGGGGCATTGCAAAGACCGAACGGCATCACTTGGTACTCGTACAGGCCAAATCTGGTCTTAAATGCCGTCTTCCACTCATCCCCCTCTTGAACTCGTACCAGATGATAAGCCCCCCTTAAATCCAATTTAGAAAAAATGGTGGCACCTTGAATTTGATTTAACATCTCAGAGATGAGAGGGAGCGGTGTGATGCTGGAAATGTATCAGAGGGACAGGGCCTCTGAATCCTTGTCCTCTTCTGCCTTTTATCGTGTGTTCTGTTATGTTTTCTGCCCAGGAATCCATTTGGGACTCCTGGCAGTGCAGCTCTCTCTTTTGGTTTGGTGAACAGACCCCTGGGATACCCTTATGGCACCCATGGGTGGGGGGGTACAACCCTGTGCCCCTAGTGTATGTTTTTGGGCACCTGTGGGTGGCCCACAGAGCAGGGTATGGGCTGGTGGCAGCTCCATGCTGAATTGGACAGGTGCTCTGGGTGTCCTCCATTTTGGGATACCCAGGCCCTGCCATTGGGATCAGTTGATTCCTGATAGAAACAAGATGGCCCCTGTGGCCTCTTGCTTTCTATTGCCTGTTGTCTTGTTTTCCCAAAGTCCTGGGATGCCCTGACTCTGTCCCTTCCCCCTGACTGGCTGTTGGGTGGAAGTTCCATATATGGTGTTGTTGTGAAGGCCCAGCTAGACTGACTGGAGCCTTCCCAGTGACTGTATGTTGTGGGTACCTCCTGTGGGTGGGACCTGGGTGAATGGAGTGTGTGACCAATATACACTCCTTGTTGTGGTTGTCTGGTTTCTGGCATGAGAGACAAAGACTGAGACAGCCCTGCCCGAAACTGGCCTGAATGCAGTGTGTAGTGTTGAATGGCTGGGTACTTGTCCCAATCCACATTCCTTGTTGTGAGTGTCTGAAAGGGAGGAGTGTGGCCTGAATGCACTGTGTGCCTGATTGGCTGACTGACTGCATGAATGCCCTTCTGTGTGATTGGCTGCTGTGTGTGTGCCAGCAGTGTGGATGAGAGACAGAATAGTATATCTGGGGACCTCTCACCACTGGAAATTGTTCAGAAGCATTCAGAAGCTGAGTCTCCACTCAAGAGTAACTGGATTTGCTGATCCTCGACGTCCAGCTGGAAGAAGAAGACTTGCTGTGGCATTTGCTTCGACGGAACTGAAGGTTGTCGAAATCGTCGAGGACTGACCCGAGAGAGGACCTGGTAAGGCGCCCTCTTCCCGTGCTCCGAGGGACCATCGAGCACCGCTGAATCTTCGCCGAAGCGCCCTGGAAGTCAGACCCTCGAAAGGCTGCCGACCCGAGACGGGACCGCCGAGGAGATCGAAGTGAAGCACCCGGACATCGACGCTGTCGAAGTCCATTGCCGTCGACCAGGGTTCGCAGGTCTGTGTAACCGCTGGAGGCCCGTCGAAGTTGTGTTGCCCAGCCGTGGGAACCACTTGACGCCGTGCCGCCGACGATCGGAGCCGTCCGCTCCATTGCCTAAGAACATTCAATCGAAGGACTCTCTCGACCGCATCGTCGACCGCTTATCCTGCCGGAGAAAGTCGAGGACGACCAACGCGCCGAGGAGAAACCTGCCGGTGGGTTTCCCGCCACCCGACGACCCCAAAGACTCGGACGACTCGACGCCCTTGCTGGGCTCCCGTCTCTACAATCTTTGCGGTCCAGAACTATTGTCATCGAGGTGCCCCGCACACCTCCGCCTTGCAGGACGCCGACGCCCCGACGCCGACGAGCACCGCTCGGACGGAGCTGCCGCCTCTTCGACAACGTTCGGCCTCGTTCGTCGACGGACGTTCGACGCCCCGTGCCTCCCGCCTGAAAAGGAAGGCATTCAAGAAGGGCCGTCGATTCCCCGTCGCCGAACAGCGAGTCCCTCGACGCTTGTCGACGCCTTTTCGAGGAACTCGACTCCACCAGGTACATTGGGGGGGTAAAAACATTATAGGAGAAAAATAGACTATTGAACAATATCTGGACTGGGCTGGGGTTATATCTCTTTATTTTGCAGGTTGCCCAGGTGGGGGGATCTCCACACAGAACTGTGTCCAGTAGCAAGGGCCAGTATTCTGCCTATTGTTTCAACCCTCTGTTATCTCTCCTCTCTCTATTGCTGGTTTCCTTCTTATTGATCTGTGTGCCATTTCTACAGTATTGTGAATGCACTTTAATGAGGTCTAATATTAGTGGTACCACTTTAGAATTGTAGATATTTACCATTGCTGATTTTCCTGAGCACAAAGTGCGTTATTGTGATAAGTGTACATAACCCTTGAATATTAATTATATAAAGACTGTGTTTTCAGTAATACAGTGTGTGGACATTCCTTTGTGGGGGCTTGGGGATACACTGTACTTAAGAACCAGCCTGCATCACCTCCTGAGAAGCTAGGCCTTGATTGCTCGTCCATCGCTACCGTATTAGAGAATCTTGGCTGGGGTCCTCTGTGCCTCCCCTCTACCATATAGAGAGCAGAAGTACAGACCCCCCCACCGGTCTTCTTTACAAAGCTGGTGGCAGCGGTGGGATGCTTATGGTTTTAAGACTCAGTGTATAACCGTGCCACTTACAAAATATCCGCACTTTTATTAGATTAAGGTTTGGGTGTGTACCAAATAACTGCATTACAAGCAATGGAGGCCATTGCAAATGGTAAATTGACTCGGATGAGCTTAGAGGCTCTCCAGAGTGCTTGTGAAGCCAGGGAGTTAGACTTTGTGGATAAGTCTAGGGCTGAGCTGATAGCTGCCCTGGTGGATTACCAGACTGATGGTGAAACTCTTGAGGAAGGGGGGGATGCAACCAGTGAGGACTCTGCCCCTGGGGTTGTCGCTGAATCTGTTTCTGGGAATGCCACCATTCCTGCTGCCTCTGTTCCAAACCCCAGCAATTCCATGGAACTTGAGTTATTGAGGATGAAGTTAGCCTTTGAATATCGCAAGTTGGAAATAGAAGCTGAGCTTAAGAAAGAGGAGCTGGCACAGCAAGTGGAACTCAAGAATAGGGATCTTGAACTCAGAAATAAGGACCTTGAACTCAAAAGCCAGGACACTGAATGTCAGAGAATCCAGCTAGAGAAAGCCAGAGTGGAGACTTCAGCTAGATCCAGTGAGAGTGTCAGGTCCCCAGCCACCAAGTTTATGAAAGATTTGGTTGGTGTGTTTGTGGAGGGTTCAGATATCCTCCAATGGATTGAAGCGTTTGAAATGGCTTGTGCAATTCATGATGTAGATAAAAGAGATTGGGCTAAGTGTTTGTTAAGCAGAGTGCCTCAAACTGGATATGACTGTATTCTGAAGCTGAGTGTGGAAGAAAGGGGTCAGTATGAGTGTATGAAGTCTGCTTTGATTGCCAAGTTTGGCAAGACACCTGCCCAATACCTTAAAAGGTTCAGGGAATTTAAGAAAAGAGAGAATGTGTCTTGGGTTGACTGGGTGAGTACTGCGCACATGAACATGATGGGGTGGATTGATGGATACAAGGTGAAAACTTTTGTTGAGTTGTCCCACCTCTTGTTTTTTGAGCATTTTTCTGAAGCCTGTTCACCAGAGCTGCGTCAGTATGTGGCTGACCAGAACATTTTGGACCCCTTTAAGCTGGCTAGGTTGGCTGACAAGTGGGTCTCCCACCGGGTGTCCCCTAAGGACTCCAGTGGGAAGGACAAGGACAAAGAAAAGGGGGCCTCTCAGAAAGCTGAGGAGTCCCAAAAGCAGTCACAGTCGGGTAAACCAAAACCTTCCTCTCCTAAGACCCAAAAATCTAGTGGGGATAAGTCCTCTGTGGGTGGGAATAAGAGTAGTGGTCCACCTGCTGCAAAGCAGGCTCCCAGTGGTTCCAGTACCGTACCCCGCACTCCTGGCACTTGTTGGGATTGTGGGGCTCTGGATCACAAAAGGGGTGACCCCAAGTGTAAAGGTAAGGCACTTGGAGTACAGGCTGTCAGCCTGACCTACCCTTACCCCGTGTCTGAGGTGGAGGCCACTGTCCTCCCCTCCTCTACAGGAATCACATTTGGTGCTCCAGTAGAGATTTCCTTAGTGTCCCTTGGGGCCTGGGACCAGTACGCAGAAGTACTGGCGACTATCCCGCAGAACACCCGTAGGTTTTTGAGAAGTGTCCTCTTGAATGGCCAGCCTTCTACTGGTTTGAGAGACACTGGGGCAAGCATGACAGTGGTGGACAGGACCCTGCTCAAGCCAGAGGACTATGTAGGTGCTCCTCTGAGAACCACCAGGTTAGCTGGTGGGCCTCCCAAATTATCGCCTGTAACCCTAGTCACACTCATGATTGGAGACAAGACAGCAAAGCTTCCTGTCCTGGTTCAGGACAATGTCCCTGCTAACATTCTGTTAGGAAACGATCTAGTAGAGTTGGGGTTGATCTCGGATGGTCTTCCCATGACTGCTGCTGCAGTCACTAGGTCACAGGTGACACCGGGTCTGGCTGTGAGTCAGGTATCCGAGCCAAAGGCGAGGCCTAAGGCAAGAAGAAGGAAGACCAAGAAGGCCACCTCTGTGGAGGGAACACCTTCTCTTCCTGCTGTTCCGACAGCACCCAATGGGATCCATGCTCCGGACGGGCTGGGTCCAGCGGAAAACCCAAACTCAACTCCTGTGGGAGAAGAGACAGAAGACTCTCCTGTGGGAGAGGTTCTCAACCCGGAGGATCATCCCGACCTTCAATGCTTGTTAGCTGAAGGGGGACCCTCCCGGGCAGACTTCTGTAAGGGACAGAGAGAGTGCCACTCTCTCGAGGGCCTGAGGAAACAGGCCCTGTCCCAGGCACAAGGTGAAGTGCCTAGGACATTCAAGATTTATTGGGAGGGTGAGCTCCTTGTTAGTGAGCCCACTAAGCCCGAACCTGGTGCCCGCAAGAGGTTGGTGGTACCCCAGGTTTACAGGCCCTTCCTACTGCAGTTGGCGCATGAGGTGCCCTTGGCTGGTCATCTTGGGACCAAGAAGACTAAGCAGAGGCTCTCTGCCCATTTCTACTGGCCACGGATGGGAGTAGAGGTGGAGTCCCACTGCAGGACCTGCCCAACTTGTCAGTTGTCTGGCAAGACTGGAGGCAGGGTCATTGCCCCACTGCAGCCATTACCAGTGGTTGGCACCCCATTTGAGAGGGTGGGCATCGACATCGTCGGTCCCCTTGACCCTCCCACTTCAGGTGGACATCGGTTCATCCTGGTCTTGGTAGATCATGCCACCAGGTACCCTGAGGCAATACCCCTTCGGACTGTTACTGCCAAGGTGGTTGCCAGGGCTCTCCTGGGCATTTTCACCCGTGTTGGATTCCCCAAGGAGGTTGTCTCTGACCGAGGATCCAACTTCATGTCTAGTTACATGAAAACCATGTGGAAAGAGTGCGGGGTAACCTACAAGTTCTCCACCTCTTACCACCCCCAGACCAATGGTCTGGTTGAGAGATTTAACAAAACTCTCAAGGGCATGCTAGGTGCTTTGGAAGAGCCCCTAAGGAGGAAATGGGATCTCCTCCTGCCATGCCTGCTGTTTGCTTACAGAGAGGTACCTCAAGAGGGTGTTGGTTTCAGCCCCTTTGAGTTACTCTTTGGACATCCCGTGAGGGGGCCCCTCGCCTTGATCCGAGAAGGCTTGGAAGCCACCCCTCCAGGTCCCGCCAAGCAAGTGGGGGACTATGTGTTAGGCCTCAGGCGGAGGATGACACAAATGATGGGTCAGGCAACAGCAAATCTCAAGGCCAGCCAGGAATTGAATAAGTACTGGCATGACCTGAAAGCTTCGCAAGTGGATTGGACTCCGGGACAGGAAATCCTTGTGATGGAGCCTACCAAGCCTAGAGCTTTGGCAGACAAGTGGACTGGACCCTTCAGGATCATCTCCAAGATGGGCGAAGTCAATTATCTGGTGGACATGGGAGCCTCTGGGGTAGCCCCCCAGGTATTCCATGTCAACAGGCTCAAGCCTTTCCACAGGCGAGCAGAAGTCTCATGTCTCTTGCTAGCTTCAGGGCAAGAAGAGGATGAGAGTGAGCCCCCTCCTGATTTGCTGCATAGCAACCCTCAGGATGGCTCAGTGGAGGGAGTACAACTCTCTCCCGATTTGACAACAGAGCAGCAGAGGGCCTGCCGGGCTTTGCTCCAGCAGTATGCCCCTCTGTTTTCACTGACACCGGGCCTTACACCGTGGTGTAAGCACGAAATTGACACTGGTGACAGTGTGCCTGTCAAAAGCAGGAGCTATCGTATGTCAGATACCGTCAAAAACCACATCCAGGCTGAGGTCGCCAAGATGTTGGATCTGGGTGTTATTGAACCCTCCACCAGTCCCTGGTCCAGTCCAGTGGTCCTTGTCCCCAAGGCAAGTTCCCCGGCGGGTACCAAGGATTGGAGGTTCTGTGTGGACTACCGAGGAGTCAATGCCGTCACCAAAACTGACGCGCACCCATTGCCCAGGGCTGATGAGCTCGTGGACACTATAGGTGCTGCCAAATTTGTGAGCACCTTTGACCTTACCTCAGGCTATTGGCAAATAGCTCTGACGGACCATGCCAAGGAAAAGACGGCATTCTCCACACCTGAGGGACTCTACCAGTTTAGGGTCATGCCCTTTGGGTTGAAGAATGCCCCTGCCACCTTCCAGAGATTGGTCAACCATGCGCTCAGTGGGCTGGAAGCCTTTTGTGTGGCTTACTTAGACGACATTGCCGTCTACAGTTCCACCTGGGAAGAGCATTTGACACATCTGGATAAGGTGTTGCAGGCCTTGAAAAGGGCTAACCTCACTATCAAGGCCACCAAGTGCCAGATAGCTCAGGGGAAAGTTACCTATCTTGGTCATGAGGTAGGAGGGGGTCAAATCCAACCTCTCTCCAGTAAAGTACAGGACGTACAGAACTGGGAGACTCCCACTACTCAAACCCAGGTGAGAGCCTTTTTGGGCCTCACTGGGTACTATCGCAATTTCATGGCAGACTATGGAACCATAGCTGCACCCCTGACAGCTCTAACTTCACCCAAACAGCCTAGGAAGGTTAATTGGACTGAAGACTGTCAGAGGGCCTTTGATGGCTTGAAAGAAAGTCTGTGTAGGGCACCTGTGTTGAGTGCGCCTGACTACAGCCGACCCTTTATCGTCCAGACGGATGCCTGCGACACCGGAATTGGAGCTGTCTTGTCCCAGTTAGATGACAAAGGGAGAGAACATCCTATCATATTCATCAGTAGACAACTCAAGGGTAGAGAACTTAGGTGGGCTACTGTTGAAAAGGAATGTTTTAGTATAGTTTGGAGCCTTAGGCGTTTTAGGCCCTACCTTACGGGGTCCACCTTCAAGGTCCAAACAGATCATAAGCCCCTGAAGTGGCTTATGCAGATGAAGGGTGAGAATCCGAAATTGCTCAGGTGGTCGATTAGCCTACAAGGGCTAGACTTCACCATAGAGCACAGACCAGGGAAGAGTCACGATAATGCAGATGGCCTTTCCAGAAGGTATGTTGACCGTCTGGATGAGGGTGTCTATCCCGTGGGAGATTAGGCACCCTCCACCTCAGTCTGGGGGGGGCGACTGTGATGCTGGAAATGTATCAGAGGGACAGGGCCTCTGAATCCTTGTCCTCTTCTGCCTTTTATCGTGTGTTCTGTTATGTTTTCTGCCCAGGAATCCATTTGGGACTCCTGGCAGTGCAGCTCTCTCTTTTGGTTTGGTGAACAGACCCCTGGGATACCCTTATGGCACCCATGGGTGGGGGGGTACAACCCTGTGCCCCTAGTGTATGTTTTTGGGCACCTGTGGGTGGCCCACAGAGCAGGGTATGGGCTGGTGGCAGCTCCATGCTGAATTGGACAGGTGCTCTGGGTGTCCTCCATTTTGGGATACCCAGGCCCTGCCATTGGGATCAGTTGATTCCTGATAGAAACAAGATGGCCCCTGTGGCCTCTTGCTTTCTATTGCCTGTTGTCTTGTTTTCCCAAAGTCCTGGGATGCCCTGACTCTGTCCCTTCCCCCTGACTGGCTGTTGGGTGGAAGTTCCATATATGGTGTTGTTGTGAAGGCCCAGCTAGACTGACTGGAGCCTTCCCAGTGACTGTATGTTGTGGGTACCTCCTGTGGGTGGGACCTGGGTGAATGGAGTGTGTGACCAATATACACTCCTTGTTGTGGTTGTCTGGTTTCTGGCATGAGAGACAAAGACTGAGACAGCCCTGCCCGAAACTGGCCTGAATGCAGTGTGTAGTGTTGAATGGCTGGGTACTTGTCCCAATCCACATTCCTTGTTGTGAGTGTCTGAAAGGGAGGAGTGTGGCCTGAATGCACTGTGTGCCTGATTGGCTGACTGACTGCATGAATGCCCTTCTGTGTGATTGGCTGCTGTGTGTGTGCCAGCAGTGTGGATGAGAGACAGAATAGTATATCTGGGGACCTCTCACCACTGGAAATTGTTCAGAAGCATTCAGAAGCTGAGTCTCCACTCAAGAGTAACTGGATTTGCTGATCCTCGACGTCCAGCTGGAAGAAGAAGACTTGCTGTGGCATTTGCTTCGACGGAACTGAAGGTTGTCGAAATCGTCGAGGACTGACCCGAGAGAGGACCTGGTAAGGCGCCCTCTTCCCGTGCTCCGAGGGACCATCGAGCACCGCTGAATCTTCGCCGAAGCGCCCTGGAAGTCAGACCCTCGAAAGGCTGCCGACCCGAGACGGGACCGCCGAGGAGATCGAAGTGAAGCACCCGGACATCGACGCTGTCGAAGTCCATTGCCGTCGACCAGGGTTCGCAGGTCTGTGTAACCGCTGGAGGCCCGTCGAAGTTGTGTTGCCCAGCCGTGGGAACCACTTGACGCCGTGCCGCCGACGATCGGAGCCGTCCGCTCCATTGCCTAAGAACATTCAATCGAAGGACTCTCTCGACCGCATCGTCGACCGCTTATCCTGCCGGAGAAAGTCGAGGACGACCAACGCGCCGAGGAGAAACCTGCCGGTGGGTTTCCCGCCACCCGACGACCCCAAAGACTCGGACGACTCGACGCCCTTGCTGGGCTCCCGTCTCTACAATCTTTGCGGTCCAGAACTATTGTCATCGAGGTGCCCCGCACACCTCCGCCTTGCAGGACGCCGACGCCCCGACGCCGACGAGCACCGCTCGGACGGAGCTGCCGCCTCTTCGACAACGTTCGGCCTCGTTCGTCGACGGACGTTCGACGCCCCGTGCCTCCCGCCTGAAAAGGAAGGCATTCAAGAAGGGCCGTCGATTCCCCGTCGCCGAACAGCGAGTCCCTCGACGCTTGTCGACGCCTTTTCGAGGAACTCGACTCCACCAGGTACATTGGGGGGGTAAAAACATTATAGGAGAAAAATAGACTATTGAACAATATCTGGACTGGGCTGGGGTTATATCTCTTTATTTTGCAGGTTGCCCAGGTGGGGGGATCTCCACACAGAACTGTGTCCAGTAGCAAGGGCCAGTATTCTGCCTATTGTTTCAACCCTCTGTTATCTCTCCTCTCTCTATTGCTGGTTTCCTTCTTATTGATCTGTGTGCCATTTCTACAGTATTGTGAATGCACTTTAATGAGGTCTAATATTAGTGGTACCACTTTAGAATTGTAGATATTTACCATTGCTGATTTTCCTGAGCACAAAGTGCGTTATTGTGATAAGTGTACATAACCCTTGAATATTAATTATATAAAGACTGTGTTTTCAGTAATACAGTGTGTGGACATTCCTTTGTGGGGGCTTGGGGATACACTGTACTTAAGAACCAGCCTGCATCACCTCCTGAGAAGCTAGGCCTTGATTGCTCGTCCATCGCTACCGTATTAGAGAATCTTGGCTGGGGTCCTCTGTGCCTCCCCTCTACCATATAGAGAGCAGAAGTACAGACCCCCCCACCGGTCTTCTTTACAAGCGGATACCTATTTTTTACTGTCATTCTATTTACTGCCCTATAATCTATACAAGTTCTGAGGGAACCGTCAGATTTTGGCACAAAAAACAATGGTGAGGCAGCCGGCGATTGAGAGTGCCGAATAAAACCCTTAGCCAAATTTTCCTTTAAGTATTCTTTCAAATAGTCATTCTCTTTTTCTGTCAGGGCATAAACCCTACTGCTAGGTAAAATAGCTCCAGGCTCCAAATCTATCCTGCAGTCAAACAGTCTATGAGGAGGTAACTCTCCAGCTTCCTTTTCATCAAATACATCCCAAAAATCTTGATAACAAGTAGGAAGTTCACCCACTACTGCTCCAACATCAAAACCTATTGCCCCTCTTTCTGCAAGTGAAAACGAAACAGAATTCACAAATCTTTCTTCCTCTCCATGACTTTTCCCTAAGAAACAATGTTCCTTACAAAAAGTTGATTCTAGGGATACAATTCTTGCACTCCAATCAATTCTAGGATTATGCAGAGTAAGCCAGGGCATACCCAAGATTATTTTCAAGATTGGAGCATCAATTAATTCAAAAGAGATAGTTTCCTTATGACCTCCAGTTAACTCCATCTCAAGTACCTCTGTATTATGAGTGATTGGACCTGAAGAAAGAGATGTACCATCAACTGCCCTTACCTGCTCAACTTCTTTCTTAGCCACTAAAGGAACACCTAAACTCTTTGCCAATCCTCTGTCCATAAAATTTCCTGTAGCCCCTGAATCAATAATAATTGGCCCAGAACCTAAGATTTTCTTTTCAAACATTAAGGATACGTTCACAGTTATATGAGGAACAGCTGTCTGTATCGTGTTAGCAACTTGTTGTACTCTGCCTGAAGAATTGAAGATCTTCTTGGAGGTAAAAGGACAGTTTTCAAGGAAATGACCACTCCTACCGCAGTATAGGCACAAATTATTCTCCCTTCTTCTTGTCTTCTCTTCCTTTGACAACGGACCTCTCACCCGACTCTGCAGCTCATTTCCCTTGGACTTAACTTCCCTGTTCACCACCTCAACCTTAGATCTCTCTACTCTTCCTGGAAACCTAACTTCCCCCTGAAAACGTCTACGCTCTAAACGTCTTTCGGTTAAACGAAAATCTAACCGAACCACCAAATCAATTAGAGCATCTAAAGTAGTTGGTCGTTCCAAAACACCAGCCAAAGCATCTTTCAATTCATCTTTTAAGCCCCGATAAAATAAGGAAGCCCTCTTCTCCTCTGGCCATCTACTCTCTAAAATTAAAGTTCTAAATTGAGTGATATAAGAAATCAACTCCTTTCCTCCCTGACGCAACTCCAGTAGTTCTCCATCTACCTCTTGAGATACCTGTCTCTTATCAAACATCTTTTTAAATTCGGCCTGGAACAGGGAATAATTATTCAAAGCCAAACTCTTTTGACTCACCAAGAGACTTCCCCACGCAGATGCTTCTCCTGATAAATAAGATAATGTAAATGTGACCTTGGAAGCATCCGTTGAAAATAACTTGGGACGACTTAAGAAATGTAATTCGCACTGAGTCTGAAAAATTTGAAACTTTCTCGGATCTCCCAAAAAACGCTCAGGAGCAGCCAAAGGAACAGGCATAACTAAAGTTCCTAAACCACCCACCACTTCCCTTGAACGTCTATGTTCTTGTTCTTCCCCTACTCTCACCAGCTCAGGTGGGTTTCCTGCACCTTCCGAAACTTCCTTTTCTTGTATTTGTGTTACCTTTAAATTTAACTCATCTATTCTTTTATTAAGATTTGAGTATTCTCGATGAGCCACCCGTAACTCTTCTCTAATTTCCCTAACCATTTCTCCCAACGCCTCCATGGCTGTCTCGTCAGGGTTCATACAGCTTGGGCAGACTTTTTCTTTTTTATGGGCCTTTCATTCTGTCAGGCTGAGATCCTGGTGTCTGCAGAAGCTGCTGAGCCCCCGACAATCCACCCAAAATGTGGCACTCTGAGCTGATACTATAAACTGCTCAGTTTACCTCACTTCCAGGGGAAAGGGGGAAGGGACAAATTAACAAACACCAGGCTGGAAGCTAAGACTAGCTGGTTCTTCACCTGTGGTAAAACATAAACATATAATACACCTTGTTATTCATGAGGCACTTTACTAACCTTAAGTATCAATATCCTTTACCAAATAAAGTAAAAACCATACCTGGAACTTCTCTACAATATGCCCAGAGAAGTGATAAGCTGACTAGACTTCCTTACTAGTTGACTTGAATCTCAACGATCATTCAGCCTTCTTAATAGGTCCATGAATGTGAAATTAACTTTGCAGGAAATCTTCTTTAAACTCAAGAAGCTTGAACAAAGTCTTAAGTTCATTAAAAGTAAATGGAAGTTCTAGTGTTTCTGGAAAGTATTTATTTTTCTTCTTATAAATTTCTCTTTAGAGTGTTTTTACTTAAATTAACAGTTCTTGAAACTTGCGTCAAAAATCTCACGTGGAAATCTCTTGAACTCGCATAGGGATCCAAACTGAGTGAAGATCGTTGAAGCGCTGTAGATTAAACCGCAGGAAAAAAAACCACACGCGCTAAATCGAAACCACAGAAAAAATCCACACGCGATTTAACGAAAGCACGCACACGCGCTGAAGTTCAACCGCGGGTAAAAATCCACACGCGCTTAGTCCAAGATGCGAACACACGCGCTGACGACAAACCGCGGGTAAAAATCCACACGCGCTTAGTCCAAGATGCGAGCACACGCGCTGACGACAAACCGCGGGTAAAAATCCACACGCGCTTAGTCCAATATGCGAGCACACGCGCTGACGACAAACCGCGGGTAAAAATCCACACGCGCTTAGTCCAATATGCGAGCACACGCGCTGACGACAAACCGCGGGTAAAAATCCACACGCGCTTAGTCCAAGATGCGATCACACGCACACGCGCTAAAGTCGGAAAAACAGGAAAAATCCACACGCGCTTAAAACAAGATGCACATGCGCTGAAGTTCAACCGCGGGTAGAAAAAACACACGCACAAGAGTATCACGTGAAACCAAAGAGCTCGCGCTAGATACTCAAGCGAAGTCTCTCACGCGCAGGCTTCTGTTAACGGAAAAACCACGCGCTTAATAGAAAACGTAGCGAAGCAAAGCCAAACATGCGACAGCAATAAAGGTCTTAGTAAATATTTTTCATATGGACTTGAAAATCTGATTAAATCTTCTACAATGACATTATAGAAAGAGTCTTGAGTTTTAAAAGGACTTATCTTGTGAAGAGTCTTTGAAACCTTTCTTTTTTCTTGGATAACTCGAAATATTCTTACTCCTGTTCAGTGCCAAAATGAATCTCCGCAAGATTCCTGTTTGCTTTTCCAAATAAGCCGCTCGACCGCTTGAAACTTGAAACCCCTGAACAAGTTAAGCAGGAGCAGCTTAATACGCGACCTCTCAGCTGGGCAAAGACGATGAAAGGCAGTTTAGAATGTTCATTGTCTTCCCTATAAACAATCACCAGCCAATCAGAACTTAGACTGAGGACCTCCATCTTGGCTTGGGGCATTCTCCATAGACTGCAATGAATGTTAAGGGCAAAATTGGCTGTTTTAAAATTAAACTCATAATAACTTCCAAAAACCTTTCTATACTAATTTTCCCCAGACCTAATGTCTCAGATTATGTCACTGTATCCTAACAGTACCTGACACTCTTCAGCGCATTTCACACGGTCATGCCCTAAAAGACCTGTTAAGAAAACCGGAAACTCCAAGACTCGGCAGTAAAAGAGGTCCGCCTGCCGGGTCCCTCATGTCAGGACCCGTGTATGACTGGTGGTTGCTCGCTTTTCCAACTCACGGTGTTCATTTCCCTTTCTCATGGGTCACCTTGGAAAACCTCGGCGATCTTAGATTCAGGTGCTACAGGGAACTATATGGATATCACCTTTGCCAGGGAATCTGCCATACCCATATGTCCCAAGGAATGATCCGAAGTGGTCAATGCCATAGACGGGACCACTCTAGTTTCTGGGTTGGTCATGGAGCAAATGGCTGATATCATGATGGTCACGGAAAGTGGTCTTTGGAGGCCATAGTCTTTGATTTATTTGCTGCCCCGCAGTTTAAGATCATCCTGGGGTTACCATGGTTATTCTTGCACAATCCCTCGGTCGATTGGCAGAAGCAGGAGGCATGTTTCCCTTCTGATTATTGTGAAATCCATTGCCTGGATCCAGGAAGTGGAGATGCGTCTGGTCCCTGTCGCCCTCTCTTGGGTACTGCTTCGGTGATTGGCACCATAGTCTCTTCCAGTATCCCCAAGGAGTACCTAGAATACAGTGACGTATTCGATAAAGGGCTGGCTGATCAACTCCCTCCACATCACCCATATGATTGCCCCATTGACCTTATTCCAGGGGCAGTCATTCCAAATGGACGGATTTATTCACTCACGCAAAATGAAATGCAAACCCTCCTGGAGTACATTGATAAATCTTTACTCACTGGTTTCATTTGTCCCTCACACTCCCCCGCGGCCTCGCCTTTGTTTTTTGTTCCTAAAAATGAGGGGGATTTGAGGCCCTGTATCGATTACAGGGCATTAAATGCAGTGACAATAAGAAACCAATACCCCTTACCTCTGATAAACAATCTTCTGGACCAATTGGGCTCGTCGGTCATATTTTCTAAATTAGACCTCACAGGAGCCTATAATCTGGTCAGAATAAGGGAGGGTGACGAGTGGAATACCGCGTTCAAAATGCAGTTTGGTTTATACGAGTACTGTTTTATGCCCTTTGGGCTTTGCAATGCTCCGGCAACATTTCAGAACTTCAAAAATGATATATTTAGTGATATGATTGATAGATTTGTGGTTGTTTATCTGGACGATATACTGATTTACTCACCATCCTATCAAATGTTACTCATGTATCAGCAGTCTTACAATGGCTAAGAGACAATCATCTCTTTGCGAAACCAGAGAAATGTGTTTTTCACGTGTCTACAGTGGAGTTTCTAGGATACGAACTCACGAGTAATGGGGTATGCATGAGTCAATCCAAAGTCAAGGCTGTCTCAAATTGGCCGGTTCCAGAGAATACTAAGGCCTTACAATCCTTTTTAGGATTTGCCAATTTTTATAGGCACTTTATACGTAATTTCCCTGGTATCGTTGCCCCCCTTACGGCTCTGACCAGTAGCAAAACCAAGTTTGTATGGACTCCCGAAGCACAAAAAGCCTTCGATCCCCTAAAAGTCGCCTTTATGACAGCCCCGGTGCTACAACATCCCAATCCATCTCTTCCTTTTCATGTAGAAGCAGATGAATCCGGAATTGCGATAGGTGTCATCCTGTTCCAGTCCTGTGGCGACACTAATTTGCTCCACTGAGTTGCGTTCTACTCAAGAAAACTAACCTCTTACGAATGCAATTATACCACGACAGAAAGGGAATTGCTGGACATTAAAGACGCCTTCAAGGAGTGGAGGTATCATTTGTTGGGTGCTACTCATCAGGTACAGGTCTATACTGACCATCGTAAACTCTTAGCCATGAAATCTGTACGTTGTTCAACCTCGAGGCTTGCTAGGTGGCACGAGTTCTTCGCTATGTTTGATTTTGTCATCACGTATCGACCTGGATTTTTTGCATTCCAAGGCCAATGTGCTTTCTAGACTACATGGTCTTGCTTCCGTCCCAGAGGGTGTGGATTCCCTCTTATTACCTACACAAATGATTTGTGGCTGTACCACTCAATCATCACTACGCTCAGCTCTACAGACATGGGTCACTAAGAACCCTCCAGAGATTACGGACTATAATTTAGATATAGTCCATTCTATGCCATACATACAAGGGCGCGTTTTCCTTCCGGACTCAGGAATGCGTCAAACTGCCATGTCTTGGTGCCATGACGCAGTGTATTCGGCACATCCCGGAATAAGGAAAATTTACGATCTGCTACAGCGTTGGTGTTGGTGGCCTACCATGCGCAGAGATATACGCGATTATGTACTAACATGCTCCATCTGCGCCCTGTGCAAGACCTCACCTACCAAACCCATGGACCATGTTGTCTATGGACTTTATTGTAGAGCTTCCTGCTGTTTTTGGCTAAAACACTATCTGGGGAGTGGTGGATTACTATACCAAGATGGCCCTGTTCGGCCATGTCAAGGGTTGCCGTCAGCACCTGTTCTCACAGATCTTTTCTTAAAAAAACATATTCCGGTTCTTTGGGCTTTCCTCGATCATAGTATCGGATCGTGTATCGCAGTTCACATCTCATTTCTGGTCCTCTCTCACGGCGGCTTTTGGCATCAAAGATCGGTTTTCGAGTTCTTATCATCCGCAAACCGACAGGCAGACGGAAAGGGTGAATGCTACTTTAGAACAGTACCTCTGGTGTCTCCTCCTGCAGCATCAAGACTCCTGGTTGTCGGTGGTGACTGCTGCAGAGTTTGCATACAACAACTTGCATTCCTCTACCGGTACTACGCCTTTGTTTGCCTTATACAGCCAGCATCTTCGATCCATTCTGATGGACCCTCTGTTGCCTTCAAACCATCCTGCCGTTGCAGACTGTCTCCGGAATCTCTCCATTGTTTGCCAAGACATTGAGTCCTGGTTGCATAAGGCGCATGATTCTGCCAAAAGATTTACAGACCGGCATCGTGTTCCGGCTCCCGCTTACACTGTCGGCATGAATGTTTGGCTGTCCACCAAGCACCTCAGGCTCTCCGGCCGTCATGCTCTTTTGCCTCTTTTTGTGGGTCCCCATGTCATTACCCGTGTTCTCAACCCGGCAGTGGTGGCACTGTCCCTGCCTAGATCGTGGAAGATACATCCAGTTTTCCATGTGTCTTTGGTAAAGCCTTTCAGCCCGGATACCCGTCTAGCTCCTCGACCCCCTGTGTTTCTGTACAGGGTTCTGAGGAATTTGAAGTGAAGGCCTTGTTGGATACTAAGGTACGGAATGGTGTACGTAACTACCTCGTGGATTGGAAAGGCTATGGTCCTGAGGATAGGACATGGGAACCGGTTTTTAATATCAACGCCCCCTGTTTTGTGGCCCATTTCCATGCCTCTCGTAGGCTGAATGTGGCTTTGGGGGAGGAAACTGTTAGGAATACATCCCGATTTTCCATCAAACATAATTACATACCAAGACTTTCAATCCGCAATCATGCTCGCCTTTCCTTACAACGCCATTCCTGTTTGGTCACAGGTTGCCATGGCGATGGTGGACGTCTCTGCATCTACGACGCCGTGACATAAACAACACAGCTGTCCATAAACCCTGACGTAGGAGCAAGAGTAATGATATAAAAACACGCCCCCTTCACACAAAGGGTGCTTCTGATTGAAGTTTGACCCGCTACGTTAGTTGCCTGAGCTTTTCCATTCTTGATCTTGTTCCTGTTTGTCCTGCACCGTTCCTTTCTTCGTTTGTTTTCCTTTGTTTTCATCTGATTGCTACTGCCTGCATGCTAAAGACTCGGAACGCCATAAGGACTCCCTTGCCTGCCGTCTTGTACTCTGCCACTGTTTACACATTAACAGGACCCGGAACTCCATAAGGACTCCCTTGCCTGCCATCTTGTACTCTGTCTCTGTTTACACGTTCACAGGACTCGGAACACCATAGGACTCTCTTTGCCTGCCATCTTGAACTCTGCCATTGTTTATACATTAACAGGACCCGGAACATCATAAGGACTTCTTCTGCCTATCGTCTTGAACCTCACCACTACTGTCTCATTAACAGGACTTTGGAAAGCCATACGGATTACACTCTCTACCTCCCCCCTTGGATTCCTCCACTGCTTGCTCCCGAACAATCCTCTATTCATAGCACCAGGACTAGAGACGCTTGCTGTTTGGTGCCTGTGTAGGCGTCCTCGTGCCGGCGGGGTAGGTTTACTTGGTGTTTTTCTCTGGATTTAGGCGTCCTCATTTCGTCGGGGTAGGTTGTGGATCCTTCTTCGAACTGCCTGTTTCAAGAAACCCCAGCAACCATTCCACAGAACTTTCCTTTCCTAATCTTCATGTATTTAAACAACTGGTTATCCTTTTTTGACACTTACTCCCCCTGCTTTATCTCTTTCTTACTCTTTCATCTTGTCAATCTTCCAAGTGCTCTGCCATGAAAGAATGTGATGTGTAGTGTGGTAAAAAAAAAAGTGTAAAATCCTGTACATTAATATAATTTGCTGGATTTCTGTCTTCGGATTTATTTCTTTGGATTACAAGTTCCTAAGCATGTGTTGTCAAGGGCCAACAACAGCGTTCAACGTGATTGGGTCTGGATTAGCTCCTTTGTCTCCGATTCTTCCTTGACTCCATTTACAACTTGTTTCACTCTTTTATCAACAGTAGCACAACTTCCAGTTTTGAGCTGGATTGCATTTTGTCCCTGCAACTGTTTAAAATTGTTTGATGATGATGATGATGACCAATCCACACAGTTTACACGTCACTCCTGAATTATATGGGGACTACTACTTCACTGCTGACTCAGTGACATTCACTCAACGTGCCCTTTTCCTATATTCATTCCCAATGCCCTGTCACCTACAAGAGGGTAGGATGGTGCTAATCCACGTGCCTCTACACTACATCTATTACTGCCATAGGGTACTGTTCCACCTGATTAATGGTCATCTGGCAATTTGCCAAAATATTATCACTCTTGTAAGGTTATCACTACCACCAACAATGAGGCCCTGCTAGTGGACTGTCCCATTGGTGCAGTATGCATGGCGAACAAAGGTGCTTGGGTAGGCTCAGAGGGTGGAAGAACTAGGGATATTTAGCAGGTGTATCCAGTGGCGAGCAGATTTGGCCTCTTGGGGCAAACCTGCACACACTTCCTCATTAAAATCCCCACCAATGGAGGGTGCTCTGGAAGAGAGATGAGGGGAATGCATGCTCAAGGCTAGTGATGCAAGGCATTTGATTCATTTGATTGTACATTACTATGGTCTTAAAGGTCCCCGCTTGCTTGGTATATCCCGCTTGACTTGTGTCTTGCTTAGCTTACATTTCACTCTGTATTCCCTTGCATTATGATGTTATGTGCACTGTTGGATTGATGGAGGTACCCATACCGGGCAAGAACCCAGTTTGATTAAGGTCATGTTTTTGACAAACTTTTGTCCAAGTATTAAACTCTTTCAGAACTATTCTTGCAAAAATCTTGCCCGGTTTGAAGTTTGAAGTTTAGTTTATTTGTAAAGCACAAACCAGGCCCAGGGGCAAACGGGCGCATACTCTTGAAGACAGGTTAAAATAAACAGTACATACATAATAAAATGACACGAATATACATAAAGAACATAAGACTACCATTACAAATTATGATACAGGTACATTATAGAGTGTATATACAAATAACCTATTTACACGCAAAGGCAACACAGGGTGAAGGGCTTCATAAATCGTGAGAGAAAAGCCAAGATTTGGCATTGTTCTTGAAAGTTTGGAACAATGGTTCAGTTCTGATGGAAGTGGGCGTGTTCCAGAGTTTGGAGGCTAGAACAGGGAAGCTCACACCACCCGCTTTTTGGAGTTTTAATCTAGGCAGGGTTAGGCTGTGAGTTTGGGCTGCTCTAGTAGGTCGAGCGGAGGTGTGAAGTGTAAGGCGAGAGGAAAGGTCGGGTCGAGCATTGTTGTTCAGGCATTTTTGAGTCAAGGCCAGGGTTTTCAGGGCAATTCTTTGTTTCACCGGGATCCATCGTAGGTCAGATCTGACGGAGGAGATATGGGATCGTCTCGGGATGTTTAAGGCTGCCCTTATGGAATTATTTTGAACAGTTTGCAATTTATTGAGGTTGGACTGACTAGTCCCCAAGTAGAGAGCACTGCAGTAGTCAATTTTGGCCATAATGAATGTTCTGGCGAGGGTGATGCAATTAGGAGAGTTTAGAAAGGGTCTGCAGGCAGTGATAAGTTTGCAGGTATAGGCTGATGCCGACCTTACTGCGTTTGTTTGCTTGTTCAGAGAGAGCGTGGAGTCCAGATAGACGCCTAAAGTTTTAGTGTCTTTAGAGACCATGATACCATTGCCGTCGATGATGAAGGACTTGTAGGTTTGGTCTAGTTTGTTAATACGATGGCTTGTTCCTAGTAGAAGGAGCTCAGTCTTTTCGTCATTAAGGCAAAGCTCGTAATGTGCCATCCAGGCCTGAATGAACAGGTAGACATCATGTTGGAGCCCCATGCCTGCCCCAAGTCGGTGGCAGGCATGCTGCGAGGTGCCCAAGGGCGTGTGTTTCTTGAAGTAGAAGTATTTTAATTCTGTGTCTCTGGGCGTCTGTTGTTATCCTACGGGCTTTTGTGAACATGCTTAACCCCTGGACATTCCATGTCATTAGTTTAACAGTCATGATATAGCATTATGGAATATCCCAACAGTGAAATCCATCACCTCTCATTGCAGTACATACTGCTAGCGCACTGTCGTACCACATCGTGGCCACAGCCACTGCTTTCCTGCCAGTTTCAATATAACAACCCCAACTTTACCACCCTCCACCCTCACTGCCCTCCCCCAACCAGCAGTGTTGTGACACCCACCCAAGTAGCGTGCGCAAGCGTGCTGGACCCAACTAGGCACCGCCTGCCCACATGCCCAACAGGGGCACAACTGATAAGAAACTGCCAGAATTGGCATTGCAGCTGCAGCGGGGGTTGCCGCTGTCGTGTACCCAACTTTGCTAATAACTTGGTGCAGAAAACACCTCAATTCACTCAATGGCAATTTATATCAAGGTTGCAAGACAAACATTATGATGCATTATAATAGACAAAGGATGAAGTCATGATGATCGCGGCATGAATGTTAGTTATGGGCCTGCAGGAGAGTCGGGAGGCCAAGGCACCCCATCCATTAGTATAGTTGTGACAGTGAGGAGCGGGGTTTCACCCACCTCTGGCCAGGTTAACCCCAGACTATAGTATGTCAGGCTCAGTTGGTGTACCATGATGCCGGATTAGAGGGAGGAGGATCTTTTGTCAGTGATCATGGTTTCGCCCGAGAAGCCCCACCACTAATAGCAAGTATCAGCCACCTTAGTCATTGTCCATTATATCATCTGCAGGATCCCTAAGCGGGATCTGTGATTCGATGAATTTCACTACTTCATCTGGAACCATGAAGAAATAGAGTTTATTGCGATGGGTAAATTTCAAGCATGCCGGGAAGAGCATTGCATATTCAATTTTCCTTTCCTTAAGCAATTTCTTCACTCCATTGAACTGTCTGCGCTCCATCTGGACCCCCACAGAGAAGTCTGGGAAGATTCTGATGATTTGCGAATCTAGTCTCAATTCCCCTTTCTCTCGTGCTAGCCGTAGAATGTGATACCGATCTCTGTAGCTGAGGATCTTGGCAATTATTGGTCTGGGAAAGTCAACCGGTTTAGGGCGGGGGGGGCAGCGCTCAATGTGCCCTCTCAACTGTGAAGAACGGGGAGAGTTGAGGTTTATCAAGGAGGTCCTTGAGGAGGTTTTTTAGGACATCCAGTTGCATCCTGCCCTTGAGAGCTGACTCCAGAACATCCACGATGCAGATATTGTTCCTGTGTGATCTGGACTCTAAGTCATTGCACTTGGCATTGACTTGTTTCATATCTCGCAGCAGTTCCGTAACTGTGGTCTGTAGGGTGAGCACTCTGTCCTCATTGTCCCCAATCCTGGTTTCCGTCTCGGTTATCCTAGTCCTGTGCTGGTCCAACTTAGTTCTCAGGGAGGCCACATTCGCGTTAATGTCCAGCTTCTCATGAAAGGAGGCAAAGTTCTTTGCCATGGACTCCATCATCACCATTAGATCAGGCTGAGGGGGGTCTGACAGTGGTTTTATGTCATCGTGGTTCGAGGAGGAGCCTCCCTGCTCAGGCCTGGGCGTTGACTTGGTGTACTTGTCCATAGCCTAAACCTTGTTGGCACTGCGTGATTTGTTCGACATTCTGTGGGTGGATGATGGTGTAGGCCGGAGCGGTCAGATATCACCCGTGTAGTTGGACGGAGCAAGTTCACTCAACACCCATGTCACGGGCCAGATGTCAGGGACGAGCAGCACCAGGTGGGTGAATGAGTGCCTCGCTCTCCGGTCGACATCCCAACCTGAGAACCCGTTGATTATGGGTCCCCTGTGCACAGCCAACAGGGGGAGCCCCTCCTGCACCACACCCGGGCACACACCGGGGAACGGGGCTGTGAAGGCGGGCAGGTCGCGATGTGGCGGTGAAAGTGGGTGTGGGCTGTATTGTCGGAGAGTACTGGTGCTCCGGGTAAAAGTATCGGGCGCTGGGGCCCAGGGAGAGTCCGATCTGGTTGGGTCACAATATGGGATTTGGGGAGCAACACTCTGGCTCAATAGTCCAATGTAGAACTTTGGGAAATCCGCTAGATACCCGGTGAAAAAAGAGGGTGCAGGGATGGGATGTATTTAGAGTTTAGGCAAGGGCAGCTCAAGGTGGGGATGTTGAGGATCTTGTGGTGCAGACCAATGAGGGCCTGCGCAGTACTAACCAGCCGGTCAAATAGGTTGGGTCCCCGCTTCAGGGATCCAGGGTGTAGAGCCAGGAGAAGGTGCGAAGCTCACCCCGGGCCTCTCCAAAGACCGTCTAAAATAGCTTGGGCAGCCACTGACTCAATCCCGCAGACAAGGTCAGTATCAACTTGCGGGCATGGGCAGCTCACTCCTACCAAACAGTGGTTATTGCGGGGGTGGTGGGTGGCTCTGAAGCCAGGGCATCTGTAGTGAGCACCAATGTTGAGCGCGGGCACTCCCACCATGCAACCGCCATGCTGTATGCGCAGAACATAGGAGGCCTCTCAGGGAGCAAAGGCCGCAATGCAGGCGCAGATGGGGGTACTGAGGGAGCACAGATCAATACCCGCTCAATGCAGTCTGGGCCCCAGGTACAGGTGGGCAAGGTGCACATGCAGAGGAAATGTGGTGCCAATTTGGGAGAAAGGTGAGGGTCAGTTCGGACAAATGCAGAGGGTTCAGCAGGCAACCCCCCCAGCTCCTCACCTGCAGCGATGATGATCGAAGTCTCAATGTTGTATGAGGAGTAGCCGCAGGGAGGGCCGGGGGGCCCCGCTGGAAGCTGCAGGGATGGAAGGCAGTTGCACATCCTTCAAAACGCCCCGCCAAGGTGGGACTCGGGCTGCCCGCCTCACGCCACCCCCCGTGTCGGGGTCCGGATGTCACGGCGTGGGCGAGGCAATCAGGTGGCGGGCCCACGGAGCCAGGAGGGCCGCTCCACGTCAGGCAGCCTTAGCTACAGTGGCCGCTTCGGTGGGAGGCAGGTGTAGCGTCTGCGGCAGCACAGGCAGGCCTGGGCCCTGCAGTGCACCGCGGGCGAGGGAGGGCAGAGGCAGGTGAGCTCCACAGGGCAGCCCGACCCAGTGTAGATAGCCGCTGCTCCAGGCAGCACTCGGCCGCGGATGGCGAAGAGCGTCTCCAGACAGCAGCACCCCAGTGGGCATGCAGTGTCCCCACGTGGCCCGGCGCGGAATAGGCACAAACCAAGCCGCACACGGAGGAGCAGGAAAACAGTTGTAATACGGCTGTGGGGCTCTGATTTTCTTCCGGAATGAGGGAAAATGCAGCCCCAAACGTCTGCTATGCAGGCTGGCGGGTTCAGGTGCAGGATTGTGCTTTGAACCGCTGATGATGATGGATAATTAATATTTGGGCACGGAGCACAAAAGCTAGGCAGCCATTTTCCGGGCTGCTCAACAGCACCCCGCAGATCTTGTGTTTTTTTTATTAGAAATACAATATAGATTGATATCACCTACAAGTATGGTGGCCGAGATGTCTTTAGAAGCCAGTATCAGATCCAGAAGTTGAGTGAGTGCGCCATACAATGCTTAGTCTGTAAATACCCCCTGAATTTCAGTATATATTGATTAATGCAAAGATCGTATGTTGTAGTTTGATCCTTATCTTTAATAGGAAATTGTTCAGTGCAGCCCACAAATCAATTGTCATACCACTGCTTTTCTTGACAGCCACTAATAACCCTGACGTAGGTCTGCCTTTCAATGCTTTGACTGCTGGCAACAGTATAACATCATGATTGTTCCAGATGGGGGTGGTTATCAGCCAGGTCTCTTGTAGAGCTACTATGTCATATTCCTCAATACAGTTTCCTTTCTCTATCTGAAGATGATAATGTCCATGAGTGTTCCATGAGGCAAGACTGATGTTCTGTATACAGGGCGCTGGTTGTTATGCTCTTGTATTAAACATAATCTCTGGTGCATGCTTCTGTTGATATATTTGAGTCACGTACTTAGTGCTCGGAGTTGTTTGTAGTTCTAATTGTCCTTTGGCATGAGGATCTTGTGCAATAATGAATCCTAACTTGAATATGTCCATCTTGGCCTTCCACAGTGCATTCAACACTACTCTTGACGGTATCCATAAACGTATTATTGAAAGATCTTCATCACTCAAAAATTCTATCTGATCAATATCTGATGTTCATATATCTTCTAGTTCTGGATTGTCTCCGAAATTATTTAATACACTAGTACGGCACATGTCAAATTTCAAATACGGAGCTGCACAACATTTCATTATTAGTGAGTATCTTTTTTCTGTGATCTTAATTGTAGGTTCTTTATCAGTTGATCTATTTGAATTGTTTGATATTTTTTCCAGGTTGAGTTGATCACTGCAAATCGGTGCCTGTATGCCACCCTGTTTGCAAAACACTGGATTAATCCAGTCCTCATGACCACTTTTAGTTTGTCTGGACACATTGTTGGTTACACTTGCTATTTGACTTGTGTGAAAAGTTTTCTCGGCTGCATTCATAGGATCATTCTTTTTAAAGTATGCATCCAAGCAAGACTTTATTGATAGTTCAATACGTGTATGTTCTTGAGACAAGTCTCCTGTAACTTGTGTTAAAGCATGTTGGTTCAATCCTTTGGTGGGTAGGGGGCTGATCTCAACCGGCCTCTCCCCAGCAATAATACAAGCAGGCTGAGGACACTGTTCATTTTGTAGTGTCCCTAATGTATTGTTTCTTGATTTTGAGAATCAGTAAATTGTTGCTTTTTTCCAGTAATGTGTGTTTTAGGTAGAATAGCTCCTGTGTCAGTATTAAATTGTGAATGCATTGTTGCAAACTCATTTGCTAGTTGGGCATTCATGCATGCATCAACTGCTTTTCTAATGTCTTGTCTCTGCTGTTCAGGTTGTGCGTCATTATCAGTTACTTGTGACTCATTCAATCTCATTGTCACATGTTCGACTGTTTGCTGCTCCTTTCGGATATCTGGTTTGTTTGCACTGTTTAACGGACTTCTTCCACTAGGTGATGGCTTATCTTCAATCGTACATGCTGATGAGGAAATAGCTCTGCTAGCTTTGTTCGACTGTAAGTTCAGTGCAGTGCTTTCATTCACTCTTTGCATATTAAAATATGCCTCTACTTCTTTTCTAATTTATTGTGTGCTCTGCTCATGGTAAGCATCATTAGGGACTACTTTCATTCCTTTTACTCTGTTTGACAGATCTTCAGCGATTTTGTTTTTCTTTGAGACTTCAATCTGGTTTCATTTGGCTGGCAATGTGGTTGCTTTGGTCTCCATGTCAGTAGTATCGTGACGTTCATTTATTGCTTCAATTAGTTCGTTCAAGGGGATGTGCGTTAGCGTGTGATTTCCTTGAAGCGAGTCATGGATGTTATCTCAGTTCTTTCCACGCTGATCTTGAACTGACTTCACTTGCTTAATTTTTGCACCTTTTTTTTTGTTTTTTCCGAGTCATGTGCTTTTTTTCCAGTCTTGGTTTTCACACTTTAACCATCTGTTTTGGTTTATGATGTTGATTTTTTTAATTTTTGAAAAGATGTCAAAGTGTTCGTCATTGGTTGGTGTTTGGTTTTGATCCGATATATTCTTCTGGGGACCTAGATCACTACTAATCCATGAGCTGTTTTTTTCAGACTCACGTCCCTTGCAGAGATCTATTGCTGTGTCTTCTGCTCCAATAGGGACAATCACTTGTTCAATAAAAGGTACTGCTGGTGGAGGAAATTCCACGGATCGTTTGCAAGTATCTGCCATATTGAGAGCAGAAGTATTAAGATGTTGTCCTCCAATCAGAACCACACGCTCATTTTTCACTGCTATTTCATCTGCAATCCACTCAGAAATATGTTAAATTAATTTGTATTGCTTTGTTATTTTAGGTTCTAGTGATTCAAATAGCTTAAAAAGGCTTGTTATGGTCATATTAACTGCTTATAGGGTAATTTTAAGCAGAGATGGTTGCAGAGGTGACCTTGTTGCTTGAGGCTCAGCTTGAGGGGCTATGTTTCTACGTGGAGTCGGGTGCACATAGGATATTGCTGAAGTCACTGAGGCTGGGGAGCTATTTGCACTTGGTGTGGAAGCAGCCAGAGCCTCAGAATTGCTAGAGAGGTCATAGCTAGTATCTGGGCTTTCATCCACCATGCTGTGAATAGGAGTATCTGCCAGGGGTAAGTGGGAAGGAGACCAAGGTGTGCCTAATAATGTATCATCCGAAACAACTAATCCCTTGTCAGCATTTGTTTCTTTTTTTTAAAATTAATTTATTTTCAAGATTTACAATAAATAAAATATACATCACCAAAAGTTCAAACAGAGTATAAAACATAACACTCAGTTTTACATAGGTACGCAAGCAAAAGAAGTCCAAAGCATGTATAAATATTGAAACATTTCAGATAATACAAGACACATATTGTACCATTTTCAGAATGAAACACCTAATCCCAAAATAACTTAATAAAAATTGCAACACAAAACAGTACAAAAACATAAAGAACACACACAGACTACATAAAACAGAACAAAAACAAAAGAGGGGGGGAATTCACAACTAATGCACATAAATAATATTGGATAGTCGGATCCAATAGAAACAACTAATCTTCAGAATCACAGTCACCATATAAATCCGTAAATGGTTTCCAAAGATCTTGATACTTATTTTCCTTACCTTGTCTCACAAACATCACCCGCTCAAAGTTTGACAATACCAACAAATCATTAATCCAATTCTCCAGTCTGGGCTTCTTCCTCGTCTTCCACACCATCAGTATTTGTTTCACTGCAACCACAAGTGCTTTATCCACCAATTGTCCATACTGATGAGCAACCGCACAACGCCCCTTACCTGACAACAGCAACACCTGCATAGGCATCCTGGGAAAACGTATGGACAAGATCGCCTCCAGCCTATCTAACATTCCCACACAAAATTCTAATACCCGAGGACAATACCATAACATATGAATCAACGTTCCCTTCTCCTTCCCACACCCCCAACACAGGTCATCATCAGTCAATCCTAACTCATACATATGCGATGGAGTCCAATATAGACGCGCTAACACTTTCAACTGAATCAATCTCAACCTGAGATCCAACCTACTTCTATAACCTACATTCCACATAAATTCCCACTCCTTTTCCATAACATCACAGCCCAACTTCTGTTTCCATCCCTCCAATGCTCTCCTGTCAGCATTAACATCCTTAGAACATATCGGCATCAAGCTAGTATAAGTGCACACCATTCGTGGCGATGACATAAGAACTTGATCACCCGCCGATACCACCTTCAACGGTCCTGACAACATTGCCAATCTGTCACTCAATAGAGCTTTCAACTTCCCAAACCTATTCCGTTCCCTCCCTGCCAAATGAAACGTCCTCTGCAACTCCTTGAATGATAATATACGGCCATCACACACCACATCTCTGATACATAAAATCCCTTTTGAGACCCAACTTCTCCAACAAAAGGATTTATTGGCAAATTGTAAACTCGGATTAAGCCAAATAGATGCTCCATAGTGTAAGTACAAGTTCCCTTGAAAGAGACTCAACCACCACATCAAAACCTCTCTAGTCACTGCAATGGTTGGAAGCCTACTACCCCTCCCAGGCAGATATCCCATCGAGGTAACAACATGCAAGGCAAAACCATTCAATGTATACCTTTCAATAAGCACCCACAAGGGTTCTGGACCACTCCCCACTGAAAAATAATATGCAGTCTTTTTCAAAATAAACCCTATATAGTAGCGTTCCAAATCTGGGTACCCAAAACCTCAATTTTTAGTGCTACGTGTCAAAATAAACTTAGGAATCTTAGGTCTCTTTTTATCCCCCCACAGAAAGTTCTGAAGAACACGATCTATACTAGCCAGCATCTTTTTCAAAAATTTCAGAGGCAATAATTGCACAACATAAAGTATCTTTGGCAAAAGAGTAATCTTAGTAGCGTTGATTTTAGCCCAAATCCCCATCGATAATTGTTCCCATCTTCTAATATCCTTACTCAAGGCAGCCACCAATTTTCATACATTAAATTCCACCACTTTTTTGACATCCTTAGTCAGATAAACACCCACATATTTCACATGGGACGTAGTCCATTTACAATGCCAATCCAAAAAATAACCATGCACACAAGTACTAGCGATTGGAAACACCTACATTTTGTCCCAATTAATTGTATGCCCCGACAACTCTCTCACCCTATCAAAGATATTTTTCAGTACTACACTACCTTGCTCAGGATCCGCAAGAACCACCACCATGTCATCTGCATATGAAAGGACTTTAACTTCCACATGACCAAATACCAGGCCCCTAATACCTCGTTCTCCACGTATATATGCCAACAAGGGCTCCAAAGCAAGATTGAACAAGTAGGGTGACAACGGGCAACCCTGCCTAGTCCCCCTAGTCAACCCAAAAGCTTAAGACAAAACACCATTTACCCAAATCCTAGCCTTGGCACCACTCTTAAGATAACTGATTATCCCTAGAAATCTATTCCCAAATCCCATCCGCCTTATTGTAAACTGCAAAAACCTCCACCTCACTCTATCAAACGCTTTCTCCGCATCCATAAAAACCAATGCCGCATCCGACAGATCTTCCTGTTTCAAACTCATTATATCAATCAAAGTTCTGATATTATCATAACCAAATCTGTCCCGCAAAAACCCCACTTGGGATGTATGAATCAATTTCCCCATACCTTTTTCCAATCTATTAGCCATGATCTTAGCAAATATCTTCACATCCACATTCAGTAATGAAATGGGACGATAATTGCTACAATTCCTCTGATCCTTCCCCTCTTTCGGTAGCAAGATAATCATTGCTTCACACATTAACTGGCACAGATCACCTTCATGTACAAACAGATTAAACAACCTACATAAGATAGGAGCCAAATAAGTCTCACATTTCCTGTAAAATTCCACAGGAATACCATCCATTCCTTGAGATTTACCCACTCCTAGCTGCTTAATAGCCAGTAAAATATCATCCACCTTAATATCCGTTTCTAAATCCCTTCTTTCCTCCAAAGACAACCTAGGAAGATCCAAATTCACAAAGAAATTGTCCAATTCCACCTGAGATGGGAACACATCCTCCGAATACAATTTCTCATAAAATCCCTTAAAATATTTACAAATATCGATATTTTTCATTACCACATCACCATGCTCATCAACAAGACTTTGAACAAAAGGTTTCTCCGTCATACCCTTCAACCTACTAGCAAGCATCTTCCCACTCTTATGTCCACATTCCCAGAATTTCTGTTTCGTATAAAAAATACCCATCTCAGTCAATAGGTCATTCTTACTAGCCAACAACCTCCGAGCCTGTAACATCTCCTCTTTATCCTTAACCATACCTGATTGCGCATATATTCGTTGCAAATCAGAAAGCCTATTTTCCATACATTTCAATTCATTCAAATGCTTAATCTTCAAGTGCGCAATTTTAGTTATAAATTCCCCTCTCAATACAGCCTTAAAACCATCTCACACCATCCTGAAGTCTGTCGACCCTTCATTCTCTTCAAAATACCTTTTCATAAATGTCTGGATGCTTTCACAAACCTCCCTATCATCTAAAACCCCTACTTTAAGACGCCACCTAATAAATGTGTGAACCTCCCTATCTATAACCACCTGCAAGTACATAAGAGCATGGTCTGAGATTTCTCTTTCCCTAATGTACACAGCAATCGTTTTATCCAACAATGTATCAGACACCAAAATGTAATCTATCCTAGAAAACGTATCATGCACTGGAGAATAGGATCTAAACTCCCTCGAAGAAGGATGAACTTCCCTCCAGATGTCCACTAAACCGAACTTCTGCAAGAAGAAATCAAATTCCTTACAAACACCAAAATTAGTGTACCTACATTGACTAGTTCGGTCAATTTTATAATCTCTAACGCAATCAAATCCCCCCCTAAAATAACTGCCTCACCATGCATTTCACTAAGTAAACGCGAAATATCCTCAAAAAAGCACTTGTTCGGTGAACACAGCCCATATATACACCCCAATGTGATGATCTTACCACAACACTGGATATCAACAAAAATCATTCGACCCTCTCAATCCATTACCACTTTATCAACACTGAATTGCAAACCTTTCCTAAATAGGATACTGACCCCACTTGATTTAGACAAATAACAATTAGAAAAATGCCTACGAAATCTCTAATTAAGTAAAAGATGATTATCCTCATCCATCAGATGAGTCTCTTGCAAGAACACAACATCCGCTCTGGCTCTCCACAGTCTCGCCGAAACGTTATTACGCTTACGCGTGCAATTCAAACCCTTAACATTCCAAGTCACTACTGACAGCGTACCCATCTCCCTATAGTAACCTACTCAAAAGACTAAACAATCCAAAATAGTATCACCACCGATTGAACGCCAAGTCAGCACTAAAACAAACAATGATACATACACCTAAAGTTCCAACAACCCGATTTACCATGATACTCAATTGAGGATCCCCAGTGACAAACAATTCACAAAGACAAAACAAGACAAACATATAAACACAAACCATCAATAAACAGAACCACATTAGTATCTGGATGAAACCTCCAGATTGCACATGAGTGTGCCCCCCACCCGCATATAGCACATTCCAACCCATCTCCTCCAGGATCTCATCCCGTAAAATCAGTATCAGCATTAAGTTCCTTCTCATCAAACAAACCCTGTAACCTAGCTAACACATGGAACTCTCCAAGTAAACCCTCAATATCCTTCCAACATAGTGTATCCACAGAGAGGAATAAATGCTACATGTAATATACAGCATCAAAAAAGGACAAAGTAGTTGTTCTACATTACACTATAGCAAAAGTCAGAACCCAACCAACTTAATAACTTAACAAATGCAAATTTCCAAGTATATATCAAAACAATTCCATCTCAAACCAAAACTCCTGAACAATTCTCACACCCATCCCAATCACCAAGAGCCACCGCCAGCCCACTACATGAGACAACCGATTGAGACCACACAACAATTAAAAATAGTAAATATCGAAACACAGCAATGACTTGCACACAAATATACCTAAAATATATTTAGAGCACACAACTCACAGCCCAAGGTTGCATCAATGAATCCTCACCACTTCCTGTCACCTAGGCTGGGGTTACCGCATTAAAATGTTAACCTCCCACTTCCCCATCCACACATTGCCCGTTCACTGCACATATACATTTTTTACCATAGGAAGGATCCATCAACAAGACTATAATTAGCAAGATTCATTAATAAGTAATACAACCACTACCCCCCTCTAACATGACGTCGTACAGCACATTTATCAGAAAACCACAGGTTGCGCAACATCTAGCAGTTCAGATCACCACATTTGTTTCTGTATTATGCACATGTTGTAATTTCATAAGATTGCACGCAGGCTCGTCAGTGTCTTGGTTCTTATGAGAGGGATTCGCTTCAGTGCCTAGGACTTGCTGTAATGTATCAGGGAAGAATTTTCGGATATCACGTGTCGGGGTATCGGAAGAGGAGCGTGGTACAGGCGTTAGAGTGATAGCTTTTCGAGAAATAGGCGTGGCACTGCCTCCCTTTAGCGCTCCCCCTCCCTTTCTCTGCGGTGAAAGTAAATCAGCAGGCATGTCTGTTTTGAGAGAGTACAGATGCTGCAGCATGGTGCCAAACACTTTGAAAGTACCAGTACGTTATTATATTACAATAAACCATAACTTACTAGTGCAGTGGCAATTAATGAATATACACATACACCATGAATCAATCTACCATGAATCCGGGTAGTGCCGAGGGCGGACTGGGAGAAAAAAAAAAACCTGGACACATGAGCACACGACGTAGTAGGGAAGTAACAAAGTGGTCCTTTCCGGTCCTTGCCTCGGTGCGCGCGCGTTCCAAAATTTATAAAAAATGCAGAAAAAAGGGGCGTGGCCAAAGTAGATAAAGTAAATGATACCTAAAACAAGTAAATATAAGTATATTAAGTATATAAGTATATTAATGACTGTCTGTAAGTAATATATACTTGTTATGTTGTTAGAAGTCCATTGGTATCATCACCTTTCCACTGGACTGCAGAGTAAATCCAAGGAAAAAATGCTCAGAGGAGGCTGGAGAAGTCGTCTGTGGCAAAGTGGTCCTTTCCGGTCCTTGCCTTGGTGCGTGCAAATCACTTAATAAAGGTAACCAACAGCAGACATAGGAGGACAGCAGTTGGTTTAGAACAATTGGCAGAATACTGACCCCTACCACTAGACACAGTTCTGTGTGGAGATCCCCCCACCTGGGAAACCTGTAAAGTAAAGCTATATCACAAGCCCAGTCCATATATTGTTCTATAAGTCTTATTTCCTTCTACAATGTTTCTACAACCCCAATGTACCTGGACAGAGTTCGACGTCGGGTCGTCAACAGATCCTTCTTGAGCGGCTCCCTTTAAAGCAGGAGCCACGGATCGTCAAGATCCCTCGAAGAAAGTGAACTAGGCATCGAGGCGGCAGCTTCGGTCCCGGCGGTGCTCGTCGACGACTGAGCATAGGCGTCCTGCAAGGAAGAGGTGTGCGGGGCACCTGGTTGTCGATAGTTCAGGACCCCAAAGAGATTGTGAAGAACTGTGGCCCAGCAAGGGCGTCAAGTCGTCTGGCATCTCTACGGTCGTTGGGTGGCGGGAAACCCACCGGCGGATGCTCCTTGGCGTGTCAACGGCCTGGCCTTCTCCGGCGGGATAAGGCGGGTGGCGGTGCGGACGAGCGAATCTGTGAATCAAAGTCTTAGGCAAAGGAGCTTTCGGCTCCGGTCGTCAGCGGCACGATGTCAAGCGATCCCCTCTTCCGGGCAACGCGGCTTCGACGGGCCTCCAGCGGTTACAGCAAACTTGCGAACCCTGGTCGATGACGGTGGACGGAATGTCTGATGCTGGTCTTCATTCTCCTCGGCGGTCCCAGTCTCCGGTCGGCAGCCTTTTGAGGGTCTGACTTCCAGGGTGCTTCGGTGAAGGTTAGCAGTGCTTGATGGTCCCTCGGAGCACAGGAATAGGGCGCATAACCAGGTCCTCTCTTGGATCAGTCTCGACGGCTTTCGGATTTCAGCGAAGGGAGACAGCAGTCAACCTTCTTCTTCAGGCTCGGTTTCGAGATTAACCGTCAGTTTCAACTTCAGCTTCTGAACGAATTCTAGCAGTGAGAGGCCCCCAATATACTAGTTGATCTCTCATTCATTCTGCTCAGTCACACTCAGGCAACCAATCACTCAGACGGGCATTCAGCAGTCAGTCAGCCAATCAGGCATACAGGCCATACTCCTCCCTCTAAGACACTCACAACAAGGAATGTGCATTGGAACAAGTACCCAGCCATTCAACACTACACACTGCATTCATACCTGTTTCGGGGAGGGCTGTCTCAGTCATTGTGTCAAACACCAGAAACCAGACATCCACAACAAGAAGTGTATATTGGTCACACACTCCATTCACCCAGGTGCCAACCACAGGATGTACCCAACACATACAGTCACTGGGAAGGCTCCAGCCAGTATGGCCTGGGCTTCACAAAAACACCATATATGGAACTTCCAGCCAACAGCCAGTCTGGGGGAAGGGACAGAGTCAGGGCTTCCCAGGACTTTGGGAAAACAAGGTAACAGGAAATAGAAAGGAGAGGCCACAGTGGCCATCTTGTTTCCTATCAGGAATCAACTGATTCCAATGGCAGGGCCTGGGTATCCCAAAATGGAGGATACTCGGAGCACCTGTCAAATTCAGCTTGGAGTTGCAACCAGCCCATACCGTGCTCTGTGGGACACACACAGGTGCCTAAAAACATACACTAGGGGCACAGGGTTGTACCCCCACCCATGGGTGTGATAAGGGTATCCCATGGGTATGTACACTAAACCAAAAACAGGAAGAGCTGCACTGCCAGGAGTACCACATGGACTCCTGGGCAGAAATCAACACAGAACACAAATGAAAAAAGGACTGCAGGACAAGGACAGGGAGGCCCTGTCCCTCAAATGCATTTCCAGCATCACAGTCACCTTGATGCCGCTCTCCATAATATTAAGATGGAGGTTCTATTAGTTCACCTGCCCACTACACTCTGTATAACTGTGCATATTTTAACGGTCTATCGTCCTCCATGTTTTGATTCATCCTTTGGAGAATGATTTCTAGTATTGGTTGCTGACCTTAAGATTCAATTTTCCATCCTACTGGTAGTAGGCGATTTTAATCTTAAATGGAATTACCAGGCTGATTATCATCTACCTATTTTCTTCTGCAATGGCCGATTTAGACCTTCAACAACTTATAATGGAGTGTACACATCAATTGGGTAATATTCTATGTCATATATTTTCGTCTGAAACGCTGACTACAATTCTTCTTTTTCTCCAGGTTGCTTGAACTGACCACCTAATTGTTCCTTTTTCTATCAGGATTCAGTCCCAGCCCTCCATCCTTAGTTCTTCTGGCATATTGAAACGTAAATGGCAGTCATTTGTTGGATCTTATATTACATCTCATATTGGTAGCTTTTGCAACACCCATCAAAATGTTGATTTATCCACAATTGCTAAGGCTTTTTTTTCTACCACTGATTGTTTAGCCTCAGTTAAATTCATTAAGCATCTGGCCGTCCATCTGCACCTTGGTTTAATGGTCGCCTTAAGTTACTTTGGATAACAATGGCATGGCGGACAGCATATTATCAGAGTGACAAAACATTGCTGCAGCAAACCACTGTAATTTACCATAAAGCTATTTTGGAGGCTAAATGCTTTTTTTTACACTTCTAGAGTTGAAATAAACCTTAATCAAACTGTTGCTCTTTGTCATCTAGCTTATCCACTCTGGCGTTGGCTGCACTTTTGCATTTGCTATGCGACTCATTGCCAACATTTTGTACACAGAAGTTTGTGGATATTCAGGAAAAAACGTAATCATCTGGCCTCAGGACAGGAAAGTATGTCTTGGGTCCTCTGTCCTCTATTGTGGACTACTTTTGGTCTTCTTTTCCTCTGTTTACATCAGATGATATAGTAGCTGCTACTACGAAACTAAAGTATGCATCTCCGCTTGATTAGTTTCCTCTTGGCATTCTGAAAAATATCATGCCTAATATTGTCTATGAAGTTGTTCAGGCGATGAATCACTCCTGCTTGCCTGGTCTTTAATCTCCTCTCGGTGTTGACGCACGCACTGGTGATTCCCCTCCTGAAAAAGCCTTCTTGCGATCTTACTGTTCCCGCACATTTTTGCCCTATATCCCTGTTATCTTTCTTAATGAAGCTTCTTGAATCATTGATTTCTCCTCTACCTAGTTAATTTCTTGAAGATTCTCATTTTTTTACCCTTTTCAATCAGGGTGCCGCCCTGGGTGCGGCACGTAGAGTATGTTGCTCTCAATGGCAGATGAATTGGCACGGCTCGCAGATAAGGGTGAAGAGGGGAGGACAAAATCTACTCCTGCTCCCCCTTCCCCAGACACATGAACAGGAAGAAGAGCAGAAAGAACAATGAGCACACTCACCATTTGTCACCGGTCCCCAGTGCGCCGCCCATAGGTGACAAATATGCTGAAAGATGCCCACTTCACCAACCCTGCAACCTAAAAGCAACACATACCTTACCCAGAGTGGATGGAGAGCTTCTGGGTGCTAGCAGAGACACTGTAATTGACAGTCTTGACTAAAAGCGCTAAGAAGACATGCTCAGTGCCATTAGGGCCCTCATGACATAGCAACGTTAGACATGAAAAACATGTGCAGTCCACACTGAACCACTCAAACGTGATTACATGAAGCACACTGATGCGCAGTTCTGTTGTTAGAGGACAGAAACACATACATACTGTCATTTCTTTTGTTATTTTGTCACTAGTCTCAATGCAGAAATACCGCCATGCAGAATCTACAAAATACAAGTGTTCCTGTTTAAAAGGATTGCAGATGCTTACATTAATTAACCCTGTGGAAAAGCATAAGTATTTGGACCACGCAGCAGCGCTATAACTCATTAATTCAATTATTACAATCAAATACACTTGTCTTAGTGAAGTCGAGCAGCGTTCCGATCCGCACTACAAACAGGAATGCACCTCGCAAATCCAAGCTCTCAGCCAAGGTCGTGCAACAGATAACATTCTTTTCTCTGAATGACAGTGAACTCAATACCATTATTAATTCTTATAAAATACAGCTAATTCTGCGCACGACAAGGCCAGAGCAAGACAATTTCGCAAAGCCCAGACATCATGTGCAACACAGTGTAACAGTTATATTCAGAGGCGAGCGCACTCCACGCATTGGTGAGTCACACATAATTATGACGCAGAAAGAAAACAGTTATCGTATGTCTGAGGCCTTGGGCATCAGGTAAATCGATGGGAAGACCTTCAAAATGCAACATTTTAGAACTAGGTAATTATGGAACAGCCCACTGACAACGTAGGACCAATGAAATGATTTACAGAAAAATGATTTCTATAAGGGAACTATATGTGACCAATCATTCAGCACCCAATCACCAGGTGAGATAGGTTCTGGGAACTGGCCCATGCTCTGATGTCAGCAGGACACTGTGTCTTAGAAAAGGGCTTGCAGCCATGTTCGGAATGATTTGTGCTTGGATTTTGTTTCCCTGCGCACATCCCTGGGTTATTGTTCTGTGTGTGCACATTTGTCTGTTAATTTGCATTGGGACTTTAGTTTGGTAATGTCACCCTTAAGTTGGTGCATAGGACGCAGAGTTTTGATGGTGAGGAGCTAGTGTTGTGAACTTGGGAATGGCAGTAGAGGTGAAACAGTGGCGGACTCCGTAAGGCACATGAGCAAGATTTTGGGGGTGCCGGAGAAGGCAATAATGTGGTGAAGAAGGGTTGTACATGGAGTACATTGGCTAAGGTGCAGAGCCAAGAGGGCTCATAGAAATTGAAAAGTTTTAAATTACCTTCTAACTTTTGCTCCTTGAACAGCATATTAACGAAATCCTCAACTTGAGGTCAGGTAAAAGGTGGTAAATAATGCATTTAAAAATAGCGGGGGAATTACTCCCTTTCAAACGTCATGTAGGACACAGCCTCCGTGGAAAGATAAGTTAGTTAAACACAGTGTACAATGGTTCAATAGCACCGAAGGCAAATCAATAAGACCATGGCCGCCCACAGGCAGCTTCTCCAGGGACGTGCAGCAATCTCTACTGACACACATACAGAGCACTTACAAGAGAAAGAAGCTGAACAAGTGCCTGGCTATATTTGAGTGATGACGCATGTTCCAGGAGGGGAAAGGGGTAGTGGCACGGCATCAGCGAATGCTGAACCAGCACGAGGTGAGGGAAGGTGGTTCTCACCCTTCCGCACCTTCCCTTCCCCCCAAGTATAATATCTGATGATACAGATGATGAGCATACCCCCTAAGAGTACTGAGGGCAGCAGAAAGATATTCAAATACCACATACCAGCCACCACCATATACTAAGGAGGACAAACAGGAAGGTGCAGAACAACCCACTAGCAGCACAGGAGTGAGAGAGGAATTGCTCCAGAATGTGAAAGCAGAGTTTGAAGGCATAGGTACACAGGAATGAATACAATCACAAATACTGTTGAAACTTAAGGGGAAGACAATGGGAAGGCAGAAGGAGTGACCACAGCAATAGAGAGTTGGGAGAATGAGCACAAAAACATTGACTGGGCAGAACAAATGGAGGAAGAAGAGAAAAGTGAGAGGGACCAGGAAATGAAAGTGAAGTACGAGGAGAGGGACAGGAAGAGAGCGTAGGAACTGAAACAGGAGAACGGAGAACAGAGGAGGATGGAAGAGAGGGAACTCCTGGGAAAGGAGCTTAGAGAAAACATAGAAAGGAAACTGAAGGAAATGAAGAGGGTAGAGAGGGAGTATAGAGAGAAGAGGGAAAGGAAACTAGAGGAGGAAGAGATGAAGAGACAGATATCATGGAAAGAAAAACGCAAGCTAGTACAAAGGGAATAGAGGAAGTTGCAACTAAAAAGACCGGCAGGGGAATGGGCACAAAAGCAGGAGGATGAGCAAGCCATAAATGTGGTCAGCAATTGGGTTGCACTGGAATGGGAAAGGAAGAGACGAGAGGAGGAAAGAAGGGCGGAACTAGACAGCACAGACAGACATGAAACAGGCTCAGTAGGGATTGGTGCAGCATGTATGGGGTTATGGAAGGGAGGCAGCAAGTATAACTTGGTAGACATTGACCTTGTGTATTGTAGATTGTGGCAGGAGAAGGTTATACAAAAGGCATTGGAGAGAAAGGCAGATGAGGACAAGTTTGTACAAAATAAATTATTAAAGTATGCAATGGAAGGGGCAGTAAAAAATAGCCCCAACTCACACAAGCACCAGCACCACAACAGCAGTATCAACAGCCACCACAATATACACCACCCATGTGGGGAGGACACATGGGGCAGTGCAGGTTCCATCAGGGGTTCAAAGAGGGGAGAACTCCAAAGGGGGCGCATCTTTGGACCACAGATGCACCCTAAATCAGAAAGGATTTTGGGGATATAGTAAGCGGGGAAAACAGAATGCAGGAGACTTTCAGGGGGTTTTCCAGGACAGGCGAGGGAGCCACCACAATGCTGGACTTGCGGGCAGTTAGGACATGTTTCAAGAGCCTGTCAAGAACCTGTCATTTTGGGGGAACACAGCATCATTAGGGGGGTCAGGGGCAGCAACAGTATGCAGGGGCACACGGAAATTATTCTGGCCAGGGCCAACAGCAACAAGGCCAGATGCAGGGCTCATTTCAGCAGACACCACAAGCACAACACGGGCACTGTCACCACTACAGGTACAGATACCAACACCACAAATAGCAGCACTAATACCCCAGTACTTAGAAGAATCACAACACAGATGGACTGCACAGCAGTTAGCACATATACAGAGCACGGACACAACAGAGCCCATGGACATCATAGCAATGGTGCCGGTTAGATGACTGGGAGGGGTTACCATGGTGGGGAACAACCCTTTCACAGGAAATGGATTGTCATTATACCCTTAATAGGACAGCCCACAGACAAACTCGATGTGTCCCATCCTGTTAGTCACACCCAATCCTGCAGCGGAACCTTGCATGGGGTGGCGATAGGTGACTTATCTTTTTCTTTCTGGTTGACAGTGGTTCCACTATCAACTAGATCACGCATCAGGGAAAGGACATTTGTGACATCATGAGCAGAATGAACATGACCATTTCATTCACAGACAAAGCCATAATTTTCTCAACACCAGACATATATATATTGAATGTAAGACAAATTGTTGAGACATATTGGGGAAGCACAGTACAGAGGGGGGTGCCTAAAGATAGTGCATTGCAAGACAGTAAACTCAGCTACATTGTTAGCCGACATCCTTCAGCAAGGAGACTGGGCTCATGAGTGCGCAAATAACACGCAAGGTGGAGGAAGGTGCACTAGAGGGGGGAGGCATGCTTTACATGGATGATTCACCAACCATTGATCAGACTGAGGGGTTTCAGGAGAATAGGAACCGATGTAGTGAGACTAAGGGAAGACAGTACAAGTGAGGAGATTGTGGGTGCAGGATTGCCATCTCATTATTTAATACACACAGCAAAAAGGAGTTGCTCTCACACTGGCACTAGAACACAGCATAGACAACTGAAAGAGAGACACACTGCCCCGGGAGACGTGAGGAACATGGCGACGGGAGGAGGGTATAATAATCCAACAGAGAAACAAATAATGGAATTGCAGGGAGCTGCACCACAGGAGGAGAGAGAACTCTGGGTAAAAGAGAGGATGTTCCATGTCCCCCACAGATGCCCTTTGGCAACAGAATAACATAGGGAAAGTAGTCATGCCACTAGCGCTTTTGAACACAGCACTGGCACAAATTAATTAGCTAACACACACAGGGAAAGAGGTAATTGCTGCACGAATTGGAGAATCAAAGTTCTGTCTGGAATTTGAATGAAAATGTAGCAGGTTTCCGTAGTACCTGTTTAGCGTGCCAGCAGTACATTGCTGAGCACACCGTGAGAGTTGTGAGAGGAGCCATACAAAGACTCGAAGGCCCATTTCTACACCTTCACCTAGATTAAGTGAATATGATCCAAATGTGTTAAGGATACAGCTACAGGACAGTGGTTGTCTGCCCATTTTCCACATGGATTTTGAATCGTGCAACAAGCTAGGGTCTGACCACCATTTAATGCCCAAAAGTTGGTGACAGGACGGTGCATGCATCTACCGCTGGCTCCTCCCACTAGGGCACTTATGAGAGTAGCGCAGAGAGGTTAGGTCAGGAAATTGAAGAATATGTCAATTCTCAGTTCTCAATCACTTCTATTCCATCTCTCACCAGATACAAAGGACCGAGAGCAGGCCTGAAGACAACAAACAAATAAATTCAAATTTCTAAGAACTAGAGACTGCATCAAAATTTAGTGCAAGGTGGAGACTTAGCTCTCCTAATACACTTTGTTAGATCCCTAAAACGTCAAGCCCTACAAAGCGGTGGCCACCCTGGCAATGAGGGAGCAACAATCGACAGGGCCAACGCAACAGATTTCGAGGAACTACAAGAGAGCACAGCATTGCTGAGTTAGGGAAACCTGGCCATCCTACGGTGCAAGGCTGCCAAGCAGCTAGAATAGAGACAGACACTTGTGTGCATCGACAGTTGAAACAAATTTTACGTGACTTAACACTTTCTCCACACGCAGGTTGTGAGGCAGAAAATAATGTGTTGTGCACCCGGCAGCTGTAACACTGTTTTGTTCTCTCTCTCTCTTTTCCTCGCACATGCAGGTTGTTGCATATGTAAGTTGTTAGGATTGTGTAGGGAATTTCTTTGATGTTACCTCTCATTAATCACTCCAGAGCATTTTCATTTTCCAACCAGTTGTCCACTCTATCAGAAGACCCAGGCACTTTGAAGTACGATCCCTGGAAGTATATTTCCCTGCTTTCATTGAATACCTAGCCCAAACTTTTCCCCAACTTGAATACAGTGCATACCCTGTCCTACCCACATTGAGAGATCCCTCAATAGGATATGTATGGGGGAGGGTTTTATTCTCGCCCTTAGTGATTTGTTGTGATGTTTCTTAAGAGAGGTGTTTTGGTATGCATGCTAGTTTCGATGAGTCATATGTTATGAAGGTTTTGTATGTGCAGTGATGGCTTTGACTGTGGTTGTCTGTTCTTTGTTTTCCTGATTTAGGTTATATCTCTATCTTGCTGTGTTGAATGCCCAGGTTTTTATCAGTTTCCTGAAAGTTAGATGGTCTTATGTTTTTCTCGTTTTGTTTTCAGGCTGAGTTCCATATTTTAGCTGTGAGGATGATGAAGACGATCCCTCCATACTTTTTTTTGTTATTGTGTCTTGATTCTATAAGTATGTTGCTGATTGATCTCAATTTTCTACTTGGTTGGTAATGGGTGGTTTCTGACTCTAGGATTTCCACTCCCTGCTTATGCAGTGCCCTGTGAGCTATGCAGAGTGTTTTGAAGTGTATTATTTTCTTTACTGTTAACCATTATAGACCTCTCAAGGTCGGGGTGATGTGTTCTCTCCTGTTTATTCTTAACAGAAGTCTAGCTGTTGTGGTTTGGGCACATATGAATTTCTTAGTGAGGTAGTACTGCATTCCTGTCTATAAGCCGTTTGTGTCACGACTCGCTCCCTTCGCTCCCGTTCCCGCCACTTGGGGGCATGTTTTGGGGCTTATTCCTTGCTGGACATTTCCTCCGAACCTAATGCCACAGTGCTGTAATAAATTGGGAGCGCAAAATCCCTATTTTCCAAACTACTTCCCTTCCGGATCCATTCCAGGTCTTTGGCAGCCAGCATGCTTCTTTAACCAAATGACTGTGTTTCCCAGAATGCCTGGCCTCCTGCTCCACCTCCACCCTTGCAGGACTAGGTTGGGTGGAGGATAAGCAACACCTGTGGCTGCAGGTGCAGCAGTCAGCACACCTGAGGCGTGTGCTCGTTTAGCAGCTTTAAAAGCCACAGTCTCACTTCAGTCCAGCGCTGGTCATCGTCTGCAGTGTTCCTGTTTTGACTAGTCCCTGGTTCCTTGTTCCTTGCCTTTTGTACCTACTTTCTTGTTCCTGTTTTCTTGTTTCCTCCGCCCTGAATTTCGGATTCATGAGCTAATTGATTTCTGCTCCCTTGATTTCCCTTTTTGTCTTCCTCTGTTTGCAGGCAGCATTTCTCAGTGCTTTCCCCTTTTAGATGCAGCCCAGTTTGTCTGTGTTCTATATTTCTTTGACTCTGTCCTTTGCTGCTGTTACCCATTTACCTTAGCCTTCCTCTTAGTTTAGTTTCCTGTCTTTTCCTTGGAGGGGTAGGGAAAAGTTTGCATTGGTTATTTAGCTTTTTCCCTGCTCCTGATCCTTACTTCTATTGGGATCCATTTCAGGTTTTCCTTAGCTCTTCTGCATTTATTTTCCCTTTTGATTTTAGGTGTGGTGTGCGGTTGTTAGCTAGCTCCTGTGTGAATGCTTATGTTTTCCTCACTATTTGTTATCACTATTTCAACTTAGGTATTTAGTTTTCTGCAGCGGATCACGCTCGGCTGCCTTCCAGCCTTCACCCTTGCCCTGCCGGGCTCCCCACATTACAGCGGATCACGCTCTGCTGCCTTCCAGCCTCCGCCCTTGTCCTCTGGGCTCCCTGCCCTGCAGCCTGCCTCGCTCCGGCTACCTTCAGCCCTTGTCCTCTTGGGCCCCCTGTTCTACAGTCTACCTCTCCCTGGCAACCTACAGCCCTTGCCCTCTGGACCTTCCTACTTCTCCCATTGCTGTTCTAGCCTCTCGGGGTCCCAGTTTCATCAACAGGATTCGTGGGCTAGCTGACATTCAAGAGGTATATCTCGTCCTTGTGAGTACAGTTCTTTAGTTCCCTTATTTGATTCCATCAGAGTGTTAGTTCACAGATCCTGTCATTGCTTGCCCTCCACGTGGGTTTAGCGCTGTCAGTACCTGTAACAGCAATTGGGGGTAAGGCGCTTGCCGACTTTCCTCGCGGTCAGGTGCTTACCCCACATCCCTTTTCATATATTGGGTTTAAAATCACACTCTGTTTGCACTCCTGGCTTCTAGCATACATGAGTCATTGTTCCTATGTGCACATTTCCCTTGCCATATTCGCTGCCTTAGTATTCGCAGGACTAATCCTGACAGTATCCTGACAGTATGACCAGCCCAATATTTCCATTGAATATGGCAAGTTTAAGAAAGAAAGGCAGCAAGGCCTCTAACAAGTTTGTACAGAAAGCTTCCCCTACATTTACCTGTGACAATCAAATCACTAGTCTTGGTTTAAATGAACTCCTTGTCACGAATGGGCATTTACGAGCAGAGTATATTTCCCATAGGATGGCTCATCCTACATTGCCTGATCCTAGTTCGATCTTTTGTTCTGATCCCGATTCTATGTCAGCGCAAGCCTTAACCGTAGAAAACAACACACTGTCAGACTTATTATACAAGAGTACCTCGGTTGTTGAACCCCATGATTCCAGTTGTGCTTCACCTCAGATAGAACAGTTTCATGGTACAAACATAAAGAATGGAGGGGTTCCTTGCATAACTTCTGTTTTCTACCCTCAGTCCAAATACTTCTTTGCACAAGTACATACGGTAGTCCCTAATGTCAAGAGGTCTAAGGTCAATAGTTTGCTTAAGGGTAACACAGACCAAGTTAGTATGAGAAAGTATAAATCTCAGAACCTGAAAGCAGTAGAGGACAGTGCACAATCGGTGCACATCCAGATTGCTAGTGCAGGATCCAGCCCTGATGCTACTATGCCTCCCCCTGTGCCTACTGATAGTGATGTACAGTTAATGCAGGGCATACTAAGAGCCAAGCTTGAGGAGTTAACACAAGAATTCATTTCTTTACAAGAGGAGAATAAGATCTTGCACGCATTCCTGAATACACCTCAGACTTTATCCATTGATGTTGATGAAGTGAACACAGTTCAGCCCCTGAGTGCAGAGACTTTGGTAAATCATGATAATTGCCAATATGTTAGATCTATTGGAAGTGAAAGTCTTTCTTCTAGCACAGCGCTCAACCTGGGCACAGTTTCTAACAATTGTTCTGCTGATTATCAGGGATTGCAGTTAGCTGAAGATTTACAAGCCACTCCTTTACCTAAAGTTTCCTGTGTAGCAGTCTGTCATAATTCTGAGCTAGCACACATACAAGCTTCTGATCTCCAAACACAATACACAAAGGTGGCATACACAGATTCAGTCACTACACTAGGCTTAGGTCCTGCTCTTGATACAGCTGCTGAGACTGAAGTAGAGTTTAAAGCTGATGTGGAAGACGATCTTACCTCTGGGTTCACTCTTCCTTCTGCCAATTCTGATCAATACAAACAGTCAGAGACTGTACAGATTGCATGTTCTGATGAACTCATTCCACAGTATACAGAACCAAAAGACCAGCAGGCGAATCCTGAACTGTTGATTGTTAATCTGCCTCTTTCAGAAGCTAAGACAGAGGAATGGACAATTGACGAAATCCTGATTAACAGAGACTTTACTATGGTGATTCCACTGGTTGATTTTGACTTCCACAAAGAAAGAGACTCTGTGTCACCCACTAAAGAAAAGGACCGCAAGGGTACAGTTCAGTCCTTGGTTACTGGAGCCAAGGAGTCTAATGCCCTAAAGGTGCCCTCCATTCCTGAGACACCAATGTGTCTATCAACTTCTGAGACTTCTGTGTGTCCTCCTACAACCATTGACTCTTCTATGATCCAATCCACAGCCCTGCAGTCATCTTTGGTACACGTGTCTTCAACCAATGAACCACTGCCATGTCTGCCATTTCATCAAGAGCCTCCACCATGCACGGGGTTAGTCCCAAAGACCCTGACATGTTTGGATTCAGCTACCGAGATGGCTCCAACTTGCATGCCTTCCGCTTCAAAGTTTCCTCTGGCCTGCCTGTCTACAGTGACTCATCCAGAAGATCATCCTTCAGCCAGAGAGCCTCCGGTAGTCCATCATATGTGCATGTCTTCAGTTCCAGAGTCTATTGCTTGTTTGCCTTCAGTTCATGATACACCGGTATCCTGCTTAGCTTCGCTTCCAACATCAGAGGTATACCTGTCTATACCATCAGATCCTGCTGTATTTTCTACTGCTCCAGACAGTCCTCCTGAATCCCAAACATTTACTGTCGATGAACGGTTAGATTGCCTTTCTTTTGCTTCAGGAGGAGCATCAGAATGCCTGCCTTTTCCACAAGACGATTCTCCCAACTGCTTCACTTTAGCATCAGAGCCTCCAAAAAATGCAGCATCAGATTTTGAGACTTTTGCCAGCTCCCGCTTCAGAGTCATCAAGCTAGACCAAGTGGTGAGTCAGAACCACTCACCTGGGTGTGCACAGGGGGTGGTGCAGACCGGCGTATTACCTACAGAACTTGTGCAACAGAATTCCGCCAAGAAGCACCAGTTGGGTGCTAGTAGCCAAAGGAAGGGAATGACTGCTGCAGTTCAAGATGTGTCTGTTATTGCTCCTTCTGCAAGTGTGCCTGAAATACCAAGTACTGTGTCTATCACTCCTATCAGTATGCCAAACGTCCCTGCTGTTGTATCCAACGTGCAATCAAACCTTAATCATTTTCAACCACAAGCCTTTTCCCAGATGGATGACAGAAAAAGATCTGAACCTCTACCTCAGCCGCCACCTTCTCTAATGGCTGAACATGAACATTTCCTGAAGCCAGCAACTTCCTTACCTCCCGCATGTGCGCTCTCGGCAGAAAGGCTAACAGAACTTCTACCATTGTCTAAGGCAAGTTGCACCAGCCTGCCTCCCTCCTCAAAGACTTACAAGGGTCCACTCCCAGTGACTGAGCTTCCTGGACCTTTCAACTTTGCTTCAGGTCTTGCAAGTCCTTCATGCCTTTCTTCAAACCATGAGTCTCTTCCTCACCAGAAGCCATCGATTCCAGCAGTATCACCTCCAAAGACAAAGCACTCCTATCATGGAAGCCCATCTGCCTTTGCCCACAAGCCACCATTTCCATCAGTGCCACCTCCAAAGAAAAAGCACTCCCATCATGGAAAGAAGAAGTCTCGTGCGGGTGGCGGGCACCCGAAGAGGGCCGTAGGAGGGGGTATACTGTCACGACTCGCTCCCTTCGCTCCCGTTCCCGCCACTTGGGGGCATGTTTTGGGGCTTATTCCTTGCTGGACATTTCCTCCGAACCTAATGCCACAGTGCTGTAATAAATTGGGAGCGCAAAATCCCTATTTTCCAAACTACTTCCCTTCCGGATCCATTCCAGGTCTTTGGCAGCCAGCATGCTTCTTTAACCAAATGACTGTGTTTCCCAGAATGCCTGGCCTCCTGCTCCACCTCCACCCTTGCAGGACTAGGTTGGGTGGAGGATAAGCAACACCTGTGGCTGCAGGTGCAGCAGTCAGCACACCTGAGGCGTGTGCTCGTTTAGCAGCTTTAAAAGCCACAGTCTCACTTCAGTCCAGCGCTGGTCATCGTCTGCAGTGTTCCTGTTTTGACTAGTCCCTGGTTCCTTGTTCCTTGCCTTTTGTACCTACTTTCTTGTTCCTGTTTTCTTGTTTCCTCCGCCCTGAATTTCGGATTCATGAGCTAATTGATTTCTGCTCCCTTGATTTCCCTTTTTGTCTTCCTCTGTTTGCAGGCAGCATTTCTCAGTGCTTTCCCCTTTTAGATGCAGCCCAGTTTGTCTGTGTTCTATATTTCTTTGACTCTGTCCTTTGCTGCTGTTACCCATTTACCTTAGCCTTCCTCTTAGTTTAGTTTCCTGTCTTTTCCTTGGAGGGGTAGGGAAAAGTTTGCATTGGTTATTTAGCTTTTTCCCTGCTCCTGATCCTTACTTCTATTGGGATCCATTTCAGGTTTTCCTTAGCTCTTCTGCATTTATTTTCCCTTTTGATTTTAGGTGTGGTGTGCGGTTGTTAGCTAGCTCCTGTGTGAATGCTTATGTTTTCCTCACTATTTGTTATCACTATTTCAACTTAGGTATTTAGTTTTCTGCAGCGGATCACGCTCGGCTGCCTTCCAGCCTTCACCCTTGCCCTGCCGGGCTCCCCACATTACAGCGGATCACGCTCTGCTGCCTTCCAGCCTCCGCCCTTGTCCTCTGGGCTCCCTGCCCTGCAGCCTGCCTCGCTCCGGCTACCTTCAGCCCTTGTCCTCTTGGGCCCCCTGTTCTACAGTCTACCTCTCCCTGGCAACCTACAGCCCTTGCCCTCTGGACCTTCCTACTTCTCCCATTGCTGTTCTAGCCTCTCGGGGTCCCAGTTTCATCAACAGGATTCGTGGGCTAGCTGACATTCAAGAGGTATATCTCGTCCTTGTGAGTACAGTTCTTTAGTTCCCTTATTTGATTCCATCAGAGTGTTAGTTCACAGATCCTGTCATTGCTTGCCCTCCACGTGGGTTTAGCGCTGTCAGTACCTGTAACAGCAATTGGGGGTAAGGCGCTTGCCGACTTTCCTCGCGGTCAGGTGCTTACCCCACATCCCTTTTCATATATTGGGTTTAAAATCACACTCTGTTTGCACTCCTGGCTTCTAGCATACATGAGTCATTGTTCCTATGTGCACATTTCCCTTGCCATATTCGCTGCCTTAGTATTCGCAGGACTAATCCTGACAGTATCCTGACAGTTTGCTTAATCTACTTTTGACTATTAGTGAAACCATGGCTAAGGGTGGCATCTGTGGTTGATTGTCGTGGCGTGGGATGATCAGTAGTTAAGTTGTGTTTCGGTTCAGTTTAAGGTTGTTGTTTGTCATACAGCGCTTTATCTGGTTGAGGCATTTGTTGAGTGAGATATTTGATTCTGTGTTAGTAGCCATCTTGTGGAAATAATTTGATTTCACTTCAGTCGCCACTAGACAATGCTGGATGCGTCACACATTTATATGCAAAGAGAGCGTAAATTTGAATGCACAAACATGTATACAACATCGTTGTCAAGGCAGTTGCCAAGAAAATGAAGTTTAAATAGTGTTGGTGATAACTTTCACAATGTCAAATAATCATCAGAGGCAATTAAGGGACACAGAAGAACAGAGGTGTGAGGTTGGAAGGAAGGGATCATGCTGGTCAAAACACTTTGCGCAATTCACTTTAATCAGAAATTAGTCATCAGTTTAGAATGTGATTTATTCTCTGGTAGAATGGACCCTTGGGTTATGATGCAATGGTACAGCCAAAATGCCAACTGGTTCCTTTGTGCGTGATGGGAATTACTGCAAATCATTGGATTACATTTACTGGAGACTCATATCTTTGATGTTCTTGCACTTGGGCATTGGTCACCGGTGTTATGATAGGTACCAGCTTTCTCTTTCAACACCCAGATTGCACTCATTGCTATACTCCATTCATGCAGTGCTTGTACTCGACATTGCTGGTTTTCAAGGACGATGCTGAACATGTATAGGCAGTGGTCACACACAGGCATGGGCGATGATGTACACTGGAAGGTACTGCTGTCTAGTGGACTAAATCATGCAGTGGAGGCTATTTACAAACTGACTGTGATGGGCAGCATCATGTAGGTTGAACTGGTGGAATTTTCATGTGATGTGAAGAGTTCTAGCATAGCACATCAACTGCAATGTCAGTGGGTACTTTGAGATGGACAGCCCACTTGGGGGTCTAGTGATGGAAAGCACTGTGTTGTTACTCCATGGCAGCCACCAATTACTGCAAAACCTGGTGCAGACTGTGGAGACACTCCCAAACCAGCCTTTGCATGGCCCTATGCCTGTTCACGTGGCAGAGTTGGCTGTGAACCCTTGTTCTTCATTCTTCATGAAGGCCCATATGTCCTGCCCCCAACATGGTCTCTGCTGCTTATATTCGCTGTTTGAGACAACCACTGAGGGGAAGGGGCGTGTGCTCTGTGTGGCAGCATGCAGGGGAATACTCTTCACTTCCCAGTGCATCCCCTCCAAACACAGGAAACGTGGACAATGTGAGCGCCACAGAAGATGATGTATTTGGATTAGCTAAGCTCCTAAGAAAGAGACTGAGATCCCGAGAAGAGTCTTCCTCTTTAGCACTTTCAGCTCTGCTTTCCCCCAAAAAGTCCTTTCAGCCAAAGCATTTTGTGCGGGTCTAGATTCATGGTTATTTGTTCGGGTAACAAGGTCTTCCAATTCCCTATCTCCTTCACTCTATCCGTTCCTCTGTGCTGGTGCCCCTGCAATTCTCTTCTTCGAAGCTCGCACACAGATGAATTAAAGGATCAGATGCAGACGAAATATGGGCACAGGCCTCTTCAAGTTCTCCTTATCGAATGCCATATTTAAGGAATGTTACACCCTACTTTGAGGATTTGGCGTGAGCTCTACATTCACTTGAATGTTGTACTGTGGCCGCTTTTGGTGCTCAGTCCACCACTGAAATTAAATCGAATTCTAAAGGTTTGATCAGTAAATTCTGTGTTTTATAAGGTGGAGAGAAAAAAAATGGAAATATATGCAAAGTCACGTTTACCCAAAGAAAAGCAATGACGCAGCACGTATTTTTCGTCGGCGAAAAACACACCTGTTGACTGAAAACAACATCAATGTTAAAATGATTGCCTTAAGCGATAATGAAGGAACTGAATGTGCCAAGCTGCAAACAATCACTAAACTTTTAAGGGTTAAATCAACACACCTCCCCACTCCGGAGGCAAACGCGTTGCAAGTAATGGGAGTTTTTTTTCTATTAATTCTATTTTAACTTCAGAGTCCGTCAAGCAGGAAGCAAATCTACGGCTTTTTCCCCTCCTGCGGCAGACTAGGCCTGAACACACCTGTCACATCATTCATTTTAATACTCACAGAGAGAGCTGTTCAAGGTCTCCATAGAAGCTTCTAGGGACTGCCGTTTCTTTGCATGACGACATTTCAAACTCAGTCTATGAGCCACCTTTATGACACCATTGCGCTAAACGTGGGCACTAAACTCCCATAGTGCAGGGCAATATTCTTCAGGCTGCTCAGGGAAAGGTAGCAGGCATCCAAACTGCCACTGTGGCTGTGCCCGCACTCTCTGATGAACTGTTGCGCATTTTTTAAACCGTCCTAATCTGAGCTGATTCTAAGGTCTCTTGGTGTAGCTACTTTCTGCAATCACCTCTGCTCAGAAAACACTCATTGTAACTGTCAAACTGCATCTACTGCGCTGAAAAAACAAAATTGCTCACCTGCATCTATGGCGTCATCCAAAACTCAATTGCCCGGTTTCACCCCCCTCCTCCCTACTGGCACCATCTTCAGTTGGCATCTCCAACTGTATGTCGATAACAACCAGGTTTCCTGCTTTATCCCTCAGCGTCTCCCCATGGGGTGGCCGTCTAGTGCTCAATTTATATTTTAAAAAATGATTTGCCAGGACCCAACATTTTTGTAAGGGAGCCACATGGCATAACACGAAATGACCCTCCAATAATGGTCCCAAGATACTGGTGGTGACATCTAACATTTATTTTTGGCTTGGAATCGTCTGGCTAACCAGTAGTAACCAGTAAACCCGATCCCTCAACCTCGAATGTCTTTCTCATGCTTCTTTCTCACTCTCATCTTCCTTTGCCCTAACACTTTTCACCTCTAACGTTCACTCTGTTTTTGTTTCCACTTTCTCTGTCTCTCAGAGCATCCGATATTTATTTTCATTCGGATCTTGCCACAATTCTTTCTCCTCCTCTGCCTATTTTTGCTCCTCACCTCTGTTGATTCCCATATTCACAACTATTTGAAGTATTTTGCAAATGGGGTTATTGGGGATATATATATACATTTTGGGGCACACCATGTCTATTAAGTAATTCAAATTAATATCAAGGTAACTGAAAAGGTTGTCTTGCACAAATAAATGGTACATTGTGTTGCATACCATCACAAATTAGTTTATGTACAAACAATAACAAGAACCTTCCCTACCTGAAAGGGATGAAAACTGAATTACAAGCAATATGTTCCTATTGCTGAAGAAGTATTGATTTGAATGTTTACTATATTATATTATGTAGGAACGTCATACACAATATAGAACATTCCCAGTCAAACCGCTCAATCAAAATGTATTTCAAGTACTAAAACAGTTTGGGGCCAACAAGTGTTAGAGGATCAGTCGTTTTTCTCAGGGTCAGTCGTTTTTCAAAGAAACAAACTGGGGGCAGATCTCTGTCTTTGGCTGGGGCCTCCCTTTGGAACAGCCTACCGGCCACCCTGAAACTTGAGGGAGAACCATCTCCGGTTCCGGAAGCACCTCAAGACCTTCCTCTTCGCTTCTGCCTTTGCCCCTCTTCTCCCCTGCTGACCTGTTTTTCTCTCTCGGCACCGTGCACCTGGACACCCTCTGTCATTCGGGCCTAGGTACCTGCTCACCCTGCCTACCTCCAGCACTGCCTCAGGTCCACCTCTTGCACTGGGATTCTGAATCTGTACCCATACAATCCCCTACTCTTCTTCTGCACTTATCAGATATACCCTATCTGACTAATCATGCACTTGCCACTTGCTGGCTGCACTACCACTTTTCACTGCCTTTATTTACTGCACTTTTTTATTCTATTCTCTCGTCTGTTCCGCACTTTCCACTTCTCCCCCTTCTAAGCACTTTCCCAAGCACTTCAAAGGGCCTAGTAAGATCGTTGTTTATTTTTGTTCTCCCTTGTTCCCCTCCCTTTGCTTGGTCGCGCACTGAAACACTTGTGTATGAGCGCGATATAAATAAAATATTCATATCATATATCATATCACACACATAATTGTATATTGTGTTCAGATACAATGTGTACGCTTCTTCAGGGCCGGAATTTTAACAATTACAAACTATAGATTCTGAATCCTAATTCATATAGTCCACTTAAATGATTTCACAGATTAACATCTATTTTTCGCTCCTTGTTATCATAATATTTCTGGTGTTCACAATTTCTCTTATTTTGAGGTCCTATGTCCAAATTAAATTTTCGCATGTATTTGGCAACGAGTGATTAGTTCTGTATTGCTGCATTCTTCAGATTAGCCTGCTGGCATTGAAATGTGGCGTGTCGGCCACGAGGAGATCTCATTCTATAGAGACAGAACTAATCACATATTGCCAAATACATGCACAATTTAAATTTAGACCTAGAACCTCAAGATAAATAAAATTTTGAACACCAAAAATATTATAATGACATGGGGCCAAAGATAGATGTTAGTAACAAGTATCACAAAAAGAATCAGTGAAATAATGTAACTGAACTCTATGAATTAGGATTCAGAATCTATAGTTTGCAAATGTTAAAATTCCAGCCCTGGAGAAGCTTAAACATTGTATTAGAACTTAATATACAATGATGTGAAACATGTGCAGGCATTGTTTCTATTTTGCTTATCAATAATAGAATTTATAAACTGTTTTTGTACTTGAAATACATTTTGATTGAGCAGTGTAACTTTTATATGAACAATTTATTCTGCAACAATTTTTGTACAAATGAATTATACTGACTGTGTATGCAGTTTATTGAAATGTTGCTTTATTAAAATGCATTATTGGTGTACTATTATTGAATGTATGCATTGTTCTGTATTGTATAGTCCTGTCCTCCATAGTATAATGTAAAAAGTTCAAATCAATACTTCTTGAACAATGAAGATATTGCTTGAAATGCACTTTAAGTACACATAGAATAAAGGCATCTGAAATATGTTGGTGCACTTTAGATAAAGTCTGACAGCAACTGTGAGATTAAAATAACATATAAAAAAGGTTTTATTTGAACACCACCCAAATGAGTGTGCTGTAATGTGGGATGTAGGACCTGTAGTTTCTCAAGCTGGAGTGCAAATGTGGGAAATCGTCATCGCAATTATATAATAAAGTGCCATTTTTGCAATGAGTGCATTTTCTAAGCAACAGTAAAACCAACTATGATGAATATATACATTTTAATCAAAGGTAACTTTTTGTAATATTTGCAGTTTATTTCAAATACGTGCATGGTGTCTCTTGTTATGGTTGTGTGAGCTCACCAAGGAATCAGAGCAACACTGAGAAAAGGAAAGAACCAGAAGACAAGCCTTCTGTGTGTACACCCCAAGACTCTGGAACACCCTCCCGTCAACACCAGACTCTCCTCGTCACTCCCACAGTCCAGGAAAGAGCTCAAGACCTTCCTCTTGAAGGAATGGCTCCACCTGAACACTTAGGCCCACACACCCTACAGTCACCACCCTACCTGAGACACAGTGATCCACTGCCCTCTGTTTCCTCCCCTAGTTGCTTGTAGATCCATTGCTGACAATTGCCCTCCCTCCCCTGTTGTCAGCTCCCCACTTCCTTTTTCTCTGCTTCCCGGACTGTGTTCTTCCCTCTATTATTGTAAAATGCTGCGCTGCTTCCCGAAGCTAGGTCCACGCTCAATAAATACCACAAAAATAATAAAATAATAATAAAAAAAGCTGTTGCACACCATATGACTAATAGTTCAAAATGCCATTTATACAGCACACTTCACAATTAGCAGCATTTTGTCAAATAAGCAGCAGTAGCTATTAATGCCCAACTCAAAAGGAACTTATTTATCAACCTTGGAATAAGGAAAGGATGAAGCAAAGATTCTGGTTACACCGACATGTATGCAGTGGACATACTAACCCAATGAGTTACACTATTAAACAGGCATTTACAATGGCAACTGTTTGAATTTTTGTGTAGGCTTGCGAAAGACACTTGCCAGGCACTGCCATAGTGATATTAACTGGCCATTGATGGTAGCATGTGCCAAATGGTGTGAGCACTTGGCCATCTAATAGCAGGGCCTTTCAAATGTCCAATACTTACACACAAGCCAAAACTGTCGCTTTTCCAATTCTTATTTTTATCACAGGACTTCAGTGAGGACATGCATAGTGCTTATAAATCGAGTGGGTGAAGGCAGATCTGGTTAAGAAACTTTTATTACACCAGTGGTGCGTTTACAACTCCAATTCATGGAATATTTTGCACAGTTCAAAGTGGCTTTGCACTGCTGAAAAGTGACTTTACACTAGTCATTAACTCTCAGAAGACTAGCACTACCAGGCACTTCGAGTACAACGTTTGATGGTAAGGCTTGATTACAGCAAGCTCAAAGAGTTTCCATGAGGAGGTGTTTTGGGCGGTGAGGATCAAGAACTGTGTGGGAATGGCAATAGGGATTAGCATGGCCATGGGCAGTCAATGGGTGGGCAAATAAACAAACAACACTGTCAAGCTTTTGCGTCCCTCCTCACATGCTATTTCTCCCTAGCTGTTCTCTAATGCAATAGTTTGGGTGTATAGGTGGCTCTGCCCAAACTAAAAAGTGAAATAGGATTCAGACTGAGATGAGGTGGCTGGGGGCATCATAAAATGATTCATGGGCAAGTAGCCAGGAATTGAAACAAGTCTGCTACACAGATGTTACTTTGGTTTTAAAAACACAGTACAAATCGGCAAAATATTATTGCATATATTTTAGACTGTACCGGTCTAGTGAGCACCAGGTAGCAATGTACCATTACTGTTTCCAGACCTCTGTACTACAACTGTGCCTGCCGGCGCCTTTGCGTCTGTCCCCGGGGACTCCATGGGAATGGTGACTAACATTTTCCACCGCCTGATATCCCGGGCCGCCAGGACTTGTAATGTCCTGGTGGCACCGGGATCTCAGGCGGCGGAAATGGTGTTACAGTCCGGCAGTAATCCGCCGGTAGCACCGGTGGGTTACCGCCGGACTTGTAAAGGGCCCATGGTTTCTTAATGGGGACATATGGCATACTGCTGCACTTCCCTTAAAGGAGAAGTGTGCAAACACTTTACTATCACAAGCCCATGCTCCTTGTTGCTGGACATTTCTCCTGCAGGGCTATGGGTAGCCTATCTTGATACTCACACTACATTTTTACACCCAAGCACCATTTGTTGATTTTGCACACTTTTCAGAATGCAAAACTCCTTTTCCCGATTCATGGATTAGGCTTTGCGTGACTTTGTGTGGGTCTGTCACAACTTTGCATGCAGTCGAGCACTTTGCTCCAGCCTCCCAATAGCCTCCCATCAGCCTCCCGTCAGGATGTTTCCCTGCACCCATGTATCCAGACATGCTCACCTCAGGCTAACGCAATGAAAAACACCCGACACAGTGACACCATCCATGCCAACAATGGCACTGCACCCTGGGACCCTCTGAGTGCCTTGAACTTACCTTCAAAAGGTAGACACCTGGATAATATCCACAGCATTTCACCACAAATAACATCCGCTTGCAAAGACATGCAGTGCATGGAAGTAAACAAACAGGATAGCCTTGAGGTGTCCCGTATAGAACAAGTTAACCTGACAGCCATGGTCCATCCAGTATCAATAAGCGTAAGGCCACATAAAAAAAAGTGAGCACCAATGAATCCAACAAAATCTGAACACATTGGCAGAGTAATCACTGCCAGTGAGGCAAATACATTTCCACCATAGCATGTTATGCACTCTGGACACAGGGGTTCGACTGCCCTAGGATGCCGGCACAAGCTGGGCCATCAATTGCAGGCAGACAAGTCGGGAACACCCATCGCCAGGTGTCTCGTGTGCCATTGGGAGGGAGAGGGAGAGAGAGAGAGAGAGAGAGAGAGAGAGAGAGAGAGAGAGAGAGAGAGAGAGAGAGAGAGAGATGGGGATGGGGGGAGCAAGGAGGAGTCTGGCTGGTGGGGAGATGGGGAGAGAGGTGGGATCCATTGGAGTGTGTGAGGGCAGAAAGAAGGGGTTTAAAAGAGGAAGACAGAGACAGTAGGACGGGAAAGGTGAAAGGCAGACTGGCAAACAAAGGCAACCTGATAAAGGGAAATCATCAGCTTCTCATCACCAAAGCAACATGGTCAACACACCAGAAAGAGACCCATGCCCTCAAATTCCACACAAATAAGGCTGTGCAAACCATTGCAAGCCTAGATGGTCCAACTGTGCTAAACTGGTCCTGTGGAGTGCAGGGACACATACGGCCAGGATGCCTTGCCTCCTGTGTGCAAGTGAACCGATGTACACCCCTTGGCCAGACATCCTGCTGGCATAAACAATTTGTAATCCAAAAAAGAATACAGCCATAACATGCAGTGCAGCACTCCCAAGGGCTGGCAGGATGCCCCAGTAGGGAAATCTTGTTGGGGACCTTGCATGGGGTGTTGCCTATGTCCAATGGGGGTGAAGGAAAGAGACTGGTTCCTTGTCATTCGGAATAAAAGGTGACCCATCATTTGGCCGATACTGAGTGGGAGGGAGTATCTGAGTATGGGATCCTTGTTGGAGAAAGAGGCATGTCAAATTCTAGTTTAATTTAAGGGATGTGAACACAAGGAGCAATGCAGAGCCTGATGTGAGTCATCTGTAGTGTCATCAGGCTGTGAGCCAGTGTTGGCAAAGTCAAGTCACACCTCATGAAGGGCCCAGTTGTTGATGCAAATGGCGATGAAGGTGGTGAATTGGAGAATGGGAAGCCAGTGGAGCACACAGAGTGCATGAGACATATGCACCCTGGGGTGATTGCAAGGATGATGCAGGCTGCATTGTTCAGGATCTGTAGCAGCTTACTGAGATGAAAGGCAGGGATGTCAACATAAATGGAATAAGAGCAGTCTAGATGGGAGAGGATAATTGCTAACATTGACATGACTCTGTGAGGGTAGGACAGCCAAGGGAGGTGTAGATGACAGGATCTACGAACATTGCCCATATGGTGACAGTGTCCAGTCATAATCCATGGTGCATCACAGTTACTTCACTGAAATGGATGCCGAGGGAGTGTGAATTATTGAGCATAGCCAGGGGGTGATTTGGTGGAAGAGTACAGTGCCACTGCAAACATGATTCTGCTCCCAAACATATACATGAGGCCAGGCAATGTTTTTAGATCTGTGTTTCCAGAGGCAAGGTCACAATGGGGACCAGCCGAGGTCTTGGTGATCTGTGAATGGATGTGTGTGTGTAAGAGGTGTAGTTGTAACAGGAAAGGTCATGTGAGCCGATAAGGGTGTGGGCTCAGACACAAAGTAGGATGGACAGGGAGTACACCTGCAGGAGACATGGGGGAGGGAGGAGAAGGGTTGTAAGCAGATGACTTGAGAATGATCAGCGAGGCAAGAGGTGAACAATCAGAATGTAGAGTCCATGATGCACAGAGATTGGAGCCTGAGGATGAGGATGTTGTTGTTGAATGTGTCAAAAACTGCCAATGGCTTAATGGGGGATGAGTGCTGAACAGTCTCCCGAGTCTGCTGTCCTTTGTGGAAGTGCAACCAGGAACCCAATGCACATACATGGATGATCAAAGGGACATACACAGACATGCAGACAAACTTACATCTGCTTTGATAGTCACCATCCCAAATTCACATGACCCATGCAATGCCTATGTGTGTCACTGCATGCCATTATTGTTGTGCACACCTAACCAGCCTTTGACATGATTGACAGTGCACAACCTTACCTTCTGGGAGAGCTGTCGTCCTGATGCGATTCCCTCATCACCTCCACCGAACACTGTTTCTCCGAATATGTGAATGGAGTGCCAGTGTCCGGCAGAGGGCAGGGGCACTAGGGATGTGTAAGGGTCCAGTGTGACCCTTCCTTGGAGTGCAGTCACTGGATGCGTCAGGATCCTACAACAACATGGGATATTCCATTTCACCAGCTATAGTAGTAAATCATGCAGACTGCACACATAAACAACAATGTTTAGTGTGATCTTCACCTGTATGGGTGATCCTGTTGCAGTCAAGTGAACCATGGTAGTTGACACAACTGCACAAAGCTGCATGTCCATTACTTCACTACTTAAGTCCTCAAAAGAGCAACAACACATCTCTCAAGGTTGTACAAAAAAAAGTCAAAATATGGCCATCACGGACAGGAGTTAAGAAAACGAAAATACGTCCAACAGGGGTGTAAAAAACAAGCTCACTGTGTCCATCCCAGACAGGGGTGTTAAAAAAAGGTGTTCATCCCGGACAGGCACAAAGAAAAAATCTTGGACAGGGTAAACAAAATGTCCACCCTAGAAGGGGGGAGGGGTCTCCATGTCTACACGAGTGTATAGAAAAAAGTCAACACCAAAAAATATATATATATATCCCCTCCATGGGCTCATGGATATCAGGTGGTTGAGGAGGAGGATCCTCAGGTTGTGGCAGAGGTGGTGGTATATCGTGTCCACACAGTGCCAAAACCTGGTCTTCATTCGCTAGGGCCACCCATGATACCGATGCATGCACAGGATCCCAATGACAGTGAGATAATGATGAACCTCCTCCCGAGTGGCTACAGAGTCTCTATGTGCGCTCACTCATGATGCATCAATTTTCTGCCATAGCATCTGCCTCCAAGCATCCAACTGCTGGTGGAGCTGGGACTTTGTAACTGAAAGTTCATCATGCAGTGAAGCCCCCAAGCTCTCCATCTCACGGCGATTGGAGTCTCTGGATGCCAACATCTCCTGCTTCAGGGCTTCTCTATGTGCCACTGCATCTGCATGCAATGAGTCCTGCAGAGACTTTAGATCAGCACGTCAGCCCTTGATGTTGGCCTCCATGCCCAGTTTGTGGGAGAGGCTTGAGGACCGTTTATCAGCATGCATTTTCTTCTCCGGGTTGGACAACAGTAGCTGCTGATGTTCCTGAGACGCCAGATGTCGTGCATCCCAGGCAGCCAGTGTGTATATGTTCTCAGCCAGACAAGGCATGTTCCTGTCAATCTCATGCAACATGTCGTCATGTCGGATGGCTGCACGCAGCATCTGCTGCTCCCTCTCTGTCTCTCTGGCATACACACGTCCACCACGTGTCCGGGGCCGATGGCAGTGGGATGCCGGGGTCCAGGCCCATTGTATTGGGAACCCTGTCCTTGGTTGCAGGTCTACAACCCTCGCATTGGACATCAGTCCCTGAATCTGCTCCCAACTCCGGTGAAGGCGATCTTGCAGCTGTAACCAATGTGGATGCAGGGCTTTTCAGTGACTGGACACGTGACTCATGGTTCACCTCCTCAGACTCAATGGCCCCATCCAGACTGCGAATTGGGGCAGGCTCCATATCCCACCTCATGTCCTTCGCACCTGGTTCAGCATCCTCACTTGCAGAGTCAGAAGAGTCAGAAGAGTTGGAAACCCGACTGAGGATTGTCTGCAGCACCTGTGGATGTCCATGCTGTGTGGCACCTCGGCCTCCACTGGTGTCTGTTGTATGACCGCATCCTCTTTCTCCTCCTCCTCTGCATCCGCTGCATCGTCACCTGCACATAGACAGACAACAACATTTTGAGACATGAGTACCTTGCTGAACATATATATGTGCATTACAATGCATACAGACACAAAATAGCCCAACACACATACATCACACATTGTCACTGGGCACACTGTGAGTTGTACGTCACAGATGAATGGCATTCGCTGACATGCACAGTCATGGCAGGGCATATCAGGCAGTGCTACATGGCATGGTCTGTGGGTTTGAGGGTACATACATACCGCCGGACACAAGAGGCAGTGATACAAATCAGTGGAAGGATGTAAGTCTATGGATCATCATTGATCCCATACCCAACTCAGAAATGTTCTTGTGGCAACATGTGGAAGTGCACATCTCAAATTTCATGCAGGCTTATTTGTTGCCATGATATCCCCAAACAGCATTGCAGCATTGTCCCCAACCCCCACAAGCTACGTGGCTCGTCACAATCACATGCCTTTCAAACATGTGTGAGGAGACTGTGACATGGAACCGACAAAGGCACGCTTGCACGGCCACTGATCCATTGAAACTCCATATGTGGAAGGCACTGCATAGAGACAACTTTTGGCCATCCATATGTTATCCTGTCAGGAAGACGCCCTCATGAGTTTATAAACAGACATTGTTGCTAAGTCATGTCACCGGCCACCAGAGCCAGGGAATGGGTGACTGTGAAAACATGCACACAATTTTGTGATACTGCGTGACTCATAACTGTCACACGCAAGACACTGTGAATGTGTACAGTCACTTTGTGTTGCATGCCATTGCCACACATACAAGCTGCACCATATCATGGTCCATGCAGAGGTGGAGACTTCCTGGGGCGTTAGAGCTCAATGCACACAGATGTGGCCACAGGAAGGTTCAGATCCAGACAGCTGACTCTGAGTACACTGCTGGTCAAAAAAAAAAAATCATGCATTCCTATGCATCGAATAAAGGAGTGCATATTGAGAACACAGCCAGTGAGATGCTCTTGATACACACACCCTCCAACATGCACCCCCTCCACCCTCCCAAGTGTTCATCTCAGGCTGTCATTGTTGACACAGCCTTTGAATTGTGGACAATTCATGACTGATGGCACATGTATGAAGCTTTTGCTTTTAAAACCCAGGCATAAGTACTGAACATGGGGCACATTCATTTTGAAAGAGAGCACAAAGCATCACCCAGCTGACCAAATGTACACATTCTGACAAGAAAATTAACATGCCACACAGAAAATCTCAGAACAGTGTACTTTGTTTCCATGTCTTGTGATTTCATGCGCAAACAGTGTTCATGAATATCACCTCAAAGCAACATATTTCGCATGCCTGAGAAGGCTAACTGTGATATCCTTGCCAAAGTTCTCAATTGGTTGCATTGGGACATGGGGTACATGCATTCCCTAGCCATCAATTTACTCTCCATTCTCACAACATGGCAACCACTGCCAGATGGCTCCTCAATGTGACTGTGCACCCTGATTAGGACAGCAGCGTGCACTGTGTCACCGTTCAGACCATAGTCCATATACAATCAATGCTGTGAAATGTGTGCAGCAATGATTAGTGCACTGCCCAAGTCACCACCCTGTTTGTCAATGCGTCCATGTGCTGCACCTATATGTAATGGCACATATGACTGTTTCTGTCTGATGTGTCACATCATTGCTGGCCCCGGGTCTACCAGCACCGAGTGTGAGATTTATTGGGGGCGTGAGCCCCCTCTGATTTGCCCAGAGCAATTCATTAATAGGCGGTGTAACTTTGTATTGTGTGAGCTGGCCGTGCCCTTTACATGACACTGTCATGCAAAGTGTCAGGCAATTATTGTCTATAAGTGAGTAACTGACAGTCATTTGCCTGATGCTTCACATGACAGAGTAATGTAGAGAGCGCAGCCGGCTCACACAATGTAAAGTGAGACTTGATTGCCCACTTGAGCCAGCTCTGTATCACTTGTCCATACAATAGTGCACTGGAAATGTTGAGATATGCATCTAGAACGAGTGTGCAACACTGTCCCCACACCTAAACACATGAATCAATCACTGAAGTTCCCTCAAATTGAACCTCCACTCGGCTGAACACCATAACTACAGCGCCGGACCATGATATCCACTTGCTGCAGGCCAGCACTAATAAGAGTTGTTAATGTCAGCTCTGTCAGACAAAGCATGGTCCTTCTCTTTTGTGCAGGTAGAACCCCAGAGGCATGCGCAATGGTGAGGAGGCAGTAGCTGGTGACATGTGGACCTTATACAATGTATCAGATGCCAGTTGTGTTCTAAATGCTTCATCAGCTCATTAATGGTCAGGCTAATGTTTGTAGGCTGTACAATCCTTCACTACATGTGTACCTCCTGTTTGTGTGTTTCCTTGGGGCATCTGTTCCTGTCTATGTACATTAATCACAAAAGATGTGCCTGTATTGGTGACAGGGCATGCTCAGACTGAGACCCAGAGCATCCTCGTCTGCAATTCTTCTGAGACAAGGAACAACAGAGCCCTCATACCCCATCGGAGTGGCCGATGTTGGTGCCATTTAATTCCATAATCGATTTAATTTAGATGACTGGCTAAGTATGTATGTTTCTTGGTTATAGAGATTTCAATGTTAGGTTGTGATCAGTGATGTGAGCACCAAGCCATGTGTCTGTCACGTATTCAATGATTCACACATACAACCTTTCCATCACTGACTGGTGAATGGAATATATAGCGCTGTTATCATTGTTTCAATTCACAAATGCACGTTGATTTGATGCAAAGCAGGCAGGAACACTCATTGGTCCTATTCATCCCCTTACCCCTCCTCATAGGGTTATCTTTAGATAGTACAATTGGAGTTTACCAGACTGTCTACCTTGGAATGATGACCCTCTATCAGCAAATCATTCATATGGTTGGTCTTGTGTCACACCTTGCAATATTCAAGTGATGTTGTTTTAACAACACACCTGCAACTCAGGGCAGTGGTCCGTGGGCACTCAGACTCCGGCAGGGTGGTCATACCACAGTGTGTCAGTACGGGTGGCTTTGAAATGCATTCAGACAAGGCGTTCCCTAAGAGCAGGTGACAGAACAAACATGCACCTTAGCAGCAACAGCTTTGTTTCCACATCATATATCGTTTGTAAAGTACTTGGTGGACAATTCAAAGAGATTGGCTCTGTTAGTTTAGCAATGATTAATTGATATTTTAATTTAGTGTGACTCAGAGGTATGGCTTGGGAGTCATGGGTGTCAGTCAGGGGGGCACATTATAGGTTTTTTCACTGGACAGCCAGTTGGTTAGAAATAGCCCTGCATCCAAGTACTGGCCCAGCTGTGAATGAATGCCAGCATACAGCGATGTGTACTGTGACACCAACATGTGCAATGCATAGAAACCACACAGCAACCTCCCAGAACACAGGACATGTGACGGAAGTGTACATGGTGGCAAACATGCATTGGCCATGGATGGCTGCCAACTGCAGCCAACTGTACTACAACACATATTATGGACATGTCATCCATTATTGCCTATACATGCGATATACACAAATGCCACTCACCAGATATGCCCACCCATGCCTTGCACATGCTCACTGCTGAGTAGTCCACTTACAGCCTCTTCGAATGGAGTCAGCTCCTCCTCCACTTGTGGCCCCATCCAGTGGCCTGGGAAGAGGCCACGTTGTCACTCTGCTTCTGCATGGCCCTTCGAATGAGGTTGGCAAATGCTTGTGGAGCTCTTTGGCAGTAGACTCTCCAGACCACAGGTGTTTATTTGGTCTGTTACCTCCTGCCACTTTTCCATTTGCTGGGCGGGAGTATGGGTGCTGCCCGCCGAGGGTTATAGCACCACATGGTGTTCAGTCACATATCTTGTGAGGATGTCAAGCTCCTCATCAGTGAAACACCCCTTCCGCGGCAGACCTTTCCCATTCTCCTGTGCCTGATCTTGGGGTGGAGCCTCTTCCTGCTCATCAGGTTCTCCCCTCCTGGTCCCAGTGGCCCTTGGTGGTGCTGGGCCACCTGTAGGCCTCACACCATGTCCACGTCCAGGTGCTGGGTCACCTACCGGCTGAAGCACACCACGTCCTCCTGGGATTGGGGCACATATATCCTATTCGCGTCCTTGTCTTCTCCCTTTCCCTTTTGGGGACTTCCCACTCATGGTGCAGGCAAAATGAAAAGCAACCACAGAAATATCTCCAAATAAAATAAATGTAACAGTCTGCATGCTGGACTACGTACATGAGTAGTGCTGCAAGGCTACATAGCACTGTAAAAAAATAGTATGCAGGCCGTACCACACACAAAGTGCCTCCAGAGCTTTTCCTGCTGTGGATGCTCTTCTGTGTGTTCAGGTTCATTAGCAGCCCTGAAGGGTGCCTGGCTGCGATAGATCTTCAGATGATTTGCACCACAATGGCAGGGAATCGTATCTAACTTGCGTTGGACTGCTTGTCCAGCCTGGCCATTGAGACAGGCACCGACATGCCACCTCTGTTGGGACAGTGTTGGGTCTGGAGCATGCACCCTCTAGGAGGGCACATTTGCATGTGGGTCTCTACCATCCAAGCAGTGCAGAGGCAGGGCAGTGCAGCAGTAACCCAGTCGTCATGTGAGAGTACAAGGATGGTGGTCTGAGCGCAGGGCCTGTCCAACACATAGTGGTTGTGGGCCCACAAGAGCAATGCCCTTGTACCTCGCAAACAACATATTTGTCAAATGCAATCTAGGGTGATGACAGCTCCACAGGGTGGCAGACCACCCTTCCCCACACCGGTGGGGTGGGTATGTATAGCAACCACCCCTTCTCTAGCAGCCACCCCTTTCTCGTATGATTTAGGCCTGGGACCAGACACTCCCTCCCTCCCACTGATCCAGCTGGCCCCATGGCACATGAGTGGCCAACAGGACACCCCACTCTGCAGCATTGTGCTATCCACTAACACTGAGGTCATGCAGACAAGGCCGAGGGTATGAGGCCCATCCCAAGGCTAGCCACCTGGGATACGGTCACATGGATGCACACTCATGTCAGACGTTCAGCCAAGTTATTGAGTGGGTCATCATTAGATGTCTAGGAGTTCCTCTGTCACCCTGAGTGTTGTGGGACGTCCACAGTGCACAGTGCTAGTTTCACATCCAACAACAAACCCGGGGAATGTGGCATAATGTGAGCCTCATCCCAGCAATGCTCTGGGGGCACTAGCCAATGTGATGGAGCTGACCCCACAAACAGTGTTATGCCACTAACAGTTGGTGGCTGCCGGCTGGACCTAGGATGGTGTACTCATAGATGGCCCAGCCTCATGGCCCCACATCCATCTGTTGCTTCTGCCAGTTCCTTTAGCCAGGTTCAACTGCACATATGGCCGGGCCTAGCCCACCAGATGCACCGAGTCCCAACTGGACCAGCTGGATGCCACATGTGTTGTCAGCAAAGCTCCAAGGACAACACATGGTGCTTCTTAAATAATGTATTTATTTATTGGTTATTTGCTATGCGCACGATTCAGCAAACATTTTGTTTCAAGGCGCATCGAGATAAGGAGGCAAGGATGAGGAGGAAAAGTATAAAACAAAAACAAAACGTTCTTACAAGGTTTTGAAACTTTCTGAACGTACAAGTGCTATGACCAGAGAGCAAGGGGGAAGGGGAGGAGGGGCAGTGCAGGAAGGAGAGATGGACAAAAAAAACAACAAAAAGCGTTCCTGTTAGGTTGTGAGGTAATTTAGATCATGCAATTGCTGAAATGTGAAAAAGAGTGAGAGGGGGAGGTAGGGAAGTGTAGGAGAGGAGGAAAGGGCAAGGTACAAAATGCTAAACAAATTTTATGTGCAGGTACAGGTAGTTAAACTGTGTTCTGTAAACCATACACGCAATTAAGACACGCAGGTATGAGTGAATGCAGACTGGAAAAGCCTAACCTCACGTCATGAGGGGCTACATCAGGTAAGCAGATGACAGTGAAAGCATGGATTGCCAATGTGTGCACACATTGGGAAAGCCTCCTCTCATGCATGAGGGGCTACATCAGGTATGCAGGTAAAGAAAGTAAAGCAATACTGGAAAGTCTCACCCTGAGGTACAGGGGGCTAATACATCAAGTATCACCTCAAGTAAAACAATGGAAACATAGCACATAAGTTAGTCCAGTTGATGCCCGTATGTATGATGCAAAATAAAGCACAGGCTGCGAAATGTCAAACCAGTGGATGTAGGTAGTTCAAAACCAGTACACAGCATAGGATGCTAAAAGTCAATCCGATTGGGACTGGTAGGTCAACTCCAGTGCACAGTTCAGGCATTAAAATATCAAACCAATGGTAACAGCTGGGGGAGGTACGGAAAGAAGGAAGAGAGCGTGGTACAATTGCAGGGTTGATAGTGACAGAAAAACATAGGGCTGCTACGGTACAAAAGGAGCGTGGCACAAGGTGAGAAGAAGGCAGAAAAAGCAGCAAGGACCATGCAGTCAGGGGTAGGAGGTTGCATGCAACTGAGTGAAGTAAAGTCAACACAAGTAAAGGGCAACTACAGAGAGAGGCACGACATGGACAGTTAATGGAAATGCTAAGCAGAGGGCAGGTCAAATAGGTAAAATGCAACGTGGGACACAGAATACTATGACTCAAGCGTCAAGTGTAATCACCATATTAGCAGCAGGATCAGGGCAGAGAGGAGCAGTAAGGGGCACACATTGTCATTGTTAGCATGATGGCAATTGTAGTGATCGATTAGGTTAGAATAGAGTGGTGTGGCACACATGATATATGAGAGATATTCGGGGGAGACGGCATTGTGTTAAAGTGGGAGGCAAGAGGGTGAGCACTACAATACGTAGTAGTGATGGACCAGGAGCATCAGCGCTCATTGCTGGGATCAGCCTTGAGGAAAAAGAAAAGGGCACAAAAGTACAATAACATTCAAGAGCCACCGCGCACGAATATAGGCGCATAGAGGCGAAGCAGAATGCAGGTGGCCTGAGGAGGCGTTGCTGTGAAAAGTGTGGGGTACAGCATGTACAAAGTTTGGTGCAGATGTAGATGGAGGAATCGGCAGCAGGATGAGCAGAAAACCCAGGCACCATCCGGTCAGGCCATAGAATCAGTATACATTGTACATTAGCGGCTGGCCGGCAGTTACAGCAGTCTGGCAGGCCCATACCAAGTGGTGCGGGGTGCTGTATAGGCTGAAGGAAGTAGGGAATGACAAGATTATGATGGCAGCCCCGCTTACCGGCAACAGGTTTTCTTGAGATGGTGCAACGTGGAAGACTGGAGGAGTAATAGGGATATACTTGAAAGGGTGTAAGTCCGGCACACCAGCCAGGACCGGACAGGCCAGATAGGAGGAAGGCCTTGGTGTAGGCCTTTGTGGGGGGATGGATTTGCTGCCGGCTCCCTGGGTTTGGCCCATAAGATGAAAAAAGGCAGACAATCTGAGTTATGCAGACAGGCAGTAGAGACAGTGTTGCAAAAAGCTGCATGATGTTGGAAATGGCAGCAGCCATTTTTAGGATGACACAGAGCCATGTTAGAATGCTTCAGCCTTGCAGGGCTTATCTTGTGGATGAAAGTTGTAGTGGGTGATGCGGAGCACATGCAGGCTGTCGGCAAATGGCATGGTGATGGTGATTTATTGCCACCAGAGCCGAAAGCCTGTGAAACCCCCACGATCCTCTCCCTCACTCCTCCCAGGGCAGTATGTGATAGGTGTGTCCCTGTGTGATGCACATGTGGCATGGGGGCTTGAGGGCCTCCACTGAGCTGGTGCCGGTGTGTTACTACATGTCTGCTGTGGGAGTGGCTAGACAAGACCAGCACTTGCTGGGCCAGGCAGGACAAATGCTCTGGTAGGTAGCCCAGAAAGGTGCAAGTGGTGCCCCATAATGCAGTTGGGGTCCCCAGGACTCTCTGCAGGATACTGCTCTGGGGGATCAATGGCATGGAGCAAGTTGTGTATGTTGTTTTACCACACCTCTGTGCCACTGTGTAGGCAATGGCTGCCAAGTTTCCCTGTCCCATGCATGACTCCTTGTGGCCGTCTTGTTTGTCTCCTTTCCTACATTGCATGTCTATACGAGTGGATAAGGTGTTCGGCGGAGGGGGAGGCAGACTTTTTGAACACCCTGCAAGCCCTCCAGGAACATACGGAGCCCCGCCTACAGACATGCAATGGTGATACTGAGACATGTACCCAGGTGCAGTTCCCATGGACCTGCCTGCATGTCTAACTAGCGACACTTTGGCATTGGTTTAGTGACGTGTGATGATTTGGTTCCATCTCTATGATATTCTAGGTTATTTATAATGCACTTAATACCCAGAGGTTTCTAAGCTCGGACCCGGGATCGAACCTGTGTTGCTCCGTGTCATCTTGCTTCCAAGGCGAGCATGTTGCCACTGAGCTATCCTCCCAAGACAAGTATGTGGCCACACGTGAATGTGCAGGGTGGACATGTGCATGTCTCATGATTGGGAATCATCATTGTGCCTACACTTGTGTCTCACTATTCATGCTGATTGCATGGGTGTGTGGGTATGTGGCAGTTGATGGTTGACTTGTGCAGAATCTATCGTACTGTTTATGCTGATATGTGACATATGCATCATCACCGTTGACTGATGTCTATGTTCTTTGTCCCCTTTTCCACAGTTGCTGCAGGTGGCAAAGAGGGCAATAGCAGTGCTGTGGAGAGAGGAACAGGGACAGCGTCTCCAGACCCAGGCACAGACCACACCCACTCCAGATTGAGACATCATCTTCAAAGAGCTATGTGGCTGTGGGAGCACCTATTCCATCAGGTGAGGCTGCTTAGGGTAAGTTCAAGAAGGTGGTTGTTGTGGGGGACTCCTCAGCAGGGTTGGGACAGGGTGTTGCCACACAGGGGCCAACTACAGTGGGGGGCTATCTGGGGACTTCTTTGGTAATGGGTGTGGATGTGGTGATGGATGCCATTGCAGGTCAGCCCACGGGGTCAGGTGGGGGAATTGTGGAGGGTGTTCAGGCTGCACCCCTGGCCCAGAGACATGAGGATATGCCATCCACTGTGGAGGGTTCTGCCCAACCGCGTGTCCATGGGCCATCTGCTGCAGCAGTGTCCACCTTCCATGATGCCTCCACTCAGACTGATCCCGATGAGGCAGATGAGGCCATCTAAGATGTAGTTCAGCCCCTGCTGGCAGGCATTGCCGGGCGGACGGCAGCTATTTGGGATGCTGTATAGGTTTTGCAGATTGATCTTGTACAGCATCACAAGCAGGGATGAGCCTTCCTGGTACATTTGGTGACTGCACTACTCTAGGGTGTTCTCTGTAGGCTGACCAATGCAATGGCCCCCTTCACCACTTCCTCCTCTGTGGCCCAGTTGCCCCCCACTGCAGCTTCCATGCCATGTCCCAGCATGGCCCCCTGTGCACCAGTCCCACCACCCTGTCTGTATGTGCCTGTTTCCCTGGTTGAGGTGGAAGTTCCGGCATTGGCAAAGGAGGTAATCAATGAGCCAGCCCAGGAGTCCACACAGGAACAGGCAATGGAGGTGCAGCAGGCACTTGAGGCCCGTGCAGGTGCCGCACTCCCCCGATAACAACTGCCATCAGGTTGGGGGGAGTCCAGACATAGGGAACTCACTCCCAGGCAGCAGCAGATGATGGCTGTGCGAAGCGCATTCTGCAGATCATTGCCACATGGAGGAGGCAAAGTGGAGCCCATGTGCGTGAAGTTGGTCAGTCATAATGTAGACTGCAATAATGTCGAAAGTCAAAATGTCGAAATTTTTTTTAGAAAACAATAATGTCGAAAACCAATAATGTCGAATTTTTTCTACATTTTTTCGAATTTTTCGAAAATAAATAAATAAATATATATATAATTGAAATGTGTTGAGTATGAGGGGTGAGAGGGTGGTGGGGGGGTGGCCGGGGGGTGTTGGGTGAGGGGGTTTGGGGGGACCCCCCCTAGTAAATTATACTCTTCTTGTTTATGTATTTATTGATAGTGCTAATTGACATTTTTTTTCGACATTTTTTTTTCTAAAAATTGACTCTTTTCATTATATGTATAGGTTTTCGACATTATTGTTTTCTACATTTTTTTTTCGACATTTTTGTAAGTCGACATTTTTTTTTCTACATTATGACTATGAACCGTGCGTGAACTGAGACATGGGGTCAGGATCCATCTCGGGAATCTGGTGTCAGCCAAGTTGTGGTATGTAAGACAGCAGGAGGTGGTGAGGCAGCAGACACGGGATGCAACCATTCGGGAGGGCCACGAGCGAGGCGGGTGTACAATGGGCAAGGGGGCGAGCAGCTGTTCTGGGGGAGTCCTGGAGGGTGGTGGAGGAGGCAGAGACAGACTTTTTGGACAGCCTTGCAAGCCCTCCAGGACGATACATAGGCCCGTCTACAGGAAGAGGATGTTGTGGTGAAGTCGTTCCTGGTGAGAGTCCTGGCCCACATCCCATCAGACTAGCCTGCTGCCATTGTACATAGTTTATTAGTATTAGGTTTGTTTTTACTTTAATTTGATTCAATCCTTGGACATGTGTCCCTTCCCATGTTTTATATGTACATAGTTTTAATACAAGTTTTAAAGTTATTCATGACACACTTGTTGCATTCTCTTTGTCTGTGTGCACTTTTACTTTTTCCATGTTTCTCAGAGTGCATGGGTACAATGGCAGTCATGTGGGTTGGGGGCTCAATGCTTGTGTCATGTTGTTACTGTGATGGGGGACATGTGCACATGTTCCTTGAGTGTTATGGATGTTGCATCCATGTTCGATGTACATGGGTGGGCTCTTGCAAATGTGGGGAGGTGCTGTGCTTTTGGATATCACATGTATGACAGGTTTGTCATGCACATGTGCACTTACCTACTTCTGTGCTTTGAAATACATGCAGGTTGTTATTTTGGATACATGGTGTGGATGTGTGTGCGACAGTGTTATGGCATGGTTGGCTTTGTACTACATTGGTGAATGTGTTCATATGTGTTTGTTGATGTGTGTTTTGTCAGTGATTGACGTGTTGGAATTCTTTTGATTGACTTGGACATGTGCACATGCATTTCACATGTTGGAATGGGGCCATTAGTCGGCTTGAGGTGGCAATAGCTGTTTATTTGTTCCTATTACTTGTGCAGGGTCACTGTGTGTTTAGTGTTGGTGTTGTTGGAGCTACGTTTTTTGGTGTGTGTGTGAATGGTGTGCATACAGTGTTGGCTTATTGGTGTATGACATATGTGATGTATCTGTTCGTGCTCTCTCATTGTGCATGTGTACTCAGTTGTTCATGTGTCTTGCCACATGTTCCACTCTGTATGAGTGCTGTGTCTGGGGACAGATTATTCACCTATGCACATTGGCTACTGGAATTATCGTTTACTGTATGTTGCATTAATTTCCGATCCACTGTTTCAGTGTTCCTTTGGCACTTGCTTGTCAATGTGGAAGTGCTGACATTTCTTTCACTGTTATGGATATATTGCATTGTTGGTGTTCACTGTGTATTATTAGCCTACAGTCATGTGTGCACTCAATGGGAGATTGCTGTATCCCTCACAAGGTGTGGCGACCCACCCACATCTGCAATCAGCTTCTGCATTCACCTCTGCCACTAGAATAGAGATGAGTCCCATGATTGATGGCTCAGTCTAGCTGCAACAATTTGTATTACCCCTGAGTTGCACACTCTCTGACATGCTTCACATCACTCCAACACAGGGCTGTTGTGCTTTGGTCACTGGCATGGACTTTACCATCCCTACCTATCTGCCTACTATTGCACAGGGTGAGATGCACCCAGCCATTCTTTATGATTAAGCCTATTCTGTGGTTCTTTGGACTTCTGTACTCCAGGGACATTCACTTGAAGTAATTTGAGGCCATTGCAATGGCACAAAGACCCCATACATATGCCACATTGCATTGCATTACCATATCACAAGTACATTGGGTGACCACAGCGTAGGTGGTGAAATGGTGTGCTATCATGTTCATATGCAGATGAGTGTGGTCCACCAGGGAGTAATGGAAGATTTCCATGCCTGTATTCAACAGCAGTGCTCCCAGTTGATCGCATTGGAGGACGATATGTGGCAGGTGTACTTCATGGTGGATGCAGGCCAGACAAATTGAGGTAGGTTAAAGACCCACATTGGACTGGTAAGGGGGCAGACAAGGAGGGCGCTGTCTGGGGGTTGTGGAAGAGATCAGGGGGTGTGGGGAGGTGGGTATTTAAGCAGGGAGCTGCTTGGGGGTTGTGGCAGACGTCATGGGTGTTTGGAGAGGGGGTGTACTAGCAAGGGGCTGCCTGGGGGTTGTGGTGGAGGTCATGGGGGTCGTGACAGAGGTGAGAGGGGTAGTGGGTGTTGTCAGGACTTGAGGGGGATACCTGGGTGTTGTGGCAGGGGTCAGGCGGTGTGGGGGTGGAGTTGTACTGGCAGGGGGCTGCCTGGGCGTTCTGGCAGAGCTCAGGGATGTGGGGAGGGTGGTTTACTAGCAGGGGGCTACCTGAGTGTTGTGGCAGAGGTCGGGGGTTGTGGGTGGTGTCAGGACTTGCCGGCGCTTCCTGGGGTTTGTGGCGGGGGTCAGGGCATGTACTAGCAGGGGGCTGCTTGGGGGTTGTTGCAGAGGTCAGGAGGGGCGGGGAAGGGTTGTACTAGCAGGGGGCTGCCTGGGGGTTGTGCCAGAGGTCAGGGGGGTAGTGGGTGCTGTCAGAACTTGAGGGGGCTGCTATGATTTAGGAGTGTAAGCCAGCAGTTTAGTCGCCTGGAAACTAAGGGTGTCGGTCCACAGTTTCCCTGGAAACTAAGGGTGTCGGTCCACAGTTTTGCTGGGGTGCTGCCTTGAGTTACGGGGGGACAGCATGCTTTTTCACCGGGGTGCTGGATGGTGGGGAAAAGGTAGGCCCAAAAGTTGTGAGTTGGCTATGGCGTTTGTTTGCGTGGGGTCTGTGGGGGTGGCCATTCCAGGTGCAACTCGATTTTCTTTGTGCCTCAGGTTACTTTGAGCTTTTGAATCCATAAATACACAGAACGAGCAGATATTTTCTGAAGTAGGCGCAAAGTCGTTTTAGGTGCTAAGTACTTTGCAGGGACTTTGGACATTTTCTATGAATCAGGCCGGAGGGGAAGGCTATTTTAAGGGGCCTGTGCCCTGCTGGGAATGTGGCAGGATCACATCTTGCTGGGCTATCACTCGTCCTTTATTACAACGTCCTCCCTGAGCGGTAATGCCCATTCCTGGGTGGACATACAGCCCTGCACCACAGTGATCCGTGTTTGTCTTCTGCATGTAAGCAGGATTAACGTGACATTGTGTGCAGGCAGTCAGTGCTTTGGCGGTTTACTTTAGTCCTTGTCATGTCTCTGGAGATGTGCTATCGGTGAGTCTTTAGAAGCGCAGGGGCATAAAGCTGCATCCTGTGGGCGCCGGACAATGACTGAAAATAACGGTGGGCACTGTGTTCCTTTCAGGCTTGATAGCACAGCTGTAACACTCAGTGTTAAGGTGTGGCTTTGTTGAGAGGCAGGATCCAGGATTAGGGGAACGTGGGGGTGGATATGTTGTTGCTGGAGAGCAGAGACAGGACCGAGGGGAAACATAGTTCTACTACTTATCGTTTTACACTTTGACCACTGGTGTGACTGCAACTGAATCAGTTTGATGTGTAAGGCGACCATTGATACATGGGTGATGACACACCATGGCTCACGTGTTATCACAATGGTTCGATGGAAGGACCTGTTTGCCTGACATACTGCGTGAACCCATGACGATTAATGTGACCATGAAGCGCGTGTGATGGCTGCTGCATACCTACAATAGTACAGGTATACAGAGCCTTTGGTCCATGTCTCCAAGGTACGTGGTGAGCAGCAGGAGCTTATTGTATATAGGCGCTATATATAAATGAACGATCATATCATAGGAAAGCTGGAATCCTTCCTGACAGATAGTTCAATCTAAAAGGCTGTTTGTTATGCCGGACCCACATACTGTCACTTATCTGCAAGGTTTTACGTTATTACAACAAAGTAAATTACTTCGTGGTCATAACTTCATTTCAATCACTTTGAATTTTTCACATTATTTGGGTGTCCCCTCGTGCCTCGTATTCCCTTTCACTACCACCCATACCCCAAGCCCCCAAACCTCCCATTTTACCCCTTAACACCTAAATACACGTGATCAATTCGAAGTAATTGAAAGTGTTTGCAACAAAGTAAATTACCACGAAGTCATTTACTTCTTTAAAACAACGGGAGACCATCTGTCATGACCCTGACGTGTGACAAACTCTGAAACAGTCCTAACAAACACTTGCATGTAGTAGGCACTCGGGAAAGACGTCAGGGCCTTTCAACTTCTTTATTTTAAATGGTCATCACCAATGTTGGTATTCTAATGACAAAGGAATACTTCTTTAATTCAGGACATTAAATGTGTGCCTTGCAGAGTGCATGTTACAGTCTGCCTTTGCTGGCAGCCTCCCTTCGTCATCTCCATCAGGCTTTGCAGTATCCAGCAACGTTTCTTATCAGTTCATTGCCCTTTTTACTCTGGTATCAATTACAGGTATCACCGTGCTGACAAAGGTTGTTTAATAGCTTTTCAGTGGACATTTAGTGTTTCAACTGGCTAACTGACACGTGATAATCTGCAGCTGTTTACCCCATCACTGCGTTCCTAAACATGCCCATAACAATCTCAGAAACCCATGTATGCCTCAGACTATTGTACCCAGTTTCAAACATCATGTTGAAATGGGTCCCCACAAACCCTGACACAACTTCAGCCAGCCCTGCATGCATTTTACCAGTAGGTAATTCAAATGTGGGCACAGACACGGCTGCTTGTTACAATGCACGACATGGATCTCATTATCCGTGCCAGGCGAACGCTAGCACAGGCAGGAGAACACTGCGGCGCTGCATGACATTACCTCCTCCCACGTGTAACTCAGAGTTTAGGATAATGCTGTGAGCACATCCTTCACCACAGAATGGCTTCTGAGAACTTTATAACTGAAGCGAGAACTTATTTTTATTTTTTTTATTTTTTATAACCGGTTTCAGAGCAGGACACTGTACGTGCCACCGCTTGCAGAAATGTCTGCCTGCACCATTGTATATACTACTGTCCAGAGCTGCTGTAAAAACCATCAACAACGCGATTCCACTTCTGCACGTTCCCAAGTCTCAGTTCCTAAGTGCCTGGTGTTTTAATGCTCCTGGGTTTAGCATGATATAATGCTGCAGCAGGGCTATAACTCCATTAGGCTTATTGGTTTTCCATCCCTTCGCATCCTTACATTCTCGGTTGTTCCTGAGGGCACCTGCTGACCTTCAGAGCCACCATGAGCAGGACAAAATGTAGATGGGGAACTGAGTCTAGATCTGCGTCAATCCATCGCTTTTATTATCAGCAGTGCCTTTCTTGGGTGTGAATCTTTAGGCAATGAACATTGCAGTGTGCCCTTTCAAATGGAAAAAGAAGTCTCCCATACAGCTCCCATTAGCTATCAAATCTGTGTCTACTTCCAAGACAATTAAAGTGAGCAACACAATAAAGCTCCCTTTTAAAGATTAGTTTATAGCCATGATGTGAGAAAAAGGGTTTACTTTTATGTGGATATCAAATATTCTTAACATTATGAATAATAGCAAGCTGTAAGTTGTATGACAATTGCTATACCAAGTAACCTTTATAACCCATTTCTTTCAGAGTGGGGGTTAAGCTTTTTTTATATTGTAGCATAAAAGGCATGTGTACAATGTATGTGTACATGTTTTATGCCTGCTTTTAGGACACCAATATTTTCATTCATTTGTATGGTGGAGAGGGGGTATGGAATGGAATGGAATGGATGTTTCTGCCACTCTCAATCTCTCTGTCAGACAAGTGCACAAGCATTTACGACAGCAAGACTTTTTCATGCTAGAGCAGGTTGCTTTGGCTTCTTATGGCACTTGCCTGCTTTTTACACCAGCTAAAAGCGGGCAGATTCCAAAGGAATTCATTCTAAACACCTCCTGGCATGCACAAATGGAAGGCAGCATTTACTGAAGTTGCACTACAAAGTGAACAAAGTGTATAAGCAATTAAGCTTGCATCTACACCTTTACTTTGCACTTCATAGTGCAAATGACTAAAAGTGTATGCAGGAGACCTGTTTGCAGGCATGGGGAAATGTAACAGGTCTGATCCATGCAATTTATGCTTTTAAATGGAACCCCCCTGCTCCCTGTATTTCTTAAAGTGCCGAAATCAAAGTGCTGTACAATAGGAGATTTTCTGACTATCATTATTTTGCTTTCTAGTACTTGTCATTTTCAATTTAGGATGTGGAAAATAAAGGTACAGTGATCTCTGTTTGGCTTAACAGGTTTCTAACTAGGTTTGTCTCGGGAGTATAGCTCAGGGGCAATATGCTTGCCTTGGATGCAAGACAACACGGAGCACCAGAGGTTTTATCCCCAGGTCCGCGCTTAGAAAACTCTTGGTATTAAGCGTGTTATAAATTACATATCATATCTATAAGTGTGTACCTATTGTCAGGTTGCTTTACTGTGTGATTTATGCATTTTTCAGGTGAACACTAAAAGACAAAGTGATTGTGCCCATGTTGCTGCCAGTCCCGAAGTTGCCTGGGTGGTTCAGAGCACTACACCAAATGAGAATGAGTGAAAGTTTCTACTAAATCCATTTAGACTATCTTATTGAAGTGGGGGGTGGGGGATAAACACGGAGCAAGACAAGGATGCTTTGTTGCTTTGTTGCAATGTTGAAGTGTGCAGATTGAAAAGTGTTTAATGTATGCTGCTGGTTGCTGATGCCAATCATGTCGTTGTATGTGATGTCTGTCATGAGCCTACAACCTTTTGCTCGCCAAATGTTTTGTACTAAGATTCTCATAACTCCTTACATGGGTTATGCTGACTTGGGCTGATGGGAGCTGTAGTCGGAAACATCTGGAGAGCCAAACGTTTCAAAACCCAACTTTAGATGTTTTGTGGCAGTGACTCTTGGGTGTCTTTCAAAAGGCAAAAGCCCAAGATCAATTGGCTATCAGTGCTGAGAGACTCTCTGAAATGGAGGGCGGTGTGTCGTGTAGAGAGCATACTTAACCTAGTGAGCTCCTTACCCCAATCAAGGTGCCCAACAATAAATCATTTATTTGTGTTCAGCTAGCCCGTCTCCGATTCATATAGAGTCACTTAGACCCCTCCACCTGTGCCAAATATGAGCCAAGGACCAGGGTGGGGTTTAGAAAGAATATTTATTTATTTAAACTATAGATTCAATACATCTTGCACTAAGTGGTTACACACACCACCTTCTCTGTGGCACAAAACAAGCTTCAATGCAAAACACACTTTTTCCTTCTTGTCTCAGGTACTGGGAATACAGGCCAAATAAAAATGTCAAAACTCTTGTCTGACAAACCCCTTTGATGTCAAATTAAATGAATAATGTGGCACGTTAATAGAGCATAAATAGCACTCGAAATGATTTAGATTTAAAACGATTGCAACCGTTTCTCTGTTCAAAAGCAAATAGGTAGGTTGGTCTTGGGGGGGCCTCTGTGACTCTCCCCCACATACATTTGCAGTAAAATGTTCTGTAAAAACAAAATTCGTTGAATTCTCCCACAACGAAAAATTCTCGATGGAATCACATAGAAAGGTATGTTCCATTGTGTAACCTATGTTGTTTTACTGCCTGAGTTGTGTGTTGAAATATGTTGTTCGCTTAGGGCATGCTATGTCAGGTGACACTATACCATAGCACAAATCCAGGGCTCACAGTATCTAGTCCGGTTTCTGGAACCTCCATTCTAAATACCTACTTGACACCTCCAAGACACTGCAAATTTAGAACAACGTAGTCTTACATGCGATTACGGTACAATGCAGCTGTATGCTGACAAATCCAACCATGCACCACACCACAACCACAGCAATACTATGTTGCAGTTACCATCAAAAGGTGAATTTTGTATTTAAAACCTATAAAATGTTTGGGCAATATTGCTGGTCCAACATGTATTAAATTGCATAATTGTTTGCTAATTTGCCAGTGTTTACCTCCTGAGACAAAGGTAATGGGGCACCATCCAAATACATTTGCCTCACTCACACAAGGTGTCTGAAGGTTAGGGTGACCAGATTAAAAAAAAAAACCTGGACGGGCCATTGAAATAGAAGTAGGGCTAAAGTAAATGCACATATAACTTTAGTCCTACTTCTATGTCGCTGGCCCGTTGCAGGGAGGGGGTGTGCTAACCTGCACACTCCTCTCATTGGAGGAGAGCGCCGGGGAGGGGGGGGAAATGGGGCCGTGAAATGCATTTCATGCCCCCATTCACGCAGGAAGAGGTGCACAGGGAAATCGGGTCCCGACAAAAAAAGGCACCATGACCAAAACCCCGGACGGGGTTTATAAAATAAAAAAAACTATCAGTACCCTGGGACGTCCAGTGATTTCCCCGGACTGTCCGGGGAAAACCCGGACGTATGGTCACCCTACTGAAGGTAGCCTCCACTGAGATTTGACGTGTTAGCCCCGCACCCTGCAGTTTTTGTACAGTTACACCCCTGTGCTAGAGCATTTCCCAACACAGGGAACAGTGTACCCTTTTCAGACTACTCGGCAAGATAGCTCAGGGGCAGCATGCTCGCCTTGGACGCAAGACAACACAGGTTCGATCCCCCGGTGCGCAGTTTAGAAATCTCTGGTTATTGAGCGCGTTATAAATAACCAATCATATCAAAGGGAACTGTTAATAACAAAGGCAGCTCTGTTTGCGGTCCCTGGTTTCTTGTTTGCCAGTCCCCAGTGGGCACACAGCAACACCGACCGACATAGCCAATAGCACCCCTCCAGAAAAGGGACGTTTTGTATTAAGCATTTTAACGAGAGAAAGGAAAGATTGGTTGTTAGCCACGGCTGCAAAATGTCAAAGATCAAAGCTCTGCTTAAAGTAATGCCCTCGGCCCCGCGGAGCATGAGAACGTACCTGTCAGACGCGTTTCCGCATAAAGAATTACGTCCCTGGAGGAAATGTACAATTAACAAAGTGCAGGCACTTTTTCCTATCACGCCTTGTGGGCACACACGCAGGCTGCGCTCCCATTAATCGTGCTTCAGAAGTGCCTGTGGCTCTGTGTCCCAATACGTATGTGCGTGCATGTCAGCTTCCATCATACGCCCGCAAGGTGCGATTAGGTTGCAGCTGACGGTGTGATGGCTTGAACGAATGCCTCAGCAGAATGATGTATCTATAATGTTCGACTGTTTCCCTTCGGCACTGCAAGGCACATTGTAAATTGTGAGCCGCACCTCTGTTTTCCACACAATTGCCTGAACTGGTTTCCAAGAAGAGTAACTATACGTGCCTGTTTTTTTATACCATCTTCTTAAATACATTTATTGGATTTCGGTTTTTGTTGATTTACTGTAGGAGACATATTTATACAGCGCAGACTTCGCCCAGGGGGCAGCAGTGCACTTTACAGAGAACAGCATTGTATACGGAGAGGTGATGTAAGGTGATAATGTAAAGTGGACACAGAAAGCACACATGTTGGTGGCTTCTTGGTTTATAGTTCAGTTCTGAAAGAGAAGGGGGTATAATTGTGATATCTTAGGTATTGACGGTTGTAGGCCAGAAGTGCCCAAGTAACATGTCCTGATATGTCTCATCGTGAGCCTACAACCTTTTGCTCGCCAAATGTTTTGTACTAAGATTCCCATAACTCCTTACATGGGTTATGCTGGCTTCGGCTGATGGGAGCTGTAGTCGGAAACATCTGAAGAGCCAAAAGTTTCAAAACCCAACTTTAGATGTTTTGGGGCAGTGACTCTTGGGTGTCTTTCAAAAGGCAAAAACCCAAGATCAATTGGCTATCAGTGCTGAGAGACTCTCTGAAATGGAGGGCGGTGTGTCGTGTAGAGAGCATCCTTAACCTAGTGAGATCCTTACCCCAATCAAGGTGCCCAACAATAAATCATTTATTTGTGTTCAGCTAGCCCGTCTCTGATTCATATAGAGTCACGTAGACCCCTCCCCCTGTGCCAACAATGAGCCAAGGACCAGTCTGGGGTTTAGAAAGAATATTTATTTATTTAAACTATAGATTCAATAAATCTTGCACTAAGTGGTTACACACACCACCTTCTCTGTGGCACAAAACAAGCTTCAATGCAAAACACACTTTTTCCTTCTTGTCTCAGGTACTGGGAATACAGGCCAAATAAAAATGTCAAAACTCTTGTCTGACAAACCCCTTTGATGTCAAATGAAATAAATACTGTGGCACGTTAATAGAGCATAAATAGCACTCGAAATGATTTAGATTTACAACGATTGCAACCGTTTCTGTGTTCAAAAGCAAATTCAAATACAGTGCTTGGTACATTGAGTTTCCCTTAGCACTTAAAATGGTAGCAATTTTGAAATCACACAGACATTTGACAATCATTTTATTGATAGAATCCTTCGTCCTGCTTCAGCCCCGAAGCAATACAAAATCTTGTTTCTATCAGGGTTACTTTTCACTCTCAGGAAAGAGTGCACATGTTTCAATGGAGAATTATCCTTGGTTTCATTTAAGCCAGCAGTCCTCTACTCAGCAGCAAAACCCTGGGTTTTCAGTTGTATTCAACACCTTCTGTTCAAAGGCAAGGTCTGGGAAGTGGTGACACGAACGTCTGGTTGCCCCCAGGTAACTAAGGATGACCAATCCCAAGTTCCTTCCAAAAATGCAAAAATGGTAGCAGGCGCCCCTCTCTCGAAAGAACACGGCATGATAACCTGTTCAGTGGTTATTAACCACTTTGACCGTTCACAGCCATCTGCTTTTTGCTCACTGTACCTTTCACAGATGGGAAATATCCATTTGCATATCAGTCTTTGTCCCGCCTACATGGTCAGTCCAGCACTGAAATGCCATGGTAATTCCTTTCTGAACAAGAGTACCAACAGCAACCCCATACACATGTTTCAGCCTTGTTGGGCCTCATCAGTGAGGTGAAGCTGCGCCTCTCTGAGCACAGTCAGCAGGGAGTCCACGTCTGGTTGCCCCCAGGTAACTTAGGGTGACCAACCCCAAGTTCCTTTCAAAAATGCAAAAAAGGTAGCAGGCGCCCCTCTCTCGAAAGAACACGGCATGATAACCTGTTCACTGGTTATTAACCACTTTGAGAGTTCATAGCCATCTTCGTTTTGCTCACTGTACCTTTCACAGATGTGAAATATCCATTTCCATATCAGTCTTTGTCCCACCCACATGGGCAGTCCAGCACCGAAATGCTATGGCAATTCCTCTCTGAACAAGAGTACCAACAGCAACTCCATACACGTGTTTCAGCCTTGTTTTGGGCCTCATCATTGAGGTGAAGCTGTGGCTCTCTGAGCACAGTGAGCAGGGAGTCCACGTCTGGTTATCCCCAGGTAACTTAGGGTGACCAACCCCAAGTTCCTTCCAAAAATGCAAAAAAGGTAGCAGGCACCCCTCTCTCGAAATAACACCGAATCATAACCTGTTCAGTGGTTAATTAACCACTTTGAGAGTTTGCAGCCATCTGCTTTTTGCTCGCTGTACCTTTCACAGATGGGAAATATCCATTTGCATATCAGTCTTTGTCCCGCCCAACGTTGGGCAGTCCAGCACCAAAATGCTATGGCAATTCCTCTCTGAACAAGAGTACCAACAGCAACCCCATACATGTGTTTCAGCCTTGTTGGGCCTCATCAGTGAGGTGAAGCTGTGCCTTTCTGAGCACAGTGAGCAGGGAGTCCACGTCTGGTTGCCCCCAGGCAACTTAGGGTGACCAACCCCAAGTTCCTTCAAAGAATTCAACAACGGTAGCAGAATTGCATTCTCTGTTTAGCCAGAACCAATAAATGGCTCTGTCACGTATGAATGCAGCTCTCCACTTCAAAGCAAAGATCTTTCAAAGGGACACCAGAGCATAGCATGCTATGGGGGACGGTAGCTTTGAATCTCAGTGTTGAAGTCAGCTGCAATGACCAAAATTCTGTACTTTGCATGTCACAATATATTTCTTTAGACATGAGGCCTTTCTATCAGGGACGTCATTTCATCAAAATGCAATGGGAATCGGAAGTTACATCACTTGACCCTTGACCCCCTGATGACATCACAGGAAGTTATTTCATTTGACCCTGCCATCAAGTGACATCACAGGAAGTGATGGCAAATTATCTTCAGATTTTTCAGATGCATCTAGCACCCGTTTTTGCAGGCACTCTCGTTTCAGCCAGATATAGCAATCAGTGCACTGAGGGAGGTGTGATGTGTCCACAATCACATTTGAGGAATGTCATTTTGCAGATTCAACATGGGGTCCATATGTAAAACATACATAATGCAGTACTTGTAACAGGGTAAACAAAATCACTAACACAGGGCATAGATAGTGTATGAAACATATATAGATCAATGGGCACATAAGTACTCATTATCTGTGGGGTGCTGTGTTAAACAAGCCAAATAAGCACTGACCTGGGGAGGCATGCGCTGCTGTTTACCCAGGTGCAAAATGCTGCATGACCAAGGCTTGAAAATGAAATCATTGACCAGGATTTAGTATCAACAAAATTCCTTGGTTATAAATGAATCTATGAGTTAGCTACCACTACGAAAGAAGAAACCTATTAGACTGGTCTGCATGCACACATGGGAGTGCACATGATAATGTTATCTTTGCTGGAGTATAATTCCTGTGAACGGTTCTTTTAATATTCCCAAGACCCCCCATAGTTTTTGTTCTCTAAGCGTAATACTGCCTGCCAGAGGACTCATAAAGCCGCCGCTATTTAATGTAATATAATTGCTGCACACATTAATCTTTGGCACCAGACCCAGTGGTGCCAATGGCATAGCACAAAGGTTGAGGGCCCGCTGCAAGCCATGCTGTCAGCATCCCCCAAGCTCCTTAAAGCACAGGGTATGTCACACCAGGGGGCATCACGGACACCACGTGTGCCCAATGTTCATGATGATTGTCCATGATGATTATGCCGCTGCAGGGGCAGGGCATGCACTACTGCAAGTGAAAGAAGTAAATATCTTTTTTAATCAAAGTTCAAATGTTTCACGCAGCTGTGAGAAATCTGAGGGCTTTCTAACATTGAGCCCTCTTAGGACCGCCCCTCAAATAACCAAGAGATAGGCGAGGATGCCAAAACCCGACCCCAGTCAAAATCTATGAGGGAGTGTAACTTGGGTAGAAAGTACTTACAGAGCAGGAGTGGGTTGCCCGAGGGTGAGACTTCATATCCCCCTTTCATCAAACTGACCTTCCCTCCCCTCCCTCAGCCTTCATAGGGTATTCCCACTCATGCCCTGTCTTTTCCACTGAAATTCCCCTAAGTACTGTGAAGAGAAAGAAGACACAAAGAATAATACACACTTCCACTAAAAAACACCATTATAGTACTGGGACGAAGAAGAGGGATCTGGATGAATACATAACTGAAGGTCAGGCATGTCCCACTGATTGGGATAATTATGGTCCGGCAGGCCAAACCCAGATTCACAGATGAGACCATTTGAGAGGATCCAGTTGTATAAAAGGTGGAGTACGAAAGAAGAGGGGGGCGGGACAGGGAGTCACTGCAGGTGAGTTCGGAGAGAGACTTGGGGAACTTTTGAGGCAGAGAGCAGCAGGAAACCCCAGAAGACTGGTGGCAGCCGTGCTGGGACCCGAGTTGGAACCGGAAAGCCGGCCAACATTCCCAAGCCGTGGGGAGCCTCTGATGCAAAGTGGGAGAAAATTGAGCTACGGTGAACGCAGAGCAAAGAATACACTGTGTCTGTCCTTGCAGAAGAAGAGGAGCCACCTACGTTAGCCGAGCTCCAATCCACAGTCGAGCGGGGCTCACGGAACCAGAAGCAGCAACCAGAGCAGAGGAGAAAAGCAGTGAAAGGAGGAGGACGACGACCATAGACTACTGCGAAAGCCACTCAGAGACCGCAGTGCTCCGGGCGGGCTGCAAAAGCATAGAACAGTTCCGAAGGAATACATGCTTCAGTTACAGATGAATTTATGATGCTAAGTGAATGCAAGAAAAGCAAGTTGCGTGAGGCACAGTAATTGCCAATATTGAATAACGAATTGAAAGAAAGCAGCAAATCAAGTTGAATTAAGGACTCTAACTACAGAAATTAAGTCAAGTGTGAGAAACTATTTGTGTGTTGAATAGCAAACTGATGGATCCCTAAAACTGTGCTTAAATGACAGTAACCTCCATACTTGAAAGAAGCTAAGCACAAAAGGGGAACAATGGTCACCAAAATTGAAGTGTGAATAAGAACCTGAAATACAATGAGACATTGATGTGTACAGAACACATTCAAGGTTTAAGGCCTTGAGATGTTACTATCGGATCAGATAAGAGTCATTTTTCATCTAACTTGATTCAGATGATTGTGTTAGTGTTAGTGTTAGTGCATCATTGTTTTATTATATTTACTATATAATTTGGGCAATCCGCCTTCTCGAATTTCTCCCAAAGTTTTGTTCTGCTCACAGAGTCAAACACCTGGCAGAAGTCCACAAAGCTGATAAATAGCAGGATCTGTTTTGTTAAGCTTGTTCTTTTAGTGCCGATAAGGTTAGTAAATGTGGACTGGTTCCAATAGCAGGGATGAACCCAGATTAGTAGCAGTCAGTTAGTTTTGTTTTGATAAGCCATTTTTTCATATCTCTAAGCACAAATCTTGCTAAAATTTTTCCAGCAGAGTCGAGTAACGCAAGAGGCCTATAATTCACGGGATTGCTTCTGTCCCACTTTTTAAAGATTGGAATCTGAATGGATACTTTCCATATTGGTGGTATGTGTCCAATTAATATCACAGTCTGGTATATATTTTATAGTATTTCAGTCCATTTCTCAGATTGTTGCTTTGTGATTCCATTGGATATACCATCTAGTCCAGGTGCACGGGATATACTTAATTTCTTGATTTCATGTCGGATATCCAATCGGTCAATATTTAAATCTTGCAGGTCAGATGGTTCACTTTTGTTTTTTATCATGTCATTTGAATTGAATACTTTGCCATAATATTCAGACCATTTCCTTCCTTTTATTTTATTTAGTAATAGAGATTTATGTCCATCATTATGTGTGTTCTTTATTAAATCCCCTATATGAGAACTGGATTTACAACATAACACTTTCAGCATTTGTTCATTCGTGAGCTGTTTATTCATAGCTATTATTTGTTTGATGTTATTTTTGTATTTTGTCTTTATTTTCCGTACTTTAGTTATGCGTACATTAATTGGTGATTTATTTAATTGTCTTATTCTTTGTCTCATTTGAATTTTTAAATGTTTTATCTTTATGTCCGATCAATGACTATGTATGAAGTTGGGTTTGCAATTGCGTTGAGACTGGTTATGAAATAACGCTAGAAAGTGATTATAAGTTGTTATATCAGCTGATCTTATTGTATTTGATATTTGTGCATTCTCCTGTATAACTTTATTTAGTAATTGATCATGTTTTGCAGGGCTCCATTTGAGTCTATTGTGTCCAGCATTTAACGATAGTTTACCTAGATATCTCATTTGGTCAGTGTGTGCACACCAGTTCCACGTAATCTCCAGCATTTTGTTGTTTCAATTATCTTGAATGTTTGGATTTCATTCAAGTTTTGCGCAGATATGAAAACATAATCAATGAAGGATTTGTCATCTTTCCTTTTCCAGGTTGGTTTTAGACTAATTTCTGGGGATACAGTGCCATTAGACTAATTTCTGGGGATACAGTGCCATTCGGTATTATAAAATGTCTTTTTTGCATTAATCTCTTCCATTGTTTACTTTTGTTAGACAGTGATTTATCATTTGAGGCAATACAATTTGTATTCAAGTCTCCGGCAATAATTGTGGTGTATTGCACAATATCTTTTTCGATCATGTCAAGTAAGTCTACTATGTGTTTAATAAAAAGTGCATTGGTAATGATTGCAGAGTTCCAGTATGCATTTATTATTGCAAGGTTCTTTAATGGAGTTTGAGTTTTCCCTCCAAGTTCTTTTTTAACCTATTGTAAGCAGGGGTGAGGTGAGCTACAATGAGTTAGTTTCCCTCTGGAATCTATGCATAAGGTGATTAACAGTCCAGCCATTGGTCTTCCTTTTCTTCTTTTTTCACTGCAGGTATCCAGCATATTTCATAATTAGGGATGATTGGCTGTGATGTTATTCATGTTTCTTGTAGTAATATTAACTTATAATTTTCTAGTGGACATTCGAAATTTGTATTTAACAATTGGGTAAAACCCCTAGTATTGCATAATATGAAATTAAAAGGTTCTCGTTCAAAGTCATCCTATTGAACAACGCTATGATTAGTTTTATTTATCGCCTCAGAGAGCCATGACCAGTTTGTTATTCACTCTTTATACTTGCTAGGTTCTCTGTAGACTTCTCTTTGTAAGTTCCGTCTCGGTCCTTCACAATGTATTTGTAGGTCGTATTCACTTTTCTTTCCATTTTCATTATTTCTTTCCGTGGGGTAATACTCCTCCTCACTTTCTCTGTTTGTAGTATATGATTTATTTTGTAATTATCTCGAATCCTAACACATTCAAAGCTTTCCTACAGTTCCAGATTCACCATATGTAGTAAAGGCAGGGATAATGCACTCTGGGTATTGCCAAAGGCCATTCTCATGGTGACCAACTATAGTGTAGGTGTTGGCCCCAGAAAATCATGGGGGGGTCACATTCTTCTGGTAGTGTGGGCCGAGGGTAGGTCATCCTGGAATTCCCTTGTAGCTATGATCCTGGTGCACCACCTGAGCGCACTCTGATGTGAGGGCATATGTGAGCATAGAAGCTGTTGATGTGGCGGGAGGAGGGAGTGGAGTAAAGGTTGTGACACATTTGAATTGTTTTGAAGCTTTGCACTGTAACATTAACAGGGGTAGACTTGGAGGCCATCAGCAGCCTGGTCATTCAGGGACTCAAGCCGGGTTCAGAGAATGTTCAACTATTCTTCACCATACATACCACTGTGACTCATAAGCAGTGCCACACACCATACGACTTGTGCGCCCATTGGAAGCCTGGCTGTGTCAGCAGTACATGTAATGATGTTTTCAGTAAAATGCTTTGCTCTGAATCCGACGGCAGACTGCATGGGTCTTAGCAAAAATATATATAATTGAATTTTGTTTTTGATATGTCGCATTTAAAATCTGATACTCCCTTTCCTACAACAGAGGACTGCATAAACATACAGAAAGCTTTTGCTGGTAAAGTATCCAATGCACATGCCAAGATCCTGTCTCAAATGTGTTACAGGAGAAGGATTTAACAATCTTAGCAGACAGTAATATACTTTTTAGTTTTTTTGACTATTTCAGTCCCTGATATAGAAACATAATAAGTGCCAAGGACGAGTATGCTCGTCCTTTTTGCATAGACTTGCATAATAGCCTGGCACTCAAGGGGTTAAAGAAAATACACCCCACACCATGTCCCATTGACACCATTGCTTCAAAATTGGTTTTAAACAATGTTAGATTGTTTGCACCTTTTTCAACATGTTTTACTAATGCTACCTTCTTGCATAAAACAATTCCAGACAGTATCATGAAAGTAGCTGTCACCCCTTTATTAAAAAAAGTAGGACAAGACTCTAAAAACTTTAACAATTCTAGAACCATTATGAATGTCCCTTTTCTGTAAAATAAAAATGTAGACAAAGTAGCCACTATACAGATACAAGACTTTCTGGATCAGGCTGATATTTTGCATCCCAGACAGTCAGGGTTCAGAACCAATCAGAGAACTGATTATTACATCTTCAGACAGTTATTTTATTTATTTATTTATTTATATGTTTATATAGCGCTGCAGCCCGCAGGCATCAGAGCGCTTCACAAAAAGACAGACTGGAGTATAAAGACGGGACAGTCAAAATCACATGTAGCAGACATTGGAACAGAGATGGGCTAGCTGGCTGGCGGGAATAGGAATTTTATTTAAAGAGAAATGTCTTGAGTTGCTTTCTGAAGATTTGATGATTAGTTTCCAATCTCAGCCCAGGGGGGAGTTTATTCCATGTGAGGATTGCCTTGGTCGTGAAAGCCCTACCTAATCCTTTAGCTTCTTTGGTAGGGAAAACTCGCAGGAAGCCAGATTTATTGGACCTCAGGTTGCAATGTGATTCATACCACACAAATTGCTTTTTTAGGTAAATTGGTGCTTTTCCATATAAGCATCGGTGTACTAGGGTAATGGCTTTGAATGTGATGCGATCCTCGATCGCAAGCCAATGTAGGTCCTTTCTGTCTTTTGTGATATGATCTCTCTTAGATGTATTGGTGATTATTCTGACAATGTTGTTCTGCACCACTTGACATTGTTTTAAGCATTTATTGCTTGCGCCAAGGAGTAAAGAGTTTCCGTAATCCAACCGGGAGAGAATTGTGGCTCTTGCTATTGTCGCACTATTTTGTGGGCTCAGTAAGGGTCTGATTTTTTTCAATAGTTTCAAGTAATAGCGACAATTCCTTTTGAGGTAGGCAGTGTGGGCTTCTGCTCCCAAGGATGCCTGAAGATAGACGCCTAGTGTTTTAACTTTTTCTGCTATAACTATCTGTGTCTCTTTGATCTTAAATTCGGTGTATTGTGGACTAAGTTTTTTTCTAGCATGAGGGGAACCGAAGATCATAAGTTCCGTCTTGGAGGCATTTAAGCACATCCAATTATCTTTCATCCAACTCTCAATGATGTTGTAGATTCTCGAGAGTTTTTCGCTGTCCTGTTTGTAGTTACCGGTAAGTTCAAACACCAGTTGGGTGTCATCGGCAAAGTTGGTAAAGAATATACCGAGATGGGACAGAAGTGAGCATAGGCATCGCATGTATAAATTAAATAGTAGAGGGGAGAAGCTAGCGCCCTGTGGAACTCCACAGTTTACTGGTTTAGATTTTGAAGAGTGTTTGCCCCAGACGATTTTAGATTGCCTATCCTGCAGAAATGATGACACCCAGTCTATGGCCTCGTCAGAGCAGTTTCCCGATTGATCTAGGGCCTCTCGGAGCCTCCGGTGATCCAATAGATCGAAAGCTGCCGAGAGGTCCAGTAGGATCAGTAAACCAGATTTACCTTGATCTAGGATACTTAGCATTTCTGTCTGCAGATCTAAAAGCGCTGATTCTGTGCTATGGGCCGTCCTAAAGCCCGATTGTTGTGGGTGAAGTAGGTTGTTGTCATCCACAAATTCTTGGAGTTGTTCTGTAGCAATCAAGTCAAGTATTTTTAGTAAAAAGTTGCAGTTGGTAATTGGCCTTAGATTAGCAGGGTCCTGTTGGTTAAGTTCAGGTTTTTTAGGTAATGGTGTTACTGTGACCGTTTTGATAGCGGCTAGGACGTTACCATCTCTAAATGACGCATTTACCATTCTTGTCAGAAATGGTGCAAAAATGGTAGCGTTATCAAGGATTAGTTTTGGGGGCAGTACATTTTCCGTGCATGAAGTGCATTTGATACTTGAGAGGGTTTTGTTCATACCTTCCAGTGATATGGGTTTAAAATAGAATTTTGGACTTTGTGAGTCAATCTTATCTGTCCCTATGTTATCTGGAATAGTGATATTGGTTACCTTACAATTAGAGATTGTTTCTCTCGCCTTGGTAATTTTATTGTGAAATGCAGTTTGAACTGCTTCACAATCTTTTTGGGTGGGTTGAAAAGGGGGAGATAGTGCTACTGGTTTTTCAATATTTTTAAGTATTTGAAAAAGTTTCCCAGTAGAATTAGATGCAGTGTTGATTTGTTCATTATAGTGATTTTTCTTCAATTTAGTTATTATTGCCCTGTATGTTATGTCGGCAGTTTTCCAGTTTTTTTTGTTGTTGTCTGTAGAGTCTTTTAGCCATATTCTTTCAAGTTTCCGTTTTTCCTTTTTGAGGGTCAAAGCTTCAGAATTGAACAATTTCTGGTGGTTAGTATTAGGTCGGACTTGCTTGTTTTTAAGGGGGGCATGTTTGTTTAGTATGTCGTTCATGTGTTTGTTATACGCGGAGATGATATCCTCGCATGAATCTGTGTCTTTAGTATCGAGCATGATTTGCGTAGTGCCTTCCTGAAGGATGTTTGGCGTGATTCTTTTTAGATTTCTATCTAATACCATTTTTGGGGAATTGTCAGGTTTGGCTGCTTTTGGTTTGAGCACTAACTTGGATTCAATTTTATGATGGTCTGACCATATGCAGGGATGTGTACCTAGCATCGTCATGTCTGTGTTATTGGTAATTATCCAGTCTAGCTGGTTACCTGTGACGGCTGTAGGATCTTTGTTTATTATGGTGTATGAACAATTCGATAAATCTTCCTCTAGGCTTATAGCATCTGGATCTTTGGGATTACCCCTCCAGCGGTTTAAGTCTCCCAACAGTATTGTCCCTGAATTAGATGTTTTCAGGTTGTTCAATAGTTGGGTTAACTCTTCATTGAAGTCTGATGCCAGGGAGGGGGGTCTGTAAATGACTATCAGGTTGATACAATCATTTGGAGTGTGTGTCAGTTTAAGGTGTAAGATCTCACAACCTGTACACTGTATGGGAGTAGGGAAGAGGTTGAGGTCTTGTTTGGCAATTATGGCTACTCCACCACCCTTCCCTGACGCTCTATTGTTAGTATAGATGGAGTAATTCTTGGGCACGGCAATGTCAACCGTGGGCCCCATTGGTTCCTGGAGCCAGGTCTCAGTGAGACACAGGATATCAATGTCATCTTCCAGGATATAATCATGAATATCCTGTGCGTGTTTGTTTAGGGATCTAGTGTTCAAGAGTGCTATTTTGATGGCACGAATTGCGGTTTTGTTTGGGGTAAGTTCTTTCTTGTCAGAGTTTTTAAGTGGGACTTTAGAGTGATTGGTACAGGCCCTTAGCTGGGTGTGAATAGATTCTAATCTAGTGTTCACATATGTTTGCACTAGGTTTTGGTTTTGTAATTTGGTAGATTTGACTAGTAAGTCGCATAGGACTGGGTAGCCCATACCTGCTTAACCGGATCAAATCTTCCCTGGAAGAATTTGAGCAGAGTTTTGGGCCGTATGCCGTTGGACGCCGTGGACCGGCGTAGACCGGCTTCGTTGCAGAAGCGCCGGCGCTGAAGCGCCTGACGTTTCTTGAAATGGACGTGAAGGCACTCTGGGAACTGTAGTTCCTGACTGTGCTTCCCGTTTTGCAATCAAAATAAACGTACTTAAAGTACTTAAAGGTACTTAACTTAGAGTTGCTTCAGTCTTTAGGAGGCTGAGCTTCTAGTTCAGCATGCAAATACAGATGGCAATACAGATGGCAATACGTGACAGTAGAGTGACTAAGAGAGATTTAGTTACTTTAAGATGGTGCTTTGTGCGCTGCGCACTGCCTCCTCAAGCCTCCTGGGGCAGTCGAATCCTGAGTGAGGGCAAGGATGGGAGGATACAAGTAGGTGTCCGCCGGGACCGGCGTAGACCGGCTTCGTTGCAGAAGCGCCGGCGCTGAAGTGCCTGACGTTTCTTGAAATGGACGTGAAGGCACTCTGGGAACTGTAGTTCCTGACTGTGCTTCCCGTTTTGCAATCAAAATAAACGTACTTAAATGGTGGATATCATTGATAAGAGTAAAACTGGGCTATTGATGCTGCTGGACTTATCTGCAGCTTTTGATCTGCTTGATCACAGAAAGCTCCTGGCTGCATTATCTGTGGCATGGCAATGCTCAGCAGCGGCTACTAAGTGGATTGAGGCATTTCTCTCCAATAGGATATCTAGAGTCTGCTGGGGACAGGCCTTGTCCACCCATGAAACATCTACTTGCTGAGTCCCCTAGGGTGCATGCCTGTCCCCAGCGCTTTTAAATGTTTACATACTTCCTTTATGTAACATTCTAGACAAAGTTGGGTCAAGATTCCAAAATCATGCTGACGACATACAGCTGTTGATCGAGTTAAGTGGTAATTATGCTAAGGACTCCAGGAAAATTCAAGATACCTACTAATTGGGAAAATATTGGATGACAACTAATTGTCTTTGTCTGACCAGTGTCAAGACCGAGATGTTGATATTTGGGTCCCCCCAAGAAAAATTAATTTGGCCCCAAGTTTTTTTAGCTAAGTAATTGATGGCCATTGTATCAATGCACAAGATGAAGTCAAAACTCTGGGTGTGGTATTGGATTGTTCGCTTGGTGCTGATGCCCAGTTGGACAGTGTAGTTATACATCTCAATATCAACTCAGGCTATTGAGGCCTGTGAAACCATTTGTCACAAGCACACATTTTGAAACTCTAGTACGGCCATTATAATGCCAAAGCAATATTATAGCAATGTGCTCCTGAATGGAGCAAATAAGAACAACATCAATACATTGCAAACACTTCAAAACGATGCTGGGCGAATTGCCAAGTATATCCCTAAGAGAGAGCACATTACTCCAGCCAGGAGGGAACTCCACTGGCTGCTGGTAATGTCACGGATTCTCTTCAAGATTATTGCACAGACACACAAATGTGTACATGGATCGGCTCCTGAATATCTTATGGAAAGTCTCACCTTGCAACATCAGGGAAGAATAACTAGATCCACTGATACCTTTCATCTCATATGCCCATAGGTTAAGAGAGCAAGAGGGAAAGGACGTTCCTTCCCCGCCCAGGCTACACACGCCTGGAATTAACTGCATGTCGATTTACATAGAGAAAAATGTCTCCGCACCTTTCGTAAGAGACATAAAACAATTCTATTTAATTAGTATTGCTCTCCTCCCATGATGTTTTATTAGCTGAATTGTCTGTCTTGCTGTTGTTGGTCTCATTTCTGTGCACCATGATGCCTTCGGGCTGCGACGCATGACAAATAAATAAACAATAACTGTGCTCCTGCTTTCCCTTCTTTACAACCTTTTTATTAACATTAGCCCTTTTAATTGGACACATTTTGGGTAGATTTCCTCATATTACTGGTGAAAGTGACATTATCGTTATGGTAAAGTTGGACTGTCCAAAGGAGAAACCCTCTTTCTTATAGCATTGATGATGTTCAACCAAACTTCACAAATCTTTCCAATAAAAATATAAACTCTATTCTGATTTGTTTGTAGTGCTTTGTAACATTCTGTTAAAGGGATGCCAAAATGATATCTGTGTCCCTAAACCTGCACTCCAAGTGCAATTAATCATAGGTAAATATTTTCTCTTACTTACAGCTCAAAAGTCTAAATGAAGTCACACAAAATGTTTGTGAGGAACTCACATTTGATATTACTAGTGATCTTTTTCTGGTTTGATCGAAAGTTGTCCAGCAGTTTTTTAGTAATGTTCATCCAAAGCTTGATGCTTTCGGTGAACTCACAGGCCCATTTTCAGGGAGTTTGTTGGCCTAGGACCGGGACAGTGTCCACAAAATTTAGCAAGGACCTTCCAGATTAAAGACACACAATCCAATTGTTTATGGAGATGATTGTTTTTTAAAGGACACTATTATAGTCTTCAGACATTCGGTGTGGTCCTTAAAACCTGCTGTTGTAAAAATGTTTAAAAGGGGCAAATTTCAACTCCCTTTGCTACCCCATCCTGGGCATGCCAAGGGAGAAACCTAGATGGCTTCAATATGCCCCCAGAATGTCTGTTTTTGTGGGGCCTCCTGACCTAACTTATCCACGTTCCACCAGCCATGTTTGCAGTTGAGCCCGATCTGTGGGTCACAGTCCAGGTCCCAGACCTAGCTCAGGTCTTAACCCAACTAGAATCTGTAGGTCAGTCTGCGGTGCTACAGTGGTCCACAGACATGTAATGGAGACAAAGTGGCCATTGGGCAAGTCCACAGGCAACATGCAGTTGCGACTCCAGCTGACTAAGGAGTGCCTGGACATAGCCAAACATCCCTCACAGCGACTTTCAGTGATTTGAGGAGGACGGTCATGGCTGGAAAACATGACCTAGGCAATGTTGCCAATGACCATGGGAAAGGGCCATAGGCATTGGTTGCTGTGGATGGTCTTAGGGTGCGTGTGGCTGCATCGCCACATCAAGTGGCTTGTGAGGTATCAAGGAAATGCCAAAGGGAAAGTGGCATTAGGCCATACTTCTGCTAAAGAAGCCATTTTGGATCTTGGATTTGCTTCAGGTGTGGCCGAAGGCTACTCCTCGGGAAAAGTGAAGACTGACTATGGCTGTAGGCTGCCCTTTTGGGGGGCCATGGTGGTAGCTGAGCTTTGGTTGTTTCTCAATGACGGTGGCTGAGATATTGTTTTTGGGTTTATAAATGGCATATGTGTGTGGTTTGCTGTTTTGTGCTGCAAACATCACTATAACCACATCAGTTCACTGAATATTATGTTGCTTCTCTAGCAGCAGTATATTTGACGGTTAAAACCACTATGAATAGAACAATTTGAAATTGGTTTCCCCCTGTAGCCCTTGTCCTTGTCCATGAATGCTCATCAAATGTGGAAGGTAACTCATCAGGCTACATCTAAACACACATGCCAAATCAGGAGCATTTTCATTTTGGGTGTCATATCTCGACTTTTGAGAGGTTCTCACATACAAGACCCATGAACTGTGCCTGTTGCGTACATTCTTACAACCGCATCAGCAAAACTAGAGATATATTCACTATTTCATAAAAAATATCAATATATTCGTACATGGGCAGTGGATTTGGAGGGTCTATCATATGTGTCTTGCAGATAAGGCATGACCACACATACACCACCAGCAACAATAACCAGCAAAAACCAAAAATATTTACCGATAATATGCAAGGAATACTATTAAGTGTAGTTGGTGGAAATATGAGCAGAATAAACAGGTGGAGCAGAATGAACATGTGAACACACACTTCACATGGAATAACAGGTAGATTTGTTCCTGCACATTTGTCTGAAATGAAGATGGGGCATGCCCCCAGAAACATACACTACCACCAACAATAAATGACAAGAAGCAAATGATTGCATCCACAAGACATGTCTAACAGTACACAACACAACAGTTAGGAACAATAAGCACACCATGAACGTATGCACACACAACCCCAATGCAACAAGCGGTATATGAATGAATGAGCACTAATTCCAGAGTGACAACATGATGTGTTACTCGGAACAAGCCCTTGTCAGACTGACAAAACACGTGACAAAAATGTGCTTTATCAGTGTGGAAATGAATGACATGCATTACTTACTGTAATAGCGTTTCTGATGATTGTATCTGCTTAGATGCACATGCTGTGCATATGGTCCGGCATCCAGTGGTAACCGCGGAGTATTGCATCTTGTCTTTCGGGGACCGAAAGGGGACATCGGCATAGGCGTGTCTGTAACACTATCCCTATTGTGACTTGTGTAGTACCCAAAATACCTCACGCGCCGAGGTCTTTCCGATTGTATTTTTTCTGCCATGAGGGAGCCTAAGGCTATAGTGAGTGAGTACATAAAGAGAGAAAGTAGTAAGACGTCTATGTTCCTTCCACCCCGAGCGGGGAGGTAGGGAGGGCGCATGTGAATCTAAGCAGATACAATCATCAGAAATGCTATTACGGTAAGTAATGCATGTCTTCTGATGCTTGTTAATCTGCTTAGAATCACATGCTGTGCATAGACTAGCAAGCAGTACCCGGAGGTGGAGGTGGGTTGTGAGAAGGAACAGTAGAGAAAGGTTGTCTTAGTACTGCTTGTCCCACCTGAGAATCAGACCTAGAATGAGTGTCCAGGCAATAGTGTTTTGTAACGGTGTGTACAGAACTCCAGGTTGCCGCTTTGCAAATGGACTCAAGAGGAACATTTGCAATGAATGCTATGGATGCCCCAGTGCCTCGAGTAGAGTGTGCTCTAGGCTTGAAGGCCAGTTCTCTCTTTGCAAGAGTGTAACATAGTGTGATGCATTTGACAATCCACCTTGAAATCGATGATTTAGAGACAGGATCCCCTTCTCTACCAGCTGCCACTGAAACGAAGAATTGTTTAGTCTTCCTTAGTGGTTTAGTTTTTTCCAGATAAAACATGATTGCCCTGCGCACGTCTAGTGTGTGAAGGCTTCTTTCGGCCATGTTAGTGGGGTTCTGGAAGAAAGTGGGTAGTTCGAGTGACTGGTTCACATGGAACTTTGAAATGAATTTAGGCGCAAACCTGGAATGTGTGCGCAGAACTACCTTATCTTTGTGGACTGTAACAAACGGGTCTAATAGAGACAGGGCCTGTAGTTCGCTAACTCTTCTGATAGAAGTGATAGCCACTATAAAGGCCATTTTATAAGTCAGATGTTTCAGACCTGCTTTATGCATAGGCTCGAAGGGTGCTCCCATGAGCCTGGTCAAAACCACATTCAGGTCCCAACCAGGGGCTGGGTGAGAGATGGGAGGATAAATCCTCTTGACCCCTTCCATAAAGGCTTTAATTACTGGTATTTTCCACCACGATACTTTTTGTTGTGATGTGATGTAGGCTGACAGAGCAGCCAGATGAAACTTTAGGGAATTGAAGACTAACCCCGAGTCCAGCAGGTGGGTTGGATACAACACAATGTGTGAGGGTGAGCAATCGATGGGATTAACACCCTTGGAATTGCACCAGATGACAAAAAGTTTCCATTTGCTGGCATAGCAATAACGTGTGTTAGGCTTTCTCGCTTCCCTGAGTATGTCCATGCATCTCTGAGGGAGTTGCAGGTGGCCAAACTCTATGATCTCAGGAGCCAGGCTGCTAAATTCAGAGTTTGTGGGCATGGGTGTAGGGTCTCACCCCTGTCCTGAGGCAACATGTTGTACGGGCAGGGCAACTTGACTGGTGGGGAGAGGGACATTTCCATCAGGTGAGCGAACCAGGGTTGGCCGGCCCACATGGGGGCCACCAGTATCATGGTGATTGGTTCCTGGTGCATCTTGTACACTATCTTGTTGAGAAGGGGAGTCGTGGGAAAAGCGTAGCCAAATATCCCGGACCAAATTATCCAGAGACCGTACCCTTGAATCGGTTCTGGGGGTACCTGGAGGTGTAGTCTTGGCATTGGGTGTTCTCCTGATTAGCAAACAGGTTGATCTCTGGGAAACCCCATTCTGCGAAGACGTTGGACACAATGTCTTCGTGCAGTCGCCATTCATATTCTTCTGGCAGAGGAAAATCTCTGCTGAGTACGTCTGCCAGAAGATTGAGTTCTCCTGGAACATGTTGGGACAACAAAAACATCTTGTGTTTGAGAGCCCATATCCAAATGTTTTGGGACAGCTTGGATAGCCCTGGAGAGTGAGTGCCCCCCTGTTTGTTCAGGTAATACATTGCTGCAGTGCTGTCCGTTAGGATCAGTACTGTCTTCCCCTGCAGGTGCACCTGAAAGGCTTTTAATGCTTTGAACACAGCTAGTAGTACCAGTAAGTTTATATGGTTGGACGCTACTTGAGGGGACCACACTCCATGCGGTGTCTGCTGAAGCAGGTGAGCCCCCCACCCCGTGAGAGATGCGTCTGTCGTGAGAGTGGCTTCCACTGCAGGGGTGGTGAAGGTTTTCCCCTTCAAGAGGTTTTTCTCTTGACCACCACTGCAACGAGGGCTGGCGAGACAACTAACAGATCTTCCCATTGTCCGCTGGCCTGACACCACTGGCTGTTGAGCCACTCTTGCAAGGGACGCATGCGCAGCCGCGAGTGGGGAACCAAGTATATACATGACGCCATCATCCATAGCAAATGCATCGCTTTGCGTACCGTCACCTCCTGACTGGCTACATATTGAGGAATCTGAGAGAGCATGTTCTGAACCCTCTCGCTGGAGGGAAGACAAGACCGTCTTTCGTCCGAATTAGCGCTCCCAGAAATTGTTTTACTTGGCTGGGGACTAAGCTGGATTTCTTCTCGGTGATTGGAAAACTCAGGCTAAAGAGGAGATCTACTGTTTTTTGGGTATTTCGAAAAACAAGCGTTGAACGAGACCCCCGTAATGAGCCAGTCGTCGAGGTAAGGGTAAACTGGGACTGATAGTCTGCGCAGGTGTGCTGCTGCCACTGCCAGGACTTTGGTAAACATCCTTTGCGCCGAGGCGATGCCGAAGGGGAGTACTTTGAACTGGTAGTGTTTGTCCTGGATCATGAACCTTAGGTACTTTCTGTGCGCTGGCAATATTGAAATATGTAAGTATGCATCTTTCATATCCAATGTTGCCATGAAGTCCCCCTGTTTCAGCAATGGGATCACCTCCTTCAGTGTTAGCATGCAAAACTGCTGGGGTTTTATAAATGTGTTCACTGGGCGCAGATCCAGATCAGGACGCATGATGAGATCCTTTTTGGGTACAAGGAAGTACACTGAATAAATACCCTTATTTACCTGAAGAATAGGGATGGCTTCTATGGCGTACTTTCCCAGCAGTGCTTCCTTGGATCAGGATCTCCAGATGGTCCGGTGAAAGGCGGCTTGAGAGCGGCGGTCTGAACTGTGAAGGTCGGAAAATTCCATACAATAACCGTGGGCGACCGTCTTTAAGACCCACTGGTCAGAAGTTATCCCCTCCCATGCCTTGAGGAAAGATGTTAATCGCCCCCCGACCGGGGAGCCATGGGAGGGGACCTGGACTTGGTGGTCATTTCTGACCAGACGCTGTGGCTCCTCTGGGATTGTAGCCTCTGCCTCTACCTTTGCCGCGTTTTTGACCCTTCTAGGGGTAGTAAGGAACAAGTTACTTACCTGTAACTGTTGTTCTCCAGCGTGGGTCTGGCATGGATTCACATGCTCATGAATATTCCCCGTCGTCAGGCTGGGAATCCTCGGTAAAGAAAAAACCAGTATCAGTTTCGTTTCTGATCTGTCTTTCGTAGTAATAACCAATCACTGGTCTCTGCGTCATACTGACCACAGCCAATGACTGCCCTCTACCTAAGCACCGCCTCTGGCAGCCATCTTCAGATTTGGAAGCACGTGAAGTGGCAGTATGACCAAGTGAAGAGCCGCAGAGGGGTAGGCGGGAGGGTTCGCATGTGAATCCATGCCAGACCCACGCTGGAGAACAACAGTTACAGGTAAGTAACTTGTTCCTTCTCCAGCATGGGGTCTGGCATGGATTCACATGCTCATGAATAAAGAATACATAGCAGTGCACACATGCACAACCACGGGAGGTGGCAAAGGCTCAACATTAAGCATCACATCAACTCAACATTAAGCATCTTACCTCCTCACCAGGCTCACCTCAGGCGAACAGGTTGCGCAGCACTGCTTGGCCGACCCTGGACTCCTCCCTGGAATCCCGGTCGACGCAGTAGAACTTCGTGAAGGTGTGCGTCGACCTCCACGTAGCAGCCCTGCATATGTCCAGCAGGGGCACACCAGATAGGAACGCCGTGGTAGCTGCGATCGCTCTGGTGGAATGGGCTCTCGGACGGCCAGGCAGCGGTCGGTTTGCCAACCGGTGACAGCACATGATACAGCCGGAGAGCCATCTGGAGATGGAAGCCTTCGAGAGAGCCTTCCCCTGATTGACAGGTCCAAAGTTCACAAAGAGTTGTGACGTCTTCCGAAAACCCTTCGTGCGGTCCACGTAGAACTTCAGCGCTCTAGCTACATCCAGCGAGTGCAAAGTCCTCTCAGCCGGCGACGAAGGCGACGGGAAGAACACAGGTAACACCAAGGGTTCGTTGAGATGGAAGTCCGACGGTACCTTGGGCATGAAGGAGGGGTGCGTCCTGAGCACTACCCTCGTGTCGTGGAAAGTCAAGTACGGGGCCTTGCAGGAAAGGGCCTGGATCTCTCCCACTCGTCGTGCGGAGTTGATGGCCACAAGAAAAGCTGTTTTCCACGATAGAAACTTCAACGGGGCCGAGTGCAGAGGCTCGAACGGAGGTCCCATGAGCTTGGTCAGCACCACGTTGAGCTCCCACGCCGGGGCCGGAGCCTTCACCGGCGGGAACGATCTGAACAGTCCCTTCATGAACTCTTTCACCAGACGATGAGACCACAAGGACGTCCGGCCCGTGGTTCTGGTGTATCGGGAGATCGCAGCAAGATGAATCTTGATGGACGCGTGTGCCAGACCAGCTTTGGCCAGCGTCAGCAGGTACGGCAGTACTTGGGGAGCCGTAATCCGTAGAGGGTTAATCTTCTGTGCGTGGCACCAGACAGAGAACCTCTTCCATTTGTGTCCGTAGCATTTAAGAGTCGAGGACGCCCTGGCCTTTGCAAGAACCTCTCTGCAATCGGCCGGTATGTCGTATCCTCCAAACTCTAGCGCTGCAGGAGCCAGGCCTGCAAGTTCAGCGACTTCGGGTCGTGGTGGAGGATGGCGCCTCCTTCCCTGGAGAGTAGATCCGCGTCCGCCGGCAGCTTGATCGGCGGGGACGCTGACAAGTCCAGAAGGTCCGGGAACCATATCTGCCTCGGCCACGCAGGTGCGACGAGGATCATCCTGCACCGTGACCTCTTGAGCTGGTTGACGAGCCGGATTAGCAGAGGCAAGGGAGGGAACGCGTAGAGGAACAGGCCCTCCCAGGGGAACGAGAGAGCATCGCCCATGCTCCTCGTCTGGGGAAACCTGCTGGCGAACCTCCGGCACTTGGTGTTCGTCGCCGTCGCGAACAGGTCGATCTGGGGTGTGCCCCACCGTCGGAAGAGGCGATCCACCAGATCCTGCCGTAGTTCCCACTCGTGGCACGAGCACAGCTCCCTGCTGAGTGAGTCGGCGATGGTGTTTTTTATCCCTGCCAGATGAAACGGCACCAGAAAAATCCCTTGGGCGACGGCCCAATGCCACAGGTCCTGCGCCTCCTTGGACAGCGCTGGGGACCTGGTTCCGCCCTGTTTCCTGATGTAAAACATGGTGGTGGTGTTGTCGGTGAAGATCCTCACCACCTTGCCCTTGAGGGACGGAAGGAGGGACCTGAGGGCCCAAAACACTGCACGGAGCTCCAGGACGTTGATATGTAGGGACTTCTCCGTCGGGAGCCAGAGTCCCCTTGCGTGCAGATTTTCGGTGTGCGCTCCCCACCCTTCCAGGGAGGCATCCGTGGTCACAGTCTCCTGGTGGGCTGGGGTCTGGAAGTCCATGCCCGCCGTCAGAAGCGCGCGGGTGCCCCACCACCGTATCGCTCGTCGGAAACTCTCGTCGAGCTTGATCCTTTCCTCGAAGCTGCCCGTCGTCTGGATCCAGCGCGCATCCAGGAATTCTTGCAACGGGCGCATCCGGAGCCTGCACCTGGGAATGAGGTAGATGCAGGAAGACATCATCCCGAGGAGGGACTTGATGGACCTCACTTTGGCCGCGTCGGCCACCAACATCCGTTGCACCTTGCCCAAGATGGTCCTGGTCCTCTCCTCCGACGGGGAGGCCAGAAGGGGCACTGTGTCGAGCCTCGCTCCCAGAAACAGTGCGACTTGCGCGGGAACCAGGTGGGATTTGGCGTAGTTCACGGAGAATCCCAGGTCCGTGAGGAATTAGAAGGTCCTTGCCGTGTGAACCACGGCGAGCTCCCTCGTCTTGGCGCGGATGAGCCAGTCGTCCAGGTTGGGGTAGCCGTGAATCCCCTCGCGGCGCAGCTGCGCCGCCACCGGTGCAAAGCACTTGGTGAATACCCTGGGTTCCGACCGTAGTCCGAAGGGAAGGGCTTCGAACTGGTAATGACGCCCTTAGACCACAAATCTGAGGAATTTGCGGTGCCCCTTTAGGATGGGAATGTGGAAGTAGGCATCCTCCAAATCCAACGACGATAGGAAGTCTCCTTCCTCCAGCTGACCCAGGACGTGCTGGAGGGTGACCATCCGGAACTTCTGCGCCTTGATGAAGACGTGAGTTCTTTCCTGGCCACGGGGGGGACGCGCGGGCACCTTCTTTGAAACTCGAGCGCGTGGCCCCGGGCCAGGGCGTCCAGCACCCAACGGTCGGTGGAGATGGACTCCCACACGCTGACGAAGCCCGCCAGCCGGCCTCCCACCGGGGTGCTTCGGTGGGGGCCCGACCCCACGGCCGGTTCAATCCTGCTTGGACGCGGCCTTGCCGCCTTGACCTCCTTGGCGACGACGGCGGGGTCCGCTAGACTTGCCTCGTCCTCTGTAGGCCTCTTGCGACGACGAGCGGGCCGCTTGACGGTAGGAAGCGAAACCGCCGCCGGAACCTTTGGAGGTGCCCTTGCCTCCGCCGCTCCGAAAGGGCGTCCGTCGTTGCAGGACTCCAAGGGCCCGGGCCGTCTCCGTATCCGCCTTGATGGCCTGAAGGGAATCGTCCACTGTCTTCCCAAACAGGTTGTTCCCGTCGAAGGGCATGTCCAGGACTCTGGTCTGGACGTCCTGCCGGAAGTCCGTAGCTTTGAGCCATCCACGACGTCGAAGGCAAACGCCGTTGCCCAGCTGGCGGAACCCAGTGTCGGCGATGTCCGTCGCCACGGTGATGGCGTGGTCCGAGGCCACCTCACCTTCCTGCAGGATCTCAAGGGCCTCCGCCCTCTTGTCGTCCGGCAGAAAATCCAGCAGGGGAGCCATCTTGTACCAGAGCTCCCTGTCGTAGCGGGCCACGATAGCCAAGGCGTTGGCCGCTTTAATCGTCGTCGCTGCCGACGAGATGATTCTACGCCCCATAGTATCCAATTTCTTTCCCTCGCCGTCCGGCGGGGAAGTCGATGTGGAGGCCGCACCCCCCCCGCTTTCTTCCTGGCTGCCGCGGAGACGACGGAGTCCGGGGTAGGCTGCGCCCGGAGGCATAGGGGGGCCGTGTCCGGGACCCGGTACTTTTTCTCGTACCGGTCTCTTCTAGCTGGCGTCGTGGAAGGGTTCTTGAGGAGGGAAAGGCCCTCATCCCAAATGTCGTCCAACAGAGGCACTGCGAGGACCGTCTTCCTCTTGGCCTCGCGCCGCTGATAAAGGAAGCCTTCCTTTTTCTTCTCCTCAGGGCAGAGTTGGAAAAGCTCGGAAGCCCTGGAGATCATGGAGTGGAAAGATCCGATCTCGTCGGGCGGAGAGGCCCTGGTGGGAGGCGACGACGGAAAATCCTCGTCGTATGCCTCGTCGTCCGTACCCGTCGCTGCCGTGTCAGTCCCCGTATCATCCCCTCGGGTGGACGGGGAGGAGGGCTGGAAGGGGCGCGACGGTTGAAAAGGAGGTGGTGGATGGATCCTTCTTTTCTTGGTAGGGGGAACACCAGAAGGTCCCGGTTCTGGATCCCCCGACGGGAGAGGTTCCTCCGTCGGTAACGGTAGCCTCGTCCTTATCTCGGAGCATAAGGACTGTATGGCCAACAAAATGGCCGCCGAGTTGTCTTGCGGCGCTGGCAGAGGGGAATCCGACGGGCGAGCAGGGGCCCCGTCGGTATCCTCGACGATGTCGTCGTCGTCACCTGCGTCGGGGTCCATTCCGACGGGCTGGCCTTCTTCCATGCCTAGGCCGTGGCTTAAGACCTCGATCAGCTCCTCTTCTGAGGTTGAGGCCGACTCTACGACGATGCCCTGCCCCCCCTTCTTCTTCCCCACGGAGGGTTTCACGGGGGTCCTATCGATGGGCACAAAGGAAGACTCCCTCCGAGGAGGCAGGGAGATTCTGGGCCCTGAGGTCGCCACCACTGGTACAGCCACCACAGGCTGAGCCAGGGCCGCCGCGACCGTTTCGATAGAGGGCTTGGTCGGATGGATCAAGGCCTTCACCACCTTAGGTGCGCTCACCGCCTTATCCTTGAGGGAGGGGGCACTGCCACGCTCCTCCTCTGCCTTAGAGCTCGACCGGGGCCTCTCCAGGAGCTTCGCCGGGTGCTCGGCCTTCCTCTTACCCGACCCAGAGCGTTGGCTCGTGGTTGATGGTGCCGGGGAGGGTGCGCCCTGCCTGGCGCCCGTAGAGCCCGACCGTTCGGCGCTCCCGGTGCCAGCGGACTCGCGGTGCTTGGCCTTATGTTGGGCCCCCGTCGCCGGGGCGCCCTCAAAGGTCTTAGAAGACCGCTCGGATTTCTTCTTCTTCTCGCCAGACGGGCTCTTACCCTCCAGCCAGTTGGCGAGACGTTGATGGCGGTCCTTCATGGTCCGTTCCGACATGTTGCCGCAAAACGTACAGTCCTTCTCCACGTGCGTCTTGTCCTCATGAAGGCAGTAAAGGCAGAAAGAGTGTTCGTCCTCCTTGAAGACGTTCTGCAGCTGGCATCCAGGGCAGACCCTGAACAGCTTTCCGGGCGTCGAGCTTCCCTTCTCCTGGGCCATCTCCGAGACCGGGCCTGAGAAGCTTCTGGAGTCCTCCGAAGTGTAGCTCGACGAAATCTTCACCCTTGAGGGGCACAGATGAATCCGACACGGGTCCCCGTTGATCGGATGTAGGATCGGTGGAGCTTGAGGCTCTTTTGACCGAAAGAATCGAGTTTTTTGTAAAAAGCGCGAAAAAATAGCACTAACGCTCGAGAGCAATAGCACGAGGATCCCAACACATGAACGTGCGGTAAAAATCTGAAGATGGCTGCCAGAGGCGGTGCTTAGGTAGAGGGCAGTCATTGGCTGTGGTCAGTATGACGCAGAGACCAGTGATTGGTTATTACTACGAAAGACAGATCAGAAACGAAACTGATACTGGTTTTTTCTTTACCGAGGATTCCCAGCCTGACGACGGGGAATATTCATGAGCATGTGAATCCATGCCAGACCCCATGCTGGAGAAGTAGGGCTTCTGGATGCTTGATTCATGTTGAAGTTACCCATGCCATAGTGTTCTGACCAGCACGGGCTTGTCCTCGAAAAGACCGCCGAGAATTGTTACCCCTCTGGGAGGAGGGTTTTTGTGTAATTTGGTGCAAAGACTTAATAGTCTCGTGCTCCTTCTTGGCCGCCTCCAACGCTTCATCAACTGCTTTCCCGAAGAGGTTAGTCTCCTCAATGGGTTTATTAATGAGGGAGGCCTGAGTCTCAGGTCTGAAGCCTGATGTACGCAGCCATGTGTGTCTTTTCAGAAGAGTACCTTGTGAAAGAGACCTGCCTGCTGTTTCTGCAGTGTCCAGGATGTTCTTCACCACATTCTGATTAACCAGTTTTCCCTCCGAAACTATGGCGAGAAGCTTTGTTCTGGCGGGTTCAGGAACCTCATGGAGGCCTTCTTGAAGTAAGTTCCATTGGGCATCAGCATAGCTTGCTAATAACGTAGTATTATTAGCAACCCGAATGGAGTATGCAGCTGCTGATGTGACACGTTTGCCCAGGGCATACAACCTTTTAGACTCCTTGTCCGGTGGTGATTCTCCCGTGGCAAGGGGTACCCCTGCCCTCTTTCGCGTGGTAGTCACTACCAGTGAGTCCGGGATGGCATGCCCTTTAATATACAGAGGGTCGGTAGGGGAAGGCCGAAATCATTTTTCGACTCTCGGGTTCACTGCCCATATCTGAGCAGGTGTGACCAAAGAAGGAGCCACCGTCTTTTAACAGAGTAAAGAAGGGGGATGGATTGACTCGCCGAAGGTTTTTCTTTAATAATATCCTCTACGAAATCCTGCTCCGGTACCGCCTCTTGAGTGGCTATTTTGAAGAATTCTGCTTCTTTTTTCAATCAACATGAAGTTGAAAGTCACTTGGTCATCCACAGGAGAGGCCTGGCGAGCAGGGGTGGACGGAGGAGAATCTAGGCACAAAATATCAGAGTCCTGATCTTGTTGTGTCCAAGGGTTTTCACCTTCCTGCTGGATTTCCTCCCAGTTGTCCATCGTATCCTGTTGATCCTCCTCATAGTTTTCGAGAAAGGAAGCTTCCTCTTCTTCATTATAGATGTCTCCATAAGTATCCATATGGATCATATCTTCTTGTTGGAAAACCTGAGACTGATATACTTGAATTTGTGGGTTAGGGTCTACCCTAGCCCTTTTCGGGGGCAGATGATCAGAAGAACTGATAATCCGCTCCAGCCGATCCATACAACCCTCGAATTTTTCTGTAGTCCATTTAGAGGACCCAAACGGGTCTACGTGAGGAGAAGTGGTGTTCTCCGTGCTGTGGCATCGACGGGCACCTCTAAGGGTGTCGAGAGAGGCTCTTGACTATCTACGTACGCCTCATCGGAATCGGGAATCCCATCTGCCAAAAACCTTTCCTTAGGCGGAACCGTAATAAGGCCCACTGCAGCTGCGATTCTTCCGATGCTTCGTTGGATAGTAACCGAATCTTCGTGAGACAAAAGCTCTGATGATTTGTCAGCAGTAGAAATACTGTCCGCGCCACCAGGAGGCTTAGCGGTCGGGTTTCCGGGTAGAGGCCTAGCTGTAGTTTTCGGGCCTACCAAGGCCTTGGCAATAGTCGAAATGTCAGGTTCCCAACTTTCGACGCGTGTAGGTTTTGGAGTAGCGCCCTTGGTTAGTTTTGGTTGCCCAGTCGCAATACGCTGCTGCGGATGCGGGGAAGGCTTTGGATCAGAGCGATCCGGAGGAACCGGCGAAGGCTTCGGCGGCCCCGTTGGCGCTTTCGCCTTTTTCGACGAAGGCGTCGAAATTGGCATAGGGGTTGTGTGCTTAGTGTGATGCGCTTGTACGCCCCTGTCGCCGGGTGTGGTCCCTGTAGCAAGACCAGAGTCGAGCCTGGAAAGGTCGAGGACGGGCGTGGCGGCTCTAGAATTGTCCGCCTCAAGGTCTATAACATCCGCGTTGGACGTTTGATCATCCGAAGTACCCCTGTCACTTTCAGCTGGTGTGGTGGTGGGGGAGGGGGACTCCACGTGTGACATACCGTTCGCAGCCCACCAATTTGCACGGGGCTCCTTAAGGGTCTTAGACCGAAGGTGTTTGCATGCCGCACACCGCTTGTCGCCGTGCTCTAGGGGGAGAAAGGCGTTACACGTCCTGTGTTCGTCCTTCCAAGGATATCTGACCCTACACTTAGGGCAGAATCTAAAAGGAGTCCTTTCCATAGCAAAAGGGAAGGATGACCAGCCCAAAAGGGAAAAGAGGGGAAAGGAGGAAAGACATACTAAAGAATATGGCCACCCCAACCCCACTCTCCCTACTGTATAGGTCGGCCAGAGGGCACGACCACGTGGACAATCCGGCCGCCGGATCTTAGGCACCGAAATCCACAGCCGTAGGCCATTCCCCCGTAGTCTTCGTCGAAGATGTAGTTATTGGCGAAGTGACTTAACGGGAATTAAACCGACAATTCGGTAAATATAAACAATGTCTCTAGTAAGAGCTCCGCTATAGGGCGACCAGTTATCTGGGCGGAAAAAAACAATCTGAGGGACCTCGGCGCATGAGGGATTTTGGGTACTAAACATGCCACAATAGGGATAGTGTTACAGAAACGCCTCTGCCGACGTCCCCTTTCGGTCCCCGAAAGACAAGATGCAATATCTGCGGTTACCACTGGATGTCGGACCATATTCGCAGCATGTCATTCTAAGCAGATAACCAAGCATCAGAAACATGCATATAAGAATGAGGGGTTTATCTGCATTTAAAGATGGTGTTCCTATAATGGCACGGTCTAATCAAAAGGTGCCCGTGTTGCGTAAACCGACAGCACTCATGGTTCTTGTTGTGCCTGCATTTGATAGTCTCCAGTGTTGACAGCCATGTATGCGGTTTTCAGAAACTCCAGGATAAATGACACACACAGGATAAGCTGGTGCAATGGAACAGGGCTGAACAGGGCTCTTCTCCTAGTTCCCCTACTCCTTCTTCAACTGGATTGCTGTGGAAGTGCTTTCCCACTTTCCATTCATACATTTCTGCTGATGTATCCTGATTCCTACAGCAGTGGGACCTGTGTGACATCAAATGATGCCTGAATCAGACTTGGCCGTGGCAATGTCAGGCCTCGGCTGTATATCAAGCCCTTCTGAGACACCACACGTTTCGACAGAGTGTAGATATTCAATGTACCATGTCCCTTACTCATCCTCACAAACTCTAGAGAGCTACGTGTACAATGGCAGGATTGAAAGGAGGAATTCATGAAACATGTGACAGTTGTGTACGGGTCCACATACAGTCTAGAATTGCTTGGGACAGGATAGGCACAGGCTATATAAACATCTGGGAATATTATAACCAATGATGAAGGAGACAGCACACATGTGTTTTTTCCCAAGGTTAATACCATTTTGGAACGATATCACTTTGACAACAGGGAGCAATTTTAAAAAAGTTGGGGAATCAATTACAGTACTTCTAGAACTGACAGTGAACTGCAAGTTTGTACAAACAGGTAACAGGCACATCAGAGGCCGGCTGATGTTAAAATTCTGCCATGAAACGGTGACAGGGGACCTTTGAGCCAAGGAAGACGCAACCCTGGATGAAGCAATCACAATTGCTTTCCAAACTTTATTTATTATTTGCTTGACAAGGCAACTAAACCACTAGAACTGTAGCATTAGAGGGTAGCACATGATCGTACATTTACAGCATCAGCAGGAATATAACATCTAAATAACCCTGGCTTCACTATTACAGTGTTTCATTGGATCATAAATGGCAATGGTCGCATCACAGAGGGTAGGTAGTTCAGGGGGGGTCAGATGGGTCCAAGTCCCTCTCATTTTCTGTAGCAAGTGCCTGTAAATATGTGCAGAGGGGGGGATATGTCTCGGGGAGATCCAGCGCTCTTCCGTGTCTGATGCCCAGGAGACGTCTCAGGGCCATTGTTCAATAGTGGGGACAGCAGGTCTAAGCCATAACAGTAATATACAGCGTACTGTGAGAAGCATGCATAGGCTGGCTAGTTTGCGAGCACCACTTTGCAGTGAGGGGAACTCATGAAATAGACAGTTTATTGGGTTTGGACGTACGGTTCTCTCGAGCATTGCGTAAACAGCCGTGCAGACGTTTACCCAATAGCCAGAGATCCCAGGTCAGGTCCAGAGCATGTGGAGATAGCCTGCCTCATCAGCGTGGCATTTAGGATAGAAAGGCGGGTGGCCATGCGAGATAATGTGGAGTCTATTTGGAGTGTAGGGAAACCGGTGTAAAACCTTGAACTGAATCAGGCGAAACCTGGCATTCAGAGATACCTCACAGGAGTGAGAGAACATGGACCCCCATACCTCACCAGTCACATCAGTACTAGGTCCCTACCCCAGGTCTCTCAGGGTTTGGTGAGTGGTATGTTGATATGATCTTGGAGCTCTCTATATAGTACAGATACCGCCAGGAGGGCGTCACCGTCCCAGCTAACAACAAAAGCAAGGGTTCATCTGGAGGTTGTGAGGGAAAGTCATGCCATGACTTCTTGACAGTGTGCCACAGTCTGGCATACTGCAGCCATCTGGAGGTGTGTCCGCTCAAACGTTTGCGGATGTCAGACCAGTCGATTATTGAGCCTTGCTCATACGTGTCACCCAGCGCGGAAAAGCTGTCGGCGGTCCGCCAGGCCACCGCAACTACGCCCACCCTGGGGAACCCGGGGATGAGATTCCACAAAGGCAGATCCCTGTGGAATGGGCAGGAGTTGCCGATATGCCTCCATATCCTAGCCCATACAAGCGCAGTGACAGCTGCCGGGTTGGGGACACCAGTGTCCCTCCACGTAGGGGATAGAATCAGAGAGAGGAGTTCCCTGGGCTGCTGGCCAGGTGTTCAATTTTCACGTGGGGTAGTGGCGGGCAAAGTGCTGACCAATACCTTGCATAGTGGGCCTGGGCGGCCAGCCAATAGTGATCAAAGTCCGGGACAGCCAAGCCACCCTGGCTGTATGATCTCACCAGTATAGAGTACTTCAGTCTCACCGCTCTGGAATGCCACAGGAAGCTATTTGGAGCTCAACAAAGAGCGCTGCCCCAGGCCAGAGAGGGACGTTAAGGAAGCGGTACAGTAATTGCGGTAGCACCACCGTTTTAAGGAGAGATATTTTACCCACCAGAGTAATGGGTAGTTTTCCCCATCTGGATAGTTTTGGTTTAAGTTGTTGTAGATATGCCCCAAAGTTGCGTTCTAGTAACGTGTCTTGGCTCCTGGTGACCACAACCCCTAGGTACTTTATCTCTGCTGGGGCCTAGTCAAATCCCAAAAGGTCTGTTGGGCTATGGTAGCCTCGGTTAGGGTAAATAGCTCAGACTTGGATCAGTTAACTTGAAGGCCAGAAAGGGAACCAAAGTAGGAAATATCTTGCATGATGGGCTCGAGATTACGCTCAGGACTCTTCTATAAGTGGGATATGTCGTCCTCCCTCTTCTTGGCGGAGCAGTCTAGCTAGGAGTCCACCAGGTCTCTCCCCCTCGCTGTATGGTCGTGCAGCCAGTGGGTTATCCAAGAATTTTAGCTCCATTTTCCGCTGCTTCCCTGAAGCCATCCAAAGCCTTATTACTTGCACCCAAGGGTCAGTGGCGTACCTAGTTTCAAGCTGCTTAAGAAAGGCCTCTCATCTCTGTATAATCCTGTGTATTGCCTTAAGTATCTGAGACTTTTTGGCCAGGGCCATACCGCGGATATATGCATTGATAGCATCCCAGAGGATAGCAAGAGAGTTCACCGAGCCTGTATTAATACCAAAGTAGTCGTCAACAGAATCCCGTAGTTCCGCCCAAAACACATGATCATGCAGTGCATTAGGCTTAAGACTCCAAGGGCATCTCTGGGACTGTCGCTCTTCCCAGGACAGCATAAGGGTGATCGGGGAGTGGTCTGAATACGTTCTAGGGAGTATATCTGCCCCAACTACACAACTAATTAATTTCCCTGACACCAGCCACAGGATAATTCTAGAGTTGGAGTCATGCACAGTTGAATAAACTGTATAGTTGTGGGATTGGGGGTGCATTAATCTCCAGGCAGTAACTATCCCGAGACTGGACTGCCTGTCTAGGAGGGCACGTGCAGCTCTGGATAGCAATCGGTCTTTGCTCCCAGATCTGTCTAATTGTAGGTCAAGGATAGTATTCAAGTCGGCAGCCCAGAGGACTAGGAGCCGGTGGTAAGTGTCCAGCATGTCGGTAAATTGTATTTAGAAATCAGGATCATCTACATTAGGACCGTAAATATTGTGCAGGATCACATCAAGCATGGCGAGCATGCCACGAGCTAGCACGTACCATTCCAGAGGGTCTATGCGGGTGTCTAATGGGGTATAGTGTATCGATTTATGTACAAGGGGCATGACTCCGCTATTCTGGGTTGAGTATTGCGTAAAAAAGCACTCGGAGGCCCAACCCTTGGCGGACCTCTCACATCCTGGCGCAAGTGCATGCGTCTCCTGCAGAAAACAAATATGGATTTTATGTTGTATCACGTACAATTGCAATCTGTGCATCTTAGAGAAGCCACTCAACCCCCTAACATTCCAGCTCATGCACTGCAATAAGTCAGGTGCCATCCGACCTTTGTAAGTTGAAACTGCTGAGGCCTGGGCAGGCCATCAAATAGCACCAAAAAGTAACAAGCACAGTAGGTTGTCACCATCCGGAAGTACCGTCACTCGTCAAGCATTTTCAGTAACTTAGTCCCACCCTTCCCTCCTGCCTCTCCCACCCCTTCCCAATCAGGGGAGTGAAAAACCAATAACCCCTGAAACCAGAACAACAAAAATTGCAACTTAGCATGGGGGTGCTGATTTTTTCTGGCAGCCCGCTTCACACCGCGGCATAGCAATTACAGCAAATACATAGGCACCTAAATAGGTACACTGTGCCAGTGCACAACTGAGTAGTACAGGCTGCAGGAACACAAGAATGCCATAACTTGTGGACCGAGACCGGCACCACCAGGTAGGCCCCTATTCAGTGTTAGGGCACATATGCTCTGGGTACATGGAGCATGTAAGGTATGATGGGGGAGGAGGGAAGCCCCTGTTTGAAGAAGGGGGGCAGCGGGCCATCCTGACGGAGGTAGACACTTAATAGGTCCAGGAGAGTATTCACGGAGCACTGACCTGAGACCCTTGAGGGACCCAGAGATGAGCGTGGCACCCTGCAGTCTCTGGTGAACAACACTGGTGATGAACAGATGATCTGTAGTACGGTTCGTCAACAGCGCTGGAAGTGGCAATTACACTGGAAGGCCCGGGTCAGCAGCGGAACCCCAAAAACAAACACTGCCATCTCTATGGCCAGCGAGGGGTATGGTCAACATACACCGCAGCATGGGTCCAGAGTTCCCAGCACACCAACAGGGACAGTAGTGCAGCCCCATGGGGGGGGGTGTTCAGGCGTTTGTCAAGGATACCAACAATCCGGTCCAGATCAGGGTCGGAGGGGGAGGGCAGCATCATGGTGCTAGGCTCCCACAGGGACCACAGTCACAGCAGGTCCAAAAGGAAATAAACACGGTAGGTTGTAACCACCCAGAAGTCCCTTCACACATGTCAAGCATTTTCAGTAACTTAGTCCCACCCTTCACTCCCGCCTCCCCCACCCCCTCCCAATCAGGAGAGTGAAAACCCCATAACCTCTGAAACCAGAACAACAAACATTTCAACTTAGCATGGGGTGGCTGATTGCATCTGGCAGCCCACTTCACACCTCAGCATAGCAATTACAACAAATACGGAGGCACCCAAATAGGTACACTGTGCCAGTGCACAACAGAGTAGTACAGGCCACCCGGGCCCGGTAGAAGGAGAACACACAGAGTTCGATGTGGTTAATTAACCAAAGCCATCATGCAAAGAATGATTCAGTTGTAGAGCAAAGCTACCTCATCCGGGAGAATGTTGCTCAAGGAATTTCATAGCATCTTTAGGCATCGTGAGGAAGAAAACTTTGTCAGAGTGCAAAATGCAGTTTGGTGTGATAATCACAGCATAGCTGACTCCAAGGTCCCTCAGCCTCCTCTTGACAGCTAGGAAAGATTTGTGTTCCTGTTGTCCAGTGACAAAGAAGTCAGGGTATAGGTGGATTCTATTTGATCCAAGAATTAGCTCACCTTTGGCCCTGGCAGCTCGAAGAAGTGCATTTCTATCGCGATAATTCAGAATCCTGGCAATAATTGAGCAGGGAGGAGCACCAGGTTTAGGCCGGCGAGCGATGGGCATGCTCTATAGCAAAGTGAGAAGACAGCTTGGGACTATCTAATAGAAAGAGAAGGGTACTCTCCACAAAGTCCGCCATGGGGCCAGAGGTATTGTCTTCAGGGATGCCAATGATGCATAGATCATTGCGGCGAGACCTGGACTAGGGGTCCTCGTTCTTCTTGCTGATCTCCTGCAATTGTTTTGTAGAGGACGTCCCAAGCACGATTTGCACTCCAAACGCCCATTTTAAAGTACCAGGAACATTCACACCAAAATATGTGATGTATGATAAGCAGTTGGGCTGTGTCCAGTACCTACCAAAAGAACAGCACCTGTTGAAGTACCACCACCTAAAAAAACCTAGACAGTAAAGTACCCATTGAGAAAGCCATATCGACAAGCGAAACAGAATGACGATTGTCAGAATGCAATACCTAAAGAAGCCAAGAAGATACTAAAAAAAGGCGAAGGGTGATGTCATAAGAACCCGGACTGACTCACATATAGAAGATATGACGACCAGTGGATGATGAACAGAGACAAAACACTATAGATAAGTGACATCCTGAGTCTAAAGTGAATTAATTGATGTCAAATGTTAGAAACGTATGCCATAAGCATGATGCAGATATTCAGTTAGTTTAAACGTGTACATATGCAAGGAACCGCAAGAAGCAAGAATTCATGAGGCTTGCTTAAGCTTAGTAGTAAGATAGATTGCGGCAAGTGCCACCTATACATATCTATCTCAAAAGGAACACTTTACATAAGTATACTTCCACTATGCACAATAGCAGAATCAACAAAAAAAAGGTTACTAAAGGTCTCAAGAGGAGAGCCCTGAAGAAGCAAATCGAGAATTAAAGACAGAGAGAAACTCAGATGAAAGCAAATCATGCCAAGAAGCCAAGGTCGTATTGGCTGAAATAGCCCAACAGTGGATACAATTTATGAAAAGAAGAACAGAGTATCGTGTTCAGAAAGTTCAAGATAAGCCACAGAAGGCAGATGGCTGGCATAATTAAATCAAATACACAAATTGCATGAAGAATAAGACGATTTCACGGTGTTGGAATCACGTGAACAGCCGAGCGAGAAGGTATTAAACTCTCACACTTACGCATAGACTTTGCCATGCACAGATGTCTTAACTTTTGCAGATCAAGAAGCAGTCTCGAGGCCAAAATACAAAGAAATAATTGACATATGACCACTGAAGTGATGATTGATTGTTGCAATAATTGGAGGAAGGCTGGGGGTGCAGGTGAACTCCCTACACCTGGCCGGCCATTTTGCACGCTGCTAAGTAAGTGGAAAAGTATCAGTGGGGTTGTTGCCAACCCAATCATAGTGGACCAAGTAATCTAGGGTCTTATAGTTAGTAGAACCAATGAGACGTTGTACTTTTAGTGACGTCTACAGTAGCCATGTTGAAAGAAGGCTTAGATGCCCCACCTGACAGTGTTTACCCAATCCTCTCACTTCGTTACCATATCCAGATATAGCACCTATATTAAAGTTACCTTCCTAGAACTAATAGAATTGAATGCCAGATTTTGAGTTTTACACGTCAGTGATGACGAGCTTTTAGTATAAATGATGTGTTTTTTATTAAATTAATTGGAGTTGTTGAAGCGAGAAGGAAGATCAAGCAATTTCTGATATTCATGAACTCATTTTTTGTACATGTCATTAAACGGTCTCCCTTTGCCAAACCATTGAGTTGTCATTATTGATTTGATGCAAGAGTATTAATCTGCATCTCCATCCATGTCGAGGGTGCTGCTACTCATCTTAAAGTGCTATTGAGAAACCCCCAGCTCTATGGGCCGGTTGGGGTCCAAGTGCACACTTGGTAGCAGAGATAGGATGGTTTATCGACTATCGATTAGAGAAGACACCCATTGACCATCAACATAAGTAACTCTAGGTCTTTGGCAATATCACAAGACCTTTGCCATCTGGCTAAGTAGACCGAGAGGCTCCCCGTATATAGTGGTTAGACTAAAGTGTAAAACCTGCAGGTTGAGGTCTGAAGTAACCTGTGCTTTCTCCCATGAACCCCTTCCCACTTCTACAAGCAGCTGATCGAGCGAAAAGCAAGGAGAGGCGGGAAAGAAGGCAGTGATCCGAGCATCCGGAGAGGAAAAAAATGTGAACGGTGAGTGAAAAAAGACTAAATACTTTGGCAAAAAGTTGCATGCCTTAGAAAAAATAAGGGAAGGTAACGGAGGGAGGTGGGACAAAAATAACATCAGAGTAAGAGTATAATGTATAGATATAAGAGGAAAGAAATATTGACACAAGGGTGACAGAGCAATAGAGAGAGATACTGGGAGGTTACCCGAGAATAGAGAGATACCATGCGGTTACCCGAACTAGAGAGAGATACCGAGAGGATACCCGAGCTAGAGTATACACTCAGATACCTACGCTTTAATGTAGCGTTAGAAGAAGCCTGCATTCAAAGTCCTGAAAAGATGGGGCACAATAGGAAGCCAGAATCGATGAAAGGGATGGGCTTACATTCCATGTCGGAAAAATGATGGGGGCATGAGATTCATATAGCCGGCCGGAGTCTGTCTAGTCTGTCACATCTGTCTTGTGTTTTTTTTTCTGACGTCATAAAGTAAGAACATTTTGGGGGGAATTAACATGAAAATTGCACGATTGTATAGCCAAGATATTATATGATATAAATTGATGGTTGTTGTTTGAATAAGTAAAAAGAAATATTCTTTGAAAAAACGGGATTGGAGCTTGCGACGATTGGTGCTCACTCATATTGTAGGTTTTGTTTAAGAAATGTAAAGCATAACAAAGTGTTATATGAAGAGAAGATAAACAGATTTAAGCATGGAAGATGTTACACTGTTAGTACACTTGTGCAAACAGCTGCCAAAATACACACCTAAGCTGAAAAAGTACAGTGCAGATGGGTTAAAGGAACCGCCCACAAAATGTTTATGCCGTGGCCCCAGGGTGGATCGCTATCTCAAACAATCATGCAACACATGACGACATATTTGCACGCCAAATAAAAAGTTAGACAAATGCCTAGCTAGTTTAAAACTTTGGAAAGGTACCAAGAGGAGAAGGAGGAGGAGCCGCCATTAGATTGGATACTTAACATATGCACAGAGGGGGGTGAAATGCCTTCTGCGCCACCCGCCCTTTCGGAACCAAAAAGCGAAGACAGTAAAGATGAAGGATTATACCCGTTGAGGGAACTTAAAGCCGCCACGAGATATAGCAACCCAGCATACGAGTCACCTACGCAAAGTAGTGACGAAAATCCAGACAAAGATAGAGACATAAATATCACCTCCAACGTCCCGAGGGACAAGGAGAGGCACGAGAAAGAAAAAGGAGACCAGGCACAAGCAAGTACATCTCCAGATATGAATAGAGAGGGAAGGAGATGGAAAGGAGATGAGGACAGAACTGATGAGATGGCATTCACACAGAACGAATGGATGGGAGTTCAGATTCTATTGAAACTCAATGGTAAAGTCATTGAGGATGTGAGACAAAAGGGAGAGCCAGACGATTCAAAAAGGAAAGAGAAGGAAAAGGAAAAAGGATTGAGGGACGAGAGGATCAGGAAAAAAGATAGACAGAGACGAGAGCAATTGTATCGCGAAGAGCAAGAAAGGAAACGCAAACATAAGCCAAGAGCAGCTAAGAAGAACAAAAAGGCGGGAACAACGAAGAAGAACAAAAGATAAGGGAGAAGAGAATAAAAAGATGAAGGGATGAGGAAATATAAAGGGCAAATAAACCTAGCAATGTGAAGAAAAAGTAAGAAGATAGGGTCAGAGAGGAAGCAAGGAAGCGCAGAGAGTTCTATGATGACATAGAACGTAAGCGAAGACAGAGAGCACGAGATCTTGAATATCTGGAGAGAGAGGTTTACAAACCCGATCCAGTAGTAGACTGGGAAGACATATAAGAATTCTTTCCTGAGTATGATTCAGTACCAGGCACGGCTAGGGCAAATATCAAAGATGACTTCGACACCAGAAGCATCGGAGAGACGATCGATAGAATATATGGTGAAATGGGGCTAGAACAGGTACGCCAAAGGAGAGGAGAAGATGAGCATCCTGAGAACACTCAGTTGTACGACACTGAGGACGCCTCACGAAGTAGCAGAAATAGAGAGCTGTCCCTACATAGACTGATACTAAATGGGAATGAGGAAGATGAGAGGAGTTACACGAGTTGGGCGCAGACAATATCAGATGCACATTGAGAGGAATATGAAGAAAAGGAAGACGAGAGAAGATGCGAAAAATGCTTCTCTGGAGGAAGAGGAATAAGATGGTCATATTCTAGCGAGTCTGCACGTAAGGCATCAGAGTCAGCCATACAATCAGACAGACACGAAGGAGTATCTTACGGTCAGAGGGGGGTGTCTCCACCGCCCTATGTGAGCCGACTAAGGACATTGCTAGTTTGGCGGTGCTGCAGGACTATTACCCCTGCAGTGGATAGAAAAATGAAGAGGGAAGAAAAGGAGTGCCATGTATTACATGTCCTGTTACTCGCTAAAGGAGAAACGAGGCCACAGTATATTCCATGGCCACACATGGATCGAGAATATCTTAAAAATAAACTTCCAATGTTAACATTGGGAGCCGGAAAGTGGATACATGAGCTAGAATAAATGACAGGAGGGAACACATTAGCTATCGGGGACATCAAGGGTCTTTTAATTGCCATAATTGGTGATAGAGCTGACGATGTGTGGACATGTGCAGGTTACCCTGGCGTAACTACAGTTAATACTGCGCATGATGGAGCACTGTTTAACATTTGCAGAGATGCGGTATGGAAAGCATTGCGATTGCTATACCTGGACACTTCTGACATGGGAGCTATATTGACATGTAAAATGAAGGAGTCAGAGGATCCTTTGGTTTACATTCCGAATTTCCAAGACGCATGGGTTCTGGAAACGCGGGAATCTTGGGGGAAATCTATACCTGTGTTTTACCATATATTATGCCAAGGGCTGCCAGATCAGGTACAGAAGCAGCTCAAGAAATTGGTAGGAATAGAGGCCAAACCGTGGACTGAAATACAGTAGACCATAGCTCACTATTGCAGCCTACTGCAAGAGAAGAATCGCAAAAAAGAGGCTGCACGAAAAGCTTAAGAGGCAAAATTAGTGCAGAAAAAAATTGTCAAAATATGCCATTGAAGGAGCAATGATAACTAGCACAGACGGATCTAACATACAGCAGGTCTATAATCAACAGCAGATTAATCAGGGCAGTAATGGGTTTTACCCATGGGGAGAGGCTTTCGAGGAAGAGGATGGCAGAGTAATCAGGCAGGGAGGTTTTCGAAGTAATCAGGGAGGGTTTCAAAACATGCAAAATGGCAATCAGGATATGTCAAATGGACAAATAATCAGACCACGGCCAATATGTTGGAAGTGTGGAATGACAGGGCATCTAGCACGCACATGAAGTAGTCAAGGCATGGTGCAAAATGACCAAGGAACAAGAGTATGGATGGTGAATCCACCTGTGTTTTTACAGCAGGGTGGAAATGGAGTTGCACAAAATCACACGGTGCAACAGCAAGTGCCGGGAGTCCAGCAAAGCTTGCAACCACAGAACTTGATCAATTTTCCACAAGGACAGTCTCAACAGTCGCCGATGCAACTGTCACAGACAACAAGTGCAGGACAGGCATTGAATTCTGGAATGAGAATCAACACTGGTGATGGAGGAAGTCCATTCACGCAGCATGGGACAAAGTTATATATGGATTAGGACAGCTCACTGGGAAACCTGATGTGTTCTATCCTATCAGTGACACCGAATCCTCATGAGGAACCAAGGGTAGATATCGTTATAGGGGATAACAAATATTCCTTCTTAGTTGACACAGGTGCAACATGCTCATGTATATGTGAAGGCTAGGTTTCCTTGTCCGGCGATGCCATAAATATTGAGGGCTTCACAGGAGCAACAAGTCATGTTCCTTTTACAAATGAACTTCCAGTCTCTATAGGAGAATGCGACATGAATGTGCCACTGCTATATTCAAGGCAAACCCCAGTAAATATATTGGGACAAGACCTAATGATAACGTTAAACATGACAATCTCATTCACGCAGAAGGGCATAGTATGTTCGACTCCAGGAATGCATTATTTGAACATACGCAAAATGATTAGAGCATACGCAGGACAATCCGTTATGAGTGCTGTTCCATTGGAACCAGAAATATTAATGTATGGAGTGTGTATATTAATGGCAGGGCTACCAGGCCTTGTAGATAAACCATTAGGACCCCCGATGAGTTTCTATTCAGGCCAAGAATACCTAAGCATGAGGAAAAGGGACAAGTATTTCCCTTGGCAATACACACAGCCATTGTCAAGGATTTCCCCCCTTCTCACCTGAGTTCGATCTTTGCTGGATTTCTTGATCAATGCCTTCTTGTGTACTGCTCGAGTCTTGAATAAGGCTGCACGAGTCTCTTCCGACTCCAGCGTGCTTTCAAGTACCGGAATGCAGGGGTCCAGGAATCCAGGAAATGACAGGGTGCGCAACTACCACACGAGTCCAGGAATCAAGAAAGGAAGGAAAGGGACTAGAATTGGGTTAGAGTGGAAGAAGCAAGGGAAACATAACCGGGAGCTACGGAGCACACGTCTGGTCGCTACTTCGCAATAGCATTGAGACGCACGGGGCCGCGGAGGCGTGGCATATTTATGGAACGTACTACGTCCGCCGTGAAGGCTGGTGCGAGGCGTATCACGTGATACGGCCATGTTGGGAGAAACAATGAATGCAAGCCCCGCCGTGACAAGGACCAGGAAGTCCAGAAGGGGCATGTTCTGTGGGTCATGACAGCATGCCTCCTCCGAAAACCTGTTCCACCAGGTTTGCCCGGGTGTATAAGGTGAAATCTTCTGAGTAGTCAAAGGGTCTTGAGATTAGAAAGTGGTTCCCAGGTTCTTTCACTAGGAGGATATCCTTTCCATTCAACCAGGTATTGAAGCTGACCCCGTTTATACCTGGAGTCACATATTCGAGATACTTCATATTCCAATTGGTTGTCGACCAGTAGAGGAGGAGGTCGGTGGGATTTCCGGGAGGATTGGTGGTAGGGTTTTAATAATGATGTGTGGAACACTGGGTGAATTTTCTTCCAAGAGTCTGGTAGACTAATCCGGTATGAAACTGGGTTGATAATTTCCTTGATGGGAAATGGACCATAGTACCGAGGGGCCAACTTGTTTGGCCGTAGATGCCGGGGTAGTAAATTCGAGGACAACCAGACTTGATCACCGATTGCATAAGAAGGACCTGGTCTCCTTGTTAAATCCGCATACCTCTTAGTCTGTGTTCTGGCCTTCTCTAAATTTTCTTTGGCCTCTTGGTGTACGTTGATGAGGGTTTCAATCCAGGAGTCGACAGTAGGTACTGGTGTAGGATGAGGGAGAACAGAGGGTAGAACTGATGGATGGAAACTTTGGCTACAATAAAAGAAGCAGGTCTTAATTGCTGAATGGTCAGAATTGTTGTAGGCAAATTCAGCCACGGGTATCAGGAGCGACCAGTCATCCTGAACCGTGGTGGCGAAACATCGAAGATACTGTTCCAGGGTCTGATTAGCACTTCTGTGGTCCCGTTGGTCTGAGGATGATAACCAGATGAGAGGGCGCGTTGGATTCCCAGAATGCGACAGAGATGTTTCCAGAATTGAGAGACTTACTGAGGTTCTTGATCAGATATGATCTTGGAAGGGAGCCCATGTAAACGAAATATGTGTTCCAGGAAGATTCCAGCAAGTTCGGACGAGGATGGTAACTTACACAGGGGTGTAAAATGAGCCATATGAGTGAACAAATCTATGGTAACCATGATGGTCGTGTACCCTCGGGAAGGTGGTAATTCCACAATGAAGTCTGTAGCAATGAATTCCCATGGCCTTGTTGGCAGCGATGGTTGCATTAGAAGACCCGCCGGTCTCTTGTTATCATGTTTGTTTTGACTGCGGACAGCAAAAGCTTGGATGTACTGCTGTACGTCGGTCTTCATTCCAGGCCACCAAAACTGTCTTTGTATAAGACGGAGGGTGTTGGTTATGCCACGATGTCCGGAGTGAAGGGTATCATGACAGAGGTTTATCATTCTTTGTTGTAATTTCTGTGTAGGAATGACCAGTGCTTTGTCCTTGAGTACGTATCCTTCCTTAAGTCTTAGGTTCCATGGATTCTTCCTTGAAATATCCTTCCAGAGCTCAGAGGATTGGGTTTGTACTCAAATTTCTTCCAGGAGGTTGACTGCTTGAGCTACAAAGATCGTGTGGGGAAACATCTTAGGATAGGCCTTGTCTTCAGTAGTTACATAGTCAGGACGTCGAGATAAGGCGTCAGCAATCATGTTTTGTGATCCGGGAACATGAGTGATTTGGAATTGGTATTGGGAAAAGAAGTAGGCCCAACGCACCTGACGACTGTTCCAGCACTCCAATGATTGTAGAATTTGAAGATTCCGATGGTCCGTGCGGACCTGAACTGGATATCTAGCCCCCAGAAGTAGATGTCGCCATTCAGTGAAGGCCTGGCGGATGGCTAACAGTTCCTTTTCCAGGACAGAATAGTGTGTCTCACTGGGAGTCAGGGTTCGTGAGAGGTAAGCAATGGGGTGTTCCAGTTTATCCTCAAGTTCCTGTTTCAAGATCGCTCCTATGGCATAGTTAGAGGCATCCGTTTCCACCAGGAATGGGCGATTTATGTCTGGTTGGGCCAGGATGGGGGCTTGCGTGAACTCTGTCTTCAATCGTTGGAATGCTTTGTCTTGCGGTGTAGACCAGATAAAGGGAGTGTCTTTCTTCAAGAGAGCAACAATCGGCTGGACAATCTCGGAAAAGGTAGAAATGAACTTCCGGTAGAAGTTGGCAAGCCCCAGGAAGGATTGAACTTGTTTCACGGAGATGGGAGCAGGCCATGCCAGTATGGCCTTTAACTTTGAAGGGTCCATACCAATTTCTTCTGTGCTAAGGATGAATCCCAGGTAGTGAACAGAAGTAACGTGAAACAAGCATTTTTCGGGTTTGGCTAAAAGTTTGTGTTCACAGAGTCGTTGCAATACTGCCTTTACATGCTCTTCATTACTTAGAGGATCCTTGGAAAAGATCAATATGTCATCCAGATAGACAATGACAAAAAGGAATAACATGTCAGAAAACACCCTGTCCATAAAACGTTGAAAAACCGCAGGGGCATTAGCTAGTCCAAAGGGCATGACTAGATATTCATAGTGACCAAAAGGTGTTCTAAAGGCTGTTTTCCATTCGTCTCCTTCCCGGACACGGATCAAATGATAGGCACCCCAGAGATCCAACTTCGTGAATACTACAGCGCCTCTCACAGCTACCAGGATATCCGAGATCAGGGGTAGTGGGTACCGATCTTTGAGGGTGCATTGATTTAAGCCACGATAGTCGAGGCAAGGTCTGAGTTCCTTGGTGTCCTTCTTGGGAACAAAGAACAATGAAGCACCCGCTGGAGATTTTGAGGGTCTTATGGTGCCGTTTTCAAGGTTGGTATCCAGGTATTTTCTGAGGGCCTTTTTCTCAGGTTCGGAAAGAATGAACATTCTGCCAAAAGGAATCACTGCTGAGGGATCTGTATCTATGGCACAGTCTTCAGGTCTGTGAGGGGGTAAGGCCTGGACTATGGCAGTTGAAAATACATCAGCATATCCCTGATAGGCCTCTGGGACTTGTATGATATTAGAAACCATGAGTGGTGTATTCAGGTCTCTTGGTGGTTCTTTAAGGGGTGTTGAGGAGGGATCCAGGATTAGACAGTGGGGCATACAAAACTCTGAGCCTAGGAATAGTGATCCTGCTGTCCAATTGATATACGGACTGTGCTTCTTTAACCAAGGCATACCAATACCATGGGGTAATGGGCTGACTTAATGATGTCGAATGTAATCCGCTCTTGGTGATGGTTTATGGAAAGTTGGATCTCTTTTGTCTGCAGGCTTATGGGTCCTGAAGAGAGGGGTCTTCCATTGATTGCTTCCACCGGCTGCATGGTGCTTTGTGTCTCGTACGGAATATGATGACTAACAACCCAGTCTTGATCAATGAAAATTCCCATAGCTCTGCAGTCCACCAAGGCCAGAATGGGATAGGTCTTATTCTTGGACGGCGACAGGAAGGCTTGTAGTATCACCAAATTGTTTTGTCCAGGAGAGTTCAAGGATGGAATTGATGTGGAGCAAACATCTCTCTCCCGAAGCTCTGCTACATCTAGGATCGGGAGCTGGCGTTTCCCAAACGCTGAGGAGGGGCCAGAGGACACTCCCTAACTAGTTGTTTGTCTGAGGCACAATACATGCACAACCCCATATGAATCCTTCTCATTCTTTCTTGCAGGGATATAGGTCCACAGAAGGCTCCTATCTGCATGGGTTCTGGTTCAGAGATTGAGCCTGGGTTTGTGTCTGCCTTGGTGGTGCTCTCAAAGGACGGCTTCGGAGGATTAGCTTTGGATTTCTTCTTCTCTGCTTTTCTTTCCTGGATACGAAAATCTATTTGCATGGCAAGGTCCATTAGTGCCTGGAATGAGTTTGGGCGAGCCACTCTGGCCAACTCATCCTTAATCTCCTCATTCAGTCCTCTCCTGAAAAGGGTAAAACTCACCTCTGGGGACCAATCAGCTTCCTTGACTAACTGCTTGAATCGGGTAACATAGGTGAGCATATCCTGGGATCCTTGCTGAAAGTCTAACAGGCGTTCCTGGGCACTATAGACCTGTTCTGGACAGTCAAACATGGTCTTAAGGGCTTGTATGAAGCCATCATAGTCATCTAAAAGAATGTCGCTCGAATTACCGAGGGGCGTGGCACAGGTTAAGGCGTTTTCTAAAAGGTGGGAAATTATGAAGCCCACTTTAGCCCTGGGAGTTGAAAAGTAGTAGGGCTTAAAAGTAAAGTGAACCAAACATGAATCCAGGAATCCTCAAAGGGTTTTTGGTGAACCATCATATTTGTCCACTATACCGCCCAGCAGTACACTTTCTTTTGTGGCAGAATCACGGGATAGAACTAGTTGTTTGAGAGCGGCGTTTTCCGCCTTTAGATTCTGCACCTCGGTTGATAGCTCTTGCATGCCACGCATCAGGTCCTGGACGGCCACTTCCATCTCCATATCGAGTTTGGTCGGTTGGCATCTCAAACTGTCAAGGAGTTCCCCCTTCTCACCTGAGTTCGATCTTTGCTGGATTTCTTGATCGATGCCTTCTTCTGTATTGCTCGAGTCTTGAATAAAGCTGCACGAGTCTCTTCCGACTCCAGCGTGCGTTCAAGTACTGGAATGCAGGGGTCCAGGAATCCAGGAAATAACAGGGTGCGCAACTAGCACACGAGTCCAGGAATCAAGAAAGGAAGGAAAGGGACTAGAATTGGGTTAGAGTGGAAGAAGCAAGGGAAACAATACTGGGAGCTCCGGAGCACACGTCTGATCGCTACTTCGCAATAGCATTGAGACTTGCGGGGCGGTGGGGGCGTGGCATATTTATGGAACGTACTACGTCCGCCGTGAAGGCTGGTGCGAGGCATGTCACGTGATACGGCCATGTTGGGAGAAACAATGAATGCAAGCCCTGCCGTGAGAAGGACCAGGAAGTCCAGAAGGGGCGCGTTCTGTGGGTCATGACAGCCATAGTGCCAGAGAAAATGGTATTGATCGATAGTTGTGATGACGAAGGTAGACAATGGTGCCCAGTAATCACCATTGAGGAAGGATACAGAATGACTGCCGTCACTGATGACGATCTGTTTGAAGAGCAAACAGGTTTAGATGAAACAACAGCTGAAGTTAATCTTATTTATTGGGTGAAAATGATCCAAAGAGAGGTGCCCCAGAGAATGATGCTGGCACAAAAATGTCCTATATATTTTGATGATGACATGGCCCAGGTGCCTGTCTCAGTGTGGACCCCAAGCCCCTATGACAAACGCTTGTTAAAAGGAGTAGGAGAAGTGAGGATTAAATTGAAACCAGGAGCAATTTTACCAAAAGCACAGTGTCCCATGTCTAGGGAAGCAGATGAGGGGATTTTCAAGACAATTTCCGCCATGATGGAAAAGGGCATCTTAGTGACATCAGAGTCGTCATGCAACACCTCGGTGTACCCTATCAAAAAATCAAAGGAAGGGTCTTGGCATTTAATCCAGGACCTAAGGCCAATAAATGATATTGTAGAGGCTGAGTTCCCTCTAGTCCCTAACCCGTCCACAATAATATGTAATATACACCCTGAGGCAAAATATTTCACAGTGATTGACTTGAAAAATGCATTTTTCTCAATCCCATTGCACAAAGACTCACAAGATCTGACTTCATTCACGTTCAGGCAAATGCGCCTGAAAAGCACAAGGTTACCTCAAGGGTACTGTGAGTCTCCTTCGATTTTCAACAGAGTCCTGCAGTTGGACTTAAACAATATTGCATTAGAGAGTGTTGTCTTGCAATATGTGAATGACATCTTAATTTGCAGCACGACAGAGGAAAAGTGCAGACACGATTCTATTCAGCTGTTGACTATATTGGCTGAGAAAGGATATAAAGTTGACAAAGAGAAGTTACATTATTGTCAGCAAGACGTGCTGTCATAGGCCAGCTAATCTCACATGAGGGGAAAAGGGTTACCCGTGAAAGCGCTGAAGCCATATTAAACACAGCCAAGCCCCACACAATGAAACAGATGCAGAGTTTTCTAGGATTATGCAATTATGTCAGGGCATGGGTCTTTGACTACAGCTCGTATACCAAGCCCCTATTAAAGGCCCTAAAGAAAGCACAGGTGAAGAAAGAAAAAATGGAATGAACCGAGACCATGGAAGAAGGGTTTGTCGAACTCAAAAAAGCCATTTGCATGGCACCAGTTTTAGGGATTCCAATTATGCAGAGGAATTCTACCTGTTTTCACACACGAATGGCAATGTTATGATGGCAGTACTCACACAGAGAACCAAATTGGGGCACAAGCCCCTGGCGTACTACAGTGGAAATCTAGACCCAGTGATGAGAGGTCACTTCCCTTGCGAACAAAGTTTAGCTGCCGCAGCATTCACCATAGAGAAGGCTACAACCATTGTGATGGGATGCTCAATGACGTTGTTCGTCGACCACGCATCATTTGCCATTCTGGAGAAACCAAAAGGCACATTGACATTTCAGAGAGTTTCTGCTTATGAAGTGATCATATCAAATCCATTAATTATGATGATTCGATGTAAGATAGTGAACCCAGCTATGTTTATACCAGAGCCATTCACTGAAGGAGAGCCGATCCATGACTGAGAGAATTATGAAGAATTCTAGGATGAGATTCCCAGAGTGAAAGAAAATGCATTGGCAGAAGGAGGAATTGTCTTTGTTGATGGTTCTTCGAGAATCGATCAAAATGATGGACAGAGATATACAGGCACCGCTGTGATGAAGCACAATGCAAATGGAGAATTTCGAGTACTCATTAGTGCACGATTACCATCTCATTATTCAGTGCACGCTGCAGAATTATTGGCGTTGATACTCGCTATTGAGAATCTTGCATACCAGGAAGTGATGGTGTACAGTGACTCCGCCTATGTGACGTCGACAGTGACGCAGGCCTAGCATGCTGGAAAAGGAGGGGCTACCTCCGAGCGGACGGCACGCCAGTGCAGCATGTAGCCTTATTGGACAGGCTCATTAAGACACTACAGCTCCCAGTGGGCATAGCGGTCATGAAATGCACTGCCCACACGAAAGGGACAGGTTTTATCTCATGAGGAAATCAAGCAGTAGACACGGAAGCCAAGCGTATGGCGACCAAGGACGAAACAATAATTAATGTGGACATAACTGATGTGCATGAGAGAATGATTGTTGTACAAATCGAACCTGAGGGTTATAGTAACATGGGGCAAATCCAGTTAATGGAACTCCAAGGGGAAGCACCACAGGAGGAGAAAAATCTTGGGAAGCGGCGAGAGTGTTCTTTAAACCCCTCCGAGAGCTTGTGGCGACAAGACAACACTTGTAAACCGATTATGCCACTAGCCCTGTTAAAAATAGCATTGGAACAATTGCATTATCCAGTGCACATGTCAAAAGAGAATCTAGCAGCAACAATCTCTGAAGACTGGTTTATACCGAACTTAGCGGAGCACGTTGCATTTTTTATGGTGAATTGTATAATCTGCCAATAGTTCACGGCCGGGCATACACTAAGAGCAATTAGAGGACTCATTCCAAGGCCCAATGGACCTTTTCAGCACTTGCATGTCAATTATGATGATATGATTCAAGTATTTTATTTATTTATTTTGCATTTTTAAAGCACTCACATAGCCCGCAGGCATTGGGGCGCTGTTACTGCAATAGTTTATTTTTGTTGCGTAATTGTTTTGTCTTAGTTGTGTATTTATAACACACTTAAATACCCAGAGGTTTCTAAGCGCGGATCGAACCTGTGTTGCTTTGTGTCATCTTGCTTCCAAGGCGAGCACGTTGCCGCTGAGCTATCCTCCCGGGACGAGTATGTAACGTGTACAGGTATTTAATTGTTGTGGTGAGTCCGTTCTCTAGATGGATAGAAGCAGGTCCATATACACACCCAGACTCTACCTGAGCGGGCAAATTTCTGGTGAGAGAGGTATTTCCCAGATGAGGAGTATGTGAGGTCATGAGGTCAGATAATGGCCCTCACTTTGTTAATGCAGTATTCAAACAGATTAGCTTGCTGTTTGGTATAAAGCACAAGTTTTCTTCAGCGTATCATCCTCAAGGTGATGGGGTATGTGAGCAGCTCAACGGCTTGTTAAAGGAAAGAATAGCCAAGTTGAAGCTTACTCTAAAGAAGGGACGGTTACACTGCCTTCCACTGGCACTGTATGTACTCAGAAACTAGCCTGGTTCTGACCATCATCTTACGCCGCACAAAATAGCAACAGGCAGAAGGATGCAAACCCCATTGACACCCCGAGATAGAGCTAAATGTGACGCTCAGCCAACAGGAGAAGTTTTAGGATCAGAAATGCAAAATTACTTGAATTGCATGGCATCTTGTCTTACTTTCATTTCAGGACAGCTGCAGCGACGACAAAAAGGGTGCAGGGCAGCTCAGAACACAGAAGGATATACTACAACAGACCCGATTCAAGGTTTACGTCTACCACCAGTTTTCCCTGGGGACACGGCCCTGGTGAGAAACCACACGAGAAAAAAGTGGGACGAGCCAAGGTTCAACGGACCCTTTAAAGTGGAAGATGTCACTCCCTCTGGCGTCAAGCTACAAGGACGAAGAGCTTAGTTGATCCTGGGTGATATCAAACCATACAACAGAGAAGGCCCTCTGCATGCACCCCAATGTGTAGAAACTCCAGACCACGGGGAAGAACCACAGCACGTGCAGACGAGATCCATGACGAGGAAGAAGGACGCATGACCAGCAAAACAAAGACAAGGAACTTTGGTGCAAATTGTGGCTTAAATTTGGACATTTCCTCTGAGCAAAAAAGGGGATAAGGACATAAAAACGGACACTCTGTGCATCATAGTTGCAGGTTGAAGAAGAAAATTGTACGTGTAAGCCACAACATAGTCTCTTGACTTTGAACTTTGGACTGAGGCATACTGAAGCTTTGATGAGAAAAGGATATGCCACATTTTGATCAAGGACACACAAACTGGAAGAAAATGCAGTATCCTGACTCCTTCCAAACAGGAGCTTTATTTGGACTCACTTATGGTGTCCCACAGCAGTGACATCACTAAAGATGTTCTAATTTACTTGGAGCTAGTATTGAGATCGTATCCGTCGTTAGTGGGAAGGCTCACTAACATCACTGAATTCCTTCAAAACTCTGAAAACAAAAAAACAATAAGGAGACTGCTCATTGTGATCACTGAGCAGTTCCTTCTGCTTCCAGAATACAGGGAGTACAAGACAAATGTCCCAAGCAGAAGAAGCAGCGATTAGGCTTGTCAGCGTGCTATTCTTTCGCTTGATTGAAGACTCTCCAGATCTTATTGGGAGATGCACCGATGTCTTGACATTTCTTCGAGATCCCGCAAACACAGAATGTTTGAGTATAATCCTGAACACAGTCATAATTCAGGTTGCACTTCAAGCTCATCAAAATCACAGAAGCTGCTCACAGTAAGTGCCAAGCAGGTCCAGAATTCAGCAAGGACAAGACAAATGTCCCTGTCACCAGAAGATAACAGATTGGCAAGCAATGTCTTCTTTCGCCTAATTGAGGACTTTCCAGAACTTGTGGGGAGGCCCGCCAGTGTTGACGTCCTCACTTTTATCAGAGACCCAGCGAACTCTACACAGATGAGCATGCTCTTGCATGGTATTGTAATGCAGGTTGAACGTTCTAACCATGATCAGAATTTCCAGAGAAGATTGCAAACCTTCCGCCGAGGGACAGATCGAGATGGTGTTCCCAAAGCCTTCACTTTTGTTTATGCTGACAAAGACACAACATGTCTTCTGGAGTGAAACAGATAAGAGGCATTGAATGGGAGCTTGTTTATTTTGAATATGCCAACTAGAGACGCTGAACTTATTACTTTGTTTTGACAATTTTATATACGGCAAAGAGAACTGTGTACAGTGACAAGAAACGATTGCCTAGAATGTATTAAAAGTTAGTTGTCTTTCCTTAGATGATCGAGATTGGCAACCAAAGCAGTTATGTTGTCATCCCTCAAGAGGAGAGGCGATCTTATTATCCCAGAATTAAGTGTTGTAGACAGACCTTTAGAGGAATCATGTAACTATGCATTATATTCATCGTTGTTTTAGTGTCACTGACGATTCGAACTGCATTTTTTATTGGTGCACAAAGTGTTCCGATTCCAGTCCACCTACCTAATGAGGTACACATGACACCCACAAAGGCACCCAGACCTTTTATAGTCATTCCAGTCCATAGAAGGTCTGACAAAGGAGTGAGTGAACTTCAAAAGGATGTGATGTGCAATGACACACTCACACATGTGGTAACAAGCAAGTTGAAAAGCCGGAGACAGGGTCGGCAGAGTAAGAATGAGAAAAGGTTACTGAAAGACACACATATGCAAACGATGAGTGCACATACACCAGGTCTAGTGTCAATAACTACAGAAACACAATACAAAGAATGGGAGAAGTTTGGATTACCAACAATGAGAAGTTCTACTACGAGTGAAGTGAAAAGAAAAACATAAGGAACAAGCCAACAGAGACAGTATTTATAAGCACCCCTGATTAAGCACTGAAAGGGGCAAGTGCAAGCAGCGAGCACAGATGATAGCAGAATCAATATGGCCGTTTATAACCAGAGTCAGGAAAAGACAAGAGGACAAGGAAAGAATTGCCAGACTTTCTTCTACTCAACTGGTACATATGAAGATGCCAGAACCATGGATTGAGATACCTGAGAATCCTCCAGCAAGAAGAAGCCATACGGATGTGTTCAAGGATGTGGTTATAGCAAACTATAGGAAGAACTTAAGAATCAGAAGAAGCATACAAGAAGCTGATAATGAACTAAATGACTACCTGGACAGCGCAGCACACTTGGGAAACAACATCTGGTACCAACATATGAAAGAAGTTGGACGACAAAATTCAAAGGAGGAATGCTTTGTGCACTCCTACCTTACAGCATGGGGAAGTCAAAGATCTTTGTAGCTGTTGAAATAGATGTGCAGATGTGCACTGTCTATCACACATAGCAATGTGCAAGACCAGAGGCCAGTTCATGGGAACCAATGTCACACTGAAATGGGCAACTGAAGCAACGTATCCAAATGAGGATGATTATATCCAGGACATAAAACAAGAAACAATGGAAAAACAAAGCACATTGTGATCAGATGTGAGTAGCCTGGAGTTAAAGGAGCAGAGATCAGAAGAGAAGCAAATCAAAAACTGAACGTTAAAGGGAAAAATCCAGAAGAAGCTCGGAAGTGGAAGAACCTAGGCCAAATGCAAATTTGGGGAATGGTGCTTTCACCAGACAGTTGGGAGAAACGAGTGGTGATCTGCAGGGCATGGATGGTCTTTGGTCACTACGAGCCCACCATTAACATAGTGCAAAATGGATGCAAGCCGTTATGGCCAAAACCTGCTAAACTATTGACATGGGTCGAAGACAGAGGAGGACCCTTACAGATAGTGCCATTGGAGAGTCCGAAATTCTGCTTCAGGAATAATGGTACAAGAAAAATGGGAGAGAATCAGAATTGTGGCCGAGTCTTTGACGCTCCTGGAAAGGTGCATGGTACTGCAGTGATCATGGATCATTATTGGGCATATGGATCTAAAGCATATATCAGGCTGCCGAAGAATTGAGGAGGTATATGCATACTGGTGAATGTCCATGTTCCAGCATTGGTGATTCCAAAAAGTGATCTGAATATTGACAGTTTCCCGAAAGCAGATGCTCACCTGAGGAAGAAGAGATCTGTGGATCTGATGAGCCGAATGAAGAGAGAGAATTACTTTTCTGCCAAATCCATAGAAGCTTTTGATGCTATCCCATATGAACATAGACTGTTCAGTCAGACTTCTTCTGTGTTCACCTTAATTTTCATGCTAACAGTTAAAGTTGGAGCAAATACTAAATGGTTGCAGATAACCAGATGGGAGTTGCTGCAGACCATCAACACTACCATAAAAGGATTCAATGCAATCAAGGAAGAGTTAAGGGCGATCTGACTAATGACTCTCCAGAACAGATGCGTCCTTGACATCATCACAGCTATGGATGGAGGTGCTTGTGCAAAAATTGGAGAATTATGTTGCACATTTATACCATCTCACGATGACGAAAATGGAACCTTAACAGAGGCCATAGCTAGGCTGACGAAACTACAGAATGAAGTGATTGATGAAACTGTATTCCGGAGACCCTTGGCCGGCCCATAGAGCCGAGGTTTGCTGCGAAGTACTTTAAGACGAGATAGCTGCACCCTTGAGATGGATGGGGGTGCAGATTTATTACTTCAACACCAATCAATAAGGACAACTCAATGGTTTGGCAAAGGGAGTCCGTTTAATGACAAGTACAAAAAACGGGGAGTCATAGAAATCAGCAGTGATGCGATCGTCCTTCTCTCTTCAACTCCAACGAACTTCATACAAGTAGTAACATTTATACTCAAAACTCGTCATTATCGACGTGTAACACTCAAAAGTTAACATACAATCATATTGGTTAGGAAAAGGTAACTTTAATATAAGTACTATAGCTGTATATGGTAACGGAGTGAGGGGATTGGGTAAACACTGTCAGGTGGGCGTCTAAGCCCTTCCTTCAAATATTACTACTGTAGATGTCACTAAAGGTACGACGTCCCATTGGTTCTACTAACTATAGGACCCTAAATTATTTGGTCCATTGTGATTGGGTTGGCACCAACCTCATGCATACATTTCCACTTTGCTTAGCAGCACGCAGAACGGTCAGCCAGGTGCAGGGCTCCCCTCAGCCACCCGGCCTTCCTCCAATTAAGGTTACAATCAATCATCGCTTCAGCAACTATGTGTCAATTATTTTACTGTGGTTTGCCCCGAAACTGCATCTTCTGTCTGGAAAAGTTCTGATATCTCTGCCTGGGCGGATGTCAAGCGTAGGTGTGAACCCGTGCTCCTTCTCGCTCGGCTGGTCACAAGATACCCACACCATGATTTTGTCTTGTCTCTCTCAATTTGTGTATTTGATTCTTACTTCGCTCAGCCACCTGCCTACGCTTCCTTATCTCGACCTTTCAGAGGCAGGATATTCTGTTATTACGCTTCAATCAGATGTAGCTACTGTTTGCTCCTTCTACTGGTATGACATTGGCTCTCCTGGCACAAATTGCATCTGCTGAGTTTCTATTCAGCCGTCTCTTCTCGTTTTGCTAGAATATGAATCTTGTCTTGGTTGGCCTTTAGTAACCTAAGTTGAGTCTACTTTTTGTGTAAGGTGGAATCACACTTACCAGCTCATCAAGGACAGCGCCCTTACACTGGTTCCGTTCTTCACCGCCTTCATCAACGCTTCCTTCAAATCAAACCATGTGCCCTCCTGCCTCAAAGAAGCATGGGTGCGCCCACTGCTGAAGAAACCTTCACTGGATCCAAAATCACCAGGAAACTACAGGCCCATCGCAACGGTTCCCTTCATTCTGAAGATCCTGGACAAAGCGGCATACATCCAAGTCCAGAAATACCTAGAAGCTCATCACCTGCTTGGTGTCCGACAGTCTGGCTTTCGCCCCAACCATGGTACAGAAACCGCATTATTGGATCTCAAGAACCAAATGGATGACCTCAGAGACGTAGGCAAACAAGCCCTTCTACTACTCCTTGACTTTTCCGCGGCCTTCGACCTGGTTGACCATGACACCCTATGCCACCACCTCTCAATGGCTGGCAACTTCTCACCGAATGCCACTGCATGGATCGCTTCCTTCCTCAGTGGTAGAGCAATGAAAGTCTTTTCAGACCAAGCCTGTGCCCGACCTCATCTAATTAAATGTGGGGTCCCATAAGGACAATCATAGGAAATGGATCAGTGGATCACTGGCTGGTCCCATATGGATCCTGCATCTCACCCACCCTGTACAACCTATTCACAAGATCACTATTCAAATACCTATACTCGGTGGGCATGACATACACCAATTATGCGGACGATACGTAGGTCCTCATCCCCCTGAAGGGCGATTACGAGACTGACCAAAAAACTCTCAATTCCATTTACACCACCATCCAGACCTGGATGGCTGAAAACTGGCTTTGTCTCAACAGTGAAAAGACAGAACTCCTAATCATCGGGTCCCCGGACACAATCAGAAAAATGGGTTCTCAATATGACTCCTTTCTTATTGACAACTCCAACATCCCGGTATCCCAGTCAGTCAAAACTCTGGGAATATGTCTAGATTCAAACCTCACCATGACCAGACAGGTGAATGCAATATCATCAGCAGCAGCCTACCACTCTATACTTATCACGGCCGTCAGGACCTTCCTAATGCAACAAAACTCCCTCACCATCGCCAGAGCAATCATAGGATCTCGCCTAGACTACTGCAACGCACTCCTACTAGGCACGTCAGCATGGAACATCAGGAAACTACAAATGGTGCAAAACAATGCCCTGAGAGCAGCCACCGGGGTCTCAAAGAGAGACCACATCTCGGGCACCAGGAAATCTGTCCACTGGTTACCCGTCAGAGAACATTTCCTCTTTAAGTCCCTGGCACTTACCCACAAATGTCACCTTGACACAGCACCGTGCTACCTCTTGCAAAGATTCTCTGTGCCCCCCCTCAAACAGGCCGGCTAGATCTAGCCACACCAACTGCCTAACCATTCCCAAAAGCCTCAGAATCAGAGCAGGTGGCGCTAGTTTCCCAGTTCTAGCAGCTACCAACTGGAACCTGTTACTTCCTGCTATCAGAGGCATTGAATCCCACAGGGTCTTTAGAAAAGCAATAAAAACCATTCTGTTCATGTAAGATCACCACAATATTCTGTATTACATGTGTGTATTCTTCATATGTCCTTGCTTATCCTGCCAACCTGTAAGGCACACGACAAATGTAACCCCCGTATCGCCACCTGTAACTAAGACACATTCTTGAAACAGTGCCTCGATGCCTCTGGGCTGCTGGGCGCTTTACAAATACAAATAAATAAATAAATAAATAAATAAATAAATAAATAAATAAATAAATAAATAAAAAATAATACTGTGCTTCGTTTTAGGTAGATAATGTATAATGGCGCTTGCTGCGCTATTCTTCTACATAGCAAGCTGCACTATTTTCTTAGCCTTCTTGCGGTTCCAAGCATATGTACAAGTGTTAGCTGGTTGAATATCTCCAGCCTGCTTACAACTTAACTCTCTTACGCTTTAATAGCTTTCTATCACTTTAAGCACACAATCTCTTTTCTCAGGGCGTTTTGTCTCTTTGTGTCATTCTTGGTTCGTCATTTGTTCTATCAACGAGTCCGTCCGAGTCCTTGTGACATCACCATTCATCTTCCACTAAGACCTTTTTGTTTTTTTCCGGGACGGTACTTATGCAATCTTCATTTCGTCTCATGTGCTGGTAGGGTTTTCTTAATGGATACCTTACTGTCCATGGTTTTCATGGTATCAGTACTTCAATAGGTGTTGCTCTTCTGATAGGTATTGGGCAGAGCCATACTGCGGCTCTCTGCTAATTTATCTGCTCATCATACGTCACATATCTTGGTGTGAACGTTCCTGTTACTTCAAAATGGGCGACTAGAGTGCAGGCTTTATTTGGGACCTCCTCTACACTCCCCCCTCTGTGTGATTCATCGACCACTTTCACCTCCTTCTTTGGATGCAATTCACTCAATTCTTCTATATGTATCTTCACTCCATCACCTGTGTCCATTCCTTCTTCATCTTCTGGGTCTATACATGATGGTTTGAAGAAGTGTCTTTTTGGAGTCCATATCTTTATTACTCCTTTCAGGCTTCCTGCTGTCCTTACATGTTCGTCTTTATTCCATGTCATTAGTTGACATTGTCCATTTGGGCTACAGTAAACCCATCTTCCCACATAATTTCTGTGCTTCCTGGGATAGAGAAACTTTGTTCCTTCTGGTGCGTGAATGCTGGCCAAAGTGTCTTACTTCTTCATCAGTCAGGTCTTTCGGCTTCCATCCTGGCTTGACACCAATCATGATCTTCATCCCTATGGCTTTCTTCACAGTTTTCTGGCATTGTGAGATTATTATCTTGATATCACAAAATCCTAGTAATATCATCACCAGCAGGGCTCCCAGAAACTTGAATATGACTGCCATCCATTGTGGGACTCATGAGAATAGTGATCCAAACCAGCTGTCATCATCAACTTTGTCAGTTTTGTCGATCATCTGGTTCTGTAGCTTCGTCAGCATACCTATTGCATCTGTTAAAGTTCCATTTTCCTCATCGTGAGAAGGTATAAATGTGCAACATGATTCTCCTACTTTTGCACAAACCCCTCCATACATGGCTGTGATCATGTCAAGGACATATCTGTTCTGGAGAGTCATCAGTCGGGATGGCTCTTAACTCTTCCTTGATTGCATTGAATCCTTTAATGGTCGTGTTGATGGTCTGCAATAACTCCCATCTTGTTATCTGCAACCATTTAGTATTAACTCCAACTTGGATTCTTAGCATAAAAATCATTGTGAACACTGATGAGGTGAGGCTGAATAGCCTGTGTTCATATGGGATTGCATGAAATGCTTCTTCTGATTTAGCAGAGACATAATTCTCTCTCTTCATTCGCGTCAGCAGTTCCACAGATCTCTTCTTCCTCAGGTGAGCATCTGCATTCAGGAAACTATCAATATTAAGGTCACTTTTCAGGATCACCAATGCTGGAACGTGGACGTTCTCGATTTGTTCATATGCCTCCCCAGTTTCTTGGCAGTCTGATGTATGCTTTGGATCCACATGCCCAATAATGATCCATAATTACTGCAGTTCCATGTACCATTCATGGAGCGTCAAAAACTTGTCCACAGTTCTGATTCACTCCCATCCTTCTTGTGCCATTATTCCTGAAGCAGAACTTTGGGCTTTCGAGTGGCACTATCTGCAAGGGTCCTCCTCTGTCTTTGACCCATGTCAGTAGTTTTGCAAGTTTTGGCCACAATGGCTTGCATCCAATTCACACTATGTTGATGGCGGGCTCGTAGTGACCGAAGACCATCCATGCTCGGCATATCACTACTCCTTTCTCCCATCCGTCTGGTGAAAGCACTCTTCCGGAAATTTGCATTTGGCCTCGATTCTTCGATCTCCAAGCTTCTTCTGGAGTTTTTCCTTGGACATTTAGCTTCTAGTTTGCCTCTCTTCTGATCTCTGCTCCTTTAACTCCAGGCTTCTCACAATGTGTTTTGTCTTTCCATTGTTTCTTGTCTTAATGTCCTGGACATAATCATCTTCATTTGGATCAGTTCCTTCAGTTGCTTCAGTTGACCACTTCAGTGAGGCATCACTACCCATGAACTGGCCTCTGGTCTTGTACATTGCTACATGTGAGAGTTAGTGTGCTGTCTGGACATCGATTTCTACGGCTATGAAGATCTTGGATTTCCCCATGCTGTATGGTAGGAGTGCCCAAACAAAGCATTCCCCTTCTGAACTTCGTCTTCCAACTTCTTTCATGTGCTGGTACCAAATATTATTTCCCAAATGTGCTGTGTTGTCCAGGTAGTGATTAGTTCATTGTCATATCTATGCATACTTCTCTTGATTCCTAGTGTTTTCCTGTAGTTTGCTATAACTACATCCCTGAATGCATCTGTATGGCTTTTTCTTGCTGGAGGATTTTCAGGTATCCTGGTCCATGGTGCAGGCCACCTCATCTGCACCATTTGAGTGGATAAGAGTCTGGCAGCTCTTTCCTTCTCTTCATGCATCTTTCTTTGTCGGGCTAGAAATGTTTGTATCCATTCTGGCATTGGTCTAGTATATGGTTGTACTGTGGAACTGGTACTTGTCCCTTGTGTTGGAATATATATGTGTGGCAATACAGTTTCTGCAGTTTTATTCTTCAGTTCCTCTTGTGTTTTCCTTGCTTTGGCTATGAACGGCCATAATGAGTCTACTATTAGTTGTGTCCGTGCAGAGAGCTCCTCTGAGTTGGCTCTTAATTTCTTAAGTGTTTCTGGTATGACTGCTTCTGTTGGCTTTTTTCCTAATTCTTCTTGTTTTTTCACAACATCTGCTGTGGAGTTTCTTATGGCAGGGAGTGTCTTCTTTTCTACTGCTTTGGTTTATAGTTCTGCAGTCATGGACACTAGGCCTGTTTCGTGTGCATTCAGTGTTTGCATGCGTGTGGTTGTCAGAAACCTTTATTCATTCATTCTGTGCCAACCCTGTCTCCGGCTTTTCTGTTTGTTTGTGACCACAAGTGTGTGTGTGTCATTGCTAATCACATCCATTTCAAGTTCATTCATTCCTCCATCAGATCTTCTAGGAACTTGGGTGACTATATAAGGTCTGGGAGCTTTTGTGGGTTTCATACGTGCATCATTCAGTGGGTGCACTGGAATTGGAATGCTTTGTGAACCAATATAAAATGCAGTTCTGATCGTTAATGAAAGTAAAACAATGATGAATATGATACACAAATACATTATTGTTCTGTATGTGAGGCGGCAGCATTTGCTTCCAGAGAAGCAGGGGTGCCTCTCCTCTTGTGGGAGGACTAAATTGCTGCTATGGACCCCCATCTCGATCATTCACCAAATGTCAATGTTTATTGTTTCTGTGTCCGGTGCTCCACAAGTGTCCCCCCCTTGCAAGTGACAAATTGTCTCTTTTTTCAGGATACAGTTCCTTTGCTAGACTATGGCAAAAATCGAATTAAATAATACTTCAATAAGTCACTTTACTGTGCATGTTCGAAGTAGGTAAGCTCCCAGTCCACTCCTCGGATTTGCTTCAGTACGGAGGACATATTGTACACTGATCAGTATGAGGAAATAGGGAAAAATAACAGCAAGTATAAAAAGTGATGTTCTTGACACTGCTTCCTCGATCTGTCCTTCGGCAAAAGGCTTTTTAGAATCTCCTCAGATAGCTCTGATGGTGGTTAGAGAGTTCCACTTGGAGCACAATGCTGTGCAAGAGCATTCCCATATGTGCAATATTAGCTGGATCTCTGATGAATGTGAGGACATCAACATCGGTTGGTCTCCCCACTAGCTCTGGAAAGTCAGTGACTAGGTGAAAGAGGAAATTGTGTGCCAACCTACTGTCTTCTGGTGACAGGGACATCCGTCCTGTCTTTGCTGAGGTTCAGGATTGTGTGTTCTTTTCCTTAATGTAAACAATGTCTGCACTGTCCAGTCACGTGGAGTGCGACTAGGATCCTTATTTTATTTAAAAGATGACTTAGATGTTCTGTATTTGCTGGGTCTCGAAGAAACGTAAGTGTGTCTGTTGTTCTTCCGTCAAGAGTTGGACAATCTTTGATTATACAGAAGAACAATGTGCTGATAAGCTCAGTGATTTCTGCCTGTGTTTGGGACATTTGGTTTCTCCTCAATGTACTCAGAAAGCAGGAGCAATTGTTTGGCAATGAAAGTGAGCAGTTGTCTTATTGTCTTTTTGTTTTCAGGATCTTCAAGAGAGTCAGTGACATTGGTGAGCCTCCCTACCAGTGACGGCTATGATCTTAGCACTAAATCAAAATAGGTGATGTCACTACTGCGGGACACCATAAGTGATTCCGAATAGGGTCTCAGTATGGAATGAGTTGGGATACTGTATTTGCTTCCAATGTAAGTGTCCTTGGTCAAAATTTGGCATGTTTTTTTCTCATCAAGGCTTAAATGTACCTCAGTCCAAAGTTCAAAGTTTGCAGGCTATGTTGTGGCTTATATGTGCAATTTTCTTCTTCACCCTGCAACTAGGATGCACAGAGTGTCAGTTTTTTATGTCCTTATTCCCTTTTTTTTGCTTAGAGGAAGTGTCCAATTTGAGCCACAACTTGCAGAAAGTTATTTGTCTTTGTCTGGCTGGTCATGCGTCCTTCTTCCTCGTCATGGATCTCATCTGCACATGCTGTGGTTCTTCCCCATCGCTCATCGATTCCTCTCATTGGGGTGCAGGCAGGGGGCCTTCTCCGATGTATGGTTTCATATCGGCGAGAAAAATCCAAGCTCTCCTGCCTTGTAGTTTTACTGCGGATGGAGTGCAGTTCTCCATTGTAAAAGGACCGTTGAATCTTGGCTCGACCCACTTTTTCCTTGTATGATTCTTCACAAGGACGGTGTCTCCAGGGAAGATGGATGGAACACGTAAACCTTGAACTTGGTCTGTTGTAGTATCTCCTTCTGTGTTCTGTGCTGCTCTGCACCCTTTTCATCGTCGCTGCAGCTGGTCTGAAATTACAGTGAGGCAAGATGTCATGCAGTTCAGAAAGTTTTGCATTTCAGACCCTAAAATTTCTCCTGTTGACTGGGCATCACATGTAGCTCTATCTCGGGGTGTCAGAGGAGTTCTCATCCTTCTTCCTGTGGCTATCTCGTGTGGCATAAGATGATGGTCAGACCCGGGTTGGTTCCGAAGTGCATACAGTGCCAAAGGAAGGCAGTGCAACCATCCCTTCTTTAGAGTAAGCTTCAACTTGGCTATCCTTTCCTTTAACAAGCCTTTGAGCTTCTCACAGATTTCGTTACCTTGTGGATGATACGCTGATGAGAACTTGTGCTTTATACCAAGCAGCAAGCTAATCTGTCCAAATATTGTATTAACAAAGTGAGGGCCATTATCTGATCTCATGACTTTGCACCCCCCCACCTGGGGAACACTTACCTCACAGAAAATGTGGCCTCACAGGTAGAGTCTGGGTGTGTACATGGAACTGCCTCAATCCATCTAGAGAATGGACACACCGCAACAATTAAGTATCTGTACCCCTTGCATACTTGAATCATGTCGACGTAGTCGATATGCAAGTGCTAAAAAGGCCCATTTGGCCTTGGGATGACTCCTCTCATTACCTTTAATGTGTGCCCAGCCGTGAATTGCTGGCAAATTATACAGTTCACTATAAAGAATGCAACATGCTCAGCTAAATTCGGTATGAACCAGTCTTCAGCGAGCATTGCTGCCAAATTCTCTTTTGTCATGTGCGCCGGGTAATGTAACTGTTCCAGTGCTATCTTTAATAGGGCTACAGGCATTACTGTTTTACCAGTGCTTTCTTGTCACCATAAGCTGTCATAGGGGTTTAAGGAACACCCTCGACGTTTCCACAGGTTCTTCTCTTCCTGTGGTGCCTCCCCTTGGAGTTCCATTAGCTGCGTTTGCCCCAAATTACTGTAACTCTCAGGTGCAGTTTGTGTAACCATCATTCGCTCGTTGGCATGGATAACCTCCACATCCATGATCGTCTCACTTTTGGATGCCCTACACTTGGCTTCCGTGTCTGCTTCTTGATGTCCGCGTGAGATAAAATCTGTCCCTTTTGTGTGGGTGGTGCATTTCACGACCGCTATGCCCACTGGGAGCTGTAGTGCCTTTACCAGCCTTTCCAATAAGGCTGTGTGCTGCACTGGTGTGCCGTCCACTCGGAGGTAGCCCCTCCTTTTCCAGCGCGCTAGTCCTGTGTGCACTGTTGACGTCACATAGGCAGAGTCACTGTACACCATTACTTCCTGGTCTGCGTGATTCTCAATGGCGAGTATCAACGCCTATAATTCTGCAGTCTGTGCTGAATAATGAGATGGTATTCGTGCACTAAGAAGCACTCGAAATTCTCCATTTGCTGTGTGCTTCATTACAGAAACACCTGTATATCTTTGCCCGTCGTTTTGATCGATCCTCGAAGACCCGTCAATGAAGATGATCTCTCCTTCTGCCAAGGCATTTTCTTTCACCCTGAGAATTTCATTATATAATTCTTCATAATTTGCACAGTCATGTATCGGCTCTCCTTCAGTGACTGGCTCTGCTATAAACATTGCTGGGCTCACTATCTTACATCGGACTACATTAATCAATGGATTTGATATGATCACTTCATAAGCAGAAGCTCTCTGAGATGTCAATGGGCCTCATTCCGAGTAGGACAGTAAGGGATACCGGGCACCGGTAAGGAGACCGGTGCTGGTAATCCCTTACCGCCCTACTACGAGGTCCCTTAGCGGGTCCCTTTTTTAACACCTGGTCTGACCAGGCGTTATGGACGGGACCCGGTAAGGGACTTCAGAGCTAATAACGGTACCACAATTTGCGGTACCGTTATTAGCGCCTTCTCCATTCCCATTCAGCCCTATAGGGGCTCAAATGGGAATGGGCAATGGCTTTTTCAATGGGGACTTACCGGTCCCGCAAAGGTCGGACTACACCGGTATGTCCCCATTGAACCATCCCGGTGCCGGTACCGTTATTGGAGGCAGTCATGGCGCAAATAGCACCATGACTACCTCCAATCTCGGAATGAGGCCCAATGTGCCCTTTGGTTTCTCTAGAATGGCAAATAGTGAGAGCTTGACTTACAACGTCATTGAGCAACCCATCACAATGGTTGTAGCCTTCTCTATGGCGAACGCTGCGGCAGCTAAACTTTGTTCGCAAGGAAATTGACCTCTCATTACTGGGTCCAAATAAACACTGTAGTATGCCTGGGGCTTGTACCCCAACGTGGTTCTCTGTGTGAGTACTGCTGTCATAACGCTGCCATTTGTTTGTGAAAACAGGTACAATTCCTCAGCATAGTTGGGAATCCCGAGAACTGGAGCTGTGCAAATAGCTCTTTTGAGTTCAGCAAACCCTTTCTCCATGGTCTCAGACCATTGAATCTTTTCTTTCATCATTTGGGCTTTCTTTAGGGCCTGAAGTAAGGGCTTAGTGTAAGAGCTGGAGTCGAAGACCCATGCTCTGACATAGTTGCATATGCCTAAAAAGCATTGCATCTGTTTCATTGTATGTGGCTTAGCCGTGTTCAGTATGGCTTCAGCCCTTTCTGGGGTCACTCTCTTTCCCTCAAGTGAGATCAACTGGCCTATGTACAGCACTTCTTGTTGACAATATTGTAACTTTTCCTTGTCAACTTTATATCCTTTCTCAGCCAGTAGTCAATAGCTGAACAGAATCGCACCTGCATTGCTCTTCTGTTGTGCTGCAAATTAAGATGTCATTCATGTATTGCAGGATGACACTTTTTAGTGCAATATTGCTCAAGTCCATCTGCAGGACTCTGTTAAAAATGGATGGAAACTAACAATACCCCTGGGTTAGTCTCTTGCTTTTCAGACGCATCTGTCTGAATGTAAATGACGTCAGATCTTGTGAGTAATGGTGCAACGGGATTGAGAAAAATGCATTTCTGAAGTCAATCACCATGAAATATTTTGCCTCAATGGGTATATTACATAGAATTGTGGCCGGGTTAGGGACTAGAGGGAACTCGGCCTCAACAATATATTTTATTGGCCTTAGAACTTGGATTAAACGCTAAGACCCTCCCTTTGATTTTTTGATCGGATAAACCGAAGTATTGCATGACGACTCTGACGTCACTAAGATGCCTTGTTCCATCATTGCAGAAATTGTCTTAAAAATCCCTTCATCTGCTTCTCTGGACATGGGATATTGTCGTGCTCTTGGGAGAATTGCTCCTGGTTTCAGTTTAATCTTCACATCTCCAACCCCCTTCAAAAGGCCTATGTCATAGGGGCCTGTAGTCCATACTGAGACAGACACCTTGACCATATCATCATCAAAATATTCAGGACGATTTTGTGCCAACATCATTCTCTGAGGTACTTCTCATTTTTACCCAAAAGGGGAGACTCACTTCCACCATTGTCTCTCCCATATCTGTTTGCTCTTCAAACAGATCGTCATCGGTGACGTCAGTCAATCGATATCCTTCTTCAATGGCGACTACTGTTCATCATTGTCGGCCCTCGTCGTCATAACCATCAATCAAGACCACTCTCCCTCACATTGCAGCTGTGTGCATCATCAAGGGAAATACTTATCCCTTCTCCTCATGCATCGGTATTCTGGGTCTGAATAAGAACTCATCATGGGTCCTCAAGATTTTGTCTGCAAGGCCTGGCAATCCTGCCATAAGCACATGCATACCATATGCAACAATTTCTTGCTCTAATGCTATGGCCCTCATGGCTATGTGTCCTGAGTATGCCCTAATCATTTCGCATACATGTTATTTGAAGCTGACCTATGAGTAATATCTTTTCTGCTAAACACTGTCTCTGACTACTTATTATCTGAAGCTGAGCTGGGAGTGATGTCTGTTTTATGTAAAGACATGCTATTTCTTGCTGAGTGCATACTATTAGCTGCTTAAACCATGAGAGTAATATCCTCTTGTTAAAGAGATGCCACCTTTTACTTGGATGCCCATCACATATACCAAGCGTCTTGCCTATCACACACCCATAGCTAAGCGGTAAGATTAAACTCCTCTCAAAGTAGCTCATGTCAGAGGTGAGATACTAAATCAGTCTTATCATCACAATGCATTCTGGAACTTAAAACCCTGACTTTATAGTCTGGAAGTAAAACTACAACTATTGCACACGAATACTGAAAGCACTACTTTGCTGACAGTAAGGACACGAAAGTCTTAGCATTACAGGGCACATTTAAGAACTCTGTGTATACATAATAGTACAATATAGGCTAAATATGAGGCAGGGGGATTGTCCTTTGCTCCCATAGCCAATACTACAAACTGTTGGCATTATTCCAGGACTACAAAGGAGCTAGAAAAAAGGTGTCTCTGTGGCATGTGGTTATCTGGTCTCTTTTGTCGGCCCCACTTGCTGACAAGCAATACAAATATATTATAACAATCAATGTGCACATAAAAAGAAAATGAAACCCTTTAAGTGTAGTGCAGGAGTGGGAATGCATGACTAACACAAGATATGCTGTATAGGCCAGATCATGGGAAGTGCCCTGCAACTCTTGACCAAAAAGAATAAGGCTTCGAGCAGAACAAGCAGCATAAGTGCACGGGCAGCAGAAAACCACAAGCTAAAGCAAAACCGAAACCTTCTCTTTGCCTACACCCCATCCCCGCTCTCCCTGCGCCCCCCGCCCTCACACTTCTTTTTTGAATTAAGGTGCGATTTGGTAAACAACCATTACCAATGAATGTACGATTTCATACATCTGAGAAAAATATCAAAAATATACCAATGCAATCCAATATTTGTAAAGATGACATCATTATGATACAATACACATCAAACCTAAAAAGGAATAGTTTCTGTCCCCTAGAGTTTATCAATATGGTCATAATGTCTTCCCATAATTTCCACGTTGCTTGCATGAGCTTAAATGAAACACTGGATATTATGTACTCCCAGTGGATGTTGCTGTGCAGTGGTATGACTTCATTCATCGATTCCAGATAGTTCCTTACATATTGACTATGTAGAATATTTGCACTGTCTGAGAAGGTGGTATGTAGTTTCAAGACTCATGTTGCATTATCTACACGTATGTATTGTGTGTGCCATCACACAAATGCCTGTATGACACAGCCCCCTTATACCTCTACCAAAGAATCTCCAAACCACACACTGCCAAACCCACCAGAATCCCCTACACCAACCGAAACACAGTACCCAAAGTCTTGAGAAAACGCGCCGGATGTGCCAGCTTTCCATTTATCGCGGCCTCCCACTGGAATGCGCTACCACCTCACATCAGAGGAATAACCTCACACCTAGCCTTCCACAAATCGATCAAGACAACACTTTTCGCATGAACCTCCTTACACCTTCCTTTACCATGTATTCATTGTCCACTCACTGTATCCTTAAATAACTCATGTAACTATAGAAAGTATTGTTTTGTCTGCACCTTACTGCTACGCTATCTTGTAACCAGTAGCAACCGCTGTACCATGTAACGAAGACATTTCTCTGGACCAGCGTTGCAAGGCCTTTGGGCTGCTAGTGCGCTCTATACATTCAAATAAATATATGTAGAGAGCGGGGGATTCATGTGATGCGGACTGGTAACCATCAATGAAGGTAGCTGATTGAACCAAAGTGATAAAATGTCTCAGCAGTGGGTCGCTAACAGTAGGTATTTATTGTGGTGGGGCTATATTTCACACAGCCGACACGCCTGATCTTTTGATGTATGTGGTCTGCATTATTGGCCCAATCTGAAAGTGAAGCTGTCTTCATTAATTGAGCCTTAAAATATGATAAGGGGTGAGAAAGAACCACCTCCCAGTTTATTTGCTTATGAATAATAAACATGATTCTGTAAATCTATTAAAGATTTTCAGGCCGATTCATGGAATAATTAGCGCGGCGCAAGTGGGCAAAAACGTGCGAATCGCAGTGGAATAGCGAAAATCGCAGTGCAAGTGCGAAAATCGCACGAAAAGCAGCGCACGTCGATTCATGGAAGGCCGTGCGCAAGAAAACCAGCGGATGTGCGATAAAAAAGTGCGCCGCGCACGTTGGCGCACAGGCAATCTAACAGCGTGCGCCAGGTCACAGCGAAAATCGCACAGGCCACAGCGAAATTCGCACATAGCGCGGCGCACGCAACAAAAGTAGGCGGAACACGGGCGTAACACTCGGAATGGGGAACAACTTGCAAAAACGTGGGCGTCACGGGGGAAGTACAGGGCACAAGTGCGCGGAACGCCCACACGCTCGCCTACAACACATATTCATGGAATAGAATAGGGCAAAAAAGCGCACGCTCAAACCAGCGCACAGGCACAAACACGACCGCCACAAGAAAGCAGGCGGTAGCGTCTCTGCGGCTGTAAGAAATGTGCGCCAAAAGGTACGCCAACAAATAGCACCTATATACTGCCATGATGAATGTCCTATACTGTGGCCCTCCAGGACAAATGACGTGCAAAGGGGTACCCACAAACACGGACACCCGCTGACAAAAAATACGTGTGCGTGTATACCGGGGTGCGCGGGAAGTCTCACACGCGATTTCAGCAGGGTACAACTTCACGCGATCGGGCCTGGGGGAGCGGGCTATGTGTATTTCAGGGGTTCGCGTGAAGTTTTTCACGCGATCGGGCCTGGGGGAGCGGGCTACGTGTATTACAGGGGTTCGCGTGAAGTTTTTCACGCGATCGGGCCTGGGGGAGCGGGCTACGTGTATTACAGGGGTTCGCGTGAAGTTTTACACGCGATCGGGCCTGGGGGAGCGGACTACGTGTATTACAGGGGTTCGCGTGAAGTTTCTCACGCGATCGGGCCTGGGGGAGCGGGCTACGTGTATTACAGGGGTTCGCGTGAAGTTTTTCACGCGATCGGGCCTGGGGGAGCGGGCTACGTGTATTTCAGGGGTTCGCGTGAAGTTTTTCACGCGATTAGCCAGGGTACGTGTATTTCAGGGGTGCGCGGGAAGTTCCACACGCGAATATACTGGGCGCGTGTATTTCAGGGGTGCGCGGGAAGTTCCACACGCGATTCCATCAGGGTAGGTGTATTTCAGGGGTGCGCGGGAAGTTCCACATGCGAATAGCCTGGGCGCGTGTATTTCAGGGGTGCGCGGGAAGTTCCACACGCAATTCCATCAGGGTAGGTGTATTTCAGGGGTGCGCGGGAAGTTCCACACGCGAATAGCCTGGGCGCGTGTATTTCAGGGGTGCGCGGGAAGTTCCACACGCGATTCCATCAGGGTAGGTGTATTTCAGGGGTGCGCGGGAAGTTCCACACACGAATAGCCTGGGCGCGTGTATTTCAGGGGTGCGCGGGATGTTCCACACGCGAATAGCCTGGGCGCCTGTTTTTCAGGGGTGCGCGGGAAGTCCCACACGCGATTACAGCAGGGTACGTGTATTTCAGGGGTGCGTGGGAATTTCCACACGCGAATAGCCTGGGCGCGTGTATTTCAGGGGTGCGCGGGAAGTCCCACACGCGATTACAGCAGGGTACGTGTATTTCAGGGGTGCACGGGAAGTTCCACACGCGAATAGCCTGGGCGCGTGTATTTCAGGGGTGCGCGGGAATTTCCACACGCGAATAGCCTGGGCGCGTGTATTTCAGGGGTGCACGGGAAGTCCCACACGCGATTACAGCAGGGTACGTGTATTTCAGGGGTGCGCGGGAATTTCCACACGCGAATAGCCTGGGGGCGTGTATTTCAGGGGTGCGCGGGAAGTCCCACACACGATTACAGCAGGGTACGTGTATTTCAGGGGTGTGCGGGAATTTCCACACGCGAATAGCCTGGGCGCATGTATTTCAGGGGTGCGCGGGAATTATCACACGCGATTTGGCTTGGTACGTGTATTACAGGGGTGCGTGGGAAGTTACACACGCGATTAGGCTGGGTGGGTCCTCACAGGTGTTCCCTGTACACCCTCCACGGCCCCTGCAGGCAGCCCACAAAACAGGGGACTACCCTGCACACCTGCTCATGTCTCCCACCACCCCCACCACCCACCATCCAGGGGCACCCTCCACCAGGCCCCCACTCATGTCTCCCACCCCACCACCCCCACCCCCCCAGTCACCAGGGGCAGCCTCCACCAGGCCCCCACTCATGTCTCCCACCACCCCCACCCTCCAGCAGTGCAGGGGCAGCCTCCACCAGGCCCCCACCCATGTCTCCCACCACCCCCACCCCCCAGCAGTGCAGGGGCAGCCTCCACCAGGCACCCACTCATGTCCCCTATCACCCCCACCCCCCGCCACCAGGGGCACCCTCCACCAGGCCCCCACTCATGTCTCCCACCACCCCCACCCCCCCAGGCAGCAGGGGCAGCCTCCACCAGGCCCCCACTCATGTCTCCCACCACCCCCACCCCCCAGCAGTGCAGGGGCAGCCTCCACCAGGCCCCCACCCATGTCTCCCACCACCCCCACCCCCCAGCAGTGCAGGGGCAGCCTCCACCAGGCCCCCACTCATGTCCCCTATCACCCCCACCCCCCCGCCACCAGGGGCACCCTCCACCAGGCCCCCACTCATGTCTCCCACCACCCCCACCCCCCAGCAGTGCAGGGGCACCCTCCACCAGGCCCACACTCATGTCCCCTATCACCCCCACCCCCCAGTCACCAGGGGCACCCTCCACCAGGCCCCCACTCATGTCTCCCACCACCCCCACCCCCCCAGTCACCAGGGGCACCCTCCACCAGGCCCCCACTCAGGTCCCCTATCACCCCCACCCCCCAGTCACCAGGGGCACCCTCCACCAGGCCCCCACTCATGTCTCCCACCACCCCCACCCCCCAGCAGTGCAGGGGCACCCTCCACCAGGCCCCCACTCATGTCCCCTATCACCCCCACCCCCCCAGTCACCTGGGGCACCCTCCACCAGGCCCCCACTCATGTCTCCCACCACCCCCACCCCCCCAGTCACCAGGGGCACCCTCCACCAGGCCCCCACTCATGTCTCCCACCACCCCCACCCCCCAGCAGTGCAGGGGCAGCCTCCACCAGGCCCCCACCCATGTCTCCCACCACCCCCACCCCCCAGCAGCGCAGGGGCAGCCTCCACCAGGCCCCCACTCATGTCCCCTATCACCCCCACCCCCCCGCCACCAGGGGCACCCTCCACCAGGCCCCCACTCATGTCTCCCACCAACCCCACCCCCCAGCAGTGCAGGGGCACCCTCCACCAGGCCCCCACTCATGTCCCCTATCACTCCCACCCCCACAGTCACCAGGGGCACCCTCCACCAGGCCCCCACTCATGTCTCCCACCACCCCCACCCCCCCAGTCACCAGGGGCACCCTCCACCAGGCCCCCACTCATGTCTCCCACCACCCCCACCCCCCAGCAGTGCAGGGGCAGCCTCCACCAGGCCCCCACTCATGTCCCCTATCACCCCCACCCCCCCGCCACCAGGGGCACCCTCCACCAGGCCCCCACTCATGTCTCCCACCACCCCCACCCCCCAGCAGTGCAGGGGCAGCCTCCACCAGGCCCCCACTCATGTCTCCCACCACCCCCACCCCACAGCAGTGCAGGGGCAGCCTCCACCAGGCCCCCACCCATGTCTCCCACCACCCCCACCCCCCAGCAGTGCAGGGGCAGCCTCCACCAGGCACCCACTCATGTCCCCTATCACCCCCACCCCCCCGCCACCAGGGGCACCCTCCACCAGGCCCCCACTCATGTCTCCCACCACCCCCACCCCCCAGCAGTGCAGGGGCACCCTCCACCAGGCCCCCACTCATGTCCCCTATCACCCCCACCCCCCAGTCACCAGGGGCACCCTCCACCAGGCCCCCACTCATGTCTCCCACCACCCCCACCCCCCCAGTCACCAGGGGCACCCTCCACCAGGCCCCCACTCATGTCCCCTATCACCCCCACCCCCCCAGTCACCAGGGGCACCCTCAACAAGGCCCCCACTCATTTCTCCCACCACCCCCACCCCCCAGCAGTGCAGGGGCACCCTCCACCAGGCCCCCACTCATGTCCCCTATCACCCCCACCCCCCCAGTCACCAGGGGCACCCTCCACCAGGCCCCCACTCATGTCTCGCCCCACCCCCACCCCCCAGTCACCAGGGGCAGCCTCCACCAGGCCCCCACCCATGTCCCCCTGCCCCCAGGTCCTGACGATACACAATCATGGCAGTAATGGGCAGCATACCCAGCACAAACACCCAGGCAAGGATTGCATCCACCCACATAGTGAATGCAATTACATGACACAACCCCAATGGCAAGTATGTAAATGAACACATGTCCGTCACACACACATACACAATGGCTGCAAGTGAATGTCGAAACCCATATCATGACATGTATGAAACCAAAGACAAAATAACACAAGTGGAAGTAAAAATAAAAAATGTTTTAAAGATTAAAAATAAGTAAACAAATCAAACATACAACTATGTGGATAACAAAATAAATGGTCCATGTTGGAGAACCAAAGTAAAAATCAAAAAACGAAAAAGGAATACAAAAACAAATGTTGACCAAAGCAATATCAAGTAGAAGCAAAAGAATGAAAAACCATTTCCACATGGTGAACACAATAATGAAAAAAAGAAAATGTTCCTTCAAAAAACAAACTAAATACAGGAATGTACCAGGGTCCATGAGCCCAACACCATAAAGGAAACCTACTACTACCTAATGAAAAAAATATATACAAAAAAGTGGCCATTGTCCGAGCGGTCCAAAATAATAAAAACAAATAAAGGAAACCTAACACTAACTAACTATATAACTATATACAAAGGCAGCGGGCAAGTCCTGCGGCTCACTTGTTGATGTTGCTGGCCAGGGCATCATCGAACTCCATGTCGATGTCCTGGAGGCGGGACTCTGTCCTGGCCCCGAGGTCTCGCAGGGATAACCCCATGTTCAGCTCAAACTCCCTGCGAGCTTCCTCGAGGCACTCAGCCCGCCTCAACGCCCGACGCATGGAGAACTCCGCCCTGACCATGGCGAGCCGCTCCTCTTCCGCCCGCTGCCGCTCCGCACCTATCCGCTGGACCAACTGCTCCCACACGGAAGACACCACCATCCCAGGGTTGCCCTGCCCTCCGGCCGATGCCTGCCCCTCTGATCTTGATGGCCCCGAGCCATGATGCCTCCCACGTCGAGCCCGCTGCTGCCTCCGACGCCACTGCCTCTGCCAGCACGACGGCATCCAGGCTGATGGAAACCACCGACGCCGTCGTGCACGTGCCCTGCCTGATGATGCTGTCACATCTTCCATCTGCTGGGGTCCAGTTGCTGTGTTGTCCACCCCTGCTGGACCTCCGACTCCCAACTGTGGCAGGGATGGGATCCCCACCGAGCTGGCTGCATTGGTCGGGGCAGGTCCACAGGGGGCCCTGGTGGCATCTGGGCTGGAAGACGGCAAGGAGAACGACTGGTGGATAGCCTGCACAGAGGAGGAGAGGGCCGCCACATTGGCCAACACATGCAGGAAACCCCCGAACATGGCCGATCCCAATTGGGCCACGTCGGCACGGTGCACTTCGTGATGACGTGCGTGCTCCTCCCGGGAAGCACGCACGGCATCACGAATCACAGCCGTGCGCATCGCAACCCCAATCAGGACCTTCTCCGCACGGCCAGGGGTTCCCACGTCCGCAGGTGGAGGGGAGTCAGGTGACATGGACATCCCCTCTACCTGCGGACGGGCCTGGGACGGGGCATCCCTGCTGGTGCATGGTGGTGCACTCACAGGGTCAGGGACAGCGACATGCACAGGCCCCTCCACTGTGACCTGTGCTGCCTCCTGCCCCTGGCCCTGGACTGCACCACTTGCACCAGCAGGGATGCCCCCACCAGGCCCCATGTGTGCCCCAGTGGCGGCCTCCTCCTCCTCTGTGCAAACCACCAACCTGGATGGCTCCTCACCGCCTCCCACCGTAGCAGGCCCCTGTGGGGGCTCACCCACCCCTTCCGCTGCAGCCGTGGGGGCATCCCCGCCGCCTTGCTCCACAGCGCCGTCTCCGCCCTCTTCTTCACTAGCCGCTGCGTAGAGGGAGACAAAGAACACAAGCATCAGGGCACTGTACAATGGTCCCCTAGACAGGAAGCAATAGCAGATGAGCACCACTGTCAAAGTACACTTCCATCATGTCCCTCCACAACACATGGGTCAGTCCAGCAAAACACACACAGTAACAGGCATGGTGCATGCCATGGACATTTCCATGCATGTCCAATAGACTCTTGAAACATTCAATGATATGTAACTCACATGCATCATGGCTCATGCCTATCACATGCACACACTTCACCTCAGTCACATCCATCTGGCCCCAAACACACCAAACACAGCGGATACAAGGGTAACTTGGCTGCTTCACTGAATCTGTGCATTGTCACACACATGTGTCATGCATCCATGGCATGCACAAGTCACAGACACGCAGGTCAGGCACACAGACATGGCTACCATATATGTACCTGGCATCAGCACCCATCCCTCACCCCCACCCATGTCCAGGTACAGAGACTGGCATGCTCTCATGTTCAAAATCTGCATAGGGCTCCCCATGCGGCATTTGAACACATGCAACAACCATGTGGGTCACACATCACTGGTCGCACATGCATTACCATGATGTCCCTGCACACATACATGCATACATGGCCTATGGCACACATACAGGCAAGTATCATAGAACCAGCACACCGCAACATGCCCTGTCTCACACAGTAATGCTTGGACACTTACCGCTCAACTCCAGACGGGCCTCCCTCTCAAGGATCTGGGCGTGGAGCGCTGGGCATACGCGTTCCAGGTCCCTCATCTGGATGGAACTCATGCGGCCCCGGCCCCCCTCCACGAGGCGCCGGGCCTTCACAAGGGTCCTGAACCTCAAGTCCTCCCAGCGCTTCTTGATCTTCAGGACGTCGCGGGTTGCCACCCCCTCCGCGTTGATGGCAACCACACAGTCGGCCCAGATCCTCTGCCGTCCTTCCTTGCTGGCGCGGGACGATCCAAAGAGGGCATCATACTGCCCCAGGACATGCTCCACCAGGACACCAACTTCGGTGGCAGTGAAGCTGGTGCCCCTCTGCCCCTCTGGCCTGGGGTTGCCACTGGTGCCAGATGTGGAAGTGCCCGACATGGCAACCCCAGAGGCAGGTGTGGGTGGGCAACTGGGTCCTGGGGCTGGGCTGTGGAGCGATGTAATCCCAGTCGGGAGTCTTCAGTTCCAGCAGGGGTGGACACAGCAACTGGACCCCTGCAGATGGCTGATGTGCAGGCACCAAATGGCAGGGCACGGTGGCAGCAGGCAGGCAGGCAGGCAGGCAGCAGCAGATGGCACGTGGGAGGCTGCTCGGGGCACTGGGAGGCAGTAACTCGGCCTTCTGGGCAGGAGCGTGGTCTTCCGTGTGTTTTCGCGTGGCCAGCTTGATACGGAGTGATTTGGCACGTGAAAATCCTGCACGTCAGCGTGAAATCCGAGGAAAGGCCCTTAGCGCGTAAGCGCGTCAGCACGCATACGCGATTCTATTGGACCAGAGTCCCTCAGCGCGTAAGCGCGTCTGTGACGTGACCCGCACGGGTGTTCCCCACTCAGCACGTGATGACGGGTCACACGTGGAAATACTGCACGTCAGAGTGTCATCGCGTGTAATTGGACAAAAGTGCGCGTACACGCGATTGGCCTATGTACGTGTATTTAATGGGTGCGCGGGCACTTACACACGCAAGTACGTCAGCGAACCTGTATCCCGTGGTGCGTGTGAATTTCCACACGCTATTGGACTGGGAACTGGATTCCAGGGGTGCGCGGGTCACACGCTGTATCCCGTGTTGCGTGTGAATTTCCACACGCTATTGGACTGGGAACTGGATTCCAGGGGTGCGCGGGTCACACGCTGTATCCCGTGGTGCGTGTGAATTTCCACACGCTATTGGACTGGGAACTGGATTCCAGGGGTGCGCGGGTCACATGCTGTATCCCGTGGTGCGTGTGAATTTCCACACGCTATTGGACTGGGAACTGGATTCCAGGGGTGCGCGGGTCACACGCTCGCCTAGAACACGCGCAAAGCATAAATTTGCGCACTTTAACAATAACAAGCTCAGACGCCAGGATGAACATACCGTTCCTAGCAGCAGTGGCAGTGGGCTACCAAAGGAGGAGGAGGAGGATAGTCAGGGCCAGAATATTCACACCCAGAACCAGCCTTTTCGGGATGATTGATGACCAGGTGTATGGGAGGTACAGGTTTCCACCACACATTATACTGGACCTGGTGAGTGAGTGGGAGGATGACCTCACATCACCCACCCTGTGCTCCCAAGCACTCAGCCCCCTGGAGAAGGTCCTCAATGTACTGCACTTCTTAGCCACTGGATCATTTCAGCGGACAAGTGCCATAGTGGGTGGGGTGTCACAGGCCACCCAGTCACGCTGCCTACACCAGGTCTTGAACATCATGACTGCACGCCCATCAGTCCGCAGGCACATATACCTGCCCAGAACACCTGCAGAAAGGCATGCTGCCGCCCTGGATTTTTACGGTGTGGCACGATTCCCCAAAGTGCTAGGTGCCATCGACTGCACCCATGTGGCTCTACGTCCCCCCAGGGCATCTGAGCACATCTATAGGAACCGCAAGCACTGGCATTCCATCAACGTGCAGGTAGCATGTAATGCCAAGGGAATCATCACCTCAGTATATGCCAACTATCCCGGCTCCACCCACGACAGCTTCATTTACCGAATGTCCAGCCTAAGCCGGGACCTAGAAGCTGGGCGGCATGGCGATACATGGCTGCTTGGTGAGTATGTATGCCACTGCACATGCATGCATGTTGGATACTGAGCAAGGTCACAACCCCACCAATGATACCAATCACCACCTCCACAGGGGACAGTGCCTACCCTCTCAGCCCCCACATGATGACGCCAATTCGGAACCCCACCACGCCACCTGAGGTAAGATATAACACAGCCCACATTACGACCCGGGGCATAGTGGAGCGCACATTCGGAGTGCTAAAGTCACGCTTTCGCTCCCTTGACCGTTCTGGCGGGCAGCTGTTATACGCTCCCCCAGTAGTGTGCAGGATCATAGTGGCAGCATGTGTCCTGCACAACGTTGCAACACGCCGGGGCCTGGCCGTGGACATGGTGGTGGCCCCACATCCCCAACCACATGCACAGCCGCTGCGCATGGGAGGGGAAAGGGCACGGGGGGAGGCAGCCCGTACACAGCTAGTGGCTAATTACTTCACATAGAAATCACACCCCTGTGGAGTGCACACTGCCCTGGCACATTCCATCTGACAAACAATGATGACTCAACCTGACACTGATCCGGAATGTCTGGAGAATGAACCGTGAATACCATATCAGCCTGAGATTGTTCACCTGGAAGTGTCACAATGTGTGCATCCCTACCCACACAGACACCACCAATGCAGTTTTGTGAAGTTACACATTCAAGCAGCTAAAATGGTTACCCACTTGCAAAATGCAACAACAGGACAGTGCCATGTCAGCCAACCCAACCCCAGCACCGCCACATGACACACCGTGCCATGTCATGCTAATTGCAGGTAAACAAAGTAATCCCCACAACATGACACTAGTCTCACTATGTACAGTGTCCCTATTAGAAACCTGCAACACCTGAAATGCTCACAGCAATGCCGGACCAACAACATACTTGAGCTCGTAGTACCATTAACATGACATCACAAATGTTACATATTAGTAGTCTCACCACCTGGAAATGCCTGCACTCCCACCACTACCAACTGTGCAGTGTTGGCGCCATGTAGAGTTGTAGGTGCACTGCTGCCAACATGGACCCCATCTCCAGACTAGAGGTCCTTGTGTAGACATGAGGAAGGGACCTGCAAATTGGGAGGTAGACACAGAAGATGAGTTACACATCAATGCAACATGCAGTGTACAACACAACAGCAATATGCACTAGGAATGTATACACAGTATTGACTACAGACTGCCCACACAGCTCATGGGAGTCCAACGTCACTGTGTAATTCACTGTCACTTGGGCACACCCTTTGCAAGCCCATGGAAACGGGAAGCAGGAGGGGTGTGTGTGACTCAAACCCAAGCATCTGAACCAAATACATTACAAGCCTGCATGTGCCCAGCCACAATGCAGCGTATGCCCACAGGAACCACGGAAGCCAACAAATCGTCCCAAAAAAATAGGGAATAAAAGAAATAACAATAAAAATAAAAATAAGAAACAATCAAAAATGGCCATTGATGGGCCCGGGGGGGTTGGGGAGGCCACCCAGGAGGTCCGAGGACAGGATGCACACCAGAACCCACCTGCGTGGATCCTGGGAAAATTAAACACCTCCATGGGCTCATGGCCCACACGGCTACCCTGTTGTGGGAGTATCACTGCTGTCGCTATTATCACCCTGTGCAGCTGCATCCGGAGGTGGTTGCACTATGGGAGGCAGCCCACGCAAGGCCCTAGTCTGCTCCTCCATGGCTGCAAGCATGCGGGTGTGGTAGGTCTGGTTCTGGAGGATGAGTGTGCGGAGGTCCCCATGCAACAACTCACGGGATGCCCGGACCTCCGCCCTCGTTGCCTGCATCTCAGCTGAGAGCGTACGGGTGAGACGCTCCAGCTGCTGTTCTGTCCTTTGGTGTGTTGAAGCCTCAAGCTCAACAAGAGTCGTCCTGAGGTGAAGGAGCTCCTGCCGCAGGGCTTCCCTGTGGCCCTGGGACTCAATGGAGATGACCTCCTGCAGAGTCGCCAGTGCTGCCCGCCTGTCCCTGTTGGACCCCAACATGTCCTCCCTGTGTGACTGGCAGATGGAGTCGGTTGCCTGCTCTAGTCGCTCCATCAGCCTTTCCGGGGGGACAATGGAAGTGGCCACCCTATCCATGGCCTGAGCCATCATCTCGGATGATGCAGCCTGTTGGGTTGCCATACCGTAAATGGATTGCTCCCATGCGGTATTGCCGGGTGGCGTACGGCCACCACGTCGGCGGGCACCACACCTGTCTGGGGCAAGGCGAACTGCGCCTTGCTGTGCCGGCACTGCCTGAGGCTGCAGGACTGCATTCCCCCTCTGATCTGCTGGCCCAGGAACAGGATCAGATGTCGCGGAGTGTGACCCTGCATCCGTAACCACCGAAGGCGTAGCTGCCAACACTGACATCCCCATGGAGGGTTCTGACCCTGGTGCAGGTGGGTGAGACAGAACAGAATCCCTCCCTGGAACACTCACCTGCGACGGCACGTAGGTCTCATCCGAATCAACACCTGAGTACAGCTCGGGGGAGGTGCAGCCAGAGACACCCCTTTGAGGCACGACCTGCAGCACTTGTGGGTTCTCCCCCACCACCACACCACGTCCCTCACTGGTGGTTGGTCGGCCCTCGGACCCCTCCTGGGTCTGCACCATCTCCACAACCCCAGCAGTATCAGGTGCGTCTTCCCCTGCAAAGACATGAAAACAAAGAAATGGAAACAGGCATTAGCACCATGGCACACAATGAGGGCTGAGAAGCAAGAGAACCAGTACTTGATTGACACATGTCCCACATGACTAAAACCCTCCCATGCATGCACCCTCACTGCGTATGAAGTGCAGGCAAATGGCACACACTGATGACACCAAGATGGAAAATGAACACATTTTCTGCATGCTGCCTGGCAGTGGCATCACACATTGGCCTGTGATTGCCAGGTGAAACACACATGCCATCACACAGATGGCATGTACCATTGCTATTGAGTGAAGATGGAGAGGAGGGCAGCACCTATTCATTCAGTCCAGTTCCCGCATGTAATTGCTTTTCTAATTCTAACAGGTCAGATTTTTCACCTGGAGCTGCCAGTCTGAAATGGTCCAATTGCACAGGGACATGTGTGTACAAATGATATCCAGGTAACAAAGTCACTCCACTTCACCATTGCCATGTCAGACATGTGACTAGTGGACAGCGACATGGCTAGTAAAAGTGGGGGAATGCAAACAATCTGACTGAATGAACAGTGAAAAATAAGCAACAAAGTTGTGGCAAGGTGACACTTCAAGGGCAACTGGCGTGCAGTTGGGCTAGATGTCTACTGTTGGCAGAAGGGATACTGCTATGGCCAAATGCAGCTGCGCAGGAAGTATTGCATGAAGCACATGGCTGACCCATACGACTCAGGCGCACACACTCTCACCTGGCACACACACAGAAGCCCTCACACACACACCATGCACATGGATGACACACACATGCATGTGCACTCACCGGACAATGCCTCGTAATCAGCCAGATCTCCCACGCCTTGGATCTGTTCCTCCGTGACGTAGGTCCCAGCGACTGACTCATGTGGAGTGAGTTCCATGTCTACTACTGGAGACCCACCTCCAGTCACTAGAGTTGCGGCATGACTTGAGGCCAGCTTACTCTTTGCCCTGCGCTTTAGGTCATTCCAGCGCTTATAGCAATCATTGGCTGTGCGCCTCACGATTCCAAGGGCACTTACGATGTCCGCAACGGTCTGCCAGTGTGCCTGGCGTTGTGCAGGTGTGGTCTTGGATCCTGCAACAATGACCATCTCGTTGTCATGTCCGGACACATACTCGACAAGTGCATTCAGTTCGTCATCCGTGAAGCTGGGCTTCCTGGACGGGCCGGACTGTGTAGCCGTGTCTGGGGCATCAGCCTGTGCCGGACGAGCACTCTTCCTCTTCCGCTTGGAAGGTGGTGGTGATCCTGAGTGTCCTGCGCCGCTCTGGATACTAGGGGCAGGAGCCCTGGTGGACTCTGTATCAGGAGTGTGGGATTGCACACTCAGCATGGGAGTTGGTGCAGGCATTGGCTCTAGTGTGATGGTGTCAGGGGGAATGTCAGCAGCATGGACTAGGACCGACACTGTCCTGGCTGGGTGTGTGAGGGCTGGGGTGGATGGAGCCGCAGCTGCCCCTGCAGCCTCTCCGCCCTGCCTCCTTGGTGCAGCAGATGACCTTGCTGCCCCAGATCCACGTGGCATGATGGCATCAACGTGCACCAGCGCACGTGTCATAGCCCTGCTGACCTGGAAGTCAGCCATGGAGTCAGCCAGGTCTGGTGCCACAATGGGCTGGTCCAACAAGGGCTGAGCATGGATGGTGTCAGCCACATCAGCCTTAACGGGAGGGGGGGAGGGGGGGATTATGGGTGCCCGTGACTGGTCCTCCACACATGGGGGGACAGGCTCACCCTGCAAGTTACGACCACGTCCCCTACCGGATCCACCACGGCCACCACTTGTGGCTCTTCCACCTTTGCCACCCTTACGGAATCCTCGCCTCCCAGCCATGGCACTGATGTTAATGTGCGTATGGGAGTGGATGTAGACTATTGTCCTGGGCAATTGGGGGTCAAAGGGGTTGGGTACCAGATGGTAATTGTACCCTAGTGCTCTAGCAAGGCTGATTGTAACCCCTGGGGAAAGATGACGGGTCACGCAACGCACAGGAGGCCCAAAAAAGGGAGATGACGTGCACGCAATCCCTCCTAGACCACGTGTGCAGAAAGAAAAACCTGCACTACGCTGTGGCACCCAGTAACACAAGAATTAACGTATGCGTGTCACACGCAGCCTAGAATGACCTCTGAAGGGGTAGGCTACACACGGGGCAAGCACAGATGTTAGATACGTGCGTGACTCACCGTCTGCCTGGTAAACGAGCGTGTAAAAGGAGCACGTTTGGTTGGCAACACCCCCGCCAAAAGAAGATTTGTACGCTGTCTGAGGAGACAGGACAACAGTAGAAGGGAACACTGTTTGAGGGAACAGGCCCAGGTAAACCAGTAAAAGAGAAAAAAGAGAAAAAGCTGTCAGAGGTAACAGGGAATATGAACTTGAAACGCCGTGAAGTAAATCGCGTGTGAAACGACAAGAAGTACAGAATTCACCCACTCGCTCTCCACGAAAAGCACGTACAAGGAAAACGTGTTCTACACGTACCTTTTATACAGGCCCACACGTCCAGCGTCACTTACGCGGCGTGTACGCGCTAGGGCCATTTCCACCAATTACATGCTTTGTCACTTCTGCGTGTAGGGCCATTTCCACCAATTACACGCTTTGTCACTTCTGCGTGTAGGGCCATTTCCACCAATCACACGCTTTGTCACTTCTGCGTGTAGGGCCATTTCCACCAATCACACGCGATTACACTCTGACGTGCAGTCTTTCCACGTGTGCTCTGTCATCACGTGCTGTGTGGGAAACACCTGTGCGGGTCACGTCACAGACGCGCTTACGCGCTGAGGGCCTTTCCTCAGTTTTCACGCTGACGTGCAGGATTTTCACGTGCCAAATCACTCCGTACCAAGCTGGCCACGCGTACGCACACGAATACCACGCTCCTGCCCGGAAGGCCGAACTACTGCCCCCCAGAGCCCGAGCACGCTCCCACCTGCTGCTGCCTGACTGCCTGCTGCCCCTGCACTGCTGGGGGGTGGGGGTGGTGGGTGACATGGATGGGTGCCTGGTGGAGGCTGCCCCTGCACTGCTGGGGGGTGGGGGTGGTGGGTGACATGGGTGGGTGCCTGGTGGAGGCTGCCCCTGCACTGCTGGGGGGTGGGGGTGGTGGGAGACATGAGTGGGGGCCTGGTGGAGGGTGCCCCTGGTGGCGGGGGGGTGGGGGTGATAGGGGACATGAGTGGGTGCCTGGTGGAGGCTGCCCCTGGTGACTGGGGGGGTGGGGGTGGTGGGAGACATGAGTGGGGGCCTGGTGGAGGGTGCCCCTGGTGACTGGGGGGGTGGGGGTGATAGGGGACATGAGTGGGTGCCTGGTGGAGGCTGCCCCTGGTGACTGGGGGGGTGGGGGTGGTGGGAGACATGGGTGGGGGCCTGGTGGAGGGTGCCCCTGGTGACTGGGGGGTGGGGGTGGTGGGTGACATGGGTTGGGGCCTGCTGGCAGGTGCCCCACAGTGCTGGGGGGTGGGGGTGGTGGGAGACATGAGTCGGGCATGAGTGGGGGCCTGGTGGAGGCTGCCCCCGGTGGCTGGGGGGTGGGGGTGGTGGGAGACATGAGTGGGGGCCTGGTGGAGGCTGCCCCTGCACTGCTGGGGGGTGGGGGTGCTAGGGGACATGAGTGTGGGCCTGGTGGAGGATGCCCCTGCACTGCTGGGGGGTGGGGGTGGTGGGTGACATGGGTTGGGGCCTGCTGGCAGGTGCCCCACAGTGCTGGGGGGTGGGGGTGGTGGGAGACATGAGTCGGGCATGAGTGGGGGCCTGGTGGAGGCTGCCCCTGGTGACTGGGGGGGTGGGGGTGGTGGGAGACATGAGTGGGGGCCTGGTGGAGGGTGCCCCTGGTGACTGGGGGGGTGGGGGTGATAGGGGACATGAGTGGGTGCCTGGTGGAGGCTGCCCCTGCACTGCTGGGGGGTGGGGGTGATAGGGGACATGAGTGGGGGCCTGGTGGAGGCTGCCCCTGCACTGCTGGGGGGTGGGGGGAGACATGAGTGGGGGCCTGGTGGAGGGTGCCCCTGGTGGCAGGGGGTGGGGTGGATGGGGACATGAGTGGGTGCCTGGTGGAGGCTGCCCCTGGCGACTGGGGGGGTGGGGGTGGTGGGAGACATGAGTGGGGGCCTGGTGGAGGGTGCCCCTGGTGACTGGGGGGGTGGGGGTGATAGGGGACATGAGTGGGTGCCTGGTGGAGGCTGCCCCTGCACTGCTGGGGGGTGGGGGTGGTGGGTGACATGGGTGGGTGCCTGGTGGAGGCTGCCCCTGCACTGCTGGGGGGTGGGGGTGGTGGGAGACATGAGTGGGGGCCTGGTGGAGGGTGCCCCTGGTGGCGGGGGGGTGGGGGTGATAGCGGACATGAGTGGGTGCCTGGTGGAGGCTGCCCCTGGTGACTGGGGGGGTGGGGGTGGTGGGAGACATGAGTGGGGGCCTGGTGGAGGGTGCCCCTGGTGACTGGGGGGGTGGGGGTGATAGGGGACATGAGTGGGTGCCTGGTGGAGGCTGCCCCTGGTGACTGGGGGGGTGGGGGTGGTGGGAGACATGAGTGGGGGCCTGGTGGAGGGTGCCCCTGGTGACTGGGGGGGTGGGGGTGATAGGGGACATGAGTGGGTGCCTGGTGGAGGCTGCCCCTGCACTGCTGGGGGGTGGGGGTGGTGGGAGACATGAGTGGGGGCCTGGCGGAGGGTGCCCCTGGTGACTGGGGGGGTGGGGATGATAGGGGACATGAGTGGGGGCCTGGTGGGGGCTGCCCCTGCACTGCTGGGGGTGGGGGTGGTGGGAGACATGAGTGGGGGCCTGGTGGAGGGTGCCCCTGGTGACTGGGGGGGTGGGGGTGATAGGGGACATGAGTGGGGGCCTGGTGGGGGCTGCCCCTGCACTGCTGGGGGGTGGGGGTGGTGGGAGACATGAGCAGGTGTGCAGGGTAGTCCCCTGTTTTGTGGGCTGCCTGCAGGGGCCGTGGAGGGTGTACAGGGAACACCTGTGAGGACCCACCCAGCCTAATCGCGTGTGTAACTTCCCACGCACCCCTGTAATACACGTACCAAGCCAAATCGTGTGTGAGAATTCCCGCGCACCCCTGAAATACACGTACCCTGCTGAAATCGCGTGTAAAACTTCCCGCGCACCCCTGAAATGCATGCGCCCAGGCTATTCGCGTGTGGAACTTCCCGCGCACCCCTGAAATACACGCGCCCAGGCTATTCGCGTGTGGAACTTCCCGCGCACCCCTGAAATACACGCGCCCAGGCTATTCGCGTGTGGAACTTCCCGCGCACCCCTGAAATACACGCGCCCAGGCTATTCGCGTGTGGAACTTCCCGCGCACCCCTGAAATACACGCGCCCAGGCTATTCGCGAGTGGAACTTCCCGCGCACCCCTGGAATACACGTAGCACGCTGGGAGACATGAGTGGGGGCCTGGTGGAGGCTGCCCCTGCACTGCTGGGGGGTGGGGGTGATAGGGGACATGAGTGTGGGCCTGGTGGAGGATGCCCCTGCACTGCTGGGGGGTGGGGGTGGTGGGTGACATGGGTTGGGGCCTGCTGGCAGGTGCCCCACAGTGCTGGGGGGTGGGGGTGGTGGGAGACATGAGTCGGGCATGAGTGGGGGCCTGGTGGAGGCTGCCCCTGGTGACTGGGGGGGTGGGGGTGGTGGGAGACATGAGTGGGGTCCTGGTGGAGGGTGCCCCTGGTGACTGGGGGGGTGGGGGTGATAGGGGACATGAGTGGGTGCCTGGTGGAGGCTGCCCCTGCACTGCTGGGGGGTGGGGGTGGTGGGAGACATGAGTGGGGGCCTGGTGGAGGGTGCCCCTGGTGACTGGGGGGGTGGGGGTGGTGGGAGACATGGGTGGGGGCCTGGTGGAGGGTGCCCCTGGTGACTGGGGGGGTGGGGGTGGTGGGTGACATGGGTTGGGGCCTGCTGGCAGGTGCCCCACAGTGCTGGGGGGTGGGGGTGGTGGGAGACATGAGTCGGGCATGAGTGGGGGCCTGGTGGAGGCTGCCCCTGGTGGCTGGGGGGTGGGGGTGGTGGGAGACATGAGTGGGGGCCTGGTGGAGGCTGCCCCTGCACTGCTGGGGGGTGGGGGTGGTAGGAGACATGGGTGGGGGCCTGGTGGTGGGTGCCCCTGGTGGCTGGGGGGTGGGGGTGCAGGGGGACATGAGCAGGTGTGCAGGGTAGTCCCCTGTTTTGTGGGCTGCCTGCAGGGGCCGTGGAGGGTGTACAGGGAACACCTGTGAGGACCCACCCAGCCTAATCGCGTGTGATAATTCCCACGCACCCCTGTAATACACGTACCCAGCAAAATGGCGTGTGATAATTCCCACGCAACCCTGTAATTCACGTACCCTGCCAAATCACGTGTGATAATTCCCGCGTACCCCTGTATTACACGTGCCCTGGCTAATCGCATGTAAGACTTCCCGCGTACCCCTGTAATACACGTTCCCTGGACAATCGCATGTTGAACTTCCCGCGTACCCCTGTAATACACGTTCCCTGGACAATCGTGTGTTGAACTTCCCGCGTACCCCTGTAATACACGTTCCCTGGACAATCGCGTGTTGAACTTCCCGCGTACCCCTGTAATACACGTTCCCTGGACTATCGCGTGTTGAACTTCCCGCGCACCCCTGAAATACACGTACCCTGGCACCCTGGCTAATCGCGTGTATAACTTCACGCGTACCCCTGATATGCACGTTACCCGCTTTGCGTTCCTTGTTTGGCAGCCCTGTAAACTGGTCCAGGGTTAGCGCAGTCCTTTGCGATGATTTAGCGATTTTGATGGCTTTTCCTTGCGCGAGGGCGTTCTTGGGGGCGTTACTGACGCTGCTGCAGGGTCGCTGTGATACTCTGCGCCACGGCTGGTTTGGGAGCCTAAAATCCATGAATACGCTGTGCGCGGAAATCGGTTTTAGCGCACGTGCCTGGCGCAGACAATCGCACGCGGACACTCTGCGCCAGCCGCTTGCGACACTTTTCTGCGAAATTCTATGAATTACCCTGTTTGTATTTCAATGTTTCTTGCACAATCATTTTTCCAAAGTAGCCCAACAAGGAATTCCCTTTGCTCATTAATAGGTTTAAGTACAACATACACCGGCTTATCTTTTGCAGTGTTGCTAATGATAGCATTCACAGCTCTAATCATATGGCCTCAACCGGAAAACCCTTACAGAGCCCCAATGCTAAGCGCCCGATTTTTCCTTTCAACGCTTTTAACTATAAGACCTTCTTAACTGTATAGACGTACAATATCCGATGACTGTAGAGGTCTTGTACATGTTCAGTAGGCCTTTTACTGAACAACCACATGCAGAAAAATTAAACTTCACTATTACTGTAAATTCCCCCATGTTTTGATGGACACACAGGGACTCATTACGAGGACGGCGGTAACCCGGCGATGCTACCGATGGCTTGCTGCTACCATTGTAACACCAAATCTGCATTATAAGTCCCAGCAGCCAGGGATATCAGGCAAAGGATACGGGAAGTCCCCATTCCCGTGGAGTCCCATAGGACTCAGCAATGGGTTCATAGATGCACCAGCACTGTTGTTAACGGTGCTGGTGCTTACGTCACAACTCTGCCGTCCGGGCCCATTGTGATGGGCAGGTCAGACCTGCCGTGCGCAATGGTGCGACCGGAACACTTATTTCTGCACCGCCACACCTAGAATGAGGCCTATAGTCTTTTACTCTGGGCTTGAGCTTTAATGTGCAAATAGTGGCTCCAAGGTATGGTCAATGCAATCTCAGTTTTTTTCCTGCAATATGCCACATGAATGTAATGTTTTGAAATGTTTTGCTACAGACCAGAATCTTTGATTATAGTGGTTTATTTTCTAATTATTGGTCTTAGCATATGATGTCAAAGTGTTTCGAGAGTGCTGCAGACGGTTCATGTCTATAATAACCAGATTGTCTGCATATGCTAACCAGGGTATTGTATGACCATCAATGCTAGGTGGAAAGGATTTTACTTGAGCTAGGTGCACCTGAAAATATGAGGTATATACATACATTGTATACTATAGGTGCCAGTACACAGCTTTGTTTTAATCCTGAGGTTTTCCACTATTCAGTCTTTTCTTGATCGTAGTGTCAGTATATCATTGATGGATAATACGGATGAATGGTAGTGTGATACCACAATCAGGCAATTTTTTTCCATAGACGTTGTCGATCTATGCTGTCAAAATTGGCAGCGAAGTCGACAAATCCCATGTGCATATGTCCCGGAAGGCTACCTATTTTGCGGTTAATTAGATATTGTATCGTACATAACTAATGTGTAGCGTTCATTTCGGGTCGAAATCCTGTTTGTTGGGTGGGCAAGAGATTATTTCCTAATGTCTTTTAGTATACTAGCAACGGTCTTACTAAGATATGTAGCATTGAAAGAAGTATGTAATAAGTGAAATCCATTCTTAGACCTTTTTCTAAATACTGGCACTAATTTGTATTTTTTCCATGGGTCCAGGATCCATAGGTCGTGAAATATTTGTTGTAATATGTTGATTAATAATTTGGACCACAACCCTTTTCAATGTAATGTCAGTAAAGGCAAAGTTTTTTTTCCATATACTAACCCAGCCACACCCAAGATTTAACCTCTTTTACTTTTATGGTTTAATTATTTCAGAATCATTTTCACTTCCAAGGTGGAACTCAGATTCTGAGGAAAGTTGTAGTTTCCATTTGGGATTTTGAGACCAGTATTCTATGTGAGTTAGGCAAGAAGCCCAAGTCCGAAAGATTACCCTTTGCTAGTGTATCAGGGATGAGTATAGGGATTGTAGTGTAGGTGTAAAGTGGTCAGACTTATTTTAATCAAGGATAAAACTGGCTACATGATTTCTGACTAAATAAGCACTCTGCACTGACATTTGTGTGCCAACTGCAGTCACAAATTTCAATACATCAAAGACTTGCCCCTTCATCCTTCATAAAGTGAGTCCCTTAAGGGTCCTTCTTCTCTTTCTGATTAACAAAGCTGTGCAATTTAATGGTGCAGGTGGCTATGCACAGAGGACGATCACCTAGTCTTTGGATAATCTCTCAAAACATGACATATGATAAAAATGTATTCAATTAAAAACATATAGTAAAACACATGTAAGACCAAATGTCTTTGGAAGTTTTTTTGAGGGTTTTTTGGAACTGTTGAAAATAAGTTAACTTTTTAAGGTGTATGTGCACTTGCTGCAAGCCTTGTGTTGCCTTAAACCTAGTCTGAATTTGCATAATGTCACCTTTTTAATATTTATTTTATTCATTGAATAATTATAAGGCACAATATAGAGCAAAAAGTGTTTCCAAGCGCCACAAGGCGAAAAAAGGAGAGGGAACAGGGGATAATAAATAATGGTCCTACTTGGCCTTGTGACATTCGGATTGTGCAAGTGCAGTAAGGGGCAGGGAGGGTAGTGATGGTCAGGGAAGGGACATAAGTGCAGGGGCATAAATGAAGTGGGTGATAAGGAGGAAGGGCCAAGGGGCTAGGCAAGTGCTAGGGAGATCTAGGGGGGTGGAGGGATAAGTGCAAAGGGATGACAGGGTGGGCCACCGTCTAAGTGCAAGGAGAGGGGTGTACCGCCAACTAAGTGGGAAGAACAGTGGGTGGATCAGACTCAGGAGGGATGCTTGTCCCACCAGACTAGTCAGGGAGGGTGCCCGGAGGGGCAGTGCTTGCTAGGGGTTTGGTGGTAGACTGGTTAGGGAGGTCCTGGTACTCTGTGAGACTCATTAGTGACCAGGCCACCAGTCGGTAGCGGCAGGTGGGGCTGTTAGCAAGGGACGGGGAAAGGGAAGGAGGTAGAGAAGGGCAGCGTCTTGAGAAGCTTCAGGAACTTACAAAGGTCTGGCTGAAGTCTGAGAGGGGCAGGGATGCCATTCCAGAGGGAGGCACCTGCCGAAGAGCTTGGAAAAGCATCTGGTCTGCAGAGACTTAGAGCTAGAGGATCGAAGGGCTCCAGCAGTGAGATATTTGGGGAGAGTTGGATGTAGCGGGGTCCCAGGCCCCAGAAGGCGTTGTGGATGATGCAGAGGGTCTTGCATTTGATCCTTGTAGCCACCAGGAGCCAACTGAGAGATTTAAGGGTTGTAGAGATGTGGTCCCTGGACTTGAGGCCAAGGATAAATTTAGCAGTCCTAATCTGAATTAGTTGAAGAGGGTGAAGAGAGGAAAGAGGCAGATTGAGGAAGAGGCTATTGCAGTAGCCAAGCCTAGAGAGGACAAGAGCTCTGGAGACATTGAGATTCTGGGGGAAGGTAAGGAAAGGGGGAATGCTTCTGAGGAGGTGAAGCTGAATGTGGGCTTGCTTGGCAAGGTCAGTGATGTGATGGATGAAGGTGAGAGAGGAGTCAAAGATGACACCAAGGTTTTCTGTCTCATAGGATGGTGAGGGGAGGGGATCTAAGGAGATCCCTTAAACCAGCTTTGCCTGTTGACCTTCACTGGATTGTAGCCCTCCATCCAACTCATCTGCCTAGTTCTATTTGTGCACCCTGGTTGCCCCCCTCCTAATATTTATTTCTAGAGACCCCACTGCGAGGGTGTGTCCTGTCAGCGAATATACCTCCTCATGTCTTTCCTTGCTTCATTTAATGCAAGTGATCAAAGTGAGCAGTAACGGTCCGGAACCGAATTCTACTACTTGTATCTTTTGCTGTTAACAGTGCCACTACTTTTTACAAATATATTTACCATTCCGGAACAGTACATTGGAAGTTAAAGCATACCTCTTAACTTTACTATCTTTCCGCAGTTGCAGCTAAAATGAAATCTGACCGTACATTTTTGAAGCCCAAGTGGCATTGCCTGGATGGATTCTAGCTGCTTTCATCTTAACCAGGGAAAGATCGGAGAGGTCCTGATCACACGAAGAAGGAATCTCTCTATACACTCCATCTACCGTGATTTTTGGAAAACCTTTCACATTGTTAGCTCAGGTAAAATGCTAAAACAATATCGTTTCTAAAGGTCCATGCCATTCACATGGGATAACTTTTAATATCAGGTGGCTATGGAGGGTTTGTCTATTCATGTCCCTGGGCACGTGTAAAGCTGTAGTAGGATCTGTGGCCACTTGGACCATTGCAATGCACTCCTGGAAGCTAGTTCAATCAAACTTATTAGAAGACTACAGATGGCTCATAATTGATTGGTTTCTGGATGTAGGATAAGTGTCATGTGCAAGTTGTTTACAGGAACCGTGTGTGGCTTCCAGTAGAGGAGAGAATTCAGTTCAAAATTCTTTCTATGCTTTTCAAATGCATCCATATCATCGCACAGTGTATCCCGGTAGAGAACCTGTGGTCTTTGGAGGATCACAGACTATTCATACCTAATACTCTGTCAAGCCAGAGGAGGTCAGACGTGCATTCTTGGGACACAGGATTTTGAGTAAATTAGCAAATTCTGTTTATGACAATGCAAGCTTTTTCGAGTTCCATGTCCCTGTGGAAACGGCATCCGGTCAGATACACCTTAGTTATAAGTTCTAGTGGAAATGCAATCAGTGAGTCTATGCAATATATAAATGATCCCACTGAGTAAAAATAAAAAATAAAAGCAAAACAGGGGCACCGCCTTCTTTTGCCCGTCCACCCACTTGCCTGTCAACCTGCCCCGGCCGCAACACATTGCTGCATCTTGTGATATGCTCCCGTCTACCACGCCGCCCGCCGAGGTCACTGTTCCACTACTTTTTTCCTCAGACTTCTACCACTGGTCTAACGTAAATTCCTATATACAAAACTCAAGAGATTTTAAGGAGGTAAATGCCAACTTTAACGTTGCTATCCAATGGTCCGCTTTAAGGAATGTACAGGAAAACACAGTGCCTACAATTAAATGCACCACGTGCAATGCTGTATGCATTATCTGTGAGCTCATCACTGAACTGTTTACTTAAATGCTGCTTTAAATACTGCTGTAACTTGGTTTAGCGTGTTTTGTGCCACTGGCTTCAAAGCAATAAAAGAACGCTGCATTGCTTGTTCTTTTTCTCCCTGCCGTGCTTATATAATTTTCTCTAGGCTTTCGTGAGAGGAAACAGGTGTGGTCGTGGCAGAGCCGGAAGAGTTTTTCACATGCTCGCGGTGAGGGTTTGTTGTTCACACACACACACAGGCTAATAACCTGCCCTTGTCATTTTATAGAAAGAACACCGAGGAATGGCATTTGAAAACATACCACAGCTCGAGATGACAGGCTGCTTCTTAAAACATGGCTGCAGGTACCCGATGGAAGGAATGCCTCTCTCTGAGCGTGCGCAGGGTTGTAGAAAACAGCGGGAGGGGATAGCTAACTCTTCAACATCAATACATTGGGCAAATTCAGCATTTGCGTGTGAGTGCATGTTTACTCCAACTACAAAGAGCAACGGTGCGGAGCAACCCGAATTGCTGGTGATCTGACCCTGTTCGGGTCATATGATATTTTTTTAATTTTACATAAATTGGCACAATCATGAAGTAAGTTGTACATATTGGTGCCAAGAGGGGAGAGCGCAGCAGGACTCGGAAAAACTCGGATCAAGTCTGACTCCAGTTTGGAATAAGGGCTTCGATAACAGAGCCGAGCCCTGCCATGGCAAAACAGAACCTTCCGGTATATGTTATTTGGCATTTATATAGCGCTCTATATATCATTGGTATGACCTCATTGCGCTGATTGGTTGAACGCCGTCAGGGACCGGAGTCCAGGTCAGCAGAGAGAATGAGTGTCGTGGGGTGCGTGGGTGCACCACATATGTGTGCAGCTGATGTAATTGCCTGAAGGTGGCGGCATCCTAGTGTTAGGTGTGGTGGAGATGTCAGTTGAATGTGTCCAGTCTGGAGGGTGGACATCCAGACTGGGTTCTGGCTGTGTTAGGCCTGTAGGACGCTTATGTGTGCAGCTAGGCCGGTTTGTCGTGGGATATAACTGCGTTTTATCAGAGTGATGGGTGTTTATGGCGTAGTGTTCGTATGAGAGCAGCTAGGCCGAATTTATCGAGGGGTATAGCTGTATTCTAGTTGTGTGATGGTGTAAAGAGTAAGCGTAGTGATATATGATGGTTCCTCCACGAAGTGCCTACGCATAATGCGCTTTGCAGGTGCAAGGTGACAAAGGAGAGAGCGTGGGAATGTAAAGATACTCCCATAGGTCATGAGCAGTACGAATGTGAAGATTAGTAAGTGAACGTAGTCTGGAGATCCTGACAGTGCACGTGCTAAGGCACAGGCAGGAGGGTATGTCTCTTAATGAAACATGGGACAGGAGGAGTTGGTTACACAGCGACATCGTTAGGGGCTGGGGGTGGGACCAACGGCAAGTAGGAAGGGCAGGAGGTACAGAGAGACATCATTGAGGGGCTTGATGACATGTGAGGGAACGAGGGAGAACGTAGGGACACTCCTACCGGCCGGGGTTGCGTGAGTGAGATGATTAGCTGTTGTACTCAGTCTAGAGACATCTAGACTGTGCACGTGCTAGGCACGGACAGGAGGGCAAGCCAGGAATGGTATGTGAGGATTGTAGGGTTGGGTACAGAGTGATAACATGGGACCGGGGTATGGGCAAACAGCAAGCATGCACGGCCAGAGGAACAGAGAGACATGGGACAGAGGGGTGGGATATCGAGTGACGTGAAGGGGATCAGAGGGCGCGGGCGTATCATGTAGAGACACTTCAGGGGCTGGAGGGGGTATGGGCACTCAGGAACATCGAGGGACTAGGGGCTGGGCTTACAGTGGCAGAACGGGGGGCCAGAGGGATACATAGCGATATTGTGGGGTACCCGCACACAGCAACATATGGGCACAGAGGGCACACAGCAACACTGCAGGCACTGGAGTGGTGGGCATACATACCGAGGGAATACATAGCAACATCACGAGGACCGACACACGGTGGCAGACACATCGCCGGAACTAGAGGTGTTGTCAACAACAAGGTGGAGTGGTGGTTTGGCGGCAGTGATGTGGTGGTCAGGGCAACAGAGAAACATGGGGACCTAAGGGGTTGTGAGTATACAGTGACATCAAGGGGAAGTGAGGGGCTGGGCTAACAGTAACAAACAGGGGAACCAGGGGGGGTATGTGATGACAGCACGGGTGCTGGAGGGGTTGGGCACTTAGTGACATTGCCGGGATCAGGGACATGGAGGGGGTGGGGGCACTCAGGGACATCACAGGGATAAGAAGGTCTGGGCTTACAACAACAGGACAGAGGTCAGAGGGATACATAGCGACTTCACAGGTAACAAGAGGGCAGAGGAACATAGCAGCACAGAGGCACAGAGAGGCACACAGAGGGATACTTAACGATATTCAGGGGAACAGGCAGGCAGGGGTTCACAGCAACACATGGGCACAAAGGCATACACCCGCATGACGGGAACTAGTGGTGATGTCAAACAGTGACAGCACAGGGGACCAGAGGGGAACACTATGACAGCACGAGGAGCAGAGGTCTGGGAACAGCAGCAGGATGGGAGACAAGGGGCCAGCAAGGGGGTTGGGCATGCAATGAAAACACTGGGCCAGAGAGGAAACAATGAATACACAGGGAGTCAGTGGGCAAGGAACAGAGTGACAACATGGGGCCAAAGGGGTGAGCACATGGAGACATCACGGGGACCAGGGAGTACACAGTGGTATCATTGGAATCGGGGGGGGAGGGGCACAAAGCGACAATATGTACCAAAAGGGGCGGGGATAAGGTGGCATCATGGGAATTGTGAGTTATGACCTAAGCAGATCATTAGCATGCATTTTTGGGATACAGTTGTTAATAGCCAACATATGAGTGGGCATATTCATTGGTGACATGGTTGGGTTCCAATGTCTGTTTGGTCAGTGGGTTGCTAGAAATGTATTTGCCTTGGAAGGCTGATGTTGGTGTTAAGGAAAGAGCCACATTTTTAGAGCTTTGTGGAATGTCATGTAATCTTGGGTGTGTCGAATATGTAGTGGAAACGAGTTCCACAGAGTCGGGACCAAGGTTGAGAAGGCGGATCCTCCGATCCTGATGGAGTTAGTGGTTGGGATCACTAAAAGGAGGGCTGTGCTCGATCTTAGGGTGCGAGGTGGGAGGTACGGTTTTAGCTTTTCTTGCAGGTATAAAGGACCAGTCTTTTGCACGGCATGGTGAGTGATGCACAGGGTCTTGAAGGTGGCCCTTCATCATACTAGGAGCCTGTGGAGGGTACGTAGAGCAGGAGAGGGGTTGTCTCTTGGACCAAGGGCAAGGAGCAGTTTAGTAGCAGCGTTTTGTGCTCTTTGGACTTTATTAAGATGGTAAGCCGGGACTCCTAGGTATAGGGAGTTGGCATAGTCCAGTCTCGACATTACAATAGACATAACAGCGGAGAGGAAGGGAAAGATGTGTCTGAGAAGTTTGAGATGGTACTGACAACATTTAGACACATTGTTGATCTGACGGAAGAGGGTTAGGCCAGAGTCCATAGGGCAGCCTAGGTTTTTTACTGTGTCGGAGGGGTTTGGGAGATGGCCTGGGGACGGGGGCCAAGGGAGTGGATGAGGTAGTAGGGCGAAGTTGACGCACACCATGCTTTCGATTTTGGTGGGATTTAAGAGGAGGTGGTTTATTGTCATCCATCAGTCAATATCTAGAAGACAAGCTTTGAGGTCGGGTTGGGGGTAGGTGTTTGAATTGTGGATATTGAGGATGATTTGGGTATTGTCAGCGTAGTTGTAGCACAAGATGTTGTGCAAGAGCACGGTTCCAGCAAGGGGGGACATATAGAGGTTAAATAGGAGGGCAGATAGACATGCGCCTTGCGGTTCTCCAGTATTAACCGAGCATGCAGCAGAGGCAAAAGGGGAGAGGACAGTTATTTGTTTCCTGTTGCTGAGGAAGGAGGCGATCCACTTGAGAGCAGTGGAACAGATTCCAAGGGAGTGGAGACAGTCAAGGAGAATTGAGTGGTTAATCATGTCAAAAGCTGCAGAGAGGTCAAGGAGAATTAGTGCAGCGCATCCTTTAGAGTCTGCAGTGACCTTAAAATCATCCCAGATCGAGGTCAGAGTGGTTTCCATTCCATGTCGTGGTCTGAAGCCTGATTGCGCTTGGTCGAGGAGGTTGTTGGATTCAATAAATGCGTTTAGCTGGGAGTATGCTGTTTGTTCGATGAGTTTTGCAAGGAATCTGGTGTTAGAGATGGGTCGGTAGTTTTTAGGGTCAAGGGGGTCGAGGGATGGCTTTTTAAGAAGGGGCTTGACATGCGCAATTTTGAAGGCATCGGGGAAGATGCCAGAGCTGAGGGAGTCATTTAGTATGGTTCTTGCATGTTCTCCTGCACATGTAGATGAGAATATTTCTTTAAGGACAGGGGCGGGACAGGAGTCGAGGGGGGATCCAGACGGTTTCCAAGCAGATAGTAGGTCTAGGAACTCGTCTCTGGAGATGGGCCTGAAGGAATCGAAAGTGGGGGAATTGTGGGTTGGGTGGGGGAGTAAAGAGCGGTTGTTGGATTGGTCGGATGTTGGGGGGGAGGAAGGACAGCTTGTTGTTGAGGGAGTTCGTCCTTTCAAGAGCAGTGGTGTAGAAGTGAAGGGAAAGGGAGTCAGAGCAATTGAGATGGGGTTGATTGGGTAGAGGTGCAAGTGGGTTTGACAAATTCAGATATGATTCTATGGAGTTCTTTGCAGCGGTTTTTGCAGTTGAGAATTCGTTTGTTGTAATAGGTTTTTTTTGGCTTTCCGGATTTCAGCTTTGTAGTTACGATGGTGCAAGGCGAAGGTGGATCTGCTGGTATTGGTTTTTGATGCTCGCCATTTGCATTCCAGAGAGTTATTACGTTTTTCATCGTTCCTCAGTTCGGGCATGAATCATTTGGGGAATGGTCCATTGCGTGAGGAAGCAGGCCGTAAAGGGGTGAGAGGAATTAGAGATTCATTGAGCCAAGAGTCGAAGGAGTCAATGATTAAGGAACTGTCTGGGGGGGCTGTTGTAGGGGATCTAAGGAGTAAAGCTTTGATGAGGTCAGGAAGGATCTTTAATTTGTTCCAGCATTAGAGGCTTTAGGGGAAGGCCAGTGCGGACGGAAGGGGGCAGGCAGGGGTGAGGATGGAGAAAGGGGTGACAAAGTGGTCAGACCAGATGAGTGGTTTGGGAGTGGATAGATGCATCAGATCATGGGAGCTGAATATTGCATCAAGAGTGTGCCCCCTTGAGTGGGTTGGACCGTTCATATGAAGGGAGAGGTTGAGGGCATCAAGAATGTCTACCAGTGGATGGGTCATGGGGTTGGTGGGAATATCCAACTAGATATTGAAGTCTCCTAGGAGAGTCATAGAGGAGTGATTTACTTGAATGGTTGCTACAGAATCACAGAGGTTGTTTGAGAAATGTCTGACATAACCAGGGGGTCTGTGGATGAGTGGGAAGCTGTGGGAGAAAGTCGGAGGTAGCGAGAGTTTAACAAGAAGGGATTCACATGCTGGAATACATGTCTGAGATTCAACGAATGAGACGGAGAAATGAGAGTTGAAGAGGACTGCCACGCCGCCTCCTCTGGAAGTTCTATTGTGTGGGATGAGTGAGTAGCCGGGGGGGAATGCTTTGTGTGCAGGTTTTGGTGATAAAGACGAGGTCCGGTTTGTCAAAGGTGAGAACATCGAAGATGCTGAGTCTGTTTTTCGCTACAGAGCGGGCATTAAAAAGGATGCCATTGACACCAGAGGGGGGATTGGTCTTGGAGGAGGTCGTCGGGGTGGGAGCAACGGGAGCTTGGGAGATTGGAGTGGAGGAGGGAGGGGGTGGTACAATCAGGGTTGGTTGTTGGAACTGGGGTAGTGGGCAGGTTGGGTGCCTGTGGATTCCGAGTGACGGGGATGGAGATATGGAGATGCAGTGTGGGTAGAGTAGACGGGCGGAGAAGGATATGTGAGGGGTGTGGGTAGAGTTGAGGTGGAGCGGGCGAGTTGGCAGATGTCATCAACCACCGTACGCGTCCCTTCTGGACTTCGTGGTCCCTGACCCATAGGGGACTGAACTCAGCAGTACTCCCAACATGGCCGCTGAACGCGGAACGCTGTTTGCCATTCTCTCCATTGTACGCTGTACGTTCTACAAAGCAGACACGCCCACGCGGCCCTGCGCATCTCAAAGCTACCGCTTGCAGTAGTCAGACGTGTGTTGCCAGAGTTCATTTAGCGATTCCTTCTGATTCCTGGTTCCCAGTCCCCTGAATCTCCTCTTCTTCATCCTTCCCCTTTTTCCTCACCTTGCATGTCCTGGATTTCCCTCGCATTCGTTTCCCTGAGTGCGAACCTCGCCAATTCCTGGACTTCATCCCGGACATCTGAACGCTTCCTGGAGTCGGGTCACGAGCCGCACGCTGGAACCCGAGGACCCACCCACAGTGTTATATAAAACCCGAACAGTGCGAAAGAACACATCTTCGAAGATCACGAGCAAACAACTCAGACAGGTGAGAAGGGGTGAAACCTGTGACAGCAGGTGATCAGTGGGTGTGAGCGGGTTTAGGGGGTTCAAAGTTGGAGTGAGACTACAGGATTTTGGGGTGCAGGGTGAGAAGTCAAGAGAGAGGGGGCGGAGGCAGGGCGAGGGCAGGGGGGAGTGAGATGGGGATGGGGAGGGAGAGATTGGGAGGCTGGGTTGAGGTAGAAGTGGTGAGGAGTACAGAGTGGAGGAGGGGGATTGGGCTCATTTTCCACTTTTCATGGGTTTAGGTTCTATAGGGCTTTGAGAGAGGGTAGGGGGGTCGGAGGGTGATGGAGATGAAGCTACCATCCTTGCGAGGGCAAGACGTGTTGTTTTTAGAGAGGGGAAGGGATATGAAGGATTTTTTTAGCAGGGATCAAGAAGGGGTTAAGTGCAGGGTGTGGGGGGAGGGCGATTCTCTGATGATTTAGGGAAGAGGGACTGGGAGTAAGGGGAAGCAAAAGGGAGGGAGGGTGTTCATTGTAGGGTGGGAGGAATGAGCAGGGGAAGGTAAGGGTTTGTTCTGTTTGGAGCGCCAGCAAGCTCCTCTGGCCTGGGAGTTTGATAGGGGACGAGGTGTCATGGCGTGGGGTATTAGGGAGTTCTCAATAGCGGTCAGAGGGAGGGAGGAGGGCGATGAGTTTGGGTGGGAAGGGGCAAAGGGAATAGGGTTGTGTGGGGGGAGGTGATTGTCGCGCCAGAGTTTACCTCTGATTTTAGAGTTGGATCCAGGGTGGTAGGAGAGTGTGCGAGCAGCATTAGGCTGCAATGAAGTGTGAGGGGAGGTTTGTAGAGATGTTCTCATGGTGGGACTCGTGAAGGTCGGTGCTGGAGCGAGTGCCAGGCGTCGTGAGTGGCGAGTCAGAAGGGGCGGGAGGGGGAAGGGGTTTCTAGGGATCGGGGTGGGAGCGAAAGGGGGGTTCATGTGAGTCGGTGTCTCCACCTGGTGGTGGAAAGCTGGGGATTGATGAGCTAGTGGTGGTAGATGGGCCTTGGATGTGTTATAACAGGAACGGATTCTAGGCGATCAAGAACGACTGGTAGAATACAACACAGTGGTAGATAGGCGTAACAATTCTAGATGTTTTAGACTGGCAGAGTACAACACAGAGATCTCAGGGCACTATCTAGATTCGAGACAGGCTGAGAGGGCGTTTTAGACTGGCAGAGTACAACACAGAGGTCTCTTGGGGCACTATCTAGATGCGAGACAGGCTAAGAGGGACAATTGTAGACGTCTTAAGACTGGCAAAATACAACACAGTAGTCTCTACAGCAGATTATCTAAAGGCTAGATAGGCTAATAGGGACAATATTAAGCGTTTTAGACTGGTAGAATGTGACAAAGTAGTCTTGTTGGACACACTATTTGGGCATGTTAGGCAGGCAGAATGCAACACAGTAGTCTCTTGGAGCACTATCTAGTACCTATTTTGTACCTATTAGCCTATCTGGATGCGAGATAGGGCAATAGGTACAATTTTAAGCGTTTTAGTCTTGCAGAATACAACACAGTAGTCTCATAGCACACTATCTAATTGCGAGATAGGCTAGTAGGTACAATTTTAAGTGTTTTAGACTTGCAGAATACAACACAGTAGTCTCTTGGGCACACTATATAAATGCGAGATAGGCTAAGAAGGACAATTATAATTGCGAGATAGGCTAGTAGGGACAATTCTAATTGCAAGATAGGCTAGTAGGTAAGATTTTAAGCGTTTTAGACTTGCAAAATGCAACTCAGTCGTCTCTTGGGCACACTATCTAAATGCGAGATAGGCTGGTAGGTGCAATTTTAAGCATTTTAGACTTGCAGAATACAACAAAGTAGTCTTATGGGCACACTATCTAATAGCGAGATAGGCTAGTAGGTACAATTTTAAGCGTATTAGACTTGCAGAATACAACACAGTAGTAACTGGGGCGTAACAGTTCTAAGTGGTTTGGACTGGCAGAGTATACAGTATTATTACAGGACAGTCTGAATAGCTCAATAAAGGGTGACATAAGCTAGCATTGAATTGATAGGATGATTTGTGAAGTGGCAGGGCTTCCTGAGTAGAGTAACTTCTCTATTCCCACCTTAACCAGACTTGCCTTACTAGTAGTTGCAGGTTGACGGCTGGCACTGGCTTCTGGTTTTTATTTATTTATTTGTTTTGGTAGCAAAAATTAATTTACACCTTGACAAATAGTACATAGCACATATAAAACATATATCATATAAAAGTCATTAAAAAAAAACAGCCAAAGTTAGTCAATACTTGAGTAACTAAAAGATAATAAAAACACTTGAGTATATTTCCAATATATCATCAAAGATCAAATATCACAAGTGGAGGTCTACAACAACAGATAGTCAGCCTAACATAGGCTAACAATGATGGTATGGCGTCGCTACCCTCCACCAGCTTAAACACTCCCACAAACAGTTGGCTAATACCATCAATCATAAGAATAACAAAATCTCAGACACCCAAACATTTTTTTTACCCACTCCAAATGGTCCTATTGAGAGCCAACAATTGCTCCTCAATTAATGTAACAAGTCTGACAGTTGCTAGTATGATGGAGTTTGAATTTCCCTGCATACATCTCAGCCATACTAAATGACATTCATACAGAGAGAAAGAAGTAAGATATGCGACCAGGCAACATTGCCTCAGTTTGAGAAAGAAGTTGCAGTACATAAATAGATGTTCCAGAGTTTCGGGCTCAGATGTATTTAGGCAAAATCTGCATCCCTCCCATTTTGCCAAAGCCCTATAACAATCCCAATTCCTAATACGAGCACCCGTGTGGATAAGGTCCAGGCGGAAGCGCATATAGGACCTTCTTGCTACTTTGTCTGGGAAACATAAAATATATGGTAGCCGTGGTGCAACTGCATGCCTGAAAGTGGCATATTCAGTAAAGGAGGAGTAGCTTCCAATCTGATCAGAAATATGAGTCCAGGAATTTTTGAAGAAGCGCCTTTTGACTTTGGCAGGGGTATTTATCAAATCATCCTGCGTCATATTCAATTAACTTAAAATCGCATGTGTCGTCTCTTTCACCTTGAGGATCGAAGTTGGACACTTTCCAGCAAGCATTTCCTGAAAGTCCTCATAGAGTGAGTTTGGGGGTGGAGAGATCATTTTAGAAAATGCAGATACAGTCCGCCAAAGGTATTTGTCTTCTAGTGGATATAAGCCCAATTCATGTATGATTATAGCGTTGGGTAGATATCCGGGAAGCCCCAAAATCTTCGTCCAGAGTTTGCCTTGTAGGAGATTTAAGAGGGGCCCCAAGTTCAGAAGGCACATGTCGACTGCATATAGGAGAATGGGCTCTATTTTCATAGTATAATATTGTATGAGAGGCAGGAGGGAGTAACGACAATATTTGGTATAGATAATTCTCATTTGGGCCAGAAGTGGGTTAAACTTTGCGTTCAACACTGTACGCCACTTGCTAGCAGACGTCCCATTCGATAAGTGATAGCCCAGATACTGAATCTCTTCTTTTCTCACAATCGGCTGGGCATTTATTGTAAGGTTGAATCTAGGAAGCTTTTTTTTTGCAGTGAAAACCAATATATGTGATTTAGCTGAATTAATGGTCATGTTATTCAGCTTACAATATTCGCCAAACAAATTTAATTTATTTTGGAGTCCAAACGGCACTCTATCAAATATTATGTCATCGGCAAATGCTAGCCAATGGAGCCGCATAGAACCCAGTATAACCGGGAAAGAGTTGGAACCCTGCCAAATCTTGTCGATATCGGCAAGGTAAAGATTGAATAGGACTGCAGCCAAATTGCAGCCCTGTTTAACACCTACATGTGTGGGTATGTTGTCAGTCAATAGCCCTTCCGCAGTAATACGGACCCGGTAGGATGTATTCTGGTGTAATGCTGCGATTAACGCTACTAGTGGAGATGGTATACCATAAGCCAGCATCTTTTGCCATAGCCGGGTGCGAAGTACATTGTCAAATGCAGCCGAAAGGTCCAAAGCCGCCATATATATGGTGCCGTTGGACTTAGAATGTGCATTCCGAAGAAGATGGGCTAAGATAGAAGCATTTAGTTGGGTGCCCATTGCTCTCCGAAAGCCAACCTGGGCTTTAGACAGAATTTTTAGGTCATGTATATAGACTTCCAATTCTGAAAGGATCAATCGGGCAAACATTTTCCCAGCTGTATCTATAAGGGCAATCGGCCTGAAGTTTAAAGGATTATTTAACGCACCCTTTTTATGTATTGGAATAATTATGGCGGTCAGCCATGATGTCGGAATTTTGCCAGTTTTGTAGATCAGCTGGTAGCAAGGAAGGAGATAACTGGCCCAGAAATGAGGATCGTCTTTTAGAACACAAGGGGGGAGCCCATCTGGACCAGCTGCTTTTGAAAACTTCAATTGGGAGATTGCCCATATAATATCTTTTATGTCCCAGGGACAGACTCGCGGAAAAGGCAAATACATATTTCTACTTTCTTTTTTGGAATGCATAGTTGGCAAAGCATATTTTTGGGAAAAAAACTTCTCCCATTCGATTCCCGAGATGGTCGCCACAGAACGAGTATCCGCCTTACCTGACGGGTTTCTTAAAATGGCCCATAATTCTCGAGTTTTTTTTTTGCAGAGCAGACTAATCATATGTTGATTGGCGAGGGTGTAGGCAGCCTGGCGGAGATGCTTTATTTGGTGCTTAAAGCCCCTAATGATGTAATTTTTTTCACGATGATAGGTGATAGGACTGAGTGACATTTTTCTTATGTTAGCCAGTTCTCGATTTTTTTGCTTTTTTAAGATTGCTATCTGATTCAAATTTGGGTGGGCATCTAAAAAGATATCTTTACCCAAGGAGTCCTTTACTAGGGATATTAAATGTGTCTGAATCATATTGAAGTTTCTTTCGTTAATTTTTTCAATATTCGCCAGTGATATGAGGTCATCTTGGCATGATATGAGATCTCTATTCACCAGGAACGCCAGTTTCCTACACACGACAGGATTCCAGTTGACAGAGATGGAGTTTCTGTCGGGAGCCGCCAAACAGGCAGGAGGTGAAAACATATAGACATCACACCCCATATGGAGTTCAGAACACAGCATATGGTGGTCGCTCAGGCCCAGATCCAAAATTGAAACTGGTTCAAGCAACCCAGAACACACTTTGGATGCAAGGACATAATCAATGAGGGATGAGGCATTGCCCCGTGACCATGAAATATGTAAAGAATGAGGTGCCAAATGAATCGGGTAAATGCCCCATTTCTCAAAGAAACTTGACAATTGGTACCCTCTATGAGAAGCTTGCTGGGCATAAGAGGAGGAAGAAGTAGGATAGCATAGTATATTAGAAGATTGGAGGTATGAGTTTAAATCACCTCCGATCACAATTTCATGATTGGGGCATGAGACTGAAGCATGACCCAAAATTCTGTCAAGATCCTCCAAGAGAGAAGGGAGGGAGACTGACCTAGGATTCCAATACAACGACATTAAAAGCAGGGGTAAGACCTTAGCGTGTTCAAACGACAGCTCCACTAAGATGCATGATGTCGAAGTATCCAGAATAGAAGCCACTGTTTTTAAACCATTTTTAATAAGAATAGCAATACCCCCAGAAGGACGGCCTGCAAGTAAACGGCTGGCTGGAACAGCAAAACTGGAATACCCGTCGAGAGAAATCTCATTTAGGCACATCGTTTCCTGAAGGAAAAGTATGTCGGGTTTCTTGTCAGGGACAGCCCGCTTATGCCATTCAACCAGGTTGCCCAGGCCACAACAATTCCAGGATGAGATAGTCAGACTGGCCAGTTATGAGCCTGGAGAGGGCCCCTTAATGGCTGCAGCTGTTTTTATCAGGGGTTCCAGCCAAGCTAGCCCACTCAGTACTTGGGTTAGTGATGCTAATTGAAGTGATAATTGAGTAACCTGAGAGTCGGACGAATCTATACCTAGCCCCACTGAACATGCTGGCAAAGTGGGAGGTACCCAGTCAAGAAAAGCCCATGCACTATCCATATCCGCAAATAGGCAAGGTGTAAGACCAATGGAGTGAAAATCCTCAGCGAACTCCAACAGCATTTTAGTTATAATCTGCGATTGGACTCTGCAGAGGGCTCTATGGTTGTTATGAGTTGCCAATTTGACCCAATCGAGGTCCTTAGATGAAAGATTCCTGAGAGCTGGAATTTGAAAGAACGAATTCATCAGAAATGACCTGTTTATACGAGCCGGGCCGTTTGTCTCTAAATTACTAGTCCAACCAAGGATTAGTTTCATGTCCTTTGGTGTATGCGTAAAGGACAAGGCGTCAGGCAAAGATTTTCCAACCGCGATATGCGGGAGGTGCATAGCCTCCACATTGGGAGGCCGTGCCGGAGACGCCAAAATCACAGGCGCTTCCGGAAGCAGGGAAGGACAAGCGCGATCTTCACTTACGGCGACAGGAGGTGCTAACGGAGTAGCAGCTGCATCCTTACCGACCAAAGACCCTTCCAACTGTACGGGAGCACTGCTTGGGCTCACAGCAAATGTCACTGTCGCCTCAGCTGGAATCATAGTGCTCGCCTTTCTAGGTTGGATGTTAGGAAAGAAGGAATGGAGCTGAGATTGCAGCTTGACCGTGGGAGTTCCTAGAGGGGCACGAAGGGCAATCTGAGTATTGTCATTCTTCAAGGCTGCAATTTGTAGATGTTTCCTGCTTTCCTCGTCAAGATCACATAAGGCTAAACCTAAGTCGTCGTGGCAATTCCCAATACCCACATTTACTTTAGATTCAGAGATCGAGTGGGCACAAACCGGGGTTGGTGTTTTAAAGCTAGCTTTCTTTTGACTAGCCTTAGTAAGGTTTCACCTGCTGACACCTGCACACACGAACTGGAGCCGCCTCAGTGGGAGCCTCCCTTTGCCTCGGGTCCTTAGCCTCAGTGGCTGCACGGGCAGAGGGCTTCCCTGGAGTGGTCAGTAATGATCTAGATGGAGAGCCAATCAGGGGCGGTGGACAGACAGGGAGGGGGGAGGAGGAGGGAGGGACGCAGGAAGGGAACAACGAGACGATGCGGGCACACAGGGCCTCAAAAGATTACAATGTTGTAAAATTCGGGTAAAATTGGAGTCTAAGTGGGGCAACACTCACCAAATTGAAATTTGGAGAAAGAAGCAAGTGTAGCTAATTCAGATCGCTTATACTGAACAACACGGGAGAGTGACCAATCAGGGGCGATGGGCAGGAAGGGAGGCGGGAGGAGGAGGGAGGGAAGCAGGAAGGGAACAACTTAACGATGCGGGCACACAGGGCATCAAAAGATTACAATGACGTACAATACGGGCAAAATAAGAGTCTAAGTGGGGCAACACTCACCAGCTTGTAATTTGGAGAAAGAAGCAAGCCCAGCTAATTCAAATTGCTTATACTGAACAACACGGGAGAGTGACCAATAAGGGGCGGAGGGCGGGCAGGAAGGTGGGAGGATGAGGGAGGGAAGCAGGAAGGGGACAATGAGACGATACGGGCATGCAAAGCCTCAAAAGATTACAATGCCATGCAATTCGGGAAAAATAGGAGGCTAAGTGGGCAACACTCACCAGCTTGTAATTTGGAGAAAGGAGCAAGCGCAAATCACTTATACTGAACAATACTGGAGAGTGACCAATCAGGGGCGGTGGGTGGGCAGGGAGGGGGGAGGAGGAGGGAGGGAAGCAGGAAGGGAACAACAAGACGATTCGGGCACACAGGGCATCAAAAGATTACAATGACGTACAATACGGGTAAAAAAAGAGTCTAAGTGGGACAACACTCACCAGCTTGTAATTTGGAGAAAGAAGCAAGTTCAGCTAATTCAGATCGCTTTTACTGAACACAGGAGAGTGACCAATCAGGGGCGGTGGGTGGGCAGGGAGGCGGGAGGAGGAGGGAGGAAAGCAGGAAGGGAACAACAAGACAATGCAGCCACACAGGGCCTCAAAAGATTACAATGCAGTACTATTTGAGTAAAATTGGAGTCTAAGTGGGGCAACACTCACCAGCTTGTAATTTGGAGAAAGAAGCAAGCGCAGCTAATTCAGATATCGCTTCTACTGAACAACACGGGAGGGTGACCAATCAGGGTCGGTGGGCAGGCAGGGAGGCAGGAGGAGGAGGGAGAGAAGCAGGAAGGGAACAACGAGACGATGCGGGCACATAGGGCCTCAAAAGATTACAATGCCGTACAATTCGGGTAAAATTGGAGTCTAAGTGGGGCAATACACACAAGCTTGTAATGTGGGGAAAGAAGCAAGGGCAGCTTTTTCAGATTGCTTATACTGAACAAGACGGGAGAGTGACCAATCAGGGGCGGTGGGCAGGCAGGGTGGCGGGAGGTGGGAGGAGGAGGGAGGGAAGCAGGAAGGGAACAACGAGATGATGCGGGCACACAGGGCATCAAAAGATTACAATGACGTACAATACGGGTAAAATAAGAGACTAAGTGGGGCAACACTCACCAGCTTGTAATTTGGAGAAAGGAGCAAGCGCAAATCCCTTATACTGAACAATACTGGAGAGTGACCAATCAGGGGCAGTGGGAGGGCAGGGAGGTGGGAGGAGGAGGGAGGGAAGCAGGGAGGGAACAACAAGACTATGCGGGCACACAGGGCTTCAAAAGATTACAATGGCATTCAATTCGGGTAAAATTGGAGTCTAAGTGGGGCAACACTCACCAGCTTGTAATTTGGAGAAAGAAGCAAGTTCAGCTAATTCAGATCGCTTTTACTGAACAACACAGGAGAGTGACCAAATAGGGGCAGTGGGTGGTCAGGGAGGCAGGAGGAGGAGGGAGGAAAGCAGGAAGGGAACAAAGAGACGATGCGGGCACACAGGGCCTCAAAAGATTACAATGCAGTACTATTTGAGTAAAAATGGAGTCTAAGTGGGGCAACACTCACAAGCTTGTAATTTGGAGAAAGAAGAAAGTGCAGTTAATTCAGATCGCTTATACTGAACAACACAGGAAAGTGACCAATCGGGGCGGTGGGCGAGCAGTGAGGCAGGAGGAGGAGGGAGGGAAGCAGGAAGGGTACAGTGAGACGATGCGGGCACAGAGGGTCTCAAAAGATTACAATGCCGTACAAATCGGGTAAAATTGGAGTCTAAGTGAGGCAACACTCACCAGCTTGTAATTAGGAGAAAGTCATGAAAACGTAAATGTTATGTAGAATGCACGTATAACGAACATTTTATAACAAAAATGCATGTGGGGTGGGGTTGAGCGTTATATCTTGTGGGGAAACAGTTGGGGTGGGTTTTTAGGGGTGGAAAATGAGGGTTTGGGAGGGACAACGCGCCCCAAAAAAGAAAGAAAAGAAGAAATAAAATGTGTTATGTTTTGTCATTATAAAATGTTCATTATATGTGCATTTGTTATAAAATTATTTGTTATAAAGACATGTAACGAAACCTTCCTGCAGAAAGGTGATGAGCAGCTTCCTGGCTGCCTGAGGCCTCATTAGAAGGATATCGATGAAGCATGGCTAAGCATGGCCTGCATTTGGTGCAGAGCAAATATTTTTTAATGTTCATCTTTTTCATGAGCCACATTTAAATAGTCAGCTCTAAGAGTGAGCTTTGGGTGATAGGAACTGGAAATTGCATTTGTGCCTGAACGCCCCGCACAGGTACAGTTAACTACCCAATCTGCACCTTCTTGCAAGACAAATAATCCCTTTTTGAAACCGTCTAATTTATTTCCAGGCATTTTTCACACCCACAAAAAGGCATTTGCTTTTTTGTGGACCTACATATTTTTTTAACATCATACACTATAACATACTGCTTGTGTCAATGAATGACTACGCACAGGTGATCCCTTCAGAGTTTTGTTTTTTGGTGTTTGTGTGTCTTTAAGCCTTGACAGTACAGTTTCTAAATCCAGCAGAGATTTTTCAGGTTAAAGTTAATTTGTGTTAAAACCAGAAGTCTGACATATGACTGGTGACAGTCAATCAGGTATCAGGCCTGCTGGGCAACAATCAATGGTATGGCCATAGCCATAGCCATGGAGCAGGATTTGTAAGGACATCATAGAGAGTCTATGCCTGACAGAGGAAATTATCCTCGAGAATCCGGATCACATCAAATGAAAACTATATGATCAGGATCGGGTTAAAACATTAGAGTGGGTACAGAATTACAAGATCTATGGTAACAGTTTTTTTAGATATCAGAAGGCGTGCACGAATCTGGGCTCCTTGGTAAAGTTTCCTTCAGATTCACTACGCAATCAGTTCTTAATTTGCTCCCGACAAAAGACAAAATGGAAGTTAGGAAGGATCCCGGTGTGATGCTGGAAATGCATCGGAGGGACAGGGCCACCGTATCCTTGTCCTTTACTGCTTTTCATCGTGTTCTGTCGTGTTTTCCGCACAGGAGTTCGTGTGGGAATCCTGGCAGTGCAGCTCTCTCTCTTGGTTTGGTGAACGGACCCATGGGATACTCTTATGGCACCCATGGGTAGGGGTGCAAACCTGTGCCCCTAGTGTATGTTTTTGGGCACCTGTGTTTGATCCACAGATCAGGGTACGGGCTGGTGGCAGCTCTCTGCTGAAATGACTGGTGCCCTGAGCATCCTCCATTTTGGGATGCCCAGGCCCTGTCAATGGAATCGGTAGATTCCTGATGGAGACAAAATGGCCCCCATGGCCTCTTGCCTTCCATTGCCTGTTATCTTGATCTTCCCGAAGTCCCGGGAAGCACTGCCTCTGTCCCTTCCCCCTGACTGGCTGTTGGGCGGAAGTTCCATATATGGTAGTGTGGGGAAGTGCTGACCAGACTGCCTGGAGCCTTCCCAACAACCGTATGTTGTGGGTACGCCTGTGGGTGGGACCTGGGTGTATGAAGTGTGTGACGAATACGCATTCTGTGTTGTGGGTGTCTAGTATCTGGTGGTTCACACAATGACTGAGACAGCCCTGCCCAAAACCAGTATGAATGCAGTATGAAGTGTTGAATGGCTCGGTACTTGTCCCAATACACATAACTTGTTGTTAGTGTCTGGAGAGAAGTAAATGGCCTGAATGCACTGTGTGCCTGATTGGTTACCTGCCTGCATGAATGCCCTTTGAGTGATCGGATGCTTCAGTGTGTCCCAGCGGAATGAATGGGAGATCAACAGTATATCTGGGGACCTCTCACTGCTAGGAATCGTGTTCAGAAGTGTTCAGAGCTGAAGTCCAAACTACGAAGAGTAACTAGAGTGAAACTGACACTTGACCTTGAATCCCTGCTGGAAGACAAGAATTGCTGGCACTCTCCTTCGCAATCTGAAAGCTGCTGTGTCTACAAGGACTGACACAGAGAGGACCTGGTAAGGCGCCCTCTTCCCGAACTACGAGGGACCATCGTGCACCAGCTGATCATTGCCAAAGCTCCCTGCTCAGAGCTGGGGGGAAATCAGCCGAAGCCATGATTTGGTGGACCCTTAAATGCGGCAGTAAAAGCGCTACCACCACATTTAAGGGCTACCGCCAAACCCGTGATGAGGCCCTAAGTGTTATTACCCCATATCATTATTGTTGGTCATAGTCCTTTCATGAGGCACAGCCTCGCAAGTTAGCTTACTATATTACTCTTTTCAAACCAACATGGGAAGGGGAATCAGTAAACCTTAGTCCCTTCTCTCTGCTGTTTGTCTGTTTTTAGCACGTGACTTATAGCATCCTACTCTACCTTACACCATTCTGGATGTATTGTCTGTCTCCTCATGGACTCGGGTCTTCAATCCGTTTATGCTTCATAGAGATGTCTTTACTTTTCATACAAGGTTATTTTAACATGGCTCCCTACTTGGTTATATTTGTATTCACTGGCAGACTAATCCGATAGAAATCCTATGCACTGTCCTACAGATTAAAGGAGTTCATGTAGTTCAGTATGCAGGCACTGCAGGGATGATCGTGGCTGTGTACTGCACAGCAATATTTGTATGCCACTTTTACGGCATGTAGAAGGACACTGGAAGGTTTGCATTGGGTGACAACAGTGTGCTTGTGCGCATGAAGCTTCGTCCGCTCCTTGTTGATACTGAGGATGAAATTGACTTACGAGGCGGTGCCATAACTTCATAAATCTAGGGAACTTATCTAACTAAATTTGGGGTATTTTTTATGTCTCACTTTGAATAATTATTTGAGGCGCAGAGCCAGTAGAGACCCCTTAGTGTGCCCAGGAATTCCTAGACAGCAGGTTTCACCTAGTCTCTTCTTCCCTTTTTCATGAAAACAGGTTTGCCTCAAGTTAAATTGGTTCAGTATCCGCCATGGACAAGGGCCAATTGTTAGCTGGTATCCAGGTTCAGTACTCATCTAGTGTTCCCCTACAACATACATTCCATAGTCAGAATCCTATGCCCTTTGTGCCCCTGCATTTTTAAAATGCGCAGTATTCTCAAGCTTATGTCATAATTGTATCACAGTTTTTGAATTGTCAAGTTCTTCCATTGGCTTCTCTGAATAAATTGGGAGGTAGATACTGGTATTTTAGTTTATATTTATAAGACTATCTTGTCCTCAACAGGACTTGCAAAGGTGAGAGCTACTCATTAACTCAGAATACCTGCTCACAGGGTCTTTTATTCTGAGAATGTAATGAGTTATTCTGATGTTATACATTAGTCTTCCCCCAAAGGGACAACAGCCAGGCTTGAATGCAAACCATGGGTTATAGAATGTTTAAACCTGGTTTTCTGTTAATGTGGATATCCAAAAAGTCTATTACATTGCCACTGCTATATTGAAAGCCATTGATTTCCCACACACTTAACAGTAATCTATGATATTTAATGTTCACCACATTGCTATAAACTTTGTACAATAATTCGACAATTGTTGGAAAAATACACTGTTTTCATTTGTTATTTCACGGTCAAAAAAGATGGTGGGTGTCACACACCCAGCTAAACAGTCGCTCTCAATTATACCTCATCTGAGGTTAACAAGCTAATCATAATAATGTTAAAATAATGTTCATTTCAATTGTATAACTGTTGGTTCCAGAAAATGTAGATCAATCAATCACTATTGCTTGAATATCTCGTATCTCATGTCTATGTGTATTTCAAGAAATGGAAGCATGCAAGCCAGTATGGTTAAATTGTTGTGACTGAGAGTTTTATTGCCAATGCATTTCGCGGACCACTGTCTCCGTCAGGGCTGTACTCTCTTATAATGGCGGTCCACAACAGGCGGAATCCTGTGAACTATGATAAGTTCAAAATCATGTCTTTCTCTCTAGCGCGTGTCTGCACTCGTGCTCTTTGAATAACTGAACAAGTTCAACTGCATACCGTGTTATTAGGGCTGTAAAGCTGTATCGCAGTCAGAATCGCAGACTCTCTGGCCTTTATACAGTCAGCCCCTTAAAAATTCTTTTATAAAAATGCTTTTCACAGCTTTACAAGTGCAGCCTATTTGATACGAATTGTAGGTGGTGCCAACCTTTTCCACATTTTTTCATTTGCTGTTTCACCTGCTTCAGATAAAATAAATTGTCACGCTACAGGACTTTATTTACAGTGAGTATATGTGCACCTTCTGCATGTGAGGCATGCCATTCAAAACCCATGGCAAAATTCTTTGAAATGTTTTTGTAACTCAGGCTTTGTTCACTTGCTTTCTTCATTACATTTCTGACAGAACTGGTAGATAGTGGCTACAATCTACCGGCCACCTGTTCAGGTCACCTCCTTCCTCTCCGAGTGGGCGGACGTCTCTTCCTCTCTCCTGGCCTCAACCTCTCAACTCCTGCTCCTTGGAGACTTCAACATCCATCTGGATGTTTCCAGTCCCGCCACGGGACTCTTTCGTGACCTTTGGGACTCTCTCTCCCTCTCTATTCTTCCCTCTGGGCCGACTTACTCTGCAGGGCATACTCTTGATGTTCTTGATGTTCCTCTCATTTCTCTCTCACTACCCCCCAGGCCAATCCTACCCCCACACTGCCACCCACCTTCTCAGTCATCCGACCCATAAAGTGAGTGTCAGTTGAGGCTTTTGCCACATATTTCTCTCCCCCTCCTGCACCACTGTCTGGCTCACTACCTGACACAGCCCTTTCCACACCCCTCTCTGTTATCTCTGATACTCTCGATGTACTGGCCACTGTCATGAGGATTTGCATGAAGGTTAAAATCAAGTGCAACTCCTGGTATTACTCAGACCTTGTCACCCTTAAACGCAAGTGTAGGGTGGCTGAGAGGAAATGCTTGGCATCTTGTAATTCCTCTGACAAACTGACAAACTGGCCTGCTGCCTGGTACAAAGGCAATACCAACTCTCTGTCCTCACTAGAAGAGAGCTAACATTAAAGCCTGCATTTCTGCGGCATCTAACAACTCAACCAAACTCTTCAAAATCTGCAAGAAGATGGCCAATCCTGCTGCAGTCTCTACCTCCCCTGTTGACCGTATCAAAGGCCCTTGCTTCTCATGTCATCTCTAAAACACAGCACATCCTGTCCACCCTCTCCACTTCTCCTGTTTCTTTCTCCACTCTCTCTTCTTCCTCTGACCCCACTGTGGCCACCCCACCTCCCTTCTCTGCCTTTCCTCTCCTCTCCCCTGATGAGACAAGTCTGATCTACGAAACCCTTATCTTAACAGGGTCTTCCATGTTCTTCCAAAACCATCAAGGACCACACTGACATGCTCTCTCCAGCCTTGGCTCACTTCTGCAAGCATTCTTTTGCCTCTGGAACCTTTCCCTCCGCTGAAGCACTATCTTGTGCACCTTCTTCTCAAAAAACCCTCAGCCGACCCCTCCCTTCCAGCTAATTATCACCCAGTCTCTATCACTCCTTTCCTGGGAAAACTCCTGGAAAAACTGGATTTCTACCAGCTTAATCCTCACACATAATCTGTTGGTTGTCTGCATGACCATCACTCTGGCTTCAGAGCAGCCATAAGCATGGAAACTGTTCTCCTGAACATCCTTGAAGACCTGCTTTCTAACCTTGATTCTAACCTCTCCTCTGTCCTCATCCTACTTGATCTCTTTTCTGCCTTTGATACGGTCAACCATGCCATCCTGCTAAACCGGCTCCGTGATAACCTGATGACACCCAGCTCGCCTTCAGCCTCCCCTCTGCTACCTCTTCTCCTTCTCTCATCCCGGTTTGTCTGTCTGCAATCCAGGAGTGGTGTGCCGCCAATGATCTCTGTCTGAATGCCAGTAAGACAGAGATCCTCCTCATTGGCACGCCTGTGCCCCTCTTTCTCGCCACTCTCTTCCTGTTACCACCTTGAGGCTAAGAACCTGAGGGTTATCTTCAACTCCCCACTCTCCTTCTCTCCTCACATTTCCGATGCCTCTAAGAAGTCAAACTACCAACTGCACGTCCTCAGAGTTATTCTTCCTTTCCTCTCCGTCCCCCAGAAGCTCACTGTCTCCAGAGCTCTGGTTCCCTCTAGGCTTGGCTACTGTAACAGCCTCTTTTTAAATCTACCCGCCTCTACTCCAGAACAGGACTGGAAGACTTGTCCTTGGCCCCAAGCCCTGGGATCATATCTCTCCAGCACTGAAAACTCTCCATTGGCTGCCAGTGGCTACAAGGATCAAATTCAAGACCATATGCATTGTCCACAAGGCCTTCTGGGGACTGAGACCAAAAAATCTCCAGCTTTCTCTTCAGATGTATCTTCCTTCTTGAGCTCTTCGCTCCTCCACCTCCAACTCCTTAAGGGTCAGTTGCTTTTCTAAGCACTGTTTTGGAGGCAGGTCTCTCACTTCGACTGGTGCCTCCCTCTGGGACAGCCTCCCTGCCTTTTTGAAACTTGAGCAGAACCATCTACGTTTCCTGAAGCAGCTCAAAACTTTCCTCTTTGCTTCTGCCTTCTATCTTCCACTTGCCTGCTGATCTCCTCTCTGATACTGCACTGGTTACCTGGCTGCCCTCTGAACCACTGACCCAGGTTCCTGCCCATGCAGTTGTACCCCTGCACTGCCTCCTGGCAACCCTGCACTTAGGGCTGTATCTGCAAACCTATAGTCCCCCTACCTGCACTTATCTAACACTTGTTCTTTGCACTTAACCACTGCACTGCCACCTTCTGTTTGTACTTCTCTTATTTCTATGTCTTACACTTCTCCTCTTCCCCTTCCCCTGGCACGTTTCCCCTTCCCTCTCCCCTGCACTTGCAAAATCTCAATGTCACTTGGCCTAGTAAGATTGTTGTCTTGTCTTCCCTTTGTTTCCCCTCCCTTGCCTTGTCGCGCCTTGAAACACTTGTGTATAGGCGCATATAAATGTCATACCATATCATATCGGTATCCACGCATTTCACCGCAGTATTTTTCATCACGTGTTTTTTCATCGCCATTTTTATTTCGAAAAAAAACTAATTGTTTTTTTTTTTGGGGGGGTTAAAAAATGTAATATATGGTTGTGGGTGTAAGGGAATAAAAAAGAAAGAGGGGGTTCCGGGGGGGGTAACCCCCCCAAAAAAAAAACCATGAGTTTTTCAAAATTAAACGGCGATGAAAAAACCTGCGAGTAAAAATACCGCGGCGAAATAACGTAGAACCATCATATCCTATTTGGGCCTCGTTATTCTTGGATGTGCAGTTCCATGATTTGTAAGGAATGCTTCCTCATTTGTTGAAATGTAATGCTGTTCTGTATCCCACCAACACTTTTTGTATATTGCTATCCATTGCATTGTTCCAGTGCAGCAGGCACAGTTCCCCATGAATACAGAGGGTGTTTTTACATTGGCGCTTTCAGAATTTCCTGCTGTCATTTCAAAACTGTTCAAGACCCACGGGCCGATTCATGGAATTAATGTGCGCTGAAATTTTCGGCGCAAGCGTGCAAAAGCGTGCAAATCGCAGTGCAAGTGCAAAAATCACAGCGAAACCCACGCACAGCGATTCATGGAAGTCCGTCCGCGTGTAAATCCCAGGATGTGCGCCAAAATTCTGCGTGGGAGACGCTGGCGCACACGTCTCCAAACAGCGTGCGTTACGCGCACAGCGAAATCGCACATATCGCGGCGCACACAACAAAAGTAGGCGGAACAGGGGGGCATGACACGCGGAATGGGGAACAATGCGTGAAAATGTGGGCGTCACGGGGGAAGTACAGGAGGCAAATGCACAGAACGCCCACACGCACGTTCAAAACATGTATTCATGGAATCGAACGGGGCTAACGCGTGTGCCAAAAAATACGCGCTAATCCGGAAACACGTACGCCAGCAGGAAGCAGGCGTATGTGGACCCGCGCAGCATAAAAGTGCACGCAAACAATAAACAAGCTCAGACGCCAGGATGAATATACCGTTCCTAGCAGCAGTGGTTGTGGGATACCGCAGGAGGAGGAGGAGGATAGTCAGGCCCAGAATTTTTACACCCAGAACCAGCCTTTTTGGGATGCCTTATGACCAGGTGTATGGGAGGTACAGGTTTCCACCTCACATAATACTCGACCTGGTCAGTGAGTGGGAGGATGACCTCACATCACCCACCCTGTGCTCCCAAGCACTCAGCCCCCTGGGGAAGGTCCTCAATGTACTGCACTTCTTGGCCACTGGATCATTTCAGTGGACAACTGCTATAGTGGGGTGTGGGGTGTCACAGGCCAAGCAGTCACGCTGTCTACACCAGGTGTTGGCCATCATGACTGCACGCCCATCAGTCCGCAGGCACATATACCTGCCCAGCACACCTGCAGAAAGGCAGGCTGCCGTCCAGGATTTGTACGGGGTGGCACAATTCCCCAAAGTGCTAGGTGCCATTGATTGCACCCATGTGGCTCTACATCCCCCCAGGGCATCAGAGCACATCTACAGAAACCGCAAGCACTGGCATTCCATCAACATCCAGGTAGCATGTGATGCCAAGGGAATCATCACCTCAGTATATGACAACTATCCAGGGTCCACCCACGACAGTTTCCTTTACAGAATGTCAACCCTTAACCGGGACCTAGAAGCTGGGCGGCATGGCGATACATGGCTGCTCGGTGAGTATAAATGCCTCTGCACATGCATGCATGTCAGATACTGAGTAATGTCACAACCCCACTAATGATACCCATCATCACCTCCCCAGGGGACAGTGCCTACCCTCTGAGCACCCACATGATGACGCCAATTCGGAACCCCACCACGCCACCCGAGGTAAGATACAACACAGCCCATATTGCAACCGGGGCATAGTGGAGCGCACATTCGGAGTGCTCAAGTCCCGCTTTCGCTCCCTTGACCGTTCTGGTGGGCAGCTACTATACGCTCCCCCAGTAGTGTGCAGGATCATAGTGGCAGCATGTGTCCTGCACAACATTGCAACACGCTGGGGCCTGCCGGCGGTCATTGTGGCGCTCCCACATCCCCAACCACATGCACGCCCGCTGTGCATGGGAGGGGAAAGGGCATGTGGTGAGGCAGCCCGTACGCAGCTGGTGGCCAATTACTTCACCTAAAATCACACCCCTGCGTAGTGCACACAGCCCTGGCACATACCAGCTGACAATCAATGATGATGACATAAGGGACAGTCAACTGTCACTACCATACCAGCCTGAGATTGGTCACATGGAAGTGCTACATTGTGTGCATCCCTACCTACTTAAACACAACCAATGATGTGTGATAAAAAGACACACATTCAGGCTGCATGAATGACTACCCCCTTACAAAATACAACATGAAAATAGTGCCATGTCACCCAATCCCTCCCCATCTCAGCTACCCAGCACACCATGGCATGTCATGCAATGTGAAAGCAACCAAATGAATGCACAACACATGACACAAGTGTCACAAAGTGCACTGTCCGAAATGGAAACAGGCCACAGACAATATGCTCCCAGTAATCAACAAGAAACTGCACACATGAACAAATACTTACCAGCAACACAATACAGAAACACAGGATGAAACAGTGGCAAAATATGACAGTACAAATTCAAAGTAGTGCAAGTCTTACAACCTGAATACGCCAGCACATCGACCCCTTCCATCTGTACAGTGTTACTGCCACGCAAATGTCTCAGTGTACTGCATACAACATGAACTCCATCTGCAAAGTAGAAGGCCTTGTGAAGACATGAGGAAGGAACCTGCAAATTAAGAGGAAGACAAGGATGCACAAGCACATATCAATATACCATGCAGTGTAGAAAACAACAACAATATCCACTAGGAATGTCTAAACAGTATTGACTACAGACTGCCCACACAGCTCATGGGAGCCCAATGTCACTGTGTAATTCACTGTCACTTGGTCACACCCTTTGCAAGCCCATGGTAACGGGAAGCAGGAGAGGTGTGTGTCTCAGGAACCCAAGCATCTAACCCAAACTCAGGACAAGCTTGCATGTGCCCAGCCGGAATACAGTGGATGCCCACGGGAGCCACACAAGGCAACACACTGTAAAAAAAAAGAAAATCATAAATGGCCATGTGGGGGTCAGGGGGAGTGGGGGAGGCCACCCAGGAGGTTCGAGGACAGTGTGCACACCAACACCCACCTGCGTGGATGTTGCAAAAAAAAAATACCTCCTTGGGCTCATGGCCTGCACGGCTATGCCATTGTGGGAGAACTGCTGTCGCTCTCCTCACCCTCTGCTGCTGCATCAGGAGGTGGTGGCACTATGGGAGGCAGCTCACGCAAAGCCTGGGTATGGTCTTCCATGGCAGCAAGCATGCGGGTCTGGAAGGTCTGATTCTGGAGGATTAATGTGCGGAGATCCCCATGCAGCACCTCATGGGTTGCCTGCATTTCTGCACGCATGGCCTCGCGTGATGCCCGGATCTCCTCACGTGTTGCCTGCATCTCAGCTGAGAGAAAACGTGTGAGCTGCTCCAGCTGCTGTTCTGCCCTAATTTTAGTGGAAGCCCCAAGGTCAACCAGAGTCTGCCTGAGGGTATGTAGTTCTTCCCTCAGGGCTTCCCTGTGGGCCTGGGTCTCTATTGATATCGATTGGCGCAGAGTCTCCAGTGCCGCCCGTCGGTCCCTGTTGGACGCCAACATGTCTTCCCTGTGTGATTGGCAAATGGAGTCTGTTGCCTCCTGTTGGTGCTCCATCTGCCTTTCAGGAGGGATAATGAAAGTGGCCACCCTCTCCATTGCCTGAGCCATCATTTCTACTGATGCTGCCTGTTTGGTTGCAATACCGTACATGGAGTTTTCCCATACAGTATTGCCTGGTGGCGCAAGGCCACCGTGTCGACGGGCACCACACCTGTTTGGGGAAAGGCGATCTGCACCTTGCTGCGCTGACACTGCCTGAGGCTGCAGGACTGCATTCCCCCTCGGATCTGCTGGCCCAGGAACAGGATCAGATGCTGTGGAGTCTGACCCTGCATCCGTAACCACCAAAGGCAGACCTACCAACACTGACATCCCCATAGAGGGTTATCCCCCTGGTGCAGGTGGGTTGGACAGAACAGAATCCCTGCCAGAAACACTTACCTGCGACGGTACATAAGTCTCATAATCCGATTCAGCACCCTGATAGAGGTCTGGTGAGGTGCACCCAGAGACACCCCTGGAGAGTATGGCCTGCAGTAACATTGGGTTCTCACCCACCACCACACCACGTCACTCACTGGTGCCCGGTCGTGGCAGAGATTCTTCTTGGGTCTGCACCATCTCCTTAACCTCAACAGCATCAAGTGCGTCATCATCTGCAAAAACATGGAAGACAACAAATGGAAACAGGCATGAGCACCATAGCACACACATAGGCCGTGACAAGCCACAGATCCAGTACATGATCAACACATGTCCCACATGACTATAACCCTGCCATGCATGCACTGTCAACGAGTTGGAAGTGGAGTCAAAAAGGCAGACACTGGGGAGAGCAAGATGGAAAAGCAACACATTTGTAGCATGTTGGGTAGCACAGGCATCACACATCAGGCTGTGAGTGGCCACCACAAAGATGTCATGTAGCATATCCACGGTAAAGTACAAAACTACAGCAATATGTCAGTGATTGAGTACTGTCCATATCCATGTGACATCGACATGATGAGAAGATTAATGCTGAATAGTGTTTCAAAATATGCGTGTGCCACACACTGAAACACACCCAGTGTCCAAAAATACTGTAATTGTGGGCTGATCAAAGGTTGGTCACTTTGACATCACAGGAAACATCTGTCATGTTCCACATGCAAACAGCCCCTTATAATAATTTTTATGCAGGCCAATACTCCATCAGCCTGAATGGTGTAATCATTAACATAACCAGGTAATAATAGTGCCCCAGTGTGGCCTGTAAACAATGACCGAAGCATATCACATATGTCGCAATAGGGAATAAAATTGTCTAGCAAAAACTGGAGAGTGCAAACAATCAGCATAAATGAAGACTTACTAATTCAGACCAATGTAGTTGCAAGACAACAGTTCAACTTAAAGTGCACAAATGTGGGCTTAATAGGCAACTGTGGCCAGAAGGGATACAGTCATACCCAAATCCAAGGCACGTGAATGTATGGGAGGATGCACATGGGTGATCCATACCACTCAGGTGCACACATCCTCACCTGGCACTGAATCTGAACCCGTCATCCAAACAACATACACATGGATTACACACACACGCATGAGCACTCACCGGACAATGCATCGTAATCAGGTAGTTCTCCCACGCCTTGGATCTGTTCCTCTGTGACGAAGGCCCCAGCAACAGACTCATGTTCAGTGAGTTCGTTGTCCTCTGGTGGAGACCCACCGCCAGTAGCGGCATGATTTGAGGCCAGCTTGTTCTTTGCTCTGCGTTTCAGGTCATTCCACCCTTTTTAGCAATCATCATCTGTGCGCCTCACAAATCCAAGGGCACTTATGCGGTCGGCGATGATCTTCCAGTGTGCCTTACATTGACCAGTTGTGGTCTTGGACCCTGCAGTCACCAGCATTTCGTGGCTATGTGCCGACACATAGGACAAAAGTGCATCAACTTCCGGGTCATTAAAGCAAGGCTTCCATGACATGCCGGAGTGTGTAGCCGTGTCTGGGGTCTCAGCCTGTCATGCCAGAGCACCCTTCTTCCTCTTCTTTAAAGGTAGAGCGGAGCCAGAGTGGCTTACGCCGCTCTGGTCAGTAGGTGCAGAAGCAGCGGTGGACTGGGTAGTAGGAGTGTGGGAATGCACAATGGCCATAGGTCTTGTTGCAGGCATTGGTTGCAGGGTAATGTTGGCAGGGGGAACGACAGTTTGATGGACCAGGACCAACACTGTCCTGGCTGGGAGAGTCCGAGCTGGGGCGGATGGAGCTGCAGCTGCCCCTGCAGCCTCCCCACCCTGCCTACTCGGGGCAGCAGATGACATAACTGCCCCAGATCCACGTGGCTTGGTGACAACAACTTGCACCGCCACACGTGGCCTAGACTTGCTGACCTGGAAGTCAGCCTGGGAGTCATCCTGTGCCAGGTCAGGTGCCACAATGGGCTGGTCCAACAAGGGCTGAGTTGGGATGGTGTCAGCCACGTTTCCCTCAAACATGGGGGGGCATGGGTGTCCCTGATTGGTCCTCCACACATGGGGGTATAGGGACACCCTGCAAATCCCGGCCATGTCCCCTACCGTGCCCACCACGGCCACCTTTTGAAGGTCAGCCACCTTTGCCTCCCTTACCGCTTGGTCGCCTCCCAACCATGGCACTGATGTTGTTGTGCATATGGGAGTGCATGTAAACAATTGTCCTGGGAAATTGGGGGTCAAAGGCATAGGGTACTAGATGAAATTCGTACCCTAGTGCTCTAACAAGGCTGTCTGTGACCCCTGGGGGAAGATGACGGGAGCCCAAAATAAAAAAAGAACGTGCACGCAACCCCTCATAGACCACGTGCGTGAAAAAATGTACCTGCACTACGCTGTGGCACCCAGAAACACAAAAATAAGCATACGCGTAATTCATGCAGCCTACAATGACCTCTGAAGGGGTACGCGACACACGGGGCAAGCACAGTTGGTAAATACGTGCGTGACTCACCGTCTGCCTGGAAAAAGAATGTGAAAAATACACTTGTGTGTGTGTTGGCAAAACCCCCGCCAAAAGAAGAATTGAACGCTGTCTGAGGAGACAGGACAAAAGAAGAAGTGAATGCTGTTTGAGGAAACAGGCCCAACAAAAAATCAGAAAAAAGCTGTCAGAGGTAACAGGGAGTACGAACTTGAAATGCTGTGAAGTAATCGCGTGTGAACCGAAAAGAAGTACAGAATTCACGCACTCGCTCTCCACGAAAAGCACGTACAAGGAAATGGCGTCCGACACGTAGCTTTTAAACCGGCCCACACATACACGTCACATACGCGTGTACGTGCTAAGGCCCTTTCCTCCAATTACACGAGCTGACACTCAGACGTGCATTTTTTGGACGTGTATGATGAACATGCACCTGTGTTGATGGAAACGCCTGCGCGCGTCACATCACTTACGCGCATAGGCCCTTTCCTCGGAATACACGCATCCACACGTGGACGTGCAGTTTTTCCACGCGCGATGCCACATCACGAGGGAAACGCCCGTGCGTGTCACGTCACAGAAGCGCTTATGCGCTAAGGGCCTTTGGTCCAATGAAACCGCGTACGTGTGCTGACGCGCTAATGCGCGAAGGGTCTTTCCTCGAATTACACACTGACGAGCAAGATTTTCACGTGCCAAATCACTCCGTATCAAGCTGGGCACGCAACAACACACGGAAGACCACGCTCCTGCCCAGAAGGCCGATTAACTGCCCCCCAGAGACCTGAGCATGCTCCCACCTGCCATCTGCTGCTGCCTGACTGCCTGCTGCCCACGTGCCCTGCTATTTGCTGCCTGCACGTCAGCCAGGGGTGCAGTTGCTGTGACCACCCCTGCTGGAACCGAAGACTCCCGACTGGGATACCATCGCTCCACAGCCCAGCCCCAGGACCCAGTTTCCCACCCACTCCTGCCCCTGGGGTTGCCATGTCGGCACAACACCATCTGGCACCACTGGCAACCCCCAGCCAGAGAGGCAGAGGGCCACCAGCTTCAGTGCCAGGGAAGTTGGTGTCCTGGTGGAGCAAGTCCTGGGGCAGTATGATGCCCTCTTTGGAAGTTTGCGCGCAGACAAGGAAGGATGGACAAGGATCTGGATGGACATCGTGACTGCCATCAACGCGGAGGGGGTGGCAGTCCACGACTTACATCATGTCAAGAAGCGCTGGGAGGACTACAGGTCCAGGACCCTCAACAAGGCCCGGCGCCTCGCTAAGGCAATGGATGCCAAGGGGCGCCGGGTCCAGCTGTCGGACCACCAAATGAGGGTCCTGGAACGCATATGCCCAGCGCTCTACGTCCAGATCCTTGAGAGGCAAACCCATCTGGAGTCGAGCGGTAAGTGTACATGCATGGTGATTGGACGCTGTGCGTGTCGTGGTGTGCCTGTAGTGTGCAGGTTGCACATGTATTTTTGTAGGACCATGTAGGGATGTGTATGAACATGGGCGTGAGGCTGCCACATGTGAGTCCTCTCAGGTGTGAGACACATCGATGGTGTATGTGTTGGTAAGCATGCTGGGCAAAAGCAGGTGTGGGAGCACACATGTTTGAATTTCTGTGTATGTACATTGGCATGGTTGTGGCATGGATGTTGATTCACCATGCATGTATCTGCACTGTGTACATGTGCATGTATGTGTATTTGACAAGTGTGCAAATTTGATGCAACATGGATGCACGTGACACTGATATGTAGAAGGCTGAATGTCAGATGTGACATGTCTGGCGATCTCATCACTGTGACAGTTGGATATGTAGACATGCATGTAAGTGTGGTGGCGTGTGTGCATGTCTAGTGCACTCCCATTGTTTCATGTGATGTCCGGCTCACCTTTCGCTGTACATGCTGTTGAATGTGTATGGATGCTGCTGCCTGGTGCAATATTGCTGTGGGAATGCTCATGTGTGTGAGTTGAAATGACATGTGTGTCGTGGAGTGTGATGCCGTGTCTGAATTTTGACTATGCCACTCATGTACAACTGTCATGTGTGTATCAGTCCAATGTACTGTGCCCTGATGCCTGTGTTTTATCTCTCCCTGTCTGTAGCGTCAACTGATGAAGAGGGCGGAGAGGGTGCTGTGGAGCACAGCGGCAGGGATCGCACCACCAGCCGGAGACGCAAGGCCCGGCTCCCCTCCCAGATTGTCATCTCGTCGGGGAGTGTGAAGTTGGTGCCGCGTCCCAGGCCACAGCTGCCGAGGGTAGGTCCAAGAGGCGGAGGTTGGAGGTGGACTCCTCGGCAGCAGAAGGGGCAGCTGAGACCCCACAGGGTCCGACAGAGGAAGATGGCATGGAGTCATCCAGGTTGGTGGGGGGTTTGGTGGAGGAGGAGGCGTGGAAGGGACACACACGGGGTCTGGAGGTGGGGATTCCACTGGTGCTAGTAGTGCAGGACAGGGACAGGAGGCAGCACAGGCTGCTGCAGAGGTGCCTATGTGCAATCCTGTCCCTGATCCTGTCACTGCATCATCTGGCTCTAGCAGGGATGCCTACGTCCAGACCCGTTTTCAGGGAGGGATGAGCGCACAACAACTGGCCTTCCTCTCCCTGCGGACGTGGCTATCCGGGACCGGGTTGAGCCTGTCCTGGGTGGGGTGGCGTTGCGTCAACGGGCCATGCGAGGTGACCTGCAGTCTTTTCATGTGGAGACTGCGCGTCATCTCGAATGGCTCGTTGACCGCGTCGACCTACTGGGACAGCTTACCAGGGCTGGATTCCTCCATTTGCTGGACCTTGTTCAGACCCCCTCCTCACCTGAACCCCCTATGCGTCAGTCGTCCTCCATGCCATCTTCCCACCCATGTATCCCCTGGGTACCCTGTGGAGCTGCCTCTGACCCTGCGGCCAGGCTGGTGGAGGACACATCCCTGCCACAGTCGGGAGTCGGACATCCAGCAGGGGTGGCCACCTCAACAACTGCACCGCAGCCGGAGGAGGATGTGCAGGCAGCAAGAGCCAGGGCACAGGCAGAGGCACAGCAGCAGCAGCAACAAGGTGGGAGCCATGATGGCTCGGGGCCTTCAACATCGGAGGGGCAGGCATCACCATAGGGCAGGAGGACCCTGGATTTCAAGTGTCTTCCGTGTGGCAGCGGTTGGGCCACGCCATCGATGCGGAGCGGCAGCGGGCGGAAGACGCACGGCTCACAATGGTCAGGGCGGAGAACTCCATGCGGAGGGCCCTGATGCGGACCGAGTGCCTCGAAGCAATTCGCAGGGAGTTGGAGGAGAACATGTCGTCGTCCCTGCGAACCCTCGGGGCCATGGAAGAGGACCGCCTCCAGGACATTGAGCGGGAGTTCGATGATGCCCTGGCACGGGACATCCAAAAGTGAGCCATCGGGCTAGCCCGCTGCCATTGTAAATAGTTTTTAGAGTTAGGTTTCCTTTTCCTTTTCCTTTTATTTGTGGTCAATGGACAATGCCACACACATTTGTATATAGTTTTATTTTTAGGTAGATTCTTAGGTAGGTTTCATTTGTTTGGTTGGGCTCATGGACCCTTTACATCGTTGGACAATGGATTCATTTGATATCTTTTTTGGAATTTTGCACATGGATTAATGGATTTTTATTTTGGACCATGGATTGTATATAATTTGATCATGGATTAATTTGGATTTTTTTTTTCATTATGGACATGGGGAAATGGATTTTTTTTTTCCGGACAATGTATTGTAAATAGTTGGACTATGGATTGATTTATCTTTTTTAGTTTTCATTATGAACATGAAACGATGGATATCATTTTTTTTACCTTTCCTTTGGATTTGCGTTGGTGAAGGGAGAGTTATGACTGTTTTTCTTTCAAATTTTTTTGGATTGGTTATCATTTTCATTCACTATCTTTTTCACATGCTTTTCATTTCATGTTTTATATTTTGGTATGCTTTCATTTCATTTATTTATTTATGTACATAATACATTTTCATATGTTAGTTCCATGTGTGGGATTCCCTCATTGGGTTGATGCATGTGAAAATGTGGGTTTACACAAGCAATGCCAACCAGTGTATGTGTGGGATGGACATGTGTTGATGTACATAGTTGAGTTTTGGTTTGTGTCTTGAGATGGGCATGTCAGTGTGGGGTAGATTGGGAAATCATTGCATCTCAAGAATAGGGTGGCGGCATATGGTTTTTTGGTGTAGAAGTGGGCCATGATTGTGCATCTTTATTTCGTGTAGGGGGGGACATGAGTGGACATGAGTGGGGGCCTGCTGGCAGGTACCCCGCACTGCTGGGGGGTGAGGGTGCAGGGGGACATGAGTGGGGGCCTGCTGGCAGGTGCCCCACACTGATGGGGGGTGGGGGTGCAGGGGGACATGAGTGGGACATGAGTGGGGGCCTGCTGGCAGGTGCCCCGCGCAGCTGGGGGGTGGGGTGCAGGGGGACATGAGTGGGGGCCCGCTGGCAGGTGCCCCGCACTGCTGGGGGGTGGGGGTGCAGGAGGACATGAGTGGGGGCCTGCTGGCAGGTGCCCCGCACTGCTGGGGGGTGGGGGTGCAGGGGGACATGAGTGGGGGCCTGCTGGCAGGTGCCCCACACTGATGGGGGGTGGGGGTGCAGGGGGACATGAGTGGGACATGAGTGGGGGCCTGCTGGCAGGTGCCCCGCAGAGCTGGGGGGTGGGGGTGCAGGGGGACATGAGTGGGGGCCTGCTGGCAGGTGCCCCGCACTGCTGGGGGGTGGGGGTGCAGGAGGACATGAGTGGGGGCCTGCTGGCAGGTGCCCCACACTGCTGGGGGTAGGGGTGCAGGGGGACATGAGTGGGGCATGAGTGGGGGCCTGCTGGCAGGTGTCCCGCACTGCTGGGGGGTGGGGGTGCAGGGGGACATGAGTGGGACATGAGTGGGGGCCTGCTGGCAGGTGCCCCGCACTGCTGGGGGGTGGGGGTGCTGGAGGACATGAGTGGGGGCCTGCTGGCAGGTGCCCTGCACTGCTGGGGGTTGGGGGTGCAGGGGGACATGAGTGGGACATGAGTGGGGGCCTGCTGGGAGGTGCCCCGCACTGCTGGCGGGTGGGAGTGCAGGGGGACATGAGTTGGTGATCAGTAGTGCAAATGACATGTGTCAACTGTCAGCTCGCCCCCAACCTCAGGATTGAGGAATTGAAATTGGACTGGAATATTTATTGTTCTCATGGACATACAATAGTGAAAATAATGAAATATTCACATTTGTAAGAATATTCAGAATCTGAAGACATCATTTATGTTTTTTGTCACTGCATACATTACTGAGTCATGAACATATGTGGATTCATCAATACATTATGCAGTTTTTTTTTTAAATCAATTTTTATTACGTTTTATAGATGTAGTACGGCATTACATAGCATGTGTAAGCATGAGTTAACAAAAAAAAACAATCGTAACACCCCACCCCCCCTTCCCCCGTCCCCCCTCCCACCCCCTACAGTTCAAGATCTCATTAGTTGCTTGTTGCTTGTTTGACGGACTTTCCTGAGACAGATGTATCGTTACACAATGCACTTGGTGCGCCAAAGTCCTGGGTCCGACTGGGAGAAGTTCACGATCAGGTCAGTGTACAATGGTCCACTGCCCCTGGGGGAAGACCCCCGGCTCAGGCGCAGAGCGTTAAATTGATCGGCCATATTTGTCAAAAAAGGGGAGCCAGATTTCCTCGATGTTGGACTTGGACTCATCGAGTAAGTGTGTGAGAAACTCCATGTCATATATGGCTTGCACCTTGGTCACCCACGTTTTTTCCCCTGGCATTTCCGGTCGTTTTCATTTTTGTGCGAGGCAGCATCTGGCCGCCACCAACATGATTTGGAGCATATGGTCCTGAGTGTCCTCCTGACCTTCCCCAATGTCGATTCCAAACAGGAGGAGCCAAGGGCAGGAAGACCGCTCAACCCCGTCCACCCCTTTGATCCAGGCAAGCACCTTTTCCCAATAATTTTGGACCACTGGGCATCCCCACCACATGTGGATGTAGTCCCCCCTCTCGGTCTTACATTTCCAGCAGTGTGGGTCATACCCTGGTTTTATCCTGGCAATCCTCTGCGGGGGGTAATGCCATCGGTGTAGTATTTTGAGGGTTTGATGGCGATACTGGAGGGAGGCCGTGGATCGGTTGGCCCGCCTGCACATCTCCGCCCACCTCTCGTCATCAATCTCCTCTCCTAGGTCCCTACCCCATCGTGTGCGCGCCGGTGGAGGATCCCTGGGGACAGAGAACAGGAAGAGTTTGTAAAGGCGAGATATTATCCCCTTAGAGCCCCTCGCAGATAGGAGAAGCTTTTCGAACTCCGTGAGATCCCTCCTGAGGGTGTCGCCCCAGGATGGCTCGGTGAGGACACCCTTGAGCTGGAGGTAGCAAAAGGGGGACAGGGTACCAATTCCCAGGGCCTCCTCGAGGTCACTTAAGGGCAGAAAAAAACCCTTCACCCAAAGATGGCCGGTCCTGCTAAGGCCTGCCTCGAACCACGACTGATACACCGCTGGTTCTGCTATTTTGGCCTGGAAGGGACGGGCCCAAATGCAGCTCAACGGGGATGGCCACGTCGTGAGCCACCGATAGTAACCTCCCTCTCCCCACAGGGACCACAGCACCTTCAAGATTGGATGATTCAGGACGATTCTGGGGATATTCTTCCTCGGGACCCAAAGCCATTCCTCTATTGTGACAGGGGCAAGGGGCCTGTTATCCATGGCAACCCATTGTTTTTTCGTATCTGGGGAGAAATGATCAACCAAACCCTCAGCTGAGAAGCTCTGTGGTACATTTCCAGGTCAGGATAACCCACTCCCCCATCTTCCTTAGCCCTAGTCAACACTTCGTAGGAGATCCTATGCTTTTTGCCCGACCAGAGGAAGTTGAGCAGGACTCGCTTTGTTTCTATAAAGAAGGTCTTGGGGATTATCACCGGGAGCATTTGGAAGAGAAATAAAAACTTTGGGAGGAGAACCATTTTTATGAGGTTAAGGCACGCCATCCAGGAGAGCCCCGATCCCGCCCACCTCTCTACATCTCTTCTGATTGCGGACCAGAGGGGGGGGAAGTTGGCTGTGTACAGTTCCTCAAGGTCACGCGTAATCTGTACTCCCAAATACCGGAATCCCTCTTCAGTCCGTCTAAAGGGGAGCCCTTTCACAAAGGCCATCTCCGGATCTGACAGGTTCCCACCCATAAACGCCACTGACTTATCCAGGTCGACTTTATAACCCGATAACTCTCTGTAGCGCGTGAGGCCCTGTAATAACCGGGGGACTGTTTGGGACGGTCTGGTGACGTAGAGTAGGCGTCGTCCGCGAAGAGGCAGATTTTGCATTGCATGTCTCCCATCTGTACTCCCCTAATAGCCTCGTCATTGCGAACTGAGATTGCCCATGGTTCCATTACTAGTGCGTAAATTAGCGGGGACAGGAGACATCCCTGCCTTGTACCACGTTGGAGGGGGAACTCTCTCGATTCTGTCCCGTTTGCCACCACTCTAGCCGAGGGGAGGAGTAAAGCGCGGCCATCCACCCCAGCCACCTAGGACCCATCGCCAGAGATGCGAAAACCTCCCCCATGAAAGCCCAGCTAACCCTGTCGAAGGCTTTCTCCGCATCGAGAGCCAGTAGGAGAGCCCCCTCGTCCCGGACCCCCACTGTGGCAAGTATATGGAGTGTCTTCCGTACGTTATCAGAGCCCTGCCTGTTGAGGATGAATCCCGCTTGGTCAGGGTGTATCAGGCGTGGAAGGCAGATCTCAAGTCTGGAGGCAAAGATTCTGGTAAAAAGATTGGCATCTAGGTTAAGGAGTGAGATGGTAGAAATAAAGTGTAGAGGTGCACTCTTGTTGTTTGTGCTAATAAGTTTGTAAAGGATTTAACTAAAATTACCCTTTGTCCTATTGGAATTTAGGTGCTCCTGAGTAGGTCACGGCTAAAAGACCATAACAAAGTAGAACAAAAGAAACGGTCCACCACTGATCGGTGGACAAACACAGGGCACACTTCTGTCTGACAAACGTCAGTCGATATTAAATTCGTTGTTAAGTAAAAATAATATTTTTTTATTTTTTTTATTTTTAATTATATTTGATTTCATTCGAGATAACTATCTCAACTGAATTAAACATGTATATCCTACAGAGGTTAACATTTCACGTACACTTTGTGTAAAGTAAATACATTGTACATAAAGAAATTTAACAATTTGTAAACATTATGAGCAAACATGAGAATTTATGACATTCACATTATCTCAGTCAAGAGCATGAGGTTCATAATCTCACAAAACGCATGTACGACGCGTTTCGGGACTAGCCCTTCTTCAGGTACAAATTTGAAGCTTTACTTTTCTTGTAGTCTAAAATACAAATAAGAAAATATCGGGCTTGTATTCAATTTTCAAATGTATATTGGATTTTAACAATAACCATAGTCGAAAGTCAAAAGGTACATAACTGACCTGTGTTAAAAGGGTACCAATGAAAACTGGACCAAATTAGATGGCATCAGAGAGATGATAAGGTCTTCTAGATGTTAGTTTGTGAATCGGGCTGATACCTAATAGAGAATTGCATATTTACAAAAACTCGTCATGAGTCTTATATGTACAAAAAAAACGCGAGTGGGACCGAGTCACTCGAAAGAAGCGCTGGGTCCCACTCCACGGTTATGTCATCTGTTATTTCAAAACCAAAACATTTGTCTCACCGTATTCCTATGTAATATTTGGTTGAGTGCGGGGATTTCAGTGCACAGAACGTCACTTGTAAAGTTCGGCTACATGTCAATAGTGCTATTGTTCGTGTTTGCCTTGCGATTCTATCCACAACAACGCTCTCTGAAAGGTGACAATAAATGTTCATTATGATATTATCTCAACTACTCTAGGCATTGCATTGCGGCTACTGTGCCGTGTCGTTGCACCCGTTTGATAAACGGTCAATTTACTTGTATTGCTTGATAGTCACAGACGGCTGGAAATGGAAGTCGTCTTCATGTCGCAAATGCGATAAAGCAGTAGAAGTTCAGCTATCTGCTCAAACCAAAAGGCACCGGGTTTGTTCTTCCTTATTCCTGCACTGCTTCACGTGATCCTTTCCTGTCCGGGGGAGACGCGTGGGCGTTTTCGCTGTCGATAGAGAGACGTAATTCGCTGCGCAACCGAGAGGGTTGTTGGGTAATTTAAACCCAACACCTAACCTTGTCGATGCGCAGCGCCATTTTGGAATATCCTGCCACATAACGAAACTCAATGAATTGAAGACGTTCAAATATGTAGATGTTGATAAAAAGCGCACTGAATTCGAGATTGTTACTTGCTATAACCAAATATTCCCGACTGATATAATTAAATTCACCGTCGGTGTTGTTCAGTTTCAAATGTATGGAGTTCAATCATTTACAGGTGACAGCTCATGTCCCAATCAACGTTCATTCCTTTTGGATACATTGATTCTAGTTTGTCAATCCAGTATAATTCACGCTGTAACAGAGTTTTAGCCAGATTGCCCCCTCTCCTTGGTAGAATTACCTGCTCCAAAATGATGAATTTGATTTGGGCAATAGTGTGAGATTCCTTTAAAAAATGTTGTGCTACTGGTGAGCGTTCGTTTTTAAGTCTGATATTAGACTTGTGTTCAGACCAATGAGTTTTTGCTTTTCTTGTTGTCATCCCTACGTAAAAAATTCCACAGGGACATTTTATGCCATAAATAATGTTCTTTGAATCACATGTGGTTGTATGACGTAACTGGATCTTGTTTCCCCTATACGGATGATTCAAATATTCACCTTTGATCAGGTTGTTGCAATTATTGCAATTATTGCAAGGCAGGGTCCCCTTAAAGGTTTGCTTAGTTGATCTTTTAGCAGCAAAATCCGCTTTAGTCAAGTTGTCTTTCATTGACCTACTTTTGCTGTATGCAAACAGAGGTGGAGATGGAAAGAGTTCAGCCAATGTCGGATCCAATGATAATATTTTCCAATGCTTTTTCACAATATTCTTAATTTTCATGCTTTGATTCGAATAAGTGGTCACAAATACTAGACTTTCTGGTTTTTTCTTTTGATGTGATTTAAGAGCTTCCTGTCTTTGGATCTGTGTAGCTTTAATGGCACTTTCATTTACTTTTATCCGATCATATCCTCTCAATTCAAATTTTTTGGCCAAATCTTCAGACTTGTTTCTATAATCCGTTTCATCTGAGATAATTCTACGATATCTTAGGAATTGGCTCAGCGGAATACTTGAAATTGTGTTCCTTGGATGAAAACTTCTTGCGTGTAGCAAACTATTTCTGTCTGTTTCTTTGGTAAAGATCGTTGTACATAAATTCCCATTTTTAATGTAGACTCTCATATCTAGAAAGTCAATCGATGTCTTACTCATTGTTGAGGTGAATTTGATTCTTGGGGCCATTGTGTCCATGAATCCAAAAAAGTCTTTTAACTCTTCCCTTGAACCTTCCCAGATACCAAAAAGGTCATCAATGTATCTCACAAAAATTTTCAAATGTTGGTTCTATTTGCTGTTATTGATCACATTTTTTTCTTCTAAATATGCCATGTATGTATTGACATAAGTAGGCGCCATCGAGGCCCCCATTGATGTTCCGGAAATCTGGACGAAATACCTTTTCTCAAAAATGAAAAAATTATTATTCAACACGATCTTCAGTAGTTTCAAGACAAAAAGACAATCTGCAGGACATGTTTCTGTCGTATTCAGAAGTAGCCATTCCATAGCTTCAAGTCCTCCATGATGTGTGATATTTGTGTAGAGGCTAGCTACATCCAAAGTAAACAGAATATTGGTTGACATGAGCTGTCACCTGTAAATGATTGAACTCCATACATTTGAAACTGAACAACACCGACGGTGAACTTAATTATATCAGTCGGGAATATTTGGTTATAGCAAGTAACAATCTCGAATTCAGTGCGCTTTTTATCAACATCTACACATTTGAACGTCTTCAATTCATTGAGTTTCGTTATGTGGCAGGATATTCCCGAATGGCGCTCCGCATCGACAAGGTTAGGAGTTGGGTTTCAATTACCCAACAACCCTCTCGGTTGCGCAGCGAATTACGTCTCTCTATCGACAGCGAAAACGCCCACGCGTCTCCCACGGACAGGAAAGGATCACGTGAAGCAGTGCAGGAATAAGGAAGAACAAACCCAGTGCCTTTTGGTTTGAGCAGATAGCTGAACTTCTACTGCTTTATCGCATTTGCGACATGAAGACGACTTCCATTTCCAGCCGTCTGTGACTATCAAGCAATACAAGTAAGTTGACCGTTTATCAAACGGGTGCAACGACACGGCACAGTAGCCGCAATGCAATGCCTAGAGTAGTTGAGATAATATCATAATGAACATTTATTGTCACCTTTCAGAGAGCGTTGTAGTGGATAGAATCGCAAGGAAAACACAAACAATACCACTATTGACATGTAGCCGAACTTTACAAGTGACGTTCTGTGCACTGAAATCTCCGCACTCAACCAAATATTACATAGGAATATGGTGAGATGAATGTTTTGGTTTTGAAATAACAGATGGCATAACCGTGGAGTGGGACCCAGCGCTACTTTCGAGCGACTCGGTCCCACTCGTGGTTTTTTGTACATATAAGACTCATGACGAGTTTTTGTAAATATGCAATTCTCTATTAGGTATCAGCCCGATTCACAAACTAACATCTAGAAGACCTTATCAACTCTCTGATGCCATCTAATTTGGTCCAGTTTTCATTGGTACCCTTTTAACACAGGTCAGTTATGTACCTTTTGACTTTCGACTATGGTTATTGTTAAAATCCAATATACATTTGAAAATTGAATACAAGCCCGATATTTTCTTATTTGTATTTTAGACTACAAGAAAAGTAAAGCTTCAAATTTGTACCTGAAGAAGGGCTAGTCCCGAAACGCGTCGTACATACGTTTTGTGAGATTATGAACCTCATGCTCTTGACTGAGATAATGTGAATGTCATAAATTCTCATGTTTGCTCATAATGTTTACAAATTGTTAAATTTCTTTATGTACAATGTATTTACTTTACACAAAGTGTACGTGAAATGTTAACCTCTGTAGGATATACATGTTTAATTCAGTTGAGATAGTTATCTCGAATGAAATCAAATACAATTAAAAATAAAAAAATAAAAAAATATTATTTTTACTTAACAACGAATCTAATATCGACTGACGTTTGTCAGACAGAAGTGTGCCCTGTGTTTGTCCACCGATCAGTGGTGGAGCGTTTCTTTTGTTCTAAGGAGTGAGATGGGTCTATAGGACCCACATTCAGTCTGGTCTTTACCGGACTTGGGTATGACGGTGATGAGGGCTTGCAGAAACGTCGGTGGAATTGAGTCTCGGCTCCTAATCTGATTGAACAGTTTGGCCAAGGGCTTCACCAAGATCGATTGGGTCTGTTTATAGAAATCAGCCGTTAAGCCGTCCCCACCCGGTGCCTTTCCTGCCTTCAGTCTCTTAATGGCGCTCTCCACCTCTTCTTCTGAAATCTCCCCCTCAAGGGCCCCCATGTCTTCGTCGGATAGCTTGGGGAGGGGGTGCTCCGCCAAGTAGGCTGAGATATCTTCCAGTGATTCGCCTGCTTGCCTGGAATAAAGTTTGCTGTAATAGTCGGCGAAGCAGTCCGCTATTTCCTCCCGGCCCCTGTGAATCCTGCCTTTCCAATCGCTAAGCTGGGCAACCCCTCTTTCCACCCTGCAGCCCCGGGATCTTTGTGCCAAAAGAGTCCCCACCCTATCTCCCCGTTCATAGTATCTTTGCTTGGTGTACCACATTTTCTTAATTAACTCCCCTATAAGAACCGTGTGTAGCTCTTGTCTTTTGCCCTGCATTTCCTCTAGGAGTGCCTCTCTGTCTATTCCGGGAATGCCCAGTCTGGCCCGCAAGGCCCCCAACTCTGCACGGAGTTTGCCCTTAATCAGGCCCCTCTCCCGTTTACGCCTCGAGCCCTCTGCTATGAGGAGAACCCTAAAAGTGGCTTTTCCGGCTTCCCATACTGTGGACATGTCGGTCTCGCCATTATCATTCGTCTCAAAATAGGCCGACATTTCTTGTTTCATAAAATCCCGGAATACGGGGTCCCTAAGAAGCGTGTCGTTGCACCGCCAACAGGAGGAACTTGGGGCGACAGGCAGTGACCAGTCAGCCACAAGCAATTCATGGTCTGACCACGTTATGGCCTCCACCCTTGGCTGTTGAACCACCCCGTTCCCCTCCTCGGAGATTAGCATGAGGTCAATTCTAGTGTAGGTACAGTGTGGGGGAGAGAAAAAGGTGTAACCTCCCTGACCCGGATATGCCCTGCGCCAGACGTCCACCCAATAATGATCTCTCAAGAGGGCCTGCAGGGCCAGATTATCCTTGGAAATCCCCTTGGGCCCCCCTCCCTTGGCAGACCACCAGTCCAGACGGGGTTCAGCTACCAGGTTGAAATCCCCGCCCAGTATCATGGCCCCTTCTGCCCATTCATCCATGACATTAAAGATCTGAGTGAGGAACTGCACTTGCCCTGAATTGGGCGCGTATAAGGTGGCCAGGGTGATGCGTTGTCCCTCGCAGAACCCCTTGACGCCTAAGAATCGGCCCCCAAAACCTCTCTTAGTTTCTACCCCCGTGAGATGGAACGCCCTCCCCAGGAGAATGCCTACCCCCTCCTTCTTGGAGTTCGCATGTGAGGCCCAGTAATTGGAACCAATGTCCTTCCCCTTAATTCTGGATTCCCTTCCCCGTTTGTAGTGTGTTTCTTGTAGAAAGAGGACTGTTAGATGTTGTTTGCGGAACATGTTGCTCGTAAGGGACCTCTTGTTTTGGGAGTTAAGACCCTTGACGTTCAGCGTGCCTATCCTTCCTTCAATCATTATCGTCTTTTAGGTTGTGCACCTTGAACCCCTCGTAACATCTGCGTCTCAGAGCCCGCAGCCAAGCAAGTATCTTGTGATTTGAACTGGTCCCCCCCCCTTCCTCCCCATCTCTTTCACTAATCATTCCACCCCCGCCCCCCCAAGCCCAAGCCTCCCCTTCTGCCCCCTCCCCCCACCCCCCTTTCCCTTGTAGTGTAGGGCGTTCGTCCACGTCCCCCAACCAGTGTCGGGGTTGGTCAACGAACCACCAAGGACTCTAACCCCAGCCCCGGGATATTTTTGTATTAGGGAATCTCAAGTCTTGGAATCAATATAGGTCTACCCCACCAAATCCTCGGTGCAAATGACCGAGGTGGAATTCTGGAACCGTGAACCCCCGCTTCAGCCTGTAAACTCCAAACTCAGACTTTCCACGTGGGTCACCACAACAAAACAGCTAACATTTAATAAAGTTCTGCCCGCCCTCCAAACCAGCCGGCCGCATGTCGCGCCAACGTGGCGCCCAGGCCCGCCCCCCCCAGGCCCCAGGACCCCTTACTGCCAGATCCTGGGACTGATGCTCATCATAGGATTTCCTCGACCTCCGGAAGGGCGGTGCTGTTATGGCTTCGGGTGATCCTCGGAGGTCGTTGACGGGTGCCTGGTTTTCTGAAATTTCCGGGCCCCCTTGACTTTAGATTTGCCGCTAAGCTGTCCCAGTCTGTCGGGGCCCATCGGGGGCTCCCGGGCTCTTCCATCTTGACCGCTTGAGTGGCCTGCCTGGTCGCCGGCCAGGTCGTCCGTGGCCCTTTGAATGTCTTCCTCAGACACCAGGCGATGTTTCTCCCCCAGCCATTCAAATTCCAAACAGAAGGGGTGTCCCCAGCGGTATCGGACCCCCTTTCCCTGAAGCCATCTTGTGAGGTTTCCACATTTCCTTCTCATTGACAGTGTGAGAGCCGACAGGTCCTGAAAGATGGACACCCTGGAGTCACCGTTTTGAATATTCCCAAGGTTCCTCGCTTTCTCCAGAATTTTAGCTTTGTCCTTGTAATAGTGTAGCCGGGCCAGGACCGAACGCGGGCCTCTGCCCCCTCCTCCTGCCCGATGGACCCTGTCAAACTGAATCGCACCCTCAGCGTCCGCCCCCAAGACAATCCTTACGATGTCATGTACTTTGCCCTCAAGGCCTTGTATGGTTTCTCCCTCGGCCTCCACTAAACCAAAAATACGCAGTTTATTCCTTCTCTCCCTGTTCTCCATATCGTCCACCTTGAGCCAGAGTTCCTCTTCGCGTCTTTCCATGTCCTGGAATCTGATTTCCATTTGAGTCTCAAGGAGAGTAGTGGAGAGCTGATTGTTTTCGACTCCCTCCATTTGATCTTCCAAGGTGGTGACTTTAGTCGTGAGGTCCGCCAATTTGGCTCCCATGTCCGTCCTTATCCCGCGGATCTCTTCCAGAATCGTCTGAATATTATTCTGGATAGCACCCAGGTCTGGGGGTGGGGTGGAAGGGCCCCCGGTCGCCATGACGTTCTCGCTGGCCACAAATTGGTATTTCGACAGGTTTTCTTTCCAACTCATGGGAGGCTTGTTTTTGGCCACCTGCTATTGGCGAGGTGGGGGGGCAGCGTGTTTTCCGTGGTCGTCCCAGTGCGTGTCTGGCCTGTCCGGACCTGTCAGTTCCCCCTGTGGTGGTGGTTTTGCGGCTAGGGGGCTCTGGATCACAAGTGTCCCTAGATGTCCCCCTTTCACCCGGCTCCGCTGCTGCTCTGTGGGCCATAGGCCGTTGGCCCTCTCTGATTCAGGCCTCTCCTGCGTTGGGCCGCGTCAGTCGTGCTCTGCCAGAACCGTGCCTAGTATCTAGGGCCGGGGCGGGAAGCCCCGATGCGCTGCGGGTGTACGGCCTCGGGTTCTTCCTCCGTGCGGCGCCGCCTCCTCCTCGCCCGTGGCTTCCTCACTCCAACCGAGGCCGTGTATGCGCGGCAGCTGCGGCCTCCTCCAGTGCGCCACACCGTGCCGCGGGGGAGGAGCCGCGGGAACTTTCAGGCCCGTAGAACTTGGCTCAGGGGTGTCGGATTGGCACCGGAGTCGGGCGCAGCGGGGGGCCACAGGCCCCCACAGTGTATGGTGGGGGTCTCGCAGGTCATGGGACCCTCGTTCCGTGCTAGCACCGTCGTTCTCCCGGGGCTGGGTACGGAGCTCGAAGCTCAGGCGACCATCCTGCCTGCGCCCCCTGGTGGCCTCCCCATTATGCAGTTTAATATATTGTTTTTACATGCTATGATTTTCCTTTTTATGGTGAATTGAGATATTTATTTTCAAATCAGAAAAGAAAGTAAAAAATCTACAGGCAATGAATTTTCCTTTGCCAATTTATTGAATTCTTAGGTGAAGCATAAAGAATATATTACTTAATTCTATCTGAAGTGAATATGTATCAGTTCAATCAATTTTATCAGAGTAAACCATTTTCTGAAAAAGAACAAAATAGTTAAACAGACATCCATATTCATTTTAATAGCCAGCTTAATGAAACTTACACATGACCACACCAGAAGAAGACACATTCTTCATGGAGCCTAATACTGTGCCAGGTCAGGGAATTAGGACATGTTTCAGCATCTGCTAGTAGCTTAAGGATGCAGTCTATGCATACAGTGAAAACAGAGTTTAAGGCTGCCTAGCGGTACCCACACTGCTCTGGCGCGTTTTGAGTTGGGCGTGTTATCAGTGCAGGCAGTTGCCTCTTGGTAAACCCTCTGACTTTTCCGTAAAAACATATGGCACCAGAGGCCTCGTTGCAACAGTCGATATTGCTGGCATTATGTAACAACAGAGTTTCGGGTTTGAATGTCTGGATTGATAACTGTTTGAATATCCTTGAGTTGGTGGTTGCCTCGTTAAGCTTGCTATTAAAGAACCCCCTGAAGGTGAAGAAAAAATCTGGGAGATTGACTGGATCCAAACAATCATTGAATGTCACCAGCTAGCACATCAGCACTGCGCCGCTTTAGAAGGGAAATCTCTTTCTCATCTGCCGCCCTACATGATCAAATCCGCTGACGCTCGCTGGAGAAGATTTTTCATAATAATACAATTTAATTTATTACCCTCCAATGAAACTATAGGTGCTAGAAACCGTGTGCTGCATCAGGAAAGATGTTATCATTTTTGTAAAATTAAGGTTACAGAATATCTATTCTATCTCGCAATGGAGTGCAGTGGTCTAATTGAATTGAGGATGAAACATCTTGGTAAATTCTTAAAAACATATGAGATCACTTCACCTGTAATGGTATAGGAAATCCTCTTGGAAGGTGCACACATTTCCTGAAAAATGTATTTAATAAGATTTTTAAATGCTGTTTGTCATATGAGTGGGGTTGTTTTGTTATATGGTCTCTTTTATATGGTCTTATATGGATATGTTTCAAGCAATTTTACAGATTTCTCTGTTTTTTATTTGAATATCTATTTTTATGTATACTGTTTATAATGTTTTAGTGTTGTAAAGATTTGTGAAAAGTTCAAGTTTCAAACTATAACACAATAAATAAATAAATAAACAAAAAAAACAATACAAAGCTCACATTTAGATGTATTTTCTGTAATTTGGTAACAGGAACTTGTCTTACGGAAAAACGTTGGAAACAGGAACTTGTTTTACGGAAAAACGATGTGCCACTAACTCTTCTAAGGATTTATCGAAGTGAATGAATAATGGGGTCTTTGTATTCCTGTTTCAAAATAGCAGACTCCTGCACACACACCTTTCAGAGTTCATAATCTTGACAATTTAGATGTTTAATGTAAAAAGAAAATGCAATATTTTAATATTTTAATGGCAATCTAATAAAGTGTAAACCTATCAACAGATTTAACTCGTCCTTACAGATGATTTGTAATTAACATTATATCTATAATTGTCTTATAGAATTCTCAAGTCCAAGTTGCACAGATCACCATGTTCCCCATTCACTCGGCAGCAGACGTTCAACAATTATTAAACATTCCTTGTTTCTTTTATCAAAGCCTACAGCATAGCATGTTGTTCTGAATATTCTGTTTTGCATGTTTAACATAATGTATTTGATATTTCAATATAAAATATCCATCTGACCTTAAGCCATTTACTGGTAAGCATTGCCTTCAATCAAATAATACTTGCCAGATGCCAAGGGGTAGCTATTTGGACGTTTAGGTTCAACTTGATGTGGTAGCAAGAGGGAGCAGTGGATCACCATTTTTCACAATTTGGAGTTAGGTCACTGGTCCTGCATGGGATCTTCCCCTAATTTTATGAGTGATAAAAGGGCGTCCATGCCAACCACTCTCTGAAATTTCTCTGGGTTTACTTTCAACAAAGGGTGCTTTTTTTGGATGATACTATGTTAGGTACTAATCTTTATCACAGCAGACCTATTAATAGCTGGTACATGCTTTGGTGCACTTATATTTACTAATTAAAACAAAGGGATGAGATGTTTTTCTTTTCTTTTCAATTCCAATTAAATATTATTTGGTTCAATTATAGTTTCTTTTCTGACTTAATCTTCTTTTTTCAGTTTCTTTTCTGCTCATGAGGTGCTCTCCTATGGATAAATAGATCTGATGGCACAAAACGTTACTTTCATTATTCTTTATATGGTGAGTCTTGTCATTTGTCATTTATTATTTTTTCCCCTTTTCTTTATGTGTACCAAGCCATGCTGCCAACCCCTGAACCATGGTATGATGTTTATTTTATTTTATTTTTCTATAGACAATACATTGCCATTCCTTGTTTCGCTTTACTTTAACATCATGACCTATGTATTTGGATTTGGTTTGTTATGCTGTGTACATAACCTTGGTGACATGTGTAACAATTTACTATATCTGTTTTCCTTGTATAGTTTCTGAATGCATTTTTTTGTTGGCTTTAATTATTCTGTTGATTTGGCTTTTTGATAATTGTACAGCCTTGAGAACGACCCTGGTGGTTGAAGCACGTGCTGGCTGTTTCTGTGTTTCTCTTTGGAATAGTTGAATTAAAGACTATTGCTATCCAGTACTATCTGATTTGGGATTACTTAGGATACCACTGATCTACCATCAAGTATAATCATCAGGGATTGCACGTTGGATTTTCCTTTCAATTTCACTGTGCAGTTTATGTTTGAAAGGAAGGTTGTGTAATTGGTGGCTATGCTGTTTGTTTGTTTGTTTGTTTGTTTGTTTGTTTATTTGATATAGCGTGAAACCAAACCCGAAGGTAGCTGGGCGCAGACATTACAAGGACACTTGAGAACTTAGTTACAGAGTAATGCAGTAATGCAGTCGAATTAGGAAACATAGTTACATACTGTAAGTAAAAAGAGAACAGTGAAAACAGGGTGACAAAAGCAAAGTGACATAAGTGCAACCATCAGTTGGCAGAGGTCAAGAGGGACCCAATGACATTCCTTGATGCTAACAGCAGATGCCAAAGTGTGTTTGGTAGGGGCGGGATAATCCAAGGGATGGCAAAGCGAGGGGTCCTGGGAGGAGGAACAGTCAGTTTAAGTGTCATTAGATCGTATCCAGGTAAGGACCTGAAGCTGGGGTAGGGTTGGTCAGATCTGAGATCTAAAGAGAGTCTATTCCCGGTTTGGGCAGCTATGACCGGAAAGCTAGAGCCGCCGGCTGTGCTCTTTTTGTATCTGGGCACCACTAAGTTGTAGGCGTTGGACATTCTTGTGGGTCAGTTGAGGTTCTCTTGTTGACTCTATCTGCCAGGTAAGGAGGAGCTATGTTGTTAAGAAATTTAGAGGTGAGAGAGAGTGTTTTAAGGGCAATCCTGTCCTTAATTTTTAGCCAGTGGATATTTCTTCTGGAGGCAGAGACATGATCTCTGTTCGGGATATTAAGAGCTGCTCTAAGAGCGTTATTTTGGAGTGTTTGTAGTTTATCAAGAATGTACTTGTTAGATCCCGCGTATAAAGCATTGCAGTAATCCAATCTGGATATGATAAGTGCATTGGCTAGTGTGATGCAGCTAGTCTCAGATAGGAATGGTCTACAAGCTTGGATCAGTTTGCAAGTATATGCTGCGGAGGATGCTAGGGTATTGATTTGTTTCTTAAAGGTGAGTGCTGAGTCAAGATAAACCCCAAGGGTTTGACTGCAGGCATCACTTTGATGACGTTGTTATCGATGTTGAATGAGGCATAATTAGGGTCAAGTTTTTTAATCGCCATCTCTGTGCCAAGTATCAGTAGCTCCGTTTTGTCATCATTCAGGCAGAGACCGTGTGATGCCATCCATGCCCGAATGAGGAGATATATCTTGTTTACTAAGGCCGAGTCTTCCAAGAAGTTGCCCGAAAGGGGGATGAGGATCTGAGTGTCATCTGCGTAGTTAGTGTAAATGACACCCAATCTGTCCAACTTGTCAAACAAAGGTTTAGTAAAGATGTTGCACATCGTGGGAGATACAAAAGATCCTTGGGGGACACCGCAGGAAACTTGTATGGGATCAGCGGCTGCTAGAGGGGAGAAGACTCTCATTGACGGTTCGCAAGGAAGGATTGCACCCAGGTTATGGCATCACTTGAGAAATGGGCGGCAGAGCTAAGGTGATTGCATAAGACTGCATGATCTACCAAGTCAAAAGCCGCTGATAGGTCAAGGAGGAGTAGCATAGCTGATTTACCATCGTCCTTCAACTCGTCAATTTGGGTCTTGAGGTCAATCAAGGCTATTTCTGTGCCATGATAGGGACGGAAGCCAGATTGACGTGAGCCTAATAGGTTGGTGATTTCTAGATAATCCTGGATTTGCAAGTAGGCTACTCTGTCAATGATTTTGAGTAAGAATGGGACGGTGGTGATTAGTCTATAGTTAGTCGGTATGGAAGGGTCAAGTGTTTATTTTAAGCAGGGGAAGCACCCAAGATTGTTTTAGGTTATTGGGCACTAGGTTTGACTTAAAGGAAGCATTGATCAGCTTAGTGATAAAGGGAGCTAGATCTCTAGCTGTGTCTTTTATGATTTGGGCTGGGCAGTTGTCTCCTTTACAGTTAGAGCGTTTCAATGAAAGTATAATTTTTTCTGTCTCTAGTATAAGTATTTGTTTAAAGCTGAAGGGATGAGGGGTGTTTTTAGGTGGGTTTAGTGGCGGCTGTGACTGGGGTGGGGGCTCCGCCGGAAAGAGCAGGGAAGCTTTCTTGTTGGCAATTTTGATTTGGAGAGAGCTAATTTTTCCTGCTAGGGCATTTTGTATATTGGTACACCAAGGCTTATTTTTAGGAGTGTTCTCAATCTGAGGTATGGGTAATTCCATTTTGGATGGAGTATAGTTCCTTAGTATCTGATTTAGCCTTAGAGAGAGCTAATTTTTCCTGCTAGGGCATTTTGTATATTGGTACACCAAGGCTTATTTTTAGGAGTGTTGTCAATCTGAGGTATGGGTAATTCCATTTTGGATGGAGTATAGTTCCTTAGTATCTGATTTAGCCTTAGATATTCTGTCGTTATAGGGGTTCTTTTTGGTGCTAATGATTTCCTTTTTGTACCGTTTAGAGTGAATGGTTAACTTAGTTTTATTCTCCTCTGTGGGCGAGTGGCACCAGATTGATTGCAACTTTCTTTTTGAATTCTTAGTTCTTTCAGCTGTGGTGTGAACCAGTTATTCAGATGAGAGAGTTGTCTGCCTTTACGGATTTTGATCGGGGCAATTGTGTCAAGTGCCTTAATCATGGTACTGTTGTAGGCTTCCACAAGTGAGGTAGGGTCTGTGATGTTGTCTGGGTTGTCAAGAGTAGGGAGGAGGAATGGTAAGAGGTGTTCTGCTAGAATGACTTTTTTACTCCTAGTAGGAAGTGGCGGGGCCATAAGAATAGGTTTAGGGTGGCTAAGATCAAGTGAGGCAGAGAATGAGATTAAGTGGTGGTCCGTCCATGATTGAGGTATTATGTTGGTGATACTGATGTTGCAATTCAGGTCAGCAACCCAGTCTAAAGTCCTTCCTTTAGAGTGTGTCGGAGTAGCGACTTTTTGTGTCAGGCCATGATCATTTAGTAGTGAGGATACGGATAGGGCATGTTTATCATTACAATTATTAAAGCCAATGTTAAAGTCTCCCAGTAGTAGGATTTGTGTGTGGTCTTTGGTATTATTAGACAGGATGCTAGTTAAGTCATCCTCAAAGGATCCTAGTGGTCCAGGTGGTCTATAGATCACACAGATGGTAAGGGTACGGTTGCATGAAAGGTGGAGTTCACAGGACTGAAATAGCAGGGTAGAAGCTAGCCTGATGGGTAGGTTGGATTTGTGGATGATGGCTAGGCCACCTCCTCTAGTGTTAGCTCTGTCGACTCTTACTAGTTGGTAACCATCTGGTACCGCTAGCAAGATGGCAGGGCCAGCAGCCTCGTGGAGCCAGGTCTCGGTTATGATCAGCAGGTCCAGATTCTCGTTAATTAAGGTGTCTGAGATCTCGCTACCATAGATCTGGCGTTGATGAGTGACCCAGTTAGCGATAGGATACTAGTGGGTGTGGTAGTAGGGAGTTGTTTATTATTAATTGGGGTAGCTCTTTGTGAAGTTGTCTGGTTGGTTGCCGGGAGGGCAGGAGGCAAAGGGGTAGAATTGAGGTATTGTGAGCGTTTGTTGGCTGAGTCGATATAACCTCTAAAGGTGTGGTAGGATGACGGTTCATGGAGATGGGACAGTCTTGCCCTCAGTCTCATATTTCTATCCTTAGGAGGGTATCAGGCAACAGATGCGAGTGCCATGGTAGTAAGGAGGCTTAATGCAAAGTGTATTGACTGAGTTTTAGTAGTTTTCAGCATGGTCATGAGCAGGGTGGAGCGGATAGTTAGTGGGTCGAAGTTTAGGCTATAGGTCTAATCTGGTACCGCGTACAAAGGTGTGCAACTTTATGTTAGATGTGGCCTTCAGGTAATAGGCAGATACATAGTATTACAATGTACGAATTGTTGGGCAAGTCTAAGCACATACAGTTTAAGCTAAATCCTAGATGGGCATGTGCAACACAGACTGTACAGTATGCTAGTAGTTAGCAGTCTAAGCAAATACAGTTTAAGCTAAATCCTAGATAGGCATGTGCAACACAAGACTGTTACAGTATGCTAGTAATTAGGCAAGTCTAGGCAAATATAATTTGAGCTGATACCTAGGCGGGCATAAACTTAGGCAACATTCAGTTAACAGGCCGGTGCAAGGTGATTCAGAGAGTCCATAAAAAGGGTGTAGTCAGATGCGATATTCACGTGAGTGGCAGGGGATGTTACGGCATCGAACCTGTAGCAGGTTAATTAAATCTTGGCTGAGTGTGAATGGCAGGGCTCGCTGATCTTGAGCTAGTAAGCAAGGCAAGAGTCAATCAAAGGTTCAGGTATGCGGAGGATAACCGCTGCACACTGCGTGCCGCTCTCGCTCAAGTGAGAGATACTACAGCAGGCATTAGTGGAGGGAGTAGAGGACAATACAATAGTAAAGGACGTGTAGACAAGACTAGTAGCATGAGGTACCATGAGGGTCGGTACAGGCCAGGAGCCTAATAAGGATTCGAGTCACAGATATGTATTAGCACAGTATATATACGGATATGCAACGCAGCATGTTTACAGTGTTATAGTATTACAAAGCGACATTACAGTAACCAAACAGTTAAACGTATTAAATAAGTTAAGTTAAACGGTCATTAAGATAGGAGTTTGCCAAGACATTTGAAGTATTTTAAGGCTAGAAACGGTAGTAACGTGACATGTGGCAGTTCTGAACGCGTGTGGGCGGCCGAGCAAAGGAGTGGCTCAAACAAAATCAGAAGTCACAGTACCTTATGAATGATTTCTGGTGAGAGTCGCGAGCAGAGTTTCAGGCAAGAGGCAGAGGGCAGAGGCAAGTGCCAGGGAATGACAGGTTAGGACAGTAGGTTTGCCTTAGTGCACGCCTTTTTGCTGATGCCGGCTTGCACCTGCCGGCTGATGATTGGCTTGCTTCTAGGCAAATGCAGCCAATGGCAGAGCCACTAGCAGCAAGGGTGGACTCAGGCAGGGGAAGGCGATCCCTAGATGCAGCATGCGGCCATCTTGGAATGGCGGCCCCAGGATTCCTGCAATGGGGTCAAGAATGCTTTCAGGAGGAACGCTGAAGGGAAAGGGCAATTTCTGGCAGCAGTAATTTTTATCCGTAGAATGGAGACAGTGTGCGTGCAGCCACACTGTTTCAGTCGGAATTCGCCTACTTAGAAAAAGGTAAAGCAAGCCCAAGGGGCCTACCTTGGTATGGGAGGAAGCTCCAGCTTCACTCCCCAGCGACGCACTGCTCCTGCAGTGGAGGCGGGTCTCCTGATCCTTCTAAGGCCGTGTCATGAGGTATATCGCCAACGTTTTTAGTGTAGAGTGTTCCCCTGTATTTTTTTCGGTAAGTTATATCCTCTTTTCATCTGTCCCAGGAAATTATTCTTATGTTTTTCCCAGTGAAGCCTCTTTTGACATTTGGGAATTAGGCACATACTCTAGATTTTTAGCCAGCCCACTCACAAAAAAGAATACTCATTCTTTTTGCAACAGAGATTCACCTTTTGCTCAATTTGGCAAATAAATAAAGGATCAAAACCCATTCTATCGACGCTAAGCAGGTGGATTAAGGTAGATAGCTCTGCAGCCTAGTTGGTTTCCGAAATTCATCTCCCCTCCCCTATTCGGGATTTATTTACAAGGAGAGGTGGCTGCCTCTTGGGAAGAGGTTAGCAGTGCACCCATCCAGGAAATCAGGATGCCACATGGGCAAGAACCACAATCCTTATTAAGAATTATACATTGTTTGCTGGTGGCTTTGGGAAATCTGATTTTCAGTCTCAGGTGCTGGCTTCTGTTTCTTACTGAAATTTATTGTGTGGTGTGCAACAAAGGTAATTGAAAAGTGCTGTGTTTTTCTTTGTGAGACTACTGCTTCGTAAGCTCTCAAAAAAGTATTTTGACGAGGAAGATTGAGGAGAGGGTAATGGGACAAGTCATGATATGCCCAAAGATTAATACATTTTTTAACCTAATTCAAACTTTAGTGACTTATGGCTTCAACTGGGATGGACCAATTTGATCCGAATCAAACCTTCACTGACTCAAGCTCAATTTGACTCACTAGCCATCTCTATGGATAATCGAGTGGCTCAAGCCAATTTGCACATTTTAATCAAAGGTTTGAACCGACATTCAAGTCAAACACTTTAAGGCATTCCCATCCCTAGTTCCCACCACTCTAGATAAATCTTATATAGGGATGGGTTGTGATTGGGTTGTGATTGGGTCTCTACAGTCAGGTGGACAACTTATGCCCACCCTAGCGCAAGTCATCCTCATCAGGTATTAGGTACATGGCACACTATTGGCTGTCACAAAATACGGCCTTTCGTTATATGTTCCTCTGCAATTGGTTTGCACGCTTGTAGCCTTCTGGAACATTTGGCTCACTAGCAGCACGTAAGCTGCTACTTCAGGTGCCAGTGGGTGGACTTGACCATGTGTCCCCACCCAATTAGCCCAACATCTCTCAACACTCATGCCTTCTGCCATTCAGTTTGTCTTCGAACTTGGCCTTGCAAAGTATCCATGCTCCTGGGAATAAAAGGGAGTATAGGCACATTCTTATCACAGTTCTGGTCTGCACGCCCAACTCCAATTTCCATCCTTGACTCATGTGACTGGAGACCGTGTTTGGCCTGTTTTGCAGCAGTTAATTGCCTTTAATTAACAAACTTGCACTCATAATGTTCTTTATTTGTACCTTAACACGAGACGATTCAGCGTCTCACGGTTACAGTTCTTGGCTACGTCATCCTTTGACACCAGGCCAGATAGCTCTTCCAGGCCCTTGCATGCTTTTAGCTTCAAGTTGCAGTGACACAGCTTATCCAATCCTTCGTTCTTTATGGGTCCGAACTTCCTACACATGTGACACCGATGTCCAGAATTCTATATAAAGGTGGCACCACCTGCAGCCTATTCACTACGTATAGCTAGCCTTTAAAATGACTTAGTCTACTTGCGTTGCTGCATCGTTAGAGTTATTGAACGGCTTGCATTTTCTGAAGTGCTCTTCATACATGCAATGTTCATTCCGCATTTGAACATTCACTCGATTCTTTATTCCGTCACTAGATTCCAAAAAGTCTATACATCCTCTCCTTTAGCCTCTCTTTGCAGTGCGTCACGCTTGCTTCTTGTGACGTCATACACTTCTCATACTTTCATCTTCTTATTCCTTCAGGGATCTCCTCTAAGAGATTGTCATCTCTACAGGGATACATCACATAGGGTTTGCTCAATGGATATCTCTTCTCGAAGACTCTCTGTGGAATAGGCACAATCACTGGTGTTGTGCATGTCAATATCTCTGGCTTCCAGCATATAGGAAGGATGGGTGCGGGACTTCCTGCAGAGGCATTCAACTGCTCCTCTACACTCCCCCTCTGGATGATTCATCATCCACTCCTTCATCAATCTTCACATCTTGGTATCCTCTCTTGAAGAAGTGCTTCTTCGGAGTCCAGATATTTATCACTCCTTTCAGGGACCCTGCTAATTTTACATGTACATCAACACTCCAGGTCATGCAGCTGCACTGTCCATTTGGGCTACAATAGATCCATCATCCTACATACTACTTGTGGTACTTTGGATACAGGAAAATCATTCCCTCTGGTGCCACAATGCTGGCTTTTATGCACTCTCAGATTTCTTCATCAGTCAACTCCTTGGGTCCAAATCCTGATTCGACATTGATCATGATATTCATTCCTACTGATGTCTTGGCTGTCTTCTTGCACTGTGCGATGACTATCCTGATCACACAGAATCTAAACATTATCATCACCAATACTGCTCCAATAATGATCCATTTGGAAGACTGTCCCTTCCTTCATGACTGGTACATCAAAAATTCAGCAACACTGATGATTCTTTCCAACCTTCCTCGTACCATTATTTCTGAAACAACAAGGATGTACTCTTTAGAGGTAGTATCTGTAATGGTCCTCCTTTGTCGTCGAACAATGTCAACAATTTCGTAAGCTTGGACCAATTATTTTTGCATTCGTTCTCTGCAGTGTCTATAACTGTTTTATAATATCCAGTTAATGTTGCTGCTTTACACACAACCAGGCCATCAGCCCATCCTTCTGGAACAGAATTGTTCCTTTGATTTGAAATGTACCTCTTTCCAAGCATCTCTGTGTGTCTTCTTTATTATTGTCTTGACAATTTAGCATCTTGTTTTCATATCTGATTACCTGATGCCTTGTTTCTGGCTCCTCTCTTGACTTTAAATCTTGCAAATAACTATCTTCTCTTTGAGATGTCTCTTTAGTTGTCCATAGCAGGGATGCTGTTCTCCCTTGGAACTGTCCTCTTGTCTTGCAGAGTGCAAGGTGCGTCAGGCAATGAGCTCTTGGCACTGGTACTTCTGTATCTATGAACATCTTGGACGTTTGCATGGCATACGGTATCAGGGAACACACATAGCAACTCTCCTTAGATGTTCTCTCTCCTACCCTTCTCATGTGCTGATACTGCATGTTATTACGCACATATACTGAATTGTCTAAATATGTGTTGATCCCATCATTTTCTTCTTCTGCACTTCTCCTGAATCTCCCTCTTAAAATGTTAGCAGCCCATGGAAACAATTCTAAAGCAGCCTTATGATGGGGCGAGAAGACAAAGGGTTTTGGCTCATTGGTAATGGGCAGATCAACATGAGTTCCTGGAGTGGGGGGGACCAAAGGGACTACTGCCTCATTTGGATCAAAAGTATAAAAAAGGTGAATCATGAGAAATAAAAGGACACAGAGCATAACTCTGCATATGTATATCGCGAACCAACATATTAATCCCCACCACTCATGCCACTGTGGAACTTCTTGAGCTTGCTCATTCTCTGAAATCGTGTTACCTTCAACATTTCTCATTTTTACTGCCATTTAAGGAAGGAAAAACACCTTCTCCGGCAACTGTAATGAATTTGGTAGCTGCATTAATTCCTCTACTGTTGCTATAAGCAGCCTTCTAATAACAGGCCCATTCTTAGGATCCTGTATAAAGGTATGGATGTCCACGTCTCTTCTGACAAGAGCAGGATAAGCTTGAAGGATAAACACAAAAACAGCAAGTACGAGTCGATGCACCTCTCAGTCTGGCAAGCCCTCAGTGAGAAACAAATCGGGGTACTGCTCAAGTTTCCAGTCATCAATCTCAAAATGCAAATCAGGCATATTCGTGATACATCAGTGTTTTTCTAAAGTTCATTTTTCAGAATGCCTGTGACTCCTGGCAAAGATCTGCACTCCTGCTTTAATATCTATAAGGAGTGTCCACAGGGAGTCACTGTCATGATTTCCACCAACCCATTAGCCCACTCACACCCACGGCACGTCCATAAGGCTCTCAGGACTTTGCATCACAACCCCATGTGGGGAACTTGTAAGCAACCCAGCTGGACCAGGGCTTAGAGCGCCTGGCACCAACTACATTACCCAATCTAGGGTCAAATCACCCAACATGGTGGAAAGTCAGCCATGCAGAAAAAGCTACAGACAGTGCTCCAGTCTCTGGGTGTGGCTGACTATTTAAGCCACACCCAGGCTTCACCCAACGCTTCACGTTGAAACTGTCCTAGGGCAGCGCACGCTCATGGCTGCCTCCGAGGCTCCGTTTACCTGTTTCCGGACCCGGGGACTCCTGCAGCAACTTTCTTCGTCGCGCGGACCGCCCAGCTGCTCCCAAGACTCTTCTTACCAGATTCCAGCTCCCGCAATGCCTGTAGCATCTTTGTCATCCTGCGGGTCGGCGGTTTCAATTTCTGATCCTCGTCGATTCCCACCTCCGCCTTCCCGGAACTCCGCGGCCTTCCGGCTGGAAGCTGCCAGGACAGCACACGGCCCGTCTCCGCATTCTACATCGCGGGCTCTGAAAAGCAAACACAAAGACACGTGGTGAGGACACGGCAATAGGCTTTGCAGAAAACCACGTGCAACGGACTTGCCAGAAATACTGGTAGCATTCACACAAGCAGTCAGCAGTAGCCTGCATGAAAACAACAAGAAGCAGCCAAGAGAGGAAGAACAAGCATCACTTGATCAAAGATTCAAAAAGATCAGAAAGAGACAGCAAGTAAGCAAGGAAAGAAAGCAAGCTTAGTAAAGAATAAGCACTCGCCCAAAAGGCACAATATCACCTACCTGATGCCACAGCAGGCTTGGACGTGGGGTTCATCAGTGAAGGAACTGATGGTGCTGGACCTGCACCCCTGCTGAGAGAGAGAGCAGGACCGAGAGCCAACCACATATTTATACAAGGTGAGCACACACACAATCAGTGGGTCTTGCACAAGGGCTGGGTGGGTGCGGTTTTCCCCAAGTTCCTTAGAACTTACTTTTTGCCCATATTCTTACCTCCAATCTAGGCGCAGACTCAAGGGGAGGAGCAGTCAAGGGGATAGCCCAGGACGGAGGTTCCAGACACCCCGGCAGAGCTAAGGTGAGCGTGACAGAATGCGAAGCCCGCTTTGAAATCTCTTCCTGGGTGTCATGGAGACCTCCGATACTGACCAGTTAGCTCAGTTGTTAGGGGAGTTACGGGCTGAGGTCCATGCCACTCGGCACGAAACAAATGCCTTGCAGAGGGAAATCGTTGTTAATCAAGACCGAACCGAAGAACTAGCGTGGCAAGTGCTACAGCAGCAGGCTGGACAGGCCCCATTACCAAGTAGTCAGCCTTTGGCCGCATCTCCTACAACCCCGGTACAGGTAGTTCTTCCAGGGGAAGTGCCACTAGCTCCACCCGAGCGTTTTTTAGGGGACCCTAACAAATTTTCTGTTTTTATGAACCAGTGCCGTCTGCATTTCCTATGTAGACCCGGGTTTTTCCCAATGAGCAGTCCAGAGTGGCCTTTGTTTTGTTTTACCTGGGTGGAAGCGCAGCCGACTGGTCCATCCCGCTAGTAAATCGAGATGACCCATTGTTACGAAACTTTGCAGGCTTTCAGCGGGAACTGGAAAAGCTGTTTGCCCGGCACACCAGGGGTCAGACTCTAGACAACGAGCTCTTGTCCTTACAAAAAGGAAGTCAGGATCTGTTGACTTACATAGCCACGTTTAATAGGCTGGTGGCGGAAACAAACTGGCCCGAGGAGAAGAGAACCACCCTCTTTTACCAGGGGTTATGAGGAGAATTAAAGGACGTTCTTGCCCAGGTTGTGAATCCCCCCGATGACTGCGCAGAATATATCGACCTCGTGGTACAACTTGATCAAAGGCTGCAGGATCAGAAGACCGATCAAGCCCGGTCTGAAGGAAGGACACTGTTTGTACGATCCAGGGAAACACAGCCTCGCCAAGCGGAAAAGTCAACTAGAACCCATGCAGATCGGCGGGGTTCGAAGTCCTCTGACTAAGGCCGAACGGGAAAAGAGACGACAGCAGCAACTGTGCCTGTATTGCGGCAAGGCAGGCCATTTCCTGCATGATTGTCCGGTGAAATCACCCAGAAAGGCTTTAGGCGCACTGGAGAGAGAAGAAACCAAGTCCGACTCGGAAAACTTCAACGCCCGGTAAACGTAGAGGTCCGTTTGTCGAGCAGGGAGAAGGAACCACATACCTCTCATGTCATCATCCCAGTAATCCTAGTCAGTCAGCAACTGCCCTCCCGGATGCATGCACTCGAGGCATACTTAGATAGCGGGGCAATAAGCAACTACATGGACCTGGACCTGGCGGGCCAAGTTGGTCTTCTCACATATCCGAAAGCAAGGCCGGAAAATGTTACGGCGGTAGATGTCACTCGGTTATCCTCCGGACCAGTAACTCACTGCACCGAAACAGTAACACTCCTTTGCCAGGATGGTCACAGGGAAGACATTGCCTTCGACCTAATAAGCGCTCCCCAGTTTTGAATGATTCTGGGCATACCATGGTTGGAGACCCACAACCTGCGAATCAACTGGCGTACTAGAGTGTTAACCTTCTCCGAGGAATGCGCCCGTTCCTGTTATAATGTTACAGATACCCAGGAAACACAGATACAAACCCTCGCAAGGAAAAAAGACGTGCTGGGACTGCTAGGTGCGCTACCCCCGGCCTATGCTGATTACCAGGACGTTTTCCAGAATGAGCAAGCTAACACGTTGCCTCCACATAGGGCATATGATTGCCAGATAGACCTCGTTCCTGACGCCCAGGTTCTGTGTAGCCGCATCTATGCACTAACTGAACAGGAGAATACCCACTTGAAGGCATACTTGGAGCAGTACCTGGCGAATGGGTTCATCCGACCATCCAAGTCCCCAGCAGCCTCTCCCTTCTTCTTCGTTCTGAAGAAGGAAGGGGACCTTAGGGCCTGTATCGACTACAGGCTATTAAACCAGATAACGATAAAAAAACGGTATCCACTGCCACTCATTCCGGAACTTTTAGACCAGGTAAAGGATGCACAGATTTACACCAAGTTAGACCTACGGGGAGCATACCACCTGGTACGGATTAAACAAGGGGACGAGTGGAAAACAGCCTTCCGGACCAAGTACGGACTCTATGAGTACCAGGTAATGCCCTTCGGGTTGTGCAATGCTCCGGCTGCCTTTCAGAACTTCTTGAACGATGTGTTGAAGGATTTACTAGACGTCTGTGCCGTAGTGTACATTGACGATATCCTGGTGTACTCCGCTACTGAACAGGAACATGTCAACCATGTTCGGACGGTTCTTGACAGACTCAGACACTATCGCCTCTACGCAAAACTAGAAAAGTGTTCCTTTCATGTGTCGGAGGTGGAGTTCTTAGGATTCATCCTTACTCCTCAAGGAATCAGAATGGACAATAGGAAGGTGGACGCAATTTTAAACTGGCCTTCTCCCACCTCCATCAAAGGTATCCAGAGCTTCCTGGGCTTCGCAAACTTTTATTGTCGCTTTATACCAGGATTCTCCCAGGTGGTCCATCCAATCACGTCCCTGTTACGAAAAAACAAACAATTTGACTGGCCCAAAGAGGCAGAAGCAGCGTTCCAAGCCTTAAAATCAAAGTTTACTTCAGCCCCAATCTTACGGCATCCGAAACCAGACCTTCCATACATAGTGGAGACTGATGCCTCCAGCATTGCCATGGGGGCAGTCCTTTCACAAAGGAACCCGGACACCGGTCAGCTACACCCAGTTGCGTTCTGGTCGAAGAAGTTTTCTCCAGCTGAAAAGAACTACGCAATTACCAATAAGGAGCTCCTAGCAATCAAAGCATCCTTCAAAGAGTGGAGACACTATCTCTTAGGGGCCCGACACACGGTCACCGTCATCAAAGACCATCGCAATCTGCACAATACCTGAAGACAGCAAAAGCCCAGTCGTCTCGCCAGCTTCGTTGGGCATTATGTTTTGTGGAATATGATTATGTCATTACATATCGTCCTGGAGTGCGCAATGGCAGGGCCAATGCGTTATCGCGATTGGGTAGTGAAGACAAGATCCATAAAAAAGCAGAACCTGTTGCCATAATACCAGAAAGTAAAATTCTAGGGGTCGCAACACTTGCTCTGTTAGACGAACTGAAGACCGAAATACTACAACACATGGATAAAGGTGAACTCCAGACCTGGGCTTCCAAGAGCAGTCAACATACCGTGATCAACGACTTACCTTATTTCCGAGGACGACTCTACCTACCGACTGAAGCGCAACGGGAAAAGATCATCGCCACCTATCACGATACATTATTAGAAGGACTCCCTGGAATAACCAAAACAATGGCCAAGGTCCAAAGAAACTACTAGTGGCCTACCTGGTGAAAAGACGTCACTCAGTTTGTCCTCTCTTGCGGCACCTGTGCACAGAACAAGTCCCAGAAACAGAAACCAGCGGGCCTTCTTCATCCTTTAACCATTCCACCCACGCCGTGGCATACATTATCCCTCGATTTCATTACAGATCTGCCCCCTTGCAATGGGTACAATACAATACTGGTTGTAGTGGATCTATTCTCAAAGATAGCTCATTTCATTCCTTTGAAAGGATTACCAACAGCATACACCCTAGCCAAGGTATTCTTGGAGCAAATAGTCCGACTACACGGCTTCCCATCGATCTTAGTGTCGGACCGAGGTAGCCAATTTATCTCTAAATTCTGGAAAAAGAGTTGTGAGCTGGCTCAGGTGGATGTACGTCTATCTACAAGTCACCCCCCTCAAACAGGTCGGCCAAACGGAGCGAACTAATCAGACACTCGAGCAATACCTCAGATGTCTACTTCATCAATCAGAAAGCACTTGGAAGGACGTACTATGGATTGCGGAGTATGCTTATAACAACTCGCAGCACTCCACCACCGGACAAAGCCCATTCTACGTTCTGTACGGACGACACCCACAAACTTCCACTTTTGATCCCCCAGATGAACTTGAAATGCCAGCAGTGAAAACATTGCATGCAACCACCAATCGAGCATTTACGGAGGCCCAAGAACAGTTGGTAAAAGCTAAAGAAAGACATACGAAATTCGCAGACCAGCATCGGAAGGCGGCACCAACCTATCAAGTCGGAGACTCAGTATGGTTGGCCTCAAGACACGTCCCAATGAAAGGATCACACACATTTCGTCCAAGGTACCTAGGCCCTTATACCATCGAAGCAATCATCAACCTCAGTGGCAGTAAGGCTAACCTTACCAGTAAGCATGCGTATCCACCCAGTGTTTCATGTGTCACTCATGAAACCTGTCCACCCAGGCACCCGGTTACAAGTTCCCCCACCACCTACAATGGTGGACGGACAACTAGAATACGAGATCAAAAATATACTAGATTCAAAGATCCTAAGGTCCAAGTTATATTATCTAGTCGAATGGAAAGGGTACGGCCCACAAGACACATCCTGGGAACCCAGTGACCATGTCCACGCCCCCGGTTAGTAAAAAGGTTCCATCGCACATACCCCACTAACCCGGGCCCGTGGTTTCCACCTTAGGGTGGTTTTGGAGGGGGGGTACTGTCATGATTTCCACCAACCTATTAGCCCACTCACACCCACAGCACTTCCATAAGGCTCTCAGGACTTCGCATCACAACCCCATGTGGGGAACTTGGAAGCAACCCAGCTGGACCAGGGCTTGGAGCGCCTGACACCAACTACATTACCCAATCTAGGGTCAAATCACCCAACATGGCGGAAAGTCAGCCCTGCAGAAAAAGCTACAGACAGTGCTCCAGTCTCTGGGTGTGGCTGACTATTTAAGCCACACCCAGGCTTCACCCAACGCCTCGCATTGAAACTGTCCTAAGGCAGCGCACGCTCATCGCTGCCTCCGAGGCTCTGTTTACCTATTTCCAGACCCGGGGACCCCTGCAGCAACTTTATTCATCCCGCGGACCGCCCAGCTGCTCTCAAGACTCTTCTTACCAGATTCCAGCTCCCACGACGCCTGTAGCAGCTTTGTCATCCTGCGGGTCGGCGGCTTCAACTTCTGATCCGCATCGTTTCCCCGCTCCGCCTTCCTGGAACTCTGCGGCCTTCGGCTCGAAGCTGCCAGGACAGCACACGGCCCGTCTCCGCATTCTACATCGCGGGCTCTGAAAAGCAAACACAAAGACACGTGGTGAGGACACAGCAACAGGCTTTGCAGAAAACCACATGCAACGGACTTGCCAGAAATACTGGTAGCATTCACACAAGCAGTCAGCGGCAGCCTTCAGGAAAACTACGAGAAGCAGCCAAGAGAGGAAGAACAAGCATCACTTGATCAAAGACTCAAAAAGATCAGAAAGAGACAGCAAGTAAGCAAGGAAAGAAAGCAAGCTTAGTAAAGAATAAGCACTTGCCCAAAAGGCACAATAGCACCTTCCTGACGCCGCAGCAGGCCTGGACGTGGGGTTCATCAGTGAAGTAACTGATGGTGCTGGACTTGCACCCCTGCTAAGAGAGAGAGCAGGACAGAGAGCCAAGCACATATTTATACAAGGGGAGCACACACACACGCAGTGGGTCTTGCACAAGGGCTGGGTGGGTGCGGTTTTCCCCAAGTTCCTTAGAACTCACTTTTTGCCCAAATTCTTACCTCCAATCTAGGCGCAGACTCAAGGGGAGGATCAGTCAAGGGGATATCCCAGGACAGAGGTTTCAGACACCCCTGCAGAGCTAAGGTGAGCGTGACAGTCACAGTTCAAATGCAAATCTGCATTTATTAGTCAGTAACTTTTGTTGTCCTTCTTCTTTGTCATCGATTGAGTCTGCACATGCTGAAATTCTTCTCTTTTCTTGCTTCTGGACTGATGACTGGGGGTGCTGCGGTTTTGCTGGTGTGTAGCTTTAAGTCATTTAGATGTATCCACACTCGTCTGCCTTAGACATATACTGCTGAAGGAGTAACATTTTCTACAACAAGGGCCCGTTAAATCTTGGCTCGTGCCACTTGCTAGTGAAATTTCTGATTAGCAGGGCATCACCAACAAATAATCTCAGTACTGATCAATGTTTACTTGATCTGGTTGCTGGATGGTTTTCATCTGTCTTCTGAGACCAACCCCCCTGGCGCTTGAGTTGATCTGAAATTAGAAAGGTAAAAGCAGTCATGCATATCAAATACACACGTAACACATTTCCTAACATTTCTGCTGCACTCTGGGCATCACTTCTAATCCTCGTTGGAGGAGTTAAAGGCGTTCTCATTCGCAATCCTGTCACTAGTTCAAGGGGTATGAGATGGAGGTCCGAACCATGCTGATTGCTTAGGGCATATACATCTAAGGGCAGGCAATATAGCCATCCCCTTTTCAATGTAAGCTTGAGCTTGGCAATCATTTCTTTAAAGAGGCTGTTGAGTCTCTCACATATCCCGTTCACTTGCGGGTGTACTAAAAACATTGCTGCGCAAGTGGCATCAGTGTGTGTACATGGACCTTCTTCGATCCACCTAGAGAAGAGAAACACCACAACTATCAGATACCTGTATCCCCTACACACCTGCAGCATGTCAACAAAGTCAATATGTAAATCCTGAAATGGACCATTTGGTCAAGGAATAAATCCTATAATTTTTTGCAGAGTATGCCCAGTGGTAATCTTTTGACATACAATGGAGTTTACTACATTAAAAGCAACCGGTTCTAAGAGGTTGGAGTAAACAAATCTTCCTCAATAGTTGCAGCAAGACTTTCTTTAATTACATGGGCAGGCTAGTGCAGCTATTCAAGTGCTACATTTAACAAAGCTACTGGCATCACCAGCTTTCCAGTGCTATCCTGTCGCCATAATGCTTCATTGGGGGATAAAGAGTACTTCCATAATTCTTGCTCTTCCTGTGGTGCACTGCCTTGAATTCCATTAATTGGGTTCATGGCAAATGATTAAATCCTTCTTTCACTACTATAATCATGACTAGTTTCTCTTTGACATCTGGAGTATCAGAATTTGAAATATCTGGTGAATATGCAACCCTCTTGGCTTCTGCGGCTTTGTTCCTGCAAGAAATTAAGTCTGTATGCTTACTATGGGCGGTGCATTTAAAGACCGCTATGGCTACTGGGAGCTGTAGTGCCTTAATGAGCCTGTCCAATAAGGATGCGTGCTGTACTGGAGTGCTGTATGCTCGGAAGTAGCCCCTCCTTTTCCAACGTGCTAGCACTGCGTGTATGGTTGACGTCACATTGGTAGAGTCACTGTACACTGTCACTTCCTGCCCTTTGTGTTTCTCAAGCGTGACAATAAGCATTACCAATTCTGCTGCTTGCGCCAAAAAGTGAGACAGTAGTCTTGAACTTGCTACAACTTCGAACTCCACGTTTGCTCTATGCTTCACTACAGCTGCGCCAGAATGCCTTTCTCCACTGATTTGATCAATTTTCAAAGAACCATCAATAAAGAGGATATCCCCTCCTGACAAAGCATTTTCTTTCACGCATGGTATATCATCATAGAATTCTATATAATTTGCACACCTGGTCACTTTCTGTCACTGACTCAGCTAAAAACATGGCAGGATTCACTATTTGACGTCTGACCATTTTAATCGCTGGGTTCGAAATTATCACTTCAAAAGCAGAAGATCTCTGGGATGTCAATGTACCCTTCGGTTTCTCTAAAATGGCAAACAGAGCATGTTCCACAAAAAGAGTCATAGAGCAGCCCTTCACAATACTTGTATACTTGTCAATTGAGAACGCCGTGGCAGCCAATGAGTGTTCGCAAGAAAAGTGTCCCTTTTAACTGGGTCTAAAATCCCACTATAATACGCTAGGGGTTTGTACCCTAATGTGGTCCTCAGTGTAAGCCCTGCTGTCATAACTGTCCCATTCGTGTGCAAAAATAAGAAAAACTCCTCCGCATAATTGAGAATTCCTAAAACAGGAGCTCTACAAATTGGTTTCTTCAACTCTTGAAATCCCTCCTCCATTTCCTCAGTCCATTCTGTTGTGACTTTGTCTACCTGTGCCTTTTTCAGAACCTGCGAAAGGGGTTTCTGTACGAAATATAGTCAAACACCCAGGCTCTTACATAATTAAATAGTCCCAAAAATGGTTGCATTTGTTTTACCGTGTGCGGTTTTGCAGTTTTCATAATCACCTCAGCCCTTTCAGGTGTCACCCTCTTTCCCTCATGTGAGATCAGTTGTCCTATGTATAACACCTCTTCTTGGCAGTACTGCAATTTCTCCTTGCCTACCTTGTATCCCTTGTCTGGTAGGATAGTCATGAACTCAATCGAGTCTTGTCTGCATTCATCTTCTGTCGTGCTATAAAATCAAATATCATCCACGTATTGTATCACAGCACTTTTCAAATCAATATTACCTAAGTGCATCTGAAGGACTTTGTTAAAGATCGAGACTCACAGTACCCATTGGGCAGCCTAGTGCGTTTCAGACGAGTCTGGCAGAACATAAATTAAGTCAAGTCTTGTGAGTCCTTGTGCAACGGGATTGAGAAAAGCGCATTTTTCAAATCAATCACCGTGAAATATCTGCTTCTACTGGGATACTGCATAGTATCGTTGCCGGGTTAGAAACTAAAGGAAACTCTGCATCTGGAATCTGGTTAATCAGTCTCATGTCCTTTATGAATCTCCACAACCCTCCCTTTGATTTTTTCACAGGGTACACTCCGGTATTACACAATGATTCTGATGGTACCAGAATACCTTGTTCCATCAATGCTGAAATAGTCTTAAAAATATCCTTGTCAGCCTCTTGGGACATGGGGTACTGTCTTGCTCGAGGTCAAATTGCTCTTGGTTTCAACTTTATTTTGACATCCCCTACCCCTTTTAACAGACCTACGTCATAAGGGCATGTAGTCCATAGGACGCTTGGTACCTTCTCCAAGTCTTTGTCAAAAAATGCTGGACATTGGGGGTCATTCTGAGTATGGCGGTAGGGGGTTAACGGCACCAGTAAGTATGCCGGTGCCGTTAACCCCCTACCGCCGCATTCCGAGGTTCCTTAGCGGGTCCCACTAGGGCCGGCTGGTTTTACCAGCCGCCCTTAGCGGGACCCGTTAAGGGACCATGGAGATAATAACAGGCCTGTTATTAGCTCCTTCCCCATTCCCATTGAGCCCTATGCGGGCTCAAATGGGAATGGGGAATGGCTTTTGAAATGGGGACTTACCGGGTCCGCATAGGTCGGAATGTCCCAGTAAGTCCCCTTTCCGACACCACGGACCCGGAGACGGGTTTGGAGGCAGCCATTGTGCTATTTGCACCATGGCTACCTCCAAACTCGTAATGACCCCCATTGCCGTACTATCACTATTACCCGTTATTAGCTCCTTCCCCATTCCCATAGAGCCCTATGGGGGCTCAAATGGGAATGGGGAATGGTTTTTGAAATGGGGACTTAACCGGGTCCGCATAGGTCGGAATGTCTCGGTAAATCCCCATTCCAACACCACGGACCCGGACACGGGTTTGGAGGCAGCCATGGTCCTATTTGCACCATGGCTACCTCCAAACTCATAATGACCCCCATTGCCGTACCATCACTATTCGCTGTGGGATTTCCCTTTTCTATATTTTTATCCAATACGTAATGCTCGTAAAGAACACCACTTCATCGTCTGTTGGGTCACCTCTAAACATGTCATCATCAGTAATGTCAGTCAGCATATACCCTTCTTCAATAGCTATTACTGTTCTCCATGGTCTACCTCGTCATCTGTTCCTTCAAGCATCGCCATTTCCCTTCGTACTATGGCTGCTTCTAATTCTATAGGGATAGTCTGTCCCCCTCTTCATCCATGGGTATCTGTGGTCTGAACAAGAATTTGTCAGGTATTCCCATAGTCTTCCCCACTAAGCCAGGTAGCCATGTTAATAGAATACTTACCCCATAAAGGAAAACCTCTGGCTCTACTGAAGCGCCTCGGAGAGCCACTTGCCATGTGAATCCCAATATAAATTCAGCCACATTCATGTAGTGTATTCCAGAAGTGGAAAACACAATACCTTTGTCAGTAAAAGAAATTGTCATGTTAAGATTGGTCATCAAATCTCTTCCCAAAATGTCAACTGGTGTCTGTCGAGAATACAATAATGGAACAGACATGTCATAATCTCCTATAGAGACTGGTGATTTGTCAGTAAAAGGAACACAACTTGTAGCTCCAGAGAACCATTGAGCATTCATGGCATTTCCCGACATTGAATATTTTCCCTTTCATATACATGAACGAGTAGCCCCAGTGTCTACTAATAAAGAAAAAGATTTGCCTCCTATCATCACCTTGACCCTTGTTTCCTCTTGGGGGTCTGATGTCACAGATAGTACTGAACACATCAAGTCACCCTGTGAGCTGTCCTATTGTGGATACATGCATACCCCTGTACTCGTGAAAGGATTCCCTCCCACTACAGTGACACCCGCTATCCTAGGTGTCAACAATTGTCTCGTGTTTGCATACTGCTGTCCTGGAATGGGGGCATGCTGCAACTGCCCTTGTGGTGTATTCATTTGCACTTGTTGTGGTTGCTGTGCTTCTTGTATTTGCGGCGCCTGTGTTTGGTTCACTGTCTGATCTTGGGCAAATGTTTCCCTCGCTTGTGAGCTATATGCTGGAGGATAAGCTGTCCCCCTCTTGAGAATTGACTATTCTGTACATTCCCTTGGCTCCCACATACACACGCAATGTGCCCTGTCATCCCGCCAGTCCAACATACTGGAGGAGCATCTCTGATTATACCCCCTTGGTTAAATCCTCCTTGGGCATTGTGATTCTCATTCTGCGCCTTTTGAAACCCACCTTGATTGTTTTGGAATCAAATCAAAATAATTTAGCCTCACCAGCTTTCTCCTCACACGTGATCCGGCCGACCTGACATGATGCCAAGACCTGGAAGCTGGGAAAATGCCGCCGTCTCACGTCTGAGACCGAGCTTGCAACAAATCACAACAACCCATCTACAACATGCACTGGGAATGGACTGCTCTCATTGCATTAGTAAAAGCCCTCATAGTTACGCACTGTCACATGGTCACACCTTGCTGATACACACTGTACGTAAGCAGGTATCTTGCAGGATGGGAACAATGGTAGTCCCTGGCTTGGGGCCCGCAGCCTGGCCAATGAGGACACCAGGGGATAGGGCCTGGCAGTGGGAATCCCCAGCCAATCATTGGGGATTTTAATGTAACAATATTCAGATAATAATTTTTAGGGAAGGTCCAAGTACACCACCTGACAGCGTATCCACCACTAATAACGCACACTTTATGTTCATATACTGGACCTACCACTCTGGGAGCCAACCCGGAATGGCATTAGGATCAGGGATGGATATTGGTAAGTGACGCTGAGCGTGACGTCACAAATATTCAAAAGTGGCCTGCAAACCCAAAATCAGAGAGATGTCACTGGACTTTTGCTCCCTGCTTGTGATCCCTGCTTGTTTGTCATAATAAAACAGCAGTAACCCTTTGCCTCTTGTGTGGACCTCAACTTTCTTTGGGACATTGGAAGGAGTTAGGGCCTTCCGAGAGCTGGAGGTCCGCGGATCCTAGGTACGGCTCTGCCGACCCCAGAATTTACCCTAACAAGTTGGAGGCCCCAGCGAGATTGTTTGTGACGTTGCTTCAGCAAGGTGTGGCCCCCTCTACCGTCGGACCTCGGAAGACTGCAGGACCCTCACGAACTGCAACACAACCGGACAGCACAACCATACAATTGGCCATCGGGAGCCGACTTCATAATCATCCCGCCTGCGGTTGGTGAGTGTCCAGACACGGTCTAGAGGAGGTGAGACGAGCCAAATGGGAGGGGAGTTAGCAGCCGAGCGGCATCGGCAGACGTGCAACTAAGGTAAGTTTGGTCCACACAACTAGCAACAATCTATTGTACGGGTGGGGGGAGGATGTGTAATTAGGGTGGAGGGTGGTTTATCATTGTCATACCGTTCAATACCGAGGTGGTGTTTGGCACATGTGCGATCGTAGGGAATGGAGCAGAGGTAGTTCCTTCTTGTGTTAGTGAACGTTTCAGGGGCGGGCAGCCGATCCCCAAGCGAGAGAAGGATTGTTGCACTGATAGGTCTGGACAATGAACACATGTGTAGGGGCATGGATTTCCTATGAATCGACATTGTAGTTTGGTGAATAGATGTAGTCTTCCTATTAATTGAACGTTTTAGTTTGGTGAATAGATGTTGGAGTCCCATAAGTTAGCTGTAGCTATCTTAGATTGCAGAAGGTAGTTGACTGGTTACGGTTCTATGGTAGGAAATGTATCACACGTCAGGTGATGCAACAGGTGCAGCTCAATTATGAGACGAGTTGATTGATAAAGTATACTCCACTCCAGGGGAGGTGGGTGTGGATGTCTATATGCAGAATCAAAATGACGGGATTGTTATGTGTAATGCGTGCACAAATTATCTGTTTGCAAATCATGTTTGTCCCTCATTAGCTTAGTGACGTCACCCATAGGCCATTGCATAGGACATTGTGTTGTCCACCATCGGAAAAGTCAACAAATGGCTGTGTGCGCAGAGCGACGGCACAGGACAGAAGGGGTGTGCCTGATGGCGGCAGCAGCGGCGAAGGCTGTGTGGTACCAGAGTACGCCACGCCAGCTGTGTGGCTGCAGAGGGCCAAACACACTGAAGGGGCCTGCCGGGTGGCGACAGCCCCAGTGGAGGCGGGATACACTGTGCAAGGTGTAAGGCCGCAAGGGGCCGTAGATGTTGAAGGAGTGTGCCGGATTGCGGAAGCTCCATAAAGGGGAGATGGTACGAGAGTATGCCTCGCAAGGTGTGTGGCTGTTAAAGGCAGCATGTATTGCTAATTGAACAAGTGAACTGCATTACCTATAACTTTTCTGCCCTTGTTCTGACAGTGAAAAATTGAAATCCTCAACTTGAGGTCAAGTAAAAATTACGAGTAAAAGCAATAATGTACCACAGGGGCGGGGGTGGAATACCCTACAGGGCCCACAGGACTACAATGACCCCAATACAGCACATCTGTAACAGCCTGCCCATTTATAAAGACAGAATAGTAAAGTATAGCGTAGAATGGTCTAAGGGCACGGATGGGAAAGAAACGGTACCGTGGCCACCGAATGGCAACTTCTCGAAGGATGTACTACAGTCACTACTCACTTACCTACACAACACATACAAGTGGAAGAAGTTAACAAACCGTATTGAAATATTTGACCTTTGGCGAATGTTTCAGGGGTATTACCCCGGGATGTTGAGTATGCAGGAGGTAAAGGAAGAGGGAATTAACTGCAGCAGAGGGCTATTCGAACCCAATGTACAAACCACCCCTATATGCCCCGAATGCACACACCCCCAAAGCCCGCCACATGGGTCAGGGGCAGAGACAGACAGCCCAGGTACCGATGAGGGAGGACTGAGGCAGGCGAAGGATGTCTTTACAAGGATAGGCCCAGATGAATAGATAGCAGCACAAGTACTCTTAAAGTTACAGGGGACCACTACAGGAGAAACGAAGGGGGCAACAAAAGCCATAGAGGGATTGGAGTTGGGACAAGGATGCAGAGGGAAGCCAGTGCACAACGTGAGGGAAGAGCAGGTACGAGAAGAGGAGGTGAAGTTAGAGGCACGAATAGCAGAATTGAAGGAAAAAAGGAACATGTTAGTGAAACAACTAGAACAGAGGGAACAGGAATGGAAAGAGCAGTTAGAGTTAGAAAGACGGGAGAAGGTGGATAGGGAAAGTATCGAACGTGAGGAATTAATGGAGAAGGAACGGAGAGAGGTAATTGAGAGAATAACAACGGGAGGGAGAAGTAAGGTGAGTACGGAGGTGAAGGGAAGTAGAATACAAGAAAAGGAAAGAGTTGAAGCTGAAAAAGAAATGGCATTTTAGAGGTGGAAGATATTTTTAGAAAACACACATAAGTGTGAGGAAGACAGGTTGAAGGAGTTATGGTTAGCAAGGGCAGGGGGAGCGCAAAATCAGAGAGATGAAGATGAGAGCTACGAAAAGTAAGTAAGGAAAAAATGGAAGAACTGGACTGGGCAAAGGCGGACGAGATGGATCGGGAAGAGCAACAGAGCTGATGGGTACCGAAGGGGTACACAGCGATTAGCATAAGAACAGCTGGGACGCACCCGATGGAGGCCTTAGCACAGAGCACAGAGAAGGGGGGGAAAAGAGAACGCAGCTAATTTTACAAACATTGATCTTGAAAGTGTAACAGTGCTCTACCCACTCCCACGCAAACTGACATTCTCAGACAGATTATGTAGTGAGGAAGAGGAAGATAGCAATGACGTAGAAAAGGAAGGCCTAAACAAACTTTACATTACACGAACAGGCACGGGAATGTCATAGGAATGTAGGACGCAAGATGACAGGAGTGGGGGTAGCACACTGACAAAAGGACTGAAGACATGGCAGCGGCAGTGGCCCCGCATACACAATACACACAATAGGGGACACACATGTCAACGGGGCGGGCACATAGGAGCACAGGACGCCCCACGCGGGTCACACAACATAGACATTACAGACATCAGAGCAGACATGGAGGATTAGAGAGGACCTATTCAGATATGACAGTATAGACGGTCACCTTAAGAAAGGGCTGAATATTCACAGATGCCCTTATTAGAGAGAGGGGGGGCAAGGGCACAATATGTATCCTGGAAACACACGGACAAGGAAAACATTAGATACAGATTACCATTCCTAAGTGGAGGAGCAGGAAAGTGGATCTACGTAATGGAAAAACAGACGTCGGGTCAGAGGTTGGCAGTAGAGGACGTCAAAGGGTTGCTAGTATCAATACTGGGTGACGCAGCAGATGACATCTGGAAGAGGGCGAGGTTACCAGGGGTGATGACACAAAACAAAACACATGACGGTTCTCCATTTGCAAATTGCAGGCATGCGGTCTGACAGATACTAAGGACACAATACCCTGACACTTCAGACATAGGGACAATTATGTCACGCAAGATGCGTGAAGATGAGGATCCCATTAACTACATTCAAGTGATTCAAGAGCTTTGGCACCTTGAAACTTGAGAGCCATGGGACAAAACAATAGCTATCTTGTATCACATCTTAATACAAGGGTTGCCAGAACCAGTGCAAAGACAACTGAAGAAATTGGTGGGAATGGAAGCAAAGGCATGATCAGAAATACAGGTAACAATAGTGCACCATAGTAGATTATGGCAGGAGAAGATAAAACAAAAGGCAGCGGATAGAAAAGCAGACAAAGCTAAATTAGTGCAGAAGAAATTGTCAAAATACGCTTTAGAAGGGGCAGTAATCACCAGACCTGCACCACCGACTCAGACAGCAGTGTCCCAACCACAACTGCAGCTCTAGCAGCAGCTGCTGCAATATAACACAGCCCAACAGTACCAACCACCAATGGAGGGGTACATGGGTATGGGCAGGTACCAGCAAAACTTTAGAGGAAGGGGAGGGTATATTAGGGGCGGGGCTTCGGGCCACAAGCACACCATCCTGGAGGTGGGTTCTGGGGCTACCCACAGCAGTCATTGCAAAGCCAAGGAGGAGGGAAGAGGAGGATTCCCATGGCAAGCACGAGAGCCACCCCAATGCTGGACGTGCAGGCAGTTAGGTCACATATCTCGCACATGCAGATATAGAGCCACACAACAGGGATGGTGTGAGCAAGGGCAACAAAACCACCAAGGGGGCCAGAACGGGCACTACCCACAAACAGGGCAGCAGCCAATGATGCAACGAAAAAGCATACCCCAGCCACAGGCACAACACCAAACAGTATCAGGGACATTACAACCACAACAACAACAAACACAACAATAGCAAAATATACAGATGGCACAGCAACTGACACAATTACAGGACGACTTACAGTAAACAATGGACGCCACACAGGTGGTGCCAGTGATGAAAATTGGAGCAGTTACAATAATGGGACACAACCCATACACTGGGAACGGGCACTCCCTATACTCACAATAGGACAGCCCACAGACTACCTTGTTGTGTCCCATCCTATCGGTAACACCTAACCCTGCGGAGGAACCTTGCATAAAGATGGCGATAGGTGACAAAACTTTTTCCTTTCTGATCGACACTGGGGCGACTAGGTCATGCGTACAGGAGGGGAAATACTTGTTGTCAGGTGATGCCATGAACACTCAAGGATTTTCTGGGGCTCGAGAAGTGGTTCCATTTACTGATAACATCTCCCTATTTATAGGAGATAACGACTTATCACTACCCCTACTGTACTCTAAGCACGCGCCTGTAAACATTTTGGGACGTGACATAATGAGTAGACTGAACATGACCATCTCCTTCACAGATCAAGGTAGAGTGTGCTCCACACCAGGCATACACATGCTCACAGCCAGTCAAATACTCTAAGCTTGCTGTGGTAAAAGCATACAGAGAGGGGAGCCAGTGGACCCCAAAGTATTTCAGTACGGGACAGATATAGCGTTGGCATGGCTACCCGGGATCACAGGGAAGGTGTGGAGAAGACCAGGTGAGTACCTCTTTAGGCCAGATACACCAAAAGATGAGAAGGAAGGAACGTTTGTATCAATAGACATAGAATGAATAGTGGCAAGGGAGGATTGGATAGCAGTACAAAGGAAAGGCATGGAGAGCAGTAATGGCCCTATCAGAAGGGTGTCGATTGACTTAAGTGTCAGACGAGGCACTCTTCTCACAAGAAAGAGGAGAGCGTGAGATGATGCTAGGGATGACCGTTTACTTCTGGTTATGACTAACATACAGGGAAGTAGCTGAGAAAATGGCAATGGCATTAGAAGCGCCCCTGCCCGCCCCACCCCCCTTCTGCGAGGAAGATTTAGCAAAGGTACCTGCTTCACCATGGACAACTAGTCCCTATGATGTAGGGTGCATCAAAAGCATAGGAGGAGTGAAAATAAAACTGAAAAAAGGAGCAATTCTGCCAAGAGTTAGACAATACCCACTGTCGAAGGAAGCTGATGAGGGCATTTATGAAACAATAAGCACCCTCAGAGAAAGAGGCATCCTAGTGCCATCAGAATCCCCCGGCAACACTGCTGTGTACCCCGTCCACAAGGTAAACAGGGGGTCATGGCGTTTCATACAAGATTTGAGACCCCTCAACCATATTGTCGAAGCAGAATACCTGGTAGTGGCAAACCCAGCAACAATACTCTGCGGCATCCTAGCTGAGGCCTCACGATTCACTGTGATTGACCTCAAGAACGCCTTTTTCTTGATACCACTGCACCCAGATTCACAAGATCTAACAAGCTTCATGTACCGCAACACAAAGTGGAAACACACCAGATTGCTCCAAGGATATTGCGAGTCACCATCAATTTTCAACAGGGTAATACAGATGGACCTAGGCAACATTGAGACAGAGAGTACGATTTTGCAATAAGTGGATGATATCCTCATCTGCAGCACCACAGAATTGCCTCACCGACCAACAATTTACTGCTGGCCACGCAATTAAGGTGATCAAAGGTATAATACCCCGGCCTGAAGGTCCCTTCCTACACCTCCACATCGACTTTGTCAATATGATCAACATATGATTGTGGTGGTTTGACCCTTTTCAACGTGGATAGAGGCGGGCCATTTTCACACGTGGACGCCCTAAGGGTGGCCAAATTCCTGGTTTGAGAGGTATTCCCAAGGTGGGGCGTCTGCAAGGTTCTTTGGTCTGACAATGGTCCCCATTTTGTAAATGTACTATCCCAACATATTATGACATTGTTAGGGATCTAGCATAAGTTCTTGTGTGCATATCACCCGCAGGCCAATGGTGTCTGTGAATACCTCAACAGACTCTTCAAAGAGTGCATAGCCAAAACACAGCAAAGTACCAAAAAGAATTGGCTTTACTTCCTACGCCTGGCTCTGTTTGAGCTGCGGAACAAACCCAGGTCAGATCACCACCTCACATCCCATGTGGTAGTGACTGGGCACCAAATGCATCTCCCGTTTTCTCCACCCACTAGGGCCATCCAGGATTGTGAAGGGAGAGCCAAAGTTTCCGGTAATGAAATGCATGAATATGTCAATTCACTTGTTTCTAGTGCTTCTTTTATCTCTCAACAGATCCGACGGACACAGGGGAGGTTGGAGAACGATATACAAGAAACAGACAGCACTCAAGAGCCCACAACAGAACCGGCCATTAAAAAAGGAGACCAGGTGCTCCTAAAAAACTATTTAAGAAAGTGAAATTCACCCAGATTTACAGGGCGTACGTAGTTGAAGCGGTCGAAGATAGGGAAATCAAACTTGAAAATAAAACGGTTTGGAACCACCTCCACAACATCAAGCCCCAGCAAGCATCGGCCTCGCCCAATGCACCATCGACAAGGCCAAAGCTACAGCAACGACACACACCAGATAGCAGCAGTACCCCACTAGTAATAACTTCAAATGTAGATACTTCCATGAACACAAGTGAGCAAGGGCGTGTCAATCACCCTATGACCAGACGCTCCCAAGCATTTGATCCCTTTAATTGAATTAACTGAATGAACTGAATTAATAAACTGAATTAATAAACTGAACATCACTATTAAACGATACAGAATTCTACAGTTGGTACCCATGGAAAAGATGAAGGATGTCCTGATGTAGATATACACTAGGAATACACTGAGTTAACACTGTCTTAGCATGTTCTCTTTGTATCCACACATGCAGGGTTCTGCATCTAATAAATGTGTATGTATGAATGAATGTTCGAAGTAGGTTGAAAAGTTGATTTAGATGTTACCCCCATAGAACACCCTGAAGCACTGTCCCATCAATATATTCATACACTACGAAGGCCCACACACTCCAGACCAAGGCCACCACGTGTCTATTACAATGCATTTATAGAGTACATAGCCCAAACGTACCCACACCGCCACAACGCCATACCCATACTTAGAAACAGATCAATATGCTAGATTTGGGAAGAGTTATTTGCATGGGAATTGAATGATTATTTAGTGAAACGGGCTTGAAGTACTTACAAATACTAAAATAATAACGGTTTTTATCGCGATTTTCAGGCCGGTAACTTTATCATCTCATCACTGACTGGACAGGGTGGTAAGAAATGTATGTATATATATATATATATATATATATATATATATATATATATATATATATATATATATATACATATAGCACTTTTTGGGCGGCTTATAACTCTGCTTCCCCTGGACGAATCCTCCCCAAACTTTGCAAAAAAAAGTATATGGGTCACTCTGACCTTTTTTGCTTTTTGCAAAGTTTGGAGATGTTTGGGCCAGGGGGGGAAAAGTTATTGGGGGGGTCCCAAAACGTCTTTTTTTCCCATAGACTGAATGGGGAAAAACTTTGCGCACAGCTACAGGTGAAACCGCTAGACAGATTTTGATGAAATCTGCGGCAGGTACAGGGGCTTGATCCAGAAAGCGTGCTTTTGCAAATTTGTTCACCATCCGTGCAGTATTTTTCTTTATAATTATCAAAAAGTAGGTCTGAAAAAATTAGTGATATCTATGTTCGCTCTGTGGTCACACTTCCCTGTTCGGTCGACGAACAAGATACCGATTGGCTAAGGGGCTGGCGTCATGACCGCGGACACGCGACATCTCTTCCCATTGGCAACTGCGAGACATGTTCTGCGTGAGATGGTTTGGATGCGCCCGACATCTTGGATCCGCAGAAAGCGGAGCAACAACCAGCGTACACATGCTTTTTTCATGAAACTATTTTGCTGTGTCACAGAGCATTGGGAAAGGTTCAGACAGTAAGACATGGGTGAACAATGCATTTGTTCTGGGGGTCGGTCGTCATGATGCAATTTCTATGAACACCTTGTACGCACATGAAATGTGGGGTGTAATAATGATAGCACTTCAGTCCATGCAGTGGACAGGAAATTTGTAACTGTTGAAAGCACACGCGTATTGGTAGGCAACATTGAAATTGACAACATGCCGTGAATGCATTATTTTTTCCAATGGCTATTATTATATTCATTAGTACGCCGCCATGGGTGGCACATGCTACGGTGGTTGTGGCCAGGGCCTAGAGTCTTGGATGCATGACCGTCGGCCAAAGGCCAAAGGCCTTACTTCCAAGACTGTAGGTCCTGGCCACAACCACCGCCGCATGTGCCACCCATGCATACACCCATAGTGTTGTGTTTTGATTGGCAAGTTGTGGGGAGTGCGTGCAGTCTTGGGTAAGTATTAGATGAGTGGTAAGAACAAAGTGGTAAGTATTAGACGTGGAAGTCACTGCACACCCATCCCATGTAAGATCCACAGACATACAGCTAGGAGGGAAGCCTCTGGGCAGACGCACTGAAGGATAACACACCTACAGAATAACCCTCACTACCACACATCACTGAGGTGGTTGTGAGGAGACCCTGCACCCAATAATACACTTATACCTACTTAATGACGTATGTTCTATGGCCTCCTTGTACGCACAGAAAATGAGGGGTCTAATAAGACCAGTATTTCAGCCCGTGCAGTGCACAGGAGAGTTGTTACATTTGTAAGGACACGTGTGGTGTTAGGGAACATTGAAATTGACAACATGCCGTGAATGCATTATTATTTCCGATGGCTATTATTATATTCATTAGTACGCCGCCATGGGTGGCACATGCTACGGTGGTTGTGGCCAGGGCCTAGAGTCTTGGATGCATGGCTGTCGGCCGAAGGAACTATACTCCTTGTACCTTGGTTGTAAGGCGTAGGTGGTAGGTTACTCACCGAAGATGGAAGGGCAGCCTACAGGCACTGCAGCATATTAGTACCATAGATTAGACATGTAGATTCCCATGTGTAGAAAATGCCTGCCAATATACTTACTCCTTACTTTGTTCAGAATCCACATATATTTTTTTAATTGGCTATCGTACTTTGTGGAAGTATCACTTTTTCCATTTCTGTGATGAAAGAAAAAGGTGTGTTAGTGTTTGCATTTTTTTAAAAAATGTACTACATTGCATAATAGACAGTTAACCTTTTTTTACCCTCATATTTAGTTTACAAACCAGTGTACTGTGCATTGAGCTCAGTTTCTGTGTTTGCTTTTCTAATCCTTGGGTCTGGGGAAAAAAATCCTTGTCGGATTAAAAAAAACTTTCATTTCCTATGGTACTAACTACTTCCTTTTTTTCCTTTGAGTGTTTTCTTCATCTTTCTGATCAATGTTATGTTTGTTGCCTTCCTGCCCATTTTTAACAACAGTTAGATACCTGTAGGCATATTCTAACTGTGCATTTGTTCCTACAGATTTGTGATACTCATTCATTTGTGTCGTTGTTATATCGTGTTTCCTTCATCTTTCCCATTAATGTTTTGTTTGTTGCCTTCCTGACGATTTTTAACAACAGTTAGATACCTATAGGCGTATTCTACCTGTGCATTTGTTTCCAACGATCTGTGATAATCATTTATTTGTGTCATTCTTCCATCCTGTTGGTTAGATAGATACCTGTGGGCGTATTCTAACTGTTTGTAGTCTTTCACATATGTTGTTGACAATCTTGAAGTACACATTATTTCGTAAATTTTGGCTTCAAGAACATTAACCCTTTAAGTGCCAAGGACGAGGTATCTCGTCCTTGGAAGTGCACACACAGTGCCAAGGACGAGATAGCTCGTCCTTTTCGGCACCTTGTTTTGAGCGATCCCTGCAAAGCAGGGATCGCTCAAAACTGTAATCCAACCCCCGGGCTATGTGAGGGGGAGGTCCCCCCTCACTGCCCGGGGGTTGGATTTCCTTCAGTTTCACGCCGACGTGCGTGACGCACGTCGGCGTGAAACGGAAAGTAATTCCACCGCAGCAGCCATTTTCGGCTGCTGCGTTGGAGAGAGAAGGTGAGTGCCCTTCTTGTTCCGCCTCGATCTCCGGCTGTATTTCAAGCCGGAGATCGAGGCGGGTATCGTTGGAAAGGGGAGATCTTCCCCTTTCCAACGATACCCATTGTGTGGCTTTGCTGCCCGCGGATCGGGCGCAGGGCGCCTCGATCCGCGGGCAGCAACGTCACGGATCAAACGAAGATCCTTTTGTGACGCGTGGGGGAGGGGGGGCTGCTTACTAGGTAAGCGGCCCCCTTCCCCCATGGCCCCAAAGCATGGGGCCACAGCGCCAGGGACCCCTGGGGGCAGATGATCACTGCCCCCAGGGGTGGGGGAAGAAAAAAAAAAAAAATGTCGAGGGAAGGAGGGAGGTGGGAGGGGGTTTTGGGCCCTGGGGCCCACTGGGCCACCAGGGATTGACCTAAAAGTGGTGTCCCTGGAAAGGGGACTTTCTCCCCTTTCCAGGGACACCACTCATATGCTGCATTGCTGGTCATGGATCAGCGCAGAGCGCTGATCCGTGACCAGCAACCCACTGAACCACCATGGATCTGTTTGTGAGTTGGGGGGGAGGGGGGCTGCTTCAGGTAAGCAGCCCTCTCCCCCCCCGGCCCCCAAAGCATGGGGACACATGAAAATGAACCCTGGGGGCAGATGGCTGACCATCTGCCCCCAGGGAAATATATAAAAGAAAAAATAATAATAATCCGAGGGATGGGGGGAGGTGGGAGGGGGTTTGGGGTCCTGGGGCCCACTAGGCCACCAGGGATTGAACAGAAAGTGGTGTCCCTGGAAAGGGGACTTTCTCCCCTTTCCAAGGACACCACATATGAGGCATTGCTGGTCACGGATCGGCGCAGAGCGCTCGATCCGTGACCAGCAACCCACTAGACCACCATGGATCTCTTTGTGAGGTGGGGGGGAAGGGGGCTGCTTCAAGTAAGCAGCCCTCTCCCCCCTCCCGACCCCAAAGCATGGGATCGTGTATGTGAACCCTGGGGCAGATGGCTGACCATCTGCCCCAAGGGAATGTAAAATAAAAAATAAAAATGAAATGATGAGAAACAGGGTTGGGGGAAGGGGTGGGGGCCACTAGCCACCATGGATTTTTTACTGAATGAAAGGGGGGGGTGTCCCCCCATGGGGAGGGGCCCCCCCAACCGAAGTAGAAAGGGGGCACCCCTTGTAACCCTCCCTGGGGGCAGATATCTGTTCCTAGGAAGGGGCATCTGACCCCAGGGAGGGATGCATGAGGTGGGGCCCCCCTATCTGCCCCCAGGGAGGGTTGCATGAGGTGGGGCCCTCCATTTGGGGTGGGTGGGGGTTGAGGGCCACCTCCCGTTGCGGTACATCATGCGCTGCCAATTTAGGGTGGCCCTCAGCCCCCCCTAAAAAGCAGCCTGTGATTTTGTATATTTTTTTTTGTTTACCCAACTTGGCTTGGTGCAGATGGGCACATTAGTGTGGCTATCTGCCCCCAGGGTGCCCAAACCCTACTGCCCCATCTATTGGGGGTCCTGCCCCACCTTTTGGGGTGGCCCTCTCCCCCCTCACCCCAAATGGAGGTGGGGTGTACCTCACGCAGCCGTTTGGAGGAGGCCCAGGGAGGCCTGCATGAGGTGTGTCCCCCAGCCATTGGGGGTGGGGTGGGGGGGCACCCCAAAAGCTGGGGCAGGACCCCCAATAGATGGGGCAGTAGGGTTTGGGCACCCTGGGGGCAGATAGCCACACTAATGGGCCCATCTGCACCAAGCCAAGATGGGTAAACCAAAAAAAATATACAAAACCACAGGCTGCTTTTTAGGGGGGGCTGAGGGCCACCCTAAATTGGCAGCGCATGATGTACCGCAACGGGGGGTGGCCCTCAACCCCCCCCACCCCAAATGGAGGGCCCCACCTCATGCAACCCTCCCTGGGGGCAGATAGGGGGGGCCTCACCTCATGCATCCCTCCCTGGGGTCAGATGCCCCTTCCTAGGAGCAGATATCTGCCCCCAGGGAGGGTTGCATGAGGTGGGGCCCTCCATTTGGGGTGGGGGGGGTTGAGGGCCACCCCCCGTTGCGGTACATCATGCGCTGCCAATTTAGGGTGGCCCTCAGCCCCCCCTAAAAAGCAGCCTGTGATTTTGTATATTTTTTTTTGTTTACCCAACTTTGCTTGGTGCAGATGGCCACATTAGTGTGGCTATCTGCCCCCAGGGTGCCCAAACTCTACTGCCCCATCTATTGGGGGTCCTGCCCCACCTTTTGGGGTGGCCCTCTCCCCCCTCACCCCAAATGGAGGTGGGGTGTACCTCACGCAGCCGTTTGGAGGAGGCCCAGGGAGGCCTGCATGAGGTGTGTCCCCCAGCCATTGGGGGTGGGCTGGGGGGGGCACCCCAAAAGGTGGGGCAGGACCCCCAATAGACAGGGCAGTAGGGTTTGGGCACCCTGGGGGCAGATAGCCACACTAATGGGCCCATCTGCACCAAGCCAAGTTGGGTAAACAAAAAAAAATATACAAAATCACAGGCTGCTTTTTAGGGGGGGCTGAGGGCCACCCTAAATTGGCAGCGCATGATGTACCGCAACGGGGGGTGGCCCTCAACCCCCCCCACCCCAAATGGAGGGCCCCACCTCATGCAACCCTCCCTGGGGGCAGATATCTGCTCCTAGGAAGGGGCATCTGACCCCAGGGAGGGATGCATGAGGTGGGCCCCCCCCTATCTGCCCCCAGGGAGGGTTGCATGAGGTGGGGCCCTCCATTTGGGGTGGGGGGGTTGAGGGCCACCCCCCGTTGCGGTACATCATGCGCTGCCAATTTAGGGTGGCCCTCAGCCCCCCCTAAAAAGCAGCCTGTGGTTTTGTATATTTTTTTTTGTTTACCCAACTTTGCTTGGTGCAGATGTCCACATTAGTGTGGCTATCTGCCCCCAGGGTGCCCAAACCCTACTGCCCCATCTATTGGGGGTCCTGCCCCACCTTTTGGGGTGGCCCTCTCCCCCCTCACCCCAAATGGAGGTGGGGTGTACCTCACGCAGCCGTTTGGAGGAGGCCCAGGGAGGCCTGCATGAGGTGCGTCCCCCAGCCATTTGGGGTGAGGGGGGAGAGGGCCCCCAAAAATGGTGGGACAGGCCCCCCCAGTGGGTGGGGCAGTAAGGTTTGGGCACCCCGGCACCAGATTGGCACACCAATGTGACCCTCTGCACCAAAGGGAGTTGGGTTACCAAAGGAAAAAAATGAAAATGGTGGAACGCTTTTTAGGGGGGGCGGTGGGGCACCCCAAAGGGTCAGGGAATTTTCTAATGGGATGGGGCGTTGACCCCCTCCCCCCCACCCGCAATGGAGTGGGTGCCAAGTCATGCAGCCCTTCCTGGGACCAGATATCTGCTCCTAGGAACGGACGCCTGAGCCCAGGGAGGAGTGCAGGACAACCCCCCCCCCCTATCTGCCCCCGGGGAGGGCTACATTTTGCTGGTGTGACCGTAGGTAACACATGTTCTTTGTTTTGTTTACAGCTTTTTCTACCCGAGCAGCTGCAACGTTATGTGAGTACTGTTTTTTATTATTCTATGGTTAGGGCCCACTGTCAGTGGGGTGGGTGAGACTGGGGCTGGATTGTTGGTGGTGTGGGTGGGAATGGCCCGTCTGGGCAGATCACCTCCAACTGTCCTGGAGTTGCGGCTGGGCTGCATTACAACTTTTCCCTTCGGGGAGGTATTGGCACACTGCCGAGACTCCTTGGTGGGGAGAAGCTGTAACGCAGGGCAGCCAGGGCTCCAGCAAAGTCGGCGGCAATATCCCTGGCCTTGGGCACCCTTCTCCCATGTGGGTCTTTGCTGGTGGTTCTGGGTATTACATTCTGGGCCGATTTGCGTAAGTCAGACCTCTGTGGATTCCCACGGGTGTCCTCTTTTGGGAAATGCATGGGGTTCCCTGTTTCCCTTGCTGGCTGCGACACCCTAGGCCCAAATCTGTAGGTTGCCCACATGAACAAAATGGGCAGTGGCTAATGGCTTGGGGTTCCCAGTCGGTTACCCTTTTCCTTTTGCGCCCCCGGTAGGTGCACCCACACATGTGAGGTACCGTTTTCATCGGGACACGTGTGGGGACACGGGAAGGTAGGCCACGTGTTGTTGGCGGTGTGTTTCGGTGGGTGGCCAGAGCGAAATGTCTGAGAATTGTCTTCATTTCCGGCCAATTTCAGAGACATTTCCCTGTGTCCACTCACCGAAACACGTCGCCAACAGCAGATGTCATACCTTCTTGTGTTCCCACAGGTGTCCCGACGAAAAAGGTACCTCGCATGTGTGGGTGCACCTACCGGGGGCGCAAAAGGAAAAGGGTAACCCGCTGGTAACCCCAAGCCTTTCGCCACAGCACAATTTGTTCATGTGGGCAACCTACAGATTTGGGCCTAGGGTGTCCAAGCCAGCAAGGAAAACGGGGAACCCCATGCATTTCCCAAAAGAGGACACCAATGGGAAAGCACAGAGGTCTGATTTGCGCGAAGCGGGCCAGAATTTATTACCCAGAACCCCAGACAAAGTGAACATTGTGTTTTTTCCCCACCAAATATCACACTTTGTCGGGGATTGTGGCTAATAAAAACTGGGGCAATTTGCACAAGGCAGACCTCTGTGGATTCCCACGGGTGTCCTCTTTTGGGAAATGCATGGGGTTCCCTGTTTCCCTTGCTGGCTGCGACACCCTAGGCCCAAATCTGTAGGTTGCCCACATGAACAAAATGGCAGTGGCGAATGGCTTGGGGTTCCCAGTCGGTTACCCTTTTCCTTTTGCGCCCCCGGTAGGTGCACCCACACATGTGAGGTACCGTTTTCATCGGGACACGTGTGGGGACACGGGAAGGTAGGCCATGTGTTGTTGGCGGTGTGTTTCGGTGGGTGGCCAGAGCGAAATGTCTGAGAATTGTCTTCATTTCCGGCCAATTGCAGAGACATTTCCCTGTGTCCACTCACCGAAACACGTCGCCAACAGCAGATGTCATACCTTCTTGTGTTCCCACAGGTGTCCCGACGAAAAAGGTACCTCGCATGTGTGGGTGCACCTACCGGGGGCGCAAAAGGAAAAGGGTAACCCGCTGGTAACACCAAGCCTTTCGCCACAGCACAATTTGTTCATGTGGGCAACCTACAGATTTGGGCCTAGGGTGTCCAAGCCAGCAAGGAAAACGGGGAACCCCATGCATTTCCCAAAAGAGGACACCCGTGGGAAAGCACAGAGGTCTGATTTGCGCGAAGCGGGCCAGAATTTATTACCCAGAACCCCAGACAAAGTGAACATTGTGTTTTTTCCCCACCAAATATCACACTTTGTCGGGGATTGTGGCTAATAAAAACTGGGGCAATTTGCGCAAGGCAGACCTCTGTGGATTCCCACGGGTGTCCTCTTTTGGGAAATGCATGGGGTTCCCTGTTTCCCTTGCTGGCTGCGACACCCTAGGCCCAAATCTGTAGGTTGCCCACATGAACAAAATGGGCAGTGGCGAATGGCTTGGGGTTCCCAGTCGGTTACCTTCTTCCTTTTGCGCCCCCGGTAGGTGCACCCACACATCTGAGGTACCGTTTTCATCGGGACACGTGTGGGGACACGGGAAGGTAGGCCACGTGTTGTTGGCGGTGTGTTTCGGTGGGTGGCCAGAGCGAAATGTCTGAGAATTGTCTTCATTTCCGGCCAATTTCAGAGACATTTCCCTTATTACCCAGACACCCCCGCAAAGTCCGAAATGTGCCCCGGACTTTGCGGGGGTGTCTGGGTAATAAATTCTGGGGCGATGTGTGCAAATCATACCTCTGCGGATTCCCACGGGTGTCCTATTTTCGGAAATGCATGGGGCTCCCTGTTTTCCTTGGTGGCTTGGACACCCGAGGCCCATATCTGTATGTTGTGCCGGTCGGCAGAATGGCTGAGATTCCCCTCTGCAAACAGACTGGGGGTTGCTTGCGTTTTCGGCTTGCCCCTTGCCGGCCAGGTAGGTGCACCCACGCATGTGAGGTACCGTTTTCATCGGGACACCTGTGGGAACGCGGGACGGTAGGCCATGTGTTGTTGGGGGCGTGTTTCAATGGGTGCGTCGAGCGAAATGTGCGGAAAAAGCGTTTTTTCCCCCACATTTAGGACTTTGCAGGGGTGTCTGGGTAAAAAAATCTGGGGCGATGTGCGCAAATCACACCTCTGCGGATTCCCACGGGTGTCCTCTTTTCGGAAATGCATGGGGCTCCCTGTTTTCCTTGGTGGCTTGGACACCCGAGGCCCATATCTGTATGTTGTGCTGGTCGGCAGAATGGCTGAGATTCCCCTCTGCAAACAGACTGGGGGTTGCTTGCGTTTTCGGCTTGCCCCTTGCCGGCCAGGTAGGTGCACCCACGCATGTGAGGTACCGTTTTCATCGGGACACCTGTGGGAACGCGGGACGGTAGGCCATGTGTTGTTGGGGGCATGTTTCGATGGGTGCGTCGAGCGAAATGTGCGGGAAAAGCGTTTTTTCCCCCACATTTCGGACTTTGCAGGGGTGTCTGGGTAAAAAAATCTGGGGCGATGTGCGCAAATCACACCTCTGCGGATTCCCACGGGTGTCCTCTTTTCGGAAATGCATGGGGCTCCCTGTTTTCCTTGGTGGCTTGGACACCCGAGGCCCATATCTGTATGTTGTGCTGGTCGGCAGAATGGCTGAGATTCCCCTCTGCAAACAGACTGGGGGTTGCTTGCGTTTTCGGCTTGCCCCTTGCCGGCCAGGTAGGTGCACCCACGCATGTGAGGTACCGTTTTCATCGGGACACCTGTGGGAACGCGGGACGGTAGGCCATGTGTTGTTGGGGGCGTGTTTCGATGGGTGCGTCGAGTGAAATGTGCGGAAAAAGCGTTTTTTCCCCCACATTTCGGACTTTGCAGGGGTGTCTGGGTAAAAAAATCTGGGGCGATGTGCGCAAATCACACCTCTGCGGATTCCCACGGGTGTCCTCTTTTCGGAAATGCATGGGGCTCCCTGTTTTTCTTGGTGGCTTGGACACCCGAGGCCCATATCTGTATGTTGTGCCGGTCGGCAGAATGGCTGAGATTCCCCTCTGCAAACAGACTGGGGGTTGCTTGCGTTTTCGGCTTGCCCCTTGCCGGCCAGGTAGGTGCACCCACGCATGTGAGGTACCGTTTTCATCGGGACACCTGTGGGAACGCGGGACGGTAGGCCATGTGTTGTTGGGGGCGTGTTTCGATGGGTGCGTCGAGCGAAATGTGCGGAAAAAGCGTTTTTTCCCCCACATTTCGGACTTTGCAGGGGTATCTGGGTAAAAAAATCTGGGGCGATGTGCGCAAATCACACCTCTGCGGATTCCCACGGGTGTCCTCTTTTCGGAAATGCATGGGGCTCCCTGTTTTCCTTGGTGGCTTGGACACCCGAGGCCCATATCTGTATGTTGTGCCGGTCGGCAGAATGGCTGAGATTCCCCTCTGCAAACAGACTGGGGGTTGCTTGCGTTTGCGGCTTGCCCCTTGCCGGCCAGGTAGGTGCACCCACGCATGTGAGGTACCGTTTTCATCGGGACACCTGTGGGAACGCGGGACGGTAGGCCATGTGTTGTTGGGGGCGTGTTTCGATGGGTGCGTCGAGCGAAATGTGCGGAAAAAGCGTTTTTTCCCCCACATTTCGGACTTTGCAGGGGTGTCTGGGTAAAAAAATCTGGGGCGATGTGCGCAAATCACACCTCTGCGGATTCCCACGGGTGTCCTCTTTTCGGAAATGTATGGGGCTCCCTGTTTTCCTTGGTGGCTTGGACACCCGAGGCCCATATCTGTATGTTGTGCCGGTCGGCAGAATGGCTGAGATTCCCCTCTGCAAACAGACTGGGGGTTGCTTGCGTTTTCGGCTTGCCCCTTGCCGGCCAGGTAGGTGCACCCACGCATGTGAGGTACCGTTTTCATCGGGAGACCTGTGGGAACGCGGGACGGTAGGCCATGTGTTGTTGGCGGCGTGTTTCGATGGGTGCGTCGAGCGAAATGTGCGCAAAAAGCGTTTTTTCCCCCACATTTCGGACTTTGCAGGGGTGTCTGGGTAAAAAAATCTGGGGCGATGTGCGCAAATCACACCTCTGCGGATTCCCACGGGTGTCCTCTTTTCGGAAATGCATGGGGCTCCCTGTTTTCGTTGGTGGCTTGGACACCCGAGGCCCATATCTGTATGTTGTGCCGGTCGGCAGAATGGCTGAGATTCCCCTCTGCAAACAGACTGGGGGTTGCTTGCGTTTTCGGCTTGCCCCTTGCCGGCCAGGTAGGTGCACCCACGCATGTGAGGTACCGTTTTCATCGGGACACCTGTGGGAACGCGGGACGGTAGGCCATGTGTTGTTCGGGGCGTGTTTCGATGGGTGCGTCGAGCGGAATGTGCGGAAAAAGCGTTTTTTCCCCCACATTTCGGACTTTGCAGGGGTGTCTGGGTAAAAAAATCTGGGGCGATGTGCGCAAATCACACCTCTGCGGATTCCCACGGGTGTCCTTTTTTCGGAAATGCATGGGGCTCCCTGTTTTCCTTGGTGGCTTGGACACCCGAGGCCCATATCTGTATGTTGTGCCGGTCGGCAGAATGGCTGAGATTCCCCTCTGCAAACAGACTGGGGGTTGCTTGCGTTTTCGGCTTGCCCCTTGCCGGCCAGGTAGGTGCACCCACGCATGTGAGGTACCGTTTTCATCGGGACACCTGTGGGAACGCGGGACGGTAGGCCATGTGTTGTTGGGGGCGTGTTTCGATGGGTGCGTCGAGCGAAATGTGCGGAAAAAGCGTTTTTTCCCGCACATTTCGGACTTTGCAGGGGTGTCTGGGTAAAAAAATCTGGGGCGATGTGTGCAAATCACACCTCTGCGGATTCCCACGGGTGTCCTCTTTTCGGAAATGCATGGGGCTCCCTGTTTTCCTTGGTGGCTTGGACACCCGAGGCCCATATCTGTATGTTGTGCCGGTCGGCAGAATGGCTGAGATTCCCCTCTGCAAACAGACTGGGGGTTGCTTGCGTTTTCGGCTTGCCCCTTGCCGGCCAGGTAGGTGCACCCACGCATGTGAGGTACCGTTTTCATCGGGACACCTGTGGGAACGCGGGACGGTAGGCCATGTGTTGTTGGGGGCGTGTTTCGATGGGTGCGTGGAGCGAAATGTGCGGAAAAAGCGTTTTTCCCCCACATTTCGGACTTTGCAGGGGTGTCTGGGTAAAAAAATCTGGGGCGATGTGCGCAAATCACACCTCTGCGGATTCCCACGGGTGTCCTCTTTTCGGAAATGCATGGGGCTCCCTGTTTTCCTTGGTGGCTTGGACACCCGAGGCCCATATCTGTATGTTGTGCCGGTCGGCAGAATGGCTGAGATTCCCCTCTGCAAACAACTGGGGGTTGCTTGCGTTTTCGGTTTGCCCCTTGCCGGCCAGGTAAGTGCACCCACGCATGTGAGGTACCGTTTTCATCGGGACACCTGTGGGAACGCGGGACGGTGGGCCATGTGTTGTTGGAGGCATGTTTCGATGGGTGCGTCGAGCGAAATGTGCGGAAAAAGCGTTTTTCCCCCACATTTCGGACTTTGCAGGGGTGTCTGGGTAAAAAAATCTGGGGCGATGTGCGCAAATCACACCTCTGCGGATTCCCACGGGTGTCCTCTTTTCGGAAATGCATGGGGCTCCCTGTTTTCCTTGGTGGCTTGGACACCCGAGGCCCATATCTGTATGTTGTGCCGGTCGGCAGAATGGCTGAGATTCCCCTCTGCAAACAGACTGGGGGTTGCTTGCGTTTTCGGCTTGCCCCTTGCCGGCCAGGTAGGTGCACCCACGCATGTGAGGTACCGTTTTCATAGGGACACCTGTGGGAACGCGGGACGGTAGGCCATGTGTTGTTGGGGGCGTGTTTCGATGGGTGCGTCGAGCGAAATGTGCGGAAAAAGCGTTTTTTCCCCCACATTTTGGACTTTGCAGGGGTGTCTGGGTAAACAAATCTGGGGCGATGTGCGCAAATCACACCTCTGCGGATTCCCACGGGTGTCCTCTTTTTGGAAATGCATGGGGCTCCCTGTTTTCCTTGGTGGCTTGGACACCCGAGGCCCATATCTGTATGTTGTGCCGGTCGGCAGAATGGCTGAGATTCCCCTCTGCAAACAGACTGGGGGTTGCTTGCGTTTTCGGCTTGCCCCTTGCCGGCCAGGTAGGTGCACCCACGCATGTGAGGTACCGTTTTCATCGGGACACCTGTGGGAACGCGGGACGGTAGGCCATGTGTTGTTGGGGGCGTGTTTCGATGGGTGCGTCGAGCGAAATGTGCGGAAAAAGCGTTTTTTCCCCCACATTTCGGACTTTGCAGGGGTGTCTGGGTAAAAAAATCTGGGGCGATGTGCGCAAATCACACCTCTGCGGATTCCCACGGGTGTCCTCTTTTCGGAAATGCATGGGGCTCCCTGTTTTCCTTGGTGGCTTGGACACCCGAGGCCCATATCTGTATGTTGTGCCGGTCGGCAGAATGGCTGAGATTCCCCTCTGCAAACAGACTGGGGGTTGCTTGCGTTTTCGGCTTGCCCCTTGCCGGCCAGGTAGGTGCACCCACGCATGTGAGGTACCGTTTTCATCGGTACACCTGTGGGAACGCGGGACGGTAGGCCATGTGTTGTTTGGGGTGTGTTTCGATGGGTGCGTCGAGCGAAATGTGCGGAAAAAGCGTTTTTTCCCCACATTTCGGACTTTGCAGGGGTGTCTGGGTAAAAAAATCTGGGGCGATGTGCGCAAATCACACCTCTGCGGATTCCCACGGGTGTCCTCTTTTCGGAAATGCATGGGGCTCCCTATTTTCCTTGGTGGCTTGGACACCCGAGGCCCATATCTGTATGTTGTGCCGGTCGGCAGAATGGCTGAGATTCCCCTCTGCAAACAGACTGGGGGTTGCTTGCGTTTTCGGCTTGCCCCTTGCCGGCCAGGTAGGTGCACCCACGCATGTGAGGTACCGTTTTCATCGGGACACCTGTGGGAACGCGGGACGGTAAACCATGTGTTGTTGGGGGCGTGTTTCGATGGGTGCGTCGAGCGAAATGTGCGGAAAAAGCGTTTTTTCCCCCACATTTCGGACTTTGCAGGGGTGTCTGGGTAAAAAAATCTGGGGCGATGTGCGCAAATCACACCTCTGCGGATTCCCACGGGTGTCCTATTTTCGGAAATGCATGGGGCTCCCTGTTTTCCTTGGTGGCTTGGACACCCGAGGCCCATATCTGTATTTTGTGCCGGTCAGCAGAATGGCTGAGATTCCCCTCTGCAAACAGACTGGGGGTTGCTTGCGTTTTCGGCTTGCCCCTTGCCGGCCAGGTAGGTGCACCCACGCATGTGAGGTACCGTTTTCATCGGGACACATGTGGGAACGCGGGACGGTAGGCCATGTGTTGTTGGGGGCGTGTTTCGATGGGTGCGTCGAGCGAAATGTGCGGAAAAAGCGTTTTTTCCCCCACATTTCGGACTTTGCAGGGGTGTCTGGGTAAAAAAATCTGGGGCGATGTGCGCAAATCACACCTCTGCGGATTCCCACGGGTGTCCTCTTTTCGGAAATGCATGGGGCTCCCTGTTTTCCTTGGTGGCTTGGACACCCGAGGCCCATATCTGTATGTTGTGCCGGTCGGCAGAATGGCTGAGATTCCCCTCTGCAAACAGACTGGGGGTTGCTTGCGTTTTCGGCTTGCCCCTTGCCGGCCAGGTAGGTGCACCCACGCATGTGAGGTACCGTTTTCATCGGGACACCTGCGGGAACGCGGGACGGTAGGCCATGTGTTGTTGGGGGCGTGTTTCGATGGGTGCGTCGAGCGAAATGTGCGGAAAAAGCGTTTTTTCCCCCACATTTCGGACTTTGCAGGGGTGTCTGGGTAAAAAAATCTGGGGCGATGTGCGCAAATCACACCTCTGCGGATTCCCACGGATGTCCTCTTTTCGGAAATGCATGGGGCTCCCTGTTTTCCTTGGTGGCTTGGACACCCGAGGCCCATATCTGTATGTTGTGCCGGTCGGCAGAATGGCTGAGATTCCCCTCTGCAAACAGACTGGGGGTTGCTTGCGTTTTCGGCTTGCCCCTTGCCGGCCAGGTAGGTGCACCCACGCATGTGAGGTACCGTTTTCATCGGGACACCTGTGGGAACGCGGGACGGTAGGCCATGTGTTGTTGGGGGCGTGTTTCGATGGGTGCGTCGAGCGAAATGTGCGGAAAAAGCGTTTTTTCCCCCACATTTCGGACTTTGCAGGGGTGTCTGGGTAAAAAAATCTGGGGCGATGTGCGCAAATCACACCTCTGCGGATTCCCACGGGTGTCCTCTTTTCGGAAATGCATGGGGCTCCCTGTTTTCCTTGGTGGCTTGGACACCCGAGGCCCATATCTGTATGTTGTGCCGGTCGGCAGAATGGCTGAGATTCCCCTCTGCAAACAGACTGGGGGTTGCTTGCGTTTTCGGCTTGCCCCTTGCCGGCCAGGTAGGTGCACCCACGCATGTGAGGTACCGTTTTCATCGGGACACCTGTGGGAACGCGGGACGGTAAGCCATGTGTTGTTGGGGGTGTGTTTCGATGGGTGCGTCGAGCGAAATGTGCGGAAAAAGCATTTTTTCCCCCACATTTCGGACTTTGCAGGGGTGTCTGGGTAAAAAAATCTGGGGCGATGTGCGCAAATCACACCTCTGCGGATTCCCACGGGTGTCCTCTTTTCGGAAATGCATGGGGCTCCCTGTTTTCCTTGGTGGCTTGGACACCCGAGGCCCATATCTGTATGTTGTGCCGGTCGGCAGAATGGCTGAGATTCCCCTCTGCAAACAGACTGGGGGTTGCTTGGGTTTTCGGCTTGCCCCTTGCCGGCCAGGTAGGTGCACCCACGCATGTGAGGTACCGTTTTCATCGGAACACCTGTGGGAACGCGGGACGGTAGGCCATGTGTTGTTGGGGGCGTGTTTTGATGGGTGCGTCGAGCGGAATGTGCGGAAAAAGTGTTTTTTCCCCCACATTTCGGACTTTGCAGGGGTGTCTGGGTAAAAAAATCTGGGGCGATGTGCGCAAATCACACCTCTGCGGATTCCCACGGGTGTCCTCTTTTCGGAAATGCATGGGGCTCCCTGTTTTCCTTGGTGGCTTGGACACCCGAGGCCCATATCTGTACGTTGTGCCGGTCGGCAGAACGGCTGAGATTCCCCTCTGCAAACAGACTGGGGGTTGCTTGCGTTTTCGGCTTGCCCCTTGCCGGCCAGGTAAGTGCACCCACGCATGTGAGGTACCGTTTTCATCGGGACACCTGTGGGAACGCGGGACGGTAGGCCATGTGTTGTTGGGGGCGTGTTTCGATGGGTGCGTCGAGCGAAATATGCGGAAAAAGCATTTTTTCCCCCACATTTCGGACTTTGCAGGGGTGTCTGGGTAATAAATTCTGGGGCGATGTGTGCAAATCATACCTCTGCGGATTCCCACGGGTGTCCTCTTTTCGGAAATGCATGGGGCTCCCTGTTTTCCTTGGTGGCTTGGACACCCGAGGCCCATATCTGTATGTTGTGCCGGTCGGCAGAATGGCTGAGATTCCCCTCTGCAAACACACTGGGGGTTGCTTGCGTTTTCGGCTTGCCCCTTGCCGGCCAGGTAGGTGCACCCACGCATGTGAGGTACCGTTTTCATCGGGACACCTGTGGGAACGCGGGACGGTAGGCCATGTGTTGTTGGGGGCGTGTTTTGATGGGTGCGTCGAGCGAAATGTGCGGAAAAAGCGTTTTTTCCCCCACATTTCGGACTTTGCAGGGGTGTCTCGGTAAAAAAATCTGGGGCGATGTGCGCAAATCACACCTCTGCGGATTCCCACGGGTGTCCTCTTTTCGGAAATGCATGGGGCTCCCTGTTTTCCTTGGTGGCTTGGACACCCGAGGCCCATATCTGTATGTTGTGCCGGTCGGCAGAATGGCTGAGATTCCCCTCTGCAAACAGACTGGGGGTTGCTTGCGTTTTCGGCTTGCCCCTTGCCAGCCAGGTAGGTGCACCCACGCATGTGAGGTACCGTTTTCATCGGGACACCTGTGGGAACGCGGGACGGTAGGCCATGTGTTGTTGGGGGCGTGTTTCGATGGGTGCGTCGAGCGAAATGTGCGGAAAAAGCGTTTTTTCCCCCACATTTCGGACTTTGCAGGGGTGTCTGGGAAAAAAAATCTGGGGCGATGTGCGCAAATCACACCTCTGCGGATTCCCACGGGTGTCCTCTTTTCGGAAATGCATGGGGCTCCCTGTTTTCCTTGGTGGCTTGGACACCCGAGGCCCATATCTGTATGTTGTGCCGGTCGGCAGAATGGCTGAGATTCCCCTCTGCAAACAGACTGGGGGTTGCTTGCATTTTCGGCTTGCCCCTTGCCGGCCAGGTAGGTGCACCCACGCATGTGAGGTACCGTTTTCATCGGGACACCTGTGGGAACGCGGGACGGTAGGCCATGTGTTGTTGGGGGCGTGTTTCGATGGGTGCGTCGAGCGGAATGTGCGGAAAAAGCGTTTTTTCCCCCACATTTCGGACTTTGCAGGGGTGTCTGGGTAAAAAAATCTGGGGCGATGTGCGCAAATCACACCTCTGCGGATTCCCACGGGTGTCCTCTTTTCGGAAATGCATGGGGCTCCCTGTTTTCCTTGGTGGCTTGGACACCCGAGGCCCATATCTGTATGTTGTGCCGGTCGGCAGAATGGCTGAGATTCCCCTCTACAAACAGACTGGGGGTTGCTTGCGTTTTCGGCTTGCCCCTTGCCGGCCAGGTAGGTGCACCCACGCATGTGAGGTACCGTTTTCATAGGGACACCTGTGGGAACGCGGGACGGTAGGCCATGTGTTGTTGGGGGCGTGTTTCGATGGGTGCGTCGAGCGAAATGTGCGCAAAAAGCGTTTTTTCCCCCACATTTCGGACTTTGCAGGGGTGTCTGGGTAAAAAAATCTGGGGCGATGTGCGCAAATCACACCTCTGCGGATTCCCACGCGTGTCCTCTTTTCGGAAATGCATGGGGCTCCCTGTTTTCCTTGGAGGCTTGGACACCCGAGGCCCATATCTGTATGTTGTGCCAGTCGGCAGAATGGCTGAGATTCCCCTCTGCAAACAGACTGGGGGTTGCTTGCGTTTTCGGTTTGCCCCTTGCCGGCCAGGTAAGTGCACCCACGCATGTGAGGTACCGTTTTCATCGGGACACCTGTGGGAACGCGGGACGGTAGGCCATGTGTTGTTGGGGGCGTGTTTCGATGGGTGCGTCGAGCGAAATGTGCGGAAAAAGCGTTTTTTCCCCCACATTTCGGACTTTGCAGGGGTGTCTGGGTAAAAAAATCTGGGGCGATGTGCGCAAATCACACCTCTGCGGATTCCCACGCGTGTCCTCTTTTCGGAAATGCATGGGGCTCCCTGTTTTCCTTGGTGGCTTGGACACCCGAGGCCCATATCTGTATGTTGTGCCGGTCGGCAGAATGGCTGAGATTCCCCTCTGCAAACAGACTGGGGGTTGCTTGCGTTTTCGGCTTGCCCCTTGCCGGCCAGGTAGGTGCACCCACGCATGTGAGGTACCGTTTTCATCGGGACACCTGTGGGAACGCGGGACGGTAGGCCATGTGTTGTTGGGGGCGTGTTTCGATGGGTGCGTCGAGCGAAATGTGCGGAAAAAGCGTTTTTTCCCCCACATTTTGGACTTTGCAGGGGTGTCTGGGTAAAAAAATCTGGGGCGATGTGCGCAAATCACACCTCTGCGGATTGCCACGGGTGTCCTCTTTTCGGAAATGCATGGGGCTCCCTGTTTTCCTTGGTGGCTTGGACACCCGAGGCCCATATCTGTATGTTGTGCCGGTCGGCAGAATGGCTGAGATTCCCCTCTGCAAACAGACTGGGAGTTGCTTGCGTTTTCGGCTTGCCCCTTGCCGGCCAGGTAGGTGCACCCACGCATATGAGGTACCGTTTTCATCGGGACACCTGTGGGAACGCGGGACGGTAGGCCATGTGTTGTTGGGGGCGTGTTTCGATGGGTGCGTCGAGCGAAATGTGCGGAAAAAGCGTTTTTTCCCCCACATTTCGGACTTTGCAGGGGTGTCTGGGTAAAAAAATCTGAGGCGATGTGCGCAAATCACACCTCTGCGGATTCCCACGGGTGTCCTCTTTTCGGAAATGCATGGGGCTCCCTGTTTTCCTTGGTGGCTTGGACACCCGAGGCCCATATCTGTATGTTGTGCCGGTCGGCAGAATGGCTGAGATTCCCCTCTGCAAACAGACTGGGGGTTGCTTGCGTTTTCAGCTTGCCCCTTGCCGGCCAGGTAGGTGCACCCACGCATGTGAGGTACCGTTTTCATCGGGACACCTGTGGGAACGCGGGACGGTAGGCCATGTGTTGTTTGGGGCGTGTTTCGATGGGTGCGTCGAGCGAAATGTGCGGAAAAAGCGTTTTTTCCCCCACATTTCGGACTTTGCAGGGGTGTCTGGGTAAAAAAATCTGGGGCGATGTGCGCAAATCACACCTCTGCGGATTCCCACGGGTGTCCTCTTTTCGGAAATGCATGGGGCTCCCTGTTTTCCTTGGTGGCTTGGACACCCGAGGCCCATATCTGTATGTTGTGCCGGTCGGCAGAATGGCTGAGATTCCCCTCTGCAAACAGACTGGGGTTTGCTTGCGTTTTCGGCTTGCCCCTTGCCGGCCAGGTAGGTGCACCCACGCATGTGAGGTACCGTTTTCATCGGGACACCTGTGGGAACGCGGGACGATAGGCCATGTGTTGTTGGGGGCGTGTTTCGATGGGTGCGTCGAGCGAAATGTGCGGAAAAAGCGTTTTTTGCCCCACATTTCGGACTTTGCAGGGGTGTCTGGGTAAAAAAATCTGGGGCGATGTGCGCAAATCACACCTCTGCGGATTCCCACGGGTGTCCTCTTTTCGGAAATGCATGGGGCTCCCTGTTTTCCTTGGTGGCTTGGACACCCGAGGCCCATATCTGTATGTTGTGCCGGTCGGCAGAATGGCTGAGATTCCCCTCTGCAAACAGACTGGGGGTTGCTTGCGTTTTCGGCTTGCCCCTTGCCGGCCAGGTAGGTGCACCCACGCATGTGAGGTACCATTTTCATCGGGACACCTGTGGGAACGCGGGACGGTAGGCCATGTGTTGTTGGGGGCGTGTTTCGATGGGTGCGTCGAGCGAAATGTGCGGAAAAAGCATTTTTCCCCCCACATTTCGGACTTTGCAGGGGTGTCTGGGTAAAAAAATCTGGGGCGATGTGCGCAAATCACACCTCTGCGGATTCCCACGGGTGTCCTCTTTTCGGAAATGCATGGGGCTCCCTGTTTTCCTTGGTGGCTTGGACACCCGAGGCCCATATCTGTATGTTGTGCCGGTCGGCAGAATGGCTGAGATTCCCCTCTGCAAACAGACTGGGGGTTGCTTGCGTTTTCGGCTTGCCCCTTGCCGGCCAGGTAGGTGCACCCACGCATGTGAGGTAACGTTTTCATCGGGACACCTGTGGGAACGCGGGACGGTAGGCCATGTGTTGTTGGGGGTGTGTTTCGATGGGTGCGTCGAGCGAAATGTGCGGAAAAAGCGTTTTTTCCCCCACATTTCGGACTTTGCAGGGGTGTCTGGGTAAAAAAATCTGGGACGATGTGCGCAAATCACACCTCTGCGGATTCCCACGGGTGTCCTCTTTTCGGAAATGCATAGGGCTCCCTGTTTTCCTTGGTGGCTTGGACACCCGAGGCCCATATCTGTATGTTGTGCCGGTCGGCAGAATGGCTGAGATTCCCCTCTGCAAACAGACTGGGGGTTGCTTGCGTTTTCGGCTTGCCCCTTGCCGGCCAGGTAGGTGCACCCACGCATGTGAGGTACTGTTTTCATCGGGACACCTGTGGGAACGCGGGATGGTAGGCCATGTGTTGTTGGGGGCATGTTTCGATGGGTGCGTCGAGCGAAATGTGTGGAAAAAGCGTTTTTTCCCCCACATTTCGGACTTTGCAGGGGTGTCTGGGTAAAAAAATCTGGGGCGATGTGCGCAAATCACACCTCTGCGGATTCCCACGGGTGTCCTCTTTTCGGAAATGCATGGGGCTCCCTGTTTTCCTTGGTGGCTTGGACACCCGAGGCCCATATCTGTATGTTGTGCCGGTCGGCAGAATGGCTGAGATTCCCCTCTGCAAACAGACTGGGGGTTGCTTGCGTTTTCGGCTTGCCCCTTGCCGGCCAGGTAGGTGCACCCACGCATGTGAGGTACCGTTTTCATCGGGACACCTGTGGGAACGCGGGACGGTAGGCCATGTGTTGTTGGGGGCGTGTTTCGATGGGTGCGTCGAGCAAAATGTGCGGAAAAAGCGTTTTTTCCCCCACATTTCGGACTTTGCAGGGGTGTCTGGGTAAAAAAATCTGGGGCGATGTGCGCAAATCACACCTCTGCGGATTCCCACGGGTGTCCTCTTTTCGGAAATGCATGGGGCTCCCTGTTTTCCTTGGTGGCTTGGACACCCGAGGCCCATATCTGTATGTTGTGCCGGTCGGCAGAATGGCTGAGATTCCCCTCTGCAAACAGACTGGGGGTTGCTTGCGTTTTCGGCTTGCCCCTTGCCGGCCAGGTAGGTGCACCCACGCATGTGAGGTACCGTTTTCATCGGGACACCTGTGGGAACCCGGGACGGTAGGCCATGTGTTGTTGGGGGCGTGTTTCGATGGGTGCGTCGAGCAAAATGTGCGGAAAAAGCGTTTTTTCCCCCACATTTCGGACTTTGCAGGGGTGTCTGGGTAAAAAAATCTGGGGCGATGTGCGCAAATCACACCTCTGCGGATTCCCACGGGTGTCCTCTTTTCGGAAATGCATGGGGCTCCCTGTTTTCCTTGGTGGCTTGGACACCCGAGGCCCATATCTGTATGTTGTGCCGGTCGGCAGAATGGCTGAGATTCCCCTCTGCAAACAGACTGGGGGTTGCTTGCGTTTTCGGCTTGCCCCTTGCCGGCCAGGTAGGTGCACCCACGCATGTGAGGTACCGTTTTCATCGTGACACCTGTGGGAACGCGGGACGGTAGGCCATGTGTTGTTGGGGGCGTGTTTCGATGAGTGCGTCGAGCGAAATGTGCGGAAAAAGCGTTTTTCCCCCCACATTTCGGACTTTGCAGGGGTGTCTGGGTAAAAAAATCTGGGGCGATGTGCGCAAATCACACCTCTGCGGATTCCCACGGGTGTCCTCTTTTCGGAAATGCATGGGGCTCCCTGTTTTCCTTGGTGGCTTGGACACCCGAGACCCATATCTGTATGTTGTGCCGGTCGGCAGAATGGCTGAGATTCCCCTCTGCAAACAGACTGGGGGTTGCTTGCGTTTTCGGCTTGCCCCTTGCCGGTCAGGTAGGTGCACCCACGCATGTGAGGTACCGTTTTCATCGGGACACCTGTGGGAACGCGGGACGGTAGGCCATGTGTTGTTGGGGGCGTGTTTCAATGGGTGCGTCGAGCGGAATGTGCGGAAAAAGCGTTTTTTCCCCCACATTTCGGACTTTGCAGGGGTGTCTGGGTAAAAAAATCTGGGGCGATGTGCGCAAATCACACCTCTGCGGATTCCCACGGGTGTCCTCTTTTCGGAAATGCATGGGGCTCCCTGTTTTCCTTGGTGGCTTGGACACCCGAGGCCCATATCTGTATGTTGTGCCGGTCGGCAGAATGGCTGAGATTCCCCTCTGCAAACAGACTGGGGGTTGCTTGCGTTTTCGGCTTGCCCCTTGCCGGCCAGGTAAGTGCACCCACGCATGTGAGGTACTGTTTTCATCGGGACACCTGTGGGAACGCGGGACGGTAGGCCATGTGTTGTTGGGGGCGTGTTTCGATGGGTGCGTCGAGCGAAATGTGCGGAAAAAGCGTTTTTTCCCCCACATTTCGGACTTTGCAGGGGTGTCTGGGTAAAAAAATCTGGGGCGATGTGCGCAAATCACACCTCTGCGGATTCCCACGCGTGTCCTCTTTTTGGAAATGCATGGGGCTCCCTGTTTTCCTTGGTGGCTTGGACACCCGAGGCCCATATCTGTATGTTGTGCCGGTCGGCAGAATGGCTGAGATTTCCCTCTGCAAACAGACTGGGGGTTGCTTGCGTTTTCGGCTTGCCCCTTGCCGGCCAGGTAGGTGCACCCACGCATGTGAGGTACCGTTTTCATCGGGACACCTGTGGGAACGCGGGACGGTAGGCCATGTGTTGTTGGGGGCATGTTTCGATGGGTGCGTCGAGCAAAATGTGCGGAAAAAGCGTTTTTTCCCCCACATTTCGGAATTTGCAGGGGTGTCTGGGTAAAAAAATCTGGGGCGATGTGCGCAAATCACACCTCTGCGGATTCCCACGGGTGTCCTCTTTTCGGAAATGCATGGGGCTCCCTGTTTTCCTTGGTGGCTTGGACACCCGAGGCCCATATCTGTATGTTGTGCCGGTCGGCAGAATGGCTGAGATTCCCCTCTGCAAACAGACTGGGGGTTGCTTGCGTTTTCGGCTTGCCCCTTGCCGGCCAGGTAGGTGCACCCACGCATGTGAGGTACCGTTTTCATCGGGACACCTGTGGGAACGCGGGACGGTAGGCCATGTGTTGTTGGGGGCGTGTTTCGATGGGTGCGTCGAGCGAAATGTGCGGAAAAAGCGTTTTTTCCCCCACATTTCGGACTTTGCAGGGGTGTCTGGGTAAAAAAATCTGGGGCGATGTGCGCAAATCACACCTCTGCGGATTCCCACGGGTGTCCTCTTTTCGGAAATGCATGGGGCTCCCTGTTTTCCTTGGTGGCTTGGACACCCGAGGCCCATATCTGTATGTTGTGCCGGTCGGCAGAATGGCTGAGATTCCCCTCTGCAAACAGACTGGGGGTTGCTTGCGTTTTCGGCTTGCCCCTTGCCGGCCAGGTAGGTGCACCCACGCATGTGAGGTACCGTTTTCATCGGGACACCTGTGGGAACGCGGGACGGTAGGCCATGTGTTGTTGGGGGCGTGTTTCGATGGGTGCGTCGAGCGAAATGTGCGGAAAAAGCGTTTTTCCCCCCACATTTCGGACTTTGCAGGGGTGTCTGGGTAAAAAAATCTGGGGCGATGTGCGCAAATCACACCTCTGCGGATTCCCACGGGTGTCCTCTTTTCGGAAATGCATGGGGCTCCCTGTTTTCCTTGGTGGCTTGGACACCCGAGGCCCATATCTGTATGTTGTGCCGGTCGGAAGAATGGCTGAGATTCCCCTCTGCAAACAGACTGGGGGTTGCTTGCGTTTTCGGCTTGCCCCTTGCCGGCCAGGTAGGTGCACCCACGCATGTGAGGTACCGTTTTCATCGGGACACCTGTGGGAACGCGGGACGGTAGGCCATGTGTTGTTGGGGGCGTGTTTCGATGGGTGCGTCGAGCGAAATGTGCGGAAAAAGCGTTTTTTCCCCCACATTTCGGACTGTGCAGGGGTGTCTGGGTAAAAAAATCTGGGGCGATGTGCGCAAATCACACCTCTGCGGATTCCCACGGGTGTCCTCTTTTCGGAAATGCATGGGGCTCCCTGTTTTCCTTGGTGGCTTGGAAACCCGAGGCCCATATCTGTATGTTGTGCCGGTCGGCAGAATGGCTGAGATTCCCCTCTGCAAACAGACTGGGGGTTGCTTGCATTTTCGGCTTGCCCCTTGCCGGCCAGGTAGTTGCACCCACGCATGTGAGGTACCGTTTTCATCGTGACACCTGTGGGAACGCGGGACGGTAGGCCATGTGTTGTTGGGGGCGTGTTTCGATGGGTGCGTCGAGCGGAATGTGCGGAAAAAGCATTTTTTCCCCCACATTTCGGACTTTGCAGGGGTGTCTGGGTAAAAAAATCTGGGGCGATGTGCGCAAATCACACCTCTGCGGATTCCCACGGGTGTCCTCTTTTCGGAAATGCATGGGGCTCCCTGTTTTCCTTGGTGGCTTGGACACCCGAGGCCCATATCTGTATGATGTGAGAGTGTGACATTTCCGGTGTGAAAACAGACTTTGGGTTACTTGTGTTTTAGGCTTTCCCCTTGGCGGCCAGGTAGGTGCACCCACACATGTGAGGTACCGTTTTCATCGGGACACCTGTGGGAACGCGTGACAGTAGGCCATGTGTTGTTGGGGGCGTGTTTCGATGGGTGCGTCGAGCAAAATGTGCGGAAAAAGCATTTTTTTCCCCACATTTCGGACTTTGCAGGGGTGTCTGGGTAATAAATTCTGGGGCAATTTGGGCATATCATACCTCTGCGGATTCCCACGGGTGTCCTCTTTTCGGAAATGCATGGGGTTCCCTGTTTTCCTCGGTGGCTTGGACACCCGAGGCCCATATCTGTACATTGTGCCGGTCGGCAGAATGTCTGAGATTTCCCTCTGAAAACAGACTTGGGGTTACTTGTGTTTTAGGCTTTCCCCTTGGCGGCCAGGTAGGTGCACCCACACATGTGAGGTACCGTTTTCATCGGGACACCTGTGGGAACGCGGGACGGTAGGCCATGTGTTGTTGGGGGCGTGTTTCGATGGGTGAGTCGAGCAAAATGTGAGGAAAATGCGTATTTTTTCCCACATTTTGGACTTTGCGGGGGTGTCTGGGTAATAAATTCTGGGGCGATTTGGGCATATCATACCTCTGCGGATTCCCACGGGTGTCCTCTTTCCGGAAATGCATGGGGTTCCCTGTTTTCCTTGGTGGCTTGGACACCCGAGGCCCATATCTGTATGATGTGAGAGTGTGACATTTCCGGTGTGAAAACAGACTTGGGGTTACTTGTGTTTTAGGCTTTCCCCTTGGCGGCCAGGTAGGTGCACCCACACATGTGAGGTACCGTTTTCATCGGGACACCTGTGGGAATGCGCGACGGTAGGCCATGTGTTGTTGGGTGCGTGTTTCGATGGGTGAGCCGAGCAAAATGTGCGGAAATTGCGTATTTTTTCCCACATTTCGGACTTTGCGGGGGTGTCTGGGTAATAAAATATGGGGCAATTTGGGCATATCATACCTTTGCGGATTCCCACGGGTGTCCTCTTTTCGGAAATGCATGGGGTTCCCTGTTTTCCTCGGTGGCTTGGACACCCGAGGCCCATATCTGTATGATGTGAGAGTGTGACATTTCCGGTGTGAAAACAGACTTGGGGTTACTTGTGTTTTAGGCTTTCCCCTTGGCGGCCAGGTAGGTGCACCCACACATGTGAGGTACCGTTTTCATCGGGACACCTGTGGGAACGTGGGACGGTAGGCCATGTGTTGTTGGGGGCGTGTTTCGATGGGTGCGTCGAGCGGAATGTGCGGAAAAAGCGTTTTTTCCCCCACATTTCGGACTTTGCAGGGGTATCTGGGTAAAAAAATCTGGGGCGATGTGCGCAAATCACACCTCTGCGGATTCCCACGGGTGTCCTCTTTTCGGAAATGCATGGGGCTCCCTGTTTTCCTTGGTGGCTTGGACACCCGAGGCCCATATCTGTATGTTGTGCCGGTCGGCAGAATGGCTGAGATTTCCCTCTGCAAACAGACTGGGGGTTGCTTGCGTTTTCGGCTTGCCCCTTGCCGGCCAGGTAGGTGCACCCACGCATGTGAGGTACCGTTTTCATCGGGACACCTGTGGGAACGCGGGACGGTAGGCCATGTGTTGTTGGGGGCATGTTTCGATGGGTGCGTCGAGCAAAATGTGCGGAAAAAGCGTTTTTTCCCCCACATTTCGGAATTTGCAGGGGTGTCTGGGTAAAAAAATCTGGGGCGATGTGCGCAAATCACACCTCTGCGGATTCCCACGGGTGTCCTCTTTTCGGAAATGCATGGGGCTCCCTGTTTTCCTTGGTGGCTTGGACACCCGAGGCCCATATCTGTATGTTGTGCCGGTCGGCAGAATGGCTGAGATTCCCCTCTGCAAACAGACTGGGGGTTGCTTGCGTTTTCGGCTTGCCCCTTGCCGGCCAGGTAGGTGCACCCACACATGTGAGGTACCGTTTTCATCGGGACACCTGTGGGAACGCGGGACGGTAGGCCATGTGTTGTTGGGGGCGTGTTTCGATGGGTGAGTCGAGCGAAATGTGAGGAAAATGCGTATTTTTTCCCACATTTTGGACTTTGCGGGGGTGTCTGGGTAATAAATTCTGGGGCGATTTGGGCATATCATACCTCTGCGGATTCCCACGGGTGTCCTCTTTCCGGAAATGCATGGGGTTCCCTGTTTTCCTTGGTGGCTTGGACACCCGAGGCCCATATCTGTATGATGTGAGAGTGTGACATTTCCGGTGTGAAAACAGACTTGGGGTTACTTGTGTTTTAGGCTTTCCCCTTGGCGGCCAGGTAGGTGCACCCACACATGTGAGGTACCGTTTTCATCGGGACACCTGTGGGAATGCGCGACGGTAGGCCATGTGTTGTTGGGTGCGTGTTTCGATGGGTGAGCCGAGCAAAATGTGCGGAAATTGCGTATTTTTTCCCACATTTCGGACTTTGCGGGGGTGTCTGGGTAATAAAATATGGGGCAATTTGGGCATATCATACCTTTGCGGATTCCCACGGGTGTCCTCTTTTCGGAAATGCATGGGGTTCCCTGTTTTCCTCGGTGGCTTGGACACCCGAGGCCCATATCTGTATGATGTGAGAGTGTGACATTTCCGGTGTGAAAACAGACTTGGGGTTACTTGTGTTTTAGGCTTTCCCCTTGGCGGCCAGGTAGGTGCACCCACACATGTGAGGTACCGTTTTCATCGGGACACCGGTGGGAACGCGGGACGGTAGGCCAAGTGTTGTTGGGGGCGTGTTTCGATGGGTGCGTCGAGCGGAATGTGCGGAAAAAGCGTTTTTTCCCCCACATTTCGGACTTTGCAGGGGTATCTGGGTAAAAAAATCTGGGGCGATGTGCGCAAATCACACCTCTGCGGATTCCCACGGGTGTCCTCTTTTCGGAAATGCATGGGGCTCCCTGTTTTCCTTGGTGGCTTGGACACCCGAGGCCCATATCTGTATGTTGTGCCGGTCGGCAGAATGGCTGAGATTTCCCTCTGCAAACAGACTGGGGGTTGCTTGCGTTTTCGGCTTGCCCCTTGCCGGCCAGGTAGGTGCACCCACGCATGTGAGGTACCGTTTTCATCGGGACACCTGTGGGAACGCAGGACGGTAGGCCATGTGTTGTTGGGGGCATGTTTCGATGGGTGCGTCGAGCAAAATGTGCGGAAAAAGCGTTTTTTCCCCCACATTTCGGAATTTGCAGGGGTGTCTGGGTAAAAAAATCTGGGGCGATGTGCGCAAATCACACCTCTGCGGATTTCCACGGGTGTCCTCTTTTCGGAAATGCATGGGGCTCCCTGTTTTCCTTGGTGGCTTGGACACCCGAGGCCCATATCTGTATGTTGTGCCGGTCGGCAGAATGGCTGAGATTCCCCTCTGCAAACAGACTGGGGGTTGCTTGCGTTTTCGGCTTGCCCCTTGCCGGCCAGGTAGGTGCACCCACGCATGTGAGGTACCGTTTTCATCGGGACACCTGTGGGAACGCGGGACGGTAGGCCATGTGTTGTTGGGGGCGTGTTTCGATGGGTGCGTCGAGCGAAATGTGCGGAAAAAGCGTTTTTCCCCCACATTTCGGACTTTGCAGGGGTGTCTGGGTAAAAAAATCTGGGGCGATGTGCGCAAATCACACCTCTGCGGATTCCCACGGGTGTCCTCTTTTCGGAAATGCATGGGGCTCCCTGTTTTCCTTGGTGGCTTGGACACCCGAGGCCCATATCTGTATGTTGTGCCGGTCGGCAGAATGGCTGAGATTCCCCTCTGCAAACAGACTGGGGGTTGCTTGCGTTTTTGGCTTGCCCCTTGCCGGCCAGGTAGTTGCACCCACGCATGTGAGGTACCGTTTTCATCGTGACACCTGTGGGAACGCGGGACGGTAGGCCATGTGTTGTTGGGGGCGTGTTTCGATGGGTGCGTCGAGCGGAATGTGCGGAAAAAGCGTTTTTTCCCCCACATTTCGGACTGTGCAGGGGTGTCTGGGTAAAAAAATCTGGGGCGATGTGCGCAAATCACACCTCTGCGGATTCCCACGGGTGTCCTCTTTTCGGAAATGCATGGGGCTCCCTGTTTTCCTTGGTGGCTTGGAAACCCGAGGCCCATATCTGTATGTTGTGTCGGTCGGCAGAATGGCTGAGATTCCCCTCTGCAAACAGACTGGGGGTTGCTTGCGTTTTCGGCTTGCCCCTTGCCGGCCAGGTAGTTGCACCCACGCATGTGAGGTACCGTTTTCATCGTGACACCTGTGGGAACGCGGGACGGTAGGCCATGTGTTGTTGGGGGTGTGTTTCGATGGGTGCGTCGAGCGGAATGTGCGGAAAAAGCATTTTTTCCCCCACATTTCGGACTTTGCAGGGGTGTCTGGGTAAAAAAATCTGGGGCGATGTGCGCAAATCACACCTCTGCGGATTCCCACGGGTGTCCTCTTTTCGGAAATGCATGGGGCTCCCTGTTTTCCTTGGTGGCTTGGACACCCGAGGCCCATATCTGTATGATGTGGGAGTGTGACATTTCCGGTGTGAAAACAGACTTTGGGTTACTTGTGTTTTAGGCTTTCCCCTTGGCGGCCAGGTAGGTGCACCCACACATGTGAGGTACCGTTTTCATCGGGACACCTGTGGGAACGCGTGACAGTAGGCCATGTGTTGTTGGGGGCGTGTTTCGATGGGTGCGTCGAGCGAAATGTGCGGAAAAAGCGTTTTTTTCCCCACATTTCGGACTTTGCAGGGGTGTCTGGGTAATAAATTCTGGGGCAATTTGGGCATATCATACCTCTGCGGATTCCCACGGGTGTCCTCTTTTTGGAAATGCATGGGGTTCCCTGTTTTCCTCGGTGGCTTGGACACCCGAGGCCCATATCTGTACATTGTGCCGGTCGGCAGAATGTCTGAGATTTCCCTCTGAAAACAGACTTGGGGTTACTTGTGTTTTAGGCTTTCCCCTTGGCGGCCAGGTAGGTGCACCCACACATGTGAGGTACCGTTTTCATCGGGACACCTGTGGGAACGCGGGACGGTAGGCCATGTGTTGTTGGGGGCGTGTTTCGATGGGTGAGTCGAGCGAAATGTGAGGAAAATGCGTATTTTTTCCCACATTTTGGACTTTGCGGGGGTGTCTGGGTAATAAATTCTGGGGCGATTTGGGCATATCATACCTCTGCGGATTCCCACGGGTGTCCTCTTTCCGGAAATGCATGGGGTTCCCTGTTTTCCTTGGTGGCTTGGACACCCGAGGCCCATATCTGTATGATGTGAGAGTGTGACATTTCCGGTGTGAAAACAGACTTGGGGTTACTTGTGTTTTAGGCTTTCCCCTTGGCGGCCAGGTAGGTGCACCCACACATGTGAGGTACCGTTTTCATCGGGACACCTGTGGGAATGTGCGACGGTAGGCCATGTGTTGTTGGGTGCGTGTTTCGATGGGTGAGCCGAGCAAAATGTGCGGAAATTGCGTATTTTTTCCCACATTTCGGACTTTGCGGGGGTGTCTGGGTAATAAAATCTGGGGCAATTTGGGCATATCATACCTTTGCGGATTCCCACGGGTGTCCTCTTTTCGGAAATGCATGGGGTTCCCTGTTTTCCTCGGTGGCTTGGACACCCGAGGCCCATATCTGTATGATGTGAGAGTGTGACATTTCCGGTGTGAAAACAGACTTGGGGTTACTTGTGTTTTAGGCTTTCCCCTTGGCGGCCAGGTAGGTGCACCCACACATGTGAGGTACCGTTTTCATCGGGACACCTGTGGGAACGCGGGACGTAGGCCATGTGTTGTTGGGGGCGTGTTTCGATGGGTGCGTCGAGCGGAATGTGCGGAAAAAGCATTTTTTCCCCCACATTTCGGACTTTGCAGGGGTATCTGGGTAAAAAAATCTGGGGCGATGTGCGCAAATCACACCTCTGCGGATTCCCACGGGTGTCCTCTTTTCGGAAATGCATGGGGCTCCCTGTTTTCCTTGGTGGCTTGGACACCCGAGGCCCATATCTGTATGTTGTGCCGGTCGGCAGAATGGCTGAGATTCCCCTCTGCAAACAGACTGGGGGTTGCTTGCGTTTTCGGCTTGCCCCTTGCCGGCCAGGTAGGTGCACCCACGCATGTGAGGTACAGTTTTCATCGGGACACCTGTGGGAACGCGGGACAGTAGGCCATGTGTTGTTGGGGCCGTGTTTCGATGGGTGCGTCGAGCGAAATGTGCGGAAAAAGCGTTTTTTCCCCCACATTTCGGACTTTGCAGGGGTGTCTGGGTAAAAAAATCTGGGGCGATGTGCGCAAATCACACCTCTGCGGATTCCCACGGGTGTCCTCTTTTCGGAAATGCATGGGGCTCCCTGTTTTCCTTGGTGGCTTGGACACCCGAGGCCCATATCTGTATGTTGTGCCGGTCGGCAGAATGGCTGAGATTCCCCTCTGCAAACAGACTGGGGGTTGCTTGCGTTTTCGGCTTGCCCCTTGCCGGCCAGGTAGGTGCACCCACGCATGTGAGGTACCGTTTTCATCGGGACACCTGTGGGAACACGGGACGGTAGGCCATGTGTTGTTGGGGGCGTGTTTCGATGGGTGCGTCGAGCGAAATGTGCGGAAAAAGCGTTTTTTCCCCCACATTTCGGACTTTGCAGGGGTGTCTGGGTAAAAAAATCTGGGGCGATGTGCGCAAATCACACCTCTGCGGATTCCCACGGGTATCCTATTTTCGGAAATGCATGGGGCTCCCTGTTTTCCTTGGTGGCTTGGACACCCGAGGCCCATATCGGTATGTTGTGCCGGTCGGCAGAATGGCTGAGATTCCCCTCTGCAAACAGACTGGGGGTTGCTTACGTTTTCGGCTTGCCCCTTGCCGGCCAGGTAGGTGCACCCACGCATGTGAGGTACCGTTTTCATCGGGACACCTGTGGGAACGCGGGACGGTAGGCCATGTGTTGTTGGGGGCGTGTTTCGATGGGTGCGTCGAGCGAAATGTGCGGAAAAAGCATTTTTCCCCCACATTTCGGACTTTGCAGGGGTGTCTGGGTAAAAAAATCTGGGGCGATGTGCGCAAATCACACCTCTGCGGATTCCCACGGGTGTCCTCTTTTCGGAAATGCATGGGGCTCCCTGTTTTCCTTGGTGGCTTGGACACCCGAGGCCCATATCTGTATGTTGTGCCGGTCGGCAGAATGGCTGAGATTCCCCTCTGCAAACAGACTGGGGGTTGCTTGCGTTTTCGGCTTGCCCCTTGCCGGCCAGGTAGGTGCACCCACGCATGTGAGGTACCGTTTTCATCGGGACACCTGTGGGAACGCGGGACGGTAGGCCATATGATGTTGGGGGCGTGTTTCGATGGGTGCGTCGAGCGGAATGTGCGGAAAAAGCGTTTTTTCCCCCACATTTTGGACTTTGCAGGGGTGTCTGGGTAAAAAAATCTGGGGCGATGTGCGCAAATCACACCTCTGCGGATTCCCACGGGTGTCCTCTTTTCGGAAATGCATGGGGCTCCCCGTTTTCCTTGGTGGCTTGGACACCCGAGGCCCATATCTGTATCTTGTGCCGGTCGGCAGAACGGCTGAGATTCCCCTCTGCAAACAGACTGGGGGTTGCTTGCGTTTTCGGCTTGCCCCTTGCCGGCCAGGTAAGTGCACCCACGCATGTGAGGTACTGTTTTCATCGGGACACCTGTGGGAACGAGGGACGGTAGGCCATGTGTTGTTGGGGGCGTGTTTCGATGGGTGCGTCGAGCGAAATGTGCGGAAAAAGCGTTTTTTCCCCCACATTTCGGACTTTGCAGGGGTGTCTGGGTAAAAAAATCTGGGGCGATGTGCGCAAATCACACCTCTGCGGATTCCCACTCGTGTCCTCTTTTCGGAAATGCATGGGGCTCCCTGTTTTCCTTGGTGGCTTGGACACCCGAGGCCCATATCTGTATGTTGTGCCGGTCGGCAGAATGGCTGAGATTTCCCTCTGCAAACAGACTGGGGGTTGCTTGCATTTTCGGCTTGCCCCTTGCCGGCCAGGTAGGTGCACCCACGCATGTGAGGTACCGTTTTCATCGGGACACCTGTGGGAACGCGGGACGGTAGGCCATGTGTTGTTGGGGGCATGTTTCGATGGGTGCGTCGAGCGAAATGTGCGGAAAAAGCGTTTTTCCCCCACATTTCGGACTTTGCAGGGGTGTCTGGGTAAAAAAATCTGGGGCGATGTGCGCAAATCACACCTCTGCGGATTCCCACGGGTGTCCTCTTTTCGGAAATGCATGGGGCTCCCTGTTTTCCTTGGTGGCTTGGACACCCGAGGCCCATATCTGTATGTTGTGCCGGTCGGCAGAATGGCTGAGATTCCCCTCTGCAAACAGACTGGGGGTTGCTTGCGTTTTCGGCTTGCCCCTTGCCGGCCAGGTAGGTGCACCCACGCATGTGAGGTACCGTTTTCATCGGGACACCTGTGGGAACGCGGGACGGTAGGCCATGTGTTGTTGGGGGCGTGTTTCGATGGGTGCGTCGAGCGAAATGTGCGGAAAAAGCGTTTTTCCCCCACATTTCGGACTTTGCAGGGGTGTCTGGGTAAAAAAATCTGGGGCGATGTGCGCAAATCACACCTCTGCGGATTCCCACGGGTGTCCTCTTTTCGGAAATGCATGGGGCTCCCTGTTTTCCTTGGTGGCTTGGACACCCGAGGCCCATATCTGTATGTTGTGCCGGTCGGCAGAATGGCTGAGATTCCCCTCTGCAAACAGACTGGGGGTTGCTTGCGTTTTCGGCTTGCCCCTTGCCGGCCAGGTAGGTGCACCCACGCATATGAGGTACCGTTTTCATCGGGACACCTGTGGGAACGCGGGACGGTAGGCCATGTGTTGTTGGGGGCGTGTTTCGATGGGTGCGTCGAGCAAAATGTGCGGAAAAAGCGTTTTTCCCCCCACATTTCGGACTTTGCAGGGGTGTCTGGGTAAAAAAATCTGGGGCGATGTGCGCAAATCACACCTCTGCGGATTCCCACGGGTGTCCTCTTTTCGGAAATGCATGGGGCTCCCTGTTTTCCTTGGTGGCTTGGACACCCGAGGCCCATATCTGTATGTTGTGCCGGTCGGCAGAATGGCTGAGATTCCCCTCTGCAAACAGACTGGGGGTTGCTTGCGTTTTCGGCTTGCCCCTTGCCGGCCAGGTAGGTGCACCCACGCATGTGAGGTACCGTTTTCATCGGGACACCTGTGGGAACGCGGGACGGTAGGCCATGTGTTGTTGGGGGCGTGTTTCGATGGGTTCGTCGAGCGAAATGTGCGGAAAAAGCGTTTTTTCCCCCACATTTCGGACTTTGCAGGGGTGTCTGGGTAAAAAAATCTGAGGCGATGTGCGCAAATCACACCTCTGCGGATTCCCACGGGTGTCCTCTTTTCTGAAATGCATGGGGCTCCCTGTTTTCCTTGGTGGCTTGGAAACCCGAGGCCCATATCTGTATGTTGTGCCGGTCGGCAGAATGGCTGAGATTCCCCTCTGCAAACAGACTGGGGGTTGCTTGCGTTTTCGGCTTGCCCCTTGCCGGCCAGGTAGTTGCACCCACGCATGTGAGGTACCGTTTTCATCGTGACACCTGTGGGAACGCGGGACGGTAGGCCATGTGTTGTTGGGGGCGTGTTTCGATGGGTGCGTCGAGCGGAATGTGCGGAAAAAGCATTTTTTCCCCCACATTTCGGACTTTGCAGGGGTGTCTGGGTAAAAAAATCTGGGGCGATGTGCGCAAATCACACCTCTGCGGATTCCCACGGGTGTCCTCTTTTCGGAAATGCATGGGGCTCCCTGTTTTCCTTGGTGGCTTGGACACCCGAGGTCCATATCTGTATGATGTGAGAGTGTGACATTTCCGGTGTGAAAACAGACTTGGGGTTACTTGTGTTTTAGGCTTTCCCCATGGCGGCCAGGTAGGTGCACCCACACATGTGAGGTACCGTTTTCATCGGGACACCTGTGGGAACGCGTGACAGTAGGCCATGTGTTGTTGGGGGCGTGTTTCGATGGGTGCGTCGAGCAAAATGTGCGGAAAAAGCGTTTTTTTCCCCACATTTCGGACTTTGCAGGGGTGTCTGGGTAATACATTCTGGGGCAATTTGGGCATATCATACCTCTGCGGATTCCCACGGGTGTCCTCTTTTCGGAAATGCATGGGGTTCCCTGTTTTCCTCGGTGGCTTGGACACCCGAGGCCCATATCTGTACATTGTGCCGGTCGGCAGAATGTCTGAGATTTCCCTCTGAAAACAGACTTGGGGTTACTTGTGTTTTAGGCTTTCCCCTTGGCGGCCAGGTAGGTGCACCCACACATGTGAGGTACCGTTTTCATCGGGACACCTGTGGGAACGCGGGACGGTAGGCCATGTGTTTTTGGGGGCGTGTTTCGATGGGTGAGTCGAGCGAAATGTGAGGAAAATGCGTATTTTTTCCCACATTTTGGACTTTGCGGGGTGTCTGGGTAATAAATCCTGGGGCAATTCGGGCATATCATACCTCTGCGGATTCCCACGGGTGTCCTCTTTCCGGAAATGCATGGGGTTCCCTGTTTTCCTTGGTGGCTTGGACACCCGAGGCCCATATCTGTATGATGTGAGAGTGTGACATTTCCGGTGTGAAAACAGACTTGGGGTTACTTGTGTTTTAGGCTTTCCCCTTGGCGGCCAGGTAGATGCACCCACACATGTGAGGTACCGTTTTCATCGGGACACCTGTGGGAATGCGCGACGGTAGGCCATGTGTTGTTGGGTGCGTGTTTCGATGGGTGAGCCGAGCAAAATGTGCGGAAATTGCGTATTTTTTCCCACATTTCGGACTTTGCGGGGGTGTCTGGGTAATAAAATCTGGGGCAATTTGGGCATATCATACCTTTGCGGATTCCCACGGGTGTCCTCTTTTCGGAAATGCATGGGGTTCCCTGTTTTCCTCGGTAGCTTGGACACCCGAGGCCCATATCTGTATGATGTGAGAGTGTGACATTTCCGGTGTGAAAACAGACTTGGGGTTACTTGTGTTTTAGGCTTTCCCCTTGGCGGCCAGGTAGGTGCACCCACACATGTGAGGTACCGTTTTCATCGGGACACCTGTGGGAACGCGGGACGGTAGGCCATTTGTTGTTGGGGGCGTGTTTCGATGGGTGCGTCGAGCGGAATGTGCGGAAAAAGCGTTTTTTCCCCCACATTTCGGACTTTGCAGGGGTGTCTGGGTAAAAAAATCTGGGGCGATGTGCGCAAATCACACCTCTGCGGATTCCCACGGGTGTCCTCTTTTCGGAAATGCATGGGGCTCCCTGTTTTCCTTGGTGGCTTGGACACCCGAGGCCCATATCTGTATGTTGTGCCGGTCGGCAGAATGGCTGAGATTCCGCTCTGCAAACAGACTGGGGGTTGCTTGCGTTTTCGGCTTGCCCCTTGCCAGCCAGGTAGGTGCACCCACGCATGTGAGGTACCGTTTTCATCGGGACACCTGTGGGAACGTGGGACGGTAGGCCATGTGTTGTTGGGGGCGTGTTTCGATGGGTGCGTCGAGCGAAATGTGCGGAAAAACGTTTTTTCCCCCACATTTCGGACTTTGCAGGGGTGTCTGGGTAAAAAAATCTGGGGCGATGTGCGCAAATCACACCTCTGCGGATTCCCACGGGTGTCCTCTTTTCGGAAATGCATGGGGCTCCCTGTTTTCCTTGGTGGCTTGGACACCCGAGGCCCATATCTGTATGTTGTGCCGGTCGGCAGAATGGCTGAGATTCCCCTCTGCAAACAGACTGGGGGTTGCTTGCGTTTTCGGCTTGCCCCTTGCCGGCCAGGTAGGTGCACCCACGCATATGAGGTACCGTTTTCATCGGGACACCTGTGGGAACGCGGGACGGTAGGCCATGTGTTGTTGGGGGCGTGTTTCGATGGGTGCGTCGAGCAAAATGTGCGGAAAAAGCGTTTTTCCCCCCACATTTCGGACTTTGCAGGGGTGTCTGGGTAAAAAAATCTGGGGCGATGTGCGCAAATCACACCTCTGCGGATTCCCACGGGTGTCCTCTTTTCGGAAATGCATGGGGCTCCCTGTTTTCCTTGGTGGCTTGGACACCCGAGGCCCATATCTGTATGTTGTGCCGGTCGGCAGAATGGCTGAGATTCCCCTCTGCAAACAGACTGGGGGTTGCTTGCGTTTTCGGCTTGCCCCTTGCCGGCCAGGTAGGTGCACCCACGCATGTGAGGTACCGTTTTCATCGGGACACCTGTGGGAACGCGGGACGGTAGGCCATGTGTTGTTGGGGGCGTGTTTCGATGGGTTCGTCGAGCGAAATGTGCGGAAAAAGCGTTTTTTCCCCCACATTTCGGACTTTGCAGGGGTGTCTGGGTAAAAAAATCTGAGGCGATGTGCGCAAATCACACCTCTGCGGATTCCCACGGGTGTCCTCTTTTCTGAAATGCATGGGGCTCCCTGTTTTCCTTGGTGGCTTGGAAACCCGAGGCCCATATCTGTATGTTGTGCCGGTCGGCAGAATGGCTGAGATTCCCCTCTGCAAACAGACTGGGGGTTGCTTGCGTTTTCGGCTTGCCCCTTGCCGGCCAGGTAGTTGCACCCACGCATGTGAGGTACCGTTTTCATCGTGACACCTGTGGGAACGCGGGACGGTAGGCCATGTGTTGTTGGGGGCGTGTTTCGATGGGTGCGTCGAGCGGAATGTGCGGAAAAAGCATTTTTTCCCCCACATTTCGGACTTTGCAGGGGTGTCTGGGTAAAAAAATCTGGGGCGATGTGCGCAAATCACACCTCTGCGGATTCCCACGGGTGTCCTCTTTTCGGAAATGCATGGGGCTCCCTGTTTTCCTTGGTGGCTTGGACACCCGAGGCCCATATCTGTATGATGTGAGAGTGTGACATTTCCGGTGTGAAAACAGACTTGGGGTTACTTGTGTTTTAGGCTTTCCCCATGGCGGCCAGGTAGGTGCACCCACACATGTGAGGTACCGTTTTCATCGGGACACCTGTGGGAACGCGTGACAGTAGGCCATGTGTTGTTGGGGGCGTGTTTCGATGGGTGCGTCGAGCAAAATGTGCGGAAAAAGCGTTTTTTTCCCCACATTTCGGACTTTGCAGGGGTGTCTGGGTAATACATTCTGGGGCAATTTGGGCATATCATACCTCTGCGGATTCCCACGGGTGTCCTCTTTTCAGAAATGCATGGGGTTCCCTGTTTTCCTCGGTGGCTTGGACACCCGAGGCCCATATCTGTACATTGTGCCGGTCGGCAGAATGTCTGAGATTTCCCTCTGAAAACAGACTTGGGGTTACTTGTGTTTTAGGCTTTCCCCTTGGCGGCCAGGTAGGTGCACCCACACATGTGAGGTACCGTTTTCATCGGGACACCTGTGGGAACGCGGGACGGTAGGCCATGTGTTTTTGGGGGCGTGTTTCGATGGGTGAGTCGAGCGAAATGTGAGGAAAATGCGTATTTTTTCCCACATTTTGGACTTTGCGGGGTGTCTGGGTAATAAATCCTGGGGCAATTCGGGCATATCATACCTCTGCGGATTCCCACGGGTGTCCTCTTTCCGGAAATGCATGGGGTTCCCTGTTTTCCTTGGTGGCTTGGACACCCGAGGCCCATATCTGTATGATGTGAGAGTGTGACATTTCCGGTGTGAAAACAGACTTGGGGTTACTTGTGTTTTAGGCTTTCCCCTTGGCGGCCAGGTAGATGCACCCACACATGTGAGGTACCGTTTTCATCGGGACACCTGTGGGAATGCGCGACGGTAGGCCATGTGTTGTTGGGTGCGTGTTTCGATGGGTGAGCCGAGCAAAATGTGCGGAAATTGCGTATTTTTTCCCACATTTCGGACTTTGCGGGGGTGTCTGGGTAATAAAATCTGGGGCAATTTGGGCATATCATACCTTTGCGGATTCCCACGGGTGTCCTCTTTTCGGAAATGCATGGGGTTCCCTGTTTTCCTCGGTAGCTTGGACACCCGAGGCCCATATCTGTATGATGTGAGAGTGTGACATTTCCGGTGTGAAAACAGACTTGGGGTTACTTGTGTTTTAGGCTTTCCCCTTGGCGGCCAGGTAGGTGCACCCACACATGTGAGGTACCGTTTTCATCGGGACACCTGTGGGAACGCGGGACGGTAGGCCATTTGTTGTTGGGGGCGTGTTTCGATGGGTGCGTCGAGCGGAATGTGCGGAAAAAGCGTTTTTTCCCCCACATTTCGGACTTTGCAGGGGTGTCTGGGTAAAAAAATCTGGGGCGATGTGCGCAAATCACACCTCTGCGGATTCCCACGGGTGTCCTCTTTTCGGAAATGCATGGGGCTCCCTGTTTTCCTTGGTGGCTTGGACACCCGAGGCCCATATCTGTATGTTGTGCCGGTCGGCAGAATGGCTGAGATTCCGCTCTGCAAACAGACTGGGGGTTGCTTGCGTTTTCGGCTTGCCCCTTGCCAGCCAGGTAGGTGCACCCACGCATGTGAGGTACCGTTTTCATCGGGACACCTGTGGGAACGTGGGACGGTAGGCCATGTGTTGTTGGGGGCGTGTTTCGATGGGTGCGTCGAGCGAAATGTGCGGAAAAACGTTTTTTCCCCCACATTTCGGACTTTGCAGGGGTGTCTGGGTAAAAAAATCTGGGGCGATGTGCGCAAATCACACCTCTGCGGATTCCCACGGGTGTCCTCTTTTCGGAAATGCATGGGGCTCCCTGTTTTCCTTGGTGGCTTGGACACCCGAGGCCCATATCTGTATGTTGTGCCGGTCGGCAGAATGGCTGAGATTCCCCTCTGCAAACAGACTGGGGGTTGCTTGCGTTTTCGGCTTGCCCCTTGCCGGCCAGGTAGGTGCACCCACGCATGTGAGGTACCGTTTTCATCGGGACACCTGTGGGAACGCGGGACGGTAGGCCATGTGTTGTTGGGGGCGTGTTTCGATGGGTGCGTCGAGCGAAATGTGCGGAAAAAGCGTTTTTTCCCCCACATTTCGGACTTTGCAGGGGTGTCTGGGTAAAAAAATCTGGGGCGATGTGCGCAAATCACACCTCTGCGGATTCCCACGGGTATCCTATTTTCGGAAATGCATGGGGCTCCCTGTTTTCCTTGGTGGCTTGGACACCCGAGGCCCATATCGGTATGTTGTGCCGGTCGGCAGAATGGCTGAGATTCCCCTCTGCAAACAGACTGGGGGTTGCTTACGTTTTCGGCTTGCCCCTTGCCGGCCAGGTAGGTGCACCCACGCATGTGAGGTACCGTTTTCATCGGGACACCTGTGGGAACGCGGGACAGTAGGCCATGTGTTGTTGGGGGCGTGTTTCGATGGGTGCGTCGAGCGAAATGTGCGGAAAAAGCATTTTTTCCCCCACATTTCGGACTTTGCAGGGGTGTCTGGGTAAAAAAATCTGGGGCGATGTGCGCAAATCACACCTCTGCGGATTCCCACGGGTGTCCTCTTTTCGGAAATGCATGGGGCTCCCTGTTTTCCTTGGTGGCTTGGACACCCGAGGCCCATATCTGTATGTTGTGCCGGTCGGCAGAATGGCTGAGATTCCCCTCTGCAAACAGACTGGGGGTTGCTTGCGTTTTCGGCTTGCCCCTTGCCGGCCAGGTAGGTGCACCCACGCATGTGAGGTACCGTTTTCATCGGGACACCTGTGGGAACGCGGGACGGTAGGCCATATGATGTTGGGGGCGTGTTTCGATGGGTGCGTCGAGCGGAATGTGCGGAAAAAGCGTTTTTTCCCCCACATTTCGGACTTTGCAGGGGTGTCTAGGTAAAAAAATCTGGGGCGATGTGCGCAAATCACACCTCTGCGGATTCCCACGGGTGTCCTCTTTTCGGAAATGCATGGGGCTCCCCGTTTTCCTTGGTGGCTTGGACACCCGAGGCCCATATCTGTATCTTGTGCCGGTCGGCAGAACGGCTGAGATTCCCCTCTGCAAACAGACTGGGGGTTGCTTGCGTTTTCGGCTTGCCCCTTGCCGGCCAGGTAAGTGCACCCACGCATGTGAGGTACTGTTTTCATCGGGACACCTGTGGGAACGCGGGACGGTAGGCCATGTGTTGTTGGGGGCGTGTTTCGATGGGTGCGTCGAGCGAAATGTGCGGAAAAAGCGTTTTTTCCCCCACATTTCGGACTTTGCAGGGGTGTCTGGGTAAAAAAATCTGGGGCGATGTGCGCAAATCACACCTCTGCGGATTCCCACGCGTGTCCTCTTTTCGGAAATGCATGGGGCTCCCTGTTTTCCTTGGTGGCTTGGACACCCGAGGCCCATATCTGTATGTTGTGCCGGTCGGCAGAATGGCTGAGATTTCCCTCTGCAAACAGACTGGGGGTTGCTTGCATTTTCGGCTTGCCCCTTGCCGGCCAGGTAGGTGCACCCACGCATGTGAGGTACCGTTTTCATCGGGACACCTGTGGGAACGCGGGACGGTAGGCCATGTGTTGTTGGGGGCATGTTTCGATGGGTGCGTCGAGCGAAATGTGCGGAAAAAGCGTTTTTTCCCCCACATTTCGGACTTTGCAGGGGTGTCTGGGTAAAAAAATCTGGGGCGATGTGCGCAAATCACACCTCTGCGGATTCCCACGGGTGTCCTCTTTTCGGAAATGCATGGGGCTCCCTGTTTTCCTTGGTGGCTTGGACACCCGAGGCCCATATCTGTATGTTGTGCCGGTCGGCAGAATGGCTGAGATTCCCCTCTGCAAACAGACTGGGGGTTGCTTGCGTTTTCGGCTTGCCCCTTGCCGGCCAGGTAGGTGCACCCACGCATGTGAGGTACCGTTTTCATCGAGACACCTGTGGGAACGCGGGACGGTAGGCCATGTGTTGTTGGGGGCGTGTTTCGATGGGTGCGTCGAGCGAAATGTGCGGAAAAAGCGTTTTTCCCCCACATTTCGGACTTTGCAGGGGTGTCTGGGTAAAAAAATCTGGGGCGATGTGCGCAAATCACACCTCTGCGGATTCCCACGGGTGTCCACTTTTCGGAAATGCATGGGGCTCCCTGTTTTCCTTGGTGGCTTGGACACCCGAGGCCCATATCTGTATGTTGTGCCGGTCGGCAGAATGGCTGAGATTCCCCTCTGCAAACAGACTGGGGGTTGCTTGTGTTTTCGGCTTGCCCCTTGCCGGCCAGGTAGGTGCACCCACGCATATGAGGTACCGTTTTCATCGGGACACCTGTGGGAACGCGGGACGGTAGGCCATGTGTTGTTGGGGGCGTGTTTCGATGGGTGCGTCGAGCAAAATGTGCGGAAAAAGCGTTTTTCCCCCCACATTTCGGACTTTGCAGGGGTGTCTGGGTAAAAAAATCTGGGGCGATGTGCGCAAATCACACCTCTGCGGATTCCCACGGGTGTCCTCTTTTCGGAAATGCATGGGGCTCCCTGTTTTCCTTGGTGGCTTGGACACCCGAGGCCCATATCTGTATGTTGTGCCGGTCGGCAGAATGGCTGAGATTCCCCTCTGCAAACAGACTGGGGGTTGCTTGCGTTTTCGGCTTGCCCCTTGCCGGCCAGGTAGGTGCACCCACGCATGTGAGGTACCGTTTTCATCGGGACACCTGTGGGAACGCGGGACGGTAGGCCATGTGTTGTTGGGGGCGTGTTTCGATGGGTGCGTCGAGCAAAATGTGCGGAAAAAGCGTTTTTCCCCCCACATTTCGGACTTTGCAGGGGTGTCTGGGTAAAAAAATCTGGGGCGATGTGCGCAAATCACACCTCTGCGGATTCCCACGGGTGTCCTCTTTTCGGAAATGCATGGGGTTCCCTGTTTTCCTCGGTGGCTTGGACACCCGAGGCCCATATCTGTACATTGTGCCGGTCGGCAGAATGTCTGAGATTTCCCTCTGAAAACAGACTTGGGGTTACTTGTGTTTTAGGCTTTCCCCTTGGCGGCCAGGTAGGTGCACCCACACATGTGAGGTACCGTTTTCATCGGGACACCTGTGGGAACGCGGGACGGTAGGCCATGTGTTTTTGGGGGCGTGTTTCGATGGGTGAGTCGAGCGAAATGTGAGGAAAATGCGTATTTTTTCCCACATTTTGGACTTTGCGGGGTGTCTGGGTAATAAATCCTGGGGCAATTTGGGCATATCATACCTCTGCGGATTCCCACGGGTGTCCTCTTTCCGGAAATGCATGGGGTTCCCTGTTTTCCTTGGTGGCTTGGACACCCGAGGCCCATATCTGTATGATGTGAGAGTGTGATGACATTTCCGGTGTGAAAACAGACTTGGGGTTACTTGTGTTTTAGGCTTTCCCCTTGGCGGCCAGGTAGATGCACCCACACATGTGAGGTACCGTTTTCATCGGGACACCTGTGGGAATGCGCGACGGTAGGCCATGTGTTGTTGGGTGCGTGTTTCGATGGGTGAGCCGAGCAAAATGTGCGGAAATTGCGTATTTTTTCCCACATTTCGGACTTTGCGGGGGTGTCTGGGTAATAAAATCTGGGGCAATTTGGGCATATCATACCTTTGCGGATTCCCACGGGTGTCCTCTTTTCGGAAATGCATGGGGTTCCCTGTTTTCCTCGGTGGCTTGGACACCCGAGGCCCATATCTGTATGATGTGAGAGTGTGACATTTCCGGTGTGAAAACAGACTTGGGGTTACTTGTGTTTTAGGCTTTCCCCTTGGCGGCCAGGTAGGTGCACCCACACATGTGAGGTACCGTTTTCATCGGGACACCTGTGGGAACGCGGGACGGTAGGCCATTTGTTGTTGGGGGCGTGTTTCGATGGGTGCGTCGAGCGGAATGTGCGGAAAAAGCGTTTTTTCCCCCACATTTCGGACTTTGCAGGGGTGTCTGGGTAAAAAAATCTGGGGCGATGTGCGCAAATCACACCTCTGCGGATTCCCACAGGTGTCCTCTTTTCGGAAATGCATGGGGCTCCCTGTTTTCCTTGGTGGCTTGGACACCCGAGGCCCATATCTGTATGTTGTGCCGGTCGGCAGAATGGCTGAGATTCCGCTCTGCAAACAGACTGGGGGTTGCTTGCGTTTTCGGCTTGCCCCTTGCCAGCCAGGTAGGTGCACCCACGCATGTGAGGTACCGTTTTCATCGGGACACCTGTGGGAACGCGGGACGGTAGGCCATGTGTTGTTGGGGGCGTGTTTCGATGGGTGCGTCGAGCGAAATGTGCGGAAAAACGTTTTTTCCCCCACATTTCGGACTTTGCAGGGGTGTCTGGGTAAAAAAATCTGGGGCGATGTGCGCAAATCACACCTCTGCGGATTCCCACGGGTGTCCTCTTTTCGGAAATGCATGGGGCTCCCTGTTTTCCTTGGTGGCTTGGACACCCGAGGCCCATATCTGTATGTTGTGCCGGTCGGCAGAATGGCTGAGATTCCCCTCTGCAAACAGACTGGGGGTTTCTTGCGTTTTCGGCTTGCCCCTTGCCGGCCAGGTAGGTGCACCCACGCATGTGAGGTACCGTTTTCATCGGGACACCTGTGGGAACGCGGGACGGTAGGCCATGTGTTGTTGGGGCCGTGTTTCGATGGGTGCGTCGAGCGAAATGTGCGGAAAAAGCGTTTTTTCCCCCACATTTCGGACTTTGCAGGGGTGTCTGGGTAAAAAAATCTGGGGCGATGTGCGCAAATCACACCTCTGCGGATTCCCACGGGTGTCCTCTTTTCGGAAATGCATGGGGCTCCCTGTTTTCCTTGGTGGCTTGGACACCCAAGGCCCATATCTGTATGTTGTGCCGGTCGGCAGAATGGCTGAGATTCCCCTCTGCAAACAGACTGGGGGTTGCTTGCGTTTTCGGCTTGCCCCTTGCCGGCCAGGTAGGTGCACCCACGCATGTGAGGTACCGTTTTCATCGGGACACCTGTGGGAACGCGGGACGGTAGGCCATGTGTTGTTGGGGGCGTGTTTCGATGGGTGCGTCGAGCGGAATGTGCGGAAAAAGCGTTTTTTCCCCCACATTTCGGACTTTGCAGGGGTGTCTGGGTAAAAAAATCTGGGGCGATGTGCGCAAATCACACCTCTGCGGATTCCCACGGGTGTCTTCTTTTCGGAAATGCCTCGGGCTCCCCGTTTTCCTTGGTGGCTTGGACACCCGAGGCCCATATCTGTATCTTGTGCCGGTCAGCAGAACGGCTGAGATTCCCCTCTGCAAACAGACTGGGGGTTGCTTGCGTTTTCGGCTTGCCCCTTGCCGGCCAGGTAAGTGCACCCACGCATGTGAGGTACTGTTTTCATCGGGACACCAGTGGGAACGCGGGACGGTAGGCCATGTGTTGTTGGGGGCATGTTTCGATGGGTGCGTCGAGTGAAATGTGCGGAAAAAGCGTTTTTTCCCCCACATTTCGGACTTTGCAGGGGTGTCTGGGTAAAAAAATCTGGGGCGATGTGCGCAAATCACACCTCTGCGGATTCCCACGGGTGTCCTCTTTTCGGAAATGCATGGGGCTCCCTGTTTTCCTTGGTGGCTTGGACACCCGAGGCCCATATCTGTATGTTGTGCCGGTCGGCAGAATGGCTGAGATTCCCCTCTGCAAACAGACTGGGGGTTGCTTGCGTTTTCGGCTTGCCCCTTGCCGGCCAGGTAGGTGCACCCACGCATGTGAGGTACCGTTTTCATCGGGACACCTGTGGGAACGCGGGACGGTAGGCCATGTGTTGTTGGGGGCGTGTTTCGATGGGTGCGTCGAGCGAAATGTGCGGAAAAAGCGTTTTTTCCCCCACATTTTGGACTTTGCAGGGATGTCTGGGTAAAAACATCTGGGGCGATGTGCGCAAATTACACCTCTGCGGATTCCCACGGGTGTCCTCTTTTCGGAAATGCATGGGGCTCCCTGTTTTCCTTGGTGGCTTGGACACCCGAGGCCCATATCTGTATGTTGTGCCGGTCGGCAGAATGGCTGAGATTCCCCTCTGCAAACAGACTGGGGGTTGCTTGCGTTTTCGGCTTGCCCCTTGCCGGCCAGGTAGGTGCACCCACGCATGTGAGGTACCGTTTTCATCGGGACACCTGTGGGAACGCGGGACGGTAGGCCATGTGTTGTTGGGGGCGTGTTTCGATGGGTGCGTCGAGCGAAATGTGCGGAAAAAGCGTTTTTCCCCCCACATTTCGGACTTTGCAGGGGTGTCTGGGTAAAAAAATCTGGGGCGATGTGCGCAAATCACACCTCTGCGGATTCCCACGGGTGTCCTCTTTTCGGAAATGCATGGGGCTCCCTGTTTTCCTTGGTGGCTTGGACACCCGAGGCCCATATCTGTATGTTGTGCCGGTCGGCAGAATGGCTGAGATTCCCCTCTGCAAACAGACTGGGGGTTGCTTGCGTTTTCGGCTTGCCCCTTGCCGGCCAGGTAGGTGCACCCACGCATGTGAGGTACCGTTTTCATCGTGACACCTGTGGGAACGCGGGACGGTAGGCCATGTGTTGTTGGGGGCGTGTTTCGATGGGTGCGTCGAGCGAAATGTGCGGAAAAAGCGTTTTTTCCCCCACATTTCAGACTTTGCAGGGGTGTCTGGGTAAAAAAATCTGGGGCGATGTGCGCAAATCACACCTCTGCGGATTCCCACGGGTGTCCTCTTTTCGGAAATGCATGGGGCTCCCTGTTTTCCTTGGTGGCTTGGACACCCGAGGCCCATATCTGTATGTTGTGCCGGTCGGCAGAATGGCTGAGATTCCCCTCTGCAAACAGACTGGGGGTTGCTTGCGTTTTCGGCTTGCCCCTTGCCGGCCAGGTAGGTGCACCCACGCATGTGAGGTACCGTTTTCATCGGGACACCTGTGGGAACGCGGGACGGTAGGCCATGTGTTGTTGGGGGCGTGTTTCGATGGGTGCGTCGAGCGGAATGTGCGGAAAAAGCGTTTTTTCCCCCACATTTCGGACTTTGCAGGGGTGTCTGGGTAAAAAAATCTGGGGCGATGTGCGCAAATCACACCTCTGCGGATTCCCACGGGTGTCCTCTTTTCGGAAATGCATGGGGCTCCCTGTTTTCCTTGGTGGCTTGGACACCCGAGGCCCATATCTGTATGTTGTGCCGGTCGGCAGAATGGCTGAGATTCCCCTCTGCAAACAGACTGGGGGTTGCTTGCGTTTTCGGCTTGCTCCTTGCCGGCCAGGTAGGTGCACCCACGCATGTGAGGTACCGTTTTCATCGGGACACCTGTGGGAATGCGGGACGGTAGGCCATGTGTTGTTGGGGCCGTGTTTCGATGGGTGCGTCGAGCGAAATGTGCGGAAAAAGCGTTTTTTCCCCCACATTTCGGACTTTGCAGGGGTGTCTGGGTAAAAAAATCTGGGGCGATGTGCGCAAATCACACCTCTGCGGATTCCCACGGGTGTCCTCTTTTCGGAAATGCATGGGGCTCCCTGTTTTCCTTGGTGGCTTGGACACCCGAGGCCCATATCTGTATGTTGTGCCGGTCGGCAGAATGGCTGAGATTCCCCTCTGCAAACAGACTGGGGGTTGCTTGCGTTTTCGGCTTGCCCCTTGCCGGCCAGGTAGGTGCACCCACGCATGTGAGGTACCGTTTTCATCGTGACACCTGTGGGAACGCGGGACGGTAGGCCATGTGTTGTTGGGGGCGTGTTTCGATGGGTGCGTCGAGCGAAATGTGCGGAAAAGGCGTTTTTTCCCCCACATTTCGGACTTTGCAGGGGTGTCTGGGTAAAAAAATCTGGGGCGATGTGCGCAAATCACACCTCTGCGGATTCCCACGGGTGTCCTCTTTTCGGAAATGCATGGGGCTCCCCGTTTTCCTTGGTGGCTTGGACACCCGAGGCCCATATCTGTATGTTGTGCCGGTCGGCAGAATGGCTGAGATTCCCCTCTGCAAACAGACTGGGGGTTTCTTGCGTTTTCGGCTTGCCCCTTGCCGGCCAGGTAGGTGCACCCACGCATGTGAGGTACCTTTTTCATCGGGACACCTGTGGGAACGCGGGACGGTAGGCCATGTGTTGTTGGGGCCGTGTTTCGATGGGTGCGTCGAGCGAAATGTGCGGAAAAAGCGTTTTTTCCCCCACATTTCGGACTTTGCAGGGGTGTCTGGGTAAAAAAATCTGGGGCGATGTGCGCAAATCACACCTCTGCGGATTCCCACGGGTGTCCTCTTTTCGGAAATGCATGGGGCTCCCTGTTTTCCTTGGTGGCTTGGACACCCAAGGCCCATATCTGTATGTTGTGCCGGTCGGCAGAATGGCTGAGATTCCCCTCTGCAAACAGACTGGGGGTTGCTTGCGTTTTCGGCTTGCCCCTTGCCGGCCAGGTAGGTGCACCCACGCATGTGAGGTACCGTTTTCATCGGGACACCTGTGCGAACGCGGGACGGTAGGCCATGTGTTGTTGGGGGCGTGTTTCGATGGGTGCGTCGAGCGGAATGTGCGGAAAAAGCGTTTTTTCCCCCACATTTCGGACTTTGCAGGGGTGTCTGGGTAAAAAAATCTGGGGCGATGTGCGCAAATCACACCTCTGCGGATTCCCACGGGTGTCCTCTTTTCGGAAATGCCTCGGGCTCCCCGTTTTCCTTGGTGGCTTGGACACCCGAGGCCCATATCTGTATCTTGTGCCGGTCGGCAGAACGGCTGAGATTCCCCTCTGCAAACAGACTGGGGGTTGCTTGCGTTTTCGGCTTGCCCCTTGCCGGCCAGGTAAGTGCACCCACGCATGTGAGGTACTGTTTTCATCGGGACACCTGTGGGAACGCGGGACGGTAGGCCATGTGTTGTTGGGGGCATGTTTCGATGGGTGCGTCGAGTGAAATGTGCGGAAAAAGCGTTTTTTCCCCCACATTTCGGACTTTGCAGGGGTGTCTGGGTAAAAAAATCTGGGGCGATGTGCGCAAATCACACCTCTGCGGATTCCCACGGGTGTCCTCTTTTCGGAAATGCATGGGGCTCCCTGTTTTCCTTGGTGGCTTGGACACCCGAGGCCCATATCTGTATGTTGTGCCGGTCGGCAGAATGGCTGAGATTCCCCTCTGCAAACAGACTGGGGGTTGCTTGCGTTTTCGGCTTGCCCCTTGCCGGCCAGGTAGGTGCACCCAGGCATGTGAGGTACCGTTTTCATCGGGACACCTGTGGGAACGCGGGACGGTAGGCCATGTGTTGTTGGGGGCGTGTTTCGATGGGTGCGTCGAGCGAAATGTGTGGAAAAAGCGTTTTTTCCCCCACATTTTGGACTTTGCAGGGGTGTCTGGGTAAAAAAATCTGGGGCGATGTGCGCAAATCACACCTCTGCGGATTCCCACGGGTGTCCTCTTTTCGGAAATGCATGGGGCTCCCTGTTTTCCTTGGTGGCTTGGACACCCGAGGCCCATATCTGTATGTTGTGCCGGTCGGCAGAATGGCTGAGATTCCCCTCTGCAAACAGACTGGGGGTTGCTTGCGTTTTCGGCTTGCCCCTTGCCGGCCAGGTAGGTGCACCCACGCATGTGAGGTACCGTTTTCATCGGGACACCTGTGGGAACGCGGGACGGTAGGCCATGTGTTGTTGGGGGCGTGTTTCGATGGGTGCGTCGAGCGAAATGTGCGGAAAAAGCGTTTTTCCCCCCACATTTCGGACTTTGCAGGGGTGTCTGGGTAAAAAAATCTGGGGCGATGTGCGCAAATCACACCTCTGCGGATTCCCACGGGTGTCCTCTTTTCGGAAATGCATGGGGCTCCCTGTTTTCCTTGGTGGCTTGGACACCCGAGGCCCATATCTGTATGTTGTGCCGGTCGGCAGAATGGCTGAGATTCCCCTCTGCAAACAGACTGGGGGTTGCTTGCGTTTTCGGCTTGCCCCTTGCCGGCCAGGTAGGTGCACCCACGCATGTGAGGTACCGTTTTCATCGTGACACCTGTGGGAACGCGGGACGGTAGGCCATGTGTTGTTGGGGGCGTGTTTCGATGGGTGCGTCGAGCGAAATGTGCGGAAAAAGCGTTTTTTCCCCCACATTTCGGACTTTGCAGGGGTGTCTGGGTAAAAAAATCTGGGGCGATGTGCGCAAATCACACCTCTGCGGATTCCCACGGGTGTCCTCTTTTCGGAAATGCATGGGGCTCCCTGTTTTCCTTGGTGGCTTGGACACCCGAGGCCCATATCTGTATGTTGTGCCGGTTGGCAGAATGGCTGAGATTCCCCTCTGCAAACAGACTGGGGGTTGCTTGCGTTTTCGGCTTGCCCCTTTCCGGCCAGGTAGGGGCACCCACGCATGTGAGGTACCGTTTTCATCGGGACACCTGTGGGAACGCGGGACGGTAGGCCATGTGTTGTTGGGTGCGTGTTTCGATGGGTGCGTCGAGCGGAATGTGCGGAAAAAGCGTTTTTTCCCCCACATTTCGGACTTTGCAGGGGTGTCTGGGTAAAAAAATCTGGGGCGATGTGCGCAAATCACACCTCTGCGGATTCCCACGGGTGTCCTCTTTTCGGAAATGCATGGGGCTCCCTGTTTTCCTTGGTGGCTTGGACACCCGAGGCCCATATCTGTATGTTGTGCCGGTCGGCAGAATGGCTGAGATTCCCCTCTGCAAACAGACTGGGGGTTGCTTGCGTTTTCGGCTTGCCCCTTGCCGGCCAGGTAGGTGCACCCACGCATGTGAGGTACCGTTTTCATCGGGACACCTGTGCGAACGCGGGACGGTAGGCCATGTGTTGTTGGGGGCGTGTTTCGATGGGTGCGTCGAGCGGAATGTGCGGAAAAAGCGTTTTTTCCCCCACATTTCGGACTTTGCAGGGGTGTCTGGGTAAAAAAATCTGGGGCGATGTGCGCAAATCACAACTCTGCGGATTCCCACGGGTGTCCTCTTTTCGGAAATGCCTCGGGCTCCCCGTTTTCCTTGGTGGCTTGGACACCCGAGGCCCATATCTGTATCTTGTGCCGGTCGGCAGAACGGCTGAGATTCCCCTCTGCAAACAGACTGGGGGTTGCTTGCGTTTTCGGCTTGCCCCTTGCCGGCCAGGTAAGTGCACCCACGCATGTGAGGTACTGTTTTCATCGGGACACCTGTGGGAACGCGGGACGGTAGGCCATGTGTTGTTGGGGGCATGTTTCGATGGGTGCGTCGAGTGAAATGTGCGGAAAAAGCGTTTTTTCCCCCACATTTCGGACTTTGCAGGGGTGTCTGGGTAAAAAAATCTGGGGCGATGTGCGCAAATCACACCTCTGCGGATTCCCACGGGTGTCCTCTTTTCGGAAATGCATGGGGCTCCCTGTTTTCCTTGGTGGCTTGGACACCCGAGGCCCATATCTGTATGTTGTGCCGGTCGGCAGAATGGCTGAGATTCCCCTCTGCAAACAGACTGGGGGTTGCTTGCGTTTTCGGCTTGCCCCTTGCCGGCCAGGTAGGTGCACCCAGGCATGTGAGGTACCGTTTTCATCGGGACACCTGTGGGAACGCGGGACGGTAGGCCATGTGTTGTTGGGGGCGTGTTTCGATGGGTGCGTCGAGCGAAATGTGTGGAAAAAGCGTTTTTTCCCCCACATTTTGGACTTTGCAGGGGTGTCTGGGTAAAAAAATCTGGGGCGATGTGCGCAAATCACACCTCTGCGGATTCCCACGGGTGTCCTCTTTTCGGAAATGCATGGGGCTCCCTGTTTTCCTTGGTGGCTTGGACACCCGAGGCCCATATCTGTATGTTGTGCCGGTCGGCAGAATGGCTGAGATTCCCCTCTGCAAACAGACTGGGGGTTGCTTGCGTTTTCGGCTTGCCCCTTGCCGGCCAGGTAGGTGCACCCACGCATGTGAGGTACCGTTTTCATCGGGACACCTGTGGGAACGCGGGACGGTAGGCCATGTGTTGTTGGGGGCGTGTTTCGATGGGTGCGTCGAGCGGAATGTGCGGAAAAAGCGTTTTTTCCCCCACATTTCGGACTTTGCAGGGGTGTCTGGGTAAAAAAATCTGGGGCGATGTGCGCAAATCACACCTCTGCGGATTCCCACGGGTGTCTTCTTTTCGGAAATGCCTCGGGCTCCCCGTTTTCCTTGGTGGCTTGGACACCCGAGGCCCATATCTGTATCTTGTGCCGGTCGGCAGAACGGCTGAGATTCCCCTCTGCAAACAGACTGGGGGTTGCTTGCGTTTTCGGCTTGCCCCTTGCCGGCCAGGTAAGTGCACCCACGCATGTGAGGTACTGTTTTCATCGGGACACCTGTGGGAACGCGGGACGGTAGGCCATGTGTTGTTGGGGGCATGTTTCGATGGGTGCGTCGAGTGAAATGTGCGGAAAAAGCGTTTTTTCCCCCACATTTCGGACTTTGCAGGGGTGTCTGGGTAAAAAAATCTGGGGCGATGTGCGCAAATCACACCTCTGCGGATTCCCACGGGTGTCCTCTTTTCGGAAATGCATGGGGCTCCCTGTTTTCCTTGGTGGCTTGGACACCCGAGGCCCATATCTGTATGTTGTGCCGGTCGGCAGAATGGCTGAGATTCCCCTCTGCAAACAGACTGGGGGTTGCTTGCGTTTTCGGCTTGCTCCTTGCCGGCCAGGTAGGTGCACCCAGGCATGTGAGGTACCGTTTTCATCGGGACACCTGTGGGAACGCGGGACGGTAGGCCATGTGTTGTTGGGGGCGTGTTTCGATGGGTGCGTCGAGCGAAATGTGCGGAAAAAGCGTTTTTTCCCCCACATTTTGGACTTTGCAGGGATGTCTGGGTAAAAACATCTGGGGCGATGTGCGCAAATTACACCTCTGCGGATTCCCACGGGTGTCCTCTTTTCGGAAATGCATGGGGCTCCCTGTTTTCCTTGGTGGCTTGGACACCCGAGGCCCATATCTGTGTGTTGTGCCGGTCGGCAGAATGGCTGAGATTCCCCTCTGCAAACAGACTGGGGGTTGCTTGCGTTTTCGGCTTGCCCCTTGCCGGCCAGGTAGGTGCACCCACGCATGTGAGGTACCGTTTTCATCGGGACACCTGTGGGAACGCGGGACGGTAGGCCATGTGTTGTTGGGGGCGTGTTTCGATGGGTGCGTCGAGCGAAATGTGCGGAAAAAGCGTTTTTCCCCCCACATTTCGGACTTTGCAGGGGTGTCTGGGTAAAAAAATCTGGGGCGATGTGCGCAAATCACACCTCTGCGGATTCCCACGGGTGTCCTCTTTTCGGAAATGCATGGGGCTCCCTGTTTTCCTTGGTGGCTTGGACACCCGAGGCCCATATCTGTATGTTGTGCCGGTCGGCAGAATGGCTGAGATTCCCCTCTGCAAACAGACTGGGGGTTGCTTGCGTTTTCGGCTTGCCCCTTGCCGGCCAGGTAGGTGCACCCACGCATGTGAGGTACCGTTTTCATCGTGACACCTGTGGGAACGCGGGACGGTAGGCCATGTGTTGTTGGGGGGGTGTTTCGATGGGTGCGTCGAGCGAAATGTGCGGAAAAAGCGTTTTTTCCCCCACATTTCAGACTTTGCAGGGGTGTCTGGGTAAAAAAATCTGGGGCGATGTGCGCAAATCACACCTCTGCGGATTCCCACGGGTGTCCTCTTTTCGGAAATGCATGGGGCTCCCTGTTTTCCTTGGTGGCTTGGACACCCGAGGCCCATATCTGTATGTTGTGCCGGTCGGCAGAATGGCTGAGATTCCCCTCTGCAAACAGACTGGGGGTTGCTTGCGTTTTCGGCTTGCCCCTTGCCGGCCAGGTAGGTGCACCCACGCATGTGAGGTACCGTTTTCATCGGGACACCTGTGGGAACGCGGGACGGTAGGCCATGTGTTGTTGGGGGCGTGTTTCGATGGGTGCGTCGAGCGGAATGTGCGGAAAAAGCGTTTTTTCCCCCACATTTCGGACTTTGCAGGGGTGTCTGGGTAAAAAAATCTGGGGCGATGTGCGCAAATCACACCTCTGCGGATTCCCACGGGTGTCCTCTTTTCGGAAATGCATGGGGCTCCCTGTTTTCCTTGGTGGCTTGGACACCCGAGGCCCATATCTGTATGTTGTGCCGGTCGGCAGAATGGCTGAGATTCCCCTCTGCAAACAGACTGGGGGTTGCTTGCGTTTTCGGCTTGCTCCTTGCCGGCCAGGTAGGTGCACCCACGCATGTGAGGTACCGTTTTCATCGGGACACCTGTGGGAATGCGGGACGGTAGGCCATGTGTTGTTGGGGCCGTGTTTCGATGGGTGCGTCGAGCGAAATGTGCGGAAAAAGCGTTTTTTCCCCCACATTTCGGACTTTGCAGGGGTGTCTGGGTAAAAAAATCTGGGGCGATGTGCGCAAATCACACCTCTGCGGATTCCCACGGGTGTCCTCTTTTCGGAAATGCATGGGGCTCCCTGTTTTCCTTGGTGGCTTGGACACCCGAGGCCCATATCTGTATGTTGTGCCGGTCGGCAGAATGGCTGAGATTCCCCTCTGCAAACAGACTGGGGGTTGCTTGCGTTTTCGGCTTGCCCCTTGCCGGCCAGGTAGGTGCACCCACGCATGTGAGGTACCGTTTTCATCGTGACACCTGTGGGAACGCGGGACGGTAGGCCATGTGTTGTTGGGGGCGTGTTTCGATGGGTGCGTCGAGCGAAATGTGCGGAAAAGGCGTTTTTTCCCCCACATTTCGGACTTTGCAGGGGTGTCTGGGTAAAAAAATCTGGGGCGATGTGCGCAAATCACACCTCTGCGGATTCCCACGGGTGTCCTCTTTTCGGAAATGCATGGGGCTCCCCGTTTTCCTTGGTGGCTTGGACACCCGAGGCCCATATCTGTATGTTGTGCCGGTCGGCAGAATGGCTGAGATTCCCCTCTGCAAACAGACTGGGGGTTTCTTGCGTTTTCGGCTTGCCCCTTGCCGGCCAGGTAGGTGCACCCACGCATGTGAGGTACCTTTTTCATCGGGACACCTGTGGGAACGCGGGACGGTAGGCCATGTGTTGTTGGGGCCGTGTTTCGATGGGTGCGTCGAGCGAAATGTGCGGAAAAAGCGTTTTTTCCCCCACATTTCGGACTTTGCAGGGGTGTCTGGGTAAAAAAATCTGGGGCGATGTGCGCAAATCACACCTCTGCGGATTCCCACGGGTGTCCTCTTTTCGGAAATGCATGGGGCTCCCTGTTTTCCTTGGTGGCTTGGACACCCAAGGCCCATATCTGTATGTTGTGCCGGTCGGCAGAATGGCTGAGATTCCCCTCTGCAAACAGACTGGGGGTTGCTTGCGTTTTCGGCTTGCCCCTTGCCGGCCAGGTAGGTGCACCCACGCATGTGAGGTACCGTTTTCATCGGGACACCTGTGCGAACGCGGGACGGTAGGCCATGTGTTGTTGGGGGCGTGTTTCGATGGGTGCGTCGAGCGGAATGTGCGGAAAAAGCGTTTTTTCCCCCACATTTCGGACTTTGCAGGGGTGTCTGGGTAAAAAAATCTGGGGCGATGTGCGCAAATCACACCTCTGCGGATTCCCACGGGTGTCCTCTTTTCGGAAATGCCTCGGGCTCCCCGTTTTCCTTGGTGGCTTGGACACCCGAGGCCCATATCTGTATCTTGTGCCGGTCGGCAGAACGGCTGAGATTCCCCTCTGCAAACAGACTGGGGGTTGCTTGCGTTTTCGGCTTGCCCCTTGCCGGCCAGGTAAGTGCACCCACGCATGTGAGGTACTGTTTTCATCGGGACACCTGTGGGAACGCGGGACGGTAGGCCATGTGTTGTTGGGGGCATGTTTCGATGGGTGCGTCGAGTGAAATGTGCGGAAAAAGTGTTTTTTCCCCCACATTTCGGACTTTGCAGGGGTGTCTGGGTAAAAAAATCTGGGGCGATGTGCGCAAATCACACCTCTGCGGATTCCCACGGGTGTCCTCTTTTCGGAAATGCATGGGGCTCCCTGTTTTCCTTGGTGGCTTGGACACCCGAGGCCCATATCTGTATGTTGTGCCGGTCGGCAGAATGGCTGAGATTCCCCTCTGCAAACAGACTGGGGGTTGCTTGCGTTTTCGGCTTGCCCCTTGCCGGCCAGGTAGGTGCACCCAGGCATGTGAGGTACCGTTTTCATCGGGACACCTGTGGGAACGCGGGACGGTAGGCCATGTGTTGTTGGGGGCGTGTTTCGATGGGTGCGTCGAGCGAAATGTGTGGAAAAAGCGTTTTTTCCCCCACATTTTGGACTTTGCAGGGGTGTCTGGGTAAAAAAATCTGGGGCGATGTGCGCAAATCACACCTCTGCGGATTCCCACGGGTGTCCTCTTTTCGGAAATGCATGGGGCTCCCTGTTTTCCTTGGTGGCTTGGACACCCGAGGCCCATATCTGTATGTTGTGCCGGTCGGCAGAATGGCTGAGATTCCCCTCTGCAAACAGACTGGGGGTTGCTTGCGTTTTCGGCTTGCCCCTTGCCGGCCAGGTAGGTGCACCCACGCATGTGAGGTACCGTTTTCATCGGGACACCTGTGGGAACGCGGGACGGTAGGCCATGTGTTGTTGGGGGCGTGTTTCGATGGGTGCGTCGAGCGAAATGTGCGGAAAAAGCGTTTTTCCCCCCACATTTCGGACTTTGCAGGGGTGTCTGGGTAAAAAAATCTGGGGCGATGTGCGCAAATCACACCTCTGCGGATTCCCACGGGTGTCCTCTTTTCGGAAATGCATGGGGCTCCCTGTTTTCCTTGGTGGCTTGGACACCCGAGGCCCATATCTGTATGTTGTGCCGGTCGGCAGAATGGCTGAGATTCCCCTCTGCAAACAGACTGGGGGTTGCTTGCGTTTTCGGCTTGCCCCTTGCCGGCCAGGTAGGTGCACCCACGCATGTGAGGTACCGTTTTCATCGTGACACCTGTGGGAACGCGGGACGGTAGGCCATGTGTTGTTGGGGGCGTGTTTCGATGGGTGCGTCGAGCGAAATGTGCGGAAAAAGCGTTTTTTCCCCCACATTTCGGACTTTGCAGGGGTGTCTGGGTAAAAAAATCTGGGGCGATGTGCGCAAATCACACCTCTGCGGATTCCCACGGGTGTCCTCTTTTCGGAAATGCATGGGGCTCCCTGTTTTCCTTGGTGGCTTGGACACCCGAGGCCCATATCTGTATGTTGTGCCGGTTGGCAGAATGGCTGAGATTCCCCTCTGCAAACAGACTGGGGGTTGCTTGCGTTTTCGGCTTGCCCCTTTCCGGCCAGGTAGGGGCACCCACGCATGTGAGGTACCGTTTTCATCGGGACACCTGTGGGAACGCGGGACGGTAGGCCATGTGTTGTTGGGGGCGTGTTTCGATGGGTGCGTCGAGCGGAATGTGCGGAAAAAGCGTTTTTTCCCCCACATTTCGGACTTTGCAGGGGTGTCTGGGTAAAAAAATCTGGGGCGATGTGCGCAAATCACACCTCTGCGGATTCCCACGGGTGTCCTCTTTTCGGAAATGCATGGGGCTCCCTGTTTTCCTTGGTGGCTTGGACACCCGAGGCCCATATCTGTATGTTGTGCCGGTCGGCAGAATGGCTGAGATTCCCCTCTGCAAACAGACTGGGGGTTGCTTGCGTTTTCGGCTTGCCCCTTGCCGGCCAGGTAGGTGCACCCACGCATGTGAGGTACCGTTTTCATCGGGACACCTGTGGGAACGCGGGACGGTAGGCCATGTGTTGTTGGGGCCGTGTTTCGATGGGTGCGTCGAGCGAAATGTGCGGAAAAAGCGTTTTTTCCCCCACATTTCGGACTTTGCAGGGGTGTCTGGGTAAAAAAATCTGGGGCGATGTGCGCAAATCACACCTCTGCGGATTCCCACGGGTGTCCTCTTTTCGGAAATGCATGGGGCTCCCTGTTTTCCTTGGTGGCTTGGACACCCGAGAACCATATCTGTATGTTGTGCCGGTCGGCAGAATGGCTGAGATTCCCCTCTGCAAACAGACTGGGGGTTGCTTGCGTTTTCGGCTTGCCCCTTGCCGGCCAGGTAGGTGCACCCACGCATGTGAGGTACCGTTTTCATCGGGACACCTGTGGGAACGTGGGACGGTAGGCCATGTGTTGTTGGGGGCGTGTTTCAATGGGTGCGTCGAGCGGAATGTGCGGAAAAAGCGTTTTTTCCCCCACATTTCGGACTTTGCAGGGGTGTCTGGGTAAAAAAATCTGGGGCGATGTGCGCAAATCACACCTCTGCGGATTCCCACGGGTGTCCTCTTTTCGGAAATGCATGGGGCTCCCTGTTTTCCTTGGTGGCTTGGACACCCGAGGCCCATATCTGTATGTTGTGCCGGTCGGCAGAATGGCTGAGATTCCCCTCTGCAAACAGACTGGGGGTTGCTTGCGTTTTCGGCTTGCCCCTTGCCGGCCAGGTAGGTGCACCCACGCATGTGAGGTACCGTTTTCATCGGGACACCTGTGGGAACGCGGGACGGTAGGCCATGTGATGTTGGGGGCGTGTTTCGATGGGTGCGTCGAGCGGAATGTGCGGAAAAAGCATTTTTTCCCCCACATTTCGGACTTTGCAGGGGTGTCTGGGTAAAAAAATCTGGGGCGATGTGCGCAAATCACACCTCTGCGGATTCCCACGGGTGTCCTCTTTTCGGAAATGCATGGGGCTCCCCGTTTTCCTTGGTGGCTTGGACACCCGAGGCCCATATCTGTATCTTGTGCCGGTCGGCAGAACGGCTGAGATTCCCCTCTGCAAACAGACTGGGGGTTGCTTGCGTTTTCGCTTGCCCCTTGCCGGCCAGGTAAGTGCACCCACGCATGTGAGGTACCGTTTTCATCGGGACACCTGTGGGAACGCGGGACGGTAGGCCATGTGTTGTTGGGGGCGTGTTTCGATGGGTGCGTCGAGCGAAATGTGCGGAAAAAGCGTTTTTCCCCCACATTTCGGACTTTGCAGGGGTGTCTGGGTAAAAAAATCTGGGGCGATGTGCGCAAATCACACCTCTGCGGATTCCCACGCGTGTCCTCTTTTCGGAAATGCATGGGGCTCCCTGTTTTCCTTGGTGGCTTGGACACCCGAGGCCCATATCTGTATGTTGTGCCGGTCGGCAGAATGGCTGAGATTTCCCTCTGCAAACAGACTGGGGGTTGCTTGCGTTTTCGGCTTGCCCCTTGCCGGCCAGGTAGGTGCACCCACGCATGTGAGGTACCGTTTTCATCGGGACACCTGTGGGAACGCGGGACGGTAGGCCATGTGTTGTTGGGGGCGTGTTTCGATGGGTGCGTCGAGCGAAATGTGCGGAAAAAGCGTTTTTTCCCCAACATTTCGGACTTTGCAGGGGTGTCTGGGTAAAAAAATCTGGGGCGATGTGCGCAAATCACACCTCTGCGGATTCCCACGGGTGTCCTCTTTTTGGAAATGCATGGGGCTCCCTGTTTTCCTTGGTGGCTTGGACACCCGAGGCCCATATCTGTATGTTGTGCCGGTCGGCAGAATGGCTGAGATTCCCCTCTGCAAACAGACTGGGGGTTGCTTGCGTTTTCGGCTTGCCCCTTGCCGGCCAGGTAGGTGCACCCACGCATGTGAGGTACCGTTTTCATCGGGACACCTGTGGGAACGCGGGACGGTAGGCCATGTGTTGTTGGGGGCGTGTTTCGATGGGTGCGTCGAGCGAAATGTGCGGAAAAAGCGTTTTTCCCCCCACATTTCGGACTTTGCAGGGGTGTCTGGGTAAAAAAATCTGGGGCGATGTGCGCAAATCACACCTCTGCGGATTCCCACGGGTGTCCTCTTTTCAGAAATGCATGGGGCTCCCTGTTTTCCTTGGTGGCTTGGACACCCGAGGCCCATATCTGTATGTTGTGCCGGTCGGCAGAATGGCTGAGATTCCCCTCTGCAAACAGACTGGGGGTTGCTTGCGTTTTCGGCTTGCCCCTTGCCGGCCAGGTAGGTGCACCCACGCATGTGAGGTACCGTTTTCATCGGGACACCTGTGGGAACGCGGGACGGTAGGCCATGTGTTGTTGGGGGCGTGTTTCGATGGGTGCGTCGAGCGAAATGTGCGGAAAAAGCGTTTTTTCCCCCACATTTCGGACTGTGCAGGGGTGTCTGGGTAAAAAAATCTGGGGCGATGTGCGCAAATCACACCTCTGCGGATTCCCACGGGTGTCCTCTTTTCGGAAATGCATGGGGCTCCCTGTTTTCCTTGGTGGCTTGGAAACCCGAGGCCCATATCTGTATGTTGTGCCGGTCGGCAGAATGGCTGAGATTCCCCTCTGCAAACAGACTGGGGGTTGCTTGCGTTTTCGGCTTGCCCCTTGCCGGCCAGGTAGGTGCACCCACGCATGTGAGGTACCGTTTTCATCGGGACACCTGTGGGAACGCGGGACGGTAGGCCATGTGTTGTTGGGGGCGTGTTTCGATGGGTGCGTCGAGCGAAATGTGCGGAAAAAGCATTTTTTCCCCCACATTTCGGACTGTGCAGGGGTGTCTGGGTAAAAAAATCTGGGGCGATGTGCGCAAATCACACCTCTGCGGATTCCCACGGGTGTCCTCTTTTCGGAAAGGCATGGGGCTCCCTGTTTTCCTTGGTGGCTTGGAAACCCGAGGCCCATATCTGTATGTTGTGCCGGTCGGCAGAATGGCTGAGATTCCCCTCTGCAAACAGACTGGGGGTTGCTTGCGTTTTCGGCTTGCCCCTTGCCGGCCAGGTAGTTGCACCCACGCATGTGAGGTACCGTTTTCATCGTGACACCTGTGGGAACGCGGGACGGTAGGCCATGTGTTGTTGGGGGCGTGTTTTGATGGGTGCGTCGAGCGGAATGTGCGGAAAAAGCATTTTTTCCCCCACATTTCGGAATTTGCAGGGGTGTCTGGGTAAAAAAATCTGGGGCGATGTGCGCAAATCACACCTCTGCGGATTCCCACGGGTGTCCTCTTTTCGGAAATGCATGGGGCTCCCTGTTTTCCTTGGTGGCTTGGACACCCGAGGCCCATATCTGTATGTTGTGCCGGTCGGCAGAATGGCTGAGATTCCCCTCTGCAAACAGACTGGGGGTTGCTTGCGTTTTCGGCTTGCCCCTTGCCGGCCAGGTAGGTGCACCCACGCATGTGAGGTACCGTTTTCATCGGGACACCTGTGGGAACGCGGGACGGTAGGCCATGTGATGTTGGGGGCGTGTTTCGATGGGTGCGTCGAGCGGAATGTGCGGAAAAAGCATTTTTTCCACCACATTTCGGACTTTGCAGGGGTGTCTGGGTAAAAAAATCTGGGGCGATGTGCGCAAATCACACCTCTGCGGATTCCCACGGGTGTCCTCTTTTCGGAAATGCATGGGGCTCCCCGTTTTCCTTGGTGGCTTGGACACCCGAGGCCCATATCTGTATCTTGTGCCGGTCGGCAGAACGGCTGAGATTCCCCTCTGCAAACAGACTGGGGGTTGCTTGCGTTTTCGCTTGCCCCTTGCCGGCCAGGTAAGTGCACCCACGCATGTGAGGTACCGTTTTCATCGGGACACCTGTGGGAACGCGGGACGGTAGGCCATGTGTTGTTGGGGGCATGTTTCGATGGGTGCGTCGAGCGAAATGTGCGGAAAAAGCGTTTTTCCCCCACATTTCGGACTTTGCAGGGGTGTCTGGGTAAAAAAATCTGGGGCGATGTGCGCAAATCACACCTCTGCGGATTCCCACGCGTGTCCTCTTTTCGGAAATGCATGGGGCTCCCTGTTTTCCTTGGTGGCTTGGACACCCGAGGCCCATATCTGTATGTTGTGCCGGTCGGCAGAATGGCTGAGATTTCCCTCTGCAAACAGACTGGGGGTTGCTTGCGTTTTCGGCTTGCCCCTTGCCGGCCAGGTAGGTGCACCCACGCATGTGAGGTACCGTTTTCATCGTGACACCTGTGGGAACGCGGGACGGTAGGCCATGTGTTGTTGGGGGCGTGTTTTGATGGGTGCGTCGAGCGGAATGTGCGGAAAAAGCATTTTTTCCCCCACATTTCGGACTTTGCAGGGGTGTCTGGGTAAAAAAATCTGGGGCGATGTGCGCAAATCACACCTCTGCGGATTCCCACGGGTGTCCTCTTTTCGGAAATGCATGGGGCTCCCTGTTTTCCTTGGTGGCTTGGAAACCCGAGGCCCATATCTGTATGTTGTGCCGGTCGGCAGAATGGCTGAGATTCCCCTCTGCAAACAGACTGGGGGTTGCTTGCGTTTTCGGCTTGCCCCTTGCCGGCCAGGTAGTTGCACCCACGCATGTGAGGTACCGTTTTCATCGTGACACCTGTGGGAACGCGGGACGGTAGGCCATGTGTTGTTGGGGGCGTGTTTTGATGGGTGCGTCGAGCGGAATGTGCGGAAAAAGCATTTTTTCCCCCACATTTCGGACTTTGCAGGGGTGTCTGGGTAAAAAAATCTGGGGCGATGTGCGCAAATCACACCTCTGCGGATTCCCACGGGTGTCCTCTTTTCGGAAATGCATGGGGCTCCCTGTTTTCCTTGGTGGCTTGGACACCCGAGGCCCATATCTGTATGATGTGAGAGTGTGACATTTCCGGTGTGAAAACAGACTTTGGGTTACTTGTGTTTTAGGCTTTCCCCTTGGCGGCCAGGTAGGTTCACCCACACATGTGAGGTACCGTTTTCATCGGGACACCTGTGGGAACGCGTGACAGTAGGCCATGTGTTGTTGGGGGCGTGTTTCGATGGGTGCGTCGAGCGAAATGTGCGGAAAAAGCGTTTTTTTCCCCACATTTCGGACTTTGCAGGGGTGTCTGGGTAATAAATTCTGGGGCAATTTGGGCATATCATACCTCTGCGGATTCCCACGGGTGTCCTCTTTTCGGAAATGCATGGGGTTCCCTGTTTTCCTCGGTGGCTTGGACACCCGAGGCCCATATCTGTACATTGTGCCGGTCGGCAGAATGTCTGAGATTTCCCTCTGAAAACAGACTTGGGGTTACTTGTGTTTTAGGCTTTCCCCTTGGCGGCCAGGTAGGTGCACCCACACATGTGAGGTACCGTGTTCATCGGGACACCTGTGGGAACGCGGGACGGTAGGCCATGTGTTGTTGGGGGCGTGTTTCGATGGGTGAGTCGAGCGAAATGTGAGGAAAATGCGTATTTTTTCCCACATTTTGGACTTTGCGGGGGTGTCTGGGTAATAAATTCTGGGGCGATTTGGGCATATCATACCTCTGCGGATTCCCACGGGTGTTCTCTTTCCGGAAATGCATGGGGTTCCCTGTTTTCCTTGGTGGCTTGGACACCCGAGGCCCATATCTGTATGATGTGAGAGTGTGACATTTCCGGTGTGAAAACAGACTTGGGGTTACTTGTGTTTTAGGCTTTCCCCTTGGCGGCCAGGTAGGTGCACCCACACATGTGAGGTACCGTTTTCATCGGGACACCTGTGGGAATGCGCGACGGTAGGCCATGTGTTGTTGGGTGCGTGTTTCGATGGGTGAGCCGAGCAAAATGTGCGGAAATTGCGTATTTTTCCCCACATTTCGGACTTTGCGGGGGTGTCTGGGTAATAAAATCTGGGGCAATTTGGGCATATCATACCTTTGCGGATTCCCACGGGTGTCCTCTTTTCGGAAATGCATGGGGTTCCCTGTTTTCCTCGGTGGCTTGGACACCCGAGGCCCATATCTGTATGATGTGAGAGTGTGACATTTCCGGTGTGAAAACAGACTTGGGGTTACTTGTGTTTTAGGCTTTCCCCTTGGCGGCCAGGTAGGTGCACCCACACATGTGAGGTACCGTTTTCATCGGGACACCTGTGGGAACGCGGGACGGTAGGCCATGTGTTGTTGGGGGCGTGTTTCGATGGGTGCGTCGAGCGGAATGTGCGGAAAAAGCGTTTTTTCCCCCACATTTCGGACTTTGCAGGGGTATCTGGGTAAAAAAATCTGGGGCGATGTGCGCAAATCACACCTCTGCGGATTCCCACGGGTGTCCTCTTTTCGGAAATGCATGGGGCTCCCTGTTTTCCTTGGTGGCTTGGACACCCGAGGCCCATATCTGTATGTTGTGCCGGTCGGCAGAATGGCTGAGATTTCCCTCTGCAAACAGACTGGGGGTTGCTTGCGTTTTCGGCTTGCCCCTTGCCGGCCAGGTAGGTGCACCCACGCATGTGAGGTACCGTTTTCATCGGGACACCTGTGGGAACGCGGGACGGTAGGCCATGTGTTGTTGGGGGCATGTTTCGATGGGTGCGTCGAGCAAAATGTGCGGAAAAAGCGTTTTTTCCCCCACATTTCGGAATTTGCAGGGGTGTCTGGGTAAAAAAATCTGGGGCGATGTGCGCAAATCACACCTCTGCGGATTCCCACGGGTGTCCTATTTTCGGAAATGCATGGGGCTCCCTGTTTTCCTTGGTGGCTTGGACACCCGAGGCCCATATCTGTATGTTGTGCCGGTCGGCAGAATGGCTGAGATTCCCCTCTGCAAACAGACTGGGGGTTGCTTGCGTTTTCGGCTTGCCCCTTGCCGGCCAGGTAGGTGCACCCACGCATGTGAGGTACCGTTTTCATCGGGACACCTGTAGGAACGCGGGACGGTAGGCCATGTGTTGTTGGGGGCGTGTTTCGATGGGTGCGTCGAGCGAAATGTGCGGAAAAAGCGTTTTTCCCCCCACATTTCGGACTTTGCAGGGGTGTCTGGGTAAAAAAATCTGGGGCGATGTGCGCAAATCACACCTCTGCGGATTCCCACGGGTGTCCTCTTTTCGGAAATGCATGGGGCTCCCTGTTTTCCTTGGTGGCTTGGACACCCGAGGCCCATATCTGTATGTTGTGCCGGTCGGCAGAATGGCTGAGATTCCCCTCTGCAAACAGACTGGGGGTTGCTTGCGTTTTTGGCTTGCCCCTTGCCTGCCAGGTAGTTGCACCCACGCATGTGAGGTACCGTTTTCATCGTGACACCTGTGGGAACGCGGGACGGTAGGCCATGTGTTGTTGGGGGCGTGTTTCGATGGGTGCGTCGAGCGGAATGTGCGGAAAAAGCGTTTTTTCCCCCACATTTCGGACTGTGCAGGGGTGTCTGGGTAAAAAAATCTGGGGCGATGTGCGCAAATCACACCTCTGCGGATTCCCACGGGTGTCCTCTTTTCGGAAATGCATGGGGCTCCCTGTTTTCCTTGGTGGCTTGGAAACCCGAGGCCCATATCTGTATGTTGTGCCGGTCGGCAGAATGGCTGAGATTCCCCTCTGCAAACAGACTGGGGGTTGCTTGCGTTTTCGGCTTGCCCCTTGCCGGCCAGGTAGTTGCACCCACGCATGTGAGGTACCGTTTTCATCGTGACACCTGTGGGAACGCGGGACGGTAGGCCATGTGTTGTTGGGGGCGTGTTTCGATGGGTGCGTCGAGCGGAATGTGCGGAAAAAGCATTTTTTCCCCCACATTTCGGACTTTGCAGGGGTGTCTGGGTAAAAAAATCTGGGGCGATGTGCGCAAATCACACCTCTGCGGATTCCCACGGGTGTCCTCTTTTCGGAAATGCATGGGGCTCCCTGTTTTCCTTGGTGGCTTGGACACCCGAGGCCCATATCTGTATGATGTGAGAGTGTGACATTTCCGGTGTGAAAACAGACTTTGGGTTACTTGTGTTTTAGGCTTTCCCCTTGGCGGCCAGGTAGGTTCACCCACACATGTGAGGTACCGTTTTCATCGGGACACCTGTGGGAACGCGTGACAGTAGGCCATGTGTTGTTGGGGGCGTGTTTCGATGGGTGCGTCGAGCGAAATGTGCGGAAAAAGCGTTTTTTTCCCCACATTTCGGACTTTGCAGGGGTGTCTGGGTAATAAATTCTGGGGCAATTTGGGCATATCATACCTCTGCGGATTCCCACGGGTGTCCTCTTTTCGGAAATGCATGGGGTTCCCTGTTTGCCTCGGTGGCTTGGACACCCGAGGCCCATATCTGTACATTGTGCCGGTCGGCAGAATGTCTGAGATTTCCCTCTGAAAACAGACTTGGGGTTACTTGTGTTTTAGGCTTTCCCCTTGGCGGCCAGGTAGGTGCACCCACACATGTGAGGTACCGTTTTCATCGGGACACCTGTGGGAACGCGGGACGGTAGGCCATGTGTTGTTGGGGGCGTGTTTCGATGGGTGAGTCGAGCGAAATGTGAGTAAAATGCGTATTTTTTCCCACATTTTGGACTTTGCGGGGGTGTCTGGGTAATAAATTCTGGGGCGATTTGGGCATATCATACCTCTGCGGATTCCCACGGGTGTCCTCTTTCCGGAAATGCATGGGGTTCCCTGTTTTCCTTGGTGGCTTGGACACCCGAGGCCCATATCTGTATGATGTGAGAGTGTGACATTTCCGGTGTGAAAACAGACTTGGGGTTACTTGTGTTTTAGGCTTTCCCCTTGGCGGCCAGGTAGGTGCACCCACACATGTGAGGTAACGTTTTCATCGGGACACCTGTGGGAATGTGCGACGGTAGGCCATGTGTTGTTGGGTGCGTGTTTCGATGGGTGAGCCGAGCAAAATGTGCGGAAATTGCGTATTTTTTCCCACATTTCGGACTTTGCGGGGGTGTCTGGGTAATAAAATCTGGGGCAATTTGGGCATATCATACCTTTGCGGATTCCCACGGGTGTCCTCTTTTCGGAAATGCATGGGGTTCCCTGTTTTCCTCGGTGGCTTGGACACCCGAGGCCCATATCTGTATGTTGTGCCGGTCGGCAGAATGGCTGAGATTCCCCTCTGCAAACAGACTGGGGGTTGCTTGCGTTTTCGGCTTGCCCCTTGCCGGCCAGGTAGGTGCACCCACGCATGTGAGGTACAGTTTTCATCGGGACACCTGTGGGAACGCGGGACGGTAGGCCATGTGTTGTTGGGGCCGTGTTTCGATGGGTGCGTCGAGCGAAATGTGCGGAAAAAGCGTTTTTTCCCCCACATTTCGGACTTTGCAGGGGTGTCTGGGTAAAAAAATCTGGGGCGATGTGCGCAAATCACACCTCTGCGGATTCCCACGGGTGTCCTCTTTTCGGAAATGCATGGGCTCCCTGTTTTCCTTGGTGGCTTGGACACCCGAGGCCCATATCTGTATGTTGTGCCGGTCGGCAGAATGGCTGAGATTCCCCTCTGCAAACAGACTGGGGGTTGCTTGCGTTTTCGGCTTGCCCCTTGCCGGCCAGGTAGGTGCACCCACGCATGTGAGGTACCATTTTCATCGGGACACCTGTGGGAACGCGGGACGGTAGGCCATGTGTTGTTGGGGGCGTGTTTCGATGGGTGCGTCGAGCGAAATGTGCGGAAAAAGCGTTTTTTCCCCCACATTTCGGACTTTGCAGGGGTGTCTGGGTAAAAAAATCTGGGGCGATGTGCGCAAATCACACCTCTGCGGATTCCCACGGGTATCCTATTTTCGGAAATGCATGGGGCTCCCTGTTTTCCTTGGTGGCTTGGACACCCGAGGCCCATATCGGTATGTTGTGCCGGTCGGCAGAATGGCTGAGATTCCCCTCTGCAAACAGACTGGGGGTTGCTTACGTTTTCGGCTTGCCCCTTGCCGGCCAGGTAGGTGCACCCACGCATGTGAGGTACCGTTTTCATCGGGACACCTGTGGGAACGCGGGACGGTAGGCCATGTGTTGTTGGGGGCGTGTTTCGATGGGTGCGTCGAGCGAAATGTGCGGAAAAAGCGTTTTTTCCCCCACATTTCGGACTTTGCAGGGGTGTCTGGGTAAAAAAATCTGGGGCGATGTGCGCAAATCACACCTCTGCGGATTCCCACGGGTGTCCTCTTTTCGGAAATGCATGGGGCTCCCTGTTTTCCTTGGTGGCTTGGACACCCGAGGCCCATATCTGTATGTTGTGCCGGTCGGCAGAATGGCTGAGATTCCCCTCTGCAAACAGACTGGGGGTTGCTTGCGTTTTCGGCTTGCCCCTTGCCGGCCAGGTAGGTGCACCCACGCATGTGAGGTACCGTTTTCATCGGGACACCTGTGGGAACGCGGGACGGTAGGCCATATGATGTTGGGGGCGTGTTTCGATGGGTGCGTCCAGCGGAATGTGCGGAAAAAGCGTTTTTTCCCCCACATTTCGGACTTTGCAGGGGTGTCTGGGTAAAAAAATCTGGGGCGATGTGCGCAAATCACACCTCTGCGGATTCCCACGGGTGTCCTCTTTTCGGAAATGCATGGGGCTCCCTGTTTTCCTTGGTGGCTTGGACACCCGAGGCCCATATCTGTATGTTGTGCCGGTCGGCAGAATGGCTGAGATTTCCCTCTGCAAACAGACTGGGGGTTGCTTGCATTTTCGGCTTGCCCCTTGCCGGCCAGGTAGGTGCACCCACGCATGTGAGGTACCGTTTTCATCGGGACACCTGTGGGAACGCGGGACGGTAGGCCATGTGTTGTTGGGGGCATGTTTCGATGGGTGCGTCGAGCAAAATGTGCGGAAAAAGCGTTTTTTCCCCCACATTTCGGACTTTGCAGGGGTGTCTGGGTAAAAAAATCTGGGGCGATGTGCGCAAATCACACCTCTGCGGATTCCCACGGGTGTCCTCTTTTCGGAAATGCATGGGGCTCCCTGTTTTCCTTGGTGGCTTGGACACCCGAGGCCCATATCTGTATGTTGTGCCGGTCGGCAGAATGGCTGAGATTCCCCTCTGCAAACAGACTGGGGGTTGCTTGCGTTTTCGGCTTGCCCCTTGCCGGCCAGGTAGGTGCACCCACGCATGTGAGGTACCATTTTCATCGGGACACCTGTGGGAACGCGGGACGGTAGGCCATGTGTTGTTGGGGGCGTGTTTCGATGGGTGCGTCGAGCGAAATGTGCGGAAAAAGCGTTTTTTCCCCCACATTTCGGACTTTGCAGGGGTGTCTGGGTAAAAAAATCTGGGGCGATGTGCGCAAATCACACCTTTGCGGATTCCCACGGGTGTCCTCTTTTCGGAAATGCATGGGGCTCCCTGTTTTCCTTGGTGGCTTGGACACCCGAGGCCCATATCTGTATGTTGTGCCGGTCGGCAGAATGGCTGAGATTCCCCTCTGCAAACAGACTGGGGGTTGCTTGCGTTTTCGGCTTGCCCCTTGCCGGCCAGGTAGGTGCACCCACGCATGTGAGGTACCGTTTTCATCGGGACACCTGTGGGAACGCGGGACGGTAGGCCATGTGTTGTTGGGGGCGTGTTTCGATGGGTGCGTCGAGCGAAATGTGCGGAAAAAGCGTTTTTTCCCCCACATTTCGGACTTTGCAGGGGTCTCTGGGTAAAAAAATCTGAGGCGATGTGCGCAAATCACACCTCTGCGGATTCCCACGGGTGTCCTCTTTTCGGAAATGCATGGGGCTCCCTGTTTTCCTTGGTGGCTTGGAAACCCGAGGCCCATATCTGTATGTTGTGCCGGTCGGCAGAATGGCTGAGATTCCCCTCTGCAAACAGACTGGGGGTTGCTTGCGTTTTCGGCTTGCCCCTTGCCGGCCAGGTAGTTGCACCCACGCATGTGAGGGACCGTTTTCATCGTGACACCTGTGGGAACGCGGGACGGTAGGCCATGTGTTGTTGGGGGCGTGTTTCGATGGGTGCGTCGAGCGGAATGTGCGGAAAAAGCATTTTTTCCCCCACATTTCGGACTTTGCAGGGGTGTCTGGGTAAAAAAATCTGGGGCGATGTGCGCAAATCACACCTCTGCGGATTCCCACGGGTGTCCTCTTTTCGGAAATGCATGGGGCTCCCTGTTTTCCTTGGTGGCTTGGACACCCGAGGCCCATATCTGTATGATGTGAGAGTGTGACATTTCCGGTGTGAAAACAGACTTGGGGTTACTTGTGTTTTAGGCTTTCCCCATGGCGGCCAGGTAGGTGCACCCACACATGTGAGGTACCGTTTTCATCGGGACACCTGTGGGAACGCGTGACAGTAGGCCATGTGTTGTTGGGGGCGTGTTTCGATGGGTGCGTCGAGCGAAATGTGCGGAAAAAGCGTTTTTTTCCCCACATTTCGGACTTTGCAGGGGTGTCTGGGTAATAAATTCTGGGGCAATTTGGGCATATCATACCTCTGCGGATTCCCACGGGTGTCCTCTTTTCGGAAATGCATGGGGTTCCCTGTTTTCCTCGGTGGCTTGGACACCCGAGGCCCATATCTGTACATTGTGCCGGTCGGCAGAATGTCTGAGATTTCCCTCTGAAAACAGACTTGGGGTTACTTGTGTTTTAGGCTTTCCCCTTGGCGGCCAGGTAGGTGCACCCACACATGTGAGGTACCGTTTTCATCGGGACACCTGTGGGAACGCGGGACGGTAGGCCATGTGTTTTTGGGGGCGTGTTTCGATGGGTGAGTCGAGCGAAATGTGAGGAAAATGCGTATTTTTTCCCACATTTTGGACTTTGCGGGGTGTCTGGGTAATAAATCCTGGGGCAATTTGGGCATATCATACCTCTGCGGATTCCCACGGGTGTCCTCTTTCCGGAAATGCATGGGGTTCCCTGTTTTCCTTGGTGGCTTGGACACCCGAGGCCCATATCTGTATGATGTGAGAGTGTGACATTTCCGGTGTGAAAACAGACTTGGGGTTACTTGTGTTTTAGGCTTTCCCCTTGGCGGCCAGGTAGATGCACCCACACATGTGAGGTACCGTTTTTATCGGGACACCTGTGGGAATGCGCGACGGTAGGCCATGTGTTGTTGGGTGCGTGTTTCGATGGGTGAGCCGAGCAAAATGTGCGGAAATTGCGTATTTTTTCCCACATTTCGGACTTTGCGGGGGTGTCTGGGTAATAAAATCTGGGGCAATTTGGGCATATCATACCTTTGCGGATTCCCACGGGTGTCCTCTTTTTGGAAATGCATGGGGTTCCCTGTTTTCCTCGGTGGCTTGGACACCCGAGGCCCATATCTGTATGATGTGAGAGTGTGACATTTCCGGTGTGAAAACAGACTTGGGGTTACTTGTGTTTTAGGCTTTCCCCTTGGCGGCCAGGTAGGTGCACCCACACATGTGAGGTACCGTTTTCATCGGGACACCTGTGGGAACGCGGGACGGTAGGCCATTTGTTGTTGGGGGCGTGTTTCGATGGGTGCGTCGAGCGGAATGTGCGGAAAAAGCGTTTTTTCCCCCACATTTCGGACTTTGCAGGGGTGTCTGGGTAAAAAAATCTGGGGCGATGTGCGCAAATCACACCTCTGCGGATTCCCACGGGTGTCCTCTTTTCAGAAATGCATGGGGCTCCCTGTTTTCCTTGGTGGCTTGGACACCCGAGGCCCATATCTGTATGTTGTGCCGGTCGGCAGAATGGCTGAGATTCCCCTCTGCAAACAGACTGGGGGTTGCTTGCGTTTTCGGCTTGCCCCTTGCCGGCCAGGTAGGTGCACCCACGCATGTGAGGTACCGTTTTCATCGGGACACCTGTGGGAACGCGGGACGGTAGGCCATGTGTTGTTGGGGCCGTGTTTCGATGGGTGCGTCGAGCGAAATGTGCGGAAAAAGCGTTTTTTCCCCCACATTTCGGACTTTGCAGGGGTGTCTGGGTAAAAAAATCTGGGGCGATGTGCGCAAATCACACCTCTGCGGATTCCCATGGGTGTCCTCTTTTCGGAAATGCATGGGGCTCCCTGTTTTCCTTGGTGGCTTGGACACCCGAGGCCCATATCTGTATGTTGTGCCGGTCGGCAGAATGGCTGAGATTCCCCTCTGCAAACAGACTGGGGGTTGCTTGCGTTTTCGGCTTGCCCCTTGCCGGCCAGGTAGGTGCACCCACGCATGTGAGGTACCGTTTTCATCGGGACACCTGTGGGAACGCGGGACGGTAGGCCATGTGTTGTTGGGGGCGTGTTTCGATGGGTGCGTCGAGCGAAATGTGCGGAAAAAGCGTTTTTTCCCCCACATTTCGGACTTTGCAGTGGTGTCTGGGTAAAAAAATCTGGGGCGATGTGCGCAAATCACACCTCTGCGGATTCCCACGGGTGTCCTCTTTTCGGAAATGCATGGGGCTCCCTGTTTTCCTTGGTGGCTTGGACACCCGAGGCCCATATCTGTATGTTGTGCCGGTCGGCAGAATGGCTGAGATTCCCCTCTGCAAACAGACTGGGGGTTGCTTGCGTTTTCGGCTTGCCCCTTGCCGGCCAGGTAGGTGCACCCACGCATGTGAGGTACCGTTTTCATCGGGACACCTGTGGGAACGCGGGACGGTAGGCCAGGTGTTGTTGTGGGCGTGTTTCGATGGGTGCGTCGAGCGAAATGTGCGGAAAAAGCATTTTTTCCCCCACATTTCGGACTTTGCAGGGGTGTCTGGGTAAAAAAATCTGGGGCGATGTGCGCAAATCACACCTCTGCGGATTCCCACGGGTGTCCTCTTTTCGGAAATGCATGGGGCTCCCTGTTTTCCTTGGTGGCTTGGACACCCGAGGCCCATATCTGTATGTTGTGCCGGTCGGCAGAATGGCTGAGATTCCCCTCTGCAAACAGACTGGGGGTTGCTTGCGTTTTCGGCTTGCCCCTTGCCGGCCAGGTAGGTGCACCCACGCATGTGAGGTACCGTTTTCATCGGGACACCTGTGGGAACGCGGGACGGTAGGCCATGTGTTGTTGGGGGTGTGTTTCGATGGGTGCGTCGAGCGAAATGTGCGGAAAAAGCGTTTTTTCCCCCACATTTCGCACTTTGCAGGGGTGTCTGGGTAAAAAAATCTGGGGCGATGTGCGCAAATCACACCTCTGCGGATTCCCACGGGTGTCCTCTTTTCGGAAATGCATGGGGCTCCCTGTTTTCCTTGGTGGCTTGGACACCCGAGGCCCATATCTGTATGTTGTGCCGGTCAGCAGAATGGCTGAGATTCCCCTCTGCAAACAGACTGGGGGTTGCTTGCGTTTTCGGCTTGCCCCTTGCCGGCCAGGTAGGTGCACCCACGCATGTGAGGTACCGTTTTCATCGGGACACCTGTGGGAACGCGGGATGGTAGGCCATGTGTTGTTGGGGGCATGTTTCGATGGGTGCGTCGAGCGAAATGTGCGGAAAAAGCGTTTTTTCCCCCACATTTCGGACTTTGCAGGGGTGTCTGGGTAAAAAAATCTGGGGCGATGTGCGCAAATCACACCTCTGCGGATTCCCACGGGTGTCCTCTTTTCGGAAATGCATGGGGCTCCCTGTTTTCCTTGGTGGCTTGGACACCCGAGGCCCATATCTGTATGTTGTGCCGGTCGGCAGAATGGCTGAGATTCCCCTCTGCAAACAGACTGGGGGTTGCTTGCGTTTTCGGCTTGCCCCTTGCCAGCCAGGTAGGTGCACCCACGCATGTGAGGTACCGTTTTCATCGGGACACCTGTGGGAACGCGGGACGGTAGGCCATGTGTTGTTGGGGGCGTGTTTCGATGGGTGCGTAGAGCGAAATGTGCGGAAAAACGTTTTTTCCCCCACATTTCGGACTTTGCAGGGGTGTCTGGGTAATAAAATCTAGGGCGATGTGCGCAAATCACACCTCTGCGGATTCCCACGGGTGTCCTCTTTTCGGAAATGCATGGGGCTCCCTGTTTTCCTTGGTGGCTTGGACACCCGAGGCCCATATCTGTATGTTGTGCCGGTCGGCAGAATGGCTGAGATTCCCCTCTGCAAACAGACTGGGGGTTGCTTGCGTTTTCGGCTTGCCCCTTGCCGGCCAGGTAGGTGCACCCACGCATGTGAGGTACCGTTTTCATTGGGACACCTGTGGGAACGCGGGACCGTAGGCCATGTGTTGTTGGGGGCATGTTTCGATGGGTGCGTCGAGCGAAATGTGCGGAAAAAGCGTTTTTTCCCCCACATTTCGGACTTTGCAGGGGTGTCTGGGTAAAAAAATCTGGGGCGATGTGCGCAAATCACACCTCTGCGGATTCCCACGGGTGTCCTCTTTTCGGAAATGCATGGGGCTCCCTGTTTTCCTTGGTGGCTTGGACACCCGAGGCCCATATCTGTATGTTGTGCCGGTCGGCAGAATGGCTGAGATTCCCCTCTGCAAACAGACTGGGGGTTGCTTGCGTTTTCGGCTTGCCCCTTGCCGGCCAGGTAGGTGCACCCACGCATGTGAGGTACCGTTTTCATCGGGACACCTGTGGGAACGCGGGACGGTAGGCCATGTGTTGTTGGGGGCGTGTTTCGATGGGTGCGTCGAGCGAAATGTGCGGAAAAAGCGTTTTTTCCACCACATTTCGGACTTTGCAGGGGTGTCTGGGTAAAAAAATCTGGGGCGATGTGCGCAAATCACACCTCTGCGGATTCCCACGGGTGTCCTCTTTTCGGAAATGCATGGGGCTCCCTGTTTTCCTTGGTGGCTTGGACACCCGAGGCCCATATCTGTATGTTGTGCCGGTCGGCAGAATGGCTGAGATTCCCCTCTGCAAACAGACTGGGGGTTGCTTGCGTTTTCGGCTTGCCCCTTGCCGGCCAGGTAGGTGCACCCACGCATGTGAGGTACCGTTTTCATCGTGACACCTGTGGGAACGCGGGACGGTAGGCCATGTGTTGTTGGGGGCGTGTTTCGATGGGTGCGTCGAGCGAAATGTGCGGAAAAAGCGTTTTTTCCCCCACATTTCGGACTTTGCAGGGGTGTCTGGGTAAAAAAATCTGGGGCGATGTGCGCAAATCACACCTCTGCGGATTCCCACGGGTGTCCTCTTTTCGGAAATGCATGGGGCTCCCTGTTTTCCTTGGTGGCTTGGACACCCGAGGCCCATATCTGTATGTTGTGCCGGTCGGCAGAATGGCTGAGATTCCCCTCTGCAAACAGACTGGGGGTTGCTTGCGTTTTCGGCTTACCCCTTGCCGGCCAGGTAGGTGCACCCACGCATGTGAGGTACCGTTTTCATCGGGACACCTGTGGGAACGCGGGACGGTAGGCCATGTGTTGTTGGGGGCGTGTTTCGATGGGTGCGTCGAGCGAAATGTGCGGAAAAAGCGTTTTTTCCCCCATATTTCGGACTTTGCAGGGGTGTCTGGGTAAAAAAATCTGGGGCGATGTGCGCAAATCACACCTCTGCGGATTCCCACGGGTGTCCTCTTTTCGGAAATGCATGGGGCTCCCTGTTTTCCTTGGTGGCTTGGACACCCGAGGCCCATATCTGTATGTTGTGCCGGTCGGCAGAATGGCTGAGATTCCCCTCTGCAAACAGACTGGGGGTTGCTTGCGTTTTCGGCTTGCCCCTTGCCGGCCAGGTAGGTGCACCCACGCATGTGAGGTACCGTTTTCATCGTGACACCTGTGGGAACGCGGGACGGTAGGCCATGTGTTGTTGGGGGCGTGTTTCGATGGGTGCGTCGAGCGAAATGTGCGGAAAAAGCATTTTTTCCCCCACATTTCGGACTTTGCAGGGGTGTCTGGGTAAAAAAATCTGGGGCGATGTGCGCAAATCACACCTCTGCGGATTCCCACGGGTGTCCTCTTTTCGGAAATGCATGGGGCTCCCTGTTTTCCTTGGTGGCTTGGACACCCGAGGCCCATATCTGTATGTTGTGCCGGTCGGCAGAATGGCTGAGATTCCCCTCTGCAAACAGACTGGGGGTTTCTTGCGTTTTCGGCTTGCCCCTTGCCGGCCAGGTAGGTGCACCCACGCATGTGAGGTACCGTTTTCATCGGGACACCTGTGGGAACGCGGGACGGTAGGCCATGTGTTGTTGGGGCCGTGTTTCGATGGGTGCGTCGAGCGAAATGTGCGGAAAAGCGTTTTTTCCCCCACATTTCGGACTTTGCAGGGGTGTCTGGGTAAAAAAATCTGGGGCGATGTGCGCAAATCACACCTCTGCGGATTCCCACGGGTGTCCTCTTTTCGGAAATGCATGGGGCTCCCTGTTTTCCTTGGTGGCTTGGACACCCAAGGCCCATATCTGTATGTTGTGCCGGTCGGCAGAATGGCTGAGATTCCCCTCTGCAAACAGACTGGGGGTTGCTTGCGTTTTCGGCTTGCCCCTTGCCGGCCAGGTAGGTGCACCCACGCATGTGAGGTACCGTTTTCATCGGGACACCTGTGGGAACGCGGGACGGTAGGCCATGTGTTGTTGGGGGCGTGTTTCGATGGGTGCGTCCAGCGGAATGTGCGGAAAAAGCGTTTTTTCCCCCACATTTCGGACTTTGCAGGGGTGTCTGGGTAAAAAAATCTGGGGCGATGTGCGCAAATCACACCTCTGCGGATTCCCACGGGTGTCCTCTTTTCGGAAATGCCTCGGGATCCCCGTTTTCCTTGGTGGCTTGGACACCCGAGGCCCATATCTGTATCTTGTGCCGGTCGGCAGAACGGCTGAGATTCCCCTCTGCAAACAGACTGGGGGTTGCTTGCGTTTTCGGCTTGCCCCTTGCCGGCCAGGTAAGTGCACCCACGCATGTGAGGTACTGTTTTCATCGGGACACCTGTGGGAACGCGGGACGGTAGGCCATGTGTTGTTGGGGGCATGTTTCGATGGGTGCGTCGAGTGAAATGTGCGGAAAAAGCGTTTTTTCCCCCACATTTCGGACTTTGCAGGGGTGTCTGGGTAAAAAAATCTGGGGCGATGTGCGCAAATCACACCTCTGCGGATTCCCACGGGTGTCCTCTTTTCGGAAATGCATGGGGCTCCCTGTTTTCCTTGGTGGCTTGGACACCCGAGGCCCATATCTGTATGTTGTGCCGGTCGGCAGAATGGCTGAGATTCCCCTCTGCAAACAGACTGGGGGTTGCTTGCGTTTTCGGCTTGCCCCTTGCCGGCCAGGTAGGTGCACCCAGGCATGTGAGGTACCGTTTTCATCGGGACACCTGTGGGAACGCGGGACGGTAGGCCATGTGTTGTTGGGGGCGTGTTTCGATGGGTGCGTCGAGCAAAATGTGCGGAGAAAGCGTTTTTTACCCCACATTTTGGACTTTGCAGGGGTGTCTGGGTAAAAAAATCTGGGGCGATGTGCGCAAATCACACCTCTGCGGATTCCCACGGGTGTCCTCTTTTCGGAAATGCATGGGGCTCCCTGTTTTCCTTGGTGGCTTGGACACCCGAGGCCCATATCTGTATGTTGTGCCGGTCGGCAGAATGGCTGAGATTCCCCTCTGCAAACAGACTGGGGGTTGCTTGCGTTTTCGGCTTGCCCCTTGCCGGCCAGGTAGGTGCACCCACGCATGTGAGGTACCGTTTTCATCGGGACACCTGTGGGAACGCGGGACGGTAGGCCATGTGTTGTTGGGGGCGTGTTTCGATGGGTGCGTCGAGCGAAATGTGCGGAAAAAGCGTTTTTCCCCCCACATTTCGGACTTTGCAGGGGTGTCTGGGTAAAAAAATCTGGGGCGATGTGCGCAAATCACACCTCTGCGGATTCCCACGGGTGTCCTCTTTTCGGAAATGCATGGGGATCCCTGTTTTCCTTGGTGGCTTGGACACCCGAGGCCCATATCTGTATGTTGTGCCGGTCGGCAGAATGGCTGAGATTCCCCTCTGCAAACAGACTGGGGGTTTCTTGCGTTTTCGGCTTGCCCCTTGCCGGCCAGGTAGGTGCACCCACGCATGTGAGGTACCGTTTTCATCGGGACACCTGTGGGAACGCGGGACGGTAGGCCATGTGTTGTTGGGGGCGTGTTTCGATGGGTGCGTCGAGCGAAATGTGCGGAAAAAGCATTTTTTCCCCCACATTTCGGACTTTGCAGGGGTGTCTGGGTAAAAAAATCTGGGGCGATGTGCGCAAATCACACCTCTGCGGATTCCCACGGGTGTCCTCTTTTCGTAAATGCATGGGGCTCCCTGTTTTCCTTGGTGGCTTGGAAACCCGAGGCCCATATCTGTATGTTGTGCCGGTCGGCAGAATGGCTGAGATTCCCCTCTGCAAACAGACTGGGGGTTGCTTGCGTTTTCGGCTTGCCCCTTGCCGGCCAGGTAGGTGCACCCACGCATGTGAGGTACCGTTTTCATCGTGACACCTGTGGGAATGCGGGACGGTAGGCCATGTGTTGTTGGGGGCATGTTTCGATGGGTGCGTCGAGCGAAATGTGCGGAAAAAGCGTTTTTTCCCCCACATTTCGGACTTTGCAGGGGTGTCTGGGTAAAAAAATCTGGGGCGATGTGCGCAAATCACACCTCTGCGGATTCCCACGGGTGTCCTCTTTTCGGAAATGCATGGGACTTCCTGTTTTCCTTGGTGGCTTGGACACCCGAGGCCCATATCTGTATGTTGTGCCGGTTGGCAGAATGGCTGAGATTTCCCTCTGCAAACAGACTGGGGGTTGCTTGCGTTTTCGGCTTGCCCCTTGCCGGCCAGGTAGGTGCACCCACGCATGTGAGGTACCGTTTTCATCGGGACACCTGTGGGAACGCGGGACAGTAGGCCATGTGTTGTTGGGGGCGTGTTTCGATGGGTGCGTCGAGCGGAATGTGCGGAAAAAGCATTTTTTCCCCCACATTTCGGACTTTGCAGGGGTGTCTGGGTAAAAAAATCTGGGGCGATGTGCGCAAATCACACCTCTGCGGATTCCCACGGGTGTCCTCTTTTCGGAAATGCATGGGGCTCCCTGTTTTCATTGGTGGCTTGGACACCCGAGGCCCATATCTGTATGATGTGAGAGTGTGACATTTCCGGTGTGAAAACAGACTTGGGGTTACTTGTGTTTTAGGCTTTCCCCTTGGCGGCCAGGTAGGTGCACCCACACATGTGAGGTACCGTTTTCATCGGGACACCTGTGGGAACGCGTGACAGTAGGCCATGTGTTGTTGGGGGCGTGTTTCGATGGGTGCGTCGAGCGAAATGTGCGGAAAAAGCGTTTTTTCCCCCACATTTCGGACTTTGCAGGGGTGTCTGGGTAATAAATTCTGGGGCAATTTGGGCATATCATACCTCTGCGGATTCCCACGGGTGTCCTCTTTTCGGAAATGCATGGGGTTCCCTGTTTTCCTCGGTGGCTTGGACACCCGAGGCCCATATCTGTACATTGTGCCGGTCGGCAGAATGTCTGAGATTTCCCTCTGAAAACAGACTTGGGGTTACTTGTGTTTTAGGCTTTCCCCTTGGCGGCCAGGTAGGTGCACCCACACATGTGAGGTACCGTTTTCATCGGGACACCTGTGGGAACGCGGGACGGTAGGCCATGTGTTGTTGGGGGCGTGTTTCGATGGGTGAGTCGAGCGAAATGTGAGGAAAATGCATATTTTTTCCCACATTTTGGACTTTGCGGGGGTGTCTGGGTAATAAATTCTGGGGCGATTTGGGCATATCATACCTCTGCGGATTCCCACGGGTGTCCTCTTTCCGGAAATGCATGGGGTTCCCTGTTTTCCTTGGTGGCTTGGACACCCGAGGCCCATATCTGTATGATGTGAGAGTGTGACATTTCCGGTGTGAAAACAGACTTGGGGTTACTTGTGTTTTAGGCTTTCCCCTTGGCGGCCAGGTAGGTGCACCCACACATGTGAGGTACCGTTTTCATCGGGACACCTGTGGGAATGCGCGACGGTAGGCCATGTGTTGTTGGGTGCGTGTTTCGATGGGTGAGCCGAGCAAAATGTGCGGAAATTTCGTATTTTTTCCCACATTTCGGACTTTGCGGGGGTGTCTGGGTAATAAAATCTGGGGAAATTTGGGCATATCATACCTTTGCGGATTCCCACGGGTGTCCTCTTTTCAGAAATGCATGGGGTTCCCTGTTTTCCTCGGTGGCTTGGACACCCGAGGCCCATATCTGTATGATGTGAGAGTGTGACATTTCCGGTGTGAAAACAGACTTGGGGTTACTTGTGTTTTAGGCTTTCCCCTTGGCGGCCAGGTAGGTGCACCCACACATGTGAGGTACCGTTTTCATCGGGACACCTGTGGGAACACGGACGGTAGGCCATGTGTTGTTGGGGGCGTGTTTCGATGGGTGCGTCGAGCGGAATGTGCGGAAAAAGCGTTTTTTTCCCCACATTTCGGACTTTGCAGGGGTGTCTGGGTAAAAAAATCTGGGGCGATGTGCGCAAATCACACCTCTGCGGATTCCCACGGGTGTCCTCTTTTCGGAAATGCATGGGGCTCCCTGTTTTCCTTGGTGGCTTGGACACCCGAGGCCCATATCTGTATGTTGTGCCGGTCGGCAGAATGGCTGAGATTCCCCTCTGCAAACAGACTGGGGGTTGCTTGCGTTTTCGGCTTGCCCCTTGCCGGCCAGGTAGGTGCACCCACGTATGTGAGGTACCGTTTTCATCGGGACACCTGTGGGAACGCGGGACGGTAGGCCATGTGTTGTTGGGGCCGTGTTTCGATGGGTGCGTCGAGCGAAATGTGCGGAAAAAGCGTTTTTTCCCCCCACATTTCGGACTTTGCAGGGGTGTCTGGGTAAAAAAATCTGGGGCGATGTGCGCAAATCACACCTCTGCGGATTCCCACGGGTGTCCTCTTTTCGGAAATGCATGGGGCTCCCTGTTTTCCTTGGTGGCTTGGACACCCGAGGCCCATATCTGTATGTTGTGCCGGTCGGCAGAATGGCTGAGATTCCCCTCTGCAAACAGACTGGGGGTTGCTTGCGTTTTCGGCTTGCCCCTTGCCGGCCAGGTAGGTGCACCCACGCATGTGAGGTACCGTTTTCATCGGGACACCTGTGGGAACGCGGGACGGTAGGCCATGTGTTGTTGGGGGCGTGTTTCGATGGGTGCGTCGAGCGAAATGTGCGGAAAAAGCATTTTTTCCCCCACATTTCGGACTTTGCAGGGGTGTCTGGGTAAAAAAATCTGGGGCGATGTGCGCAAATCACACCTCTGCGGATTCCCACGGGTGTCCTCTTTTCGGAAATGCATGGGGCTCCCTGTTTTCCTTGGTGGCTTAGACACCCGAGGCCCATATCTGTATGTTGTGCCGGTCGGCAGAATGGCTGAGATTCCCCTCTGCAAACAGACTGGGGGTTGCTTGCGTTTTCGGCTTGCCCCTTGCCGGCCAGGTAGGTGCACCCACGCATGTGAGGTACCGTTTTCATCGGGACACCTGTGGGAACGCGGGACGGTAGGCCATGTGTTGTTGGGGGCGTGTTTCGATGGGTGCGTCGAGCGAAATGTGCGGAAAAAGCGTTTTTTCCCCCACATTTCGGACTTTGCAGGGGTGTCTGGGTAAAAAAATCTGGGGCGATGTGCGCAAATCACACCTCTGCGGATTCCCACGGGTGTCCTCTTTTCGGAAATGCATGGGGCTCCCTGTTTTCCTTGGTGGCTTGGACACCCGAGGCCCATATCTGTATGTTGTGCCGGTCGGCAGAATGGCTGAGATTCCCCTCTGCAAACAGACTGGGGGTTGCTTGCGTTTTCGGCTTGCCCCTTGCCGGCCAGGTAGGTGCACCCACGCATGTGAGGTACCGTTTTCATCGGGACACCTGTGGGAACGCGGGACGGTAGGCCATGTGTTGTTGGGGGCGTGTTTCGATGGGTGCGTCGAGCGAAATGTGCGGAAAAAGCGTTTTTTCCCCCACATTTCGGACTTTGCAGCGGTGTCTGGGTAAAAAAATCTGGGGCGATGTGCGCAAATCACACCTCTGCGGATTCCCACGGGTGTCCTCTTTTCGGAAATGCATGGGGCTCCCTGTTTTCCTTGGTGGCTTGGACACCCGAGGCCCATATCTGTATGTTGTGCCGGTCGGCAGAATGGCTGAGATTCCCCTCTGCAAACAGACTGGGGGTTGCTTGCGTTTTCGGCTTGCCCCTTGCCGGCCAGGTAGGTGCACCCACGCATGTGAGGTACCGTTTTCATCGGGACACCTGTGGGAACGCGGGACGGTAGGCCATGTGTTGTTGGGGGCGTGTTTCGATGGGTGCGTCGAGCGGAATGTGCGGAAAAAGCGTTTTTTCCCCCACATTTCGGACTTTGCAGGGGTGTCTGGGTAAAAAAATCTGGGGCGATGTGCGCAAATCACACCTCTGCGGATTCCCACGGGTGTCCTCTTTTCGGAAATGCATGGGGCTCCCTGTTTTCCTTGGTGGCTTGGACACCCGAGGCCCATATCTGTATGTTGTGCCGGTCGGCAGAATGGCTGAGATTCTCCTCTGCAAACAGACTGGGGGTTGCTTGCATTTTCGGCTTGCCCCTTGCCGGCCAGGTAGGTGCACCCACGCATGTGAGGTACCGTTTTCATCGGGACACCTGTGGGAACGCGGGACGGTAGGCCATGTGTTGTTGGGGGCGTGTTTCGATGGGTGCGTCGAGCGAAATGTGCGGAAAAAGCATTTTTCCCCCCACATTTCGGACTTTGCAGGGGTGTCTGGGTAAAAAAATCTGGGGCGATGTGCGCAAATCACACCTCTGCGGATTCCCACGGGTGTCCTCTTTTCGGAAATGCATGGGGCTCCCTGTTTTCCTTGGTGGCTTGGACACCCGAGGCCCATATCTGTATGTTGTGCCGGTCGGCAGAATGGCTGAGATTCCCCTCTGCAAACAGACTGGGGGTTGCTTGCGTTTTCGGCTTGCCCCTTGCCGGCCAGGTAGGTGCACCCACGCATGTGAGGTACCGTTTTCATCGGGACACCTGTGGGAACGCGGGACGGTAGGCCATGTGTTGTTGGGGGCGTGTTTCGATGGGTGTGTCGAGCGAAATGTGCGGAAAAAGCGTTTTTTCCCCCACATTTCGGACTTTGCAGGGGTGTCTGGGTAAAAAAATCTGGGGCGATGTGCGCAAATCACACCTCTGCGGATTCCCACGGGTGTCCTCTTTTCGGAAATGCATGGGGCTCCCTGTTTTCCTTGGTGGCTTGGACACCCAAGGCCCATATCTGTATGTTGTGCCGGTCGGCAGAATGGCTGAGATTCCCCTCTGCAAACAGACTGGGGGTTGCTTGCGTTTTCGGCTTGCCCCTTGCCGGCCAGGTAGGTGCACCCACGCATGTGAGGTACCGTTTTCATCGGGACACCTGTGGGAACGTGGGACGGTAGGCCATGTGTTGTTGGGGGCGTGTTTCGATGGGTGCGTGGAGCGGAATGTGCGGAAAAAGCGTTTTTTCCCCCACATTTCGGACTTTGCAGGGGTGTCTGGGTAAAAAAATCTGGGGCGATGTGCGCAAATCACACCTCTGCGGATTCCCACGGGTGTCCTCTTTTCGGAAATGCCTCGGGCTCCCCGTTTTCCTTGGTGGCTTGGACACCCGAGGCCCATATCTGTATCTTGTGCCGGTCGGCAGAACGGCTGAGATTCCCCTCTGCAAACAGACTGGGGGTTGCTTGCGTTTTCGGCTTGCCCCTTGCCGGCCAGGTAAGTGCACCCACGCATGTGAGGTACTGTTTTCATCGGGACACCTGTGGGAACGCGGGACGGTAGGCCATGTGTTGTTGGGGGCATGTTTCGATGGGTGCGTCGAGTGAAATGTGCGGAAAAAGCGTTTTTTCCCCCACATTTCGGACTTTGCAGGGGTGTCTGGGTAAAAAAATCTGGGGCGATGTGCGCAAATCACACCTCTGCGGATTCCCACGGGTGTCCTCTTTTCGGAAATGCATGGGGCTCCCTGTTTTCCTTGGAGGCTTGGACACCCGAGGCCCATATCTGTATGTTGTGCCGGTCGGCAGAATGGCTGAGATTCCCCTCTGCAAACAGACTGGGGGTTGCTTGCGTTTTCGGCTTGCCCCTTGCCGGCCAGGTAGGTGCACCCAGGCATGTGAGGTACCGTTTTCATCGGGACACCTGTGGGAACGCGGGACGGTAGGCCATGTGTTGTTGGGGGCGTGTTTCGATGGGTGCGTCGAGCGAAATGTGCGGAGAAAGCGTTTTTTCCCCCACATTTTGGACTTTGCAGGGGTGTCTGGGTAAAAAAATCTGGGGCGATGTGCGCAAATCACACCTCTGCGGATTCCCACGGGTGTCCTCTTTTCGGAAATGCATGGGGCTCCCTGTTTTCCTTGGTGGCTTGGACACCCGAGGCCCATATCTGTATGTTGTGCCGGTCGGCAGAATGGCTGAGATTCCCCTCTGCAAACAGACTGGGGGTTGCTTGCGTTTTCGGCTTGCCCCTTGCCGGCCAGGTAGGTGCACCCACGCATGTGAGGTACCGTTTTCATCGGGACACCTGTGGGAACGCGGGACGGTAGGCCATGTGTTGTTGGGGGCGTGTTTCGATGGGTGCGTCGAGCGAAATGTGCGGAAAAAGCGTTTTTCCCCCCACATTTCGGACTTTGCAGGGGTGTCTGGGTAAAAAAATCTGGGGCGATGTGCGCAAATCACACCTCTGCGGATTCCCACGGGTGTCCTCTTTTCGGAAATGCATGGGGCTCCCTGTTTTCCTTGGTGGCTTGGACACCCGAGGCCCATATCTGTATGTTGTGCCGGTCGGCAGAATGGCTGAGATTCCCCTCTGCAAACAGACTGGGGGTTGCTTGCGTTTTCGGCTTGCCCCTTGCCGGCCAGGTAGGTGCACCCACGCATGTGAGGTACCGTTTTCATCGGGACACCTGTGGGAACGCGGGACGGTAGGCCATGTGTTGTTGGGGGCGTGTTTCGATGGGTGCGTCGAGCGAAATGTGCGGAAAAAGCGTTTTTCCCCCACATTTCGGACTTTGCAGGGGTGTCTGGGTAAAAAAATCTGGGGCGATGTGCGCAAATCACACCTCTGCGGATTCCCACGGGTGTCCTCTTTTCGTAAATGCATGGGGCTCCCTGTTTTCCTTGGTGGCTTGGAAACCCGAGGCCCATATCTGTATGTTGTGCCGGTCGGCAGAATGGCTGAGATTCCCCTCTGCAAACAGACTGGGGGTTGCTTGCGTTTTCGGCTTGCCCCTTGCCGGCCAGGTAGGTGCACCCACGCATGTGAGGTACCGTTTTCATCGTGACACCTGTGGGAACGCGGGACGGTAGGCCATGTGTTGTTGGGGGCGTGTTTCGATGGGTGCGTCGAGCGAAATGTGCGGAAAAAGCGTTTTTTCCCCCACATTTCGGACTTTGCAGGGGTGTCTGGGTAAAAAAATCTGGGGCGATGTGCGCAAATCACACCTCTGCGGATTCCCACGGGTGTCCTCTTTTCGGAAATGCATGGGGCTTCCTGTTTTCCTTGGTGGCTTGGACACCCGAGGCCCATATCTGTATGTTGTGCCGGTTGGCAGAATGGCTGAGATTTCCCTCTGCAAACAGACTGGGGGTTGCTTGCGTTTTCGGCTTGCCCCTTGCCGGCCAGGTAGGTGCACCCACGCATGTGAGGTACCGTTTTCATCGGGACACCTGTGGGAACGCGGGACGGTAGGCCATGTGTTGTTGGGGGCGTGTTTCGATGGGTGCGTCGAGCGGAATGTGCGGAAAAAGCATTTTTTCCCCCACATTTCGGACTTTGCAGGGGTGTCTGGGTAAAAAAATCTGGGGCGATGTGCGCAAATCACACCTCTGCGGATTCCCACGGGTGTCCTCTTTTCGGAAATGCATTGGGCTCCCTGTTTTCCTTGGTGGCTTGGACACCCGAGGCCCATATCTGTATGATGTGAGAGTGTGACATTTCCGGTGTGAAAACAGACTTGGGGTTACTTGTGTTTTAGGCTTTCCCCTTGGCGGCCAGGTAGGTGCACCCACACATGTGAGGTACCGTTTTCATCGGGACACCTGTGGGAACGCGTGACAGTAGGCCATGTGTTGTTGGGGGCGTGTTTCGATGGGTGCGTCGAGCAAAATGTGCGGAAAAAGCGTTTTTTCCCCCACATTTCGGACTTTGCAGGGGTGTCTGGGTAATAAATTCTGGGGCAATTTGGGCATATCATACCTCTGCGGATTCCCACGGGTGTCCTCTTTTCGGAAATGCATGGGGTTCCCTGTTTTCCTCGGTGGCTTGGACACCCGAGGCCCATATCTGTACATTGTGCCGGTCGGCAGAATGTCTGAGATTTCCCTCTGAAAACAGACTTGGGGTTACTTGTGTTTTAGGCTTTCCCCTTGGCGGCCAGGTAGGTGCACTCACACATGTGAGGTACCGTTTTCATCGGGACACCTGTGGGAACGCGGGACGGTAGGCCATGTGTTGTTGGGGGCGTGTTTCGATGGGTGAGTCGAGCGAAATGTGAGGAAAATGCATATTTTTTCCCACATTTTGGACTTTGCGGGGGTGTCTGGGTAATAAATTCTGGGGCGATTTGGGCATATCATAGCTCTGCGGATTCCCACGGGTGTCCTCTTTCCGGAAATGCATGGGGTTCCCTGTTTTCCTTGGTGGCTTGGACACTCGAGGCCCATATCTGTATGATGTGAGAGTGTGACATTTCCGGTGTGAAAACAGACTTGGGGTTACTTGTGTTTTAGGCTTTCCCCTTGGCGGCCAGGTAGGTGCACCCACACATGTGAGGTACCGTTTTCATCGGGACACCTGTGGGAATGCGCGACGGTAGGCCATGTGTTGTTGGGTGCGTGTTTCGATGGGTGAGCCGAGCAAAATGTGCGGAAATTGCGTATTTTTTCCCACATTTCGGACTTTGCGGGGGTGTCTGGGTAATAAAATCTGGGGAAATTTGGGCATATCATACCTTTGCGGATTCCCACGGGTGTCCTCTTTTCAGAAATGCATGGGGTTCCCTGTTTTCCTCGGTGGCTTGGACACCCGAGGCCCATATCTGTATGATGTGAGAGTGTGACATTTCCGGTGTGAAAACAGACTTGGGGTTACTTGTGTTTTAGGCTTTCCCCTTGGCGGCCAGGTAGGTGCACCCACACATGTGAGGTACCGTTTTCATCGGGACACCTGTGGGAACACGGACGGTAGGCCATGTGTTGTTGGGGGCGTGTTTCGATGGGTGCGTCGAGCGGAATGTGCGGAAAAAGCGTTTTTTTCCCCACATTTCGGACTTTGCAGGGGTGTCTGGGTAAAAAAATCTGGGGCGATGTGCGCAAATCACACCTCTGCGGATTCCCACGGGTGTCCTCTTTTCGGAAATGCATGGGGCTCCCTGTTTTCCTTGGTGGCTTGGACACCCGAGGCCCATATCTGTATGTTGTGCCGGTCGGCAGAATGGCTGAGATTCCCCTCTGCAAACAGACTGGGGGTTGCTTGCGTTTTCGGCTTGCCCCTTGCCGGCCAGGTAGGTGCACCCACGTATGTGAGGTACCGTTTTCATCGGGACACCTGTGGGAACGCGGGACGGTAGGCCATGTGTTGTTGGGGCCGTGTTTCGATGGGTGCGTCGAGCGAAATGTGCGGAAAAAGCGTTTTTTCCCCCACATTTCGGACTTTGCAGGGGTGTCTGGGTAAAAAAATCTGGGGCGATGTGCGCAAATCACACCTCTGCGGATTCCCACGGGTGTCCTCTTTTCGGAAATGCATGGGGCTCCCTGTTTTCCTTGGTGGCTTGGACACCCGAGGCCCATATCTGTATGTTGTGCCGGTCGGCAGAATGGCTGAGATTCCCCTCTGCAAACAGACTGGGGGTTGCTTGCGTTTTCGGCTTGCCCCTTGCCGGCCAGGTAGGTGCACCCACGCATGTGAGGTACCGTTTTCATCGGGACACCTGTGGGAACGCGGGACGGTAGGCCATGTGTTGTTGGGGGCGTGTTTCGATGGGTGCGTCGAGCGAAATGTGCGGAAAAAGCATTTTTTCCCCCACATTTCGGACTTTGCAGGGGTGTCTGGGTAAAAAAATCTGGGGCGATGTGCGCAAATCACACCTCTGCGGATTCCCACGGGTGTCCTCTTTTCGGAAATGCATGGGGCTCCCTGTTTTCCTTGGTGGCTTGGACACCCGAGGCCCATATCTGTATGTTGTGCCGGTCGGCAGAATGGCTGAGATTCCCCTCTGCAAACAGACTGGGGGTTGCTTGCGTTTTCGGCTTGCCCCTTGCCGGCCAGGTAGGTGCACCCACGCATGTGAGGTACCGTTTTCATCGGGACACCTGTGGGAACGCGGGACGGTAGGCCATGTGTTGTTGGGGGCGTGTTTCGATGGGTGCGTCGAGCGAAATGTGCGGAAAAAGCGTTTTTTCCCCCACATTTCGGACTTTGCAGGGGTGTCTGGGTAAAAAAATCTGGGGCGATGTGCGCAAATCACACCTCTGCGGATTCCCACGGGTGTCCTCTTTTCGGAAATGCATGGGGCTCCCTGTTTTCCTTGGTGGCTTGGACACCCGAGGCCCATATCTGTATGTTGTGCCGGTCGGCAGAATGGCTGAGATTCCCCTCTGCAAACAGACTGGGGGTTGCTTGCGTTTTCGGCTTGCCCCTTGCCGGCCAGGTAGGTGCACCCACGCATGTGAGGTACCGTTTTCATCGGGACACCTGTGGGAACGCGGGACGGTAGGCCATGTGTTGTTGGGGGCGTGTTTCGATGGGTGCGTCGAGCGAAATGTGCGGAAAAAGCGTTTTTTCCCCCACATTTCGGACTTTGCAGGGGTGTCTGGGTAAAAAAATCTGGGGCGATGTGCGCAAATCACACCTCTGCGGATTCCCACGGGTGTCCTCTTTTCGGAAATGCATGGGGCTTCCTGTTTTCCTTGGTGGCTTGGACACCCGAGGCCCATATCTGTATGTTGTGCCGGTTGGCAGAATGGCTGAGATTTCCCTCTGCAAACAGACTGGGGGTTGCTTGCGTTTTCGGCTTGCCCCTTGCCGGCCAGGTAGGTGCACCCACGCATGTGAGGTACCGTTTTCATCGGGACACCTGTGGGAACGCGGGACGGTAGGCCATGTGTTGTTGGGGGCGTGTTTCGATGGGTGCGTCGAGCGGAATGTGCGGAAAAAGCATTTTTTCCCCCACATTTCGGACTTTGCAGGGGTGTCTGGGTAAAAAAATCTGGGGCGATGTGCGCAAATCACACCTCTGCGGATTCCCACGGGTGTCCTCTTTTCGGAAATGCATTGGGCTCCCTGTTTTCCTTGGTGGCTTGGACACCCGAGGCCCATATCTGTATGATGTGAGAGTGTGACATTTCCGGTGTGAAAACAGACTTGGGGTTACTTGTGTTTTAGGCTTTCCCCTTGGCGGCCAGGTAGGTGCACCCACACATGTGAGGTACCGTTTTCATCGGGACACCTGTGGGAACGCGTGACAGTAGGCCATGTGTTGTTGGGGGCGTGTTTCGATGGGTGCGTCGAGCAAAATGTGCGGAAAAAGCGTTTTTTCCCCCACATTTCGGACTTTGCAGGGGTGTCTGGGTAATAAATTCTGGGGCAATTTGGGCATATCATACCTCTGCGGATTCCCACGGGTGTCCTCTTTTCGGAAATGCATGGGGTTCCCTGTTTTCCTCGGTGGCTTGGACACCCGAGGCCCATATCTGTACATTGTGCGGGTCGGCAGAATGTCTGAGATTTCCCTCTGAAAACAGACTTGGGGTTGCTTGTGTTTTAGGCTTTCCCCTTGGCGGCCAGGTAGGTGCACTCACACATGTGAGGTACCGTTTTCATCGGGACACCTGTGGGAACGCGGGACGGTAGGCCATGTGTTGTTGGGGGCGTGTTTCGATGGGTGAGCCGAGCAAAATGTGCGGAAATTGCGTATTTTTTCCCACATTTTGGACTTTGCGGGGGTGTCTGGGTAATAAAATCTGGGGAAATTTGGGCATATCATACCTTTGCGGATTCCCACGGGTGTCCTCTTTTCAGAAATGCATGGGGTTCCCTGTTTTCCTCGGTGGCTTGGACACCCGAGGCCCATATCTGTATGATGTGAGAGTGTGACATTTCCGGTGTGAAAACAGACTTGGGGTTACTTGTGTTTTAGGCTTTCCCCTTGGCGGCCAGGTAGGTGCACCCACACATGTGAGGTACCGTTTTCATCGGGACACCTGTGGGAACACGGACGGTAGGCCATGTGTTGTTGGGGGCGTGTTTCGATGGGTGCGTCGAGCGGAATGTGCGGAAAAAGCGTTTTTTTCCCCACATTTCGGACTTTGCAGGGGTGTCTGGGTAAAAAAATCTGGGGCGATGTGCGCAAATCACACCTCTGCGGATTCCCACGGGTGTCCTCTTTTCGGAAATGCATGGGGCTCCCTGTTTTCATTGGTGGCTTGGACACCCGAGGCCCATATCTGTATGTTGTGCCGGTCGGCAGAATGGCTGAGATTCCCCTCTGCAAACAGACTGGGGGTTGCTTGCGTTTTCGGCTTGCCCCTTGCCGGCCAGGTAGGTGCACCCACGTATGTGAGGTACCGTTTTCATCGGGACACCTGTGGGAACGCGGGACGGTAGGCCATGTGTTGTTGGGGCCGTGTTTCGATGGGTGCGTCGAGCGAAATGTGCGGAAAAAGCGTTTTTTCCCCCACATTTCGGACTTTGCAGGGGTGTCTGGGTAAAAAAATCTGGGGCGATGTGCGCAAATCACACCTCTGCGGATTCCCACGGGTGTCCTCTTTTCGGAAATGCATGGGGCTCCCTGTTTTCCTTGGTGGCTTGGACACCCGAGGCCCATATCTGTATGTTGTGCCGGTCGGCAGAATGGCTGAGATTCCCCTCTGCAAACAGACTGGGGGTTGCTTGCGTTTTCGGCTTGCCCCTTGCCGGCCAGGTAGGTGCACCCACGCATGTGAGGTACCGTTTTCATCGGGACACCTGTGGGAACGCGGGACGGTAGGCCATGTGTTGTTGGGGGCGTGTTTCGATGGGTGCGTCGAGCGAAATGTGCGGAAAAAGCATTTTTTCCCCCACATTTCGGACTTTGCAGGGGTGTCTGGGTAAAAAAATCTGGGGCGATGTGCGCAAATCACACCTCTGCGGATTCCCACGGGTGTCCTCTTTTCGGAAATGCATGGGGCTCCCTGTTTTCCTTGGTGGCTTGGACACCCGAGGCCCATATCTGTATGTTGTGCCGGTCGGCAGAATGGCTGAGATTCCCCTCTGCAAACAGACTGGGGGTTGCTTGCGTTTTCGGCTTGCCCCTTGCCGGCCAGGTAGGTGCACCCACGCATGTGAGGTACCGTTTTCATCGGGACACCTGTGGGAACGCGGGACGGTAGGCCATGTGTTGTTGGGGGCGTGTTTCGATGGGTGCGTCGAGCGAAATGTGCGGAAAAAGCGTTTTTTCCCCCACATTTCGGACTTTGCAGGGGTGTCTGGGTAAAAAAATCTGGGGCGATGTGCGCAAATCACACCTCTGCGGATTCCCACGGGTGTCCTCTTTTCGGAAATGCATGGGGCTCCCTGTTTTCCTTGGTGGCTTGGACACCCGAGGCCCATATCTGTATGTTGTGCCGGTCGGCAGAATGGCTGAGATTCCCCTCTGCAAACAGACTGGGGGTTGCTTGCGTTTTCGGCTTGCCCCTTGCCGGCCAGGTAGGTGCACCCACGCATGTGAGGTACCGTTTTCATCGGGACACCTGTGGGAACGCGGGACGGTAGGCCATGTGTTGTTGGGGGCGTGTTTCGATGGGTGCGTCGAGCGAAATGTGCGGAAAAAGCGTTTTTTCCCCCACATTTCGGACTTTGCAGCGGTGTCTGGGTAAAAAAATCTGGGGCGATGTGCGCAAATCACACCTCTGCGGATTCCCACGGGTGTCCTCTTTTCGGAAATGCATGGGGCTCCCTGTTTTCCTTGGTGGCTTGGACACCCGAGGCCCATATCTGTATGTTGTGCCGGTCGGCAGAATGGCTGAGATTCCCCTCTGCAAACAGACTGGGGGTTGCTTGCGTTTTCGGCTTGCCCCTTGCCGGCCAGGTAGGTGCACCCACGCATGTGAGGTACCGTTTTCATCGGGACACCTTTGGGAACGCGGGACGGTAGGCCATGTGTTGTTGGGGGCGTGTTTCGATGGGTGCGTCGAGCGGAATGTGCGGAAAAAGCGTTTTTTCCCCCACATTTCGGACTTTGCAGGGGTGTCTGGGTAAAAAAATCTGGGGCGATGTGCGCAAATCACACCTCTGCGGATTCCCACGGGTGTCCTCTTTTCGGAAATGCATGGGGCTCCCTGTTTTCCTTGGTGGCTTGGACACCCGAGGCCCATATCTGTATGTTGTGCCGGTCGGCAGAATGGCTGAGATTCTCCTCTGCAAACAGACTGGGGGTTGCTTGCGTTTTCGGCTTGCCCCTTGCCGGCCAGGTAGGTGCACCCACGCATGTGAGGTACCATTTTCTTTGGGACACCTGTGGGAACGCGGGACGGTAGGCCATGTGTTGTTGGGGGCGTGTTTCGATGGGTGCGTCGAGCGAAATGTGCGGAAAAAGCATTTTTCCCCCCACATTTCGGACTTTGCAGGGGTGTCTGGGTAAAAAAATCTGGGGCGATGTGCGCAAATCACACCTCTGCGGATTCCCACGGGTGTCCTCTTTTCGGAAATGCATGGGGCTCCCTGTTTTCCTTGGTGGCTTGGACACCCGAGGCCCATATCTGTATGTTGTGCCGGTCGGCAGAATGGCTGAGATTCCCCTCTGCAAACAGACTGGGGGTTGCTTGCGTTTTCGGCTTGCCCCTTGCCGGCCAGGTAGGTGCACCCACGCATTTGAGGTACCGTTTTCATCGTGACACCTGTGGGAACGCGGGACGGTAGGCCATGTGTTGTTGGGGGCGTGTTTCGATGGGTGCGTCGAGCGAAATGTGCGGAAAAAGCGTTTTTTCCCCCACATTTCGGACTTTGCAGGGGTGTCTGGGTAAAAAAATCTGGGGCGATGTGCGCAAATCACACCTCTGCGGATTCCCACGGGTGTCCTCTTTTCGGAAATGCATGGGGCTCCCTGTTTTCCTTGGTGGCTTGGACACCCGAGGCCCATATCTGTATGTTGTGCCGGTTGGCAGAATGGCTGAGATTCCCCTCTGCAAACAGACTGGGGGATGCTTGCGTTTTCGGCTTGCCCCTTGCCGGCCAGGTAGGTGCACCCACGCATGTGAGGTACCGTTTTCATCGGGACACCTGTGGGAACGCGGGACGGTAGGCCATGTGTTGTTGGGGGCGTGTTTCGATGGGTGCGTCGAGCGGAATGTGCGGAAAAAGCATTTTTCCCCCCACATTTCGGACTTTGCAGGGGTGTCTGGGTAAAAAAATCTGGGGCGATGTGCGCAAATCACACCTCTGCGGATTCCCACGGGTGTCCTCTTTTCGGAAATGCATGGGGCTCCCTGTTTTCCTTGGTGGCTTGGACACCCGAGGCCCATATCTGTATGATGTGAGAGTGTGACATTTCCGGTGTGAAAACAGACTTGGGGTTACTTGTGTTTTAGGCTTTTCCCTTGGCGGCCAGGTAGGTGCACCCACACATGTGAGGTACCGTTTTCATCGGGCACCTGTGGGAACGCGTGACAGTAGGCCATGTGTTGTTGGGGGCGTGTTTCGATGGGTGCGTCGAGCGAAATGTGCGGAAAAAGCGTTTTTTTCCCCACATTTCGGACTTTGCAGGGTTGTCTGGGTAATAAATTCTGGGGCAATTTGGGCATATCATACCTCTGCGGATTCCCACGGGTGTCCTCTTTTCGGAAATGCATGGGGTTCCCTGTTTTCCTTGGTGGCTTGGACACCCGAGGCCCATATCTGTACATTGTGCCGGTCGGCAGAATGTCTGAGATTTCCCTCTGAAAACAGACTTGGGGTTACTTGTGTTTTAGGCTTTCCCCTTGGCGGCCAGGTAGGTGCACCCACACATGTGAGGTACCGTTTTCATCGGAACACCTGTGGGAATGCGCGACGGTAGGCCATGTGTTGTTGGGTGCGTGTTTCGATGGGTGAGCCGAGCAAAATGTGCGGAAATTGCGTATTTTTTCCCACATTTCGGATTTTGCGGGGGTGTCTGGGTAATAAAATCTGGGGCAATTTGGGCATATTATACCTTTGCGGATTCCCACGGGTGTCCTCTTTTCGGAAATGCATGGGGTTCCCTGTTTTCCTCGGTGGCTTGGACACCCGAGGCCCATATCTGTATGATGTGAGAGTGTGACATTTCCGGTGTGAAAACAGACTTGGGGTTACTTGTGTTTTAGGCTTTCCCCTTGGCGGCCAGGTAGGTGCACCCACACATGTGAGGTACCGTTTTCATCGGGACACCTGTGGGAACGCGTGACGGTAGGCCATGTGTTGTTGGGGGCGTGTTTCGATGGGTGCGTCGAGCAAAATGTGCGGAAAAAGCGTTTTTTTTCCCACATTTTGGACTTTGCAGGGGTGTCTGGGTAATAAATTCTGGGGCAATTTGGGCATATCATACCTCTGCGGATTCCCACGGGTGTCCTCTTTTCGGAAATGCATGGGGTTCCCTGTTTTCCTCGGTGGCTTGGACACCCGAGGCCCATATCTGTACATTGTGCCGGTCGGCAGAATGTCTGAGATTTCCCTCTGAAAACAGACTTGGGGTTACTTGTGTTTTAGGCTTTCCCCTTGGCGGCCAGGTAGGTGCACCCACACATGTGAGGTACCGTTTTCATCGGGACACCTGTAGGAACGCGGGACGGTAGGCCATGTGTTGTTGGGGGCGTGTTTCGATGGGTGAGTCGAGCGAAATGTGAGGAAAATGCGTATTTTTTCCCACATTTCGGACTTTGCGGGGGTGTCTGGGTAATAAATTCTGGGGCGATTTGGGCATATCATACCTCTGCGGATTCCCACGGGTGTCCTCTTTCCGGAAATGCATGGGGTTCCCTGTTTTCCTTGGTGGCTTGGACACCCGAGGCCCATATCTGTATGATGTGAGAGTGTGACATTTCCGGTGTGAAAACAGACTTGGGGTTACTTGTGTTTTAGGCTTTCCCCTTGGCGGCCAGGTAGGTGCACCCACACATGTGAGGTACCGTTTTCATCGGGACACCTGTGGGAACGCGTGACGGTAGGCCATGTGTTGTTGGGGGCGTGTTTTGATGGGTGCGTCGAGCGAAATGTGCGGAAAAAGCATTTTTTTCCCCACATTTCGGACTTTGCAGGGGTGTCTGGGTAATAAATTCTGGGGCAATTTGGGCATATCATACCTCTGAGGATTCCCACGGGTGTCCTCTTTTCGGAAATGCATGGGGTTCCCTGTTTTCCTCGGTGGCTTGGACACCCGAGGCCCATATCTGTACATTGTGCCGGTCGGCAGAATGTCTGAGATTTCCCTCTGAAAACAGACTTGGGGTTACTTGTGTTTTAGGCTTTCCCCTTGGCGGCCAGGTAGGTGCACCCACACATGTGAGGTACCGTTTTCATCGGGACACCTGTGGGAATGCGGGACAGTAGTCCATGTGTTGTTGGGGGCGTGTTTCGATGGGTGAGTCGAGCGAAATGTGAGGAAAATGCGTATTTTTTCCCACATTTCGAACTTTGCGGGGGTGTCTGGGTAATAAATTCTGGGGCGATTTGGGCATATCATACCTCTGCGGATTCCCACGGGTGTCCTCTTTTCGGAAATGCATGGGGTTCCCTGTTTTCATCGGTGGCTTGGACACCCGAGGCACATATCTGTATGATGTGAGAGTGTGACATTTCCGGTGTGAAAACAGACTTGGGGTTACTTGTGTTTTAGGCTTTCCCCTTGGCGGCCAGGTAGGTGCACCCACACATGTGAGGTACCGTTTTCATCGGGACACCTGTGGGAACGCGTGACGGTAGGCCATGTGTTGTTGGGGGCGTGTTTCGATGGGTGCGTCGAGCGAAATGTGCGGAAAAAGCGTTTTTTTCCCCACATTTCGGACTTTGCAGGGGTGTCTGGGTAATAAATTCTGGGGCAATTTGGGCATATCATACCTCTGCGGATTCCCATGGGTGTCCTCTTTTCGGAAATGCATGGGGTTCCCTGTTTTCCTCGGTGGCTTGGACACCCGAGGCCCATATCTGTACATTGTGCCGGTCGGCAGAATGTCTGAGATTTCCCTCTGAAAACAGACTTGGGGTTACTTGTGTTTTAGGCTTTCCCCTTGGCGGCCAGGTAGGTGCACCCACACATGTGAGGTACCGTTTTCATCGGGACACCTGTGGGAACGCGTGACGGTAGGCCATGTGTTGTTGGGGGCGTGTTTCGATGGGTGCGTCGAGCGAAATGTGCGGAAAAAGCATTTTTTCCCCCACATTTCGGACTTTGCAGGGGTGTCTGGGTAAAAAAATCTGGGGCGATGTGCGCAAATCACACCTCTGCGGATTCCCACGGGTGTCCTGGTTTCGGAAATGCATGGGGCTCCCTGTTTTCCTTGGTGGCTTGGACACCCGAGGCCCATATCTGTATGTTGTGCCGGTCGGCAGAATGGCTGAGATTCCCCTCTGCAAACAGACTGGGGGTTGCTTGCGTTTTCGGCTTGCCCCTTGCCGGCCAGGTAGGTGCACCCACGCATGTGAGGTACCGTTTTCATTGGGACACCTGTGGGAACGCGGGACGGTAGGCCATGTGTTGTTGGGGGCGTGTTTCGATGGGTGCGTCGAGCGAAATGTGCGGAAAAAGCGTTTTTTCCCCCACATTTCGGACTTTGCAGGGGTGTCTGGGTAAAAAAATCTGGGGTGATGTGCGCAAATCACACCTCTGCGGATTCCCACGGGTGTCCTCTTTTCGGAAATGCATGGGGCTCCCTGTTTTCCTTGGTGGCTTGGACACCCGAGGCCCATATCTGTATGTTGTGCCGGTCGGCAGAATGGCTGAGATTCCCCTCTGCAAACAGACTGGGGGTTGCTTGCGTTTTCGGCTTGCCCCTTGCCGGCCAGGTAGGTGCACCCACGCATGTGAGGTACCGTTTTCATCGGGACACCTGTGGGAACGCGGGACGGTAGGCCATGTGTTGTTGGGGGCGTGTTTCGATGGGTGCGTCGAGCGAAATGTGCGGAAAAAGCGTTTTTTCCCCCACATTTCGGACTTTGCAGGGGTGTCTGGGTAAAAAAATCTGGGGCGATGTGCGCAAATCACACCTCTGCGGATTCCCACGGGTGTCCTCTTTTCGGAAATGCATGGGGCTCCCTGTTTTCCTTGGTGGCTTGGACACCCGAGGCCCATATCTGTATGTTGTGCCGTTCGGCAGAATGGCTGAGATTCCCCTCTGCAAACAGACTGGGGGTTGCTTGCGTTTTCGGCTTGCCCCTTGCCGGCCAGGTAGGTGCACCCACGCATGTGAGGTACCGTTTTCATCGGGACACCTGTGGGAATGCGGGAGGGTAGGCCATGTGTTGTTGGGGGCGTGTTTCGATGGGTGCGTCGAGCGAAATGTGCGGAAAAAGCGTTTTTTCCCCCACATTTCGGACTTTGCAGGGGTGTCTGGGTAAAAAAATCTGGGGCGATGTGCGCAAATCACACCTCTGCGGATTCCCACGGGTGTCCTCTTTTCGGAAATGCATGGGGCTCCCTGTTTTCCTTGGTGGCTTGGACACCCGAGGCCCATATCTGTATGTTGTGCCGGTCGGCAGAATGGCTGAGATTCCCCTCTGCAAACAGACTGGGGGTTGCTTGCGTTTTCGGCTTGCCCCTTGCCGGCCAGGTAGGTGCACCCACGCATGTGAGGTACCGTTTTCATCGTGACACCTGTGGGAACGCGGGACGGTAGGCCATGTGTTGTTGGGGGCGTGTTTCAATGGGTGCGTCGAGCGAAATGTGCGGAAAAAGCGTTTTTCCCCCACATTTCGGACTTTGCAGGGGTGTCTGGGTAAAAAAATCTGGGGCGATGTGCGCAAATCACACCTCTGCGGATTCCCACGGGTGTCCTCTTTTCGGAAATGCATGGGGCTCCCTGTTTTCCTTGGTGGCTTGGACACCCGAGGCCCATATCTGTATGTTGTGCCGGTCGGCAGAATGGCTGAGATTCCCCTCTGCAAACAGACTGGGGGTTGCTTGCGTTTTCGGCTTGCCCCTTGCCGGCCAGGTAGGTGCACCCACGCATGTGAGGTACCGTTTTCATCGGGACACCTGTGGGAACGCGGGACGGTAGGCCATGTGTTGTTGGGGGCGTGTTTCGATGGGTGCGTCGAGCGAAATGTGCGGAAAAAGCGTTTTTTCCCCCACATTTCGGACTTTGCAGGGGTGTCTGGGTAAAAAAATCTGGGGCGATGTGCGCAAATCACACCTCTGCGGATTCCCACGGGTGTCCTCTTTTCGGAAATGCATGGGGCTCCCTGTTTTCCTTGGTGGCTTGGACACCCGAGGCCCATATCTGTATGTTGTGCCGGTCGGCAGAATGGCTGAGATTCCCCTCTGCAAACAGACTGGGGGTTGCTTGCGTTTTCGGCTTGCCCCTTGCCGGCCAGGTAGGTGCACCCACGCATGTGAGGTACCGTTTTCATCGGGACACCTGTGGGAACGCGGGACGGTAGGCCATGTGTTGTTGGGGGCGTGTTTCGATGGGTGCGTCGAGCGAAATGTGCGGAAAAACCGTTTTTTCCCCCACATTTCGGACTTTGCAGGGGTGTCTGGGTAAAAAAATCTGGGGCGATGTGCGCAAATCACACCTCTGCGGATTCCCACGGGTGTCCTCTTTTCGTAAATGCATGGGGCTCCCTGTTTTCCTTGGTGGCTTGGAAACCCGAGGCCCATATCTGTATGTTGTGCCGGTCGGCAGAATGGCTGAGATTCCCCTCTGCAAACAGACTGGGGGTTGCTTGCGTTTTCGGCTTGCCCCTTGCCGGCCAGGTAGGTGCACCCACGCATGTGAGGTACCGTTTTCATCGTGACACCTGTGGGAACGCGGGACGGTAGGCCATGTGTTGTTGGGGGCGTGTTTCGATGGGTGCGTCGAGCGAAATGTGCGGAAAAAGCGTTTTTTCCCCCACATTTCGGACTTTGCAGGGGTGTCTGGGTAAAAAAATCTGGGGCGATGTGCGCAAATCACACCTCTGCGGATTCCCACGGGTGTCCTCTTTTCGGAAATGCATGGGGCTTCCTGTTTTCCTTGGTGGCTTGGACACCCGAGGCCCATATCTGTATGTTGTGCCGGTTGGCAGAATGGCTGAGATTTCCCTCTGCAAACAGACTGGGGGTTGCTTGCGTTTTCGGCTTGCCCCTTGCCGGCCAGGTAGGTGCACCCACGCATGTGAGGTACCGTTTTCATCGGGACACCTGTGGGAACGCGGGACGGTAGGCCATGTGTTGTTGGGGGCGTGTTTCGATGGGTGCGTCGAGCGGAATGTGCGGAAAAAGCATTTTTTCCCCCACATTTCGGACTTTGCAGGGGTGTCTGGGTAAAAAAATCTGGGGCGATGTGCGCAAATCACACCTCTGCGGATTCCCACGGGTGTCCTCTTTTCGGAAATGCATGGGGCTCCCTGTTTTCCTTGGTGGCTTGGACACCCGAGGCCCATATCTGTATGATGTGAGAGTGTGACATTTCCGGTGTGAAAACAGACTTGGGGTTACTTGTGTTTTAGGCTTTCCCCTTGGCGGCCAGGTAGGTGCACCCACACATGTGAGGTACCGTTTTCATCGGGACACCTGTGGGAACGCGTGACAGTAGGCCATGTGTTGTTGGGGGTGTGTTTCGATGGGTGCGTCGAGCGAAATGTGCGGAAAAAGCGTTTTTTCCCCCACATTTCGGACTTTGCAGGGGTGTCTGGGTAATAAATTCTGGGGCAATTTGGGCATATCATACCTCTGCGGATTCCCACGGGTGTCCTCTTTTCGGAAATGCATGGGGTTCCCTGTTTTCCTCGGTGGCTTGGACACCCGAGGCCCATATCTGTACATTGTGCCGGTCGGCAGAATGTCTGAGATTTCCCTCTGAAAACAGACTTGGGGTTACTTGTGTTTTAGGCTTTCCCCTTGGCGGCCAGGTAGGTGCACCCACACATGTGAGGTACCGTTTTCATCGGGACACCTGTGGGAACGCGGGACGGTAGGCCATGTGTTGTTGGGGGCGTGTTTCGATGGGTGAGTCGAGCGAAATGTGAGGAAAATGCATATTTTTTCCCACATTTTGGACTTTGCGGGGGTGTCTGGGTAATAAATTCTGGGGCGATTTGGGCATATCATACCTCTGCGGATTCCCACGGGTGTCCTCTTTCCGGAAATGCATGGGGTTCCCTGTTTTCCTTGGTGGCTTGGACACCCGAGGCCCATATCTGTATGATGTGAGAGTGTGACATTTCCGGTGTGAAAACAGACTTGGGGTTACTTGTGTTTTAGGCTTTCCCCTTGGCGGCCAGGTAGGTGCACCCACACATGTGAGGTACCGTTTTCATCGGGACACCTGTGGGAATGCGCGACGGTAGGCCATGTGTTGTTGAGTGCGTGTTTCGATGGGTGAGCCGAGCAAAATGTGCGGAAATTGCGTATTTTTTCCCACATTTCGGACTTTGCGGGGGTGTCTGGGTAATAAAATCTGGGGAAATTTGGGCATATCATACCTTTGCGGATTCCCACGGGTGTCCTCTTTTCAGAAATGCATGGGGTTCCCTGTTTTCCTCGGTGGCTTTGACACCCGAGGCCCATATCTGTATGATGTGAGAGTGTGACATTTCCGGTGTGAAAACAGACTTGGGGTTACTTGTGTTTTAGGCTTTCCCCTTGGCGGCCAGGTAGGTGCACCCACACATGTGAGGTACCGTTTTCATCGGGACACCTGTGGGAACACGGACGGTAGGCCATGTGTTGTTGGGGGCGTGTTTCGATGGGTGCGTCGAGCGGAATGTGCGGAAAAAGCGTTTTTTCCCCCACATTTCGGACTTTGCAGGGGTGTCTGGGTAAAAAAATCTGGGGCGATGTGCGCAAATCACACCTCTGCGGATTCCCACGGGTGTCCTCTTTTCGGAAATGCATGGGGCTCCCTGTTTTCCTTGGTGGCTTGGACACCCGAGGCCCATATCTGTATGTTGTGCCGGTCGGCAGAATGGCTGAGATTCCCCTCTGCAAACAGACTGGGGGTTGCTTGCGTTTTCGGCTTGCCCCTTGCCGGCCAGGTAGGTGCACCCACGTATGTGAGGTACCGTTTTCATCGGGACACCTGTGGGAACGCGGGACGGTAGGCCATGTGTTGTTGGGGCCGTGTTTCGATGGGTGCGTCGAGCGAAATGTGCGGAAAAAGCGTTTTTTCCCCCACATTTCGGACTTTGCAGGGGTGTCTGGGTAAAAAAATCTGGGGCGATGTGCGCAAATCACACCTCTGCGGATTCCCACGGGTGTCCTCTTTTCGGAAATGCATGGGGCTCCCTGTTTTCCTTGGTGGCTTGGACACCCGAGGCCCATATCTGTATGTTGTGCCGGTCGGCAGAATGGCTGAGATTCCCCTCTGCAAACAGACTGGGGGTTGCTTGCGTTTTCGGCTTGCCCCTTGCCGGCCAGGTAGGTGCACCCACGCATGTGAGGTACCGTTTTCATCGGGACACCTGTGGGAACGCGGGACGGTAGGCCATGTGTTGTTGGGGGCGTGTTTCGATGGGTGCGTCGAGCGAATTGTGCGGAAAAAGCATTTTTTCCCCCACATTTCGGACTTTGCAGGGGTGTCTGGGTAAAAAAATCTGGGGCGATGTGCGCAAATCACACCTCTGCGGATTCCCACGGGTGTCCTCTTTTCGGAAATGCATGGGGCTCCCTGTTTTCCTTGGTGGCTTGGACACCCGAGGCCCATATCTGTATGTTGTGCCGGTCGGCAGAATGGCTGAGATTCCCCTCTGCAAACAGACTGGGGGTTGCTTGCGTTTTCGGCTTGCCCCTTGCCGGCCAGGTAGGTGCACCCACGCATGTGAGGTACCGTTTTCATCGGGACACCTGTGGGAACGCGGGACGGTAGGCCATGTGTTGTTGGGGGCGTGTTTCGATGGGTGCGTCGAGCGAAATGTGCGGAAAAAGCGTTTTTTCCCCCACATTTCGGACTTTGCAGGGGTGTCTGGGTAAAAAAATCTGGGGCGATGTGCGCAAATCACACCTCTGCGGATTCCCACGGGTGTCCTCTTTTCGGAAATGCATGGGGCTCCCTGTTTTCCTTGGTGGCTTGGACACCCGAGGCCCATATCTGTATGTTGTGCCGGTCGGCAGAATGGCTGAGATTCCCCTCTGCAAACAGACTGGGGGTTGCTTGCGTTTTCGGCTTGCCCCTTGCCGGCCAGGTAGGTGCACCCACGCATGTGAGGTACCGTTTTCATCGGGACACCTGTGGGAACGCGGGACGGTAGGCCATGTGTTCTTGGGGGCGTGTTTCGATGGGTGCGTCGAGCGAAATGTGCGGAAAAAGCGTTTTTTCCCCCACATTTCGGACTTTGCAGCGGTGTCTGGATAAAAAAATCTGGGGCGATGTGCGCAAATCACACCTCTGCGGATTCCCACGGGTGTCCTCTTTTCGGAAATGCATGGGGCTCCCTGTTTTCCTTGGTGGCTTGGACACCCAAGGCCCATATCTGTATGTTGTGCCGGTCGGCAGAATGGCTGAGATTCCCCTCTGCAAACAGACTGGGGGTTGCTTGCGTTTTCGGCTTGCCCCTTGCCGGCCAGGTAGGTGCACCCACGCATGTGAGGTACCGTTTTCATCGGGACACCTGTGGGAACGCGGGACGGTAGGCCATGTGTTGTTGGGGGCGTGTTTCGATGGGTGCGTCGAGCGGAATGTGCGGAAAAAGCGTTTTTTCCCCCACATTTCGGACTTTGCAGGGGTGTCTGGGTAAAAAAATCTGGGGCGATGTGCGCAAATCACACCTCTGCGGATTCCCACGGGTGTCCTCTTTTCGGAAATGCATGGGGCTCCCTGTTTTCCTTGGTGGCTTGGACACCCGAGGCCCATATCTGTATGTTGTGCCGGTCGGCAGAATGGCTGAGATTCTCCTCTGCAAACAGACTGGGGGTTGCTTGCGTTTTCGGCTTGCCCCTTGCCGGCCAGGTAGGTGCACCCACGCATGTGAGGTACCATTTTCTTTGGGACACCTGTGGGAACGCGGGACGGTAGGCCATGTGTTGTTGGGGGCGTGTTTCGATGGGTGCGTCGAGCGAAATGTGCGGAAAAAGCATTTTTCCCCCCACATTTCGGACTTTGCAGGGGTGTCTGGGTAAAAAAATCTGGGGCGATGTGCGCAAATCACACCTCTGCGGATTCCCACGGGTGTCCTCTTTTCGGAAATGCATGGGGCTCCCTGTTTTCCTTGGTGGCTTGGACACCCGAGGCCCATATCTGTATGTTGTGCCGGTCGGCAGAATGGCTGAGATTCCCCTCTGCAAACAGACTGGGGGTTGCTTGCGTTTTCGGCTTGCCCCTTGCCGGCCAGGTAGGTGCACCCACGCATGTGAGGTACCGTTTTCATCGGGACACCTGTGGGAACGCGGGACGGTAGGCCATGTGTTGTTGGGGGCGTGTTTCGATGGGTGTGTCGAGCGAAATGTGCGGAAAAAGCGTTTTTTCCCCCACATTTCGGACTTTGCAGGGGTGTCTGGGTAAAAAAATCTGGGGCGATGTGCGCAAATCACACCTCTGCGGATTCCCACGGGTGTCCTCTTTTCGGAAATGCATGGGGCTCCCTGTTTTCCTTGGTGGCTTGGACACCCGAGGCCCATATCTGTATGTTGTGCCGGTCGGCAGAATGGCTGAGATTCCCCTCTGCAAACAGACTGGGGGTTGCTTGCGTTTTCGGCTTGCCCCTTGCCGGCCAGGTAGGTGCACCCACGCATGTGAGGTACCGTTTTCATCGTGACACCTGTGGGAACGCGGGACGGTAGGTCATGTGTTGTTGGGGGCGTGTTTCGATGGGTGCGTCGAGCGAAATGTGCGGAAAAAGCGTTTTTTCCCCCACATTTCGGACTTTGCAGGGGTGTCTGGGTAAAAAAATCTGGGGCGATGTGCGCAAATCACACCTCTGCGGATTCCCACGGGTGTCCTCTTTTCGGAAATGCATGGGGCTCCCTGTTTTCCTTGGTGGCTTGGACACCCGAGGCCCATATCTGTATGTTGTGCCGGTTGGCAGAATGGCTGAGATTCCCCTCTGCAAACAGACTGGGGGATGCTTGCGTTTTCGGCTTGCCCCTTGCCGGCCAGGTAGGTGCACCCACGCATGTGAGGTACCGTTTTCATCGGGACACCTGTGGGAACGCGGGACGGTAGGCCATGTGTTGTTGGGGGGCGTGTTTCGATGGGTGCGTCGAGCGGAATGTGCGGAAAAAGCATTTTCTCCCCCACATTTCGGACTTTGCAGGGGTGTCTGGGTAAAAAAATCTGGGGCGATGTGCGCAAATCACACCTCTGCGGATTCCCACGGGTGTCCTCTTTTCGGAAATGCATGGGGCTCCCTGTTTTCCTTGGTGGCTTGGACACCCGAGGCCCATATCTGTATGATGTGAGAGTGTGACATTTCCGGTGTGAAAACAGACTTGGGGTTACTTGTGTCTTAGGCTTTTCCCTTGGCGGCCAGGTAGGTGCACCCACACATGTGAGGTACCGTTTTCATCGGGCACCTGTGGGAACGCGTGACAGTAGGCCATGTGTTGTTGGGGGCGTGTTTCGATGGGTGCGTCGAGCGAAATGTGCGGAAAAAGCGTTTTTTTCCCCACATTTCGGACTTTGCAGGGGTGTCTGGGTAATAAATTCTGGGGCAATTTGGGCATATCATACCTCTGCGGATTCCCACGGGTGTCCTCTTTTCGGAAATGCATGGGGTTCCCTGTTTTCCTTGGTGGCTTGGACACCCGAGGCCCATATCTGTACATTGTGCCGGTCGGCAGAATGTCTGAGATTTCCCTCTGAAAACAGACTTGGGGTTACTTGTGTTTTAGGCTTTCCCCTTGGCGGCCAGGTAGGTGCACCCACACATGTGAGGTACCGTTTTCATCGGAACACCTGTGGGAATGCGCGACGGTAGGCCATGTGTTGTTGGGTGCGTGTTTCGATGGGTGAGCCGAGCAAAATGTGCGGAAATTGCGTATTTTTTCCCACATTTCGGACTTTGCGGGGGTGTCTGGGTAATAAAATCTGGGGCAATTTGGGCATATCATACCTTTGCGGATTCCCACGGGTGTCCTCTTTTCGGAAATGCATGGGGTTCCCTGTTTTCCTCGGTGGCTTGGACACCCGAGGCCCATATCTGTATGATGTGAGAGTGTGACATTTCCGGTGTGAAAACAGACTTGGGGTTACTTGTGTTTTAGGCTTTCCCCTTGGCGGCCAGGTAGGTGCACCCACACATGTGAGGTACCGTTTTCATCGGGACACCTGTGGGAACGTGTGACGGTAGGCCATGTGTTGTTGGGGGCGTGTTTCGATGGGTGCGTCGAGCAAAATGTGCGGAAAAAGCGTTTTTTTTCCCACATTTTGGACTTTGCAGGGGTGTCTGGGTAATAAATTCTGGGGCAATTTGGGCATATCATACCTCTGCGGATTCCCACGGGTGTCCTCTTTTCGGAAATGCATGGGGTTCCCTGTTTTCCTCGGTGGCTTGGACACCCGAGGCCCATATCTGTACATTGTGCCGGTCGGCAGAATGTCTGAGATTTCCCTCTGAAAACAGACTGGGGGTTACTTGTGTTTTAGGCTTTCCCCTTGGCGGCCAGGTAGGTGCACCCACACATGTGAGGTACCGTTTTCATCGGGACACCTGTAGGAACGCGGGACGGTAGGCCATGTGTTGTTGGGGGCGTGTTTCGATGGGTGAGTCGAGCGAAATGTGAGGAAAATGCGTATTTTTTCCCACATTTCGGACTTTGCAGGGGTGTCTGGGTAATAAATTCTGGGGAGATTTGGGCATATCATACCTCTGCGGATTCCCACGGGTGTCCTCTTTCCGGAAATGCATGGGGTTCCCTGTTTTCCTTGGTGGCTTGGACACCCGAGGCCCATATCTGTATGATGTGAGAGTGTGACATTTCCGGTGTGAAAACAGACTTGGGGTTACTTGTGTTTTAGGCTTTCCCCTTGGCGGCCAGGTAGGTGCACCCACACATGTGAGGTACCGTTTTCATCGGGACACCTGTGGGAACGCGTGACGGTAGGCCATGTGTTGTTGGGGGCGTGTTTTGATGGGTGCGTCGAGCGAAATGTGCGGAAAAAGCGTTTTTTTCCCCACATTTCGGACTTTGCAGGGGTGTCTGGGTAATAAATTCTGGGGCAATTTGGGCATATCATACCTCTGAGGATTCCCACGGGTGTCCTCTTTTCGGAAATGCATGGGGTTCCCTGTTTTCCTCGGTGGCTTGGACACCCGAGGCCCATATCTGTACATTGTGCCGGTCGGCAGAATGTCTGAGATTTCCCTCTGAAAACAGACTTGGGGTTACTTGTGTTTTAGGCTTTCCCCTTGGCGGCCAGGTAGGTGCACCCACACATGTGAGGTACTGTTTTCATCGGGACACCTGTGGGAATGCGGGACAGTAGTCCATGTGTTGTTGGGGGCGTGTTTCGATGGGTGAGTCGAGCGAAATGTGAGGAAAATGCGTATTTTTTCCCACATTTCGAACTTTGCGGGGGTGTCTGGGTAATAAATTCTGGGGCGATTTGGGCATATCATACCTCTGCGGATTCCCACGGGTGTCCTCTTTTCGGAAATGCATGGGGTTCCCTGTTTTCATCGGTGGCTTGGACACCCGAGGCCCATATCTGTATGATGTGAGAGTGTGACATTTCCGGTGTGAAAACAGACTTGGGGTTACTTGTGTTTTAGGCTTTCCCCTTGGCGGCCAGGTAGGTGCACCCACACATGTGAGGTACCGTTTTCATCGGGACACCTGTGGGAACGCGTGACGGTAGGCCATGTGTTGTTGGGGGCGTGTTTCGATGGGTGCGTCGAGCGAAATGTGCGGAAAAAGCGTTTTTTTCCCCACATTTCGGACTTTGCAGGGGTGTCTGGGTAATAAATTCTGGGGCAATTTGGGCATATCATACCTCTGCGGATTCCCATGGGTGTCCTCTTTTCGGAAATGCATGGGGTTCCCTGTTTTCCTCGGTGGCTTGGACACCCGAGGCCCATATCTGTACATTGTGCCGGTCGGCAGAATGTCTGAGATTTCCCTCTGAAAACAGACTTGGGGTTACTTGTGTTTTAGGCTTTCCCCTTGGCGGCCAGGTAGGTGCACCCACACATGTGAGGTACCGTTTTCATCGGGACACCTGTGGGAACGCGTGACGGTAGGCCATGTGTTGTTGGGGGCGTGTTTCGATGGGTGCGTCGAGCGAAATGTGCGGAAAAAGCATTTTTTCCCCCACATTTCGGACTTTGCAGGGGTGTCTGGGTAAAAAAATCTGGGGCGATGTGCGCAAATCACACCTCTGCGGATTCCCACGGGTGTCCTGGTTTCGGAAATGCATGGGGCTCCCTGTTTTCCTTGGTGGCTTGGACACCCGAGGCCCATATCTGTATGTTGTGCCGGTCGGCAGAATGGCTGAGATTCCCCTCTGCAAACAGACTGGGGGTTGCTTGCGTTTTCGGCTTGCCCCTTGCCGGCCAGGTAGGTGCACCCACGCATGTGAGGTACAGTTTTCATCGGGACACCTGTGGGAACGCGGGACGGTAGGCCATGTGTTGTTGGGGGCGTGTTTCGATGGGTGCGTCGAGCGAAATGTGCGGAAAAAGCGTTTTTTCCCCCACATTTCGGACTTTGCAGGGGTGTCTGGGTAAAAAAATCTGGGGTGATGTGCGCAAATCACACCTCTGCGGATTCCCACGGGTGTCCTCTTTTCGGAAATGCATGGGGCTCCCTGTTTTCCTTGGTGGCTTGGACACCCGAGGCCCATATCTGTATGTTGTGCCGGTCGGCAGAATGGCTGAGATTCCCCTCTGCAAACAGACTGGGGGTTGCTTGCGTTTTCGGCTTGCCCCTTGCCGGCCAGGTAGGTGCACCCACGCATGTGAGGTACCGTTTTCATCGGGACACCTGTGGGAACGCGGGACAGTAGGCCATGTGTTGTTGGGGGCGTGTTTCGATGGGTGCGTTGAGCGAAATGTGCGGAAAAAGCGTTTTTTCCCCCACATTTCGGACTTTGCAGGGGTGTCTGGGTAAAAAAATCTGGGGCGATGTGCGCAAATCACACCTCTGCGGATTCCCACGGGTGTCCTCTTTTCGGAAATGCATGGGGCTCCCTGTTTTCCTTGGTGGCTTGGACACCCGAGGCCCATATCTGTATGTTGTGCCGGTCGGCAGAATGGCTGAGATTCCCCTCTGCAAACAGACTGGGGGTTGCTTGCGTTTTCGGCTTGCCCCTTGCCGGCCAGGTAGGTGCACCCACGCATGTGAGGTACCGTTTTCATCGTGACACCTGTGGGAACGCGGGACGGTAGGCCATGTGTTGTTGGGGGCGTGTTTCAATGGGTGCGTCGAGCGAAATGTGCGGAAAAAGCGTTTTTCCCCCACATTTCGGACTTTGCAGGGGTGTCTGGGTAAAAAAATCTGGGGCGATGTGCGCAAATCACACCTCTGCGGATTCCCACGGGTGTCCTCTTTTCGGAAATGCATGGGGCTCCCTGTTTTCCTTGGTGGCTTGGACACCCGAGGCCCATATCTGTATGTTGTGCCGGTCGGCAGAATGGCTGAGATTCCCCTCTACAAACAGACTGGGGGTTGCTTGCGTTTTCGGCTTGCCCCTTGCCGGCCAGGTAGGTGCACCCACGCATGTGAGGTACCGTTTTCATCGGGACACCTGTGGGAACGCGGGACGGTAGGCCATGTGTTGTTGGGGGCGTGTTTCGATGGGTGCGTCGAGCGGAATGTGCGGAAAAAGCGTTTTTTCCCCCACATTTCGGACTTTGCAGGGGTGTCTGGGTAAAAAAATCTGGGGCGATGTGCGCAAATCACACCTCTGCGGATTCCCACGGGTGTCCTCTTTTCGGAAATGCATGGGGCTCCCTGTTTTCCTTGGTGGCTTGGACACCCGAGGCCCATATCTGTATGTTGTGCCGGTCGGCAGAATGGCTGAGATTCCCCTCTGCAAACAGACTGGGGGTTGCTTGCGTTTTCGGCTTGCCCCTTGCCGGCCAGGTAGGTGCACCCACGCATGTGAGGTACCGTTTTCATCGGGACACCTGTGGGAACGCGGGACGGTAGGCCATGTGATGTTGGGGGCGTGTTTCGATGGGTGCGTCGAGCGGAATGTGCGGAAAAAGCGTTTTTTCCCCCACATTTCGGACTTTGCAGGGGTGTCTGGGTAAAAAAATCTGGGGCGATGTGCGCAAATCACACCTCTGCGGATTCCCACGGGTGTCCTCTTTTCGGAAATGCATGGGGCTCCCCGTTTTCCTTGGTGGCTTGGACACCCGAGGCCCATATCTGTATGTTGTGCCGGTCGGCAGAACGGCTGAGATTCCCTTCTGCAAACAGACTGGGGGTTGCTTGCGTTTTCGGCTTGCCCCTTGCCGGCAAGGTAAGTGCACCCACGCATGTGAGGTACTGTTTTCATCGGGACACCTGTGGGAACGTGGGACGGTAGGCCATGTGTTGTTGGGGGCGTGTTTCGATGGGTGCGTCGAGCGAAATGTGCGGAAAAAGCGTTTTTTCCCCCACATTTCGGACTTTGCAGGGGTGTCTGGGTAAAAAAATCTGGGGCGATGTGCGCAAATCACACCTCTGCGGATTCCCACGCGTGTCCTCTTTTCGGAAATGCATGGGGCTCCCTGTTTTCCTTGGTGGCTTGGACACCCGAGGCCCATATCTGTATGTTGTGCCGGTTGGCAGAATGGCTGAGATTTCCCTCTGCAAACAGACTGGGGGTTGCTTGCGTTTTCGGCTTGCCCCTTGCCGGCCAGGTAGGTTCACCCACGCATGTGAGGTACCGTTTTCATCGGGACACCTGTGGGAACGCGGGACGGTAGGCCATGTGTTGTTGGGGGCATGTTTCGATGGGTGCGTCGAGCGAAATGTGCGGAAAAAGCGTTTTTTCCCCCACATTTCGGACTTTGCATGGGTGTCTGGGTAAAAAAATCTGGGGCGATGTGCGCAAATCACACCTCTGCGGATTCCCACGGGTGTCCTCTTTTCGGAAATGCATGGGGCTCCCTGTTTTCCTTGGTGGCTTGGACACCCGAGGCCCATATCTGTATGTTGTGCCGGTCGGCAGAATGGCTGAGATTCCCCTCTGCAAACAGACTGGGGGTTGCTTGCGTTTTCGGCTTGCCCCTTGCCGGCCAGGTAGGTGCACCCACGCATGTGAGGTACCGTTTTCATCGGGACACCTGTGGGAACGCGGGACGGTAGGCCATGTGTTGTTGGGGGCGTGTTTCGATGGGTGCGTCGAGCGAAATGTGCGGAAAAAGGGTTTTTCCCCCCACATTTCGGACTTTGCAGGGGTGTCTGGGTAAAAAAATCTGGGGCGATGTGCGCAAATCACACCTCTGCGGATTCCCACGGGTGTCCTCTTTTCGGAAATGCATGGGGCTCCCTGTTTTCCTTGGTGGCTTGGACACCCGAGGCCCATATCTGTATGTTGTGCCGGTCGGCAGAATGGCTGAGATTCCCCTCTGCAAACAGACTGGGGGTTGCTTGCGTTTTCGGCTTGCCCCTTGCCGGCCAGGTAGGTGCACCCACGCATGTGAGGTACCGTTTTCATCGGGACACCTGTGGGAACGCGGGACGGTAGGCCATGTTTTGTTGGGGGTGTGTTTCGATGGGTGCGTCGAGCAAAATGTGCGGAAAAAGCGTTTTTTCCCCCACATTTCGGACTTTGCAGGGGTGTCTGGGTAAAAAAATCTGGGGCGATGTGCGCAAATCACACCTCTGCGGATTCCCACGGGTGTCCTCTTTTCGGAAATGCATGGGGCTCCCTGTTTTCCTTGGTGGCTTGGACACCCGAGGCCCATATCTGTATGATGTGCCGGTCGGCAGAATGGCTGAGATTCCCCTCTGCAAACAGACTGGGGGTTGCTTGCGTTTTCGGCTTGCCCCTTGCCGGCCAGGTAGGTGCACCCACGCATGTGAGGTACCGTTTTCATTGTGACACCTGTGGGAACGCGGGACGGTAGGCCATGTGTTGTTGGGGGCGTGTTTCGATGGGTGTGTCGAGCGAAATGTGCGGAAAAAGCGTTTTTTCCCCCACATTTCGGACTTTGCAGGGGTGTCTGGGTAAAAAAATCTGGGGCGATGTGCGCAAATCACACCTCTGCGGATTCCCACGGGTGTCCTCTTTTCGGAAATGCATGGGGCTCCCTGTTTTCCTTGGTGGCATGGACACCCGAGGCCCATATCTGTATGATGTGAGAGTCTGACATTTCCGGTGTGAAAACAGACTTGGGGTTACTTGTGTTTTAGGCTTTCCCCTTGGCGGCCAAGTAGGTGCACCCACACATGTGAGGTACCGTTTTCATCGGGACACCTGTGGGAACGCGTGACAGTAGGCCATGTGTTGTTGGGGGCGTGTTTCGATGGGTGCGTCGAGCGAAATGTGCGGAAAAAGTGTTTTTTTCCCCACATTTCGGACTTTGCAGGGGTGTCTGGGTAATAAATTCTGGGGCAATTTGGGCATATCATACCTCTGCGGATTCCCACGGGTGTCCTCTTTTCGGAAATGCATGGGTTCCCTGTTTTCCTTGGTGGCTTGGACACCCGAGGCCCATATCTGTATGATGTGAGAGTGTGACATTTCCGGTGTGAAAACAGACTTGGGGTTACTTGTGTTTTAGGCTTTCCCCTTGGCGGCCAGGTAGGTGCACCCACACATGTGAGGTACCGTTTTCATCGGGACACCTGTGGGAACGCGGGACGGTAGGCCATGTGTTGTTGGGGGCGTGTTTCGATGGGTGAGTCGAGCGAAATGTGAGGAAAATGCGTATTTTTTCCCACATTTTGGACTTTGCGGGGGTGTCTGGGTAATAAATTCTGGGGCGATTTGGGCATATCATACCTCTGCGGATTCCCACGTGTGTCCTCTTTCCGGAAATGCATGAGGTTCCCTGTTTTCCTTGGTGGCTTGGACACCCGAGGCCCATATCTGTATGATGTGAGAGTGTGACATTTCCGGTGTGAAAACAGACTTGGGGTTACTTGTGTTTTAGGCTTTCCCCTTGGCGGCCAGGTAGGTGCACCCACACATGTGAGGTACCGTTTTCATCGGGACACCTGTGGGAACGCGTGACGGTAGGCCATGTGTTGTTGGGGGCGTGTTTCGATGGGTGCGTCGAGCGAAATGTGCGGAAAAAGCGTTTTTTTCCCCACATTTCGGACTTTGCAGGGGTGTCTGGGTAATACATTCTGGGGCAATTTGGGCATATCATACCTCTGCGGATTCCCACGGGTGTCCTCTTTTCGGAAATGCATGGGGTTCCCTGTTTTCCTCGGTGGCTTGGACACCCGAGGCCCATATCTGTACATTGTGCCGGTCGGCAGAATGTCTGAGATTTCCCTCTGAAAACAGACTTGGGGTTACTTGTGTTTTAGGCTTTCCCCTTGGCGGCCAGGTAGGTGCACCCACACATGTGAGGTACCGTTTTCATCGGGACACCTGTGGGAATGCGGGACGGTAGGCCATGTGTTGTTGGGGGCGTGTTTCGATGGGTGAGTCGAGCGAAATGTGAGGAAAATGCGTCTTTTTTCCCACATTTCGGACTTTGCGGGGTGTCTGGGTAATAAATTCTGGGGCGATTTGGGCATATCATACCTCTGCGGATTCCCACGGGTGTCCTCTTTCCGGAAATGCATGGGGTTCCCTGTTTTCCTTGGTGGCTTGGACACCCGAGGCCCATATCTGTATGATGTGACAGTGTGACATTTCCGGTGTGAAAACAGACTTGGGGTTACTTGTGTTTTAGGCTTTCCCCTTGGCGGCCAGGTAGGTGCACCCACACATGTGAGGTACCGTTTTCATCGGGACACCTGTGGGAACGCGCGACGGTAGGCCATGTGTTGTTGGGGGCGTGTTTCGATGGGTGAGCCGAGCAAAATGTGCGGAAAATGCGTATTTTTTCCCACATTTCGGACTTTGCGGGGGTGTCTGGGTAATAAATTCTGGGGCAATTTGGGCATATCATACCTCTGCGGATTCCCACGGGTGTCCTCTTTTCGGAAATGCATGGGGTTCCCTGTTTTCCTTGGTGGCTTGGACACCCGAGGCCCATATCTGTATGATGTGAGAGTGTGACATTTCCGGTGTGAAAACAGACTTGGGGTTACTTGTGTTTTAGGCTTTCCCCTTGGCGGCCAGGTAGGTGCACCCACACATGTGAGGTACCGTTTTCATCGGGACACCTGTGGGAACGCGTGACGGTAGGCCATGTGTTGTTGGGGGCATGTTTCGATGGGTGCGTCGAGCGAAATGTGCGGAAAAAGCGTTTTTTTCCCCACATTTCGGACTTTGCAGGGGTGTCTGGGTAATAAATTCTGGGGCAATTTGGGCATATCATACCTCTGCGGATTCCCACGCGTGTCCTCTTTTCGGAAATGCATGGGGTTCCCTGTTTTCCTCGGTGGCTTGGACACCCGAGGCCCATATCTGTACATTGTGCCGGTCGGCAGAATGTCTGAGATTTCCCTCTGAAAACAGACTTGGGGTTACTTGTGTTTTAGGCTTTCCCCTTGGCGGCCAGGTAGGTGCATCCACACATGTGAGGTACTGTTTTCATTGGGACACCTGTGGGAACGCGGGACGGTAGGCCATGTGTTGTTGGGGGCGTGTTTCGATGGGTGAGTCGAGCAAAATGTGAGGAAAATGCGTATTTTTTCCCACATTTCGGACTTTGCGGGGGTGTCTGGGTAATAAATTCTGGGGCGATTTGGGCATATCATACCTCTGCGGATTCCCACGGGTGTCCTCTTTCTGGAAATGCATGGGGTTCCCTGTTTTCCTTGGTGGCTTGGACACCCGAGGCCCATATCTGTATGATGTGAGAGTGTGACATTTCCGGTGTGAAAACAGACTTGGGGTTACTTGTGTTTTAGGCTTTCCCCTTGGCGGCCAGGTAGGTGCACCCACACATGTGAGGTACCGTTTTCATCGGGACACCTGTGGGAACGCGTGACTGTAGGCCATGTGTTGTTGGGGGCGTGTTTCGATGGGTGAGTCGAGCGAAATGTGCGGAAATTGCGTATTTTTTCCCACATTTCGGACTTTGCGGGGGTGTCTGGGTAATAAAATCTGGGGCAATTTGGGCATATCATACCTTTGCGGATTCCCACAGGTGTCCTCTTTTCGGAAATGCATGGGGTTCCCTGTTTTCCTCGGTGGCTTGGACACCCGAGGCCCATATCTGTATGACGTGAGAGTGTGACATTTCCGGTGTGAAAACAGACTTGGGTTTACTTGTGTTTTAGGCTTTCCCCTTGGAGGCCAGGTAGGTGCACCCACACATGTGAGGTACCGTTTTCATCAGGACACCTGTGGGAACGCGGGACGGTAGGCCATGTGTTGTGTTTGTGTGGTTTTCATAACGTTTTGACCCATTTGCTGGAGCCCTTTGTCTCACAACCCTTTCTTTTCCCAAATGTGACCGACATTTAGTCGCTGCTTTAGCCACCATAAACTTTTGTAACCTGCACAAGTCACCTACCCTTGAAAAGGTCTGCCTGTGCTCTTTCAAAAAATGTATGGCTGCCATTCCTCACCACATTGGTTTTCCCAATTTACACATGCTAAGTGCGTCTGGTCAGGCCGTGAGCGTAAAACTCCTGTGTTCCATGGCTCAGTGTTTGGCTTGTGGTATTGCTTGTTTTGTACAAACACTACAAAAATGGTATGCTCTCCTAACTGCAAGAGTCGGGGGAATGTAGCGGAGCATTGCTTTTCTCAAAATTCATAGAAGCCATTGCCGTACCAAGCCAACCATGTCCAACACATACCTTTTTTTTCAGTCATTTTCCCGCTTTTCCCCCATTCGATGGCAGTTTCCCCTACCTAGTTGTTGGCTGACCTATGCAAATCACCCCTTCCTAAACTTGGAATTTTGTCTACTTTTCATAAATATATGCCTTTCCGTCCTCCAATTTGGCTTTCCTGCCCTTTTCTTCCATTCCGTCCATGCATATTGGCAAAAATGGCAAAAATCGCCTACCTCTCACCAAACGGTTGATAACCCCATCAAAATAATTTTTTTCCATTTCCACTCAACCTGTTCCTGAAAGCCAACACATTGGGGAACTCAGCACAGCAAACCATTTGTTCCTAGCTCTTACAAGGAAAAAACCACAGGCTTCTTTGTACATCATTTTATTGGCATTTTTTGAAAAAACCCAAAATTTTCGCACATTTTCCTTATTTTCTCTCACCCCCCTACAGCAACCTGGGATTCCTGGGTGGCGTTACGACCGCCTACATGTGGGAAAAAAGGAGCCAAATTTGGCCGAGATATCTCATGTAACGAAAAAGTTACAAGCCATTGAATGGCCACATACCAAAATCACCAAAAAAGGCTCTGGCACTGGGGAGAAATACCCATGTCACTTAAAGGGTTAAATACACATTTGTTAGGTTAGCTGGCAACCTCTGCTTTAGAGTAATGGTGCTATCATTACATTCAAACCATCCAGAATTCTTTTGAATGTATGCAGTGTAGTGACCTGCATTGGTTGTAGCTCCTGCATGGTAGATTATTCCTACTGTTGTAAAGGTTTTCTTTCCAAGTGACACTTGACTGTGTGTGAATCCAGTCAGTTTGCAGTTGTTTCTGGTGCCATCTGCATTATAAGGTAGAAGCATAAGTATTATGTAGGCACTATGTGATTGTATCAGTAAGGTGGAGCGATTGTTTGAATTGCAAATACTACATAATCTGCCATGGTTTGCATTTTGTACAAGTTGCTGAAATGGAATGCTCTCACTATTTGGTATCGAAACATACACAAATCACTCATTTGGGGTTTCTTCCTGTATCACTTTGCTACAGAGAGTGCATGTATCATTCCACTTGTACGAAATTTGGAAGATTTCATTTACAGGTATGCTTTTGTTTTCCAATACTAATAGTATGTGCATTAGAAATTCTTGTGGATCTTCTCGCGAGTTCATAGTGAATCTCACCATTCCAGCACAGTCGTCCAATTGTTGCCTTACTCCATGAACACTGTGAGGCCGATTCATGGAATAAATGTGCGCCGAAAATTCCGGCGCAGAGGGGCCTATACGTGCGCTGCGCCGAAAAATAGCGAAAAGCGCAGGGAAACCAGCGCACGTCGATTCATGGAAGTCCGTGCGTAAGAAAAGCATAGGACGTGCGCTGAAAAAGTGCGCGGCGCACGCCGGCGCACAGGTCAACCAACGGCGTGCGCCACGGCCACTGCGCTATCACTCCGAGCGCAGCGCACAGCTCTAAAGTAGGCGGAACACAGGGCGGGACACTCGGAATGGGGAATAAAATGGGGCACAACACTCGGAATGGGGAAGAATGTGGGCGGCACGGGGAAGTACAGGAGGCAAGTGCGCGGAACGCCCACACGCTCTCCGGCAACACGTATTCATGGATTCGAACAGGGCAAAACAGCGCTCGATCAAACCAGCGCACAGGCCCAAAAACGTACGCCACAAGTAAGCAGGCGGTAGCGTCCCGACGCACTCAACGAAAGTGCGCCAAAACCTGCGCCAACAAATACCACCCACATACAGCAATGGGCCATACCGTGACCCCAAAGGACTAATGATGTGCAAAGGTGTACGCCATTTACACGGACACCCACTGTTCAAAAATTCGCGCGTGTGTGTACAACGGGTTGCGCGAGAAGTCACTCGCGCGATTGCCCTGGGTACGTGTATCCCGGGGTGCGGGGAAGTCCCACACGCGATTGCCCTGGCCACGTCGATACCAGGGGTGCGTGTGAAGTTCCACACGCGAAAAGCCAGGGTACGTCATTTACAGGGGTGCGCGGGAAGTTTCACACGCGAATAGCCTGGGCGCGTGTATTTCAGGGGTGCGCGGGAAGTTCCACACGCGAATAGGCTGGGCGCGTGTATTTCAGGGGTGCGCGGGAATTATCACACGCGATTTGGCTTGGTACGTGTATTACAGGGGTGCGTGCGAAGTTACACACGCGATTAGGCTGGGTGGGTCCTGTCACCCTCGACGGCCCCTGCAGGCAGCCCACAAAACAGGGGACTACCCTGCACACCTGCTCATGTCTCCCACCACCCCCACCCCCCCAGTCACCAGGGGTACCCTCCACCAGGCCCCCACCCATGCCTCCCACCACCCCCACCCCCCAGCAGTGCAGGGGCAGCCTCCACCAGGCCCACACTCATGTCTCCCACCACCCCCACCCCCCCAGTCACCAGGGGCACCCTCCACCAGGCCCCCACCCATGCCTCCCACCACCCCCACCCCCCCGCCACCAGGGGCACCCTCCACCAGGCCCCCACTCATGTCTCCCACCACCCCCACCCCCCACCATCCAGGGGCACCCTCCACCAGGCCCCCACCCATGCCTCCCACCACCCCCACCCCCCCGCCACCAGGGGCACCCTCCACCAGGCCCCCACTCATGTCTCCCACCACCCCCACCCCCCACCATCCAGGGGCACCCTCCACCAGGCCCCCACTCATGTCACCCACCACCCCCACCCCCCCAGTCACCAGGGGCACCCTCCACCAGGCCCCCACTCATGTCTCCCACCACCCCCACCCCCCACCATCCAGGGGCACCCTCCACCAGGCCCCCACTCATGTCACCCACCACCCCTACCCCCCCAGTCACCAGGGGCACCCTCCACCAGGCCCCCACCCATGCCTCCCACCACCCCCACCCCCCCGCCACCAGGGGCACCCTCCACCAGGCCCCCACTCATGTCTCCCACCACCCCCACCCCCCAGCAGTGCAGGGGCAGGCTCCACCAGGCCCCCACCCATGCCTCCCACCACCCCCACCCCCCCGCCACCAGGGGCACCCTCCACCAGGCCCCCACTCATGTCACCCACCACCCCCACCCCCCCCGCCACCAGGGGCACCCTCCACCAGGCCCCCACTCATGTCTCCCACCACCCCCACCCCCCAGCAGTGCAGGGGCAGGCTCCACCAGGCCCCCACCCATGCCTCCCACCACCCCCACCCCCCCGCCACCAGGGGCACCCTCCACCAGGCCCCCACTCATGTCACCCACCACCCCCACCCCCCCGCCACCAGGGGCACCCTCCACCAGGCCCCCACTCATGTCTCCCACCACCCCCACCCCCCAGCAGTGCAGGGGCAGCCTCCACCAGGCCCACACTCATGTCTCCCACCACCCCCACCCCCCCAGTCACCAGGGGAACCCTCCACCAGGCCCCCACCCATGCCTCCCACCACCCCCACCCCCCCGCCACCAGGGGCACCCTCCACCAGGCCCCCACCCATGCCTCCCACCACCCCCAACCCCCAGCAGTGCAGGGGCAGCCTCCACCAGGCCCCCACCCATTTCTCCCACCACCCCCACCCCCCCGCCACCAGGGGCACCCTCCACCAGGCCCCCACCCATGTCTCCCACCACCCCCAACCCCCAGCAGTGCACGGGCAGCCTCCACCAGGCCCCCACCCATGTCTCCCACCACCCCCACCCCCCCGCCACCAGGGGCAGCCTCCACCAGGCCCCCACCCATGTCTCCCACCACCCCCACCCCCCAGCAGTGCAGGGGCAGGCTCCACCAGGCCCCCACCCATGCCTCCCACCACCCCCACCCCCCCGCCACCAGGGGCACCCTCCACCAGGCCCCCACTCATGTCACCCACCACCCCCACCCCCCCGCCACCAGGGGCACCCTCCACCAGGCCCCCACTCATGTCTCCCACCACCCCCACCCCCCAGCAGTGCAGGGGCAGGCTCCACCAGGCCCCCACCCATGCCTCCCACCACCCCCACCCCCCCGCCACCAGGGGCACCCTCCACCAGGCCCCCACTCATGTCACCCACCACCCCCACCCCCCCGCCACCAGGGGCACCCTCCACCAGGCCCCCACTCATGTCTCCCACCACCCCCACCCCCCAGCAGTGCAGGGGCAGCCTCCACCAGGCCCCCACCCATGCCTCCCACCACCCCCACCCCCCCGCCACCAGGGGCACCCTCCACCAGGCCCCCACTCATGTCACCCACCACCCCCACCCCCCCGCCACCAGGGGCACCCTCCACCAGGCCCCCACTCATGTCTCCCACCACCCCCACCCCCCAGCAGTGCAGGGGCAGCCTCCACCAGGCCCCCACCCATGCCTCCCACCACCCCCACCCCCCAGCACTGTGGGGAACCTGCCAGCAGGCCCCCACACATGTCCCCCTGGCCCCAGGTCCTGACGATACACAATCATGGCAGTAATGGCCAGCATACCCAGCACAAACACCCAGGCAAGGATTGCATCCACCCACATAGTGAATGCAATCACATGACACAACCCCAATGCCAAGTATGCAAAAGAACACATGTCCGTCACACACACATACACAATGGGTGCAAGTGAATGTCAAAACCCATATCATGACATGTAACAAACCAATGAGAAAATAACACAAGTGTAAGAAAATATAAAAAATGTATTAAATACCAAAAATAAGTGAACTTTTCAAACATACAACGATGTGGCTAAGTAAATAAATGGTCCATGTCCGAGAACAAAAGTGATAAACAAAAAAACAAAGGAAAAAAAAATTAAAATGAATTTGTCCAAAGCAATATCATGTAATAGGAAATTAATGAAAAACCATTACGTCATGGTGAAAACAATAAGAAATTAAAAAAATGCATCTCCCAAAAAAACAAACTATATACAGGAATGTTCCAGGGTCCATGAGCCCAACACCAAAAATGAAACCTACCACTAACTAATGAAAAATATATGTACAAAAAAGTGGCCATTGTCCGAGCGGTCCAAAATAATAAAAATAAATAAAGGAAACCTAGCACTAACTAACTAAATAACTATATACAAAGGCAGCGGGCAAGTCCTGCGGCTCACTTGGTGATGTTGCTGGCCAGGGCATCATCGAACTCCATGTCGATGTCCTGGAGGCGGGACTCTGTCCTGGCCCCGAGGTCTCGCAGGGACAACCCCATGTCCACCTCAAACTCCCTGCGAGCTTCCTCGAGGCACTCAGCCCGCCTCAATGCCCGACGCATGGAGAACTCCGCCCTGACCATGGCGAGCCGCTCCTCTTCCGCCCGCTGCCACTCCGCACCTATCCGCTGGCCAAACTCCTCCCACACGGAACACACCACCATCCCAGGGTTGCCCTGCCCTCCGGCCGATGCCTGCCCCTCGGATCTTGATGGCCCCGAGCCATGATGCCTCCCACGTCGAGCCCGCTGCTGCCTCCGACGCCACTGCCTCTGCCAGCACGACGGCATCCAGGCTGATGGAAACCACCGACGCCGTCGTGCACGTGCCCTGCCCGATGATGCCGTCACATCTTCCATCTGCTGGGGTCCACTTGCTGTGTTGTCCACCCCTGCTGGACCTCCGACTCCCAACTGTGGCAGGGATGGGATCCCCACCGAGCTGGCTGCATTGGTCGGGGCAGGTCCACAGGGGGCCCTGGTGGCATCTGGGCCGGAAGACGGCAAGGAGAACGACCGGTGGATAGCCTGCACTGAGGAGGAGAGGGCCGTCAGATTGGCCAACACATGCAGGAAACCCCCGAACATGGCCGATCCCAATTGGGCCACGTCGGCACGGTGCACTTCGTGATGACGTGCGTGCTCCTCCCGGGAAGCACGCACGTCATCACGAATCACAGCCGTGCGCATCGCGACCCCAATCAGGACCTTCTCCACGCGGCCAGGGGTTACCACGTCCGCAGGTGGAGGGGAGTCAGGTGACATGGACATCCCCTCTACCTGCGGACGGGCCTGGGACGGGGCATCCCTGCTGGTGCATGGTGGTGCACTCACAGGGTCAGGGACAGTGACATGCACAGGCCCCTCCACGGTGACCTGTGCTGCCTCCTGCCCCTGGCCCTGGACTGCACCACTTGCACCAGCAGGGATGCTCCCACCAGGCCCCATGTGTGCACCAGTGTCGGCCTCCTCCTCCTCTGTGCAAACCACCAACCTGGATGGCTCCTCACCGTCTCCCGCCGTAGCAGGCCCCTGTGGGGGCTCACCCACCCCTTCCGCTGCAGCCGTGGGGGCATCCCCGCCGCCTTGCTCCACAGCGCCGTCTCCGCCCTCTTCTTCACTAGCCGCTGCGTAGAGGGAGACAAAGGACACAAGCATCAGGCTACTGTACAATGGTCCCCTAGACAGGAAGCAATAGCAGATGAGCACCACTGTCAAAGTACACTTCCATCATGTCCCTCCACAACACATGGGTCAGTCCAGGCAAAACACACACAGTAACAGGCATGGTGCATGCCATGGACATTTCCATGCATGTCCAATGGACTCTAGAAACATTCAATGATATGTAACTCACATGCATCATGGCTCATGCATATCACATGCACACACTTCACCTCAGTCACATCCATCTGGCCCCAAACACACCGAACACAGGCGAAACAAGGGTAAGTTGGGTGCGTCACTGAATCTGTGCATTGTCACACACATGTGTCATGCATCCATGGCATGCACAAGTCACAGACACGCAGGTCAGGCACACAGACATGGCTACCATATATGTACCTGGCATCAGCACCCATCCTTCACCCCCATCCATGTCCAGGTACAGAGACTGGCATGCTCTCATGTCCAAAATCTGCATAGGGCTCCCCATGCCGCATTTCAACACATGCAACAACCATGTGGGTCACACATCACTGGTCGCACATGCATTACCATGATGTCCCTGCACACATACATGCATACATGGCCCATGGCACACATACAGGCAAGTATCATAGAACCAGCACACCGCAACATGCCCTGTCTCACACAGTAATGCTTGGACACATACCGCTCAACTCCAGACGGGCCTCCCTCTCAAGGACCTGGGCGTGGAGCGCTGGGCGTACGCGTTCCAGGACCCTCTTCTGGATGGAACTCATGCGGCCCCGGCCCCCCTCCACGAGGCGCCGGGCCTTCACAAGGGTCCTGGACCTCAAGTCCTCCCAGCGCTTCTTGATCTTCTGGACGTTGCGGGTTGCCACCCCCTCCGCGTTGATGGCAACCACACAGTCGGCCCAGATCCTCTCCCGTCCTTCCTTGCTGGCGCGGGACGATCCAAAGAGGGCATCATACTGCCCCAGGACATGCTCCACCAGGACACCAACTTCGGTGGCAGTGAAGCTGGTGCCCCTCTGCCCCTCTGGCCTGGGGTTGCCACTGGTGCCAGATGTGGAAGTGCCCGACATGGCAACCCCAGAGGCAGGTGTGGGTGGGCAACTGGGTCCTGGGGCTGGGCTGTGGAGCGATGTAATCCCAGTTGGGAGTCTTCAGTTCCAGCAGGGGTGGACACAGCAACTGGACCCCTGCAGATGGCTGATGTGCAGGCACCAAATGGCAGGGCACGGTGGCAGCAGGCAGGCAGGCAGGCAGCAGCAGATAGCACGTGGGAGGCTGCTCGGGGCACTGGGGGGCAGTAACTCGGCCTTCTGGGCAGGAGCGTGGTGTTCCGTGTGTTTTCGGGTGGCCAGCTTGATACGGAGTGATTTGGCACTTGAAAATCCTGCACGTCAGCGTGAAATCCGAGGAAAGGCCCTTAGCGCGTAAGCGCGTCAGCACGCATACGCGATTCTATTGGACCAGAGTCCCTCAGCGCGTAAGCGCGTCTGACGTGACCCGCACGGGCGTTCCCCACTCAGCACGTGATGACGGAACACACGTGGAAATACTGCACGTCAGAGTGTCATCGCGTGATTGGCCTATGTACGTGTATTTCATTGCGTGTAATTGGACAAAAGTGCGCGTACACGCGATTGGCCTATGTACGTGTATTTAATGGGTGCGCGGCCACTTACACACGCAAGTACGTCAGCGAACCTGTATCCCGTGGTGCGTGTGAATTTCCACACGCTATTGGACTGGGAACTGGATTCCAGGGGTGCGCGGGTCACACGCTGTATCCCGTGGTGCGTGTGAATTTCCACACGCTATTGGACTGGGAACTGGATTCCAGGGGTGCGCGGGTCACACGCTGTATCCCGTGGTGCGTGTGAATTTCCACACGCTATTGGACTGGGAACTGGATTCCAGGGGTGCGCGGGTCACACGCTGTATCCCGTGGTGCGTGTGAATTTCCACACGCTATTGGACTGGGAACTGGATTCCAGGGGTGCGCGGGTCACACGCTGTATCCCGTGGTGCGTGTGAATTTCCACACGCTATTGGACTGGGAACTGGATTCCAGGGGTGCGCGGGTCACACGCTCGCCTAGAACACGCGCAAAGCATAAAATTGCGGACTTTAACAATAACAAGCTCAGACGCCAGGATGAACATACCGTTCCTAGCAGCAGTGGCAGTGGGCTACCAAAGGAGGAGGAGGAGGATAGTCAGGGCCAGAATATTCACACCCAGAACCAGCCTTTTCGGGATGCCTGATGACCAGGTGTATGGGAGGTACAGGTTTCCACTACACATCATACTGGACCTGGTGACTGAGTGGGAGGATGACCTCACATCACCCACCCTGTGCTCCCAAGCACTCAGCCCCCTGGAGAAGGTCCTCAATGTACTGCACTTCTTAGCCACTGGATCATTTCAGCGGACAAGTGCCATAGTGGGTGGGGTGTCACAGGCCACCCAGTCACGCTGCCTACACCAGGTCTTGAACATCATGACTGCACGCCCATCAGTCCGCAGGCACATATACCTGCCCAGAACACCTGCAGAAAGGCATGCTGCCGCCCTGGATTTTTACGGAGTGGCACGATTCCCCAAAGTGCTAGGTGCCATCGACTGCACCCATGTGGCTCTACGTCCCCCCAGGGCATCAGAGCACATCTATAGGAACCGCAAGCACTGGCATTCCATCAACGTGCAGGTAGTATGTAATGCCAAGGGAATCATCACCTCAGTATATGCCAACTATCCCGGGTCCACCCACGACAGCTTCATTTACCGAATGTCCACCCTATGCCGGGACATAGATGCTGGGCGGCATGGCGATACATGGCTGCTTGGTGAGTATGTATGCCACTGCACATGCATGCATGTTGGATACTGAGCAAGGTCACAACCCCACCAATGATACCAATCACCACCTCCACAGGGGACAGTGCCTACCCTCTCAGCCCCCACATGATGACGCCAATTCGGAACCCCACCACGCCACCCCAGGTAAGATATAACACAGCCCACATTACAACCAGGGGCATAGTGGAGCGCACATTCGGAGTGCTAAAGTCACGCTTTCGCTCCCTTGACCGTTCTGGCGGGCAGCTGTTATACGCTCCCCCAGTAGTGTGCAGGATCATAGTGGCAGCATGTGTCCTGCACAACGTTGCAACACGCCGGGGCCTGGCCGTGGACATGGTGGTGGCCCCACATCCCCAACCACATGCACAGCCGCTGCGCATGGGAGGGGAAAGGGCACGGGGGGAGGCAGCCCGTACACAGCTAGTGGCTAATTACTTCACATAGAAATCACACCCCTGTGGAGTGCACACTGCCCTGGCACATTCCATCTGACAATCAATGATGACTCAACCTGACACTGATCCTGAATGTCTGGAGGATGAACCGGGAATACCATGTCAGCCTGAGATTGTTCACCTGGAAGTGTCACAATGTGTGCATCCCTACCCACACAGACACCACCAATGCAGTTTTGTGAAGTTACACATTGAAGCAGCTAAAATGAATACCCACTTGCAAAATGCAACAAGAGGACAGTGCCATGTCAGCCAACCCAACCCCAGCACCGCCACACGACACACCGTGCCATGTCATGCTAATTGCAGGTAAACAAAGTAATCCCCACAACATGACATCAGTCTCACTATGTACAGTGGCACTATTAGAAACCTGCAACACCTGAAATGCTCACAGCAATGCCGGACCAACAACATACTTGAGCACGTAGTACCATTAACATGACATCACAAATGTTACATATTAGTAGTCTCACCACCTGGAAATGCCTGCACTCCCACCACTACCAACTGTGCAGTGTTGTCGCCATGTAGAGTTGTAGGTGCACTGCTGCCAACATGGTCCCCATCTCCAGACTACAGGTCCTTGTGTGGACATGAGGAAGGGACCTGCAAATTGGGAGGTAGACACAGAAGAAGAGTTACACATCAATGCAACATGCAGTGTACAACACAACAGCAATATGCACTATGAATGTATACACAGTATTGACTACAGACTGGCCACACAGCTCATGGGAGTCCAACGTCACTGTGTAATTCACTGTCACTTGGGCACACCCTTTGCAAGCCCATGGAAACGGGAAGCAGGAGGGGTGTGTGTGACTCAAACCCAAGCATCTGAACCAAATACATTACAAGCCTGCATGTGCCCAGCCACAATGCAGCGTATGCCCACAGGAACCACGGAAGCCAACAGATCGAAGCCAACAGATCGAAGCCAACAGATCGAAGCCAACAGATTGTCCCAAAAAAATTGGGAATAAAAGAAATCAAAATAAAAATAAAAATAAGAAACAATCAAAAATGGCCATTGATGGGCCCGGGGGGGTTGGGGAGGCCACCCAGGAGGTCCGAGGACAGGATGCACACCAGAACCCACCTGCGTGGATCCTGGGAAGATAAAACACCTCCATGGGCTCATGGCCCACACGGCTACCCTATTGTGGGAGTATCACTGCTGTCGCTATTATCACCCTGTGCAGCTGCATCCGGAGGTGGTTGCACTATGGGAGGCAGCCCACGCAAGGCCCTAGTCTGCTCCTCCATGGCTGCAAGCATGCGGGTGTGGTAGGTCTGGTTCTGGAGGATGAGTGTGCGGAGGTCCCCATGCAACAACTCACGGGATGGCCGGACCTCCGCCCTCGTTGCCTGCATCTCAGCTGAGAGCGTACGGGTGAGACGCTCCAGCTGCTGTTCTGTCCTTTGGTGTGTTGAAGCCTCAAGCTCAACAAGAGTCGTCCTGAGGTGAAGGAGCTCCTGCCTCAGGGCTTCCCTGTGGCCCTGGGACTCAATGGAGATGGCCTCCTGCAGAGTCGCCAGTGCCGCCCGCCTGTCCCTGTTGGACCCCAACATGTCCTCCCTGTGTGACTGGCAGATGGAGTCGGTTGCCTGCTCTAGTCGCTCCATCAGCCTTTCTGGGGGGACAATGGAAGTGGCCACCCTATCCATGGCCTGAGCCATCATCTCGGATGATGCAGCCTGTTGGGTAGCCATACCGTAAATGGATTGCTCCCATGCGGTATTGCCGGGTGGCGTACGGCCACCACGTCGGCGGGCACCACACCTGTCTGGGGCAAGGCGAACTGCGCCTTGCTGTGCCGGCAATGCCTGAGGCTGCAGGACTGCATTCCCCCTCTGATCTGCTGGCCCAGGAACAGGATCAGATGTCGCGGAGTGTGACCCTGCATCCGTAACCACCGAAGGCGTAGCTGCCAACACTGACATCCCCATGGAGGGTACTGACCCTAGTGCAGGTGGGTGAGACAGAACAGAATCCCTCCCTGGAACACTCACCTGCGACGGCACGTAGGTCTCATCCGAATCAACACCTGAGTACAGCTCGGGGGAGGTGCAGCCAGAGACACCCCTTGAGAGCACGACCTGCAGCACTTGTGGGTTCTCCCCCACCACCACACCACGTCCCTCACTGGTGGTTGGTCGGCCCTGGGACACCTCCTGGGTCTGCACCATCTCCACAACCCCAGCAGTATCAGGTGCGTCTTCCCCTGCAAAGACATGAAAACAAAGAAATGGAAACAGGCATTAGCACCATGGCACACATTGAGGGCTGAGAAGCAAGAGAACCAGTACTTGATTGACACATGTCCCACATGACTAAAACCCTCCCATGCATGCACCCTCACTGCGTATGAAGTGCAGGCAAATGGCACACACTGATGACACCAAGATGGAAGATGAACACATTTTCTGCATGCTGCCTGGCAGTGGCATCACACATTGGCCTGTGATTGGCAGGTGAAACACACATGCCATCACACAGATGGCATGTACCATTGCTATTGAGTGAAGATGGAGAGGAGGGAAGCACCTATTCATTCAGTCCAGTTCCCGCATGTAATAGCTTTTCTGATTCTAACAGGTCAGATTTTTCACCTGGAGCTGCCAGTCTGAAATGGTCCAATTGCACAGGGACATGTGTGTACAAATGATATCCAGGTAACAAAGTCACTCCACTTTACCATACCCATGTCAGACATGTGACTAGTGGACAGCGACATGCCTAGTGAAAGTGGTGGAATGCAAACAAACTGACTGAATGAACAGTGAAAAAGAAGCAAATATGTTGTGTCAAGGTGACACTTCAAGGGCAACTGGCGTGCAGTTGTGCTAGATGTCTACTGTTGGCAGAAGGGATACTGCTATGGCCAAATGCAGCTGCGCAGGAAGGATTGCATGAAGCACATGGCTGACCCATACGACTCAGGCGCACACACTCTCACCTGGCACCCGAACAGAAGCCCTCACACACACACCATGCACATGGATGACACACACATGCATGTGCACTCACCGGACAATGCCTCGTAATCAGCCAGATCTCCCACGCCTTGGATCTGTTCCTCCGTGACGTAGGTCCCAGCGACTGACTCATGTGGAGTGAGTTCCATGTCTACTACTGGAGACCCACCTCCAGTCACTGGAGTTGCGGCATGACTTGATTCCAGCTTACTCTTTGCCCTGCGCTTTAGGTCATTCCAGCGCTTATAGCAATCATTGGCTGTGCGCCTCACGATTCCAAGGGCACTTACGATGTCCGCAACGGTCTGCCAGTGTGCCTGGCGTTGTGCAGGTGTGGTCTTGGATCCTGCAACAATGACCATCTCGTTGTCATGTCCGGACACATACTCGACAAGTGCATTCAGTTCGTCATCCGTGAAGCTGGGCTTCCTGGACGGGCCGGACTGTGTAGCCGTGTCTGGGGCATCAGCCTGTGCCGGACGAGCACTCTTCCTCTTCCGCTTGGAAGGTGGTGGTGATCCTGAGTGTCCTGCGCCGCTCTGGACACTAGGGGCAGGAGCCCTGGTGGACTCTGTATCAGGAGTGTGGGATTGCACACTCAGCATGGGAGTTGGTGCAGGCATTGGCTCTAGTGTGATGGTGTCAGGGGGAATGTCAGCAGCATGGACTAGGACCGACACTGTCCTGGCTGGGTGTGTGAGGGCTGGGGTGGATGGAGCCGCAGCTGCCCCTGCAGCCTCTCCGCCCTGCCTCCTTGGTGCAGCAGATGACCTTGCTGCCCCAGATCCACGTGGCATGATGGCATCAACGTGCACCAGCGCACGTGTCGTAGCCCTGCTGACCTGGAAGTCAGCCATGGAGTCAGCCAGGTCTGGTGCCACAATGGGCTGGTCCAACAAGGGCTGAGCATGGATGGTGTCAGCCACTTCAGCCTCAACGGGAGGGGGGGGAGGGGGGGAGGGGGGGGATGATGGGTGCCCTTGACTGGTCCTCCACACATGGGGGGACAGGCTCACCCTGCAAGTTACGACCACGTCCCCTACCGGATCCACCACGGCCACCACTTGTGGCTCTTCCACCTTTGCCACCCTTACGGAATCCTCGCCTCCCAGCCATGGCACTGATATTAATGTGCGTATGGGAGTGGCTGTAGACAATTGTCCTGGCCAATTGGGGGTCAAAGGGGTTGGGTACCAGATGGTAATTGTACCCTAGTGCTCTAGCACGGCTGATTGTAACCCCTGGGGATAGATGACGGGTCACGCAACGCACAGGAGGCCCAAAAAAGGGAGATGACGTGCACGCAACCCCTCCTAGACCACGTGTGCAGAAAGAAAAACCTGCACTACGCTGTGGCACCCAGTAACACAAGAATGAACGTATGCGTGTCACACGCAGCCTAGAATGACCTCTGAAGGGGTAGGCTACACACGGGGCAAGCACAGAAGTTGGATACGTGCGTGACTCACCGTCTGCCAGGTAAAAGAGCGTGGAAAATGAGCGCGTTTGGCTGGCTAAACCCCCGCCAAAAGAAGATGTGTACGCTGTCTGAGAAGACAGGACAACAGTAGAAGGGGACACTGTTTGAGGGAACAGGCCCAGGTAAACCAGTAAAAGAGAAAAAAGAGAAAAAGCTGTCAGAGGTAACAGGGAATACGAACTGGAAACGCCGTGAAGTAAATCGCGTGTGAAACGACAAGAAGTACAGAATTCACCCACTCGCTCTCCACGAAAAGCACGTACAAGGAAATGGTGTTCTACATGTACCTTATATACAGGCCCACACGTTCAGCGTCACTTACGCGGCGTGTACGTTCACCAATCACACGCTTTGTCACTCCTGCGTGTAGATCCATTTTCACCAATCACACGCTTTGTCACTTCTGCGTGTAGATCCATTTTCACCAATCACACGCTTTGTCACTTCTACATGTAGATCCATTTTCACCAATCACACGCTTTGACACTGGGACGTGTCACGCAACAATTTCCTGCACGTGCAGGTGACTATAGGCGCGCATATGCTGTTGACGGGTTTACGCGCTAAGGGCCTTTGCTGACGTGTGGGATTTCACTCCCTATCAGGCTGTCCACGCGTTCACACACGAGAGACCACGCTCCTGGCCAGGAGGCCAAATTACTGCCCCCCAGAGCCCTGAGCACGCTCCCACCTGCCATCTGCTGCTGCCTGACTGCCTGCTGGCCACGTGCCCCACAGTGCTGGTGGGTGGGGGTGTTGGGAGACATGGGTGGGGGCCTGGTGGAGGGTGCCCCTGGTGGCGGGGGGGGTGGGGGTGGTGGGAGACATGGGTGGGGGCCTGGTGGAGGCTGCCCCTGCACTGCTGGGGGTTGGGGGTGGTGGGAGGCATGGGTGGGGGCCTGGTGGAGGCTGCCCCTGCACTGCTGGGGGTTGGGGGTGGTGGGAGGCATGGGTGGGGGCCTGGTGGAGGGTGCCCCTGGTGGCGGGGGGGGTGGGGGTGGTGGGAGACATGGGTGGGGGCCTGGTGGAGGCTGCCCCTGCACTGCTGGGGGTTGGGGGTGGTGGGAGGCATGGGTGGGGGCCTGGTGGAGGCTGCCCCTGCACTGCTGGGGGTTGGGGGTGGTGGGAGGCATGGGTGGGGGCCTGGTGGAGGCTGCCCCTGCACTGCTGGGGGTTGGGGGTGGTGGGAGGCATGGGTGGGGGCCTGGTGGAGGCTGCCCCTGCACTGCTGGGGGTTGGGGGTGGTGGGAGGCATGGGTGGGGGCCTGGTGGAGGCTGCCCCTGCACTGCTGGGGGTTGGGGGTGGTGGGAGGCATGGGTGGGGGCCTGGTGGAGGCTGCCCCTGCACTGCTGGGGGTTGGGGGTGGTGGGAGGCATGGGTGGGGGCCTGGTGGAGGCTGCCCCTGGTGGCGGGGGGGGTGGGGGTGGTGGGAGACATGGGTGGGGGCCTGGTGGAGGCTGCCCCTGCACTGCTGGGGGTTGGGGGTGGTGGGAGGCATGGGTGGGGGCCTGGTGGAGGCTGCCCCTGCACTGCTGGGGGTTGGGGGTGGTGGGAGGCATGGGTGGGGGCCTGGTGGAGGGTGCCCCTGGTGGCGGGGGGGGTGGGGGTGGTGGGAGACATGGGTGGGGGCCTGGTGGAGGCTGCCCCTGCACTGCTGGGGGTTGGGGGTGGTGGGAGGCATGGGTGGGGGCCTGGTGGAGGCTGCCCCTGCACTGCTGGGGGTTGGGGGTGGTGGGAGGCATGGGTGGGGGCCTGGTGGAGGCTGCCCCTGCACTGCTGGGGGTTGGGGGTGGTGGGAGGCATGGGTGGGGGCCTGGTGGAGGCTGCCCCTGCACTGCTGGGGGTTGGGGGTGGTGGGAGGCATGGGTGGGGGCCTGGTGGAGGCTGCCCCTGGTGGCGGGAGGGTGGGGGTGGTGGGAGACATTGGTGGGGGCCTGGTGGAGGCTGCCCCTGGTGGCGGGGGGTTGGGGGTGGTGGGAGACATGGGTGGGGGCCTGGTGGAGGGTGCCCCTGGTGGCGGGGGGGTGGGGGTGGTGGGAGAAATGGGTGGGGGCCTGGTGGAGGCTGCCCCTGCACTGCTGGGGGTTGGGGGTGGTGGGAGGCATGGGTGGGGGCCTGGTGGAGGCTGCCCCTGCACTGCTGGGGGTTGGGGGTGGTGGGAGGCATGGGTGGGGGCCTGGTGGAGGCTGCCCCTGCACTGCTGGGGGTTGGGGGTGGTGGGAGGCATGGGTGGGGGCCTGGTGGAGGCTGCCCCTGCACTGCTGGGGGTTGGGGGTGGTGGGAGGCATGGGTGGGGGCCTGGTGGAGGCTGCCCCTGCACTGCTGGGGGTTGGGGGTGGTGGGAGGCATGGGTGGGGGCCTGGTGGAGGCTGCCCCTGGTGGCGGGAGGGTGGGGGTGGTGGGAGACATGGGTGGGGGCCTGGTGGAGGCTGCCCCTGGTGGCGGGGGGGGGGGTGGTGGGAGACATGGGTGGGGGCCTGGTGGAGGCTGCCCCTGCACTGCTGGGGGTTGGGGGGGGTGGGAGGCATGGGTGGGGGCCTGGTGGAGGCTGCCCCTGCACTGCTGGGGGTTGGGGGTGGTGGGAGGCATGGGTGGGGGCCTGGTGGAGGCTGCCCCTGCACTGCTGGGGGTTGGGGGTGGTGGGAGGCATGGGTGGGGGCCTGGTGGAGGCTGCCCCTGGTGGCGGGAGGGTAGGGGTGGTGGGAGACATGGGTGGGGGCCTGGTGGAGGCTGCCCCTGGTGGCGGGGGGTTGGGGGTGGTGGGAGACATGGGTGGGGGCCTGGTGGAGGGTGCCCCTGGTGGCGGGGGGGTGGGGGTGGTGGGAGAAATGGGTGGGGGCCTGGTGGAGGCTGCCCCTGCACTGCTGGGGGTTGGGGGTGGTGGGAGGCATGGGTGGGGGCCTGGTGGAGGCTGCCCCTGCACTGCTGGGGGTTGGGGGTGGTGGGAGGCATGGGTGGGGGCCTGGTGGAGGCTGCCCCTGCACTGCTGGGGGTTGGGGGTGGTGGGAGGCATGGGTGGGGGCCTGGTGGAGGCTGCCCCTGCACTGCTGGGGGTTGGGGGTGGTGGGAGGCATGGGTGGGGGCCTGGTGGAGGCTGCCCCTGCACTGCTGGGGGTTGGGGGTGGTGGGAGGCATGGGTGGGGGCCTGGTGGAGGCTGCCCCTGGTGGCGGGAGGGTGGGGGTGGTGGGAGACATGGGTGGGGGCCTGGTGGAGGCTGCCCCTGGTGGCGGGGGGGTGGGGGTGGTGGGAGACATGGGTGGGGGCCTGGTGGAGGCTGCCCCTGCACTGCTGGGGGTTGGGGGTGGTGGGAGGCATGGGTGGGGGCCTGGTGGAGGCTGCCCCTGCACTGCTGGGGGTTGGGGGTGGTGGGAGGCATGGGTGGGGGCCTGGTGGAGGCTGCCCCTGCACTGCTGGGGGTTGGGGGTGGTGGGAGGCATGGGTGGGGGCCTGGTGGAGGCTGCCCCTGGTGGCGGGAGGGTGGGGGTGGTGGGAGACATGGGTGGGGGCCTGGTGGAGGCTGCCCCTGGTGGCGGGGGGGTGGGGGTGGTGGGAGACATGGGTGGGGGCCTGGTGGAGGCTGCCCGTGCACTGCTGGGGGTTGGGGGTGGTGGGAGACATGGGTGGGGGCCTGGTGGAGGGTGCCCCTGGTGGCGGGGGGGTGGGGGTGGTGGGAGAAATGGGTGGGGGCCTGGTGGAGGCTGCCCCTGCACTGCTGGGGGTTGGGGGTGGTGGGAGGCATGGGTGGGGGCCTGGTGGAGGCTGCCCCTGCACTGCTGGGGGTTGGGGGTGGTGGGAGGCATGGGTGGGGGCCTGGTGGAGGCTGCCCCTGGTGGCGGGGGGGTGGGGGTGGTGGGAGACATGGGTGGGGGCCTGGTGGAGGCTGCCCCTGCACTGCTGGGGGTTGGGGGTGGTGGGAGGCATGGGTGGGGGCCTGGTGGAGGCTGCCCCTGCACTGCTGGGGGTTGGGGGTGGTGGGAGGCATGGGTGGGGGCCTGGTGGAGGCTGCCCCTGCACTGCTGGGGGTTGGGGGTGGTGGGAGGCATGGGTGGGGGCCTGGTGGAGGCTGCCCCTGGTGGCGGGAGGGTGGGGGTGGTGGGAGACATGAGTGGGGGCCTGGTGGAGGGTGCCCCTGGATGGTGGGGGCTGGGGGTGGTGGGAGACATGAGTGGGGGCCTGGTGGAGGCTGCCCCTGGTGGCGGGGGGGGTGTGGGGGTGGTGGGAGACATGGGTGGGGGCCTGGTGGAGGGTGCCCCTGGTGGCGGGGGGGTGGGGGTGGTGGGAGAAATGGGTGGGGGCCTGGTGGAGGCTGCCCCTGCACTGCTGGGGGTTGGGGGTGGTGGGAGGCATGGGTGGGGGCCTGGTGGAGGCTGCCCCTGCACTGCTGGGGGTTGGGGGTGGTGGGAGGCATGGGTGGGGGCCTGGTGGAGGCTGCCCCTGCACTGCTGGGGGGTGGGGGTGCAGGGGGACATGAGCAGGTGTGCAGGGTAGTCCCCTGTTTTGTAGGCTGCCTGGAGGGGCCGTGGAGGGTGTACAGGGAACACCTGTGAGGACCCACCCAGCCTAATCGCGTGTGACTTCCCACGCACCCCTGTAATACACGTACCCAGCCAAATCGCGTGTGATGATTCCCACGCACCCCTGTAATACACGTACCCAGCCAAATCGCGTGTGATAATTCCTGCGCACCCCTGTAATACACGTACCCTGGCTAATCGCGTGTTAAACTTCCCGCATACCCCTGTAATACACGTACCCTGGCCAATCGCGTGTTAAACTTCCCGCGTACCCCTGTAATACACGTACCCTGGCTAATCGCGTGTTAAACTTCCCGCGTACCCCTGTAATACACGTACCCTGGCTAATCGCATGTTAAACTTCCCGCATACCCCTGTAATACACGTACCCTGGCTAATCGCGTGTTAAACTTCCCGCGTACCCCTGTAATACACGTACCCTGGCTAATCGCGTGTTAAACTTCCCGCGTACCCCTGTAATACACGTACCCAGCCAAATCGCGTGTGATGATTCCCACGCACCCCTGTAATACACGTACCCAGCCAAATCGCGTGTGATAATTCCTGCGCACCCCTGTAATACACGTACCCTGGCTAATCGCGTGTTAAACTTCCCGCATACCCCTGTAATACACGTACCCTGGCCAATCGCGTGTTAAACTTCCCGCGTACCCCTGTAATACACGTACCCTGGCTAATCGCGTGTTTAACTTCCCGCGTACCCCTGTAATACACGTACCCTGGCTAATCGCATGTTAAACTTACCGCATACCCCTGTAATACACGTACCCTGGCTAATCGCATGTTAAACTTCCCGCATACCCCTGTAATACACGTACCCTGGCTAATCGCGTGTATAACTTCACGCGTACCCCTGATATGCACGTTACCCGCTTTGCGTTCCTTGTTTGGCAGCCCTGTAAACTGGTCCAGGGTTAGCGCAGCCCTTTGCGATGATTTAGCGATTTTGATGGCTTTTCCTTGCGCGAGGGCGTTCTTGGGGGCGTTACTGGCGCTGCTGCAGGGTCGCTGCGATACTCTGCGCCACGGCTGGTTTGGGAGCCTAAAATCCATGAATACGCTGTGCGCCGGATTCGGTTTTGGCGCACGCGGCTGGCGCAGACTATCGCACGCGCACGCTGTGCGCCAGCCGCGTGCGCTACTTGTGCGCTGAATTCTATGAATTACCCTGTGTATGTGTTGTCAGGCTTGTTGCATTTCGATGCAGCACTAACATTTGCAAGCACAATTGGTCTGTACTGTGCAGGTAAATATTGTTAACAATTGGTGGCAATTGAAATAGAATATTCATTGCTAGATTTTCATAGCAATTTACCCCACTTTCATTTGCAAATTTGAATGGGCCAGCAAGTTCTGTATCTGAGTGCATTTTTCGGTTTTTCTGTTGCTACTTTGCCGACGTCCCTGGTTTACATTCCCTAATAGGTTCTTCTATGTTTGCGGCAATTGATGAAACTTTAGCTTCTTTTCTTTTCTTTGCGGAATTTGCTGTTGAATTCTGTTGCATTTCTGTTTCATTTACTTTTCTTTTACCACGTTTCACTTTATCTGGAACAGGGTATTTTTTCAGATGAGGGGTGTACAGTGAACGCAATCTATTGTATTCTAGAATACAAGCAATATCAGCTTTGACTTTACTTGAATCAAAGTTTATTAGCAATAGACCGTCAAGTGTACGTAAGCGTGATAATACTACGTAGCTCATGCCTTCCTTAAACACTGTGTTTCCTATATCTATCAATGCTTTCTCTAGGGTAATACCTTGGGATTTATGAATGGTAACTGCATATGCAAGAGTTAGAGAAAATTGCTCTCTACGTACATACATGTCTTTAAAGAGAAGGAATCGAGCAATTGAGCGCCCTATCCTTTTCACTTCTGAAACGTTATCAAAGCCAATATTTACAAACTGACTGTTGCTATCACATGGGTATGATTGAAAGCCAACAACTGTGCCCAGTGCTCCATTAACTAGCCCTTGCTCTACGTCAAGGTTACGTTTAAGCATTACTATACAATTTAACGATAATTTTAATATTTTTTCCAACCCAGCTGTGTTGGAGATTGAATTTTCTGAACTATTTAGTCTTGTTGTGGCTTGCTCACACATGGGTACTGTCATACCATGTACGACTGTTTGTCTGTGGCGCTAATTTCTATTATTGCTTGCATTTCTTTCTTTAACATTGTTTCATTGAATTAGAAACAGCTTGCAAGAGTTGGCATTAAGGCCATACAATTGACATTTTTGTGCGCTATTTGTTCCATAACATCAGTTGCGCATGCATTATCGCCATACAGTGCATGTATATGCCGGTTTTTCAATACAACCTGTGATTCTTGCGATAATACACCAACTCTAATACTTTTTAAGATGTTGGCATAAGTGAGATCTGCTGATTGCCGCATGTTCTCAGTTAATTCTCTGTATTGGAAATGTTGCCAAAGGTTAACACTACCTATGCTACCAACAGTTTTCCAGCAGAGTTTGTGGCCTAAGGTTTTAAAAATTGGTTCACCTTTCACTGGTGTCAATTGTAGAAGATCTCCTAAAACGATAATGTGTTTCCCTGCAAAAAGTTCTTTGTTATTATTTTTAAGTACTTCTTGCTATCTGAGATGAATCAAAGCCAACATTAGGTTGGAGACCATGCTCACTTCATCTAATAGTAGCATTTTCATTTGTTTCAATACTCTACATAATTCCATTGCAGCTTCTGCAGAAAGTTTGTAGTAGTCTAATGTATTTTGATGCTCTACTGGAAGCAGTAGTAATCGGTGTAAAGTCACACCGCCTATGTTGTAGGCAGCTAAACCTGTAGGGGCCCTTACAACAGCTGACAGTTTGTTGTTTGTCAATTGTTGAAGGAACTTGCTGATGATTTTGATTAAGAATGTTTTCCCTGATCCAGCTTCATCACTGAAGTACAGCAGTATAGGTTTGTAATTTTGGCAGGTACATTCTTTATTTTCGTGTTGTACACCATGTACAATTTGTTTTGTTACGTCTTCAAAAATGGTGCGCTGATCGTTGTTAAGTTTTGCTTGTTGTACAGTTAAGTCTTCTGTATCTTCTTGATACTGATAGATTGTGTTTTCTACTTCTGCCATAGCTACTTCAGCCTCATTTGCTATTAGTGGTTGTCCTAATGGTTCTTGACTTCCTGTTACAGAAGGTTGACTACTGTTGGAAGAGTCCTTATCTAGTTGGGCCTGAAGTTCTTCTTCCTGTTGCTGCTCATTGTGTAACATTGTTTTGTACTGCGTAAAGTTCACATCAGTGATAGTGCTTTCATTTGCTTTGAAAGCATCTTCATAGCACTCATAATTATCTAGTATGTCTTCCTCTTTTCTCCATGGGTTGAAAAGTTGTAACAGAGACATGTAATATAGTTCTTTCTGTTGAGGAGTTTTTAAAGACAATTTCACATGATTAATTAAGCTTTGTTTGTTAAGTTTCACTAAGCTCCCTTCACAATCGGTCACTCTATATCTAGGTTTGCTTTCATCAGGTTTTTCATTATTTTTGTATGCAAAGTTTTGAGCTATGTGGTATATAGACATGCTTTCCAGAGTGGTACTCCTCTTCGGATAGTATGTGTCCAGTAAATTGTTTTTTAGAATGTCTTGGCTGTTGGGATCATTTCTGGCAATTGTTTCTATGTCCTCATATGATTTTAGCACTCTTTTTCTAGATTTTGCAGGACCAAGACTGAGCCATACTATGTTGTCTGATTTTCCATACAAAGCAGTGCCGGTTAAATGATCTGCTGCTTCATAGGCCCCACATTCTCTATGAGAGAGCATTTGTATGCCTAGGCTGTACAATTTCTGTGATAATGTTTTGTCTGATGCTAGGTCCTCCCAGAGGTCTTGAAGCTCTGTTTTTTCTGCTTTTGTTAAGTAGGCTGTAACATATCGTGCAACAGCAGTTGAATTGTCTGCAATGTACTGCACATCTATGTTTGCATTCCATAATAGGGCAATGATTGCATTGTAATCATTGATATATTTTGATTCTTCCCTTCTTTTTATGTAATACATGTTTTTAGGTGATTTACCTTTAACACTATGTCGAACTGAAGACATGAAGTTGTTTACTTCACCTGTTTGTGTAACTGGTCTAGGGAAACCAAAGCGGCATTTGGTGTAGTATTTATCTTTGTTTTTGTATTTGCGGTGACAATATTTGCCACATTTGTGTCTTTGAAATTGTAAAATCTGCCCATGCAGCTCACTATGTGTCTGTTGTGAAGGGATTTCACATGTGACATATTTTTGGATAAACTGCAAAACAGTGCTATCACTGTCATGCCTAAATTTCGGTGCACATTTGATCCATAACAGCATGTGAATATGTGGTGCTCATCTCGCTTGATATTCTTTTCTCCAAAAGAAGTGTTGCACTTCTCCAAGGGGAGGAACAGTTTTTGTGCAAATAAAGTGTAGCATTGCAATGAAACGATGATGGAAATATCTTGAGACATTAACTGGATCTAGAGAGCAAAGTTCTCCAGGTGTTAATATATCTATGTTGTTTTTGTTGCTGTTTGCTATGCGTAGGAACTCATGTAAATCTTCCCATGCATATTCTGCACAACTTAGCGTAACAAACCAAGTTGGTGGTCCAAGGTTTCTGATCATGCAACACACATCTCCGTGCCGTCTGAACCAGTATTCCTTTGTACCACGCATGTTTGCAAACAAATTTGTTATACTTGATTGTAAAACCTCATCTTTTTCTTGTACTTTTTGTATTAACTGCATAGCTGACATATTTTGAAAGTGCGTTTCAGATTTAAGAATGTGTGCAACTCCATAACATAGTGTTGCTAATTCACTTTCATAGAGTAGGTGGAATATGTATTCCATATTTTGTCTAAATCTGGGATCTTGCGAATACATTCGTAATGAGCGGTATTCTATTGCCCCAATCTGAGTGGATCTATCATCGTATCTTCCACCTTTGCCAGCAGGAAATAGCAGTGGAAAAGCATGTGCTTCTATACTTTTTTCCAAAATACTCTTTGGTGACACTTTGGTTTGTCGCATTTGGTAAGTTTCTGGTGCATCATCTATGCTTTCATTGGAATGCAATGGATGAATTGTGTAATGGTCCAAAAGAGTGGATGCTGTAGCTGCATCCAGAAGTTCGAATTGTCCAGTTTCTGTTGGCTCTTGAATTATTTCAGTTGTTAAGCTTTCATCAATATTTATTTCCTTGTAGTACTCATTATTGTCTTTTAGATATTGCAATGCTTGTCTAACTTTGTGTGAGTCCACTAATTGTTGCCAAATTTCTTTGTCCTTTGTTGGTACTCCATTTAGCAAGCCTATTAAAGAATGCTCTATTGAACGTTCCACTCTTAGAGTGTGTACATTTTCCGTTATAACTAATGGCAAGTAAACTACTTTGCCATGAATGCCTTTCACCAATTCAGAGGAAGGTAATTTTGCTGTTCTTGGATGAAGGCGTATAATTGCTTGAAATGGGTGAACTGTTTGAATCATTATGCTCTCATACAAATTGAGCTGTTGCAGGATTTTTGGTAATGGAAACAATTCCAAATTATTTGTAATAGCACATGAAGGAGTGTGGTTGGTGTCTAATTTTGCAGTACAGTAACTGAAACATATTATGCGTTCAGTTATTTCATATTTGTTTTCAGCTAAAAGGTACAAAGCTAATTCAAAGTATTTAGAGTCTTCATTGTTTTCTATTTTGTATGCTATGTCCACATTTTTTGTGTTCCTTTTGTAAAACTTTCTGCGGCAACACACACACACATGGTTTGGTACTTCAGCCGATGACCTTTTACATTTTTCTATGTCTTTTCTGTATGTGTGTAATAGAAGGTTGCTATGTGCAGAATTGTCGCTACTATGTTCTAAAACTGTTGCATTTTGTACATGGCCCTCACTTCCAAAATACTTTTTCTGAATACAGTCCATTTCTTCTTCTAAGCATTTGGGTGTACCATGCATAAGTGTGGTATTTAAATTGCCTAATTCTGAAGCTGCACTTTTTGCATAGTATATTTTATACACTAAATTTCTTTCATTGGAATGATGTACTGATATTCTTTTGATATCATGGAAGGTACTTTTGCAAATAGGCCCAGAAATGCAGGCTAATGAATGTACTTTTGGTCCTGTGTCTTTCCACACTGCACAAATATCCATATTTTGCACAACTTTCATTTTACTTTTGTCTTTACTTTTTACATATTGATTGAGGAACTGTCGTAAAGATTTGAAAGCTTTGTTTGGAATGGCACACATTGATGTGCACGGCCATTTGTATACTGGACGGTGTGGTTCTGCTGAATCGAGAGGTAATTCTGAGTTTTTAGGAGATAGTTTTGTAAGCAGTGTTTCTTGTTCCATGATGGTAGTATTGATTTTCTCATACCCTCGTCCACTGCTATGGATGGCAATTGTGTTTGTTTGATTTTGTTTATATGCTTCTTCATTAAAATATGGCTCTGTAGTTGTTGTGTGACTCCATTCACCACCCCAAACATGCAAGAAATTATTTTTGTTCACATTCCGTTTATTGCTTAGTTTCTTTTGTAGTTTGGTACTTAGTTTTGTTAGTGCTTTCATCCTATTTAACACTAATATGAACAACTTCCTTTTGAGAAGGATTGCACTGTCCATGAGTGCTTGTAGAATTAACTTTCTACGGTAGGTTTTAAGGGGTGAGGATGATTTTGGTCCTCTTCCTGGTAGATTCTGAAGGACTCTGTGACGAAACATGTTTGCTAAAATACTTTTTTCAATGGGTTCTTCTTACACTATCAGGATTATTAGGAACATTGTTAGCTGTACTGGCAGCCTTTTTTTGACAACATTTCTGTGTTTTGTGGCACTTTTTGATGGAGGCGGTACAGTTTCGGTAGTTGAGACTTCCTTTATTTTGTTACCCAACTGCATTAGCTGGTTTGTACCAAGATTCTCTACAAACTCTACAACAGGTGGATGCTTACATTGGGCACCTTTATTTTTATTTGCTCTAATTCTGTGTTCCTTTCTACTGAGTTGTTTTTTGGTAGGAATTCTTTGGTGTCTGTTGAGAAAAAATATATACTTTGGTCTGTTGTCCAATGTATGTGTGCAGTGTGCATGTGTGCATAAGTCTGATGGGGAAGCTCTTTGTCATGGTGTGTCAACGTACAGTGAACTCTAACAATGATTTGGTAAGGCTACTTTACTGTTTGTATACTACTACAATGTGCTTCAGATGAGAGTACAAAGTGTCCTACTTGTGACAAGAACCATTATTAGCAACAGAAATGCCAAAAACCTGCTACAGAAACTTCTTTTCACAATCTAACCTTCTAAGGATTACCTATGTTATTTGAGTACCAAACACACAGGGATTTGTCAGCCATACTGCCTGTTATTCTTTGTTCAATAAATGGATATTTGTAGGTAGAATGGTTTACAAATCAATGCTTGCTTTGGTGCCCAAAATAAATAAATAACCCACGCAGCCTCTTTAAGGAGTAGTTACAATATAAAGGTTGTACCGTACTTACTTTTTTGTGCAAGATGACCAGGTTTCTTCGGATATGTCGTCTGCAGTGTAGATGCTGTTGATTCTCAGGTGAGTAATTTGCACTGCGAATTAAAATAACAAAATCAATTACTTTGTGTGTTTGCAACAGTGATGATACTGCAGATATTATTTGTGCTTCTTTCATCAGAGCATTGAACTTTCATATTTCAACCCAGTGCACGTGCACATTTCACTTCACTCTGTGCAGTCTTTGCATAGTATTTGCAATATGGTACTTGAAAGTCCTTCAAAATAACTAAAACTTGTAAGGGTATGGAAATGCCTTGTTGTTTACAAACTGTACTATGCATAGGAGAGAGGTTTGTAAGCGATAGGGCATAGTACTAGATGGGGAAACATTTTCTACTTGTTAATGAAAAGCACAATGTCGACCCTCAGAAGGATGTGAGACCCTCAGAAGGAAATGTCACCACTACAATCGGGAGCGCTTACTATTCTCATACGATCACATTGCAAGCAGCATTACTGTAGGCCGTACAGAGTACACAACTCCAGCATTTTCACATATAAAATTGAGGTCTGCCCTAAATTGGCATACTTGCAACGTATGTACAGGTTATGCGGAAGACAGTAAGCAGTCCTGCGATTTGTGAATGACAAATCGGCAATCTTGCACTTTAAAGGGGGAGCGTTGTTATGTATTCCCTATGGAGGGGACGTGGTACACGAAGATCAGTGTGGCTTCATACCGAGCCGCAACACGACCATGAACCTACGTAGAGTGCAACAGGTTATTGCCCAGTCAGAGGCCAATACGGAGACATATGCGCTGCTGTCCCTGGATGCTATTAAGGCATTCGATTCTATATTTTGGGAGTGGCAAGATACTTTATAACAGACCTACGGCCAGAGTAAAAACAGGGAAACACATATCTGAAGCCTGGGACATACGCAGGGGCACTAGGCAGGGATGCCCGCTCTCCCCCATGCTTTACGTACTGGGACTGGAGCCCATTGCCATATACTTCCGAAAACAATTCTTTGATGCCGGGATACGGCTGGGGGGTATTGACCATATTATTTCTCTTTACGCAGACGACGTACTATTGTACGTCAGAGACCCACAAAATAACGTGCCCACGATGTTAGACGTCCTAGACAACTTTGCAAGGTTCTCTGGTATTCAATTTAGTAGGGCAAAGTCCTGCCTCTTCCCTCTGGCAGGCCTCAAGGGGAAAGACACAGCAGAACCTCCTGCGGTAGGAATACACTGGGAGCTGACCTCATTTAAGTATTTAGGTATACACATAATGCATACCCCTACATTAATGCATGAACACAACACGAAGACTGCGATCCCAGCCTTGAGAAAATCCATGCAATTTTGGGCGAAACTCCCCCTATCCATGATGGGAAGAGCTGCCATAATTAAAATGATTGTCCTTCCCAGATTCTTGTACGGGTTCCAGAACATACACTTTTACATTAATGCGCCTTTTTTCCGCCTCCTAGAAAGGATAACCCAGGACTTCTTGTGGGGATTAGGGAGACGCAAGATAGCATTATCCACCCTGATGCTACCGTACACCCAAGGGGGAATCCAACTCCCGAACTTCGAAAAGTACTACCTTGCAGCACAGCTTAGTTTTGTCACTAAATGGCTAGCAGATGAAGCCACATCTGAGACCCCCCTCCTGCAGACCCTAGTATCCCCATTGCATATGAAAGAACTCATCTGGGTCCCGTCCCACCTAATGCGAAATGCCCCTTCCATGGCTATCCTGGGGCAAAAAGTATGGCGCAGGGCAGTAATCCTCGCCTGCTCTAAGCCCCACTACTCCCCGGACATACCGCTACTCTCGGACCTATGTGGCTCCGTCGCAGATTTGCACCACCTCAGACACTGGGAAAGGAGCGGGATATACTCATGGGGGGACCTGTTTGCGGATGGGGCCTTTAAAGACTTTGAAACACTTCAGGAAGTAGATGGAGTCCATACGGGCCAGTTCCTGTGGTATCAGAAGATGAGAACCACAGCAAGAACCAAATGGTCGTCATGGCCGGAAGAACCGGAGCCAAACCCCCTGATCACACTACTTTATGCTCTGGGCGAGGGCTGGAAGCCGGTGTCCCAGATATATGCCCACCTGAGCGACGTCCCCAACCCACGGGGCCCCGCCTTGAGAGACAAATGGGAAGCAGACATGGGCCGGGAACTGTCAGATGGAGAATGGGAAAGGGCCTTGACATTCCCCAAGTCTGTCTCCAGGAACCACAGATTCAGACAAATACAACTCAACCTGCTACACCGAACATATCTAACTCCGTCCAGGCTGGCAAAAATCAAGAATACGTTGCCCTCTAACTGCACATGGTGTGGACAGAGCAATGCGGACTTGATCCACGTGTTCTGGAAGTGCATTAGGACACAATCCCTGTGGACCGCCATACAGCAGACAAGCGACAATCTGGGGGTGACTAGATACAAATGGACCCCGGAGGAATGCCTGCTCGGCACATACACCAGGCCGGCCAAACTCAAGCACCTCACCAGATTAATGGACATTATGGAGGTCATTACAACCCCGGCGTTAAGGGTTAACGACGGCGTTAACCCTTAACGCCGGATTCCCACTTTAACGCCTGCTTTTGGCAGGCGTTAAAGTCCATGATGCTAACCCGCCATGGTGCTAATTACGCCACCGTAATTTACGGCGGCGTAATTAGCGCCTTCCCCACTCCCATTATGCCCTATGGGGCAAAAATGGGAATGGGGAAGGGAAAATGGGAAATGGGGATTTACCGCCCCACTCACCTTGGAATGGGGCGGTAAATCCGCCATCCACCATGGTGTAAACGTAGTTTACACCATGGTGGTAAAGTTGGTGCACTTAGCACCAAGGTTGTAATGACCGCCTATGTGTATACTGGCAAAGAGGACCATGGCAATGTCTTGGAAGAAAACGACTGGGCCCCAACAGAAAAGCTGGCACTCTGAACTGAAACGCTGGGTACGAGCAGAAACAACGGCTTGGGAGGACACTGTGGCCAGATCCACAGATGACACTAGTATGACCCTTGAGGCCTGGAAAGAACTCACAGACTCCCTGTTTTACCCCTCTGATGATAAGCCCCCATGAACTGGTACGAACCCACTGAAACAGAACCATGAACTGAATTGACAAGACCTGTGACCACCACGCTATCACCCCACAGGGCTTTCACAGGCATGGGCCCCCTCCTTTTTCCCCCCCTCCAGACCATCAGGATCCCCCCCCTCCCCCTGCTCCACCAAGCATCTTCACCTTAACAGCAAACACTGGGAGATAGTTGAATGTTATAATGTTAATGTGTTAAATGTTAAAAGTTTTATTCTGAAATGCTCATTATCCTGGAAATGCGGACACGCCTGGTGTCCTGTAAATGTACTAAATAACAAATGCCAATAAACAAATTTGAAAATAAATGTATTCCCTATGGACATTTAGCAGCATTATTTTGTCTAAAATAAATCATAAGGCTTCCACATGTTCTCTGATTAAAATATACATACCTGTACTCTATACTGATGCATGACATGCATGGAGCTGGACATAGAAATTTGCAATCCTTGCACAGTACCTTGTGAAGTAGGTGCTTTGCAATGGTATGCGACTTCCATTCAGAATCATCGACAGTCATTTTGAAGTGCGCAATGTTGATGACGGAGTTAAAATTAGCGATGTTCTATGTGATTGGTGGATGATTGTGCGACTGCTTAGTTGTGTCCAATGAGGGACTCGCTTTGGTACTGCTGTAGAAAGGGTAGAAGGACTGGGTAAGAGTTACGTGCCGTACGTAGGCAACGCTTGTCCGCTGGTAGGGCGTGTCACATACGGGTTTCTACAACAAATCCTGCATGGAAAGGCGACTGTAGGCATCAGCCAATCATATGTTCACATTACTCTTTTGTGTCGAAAGATGGTGCGCACACTGAAGGTGGCAGAGGTAGAGAGGGTCAGGGTTTTGATGCTTGGAGACATTTTTGTGCAAGGCTTACAACACTATGCCGAGAGTAGGCATGTGGCACACCATTTCGATGTGAGAGGAGTGGAGGTGGTGTGGAGCGCTGACACTGATGCCAATGCTGCGGCAATTCTGCAAGTTTGTAGAGACATGCGTAGAATGACCACTCCTCATGTGGTAATTTTACACTACGGTGCTTGCCATTTGGGATACGTGACTTCACGTACTTTGTTGGCAGATTTGGCACAGTTGGTTGAAGTACTCATGACCATCTTCCCAACAACGAAAGTAATTTTTTCTGCTTTACTCCCGAGAGTACAATGGAACCACACTTCTGTTTTCTGTCCAGATCAAAGCATCGGGAGGTGTATCATCAATCGCGGCATGCGTTATTCATGCTACGAGATGGTATGTTTTTTTGTAGCCACGATAACATTGCTCCAAGCAATGCGCATTACTTTGAAGGAGATGGTGTTGCGCTATCTTCTTTGGGAAATGAGATGTTCTTTTGGAACGTAAGGCTTGCTTTAGAGAAGGTTCTGTAATGTTTGCAAGAGTAAAGCAAGGACAAAAAATACAAAAAAATACATAAAATACCAGATGTCGGTACAGTATTTGGCCAAAAAAAAAAAAACAGCTTTTTTCAGAGCCTACCTTAAAGGGGAAAAAAGGGAATAGTACTTTAATGTACCGTCGTCACGCTCTGATCCTGTACATGTCCGCGAACATGGCGGTAGTTAACAGCCAGCACATATCACCACCGGCGATTCAAGGGTGGAGCCGCATGTAAATGAGAATGAGCATACCTAGGGATTGGTCCATAAAGTTCAGTAGGTGTGTTCTGACCCACGTACTTTAGTAAGACTGTCTTCTCCCTCACAGGAGTCCACACAGCCATGGCTTTCCATGCTCGAAAAAAGATTATCTGGATTTTGGGAGACTCATGGACACATTGGTTGAAGGTGCATGCAGAAAGCTGCAGTTTATCTACAAATCTCGGATTTCCTCATGCGGAAGTGCACTGGCATGGCATGTGTGGCATGAGATGGCTGGACTTGGTACCTCTCTGTGTTACTTTACTGACAGAGCGTCCTCCAGATATACTGATCATTCATTGTGGAGGAAACAGTTTAGGCCATGTATCTGGAATTTCTTTGCAATTTGCAATGAAGGAAGGACTCGCGAGGCTCATGGACATGTTTCCAAATGGTCAACTACTTTTTCCCCGTATTGCCCAAAGACAAATATGGCTGCGTTCTTCTGCGTTTGGTTCACAAATGGAGAAAGCAAGACGCAATGAGAATAAGGCTGTGTGTGCATTTTTATGAGATGTTGGCATGTCCACTTTCCACAATGAAAACATTTTGTTTCGCAGCACTTTCATTTTCCGCAGAGATGGAGTCCACCTCACATATGCTGGCAATCAGATTTTTCTTTGCAATGTACAAAATGCATTGCGCCCTCTTTTGCAATCACACTAACCTATCTGACAATCCGTTTTCCCCAATCCACTGTTTTTGACCCACACAACACACCACCGAAAGGCTCTTTTCAGAGCCGCCACTTACTCCCAACGTACACTTTATTGCGTTTGCTCTGCTTGCACCCTCCCTTTTTTCCTCTATGACTGTCCGCAAACTTTTTCAGAACTCCGCAGGGGTCTACGACCATCACTTCATAGTTCTATTGTTATACTGAGAAAGGCGGCTCTGAAAAGAGCCTTTTCTGTAATTTGTGTTGTTTTTACATTCATTGCTTAACAGCACACAGCACACTAGGAGAAGAGGCCAAAGGAGGGTAAGGAAGGGACACCAGCCACGGGGATAAAAAAGGGCAACTGAACAGAGAAAGATTTAGGGTGAGCTTTATTTAGCTAAGGAGCAGATCTTCTGGTGCTCTGTGACTGCAGCCTCAAAGGACTTCAAAAACTCTCCCTTCTGCAGAGTACTGCGTCACAATACGTGCACACTACTGTCACCTTTGAAAGGTAAGGGTCAACAGCATTGCGAATGGCTTGTGAGGCAGCTGGAGGGAGGCGCCCCCCACAGGAGTGTCTCTTGTGGTGGGAGGATATGATACCGAGGATGCTGTGGAGGAACTCAAACGACTACGCTCTTCACATGGCACCACCTTAAGAATGTCCGCAGTGTGGAACGAAGTGAGGTGTCGCTTCATGGTTGTCGTACCAAAACTGTACGCTCCAAATCTCCCGCGACTGAACACCACTTCGCACTGGTTACACTTCACCAGGTTCGCACGTGCTTTTGGTACTTTCCCATAAACGGAAAAAAAAAGCCACAACCACGACTCCCGCCGAGTGCTCCTAGTGCAGAGTTCCTCCACTTCATTCTCTTCCTCCTCTTCTTCCTCGATCTCTACATCCTCACCCATATATCTCTCTGCAGGCCCTTGGTGAGGTGGTGGTGGTGGTGGCGGGTTTGGGGGTGGTGCAGAGGCTAATGACCCAACAGCAGCCATGGAAGCCATACTGATTAGTTTCCTTTTGGTCACTACAGCAGTAAAGGCAGCACACCTCCATCTGCTATACCTAGAAGGACAATGAAGATGCGCTTGGGGGTGTGGCCTTTTGTAGGAGTGCAGGGGTGTGCCTCGTGACCGTCTTCATCCCTACAAAGCGGTACACAAATTTTACGCAGCAAGTCCTGAGGTGCCCTATTGTCTGAAATGAGTGAAATTACATTTTTACACTCTACAATACTTTGTCTTGTGTCTACAAGTTCATTTGTATTGTTGCGGGAGCACACCAACCGCGCAAATTAGTCCCCATGCTCAGCGTAGGTGCGGTCACATTATGATGTCCTCAACACATCCGCCCCAGTAATGAAAGTCCCCTGGACAGCAAATGCAAAGAATGAAACGTGCGCATGCGCACAAGTGTCCTACGAACAGTGTTCGGGTTCTCAAACTACTTCAAAGTGCGACACAAGTGAGACGGACAGTTAGGAACAGGCACGATGTTCGCAATACTTATGTTTCTACTGCGCATGTGCACGCATGCTATGTTCACTGTATGGACAGTTCCAGTGTTCTTAGGACAACTCCATTTTGTTTGCCTACGAACTTGCCGGCCACCGCGCCTGTTCTACAGACGGCACCATTTTGGCTGCGCCCGATACGGACCGCTATACTGTCCTTCACACACTCCCATTTTCCTTATTTACACCCATTCCGGACATCTGGTGTGTTCTACGAACATGTATTATCTCGTTTCCAAGCGGTACGGCGAGGTGGTATACCCTTTGGACATCTCTTTCTGTTTATGCATGTACAATTTCAACAGATGGTGAAGTCACACATCACATCCGTCTTACTTGACATTAAACAGCACCCACATTCCATTCCTTGCGGATAGGTCGAACAGGCGCGCTGTTCGTGAACATTTTACGTCTTTTTAAAAAAAAATTCTACACACAAACTCTTTCCCTACAACTACTGTACAAAAACATTTCAAACACACACACACACACACACACACACACATCAATCTGAAGAAATAGCGGGGGAAGCGGACACTGAAACAAATATGGGGGAACTAGGATTCAACACGGGCTGGTTATGAGGAGAAGATTTGTGAGGAGAAGAAGGGATGGATATTTCGTCAAAACGTCTATTTTCCTGTTCAAGGTTTGGGGATGGTTCACTAGTGAATGGAGAAGCAGGGCAGGTGCAGGTGGGGCAATGATAACAAACTTTTCCTCTCACACAGTCCTCCACAAACTCCGTAAACTTTGAAAATTGTCGTTCAATATGTCAATTTTCTGCTCTATCCTTTTTATCCTGTCTTCTTCTGTCTCGTTTGTTGCCCTTTCTTCTTTTCTTTCCTGGTCTGTTAAAAAAAAAAAATACACAGGTTGAATGCCTCTAAAATACTGGTCACTATTTTGCATATGCAGAGCACTGTGTACCATTATTGTCGCTGTCTTCAGACATTTCCTCATGTGGGAAATACTCCTCCAGCCACTGCAAAGTACTAGCCATTTCTGAGTCAAAACAACAGGAAGAAATTATTATTTCTGCACCACATACTACATATTTACTTATTACTACTTATAATATCTTTATGTCCTTCTTCTACGTTGCACACTTTTTGTGTAAGACAATAGTACATTTTCAGCTACCCCCAGCCTCTTTGGGTAATGTTGATCCTGTCCAACCCCGTCCGCAAACAGGCGCTCAGTCCGTCCCTTTCCAATATCAAAAGGGAGGGGGTTCTTTATGTTCTATGTTAAATGTATGTCAAGTACGTAGATTATGCTAAATATCTCTCAAAATCACATGATTACAGTGTATATTCTGCTCAACGACTTCATTGCCACAATTTCATGCTTAAGTTCCACCTTCCAAAAACCTATACAATTCCCTACAAAAAAAACTTTGTTAAGGGGACGTTATGGTTAAGTTGCCCTCCCAAAAACCAGTGAAATTCACTACAAAAAAAACTTTGTTAAGGGGACGTTATGGTTAAGTTGCCCTAACAAAAACCTGTACACTTCACTACAAAAATACTTTCCACCTCCCCTTTATGCTTCAAATTAAAACCGAAAAACCCCTGAAATTTGACAGTTATGGTAAACTAAGCCCCAAACCCTGCCACCGCCCCTGTGCACTGCTAACACTAACAACCAGACCATGAAAGATGTCATCTCAAATGTCAATGCTGACATCAATGACGACATCACTTGTTTAGCCCCTTTCTTTTCCTTCCCTGCCATACATATATACGTGCATTCAGTAAAAAGAAATCACAAAAGGAATGTTACACTTCACAGTGCAACCAAACACCACCGCACATTCCCCCATTATAGTAAGCTAAGCAACAATAACTTGCACCATCTACGTGCATTCCTAGGACTAACACCCAGGACATCAAAGATAACATCACAAATATCATTGATGACATCACTGATGACATCACATGTGTGCCTCACTTATTTTGGTGCATTGAAAAATGTAGGCTAGGTGGTTTTATTCACTGACCAGCACAATATGAAAATTGAAAAGGTGCTGTATACCAAAACGTTACCCTTGTTGTGTGTTCTTAAAGTACTTTCCTTAGGGTCTGGTGTCAGCTCATGATGCATATGCATGGGGCAATGGCAGGCCTCAAACACACAATTAATTTGTATACAGGAAGATAAACTGTGGGATGCTGCTAGTTCTTTCTACCCTACTTCAGTTTCCCTGTATGTGCCGCTCAGTTATATGCATTGGGTGGACAAATGTGTTGTTTGTTTTAGCACAAGTGTGTATTAAGTCTAGATTTGTAAGCTAGTTATTACATGTGTAACATTACACAATCACCCCTGACATCTTGCTACCAACATAATAGAAAGAACCCCTTGTAGGTAGGGACTTTTTAGGAATATTATTTTCACATGTGATGTCATCAGTTATGTCATCAATGATATTTGTGATGTCATCTTTGATGTCCTGGGTGTTAGTCTTAGGAATGCACGTAGATGGTGCGAGTTATGGTTGCTTAGCTTACTATAATGGGGGAATGTGCAGTGGTGTTTAGTTGCACTATGAAGTATAACATTCCTTTAGTGACATTTTTTTACTGAATGCACATATATATGTATGGCAGGGAAGGAAAAGAAAGGGGCTAAACAAATGATGTCGTCATTGATGTCAGCATTGACATTTGAGATGACATCTTTCATAGTCTGGGTGTTAGTGTTAGCAGTGCACTGGGGCGGTGGCAGGGTTGGGGGCTTAGTTTACCATAACTGTCGAATTTCAGGGGTTTTTCGGTTTTAATTTGAAGCATAAAGGGGAGGTGAAAAGTATTTTTGTAGTTAAGTCCCCTCAACAAAGTTTTTTTTGTGATATATATATATATATATATATATATATATATATATATATTCAGTGAAAAACTTTCTTAAAGGGACGTTATGATTAAGTTGCGCTACTAAAAACCTATGAAATTCAGTGAAAAAAACGTTGTTAAAGGGACGTTATGGTTCCAAGTAAAACCGAAAAACCCTTGAAATTCGCCAGTTATGGTAAGCTAAGCAACCATAACTCACGCCACCACCGTGCACTGCTAAGACTAAGACCCAGGACATCAACGATGACATCACAAATGTTATTGATGACATCACTGATGACATCCCATGACTGGCTCCCCCTTTTTTCCTTTACTGACATATCTAGGCCACATGGTTTTCTTCAGTAACAGTCAGGAATTAAAAGTGGAAAAGGTAGTATATTTGTAGACTTATCCTTCAAGTATGTTTTTACAATAATTCCCTTATGATATAGTCATATCATATGAAACATATACATAGGGGAAGACACAAGCTTGAAAGACAGCAATCCTTTCTGTGCATTAAAATAATCGTTAGAGTTGTCAGCCCTTTCTGATAGTTCTGTTGTTTTTGTAGTACTGTACGTTCCCTGTATATGCTCCTATTTTTATATCTTGTATTCACACTACTTTCCTTAGAGTCCAGGCACATCATGTGATATATATATATATATGGTAAGTAGCAACTTTGAAACAGAGCAATCATTTTTCTGCATAAAGGTAATCAGTTAGGTTATGAACACTTTTTGTACTACTGCTGTTTTTTTCTTACTTCAATTTCCTTGTATATACTCATATTTGTATGTGGTGTTGTCTCTTTGTGTTTTGTCTATAATAATGCAATTATGTAGTAAGTGGGTTTTATTATCTACTTATCACATGTTTCACAGTATACAAAAGTCTAATAAGAAAACAGTTATAATTTCTCTATTCAACATGGCAAGCTTATGAATATTGCACCTCCATCATGTATTCTGCACACAATGCCTATGTTTCTACATAAGCACCTTAGTATACTGGTTGGACTAATTAGCCCTTGATATTTATTCCAATGATCATTGACACTTTTTTAAATGAATATTACAATAAGAAACCCTTGTACAGACTTTTCATGAAAGGTAAATGCACATGTGATTTCATCAGTGATGTCATCAATGACATTTGTGATGTCATCTTTGATGTCCTGGGTGTTAGTCTTAGCAGTGCACAGTGGTGGCGCGAGTAATGGTTGCTTAGCTTACCATAACTGGCGAATTTCAAGGGTTTTTCGGTTTTACTTGGAACCATAACGTCCCTTTAACAAAGTTTTTTTCACTGAATTTCATAGGTTTTTAGTAGCGCAACTTAATCATAACGTCCCTTTAACAAAGTTTTTGCACTGAATGTCATAGGTTTTTAGAAGCGCAACTTAACCATAACGTCCCTTTAACAAAGTTTTTCACTGAATTTCATAGGTTTTTAGTAGCGCAACTTAACCATAACGTCCCTTTAACAAAGTTTTTTCACTGAATTTCATAGGTTTTTAGTAGCGCAACTTAACCATAACGTCCCTTTAACAAAGTTTTTTCACTGAATTTCTGTTATGATCTTGATGGTCGTGTAGATGAAGATACCTCCGTCCTCAAGTACCACACTGATAGAAATAATATCACTACCAATGCAATTCTTGAGGCCACAGGTGTGGAGTGCCGTCAAGCTGGAACCAGGAACACCGGAAGGACCCCCTGACCACTGTAAGGCAATAAATGATTAGGGCAGACAGTCACAATGATCACAATGCAATATGGTGGAAGAAGCTAAAGGGCTTACCCAAATGTGCTGGTCAGGATGCCTCAAAGGGTTAGGGGAACAGAAGGGTCTTTGTGGGCACTCTTGATGGAATACACCTGTAGGTCAGATAGCCAGTGGATGATCCGTAAACAATCCGTTTAACAGTCCAGGGTCGAAAGCCAAGAAAACAATAGCCAAGGTCCAATATCCAAAGTTCCAAAGTTTGTGCAAAGCCAAAGGTCGTGAAGCTTGAAGATTAAAGTTCGCCTGAGCCTGAGGAAGAGACCAAGAGCAATCCGTGAAACGTTCCGTGGTCAAAGAAATCCGAATTCTAAGCGAGATCCAAAAACGCTAAGCAGCACTCCGAAAAGCAGCTGTGAAGCATTTGTTCTGCAATTTCATAGGTTTTTAGTAGCGCAACTTAACAATAATAACTTTGACTTTATGTACATGTAATATGGAACATACTGAACCTCTTCTACTGAACTTGATGTCCGCAAACTCTTTTAATGTCCGCGGACATGTTCGGAGAACAGCACCACTACCTAAAAACTCTGGGTGGGTATGTTTGATTGGTATATCATAACATAGGAACATTTAACAAATTCAAAAAGCAACACACATACACATTATATGTAGTAATACATAAGAAATGTAACCCATATATGTAACACACTAACCATTCATTTAAATACAATATGTTCTAAAATGGAATATACACGAAGAAGATAAATTGGCTTCGAACATAATTACCTCACAGACACTACAGAACTAAGAACAACACCAGACCTACACAGTACGTAGAACATATTTTGCCTGAAATAGTAAGTGTACTTCATTTTACTCATATATTTATAAACTTTCTGTATCAGATAAAAAAAAACATAATATCTTTTTTTTTTCTCACAGAAATGTCTAGTACTCTGGAATGGCTACAGGAGCATTTCCCACATGAGGAAATGTCACAAGATAGTGAAACTAATGGTAAACACTTTACAATATAAACCATTTAATTATTATTATTTTATATACATTTAACATATATATATATTTTTTTGTACAGAGCATACCTAAATAGAAAATACCTCTGAAGAAGCTGTTATGAAAAACACGCTTGACAGCATAAAAGAAAAAATGGATTTATTGTTGACCAATTTTAATAATTTGAAAACTTTTGTTGAGATCATTTTAAAACAAAAACCTCATACAATTGCCCCACATGTATTTGTCCCCCCTCACCATATCCCAGTCAATTATCCCCAAACCCTCTCCATAACCCAAAATGTTTTGATGAGACTTCCATCCCTTCTTCACCTGATACCAATCATGTTGAAACCCCTAATTCTCCTGTTTTTGTTTCCGTTTCTGCCTCACCTTCTCTGTCATAAATTATTAATATATGTTAAATAAAGTTACATTTTTATATTGAGTTGTAATTAGTTTCCGTTTTAAAAAAAAAAACAATGTAGGTGTCCGCGGACAGCGCGGGTGTTCTGAAATGTTCGTAAATAAACGAAAATGGAGCTGTCCTGAAGAACACTATACCTGTCCGTACTGTTCGCTAGCAAGTTGTAACTGTTCTAAGAACACACGCGGTGTCCTGAAATGTTCGTAAATAAACGAAAATGGAGGTGTCCTGAAGAACACTATACCTGTCCTTACTGTTCGCTAGCAAGTTGAAACTGTTGTAAGGACACACGCTGTGTCCTGAAATGTTCGTGAATAAATGAAAATGGAGGTGTCCTGAAGAACACTATACCTGTCCGTACTGTTCGTTAGCAAGTTGAAACTGTTCTAAGAACACAATTGGTGTTCTGAAATGTTGGTAAATAAACGAAAATGGAGGTGTCCTGAAGAACACTATACCTCTCCGTACTGTTCACTAGCAAGTTGAAACTGTTCTAAGAACAACCGCGTGTGAAATGTTCGTAAAGAAACGAAAAGGGAGGTGTTCTGAGGACGCTATTTCTGTCCGTATTGTTCGCAAGCAAGTTGACACTGTTCTAAGAACAAACGCCTGTCCGTAACTGTTTGTTTGATGTCTGACGCACTTTTAATTACTTCAGGACCCGAACAGTGTCCGTAGAACATCAACGCGCATTTAGTCTCCTGCGGACAGCCGCTTCCTTCGTGAACCTGTTCGGGAAGCGACCATGTGACCGCGCCCACACTGATCGCGTGTTCTGAATGCGGACACTGCTCGTGTCCCCGAACAATTTAAAAGTACATTTTCAAGTAATTCACAATATTTTCCAATAAAAACTCACCATAGCACAAGTCCCACATGCTAATTATAAGTCTATGCATACTATTTGAAACCTTTCGAACCTCTTTTTGTGTTTGATCTGTCCGCGGACAGCGTGGATGTCCACGGACCGTGCAAAAGCACCCCTATGAAAGACCACGCCCTAGAGCTTATTCTCATTGTGTTTCTGGCTATTCTACAGAGCACAGAGATTTTTGCTGCAACCGGCAGATTTCCATCTTCAACCTGATGGCTTCTGTGGCTCCACTGCTACCTCCTGGTGCTGTGTCTGCCTCAGCACCACCTCACCCCCTCCACCACCACCACCTCCCCAAGGGCCTGAAGAGGGCAACAGGAGTGAGGATGCAGAGGAGGAAGAAGAGGATGAGGAGAATGAGGTAGAGGAAATCCCTACTACCCGCACTAGGCGTGAGTCTTGGGTGTGGCGATTGTTTACCATTCATGGGAATTGTCCTAAGGCTCGTGCGAACCGTGTCACCTGCAATGAGTGCAAAATGATACTCAGTCGTGGGAGGCATAGTTCGTACAGCTTTGAGACCACTACATTGAAGTGACACCTGAGGTCATTTCACTCCGGGGCTATTCGCAAGGTTGTACCTTGCAAAGAACGTAGTAGGTTGATTTCCTCTACTTCATCCTCTGTTTCTGATCCTGTCACCACACGGACCACCTCTGTGGGACAGCGTCTTCCTCAAGCTGCCTCACAGGCCATACAGAATTCTGATGACCCTTACCTTTCGAGGGTCACAGTTGTATGTATGTACTGTGACAAAGTACTCTGCAGGGGGGAGCGACTTCGCAGTGCTTTTGAGACTACCGTCTCAGAGCATGAGAAGACCTGCTCACTACCCAAATAAAACCCACTCTACATCTTCCTCTCTCAGCTCGCCCTTTCTTATCCATGTGGTTGGTGTCCCCCCTTACCCCTCCTTTCCCCTCCTCTCCTAGTGTGTCGTGTATAAAAAACCCAAAAAAATACAAAATTACAAAAATCAAAAAAAATAAGGCTCTTTTCAGAGCCGCCTTTCACAGTTAAAAAATAGAAGTGAAAATAAATGAAGCAGGGCCCTTTGTATTTTTTAGAAGTCTAATCTAAAACATTGAGTTGCTATCCTATCATAACCATTGCAATTTTCTCTGGTAGGAAGTGGTGGCTCTGAAAAGAGCCTTTGGGAGGTGTTTGTATGTCAAAAATTATAAATACTTAACACCTACTTCAAAATGGATGCTGTAATTCTAAAAAAGGTTGTAATGCATTTTGTATATTTCTCAACAAAATCTGATTGCCAGCATAAGTAAGATGGACTCCATCTCTGCGAAAAATGTATGTACTACGAAACATAATATTTTCATTGTGAAAAGAGGACATGCCAAAATCTCTTAGAAAGGCACAAACAGCCTTATTAACATTGTACCTTGCTTTTTCCATTTGTGGACCAAATGAAGAAGAACAAAGCCACATTTGTCTCTGTGCAATCCGTGAAAATATTACTTGAGAATTAGGGAACATGTCCATGACCTTCCCAAGTCCTTCTTTCATAGAAAATTGCAAAGAATTCCAGACACATGTCCTAAACTGTTCCCTCCACAATGAATTACAATTATGTCTGGATGTTGCTCTGTCTCCAAACTAGCACAAAGAGGTAGCAAGTCCAACCACTTCATTCCACGTACTCCATGCCAGTGTACTTCCACATGTGGAAATCCAAGATCTACAGCTACTCCACAGCTTTCTGCATGCACCTTCAACCAATGTATCCATGAATCTCCCAAAATCCAAACAATCTGATTTCTGAAACACACAGCCATAGCTATCTTTTGTTCTCTCAGCAAAATGAGCACCTGAGAAACTCTCTCCTGGCACAACACGCCCACTAAACTTTCCTGACCAATCCCTTGCAGTGCTCATTCTCATGTGCATGACTTCTGAACCCAAAAATCCCCGGATGTAACACCCGATGTCCGCGAACTACCGCCATTTCCGCGGACATATCGTAACATGAACAGCCCTTCTACCATTTCCACTTCACTTTCTGTGCCATTCCCTCATTGGATGTAGCTAAGAAGTCACATGACCATCCACCAATCACATTCAAGACCTCTACATCTAACTGCATCATCATAGATCAGCACTGCAAATGTACTGTGAATCTCTCCGAGTACAAGTGTCATATCATTGGCAAGCACCATCTACAAGAAATACTGTACAAGTCTCCAAGATTTCTACTTGCAACTCCATGCATATCCAAATGCATGAACACAAACTACAGGTATGCATATTTTCTGTACAATACATGAACACATTTTCAAACTGACTTAATATTTTTGTTTTATTTCTTTATTTATTCAATTACTTTAATTTAAGCATGACATTGAGACACTATTACCTGGAAGAGCTTAGTTACAGAAACAGTGGTATTCAGTGGTACATTATGAATTTCACAAACATAGTAAAGATATTTTGTTTGCTAAAGTTAGTCATTACAATACAATTTGTTCATTAAGAACATATCATGTGTATTGAACTTGTGTGACGTATCTTATGTAAAGGTTTTGAGGAAGGCGCTGAGGATTTCAATTAAAAAAATCAATGTCTAAATTAAAAACAGTGCTATATTCAAACAAAATTACTAATTTGTGTCTTTTACAATTGCATTGAAGACCATTCTCCTGAAAAGAAGCAACCGAATTTGAAGAACAAAGAAGAACTAAGAATTAACCTGTTCATTTAAAAAAAATTAAGTAGAATATCACAATAATATTTGTATTATTACTGAAACAAACTGCAAAGTTAATTTATGCTATTTCTGTGCCTAAAAATAGAGATTGTGCACCATTCTGTCCAAAAATCCCCATGTCTTAAACAGTGATTTACAGACAGAATGGCCCACAAATTCCTATTTTTGGACACACAAATTACCCAACTCAACCGCTACAATTTGGATATTATAGAACAAACAACTGTTTTAATTGTATACATTAGATTTACTATTTGTACTTCTCCACACCACTAGCTTACTTTTTTCTGTCATCTGGACCCCAGTTTAGTAGTATATTTATTCAAGAATACCCATCCCTACTAGTTGTAGTTCCCAATGCACAATCACACACCACTACATACATCTTTACCATCTTACTGAAACACTCATGCACACAGCACACATACATTGCAGAACACCCCAACCCATACCTTCTTTATTTTTTTCAACAGACCCTAAAGAATACCTACCAAAAGTCAAGTCCGTAGAAAGCAACGCAGAAGTAGAGCAAATGAAAATAAAAGAGTCCAACATAAGCATCCATATCTGGCGGAATTTGTAAAATAAGTTGAAACAAAACAGCTAATACAGTCATTTAGTGAAACAAAAGAAGTTTCAATTGGAAAAACTTTGCCTCCTCTATCAAAATGTAAAACAAACCAGAAAACAATTAACAAAAAATCAGCTATCACTACAGATAAAACTGCTTCTATAAATCTTGATAAATTTCAAAGTAAGCATACCAAGAAAAGTATTTTAGCCAAAATGTTCGGTCACAGAGTCCTTCAAAATCTTATAAAAACAGGTGAGAAACCAGGTTTAACCCTTAAAACCTATCGTAGGAAATTAATCTTAGAAGCGTTGATAGACAGTGCAATTCTTCTAAAAAAAAGTTATTTATTTTAGTGTTAAACAAAATGAAAGCACTAACAAAACTGATAACTAAATTACAAAAAAGACTTCTCAATAAACGAAATGTCAACAGAAAGAACTTCTTAAGTGTATGCGGAGGTGAATGGAATCACACTACGAGCACAGAACCATACTTTAATGAAGAAGCATACAAACAAAAGCAAACAAATACAATTGCCATACATAGCAGTGGTCGAGGTTATGAAAAAGTGAATAATACCATAATGGAACAAGAAGTACTCCTTACAAAAATATGCCCTGAAAACTAAGAATTACCCCTCCATTCAACTGAATCAGAATATCTAATGTACAGATGGCCATGCACGTCAATGTGTAACACTCCCAAACAATTTTTCAAGTCTTTACGCCAATTCCTCAATCAATATGTAAAAAGAAAAGACAAAATCAAAATTAAACTACTGCAAAATATGGATACCTGTCCAGTGCGCAAGTACACAGGACTACAAGGACATTCATTGGCCTGCATTACAGGACCTACTTGTAAAACCACCTTCCATGATATCAAAAGGATATCAACACATCATTCAACTATAAGAAATCTAGTCTATAAACTGTACTATGCTAAATGTCCTGCTTTAGCACTAGCACATTTAAATAACATTCTTCTACATGGTACAGCAAAAGACCTACATGAAGAAATTGACTATATCCAGAAAAAATATTTTGGAAGTGAAAGCCACTTACAGAATGAAATAGCTTTAAAGCAAATTAGCAACAATTCTACACATGGCAACCTTTTACTAAACACATACAAAAAAGAAATAATACAATTTAAAAGTACATCAGCTGAAGTACCAAACCAAGTACCAACATGTGTGTATGTTGCCGCAGAACCTTTTATAAAAGTAACACAAAAACTGTAGACCTATCATACAAAATGAAGACAATGAAGATTCTAAATGGTTTGAATTAGCTCTCTACCTTGTAGCAGAAAACAAATACGAAATAACTGACCCCTTAATACTTTGCAGTTACTGCACTACAAAACTTGACCACAACCAAACTCCTTCACCTGCTATCACAAATAATTTGGAATTATACCTACTACCAAAACCCCTACAACATCTTAATTTATATGAGAGCATCATAATTCAAACAGTGCACCCATTTCAAGCAATAATACGCCTTCAACCAAAAACAGCAAAATTACCTCCCTCAACCAATTCAGGGCACTAAACTGCATATATAAAAAAGAAATGTGGATGGTTTGAATGTAATGATAGTATCATTACTCTAAAGCAGAGATTACCATCAAATCTTACAAACGCCTATTTAATGTTCTTAAAACCAAAATTTGATAACTAAACTGTACTTAAACTTTAAGTAAACTTATAGTAAAAAAATATAAACTGTTAGAATATTCTAAAAGCTATCTAACTGCCCAAAGATTCTACAACAACTAATCAGATAAATGAATACCACTAAATTAGAGCAAAAAATAGACAGTTAGATAACGCCAATTGGTAGCTAACTGTCCCAAAATGTAACAATATCCAAACAGACAAAACAATACCACTAAAATATATAAAAAAATAGACAGTTAGAATACGCCTACTGGTATCTAACTGCTCCAAAATTGTACAATATCCAAACAAATAAATAATATATTACTGCTCCAAAAAAATGCAACAACCCAATGTATAAAGCATTAGCCAGAAGCAACAAGTGAACACTGAAAACAAACAAACAAATAAACTGTAGCATAACAGAAAAAGGTTTTCTTTTTAATCCAACATGGATTTTTTTTTCTCCCACAGACCCAATGATTTTAGCAACAAACACAGAAACTGAGCAAATTGCACAGTACTCTAGTTTGTAATCTACTAAATACATGTACTCCAGTTACTAAACCAAACAGTAAGTATATTATACACTCTATGCCATGGCCACAACCATCGCAGCATATCACACCCATAATATCTTATAACTTTGTTCCTTATAAATTTGTTTTTGACCCAAAGTTATAAGCAACTATAAGTGTGATATGATGCGAAGGTTGTGGCCAGGGCATAGAGTGTTGGGTGCATGACCAAATGGTCATGCACCCAACACTCTATGCCCTGGCCACAACCACCGCAGCATATCACACCCATAGAGTCAAACATTTCAACTATGGCCTACGGAAACTTTTAATGTCCGCGGACATTACCAGTGTTCTTAGAACACTTTCAACTTGCCAGCGAAAAATACGGACAGCGTCTTCAGGACACCCCCTACGAACATTTCAGGACACCGTGAGTGTTCTTAGAACACATTCAACTTGACAACGAACAATACGGACAGCATCCTCAGAACACCCCCATTTTGTTTATTTGAGAACATTTCAGGACACCACGAGTGTTCTTAGAACACATTCAACTTGACAAAGAACAATACGGACAGCGTCTTCAGGACACCCCCATTTTGTTTATTTAGGAAAATTTTACAGACACCGCGTGTTTTCTTAGAACACTTTCAACTTGCCAGCGAACAATACGGACAGCTTCTTCAGGACACCCCCTACGAACATTTCAGGACACCACAAGTGTTCTTAGAACACGTTCAACTTACCATCGAACAATGCGGACAGCGTCCTCAGAACACCCCATTTTGTTTTTTTGCGAACATTTCCGGACACCCCTAGTGTTCTTAGAACACATTCGACTTGACAAAGAACAATACGGACAGCGTCCTCAGAACACCCCCATTTTGTTTATTTACGAACATTTTAGGAAACCGCGAGTGTTCTTAGAACACATTCAACTTGACAAAGAACAATACGGACACCGCGTGTGTTCTTAGAACACTTTCAACTTGCCAGCGAACAATACGGACAGCGTCTTCAGGACACACCCTGCGAACATTTCAAGACAACGTGAGAGTTCTTAGAACACTTTCAACTTGACAAATAACAATACGGACAGCATCCTCAGAACACCCCCATTTTGTTTGTTTGCGAACATTTCAGGACACCGCGAGTGTTCTGAGAACACATTCAACTTGCCAGCGAACAATACGAACAGCGTCTTCAGGACACCCGCTACGAAGATTTCAGGACACTGCAAGAGTTCTTGGAACATTTTCAACTTGACAACGAACAATACGGACAGCGTCTTCAGGACACCACCTACGAACATTTCAGGACAACGTGAGAGTTCTTAGAACACTTTCAACTTGACAACGAACAATACAGACAGTGTCCTCAGAACACCCCCATTTTGTTTATTTGCGAACATTTCAGGACACCGCGAGTGTTCTTAGAACACATTCAGCTTGCCACAGAACAATACGGACAGCGTCCTCAGAACACCCCCATTTTGTTTATTTATGAACATTTTACGGACACCGCGTGTGTTCTTAGAACACTTTCAACTTGCCAGCGAACAATACGGACAGCGTCTTCAGGACACCCCCTACGAACATTTCAGGACAACGCGTGAGTTCTTAGAACACACCCCCGTTTTGTTTATTTGCAAACATTGCAGGACACCGCGAGAGTTCTTAGAACATTTTCAACTTGCCAACGAACAATACGGACAGCGTCTTCAGGACACCCTTACGAACATTTCAGGACACCACGAGTGTTCTTAGAACACATTCAATTTACCATGGAACAATACGGACAGCGTCCTCAGAACACCCCCATTTTGTTTATTTGCGAACATTTCAGGACACCACGAGTGTTCTTAGAACACATTCAACTTGACAAAGAACAATACGGACAGCGTCCTCAGAACACCCCCATTTTGTTTATTTAGCAACATTTTAGGACACCGCGAGTGTTCTTAGAACACATTCAACTTGACAAAGAACAAAACGGACACCGCGTGTGTTCTTAGAACACTTTCAACTTGCCAGCGAACAATACGGACAGCGTTTTCAGGACATCCCCTACGAACATTTCAAGACACCATGAGAGTTCTTAGAACACAATCAACTTGACAAAGAACCATACGGACAGCGTCTTCAGGACACCCCCTACGAACATTTCAGGACAACGCAAGAGTTCTTAGAGCACTTTCAACTTCACAACGAACAATACGGACAGCGTCCTCAGAACACCCCCATTTTGTTTATTTGCGAACATTTCAGGACACTGCGAGTGTTCTTAGAACAGTTTCAGCTTGCTTGCGAACAAAACGGACACATATTGAGTCCTCAGAACACCCCCCATTCAGTTTATTTAGAACATTTCAGAACACCTGTGATGTCCGCAGACAAATCGAACACAAAAAGAATGTCTACCACATTAAAAGGAACAACATTTAACTTATCTCATACTCTCCCATCCTCGCCAAACACTCCTACACACCAACACACTCTACTAAATACACATTTTGAACAAACTTTCACTGCGCTGTCCGTGGACGTCCGCGAATCCAAGATGGCTGGCGCTACCGAAAATCTGACGCGCTTCACGCTTCACACCGTCCAATCAGCGAACACGCCGCATGTCTGCGGACATGACGTAAGCCGCTCGGCCAATCAGGACACTGTCCGCGGAGCGAACAGGGAAGTGTGTCCGCGGATGGAACACAGATATCACAATTTTTTTTTACCTACTTTTTGGTCATTTTAAAAAAACTACTGGACGGATTTTCACCAAATTTGCAAAAGCACGCTTTCAGGATCAAGCCGCTGCTCCTGGTCCAAATTTGGTGAAAATCCGTCCAGCGGTTTGGGCTGTAGGCACGAGCAAAAAAATTTTCCCATTCAGTCTATGGGAAAAAAAAAGTTTTGGGACCCCCCCTATAACTTTGCCCCCCCTGGACAATCCTCACCAAACTTTGAAAAGAAATTCAGAGTGGGCCATATACTTTTTTTTACAAAGTTTGGTGAGGATTCGTCCAGGGGGAGCGAAGTTATAAGCCGCCCAAAAAGTGTTCTTCCTATGGAAACAGCAACTTAACCATAACTACATGGCCACTACCGTGGCCATGTAATATATATATAGTTATGGTTAAGTTGCTAATCCCACAGGAAGAGCACTGTTTGGGCGATTATAACTTCGCTCCCCCTGGACGAATCCACACCAAACTTTGCAAAAAAAGTATATGGCCCACTTATAGGGGGGTCCCAAAAATTCTTTTTTTCCCATAGACTGAATGGGGAAAAAACTTTGCGCACGCCTACAGCCCAAACCGCTGGACGGATTTTCACAAAATTTGTGGCAGGAGCAGCGACTTGGTCCCGAAAGCGTGCTTTTGTAACTTTGGTGAAAATTCGTCTGGTAGTTTTTTTTAAAATGACCAAAAAGTAGGTCACAAAAAATTTGTGATATCTATGTCCGCTCTGCAGACACACTTCTCTGTTCACTCCGTGGGCAGGACACCGATTCGCTAATCGGCTCGTCACATGTCCGCGGACATGCGACGTGTCCCCTGATTGGATGGTGAAGAGCGTGAAGTACGTCAGATTTTTGGAAACACCCACCATCTTGGATCCGTGCTTGGTGCCCGCAAACATTGCGGTATAAACATATTGAAAAACACAACATTGCACTTGTCAAACTTTTCAAATAATCTCTGGGGAGGTGAGGGGTGATGAGGATGGGATGAGATATGGCTGCAAGAAGCAAAAAACTGTTTTTTTTGTTGCGAAAGTGCGAACAGTTAGGATGTTTGTGAACAGTCCTGTGGAGGACCGGAAGAAGTGGTTGATTGACTTACAATCTATGTTTACAAGTCCACCATTTACGTTCCTGCCTCACCATCTGTGTTGTCACTGAAATAATGCAATCAACTTGAAAATTAGTGAAGGTTACAGGCTAAAAGCACTGTGCAGAGAAGTGATACAGTACCCACTGCTAAGGGGTAAGGAAACTTTGCAATGACGCTTGATGTTTATAAATTGATGTTGTTTTACACCCATAGCGCGGCAAAGAAAGGGCTATTCATGTCTGTGTTAAAATGTAATTAAAGGAATAATGGAGTCAGACTGGCGCCCCCTACAGTCGGCACCTCAGGCAGCCATCTGCACTGCCTGATGCAAAGACTGCACTGCACATACATGACAATTACAGTTCTCATGGATACGGTGTGACAAGTTGTTGCAAAGTAAGAATGTATTTTGATTCTGAGTGAAGGTCAACAGCTTTGAATTTTTGTTTGAAGGATCAGGAAGCTCACACATCGGACACACAGCATAAGGTTCAATTGTTTTTTGACCTTGAGACAAATGGACCATTCCGAAAGGAATTGAATGGAGGAGGGTTGTTATAATGTAAGATATGATAAGGTTATGTATTCGAAAAGTGGACTAAGGAACATGTAAATTCAGTGTATGAAAAATTGCTGGTGCGAACAGAGTCTGCCTTACGGTCTGAGTTACACCAAGAGAATGGAAATGGTGAATGTAATGTAAGTTTAATTTTGGGTGATTTTATACTCGAACGAGCATCAACTTATCATTATCTGAGCATTATTTGTGGGTTACATTGTAGTCGTTTGTTCTGTGTGGCATATTTCAATGAATATGGTATGACCAGGTCAGACCTGGCAGGTTGTCAAGCACCCGCAAGCACAACTTTTACTATGGCGGTACAGTAGCAATGGTGCCGGTAGCTTACCGGCACCGTTGTTACCGTACCGCCATAGTTGTAATGAGGCCCAGTCTGTGACTAAAGGAAGGAATATCCATTTACAACTGTGGTCCACTTTTTCATTGTTGTCTGAGACAGTTTCATGCTTCAGCCCGACCATGTGAGCCACTCTGTCCATTTCTCCCAATCTAAAAAAAAGAAATATATATATATATTTTTTTTTAGATTTCATTCTGAGCTCTGAGGGTCCCCCCAGTGATGCACCCGCAGACCCCTGGGGGGGTCGCGCACCACAGTTTGAATACCACTGCCTTAGGCCGATGCAGCAACGGGTAAGATTAGGACAAGATGGCCGTGCCCTGTTGCCAGATTTTGCATGTGTACAAAAGAAGAAAACTAAGGTAAGATGCATTGGAAATGTTTGTGCGATCGATCAACGTATGTATAAAAATACATGCCTGAACCCTCGGAACAATAATTTTTTCTGAGCATTGCTCTTGTCAAACTTATCAAATAATCACTAAGGAGGTGAGGGGTGATAAGGATTGGATGGTATATTTGTGACTTGATTACGAATGAGTTTACAAAGTTTGGTGGGATTCTGTCATGAGGGGGGAAAGTTAGAGGGCGGGTCCCAAAATAATGTAATGGCTTATAAATGAGGTGACATTTGATGAATCTACACTTATTTTGGCAAAATGATAATCGATCTAGATAAACATGTTTTTGCGAAGTTTAGTGGGACTTTGTCAAGAGGGGGAAAAATTAGAGGGGGGTCAAAATAATGTAAAGGCTTATAAATGTGGTGCCATTTGACAAATCTACACAAAGGTTTGCAAAAAGATTATAGATCTAGATATAAATATTTTCGTACAGTCTGAATGGATTTTGTCAAGTGGGGGCTAGGTTATATGACGATTGTGTGTGCATTCATTTGACACTTTTGAAAAAAATAAAACATGGGTGGATTTGTAGCAAACTTGCGTAAGGAGCATTGGCAAGGACCTACAAGCATGGTTTTGCCAATGTGCCAGTATTTTATTATTTGCCAAGTGTCACAATGTAGCTATAAAAAAATAGCGGTATACCTTTAGTCAATGAGGGGTAGCCTGTGGCAATGGGCAGTGGCCAGTTTGTCTGGTTCATGGAATAATAATAATAATACTTTTGCATTTATATAGCGCTATGAACCCTCAGGTATCTGAGCACTGCTTATTATTACCCACGGTGCGTGGTGCTCATTTATTGACCTCGGAAGGATAAAAGGCTGAGTTTGGCCCTGCTGGGATTCGAACCTGCGTTAGCAGGATCTGCACCAATGCCAAAGCGAGTGCTCTACTCGCTGTGCTACTTGACCAGCTCATGATCCAGACAAACTGGCTACTGGGTATGACCACAAGGGAGAAAACATAGGATTAAAGTGGCCATGTCCACCTGGGACTGGCTTTGTGGTAAAGTTATTCAAAATTAGGATAGATCTGAAAGGGAAGAAAAATGTGCTCGTGGTAATATGGTCATAGGGTTCTCTTTTTGCCTTCTGCAGGCTGCCATGGAAAGCGAAGAGGACCCTGTATGGAACCCTCGCTTTCCTTTTCCATGGTGGCCATCTTGGAAAAGGATTTTCCTTCCTATACTGGGACGCCACACGCTTTGGGAACCTAGGTTGCTAATGGCTTTCATCCCCCATTTCAGCGTCGGTCCGCGGACATACGCAAAGTCCGCGGATATCAAAATCACTAGCTGGGATTTCAGCATTTTCTATGTTACATGTATATAAAGTAAGGGAATCCTAGTAAACATACATCAAATTCACAGTATGTATATGTATATTCAGTAAAAAAAACTTTGTTAAAGGAACGTTATGGTTAAGTTGCGCTACTAAAAACCTATGAAATTCAGTAAAAAAACGTTGTTAAAGGGACGTTATGGTTAAGTTGCGCTACTAAAAAGCTATGAAATTCAGTAAAAAAACTTTGTTAAAGGGACTTTATGGTTAAGTTGTGCTACTAAAAACCTATGAAATTCAGTAAAAAAAACTTTGTTAAAGGGACGTTATAGTTCAAAGTAAAACCGAAAAACCCCTGAAATTGGCTAGTTATGGTAAGGTAAGCAACCATAACTCGCGCCACCACTGTGCACTGCTAAGACTAACACCCAGGACATCAAAGATGACATTACAAATGTCATTGATGACATCACTGATCTTTTTTTTCCTTTACTGATATATCTAGGCCAGTAACAGTCAGGAACTAAAAATTCAAAAAGTACTATATTTGTAGACTTATACTTGAAATATGTTCTTACAGTAATTCACTTAGGGCCCACTCACAGCATATGAAAAGATAAAAAGGGGATAACACAGACTTGGAAGACAGCAATGCTATCTATGTAGGAAGATGATTAGTAAGGTTATCAACTCTGTCTTATAGTTCTGTTGTTTATTTATTACTGTACTTTCCCTGGGTATCCTCATATTTGTACACATTGCATTTACACTACTTCCCTTAGAGCCTAATCACAATATGTGATAGTTATACATAGGGAAGTAGTAGTTTTGAACAAAGCAATCATGTCTGTGCATGAAGATAATCAGTTAGGTTACTTCACTTTCCCTGTATATGCTCATATTTGTATATGTTGTTGTCTTTTTGTGTTTTGGGTGCAGTAATTCAATAATGTAGTAAGTGGGTTTTATTAGGTACTTATTAAATGTTTTACAGTATGCAAAACTCTAATAAGAAAGCATTTATAATTGTAGTATTTAACTTTGCAAGATTATTAATATTGCATCTACATCATGTCTGCTGCACACTATGCCTATGTTACTACATGTGTACCTTGGTATATTGGAAGAAAACGTGATAATACAATGGTATTTGTATTAATGCATTGCTTAATGCACTACGTACCTCATGATATTTATTCCAATGATCCTTGACACTTTTCTTATTAAAATTACAATAAGAATCCCTTGTACAGACTTTTAATGAAAGGTAAATGCACATGTGATGTCATCAGTGATGTCATCAATGACATTTGTAATGTCATCTTTGATGTCCTGGGTGTTAGTCTTAGCAGTGCACAGTGGAAGTGCTCAGTCAAGGGAAATCAGCAACACTCCAGTGGAGATCAAAGGCAACGTACCCATATGAGGATAGCTTCATTAAAACTCTGCTTATGTTTGACAATTACTGGCAACACACCCAAGCACTACGCTACATAACGGACGGCCCAGAAAAAGGAGAAACGAAGGAAGTAAGACTAAAGTACCTGCTGTGCAAATGGAACGCTAGGGAGATAGGTGGAGAACCTAGCTCCTGGGAACGCCTCAGATATTGGTATTTGGAAAAGTATATACAAAAGATGGATGGGTAGATGGGGTGGTGGGAAGCAAACAACGAACGTTGGCAAAAGCTGCAGTAAACAAGGTCCAGGAAGGAAATGACAAATGTCTCAAAGAATGGGCCAGGAGTGCAAGCTGACACGGCTGGATAAAGAAGATGGACCGCTAACAATCATCCCTCTAACAACATCAACTTTATGCTACCAGCACAACAGGGATATTGAAGTGGGGACAAATGAGGGATGCAGGCGTATAGAGAAGATAGGGTACATCGGATTAGGCACGGCGGTACTAAGGGACCATTATTGGGCCTGTGGGTCAAAAGCATATGACAAACTACCACCGAACTGAGGAGGGATTTGCTCAACGTATCCTCAACATGCCAACGTACCCTCGCTGGTAGTACCTACGAAACTGTGAAAATAGACTATTCCCGAAAATGGATGACGGCAACAGACGAAGGAAGAGGTCGTTATCCCCAGCTAAACTACTACCAGGTAACAATACCACCAAAGATGGCAAATTACGGAGAGTAAAATGACAAGGAAATTACCTATGTGGCAAATCAGAAACTGCTCTTGACGAAGTGCCACCATCACATCGGCTGTTCAGAAGGACTGCTATTTTCTTCTCGGTGATAATATATCCTGGGTTCCAAACATATGCAAATACAGAATGGCTCCAAAAAACAAGACGGGAGCTAATGATGACAATAAACTGAACAGTGAACGGATTCAACGCAATAAAGGAAGAGCTCCGAACTATATGATTGGTGGCCTTACAGAACAGGTATGTCCTGAATCTGCTCAGAGCTATGGAAGGATTATGAGCAAAGATAGGAGGTTCCAGTTGTATTTTCATACCAGCTAAAGACGAAGATAACGGGACATTATCAGAAGCAGTGTCACAATTGGCAAAAATGCACACTAAAATGGAAGAAGAATCCAAAGGCACAAAGAAAGACCGAAGCTGTTTATCATAACTTTGGCCCTGGATGCCGTCCTGGCTATCAGATGGCCTATAAATACTGGGAGGAGGCCTGATCCTGGGGTTGGCCTCACTACCTGTGGTAAAAGCATGCATGGAAAAATCTAAGACGACTGCAGAAGAAATGATCGGTATGAAGCTACTACTTCCTGCAGAGGATGACCAACAGAGAGACATCATTTGTATGGAACGAGAGAGACTACGGCAACAGCTAATGGAATCAGACATGTATCCACCATTAATGAAATTAGAGAATTCAAGGAATCCCAAGATTTATGTTGGAAAATGGGTTCACTGCAAGCCTGGAGGAGGATGCGTGTATATGTATTGGTCATTTGAAGATCATGTAAACCACTACGGACATCTGGCTAGGATCACGAAGATGTGGCGCCTAAGAGATGACAAAAGAAGCACTAATGTTGTGGTCGACAAGTCAACCAGAGGGGGGACTGAAGAGGGAAAATCTGAGTGTCCCGTCCCTCATGATGGGGCCCTCAATTGGAAGAAGCATCCCTGACAGAATAACTACTGACCGCATGAGTTTGCACCGAATCCCATCTCACCCAGCATAAGCTTGCATCATGAACGGTACCCAGCCACTCGACCCTACAACCCTGTGGTGATACGAACTATATCCAATCCAAGCAACAACAACCAAGACTGAGCTGGAGATAATTATATGGACCAAATCGATTAACGTTCCCGCAAGCCATGCTACAGGTTGTTAGAGACGCCATGATGACACAGCCACGTTAGAGTGGAAGCACACGTGCAACCTGCACAGTCAGGACACTCACACACCAATCCACACGAAGAACATGTGCAAGGACAGGAGCACTCAAAGGAACTGACCAACCATGACACGCCTTTAACCTATGGACAATTACGTCGAAATGAATAACAAGAGCCGAAGTAGGCCTCAGACAAATCCAACACCCTAGAATCATCTCACAGAAATCCCAAGGCTGCAAGTTACTGTGCAAGCAGAATAGCCCTGGCAGGGACTGCCACTGCCAAGGCCACGATGTTGCAAGTGACATTCCTCACTCGCCGCGCCACGGTGAGCCAAGCTACAGGGAGAATATCCCAAGCTACAATACAAATCAAATTGAAGTAATTCGACCTCACCAGCGGTCTCCTCACATGTGATCCGACTAACCTGACATGATGCCAAGACCTGGAAGCTGGGAAGACACTGCCGTCTCATGTCTGAGACCGAGCTTGTAACAGATCACAACAACCCATCTACAACATGCGCTGGGAATGGACCGCTCTCATGGCATTAGTAAAAGCCCCCAATGTTACACACTGTCACATGGTCACACCTTGCTGATATACACTGTACGTAAGCAGGTATCTTGCGGGCTAGGATCAACGGTAGTTCCAGGCTTGGGGGCCTGGCCAATGAGGACACCAGGGGATAGGGGCTGGCAGCAGGAATCCCAAGCTAATCATTGGGGTTTTTAATGTAACAATATTCAGGTAACAATTTGTTGGGAAGGTCCAAGTACACCACCTGACACCCTATCCACCACTAATAACTCACACTATTTGTTCATGTACTGGACCTACCACTTTGGGAGCCAACCCAGAGTGGCGTTATGTTCGGGGATGGATGTTGGTAAGTGACGCTGATTGTGATGTCACATATGTACAAAAGTGGCCTGCAAGCCCAAAATCAGAGAGATGTGCCTGGACTGGATTTTGCTCCATGCCTGTGATACCTGCATGTTTGTCATAATAAAACAGCAGTAACCCTTCTTTGCTCCTTCTGTGGACCTCGACTTCCTTTGGGACATTGGAAGGAGTTAGGGCCTTCCGAGATCTGGAGGTCCACGAATCCTAGGTACGGCTCTGCCGACCCCAGAATTTACCCTAACAGTGGTAAAATAGTGCCACTGTTTTTTTTCCCATGGCTCTTTCATTTCAAGAGTCCAATGCACTTGAATATCCAGAATGTAAGCAATAGGATCTTCATCTTCTTTCATCTTACATGTCATAATAGCACCCATGTCTGATGTGTCAGGATACTGTACCCTAAGAGCCCTCCATACATCTGCTCTAAAATTATTAAATGGCACTCCATCGTGCGCTGTGTTCTGTGCTGTCAAAATTGAATAGTCTGCTCTCCTCCATATGTCATCAGCTTTTTCCCCATTGATGGCTGCCAAGAGACCCTTAATGACCCCTATGGCCAACGTAGTTCCTCCTGTTATTTTTTCCAGTTCAATAATCTATTTTCCTGCACCCGATGTCAAACTTGGGAGCTTGCATCTTAAATTATCCTTGTCTGTCTATGGCCATGGAATATACTGTGGTCTTGATCCCACTTTTTCCAATAAGGGAAACTGCATAAACACTAAACCGCACTCTGCTCCCATCGTCTGCCTATCCATGGTGGGGACAATAGTCCCTGATCTTCTTCTCCCTGGCAATAATCTTAATCTCCTCATATATGGCAGTGACTCTCCCTTTTCACCATGAGATCCTCCTTGCGGGCGCTCTGTATATGCTATGGGATCCGACATCCTATGCTTAGGTTGCTCTATATCAGATCATCTTACTTCATTTTCTGCCTGTAGGCTTCCCTCGGGAGCATATGCGCCTCCTCCCTCTTCTCCACTGAAGGATTCCCTCTCCTCATCAGACATATCTAGTCCCCAACTAGTTTGACTCTTGTCCCCTTTACCCTTATCTACGGTCTGTCTGCTTACGGATAAGGCCCTATGCTCGAGCCTAAATAGATTTTCTTCTTCGCTTTGGGGTTGGAAGACTAGGGTTTGATCTCCCTTCCCTCGGCTTCCCGATTTGCTAGCTTCCCTTAATTCCTGATAAGACTTATCGATCCTGTCTCCAATACTTCCTATATCAGAGTTCTCTTCTAAGGCCACTCTAGATGGCGATGGCATTGCTCCCTTTACTGGGAGGAACTCTTCTATACTGCCCCATTGTATTACTTGACTTAGTTCCATCAGCTCCTTTTGAATACGAATAATATCAGCTCCCGCTGTCTTCTCTTTCATTCTAATTCTTCATTTAATTCTGTTTGCTTTCTCACCTTCCCATCTAACTCTCTCCTCTTCCTGTCTTAACGCTTCTCTCCTTGCCCCTGCTCTCCTTTCTTCCTCTTCTCCTCGTCTCTGTATTCTTGTTCCCTTAATTTCTGTGCTTTCTCCTCTTCTCTCTTCCTTTCTTTCCTATCCCATTCTTTCAATGCTCTCTGCCTGTTGGCATACTTCATTTGCTCCTCTGCCCTTTCTTTTCTTGGTCCTCCTGATACATATGTTCTCGCCTGTGTCTGCTCTTTCTTTTATGCTCATCTTCTTTTAATCTCTTCTTTCGTTCCCTGTCTTTCCTGTCTTTTTTCAGCCTGATCTTCCTTTTGCCTTACTTCCTCAATGCTTTTCCCATCTAGCTTGAGCATTATCTGTCGTCCCATCCATTTGTTCTGTACGAGCATTACCTCATCGGCTTTATACTTTTCTCCTTTCCATCTCTTAATCTCCCATTCTATCTCTGTCGATATGTTTGATCACTCACTTTTCTCGCCTTTGTCCTGCAAGATCTTAAAGATCTCCTTGGTTTATAGTCATAACATCGAAAACAAAAAAGTCAAAAGTCAAAAATCGAGAAAGAAAAATGTTGAAAAAAAATATATTTTTTATGACGTTTTTTATTCGAAATGGGGGGTTCCCCCAACCCCCCTTATTTTTTATTTTTTTTTACCTTTTTTTGACATGCAAGAGGCAAAAAATAAATACATTTTAAAAAAAAATCATTCGACTTTTTTTTCGGCATTATGTTTTTGATTTTTTTGACTTTCGACATTTTTTTTCTCGATTTTATGACTGCACACCGATCTCCTCTTTTCTCTTACTGCCCTCTGGACAGGCATCACTGCTATAAGCGGGTGGTTCGTATATCAGATTACTGTACCCCGTTGCCGCTTTCACTTCCTTTAAAAGATACAGTCCTATGTCTTCCATATGATCACCTTTTGCTTCCGGTGAGGTAAGGGGAGCTGAGGGCTTGAAACCTTCCTCCTTTCACTGATTAAGCATCCACTCCTCAGGTGGCAGATCCTCTCTCTCCCTGGTACATTTTACATAGCACTAGAATAGCTAACCTCTTCACTCATTTCTCATGTACGCAGCGTGCAAGTATGTGGTCATGTGGTGCAATACCGCTTTTGACAGCGATCCCCCTTGTGGCAAAGGCATGCACATCTTATCTGCCCTGCCTTTCACCCATTCCGCACTATACTGTTTGGGCTTGGGCATGTGTTTTGGCAATGTCTTACATAAATGCATCAGAGAAGTAATATCTCCCATTGTGATAAGTCTCAATTGACTGTCAATACTCACCAGAATTCATAAAATACCTTTGCCGCTTTTTGATTCTTAAAACAATAAATATGAGTGTGCTCTAACAATCGCTGCTCAAAGCCTTTATTTCTCCAATGTTCTCTGTCTACCTCTGGATTGGTACCAACCACTTCCCTAGATAGATAGTATATCTTCTTAACTTTTTCTCAATTCTTTTTACACATCAGTGTCGCTCTCCAACACCTTAATTCAACACAAACACATGAACAGACTAACTAGTTAACTTTTCACATTTACACAACGGTGATCACCCTTACTTCTTCTTTTGCCCCTAATAAATACTCTGATCACAGAGTTTACATAGTCTCTTTATGCAGATCTGTCCTGCACATAGCCTATTTTACTCCAATTGGAGTGTGAGACAGCCACTTCTAGAACCGCCTTGGGTTAGGACTCTTGGGCATTTACATCTCTCTCTCTCTTTACACAATGTTTCCTGTTACTCCATTACTTTTGTTACTGTTAAATTATCCCAACCCTGTCCCCTTAGTTTGCCATTCTTCTCTGTCTACTCAACATTCGATCGCTCTGGCTCGAAGCCTTCGGTATCATCTCCTCCAAGCGACCACTTTCCCCTTCTGTTTGTAAAGCACCTGTGGAAACCAGGTAGGGATTTCGTCAAAGAGGGACTCTACCCATCGTCTCAATTTGATTTGAAAGCTTTCTATTTGGCCGCTATCCACAGGAAACCCTGCAATCTTTCTGGCTCGATGGTGGAGGATGTCCGATCATCCGAAACATTGTAGTCAACAGGTCGATGTGTCTTCTATAAATCCATCCGTCAGTGCTACCACGTGAACCTGCGGGTTCCTTAAATCAATAACATATCACGCATGGATGGGATGCAGAGTAATGATTACACCAAATAAGAATGACTGAGGAAGTTGGCAAAAAGTCTCCTCTGACTGTTTTATTATTAATTGTCTAAAACAGGGAGTGACAACGATAATCAATGGACGTTTGCTTCTCCTCAACATTTAATTAGAAATCATACTTTTATAACAAAAACTCATCATACATGACATCATACTGCGTGGAAAACAAGAAAAATCTATGGGGGTTGTGATTCGCTCAAAGGGATCATCTAAGTATACTTTCTATATAGGGATGGGTAGTGATTGGGTCTCTGCAGTCAGGTGGACAACTTATGCCCATCCCTAGTGCAAGTCACCATCATCAGTTATTAGGTACTCAGCATACTATTGGCTCTCACAATAGCATACTATTGGCTCTACAGTCTTTCGTTATATGGTCCTCTACAATTGGTTGGCACGCTTGTACCCTTCTGGAACATTCAGCTCACTAGCAGCATGTAAACTGGTACCTCAGGTGCCATTGGGTGGACTTGACTGTGTCTCCCCACCCAATTAGCCCAACATCTCTCACTGCTTTTGCCTTCTGCCATTCAGATTGTCTTTGAACTTGGCCTTGCAAAGTATCCTTGCTCCTGGGAATAAAAGGGAGTATAGGCACATTCTTTTCACAGTTATGGTCTGCAAGCCCAACTCCTATTTCCATCCTTGACTCACGTGACTGGAGACCATATTTTGGCCTGTTTTTCAGCATTTAATTGTCTTTAATTAACAAACTTAATTAACTCATAATTTTCTTTCTTTGCACCTTAAGGCGAGAAGATTCTGCATCTCACGGTTACTGTTCTTTTCAGATAGATAACCAGTTCTTGGCTATCTCGTTCTTTGATACCAGGCAAGACAACTCTTCCAGGCCCTTCCATGCATTTAGCTTCATGCTGCTACGACGCAGCTTTTTCAATCCTTCCTTCTTTACGGGTCTGAGCTTACTAAACATGTGATATCGATGTCCAGAATTCTATATAATGGCGGCACCGCCGGCAGTCCATTCACTACGTGTAACTAGCCTTTAAGATTACTTAGTCTACTTGCATTGCTGCATCTGTACAGTTATTGAACAGCTTGCATTTTTTGCAGTGCTCTTCATACTTGCAGTCTTCACTCCGCATATGAATGTTCACTCGATTCTTTATTTCGTCATCAGCTTCCATAAAGTCTATACATCCTCTCCTTTAGCCACTCTTCCCAGTGCATCACGCTTGCTTCTTGTGATGTCATCAACTTCCCTTTCTCTCGTCTTCATATTCCTTCAGGGATCTCCTCTAAGACATTGTCATTTCTACAAGGATACATCACATAGGGTTTGCTCAATGGATATCCCTTCTCGAAGACTCTCTGTGGAATAGGCACCATCACTGGTGTTGTGCATGTCGCGATCTCTGGCTTCCAGCATATAGGAAGGATGGGGCGGGACTTCCTGCAGAGGCATTCAGATGCTCCTCTACAACATGCTCACTACTAACTGCCCTCTCACATGATTTGGGGCAGGCAGCTGCAGGTGATCATGCCGCTCCCCTGGAGGCCATCTTGATCACCTGCATTGTGCCATGTGATGATGATGTGCAGCCGGCAGTAAAGAGGCACGCACAAGATTGTGGATTTCTGGCATTGCAGAATGTGCAAAGCTGGAAAAGGAAAACATATACCCTGGGGAACCCCCCACTTGGGGCGGGGGCTTAAGGGTTATTGAGTATTTGATTTGAGCAGGGCTGAGTGGCCGAGTCACCGTCCTACCCAAGAAGCACTGAATCTCTTCAAGGATCCCAATCCTGTGGATTTGCATAAAAGCAAAGTTAATTTTGGGAACATAAAAAATTATGAGCATTTTACATTTGAAATGTGTCTTTGATCGTGATTCAGTGTAAAATCCTTCTGGTCAAGTAATGCAAAACAGGTTCTCTGCTCTTTTCATATGTCTCAATAATCTAACAGTAAAATGTATTTAAATTGCAAGCCATATATGCTCTTTTGGGCAGCTTTTGGAGCTTGTTTGAGTTTTAGGATTTTAATGCATTGAGTTCACAAGTTAACCAATTAAGGACCCCTGAGGTGCATGCAGAAATAGGAAAATGCTCATCTTTGAAGCATGAGCACATTCCATAAAAGCAATATATATTGATAAAGTGGTAATGTGGTGGCCTATCATCAAAGCCATGACCTTTCCATGTGCCTGATTTACTGATTGACAACAGCTTTAGCAACCAGGAGAATTACAGGGCAGGCAATGTGAGGGGGCACCCGTGAGGTGCAGTTAAACGCTGCTGCACACTTTTGCTCTTTATAAAAATAGCATTTCCTAGACTGCAGCACCACTTTTCTGGTTTAATAAAAGCTCAAGAAAGCTTTCTGAAAATAGAAAAATGGCAGTCGTTTAAGAAATGCTTGCAGTGCCACTGGTACACATGTTTCTATATAAATTATATATTTAAGCAGCTTTTGCTCCTCGAAAGCACAAGATTTCCCTTCTAATATTTCCAACCACCTCAGAATGGTGTGTGGAAACTGGAAAGGAGAATGTCGGCTTTCCACACTACTTTTAGCACAAGCTCAAAATCAGGCCCTACATCTCCATTTCTGCATCTCCTGAGGTCTGCTAGTGTGTCAGAGCTTTTGTCCTCCTGGCTCTGGAGCAGATCTTGAGAACTGCAGCCCTAGATGGGCGTTTGTGTCGCAGGAGAAACAGTGCTATGACAAGACAAACTTTGCAGGAGCTCAGCTCCATCTTGTTCCCTGACCATTTCAGACCCTGAGAATGTGAGACCTTATATTTCCTGACAATTTTGATAACTGGAATCAAGAAATACATTTTAAAATGTCTTTTTTTTTCCTAATGCTATATTCACATGTTGTTTCCATCTTCCCACACGTCAGTCGATGACATGAGCAAAATCCATGCCATTTTGGTTGTTATGAATGTAACCCGCCCCTCTTTTGCCCGCCTTCAGGCCCGTGCATTTCTGTTATATACAACAAAATGTGTCCAATCTATGGACCCTCCTGTCCCCTGCACACCTTAATGCTGAGAAATCAGCCAATAATATTAGGACAGATTGATAATGCCCGTGTTTATATCCAACAATATACTTAACACAAAAGAAACTCCATTCAAGTAATCGAAACTTCGTTATTCTGTAATGTTCAAAGGGAGGCCCAGAATGCTCTACATGTTTTGGGGATGATTTCCCCTTCTTCAGGAGCACATCACACTATAAAAAAGAAGATAAATAAAACTACAGTCACACATGGATATTACATGACTCACATGTATCTGATTATATCATACCTAATCTGATTATTCTGCTGTGAACAATATCACCATCACCTGTGTCAGCATGCCAGGGGGTGTACACATTAGGTCCAGTGGCATACTGTGAATGAGCCTCAGGGCATTGTGAATCATTGGCAATTCACCATGTCTGTCATTAAGGGGTGATAAGCTGTTATGGTGTGTGGAACTTCAGGTTTGGGTCACTCAAACTGGTGAGGGCTGAAGTAGTAATTTCAGCGCCCACCTGGCCTCAAAAACGTCTTCCAATCTGTAGTGTAGTCAGATAGCAAGGTTCTAGGAGTCACAAACAGCAAGGTAAGTTCACTCCCGTATATTCACTTAACTAACATCAAACTAGTGCAAAAAAGGACCATTCTGACCTGAACCTTCCAATATCGTAGATATTGTACTCCAGCACTCCACAACGGTCCTTCTTATACAAGAGGATCCTAAATGTATCAGTGCCTCGGTGCATACCTCAGACAGGATGTTTCTAAAAACGAATTTGGTCACCACTATGAATACACGGCTGTGAGGCTCTTTGCAACATCTCTCATGCTCACCAGTGTAAGTACTGACATAATATAAATATTAGCCGACTGCTCAATGATGTTTCACCACTTACTTCCACTATCCCTATCCCATGTTTCACCACTTACTTCCACTATCCCTATCCCAATCCACCGTGCCTTCTACTGTCAGCGTTCGCGTTTCGAAAACTGCAATCCAGAAGCCAGATTACCCGGCGAGATAGTCACATAAACGGGGATCATGTGGGAGGCCTGTCACCTGAAGTAATGATTAAACGTTTGCATTGTACTAGATTGTGCTCGGATGGCCAGAGTGGACGCCCGCTTTAGAGGGACAGAAACCTCGCCCACCGCTGTTAGGAGAAGTTGCGTGTATAGAGATTTGCTAATCTTACAAAGTGTGCCAGCGAACAGTTCAGAATCACCGGGGACTGCCAATTACCATAACCCTTTATCTTCTGTACAGCGGGATAAGGAAAACGGGACGTTGTTGGGGGTCTCTGGGTGCCCCCACGCGTGCCCGTGAGCCCCTCCACCCACAGACTCAGACCAGACACGTCTGTGTGCTTCGGGCTCCCCGGTCGCTCTGACGCGGCCGGGAACGCCCCGTTTATTTAAGGCGCACGCGGCGACGTGCAACGTCACGTCGCCGCGTGCGCGTCTCCCTCACGGGGCAACGCCACACTCCTCCTTTTTCCGGGAGGAACAACAACAACAGATACTTCCAAAAATTGCACTGCACACAACATAACAATTACAAACTCAGAGCCCATGCCCCTTTAATGTCAGCCTCGCGATTCCCCTTACTCCGGACCACAGTCAATCGGCCCCAGCACATAGTCTCCGAGATAGGCAGGTCTCCCTCGCCCAGCCCTCTGGGGGTACCTCCCGCCTACCTCAGCCGCAGGAGTCCCAGCTGCTCCAGTGCCTCGTTCTGGCGACCCCACGAGTTCCCCCCGGGGGGTATCTTCATCCGGGAGGACAGTCTCATCCGGGTCAGGCGGGAGCTCAGCTCGAGAGTCCCCCAGTTTCTTAAAGAAGCTCACATTCCGAGTGACAGCCGACTTCCCGTCCGAGGCCGTTACCATCGATCCCTTTACTGCCACCACGTCCAGCGGCTCCGGTTCATATGGGAGCGAGAGTTTTCCGTGGGGATGCCGATTCCTGATCAGCACTTCGTCGCCCGGTTCCAGCCGCTGCGGACGAAGACCCCGCCGTATGTTCTCTTGATGTGTCCTTGCCTGTCGCTCCACTTCCACCCGTTGGTCATCTATTACGCCGGGTTCCTTTTCATGTACCTCCGGGAGGAGACCTCGGGGGCACCTTCGGAACAGGACTTCAGCCGGGGCCACCCCCGTTGAGGCGTGAGGGGTGGTGCGGTACACTCTCAAGAACTGGTATAGCGCCCGCTGGAGGGGCTGGCCCTGTCCCTGGGCTATCCTGAATGTTTTGTTCAATGTCCTCATCAGCCTCTCCGCGTCCCCGTTCGCACGGGGCCACAGCGGGGACACCTTCCGGTGCGCCACTCCACAGCTCTCCAGAAATTCCGAGAACCTAGCGCTCTGGAATGGGGACCCATTATCCGAGCACAGAGTCACGGGAAACCCATGGGTGGCAAAGATTTTCTCCACAGCGCCCACCACGTGCTCAAATGCCACCGACTCGACGAATTCCACCTCAGGGTATCGGGAGTATTCATCCACAATGGCCAGGAAGTGAGTGCCTACGGCCGTGGATCCGAAGTCCGCATGTATGACCTCCCACGGCCGGGTCCCTCGTGGCATTACTTCGATTTCAGGCTCCCGCTGGACTGGGGAGGCCGCCTGGCACCACACACAGGCCGCTACGAATTCGTCCACTTTTTTCTCTAGCTCGGGAAACCACACCTTCAGCCTCAGTCTCGCCTTCGTCTTGGCGGCCCCTTGGTGTCCCTGGTGTGCCAGGTTGATGACTTCATGGATCTTGGAGCCCGGCACCACCAGGCGATCGCCCCGCAGCAGCAGGCCCGACTCCGTGAAGGACAGTTCGTCCTTTACCTTCCAGAGTTGCTCGAGGGTCACTTTAGCTTCTTGAGTGCGCCCTGCCACCAATTCCAGCACGGACTTCCAGGACCCCGACCGCATCGAGCTCCTCAAGATGCGGAAACACTCGTCGTTGGCCGCAGCACTCTCCAGTTCGGGTAGCGGCATTGCGTTGGGGGTGGCACCCTCTACCACCATCCTGACGTGGTCATCGGCTTCCTCAGCACACGAGTCTTGTGCGGGTCCTCCACCGCCCACCGGGTGCCTGGACAGGTAGTCAGCAGCATTGTTGGTACCCGGCCGGTAGATTAGGGTGACGCTATCCTCCAGAAGGGCCAACATCCACCTCTCGATTCTGGCTGGTGGTTTTGAAGATGATCCGGCCATGATCGGAAGCAGCGGCTTGTGGTCCGTTACCACTGTCACGGGTCTCCCCAGCACATAAAGCCGAAAATGCCGACAGCCCCACAAGACAGCCAGGGCCTCGCGTTCAATCTGCGAGTATCTCTGTTCGGTCTCGGAGAGGGCTTTGCTGGCATATGCCACTGGCCTTATCCCCCCATCTCTGCCCACTTGGGTGAGCACAGCACCGAGGCCAAACGGGCTGGCGTCCACCACAATCTCGGACTCCAGGGCGGGGTCAAAAAAAAGCCACGGTATCATCTGCTGTCAGGGCGCCTTTGATGTCCTCGAACGCCGACTGTTCCAACGGGCCCCACTGCCAGGTGGTATCCTTTTTCGTCAGGGCCCTCAGAGGCTCCGACCTCGAGGCTAGATTCCTGATGAAGCGCCCACAGTATGTTACCATTCCCAGGAAGCTCCGCACATCTGACGCCGACTCAGGGGGGCGCGCGGTCCTGATGTCCTGGACCTTCCTGGGGTCCGGAGATACACCGCCCTCCTTGAAGATGAAACCAAAGAACTCAATGGTCGGGCGGAGGAACTCGCACTTGTCCTTGTGGAGAGTGAGCCCCAGCGACTGCAGCCTCTCGAGGGTCTTGGCCAGACGTCTCAGATGTTCAAGTTCCGTCCTGGCAAAGACCAGAATGTCGTCACTAATGTTTAGGACGCCCTCCAGGTCTGCGAGAGCGCCCCGGATCAAGTTCTGAAATACCTCGGCTGCTGACGACACTCCGAAACTCAGCCGCTTGTATCGGTAGAGCCCCCTGTGGGTAGTGAAGGTTGTAATATATCGGGACTCTGGGTGGAGGACAACTTGGTGGTATCCAGCTCATAAGTCCAACTTAGAGAAGAACCGGGCCCCCTGCACTTCAGCAATGATGTCATCGATTGTCGGGGTCAGGTGTCGTTCTCTCCTGATGGCCTTGTTGGGCAGCCTCATGTCCACACAGATCCGGACGGAGTCCGGCTGTTTTGGTTTCCTCGCCACTACGATAGGGGATACCCATGGTGTGGGGCCCTCCACCTTTTCGATTATATCCAGGTTCACCAGGTTGTCTAGTTCCCTGTCCACCTGGTCCCTTAGATGAAACGGGATCCGCCTGTGTTTCAGAGCCACGGGCTGCACCGACTCATCAATGTGGAGCCTCACGGGGTCACCCTTCATTCTCCCAATCCCTTTAAAGATGTCAGCATATTTGTCCAGCAGATCGTTGATGTCCTCTAAGTAGACTGAGTACGCGAAGCTCACTATGCCAAGAGCCTCCGCTGCCGCACAACTCAACAGGGTGTTGCTGCTCACCGGAGTCACGTAGAAGCGGGCCTTGATCTTCGACCCGTCATGCTCCACCTTGGCGACAAACGCACCGTCCAGTGGCAGGGGCACCCGCCCACCAAATGCAAAAATGCGGGCTCTCGGCGTCGCCAGCCTCGGGGGTGGGTTGAGCGCGGCATAATGTCCTCTCGCCATTACGTTGACTGAGGCCCCCGTGTCGACCAGCACCGGGACCGGCGAGCAGTTCACCTCCACGACGCATCTCGGCTGTCTCCTGCTCCTCCCCTTGAGGACTTCCATGCTGGAGACGAAGAAGATATTCTCCTCATCCTCTTCCTCCGCTTCTTCCGCCGGCGTCTCCTCTCCCGCCTGTTCCACCTGAGCTACATTGGGCAGGCGGTTTTGGCGAGGGGTCCACAGACGGGGTTGTCCCCTCGGAATCAGTACAGGCAGGGTCGCCCTGCACACCCTCGAGAAGTGGTCGGGCACCCCACAGCGTCCGCAGATCTTTCCTATTGCCATGCACTCAGACGAGTGGGGGAGGTCATAGCCGCACTTCTGGCATGACTCCACTGGCTTACCAGCTCTGTCTCTGGGAGCCCCACCGGGCCTTCGCACCCCTCTGCCGCCTCGCAAAGACAGCGCACACCTCTTCCGGCCTCGCTGCGCGGGATCCGGCCTCCATCTTGTTGGCACGGGCCTCCGCCACCTCATGGCACCGCCCGAGCTCCAGGATTCTGGGCAGGGTGAGTCCGGGCTCTCTCAGGACCTGTCGCCTCAGCTTGCCAGATGAACATGCCTGGATTAGCATGGTCCTCATCATATCCTCCGCATCCCCCCACGCACACCCTTGGGATAGGCGGCGCAGGCGGCCATAGAAGGTGTCGAGCGTTTCATCCTCCTTTTGTCTGGCCGAGAGCATGACGAACCTCTCATAGTCCACGTTGGCAAGGGGAATGAAATGCGCGAGGAGGGCGGCTTTGGCTTGGTCATAGGAGTTGTCCACCGGAGTTAACGACTCAAATATCTCCTGTACAGCTGCTCCGGCCGAATACAGCATCGTAGCCACCTTGCTGTCATTGTCCGTGACCTGGGCGGCCCGAAAGTACATGTCCAGCCGTCCAATCCATCTTCTCCATCGGGGGCCCAGGCTGGACGGAGGACCCGTAGCGTCAAACTCCGGAATGGGCTGCAAGGCCGCTTGCGCCCTGGCTTGGGCCATGGCCAGGGGTGGTGGTTGGTTCGGGGGAAGAGCGGCACCAACCGTGGGTGTAGGCAGCCCAGACGTCGCAGGATGTGGGGTTGGCTGTGGGGGATTCTGTTGAAACAAATCTGCCAGGCTTTCGTCCTGCGAATCCTCCGAGGCCGTGGCAGTCGCACCCTCCAGGGCGCCGAAATCACTCATGGGCCCAAGCGCACAGGCACCCTCGTTCTAGTCCTGAGGGCCGCAACTTGCACCTCTCTCCACACTGCCACCACCCTCGTGATGATGAAAGGGTTAAAGAAGCTACCTTGAGGCGTCTCGTTCCAACGTGGATCTCAGGAGCGGGCATGCCATCACCCACGTGATGATGAAGGGGTTGAAGAGGGTCCTTGAACCAAATGTTCCAAAAATTGAGCTTCAAAAATGGAGTGGGCTGAGAAGGCCCAGCCACCGCAGTCCATCTTCCAGCTACCACACGACGTTACAGACTGAAAATTGGCCAAAACATCAAAATTCAGGCATGGGCCTGCGGGTTAGGCTGCCCGCAGTCAGCTAATCCAAAAATTGGGCTTGGATGGCCTTCCGACTCCAAACCGGAGCTTTCGGAAGTTCCTCAGCCACGTGCGCAAGATGGCCGCCAGCCGCGTGTATGGTCCGCGGCCACAGCGTGAGACGAAACATCCGCGGATGTTTCGTCGTCGGAGAAAAATTATCCGGGATCGCTCTCACCGCCGGGCCCGGGCATCCAACACTCGTCGCCACTGTTGGGGGTCTCTGGGTGCCCCCACGCGTGCCCGTGAGCCCCTCCACCCACAGACTCAGACCAGACACGTCTGTGTGCTTCGGGCTCCCCGGTCGCTCTGACGCGGCCGGGAACGCCCCGTTTATTTAAGGCGCACGCGGCGACGTGCAACGTCACGTCGCCGCGTGCGCGTCTCCCTCACGTGGCAACGCCACAGACGTGAGCCTATATCACGTCCCACAAGTGCTATTCACAGTAGGCCATACATTGTGTTTTTCAGGGTAGACTTCCTGTCATCAGAAGTCATTGTGGCTGGGTCAAATATCACCCCCCTGATTTTTGTTCTGTCAAAACACCACCCTCCAATTTATATAATCGCAATACATTCCACAAATGTTGTTAGCCACAATTTAAGAGGTGCAATAGAGGACTCATTTCTTTGTCATGGATGCTTACCCAATCCATACCGTATTCCTAATACACATTGCATTTTAATTTAGAATCACCATATGTATGCAGCAGATTACATCATCCCATCTCGTCACCAATTACAATCCATCAATCCAAAGCCCAGCACTTGTCTGCACTTACCTTGCACTTGCCACCAGCTGGCCCTATTTATTTACTTATTCTACTTACTTGTACTGCACTTCCCCCCTCCCCTTCCCCTTGCACTTTTCCCTTCCCCCTACCCCTGCACTTGCGCGGCCTGAATGACACCTGGCCTAGTAGGATCGTTGTCTGTCTTCCCCTTGTTCCACCTCCCTTGCCTCGTCGCGCCTTGAAACACTTGTGTATAGGCGCGTTACAAATGCCATATCATATCATATCATATACTCGGTGGCATGTTGACTTAAAGTTACAAGCACCACTTATCGCACTCATGATTCCTAACGTATATCCAGTCAGTCAGAAGAAGTAAATGCAGCAAGAGGTACAAATGACAATGTTTGTGGCAAAGTGGATGCACAAGAAATGAAGATATACATCCACCAGGAGCATGTCAAGCACAGTAATTACACACATCATTTCAGACAGTAAGGATGTAAGGTACATGTGGGACAAGAGAACCAAGTAGGGTATGGTCCACAGGGACCATAAATCCACTCCCTTAAATGACAAGTGGTGGTAAGATGGCTGAGTGGGTTGAGTGCACACTGCTGTGATCTGTGTGTAATCTGGCAGTCTCAGTTCTGACTCCTGGCAAGGCCAGCTCACCCTTTCATACTTCCAAGGTCGATCAATGAGTACCATCTTTGGTCGGGTGATGATTGTAGGAGAGATGTTCCATGCACAACGCTATGGTAAAAGAAGCATATCAATGACACGTCATTATCGTTCCATGTATTGGTCCAGCTTCAGGAGGTGTTCTGCATCACATAGCTGTGGAGTGGCGCCAGGGTCACTCTAATAGTGTTCCTGCAATGGCACTGCCAATGAGCAAAAGTACTTTCTACCAAACATAAAAATGTGAACATACTCATGAATTTCGATTTTTGTCCAAGAACACATGCCAATGAGAGCATTGAGATCATCCAACAAAATAGTGCGGGTTTTATTCAAATCCGGTCTCACAAAAAGGCGACCTCATTTTCTCAGTATAAGGACTCTGAAACTCTCTGAGCGAGCTCACATCCAAGACTTAGGCAACCACCTCTCTTTCGGATCAGTGCGGACAACCTGGCTGTTGCCAGTCCATGTAAACTCCTAAATCTTAATATGCACGTGTGCCCGCTTTATGCTTCCTTGGTTTGATAGGCCGTTGTGGCGAGACCTCACATTTCACGGGGCAGCATAATTAAACTTGGGAAGGGAGGGTCCTTCAACTGCCAAATAGTAATTGAAACAGTGGAAAGGGAATAATTGCGACAACGTTATTTGTGAGAAAGTTTGATTACTTCATAAATGGACTGAGTTGTACTTCAAATAACTTTCAAAGTTAATTGCAAACATCTGACCGGACATAAAAGTCCTTGTTAACCCAGTCACGTGTGTTGCGCGTGTCCGCTGCTCTACTTCATCGGCTGCATTCTTCTATGCGTTTAACCAGGGGTGGATTGGTCTGTAGGGAACTCTGGAGATTTCCCGTAGGCCTCTGCACCCTGGGCCTCTTTTGTGTGGTAGCCTGTTTTATTTCCTAATGTTCTCATGGGAAAAGGGTTGGGTGTGCTGAAAATGTGTAATATGGGGCCACTTTGAACATGATTTCCAGGGCCTCTTTTGGTTCCCAGTCCACCCATAGCTTAACCATATTGACTGACTCTTTAGTCGTGTCAGCAATATGTTTCCACAGGCAAAGAAAGGGTCACTGCTGTGCTAGACGGGTATACATATCAAATATATCTTTATGTATGTCTGTTTTTCCCCAGTGTTATAAAACATGGGACAGTGCCCAGAGGGCCTGATTCATGGAAGTGTTTTATAATGGTGCAATCCCATAGGAAAACGTGCTGTGAATCAGGCCCAGAGAGCAGCAGAAGTCCTACTCATTACAAAGGAGGATGAATCAATCAGTTTATATCCTGGGTGTATATGTATGCAGGGCAAAAGGGGTAACGTGGGAGAGACACCCATCAAATACAACAATGCATGATTCAGCCGACCCACAAGTAATAAGATCTTAAGCCGCCTTGTGTGATAAGTCAGCACGCTTCTAGGGTATTTGCTAGATCCAAGGTGAGGACGAGGAGGCGGCATAGACTCATTTGTCTGTGGAGCATTCTGAGAGGGGGAAGACGACTAGACTGGGGCCTCAGAGCAAAATGAAGTTCCCCTTTTGAATGAGGTGGAAGAAGGCTATGTGGTAAGGGGAATGCATCCAAGCACGTGGGTGGCTCTCATGAGGGCGTTAAGAGTGTCACCCAGAAGGGAGAATGCAAGCAAATATGATAAAAGCATTGAGTAGACAGTGGCGCATGACGGTGGGTGGAGGGGGGGGGGATAACCACAGAGAAGAAATAAAGAAAGCGTCCGCCTAAGCCCTGAGCATTTGGAAGGGTTAGGATTACTGTGGCATCTGTTAGCAAAGGCTGTGGCCGACACAGGGGGCAGCACCAAAGAGTGAACCCAGACACTGATATTCTTTGAAAGGCATTCGGTCGCATTTATTAAATACCCAATTGCAACAAGAAGCAATACACGAATGACAACATAGCACCTGTTACGTCATGAATGACATACAGGTACGGACCGGAAGGCAATACATGACCCCGTAAAACAACAAGACCCCCAGTTCTATTCCACCTTGCAGGCGCCGGTGTGGACCACTCAATGAACACCTGGCTTGACTCCTCACCATTCCGCGCTGAACCTTGGACCATAACATACAACAGCAAGAAATCGCCCTTACAATGACACCAATTGCTGAACCCACAACTCAATTCAATGCAATGTGCCCCAACATACCTGCCCACTCCCTCCTGCAAATAAAACACCGCGCTGACACCAATCTACAGGGGGGGAGGACTGGTAAACAGTGCTTCCTCTGCAGCTTCACGGGTCTCGGGCTAGGGCAAAAGAGAGAGAGAGCACCCCTTGCTCCCTTAGCTTTATACACCAGCCGGGACCCCCATTTCCATGCTCCTGGCACTGAGCAGCAGCGCATGAGAATAGCATTATCATGACGCTTGGCGCCTGAATGACGCCCGCTTTTTTCTATGCCACTCACTCCTCAGCCCGCCACCACGCCTTTAAAGATGACGCCCTGGCAGGGCTGCTATTGTAAGCAGTCAAATGGAGATAGGTTTCTGATTGGGTGGGGAATGGGTCATGGGAGTAGTGCCATCATATTAGGGTAGCTCGTGACAGAGAAAGGGAGACAGGCAAATGGAGTCAGGAGAGCAGAATGGGAGAAGGTCAGCGGCATGCGCATCCGGAATGAATCTACTGAGCTGTGAGAAGCAAGTGCGAAGGCTCCCATATGAAGGGTGATGTTCATCTACTGAGGTGAGGTGCTTCTTGAGGTCAGCGGCATGTGGATCCGGAATGAGTCTACTGAGCTGTGAGAAGTGAGTGCGAAGGCTTCCAGATGAAGGGTGATGTTCATCTACTGAGGTGAGGTTCTTCTCGAACAGCAAAGATTTGAGCTGTTTCCTGAAGATAAAGAAGGAAAGGGATCTGGGAAATTCTGAGGGAAGGGAATTCTAGATCTTAGTGGGATTGGTCCAACATAGTCGTTTCTTGAAATTAGGAATTTCCTGGCATACATTCTCTTTGCTGCACAGGGCTTGGAAGCATAGCAGTATGGGTTTGCCAGCCAGCCATTGCAAGGCATATATGGACGGTTTTAGAGGAAAATCAGGCGATTTTGAATATGCATTGAGCTTCAATCGAATGTCAGCTCAGCATAAAAATGACTGGAGTTCTGTAACTGACGCAGTATGTTCTCGCTGTTTATGGCCACATTACAGGTCGGGTCAGGATCCTGCTGGAGGTAATAGTCACTACCGCTGGCTGTATTCCTGAAAGTTCACCCAATTCCGAGTGTACCACATGTGCAATGGAAACGGTATTGGTAATACTGGAATGCAGCTGGCAATATTCCAGCAATGGCACTTTTTAAATGTATAAAAGGGGAAATTCTTACCCTTTTAGGCATTGAATGAGTAAGGTGGTGAGAGGTTGAGCATCAGAGATTCCCACATATACTCCACTTACAATGGCGGGATGAAAAAAAATAAGTTTCACCCTTTATTAGGCAGATACTGGCAATCCCCTTCTGTGTAGTGAAGATTCTTTAAAACACATTTGGGTTTATTTTACAAAACTGGCAGATTTCCATTCGGATTATCCAACTCATAATGACTGTGGTGCTATATGCCGTGAGGAGGAGGGAGGATTGGAGTGACAGGAGCATTCATCCAATCAAGGTATACCAAAATCTGTCTTTTAAGTGTCGTGCATAAACCTGATTGGATTAATGCTTTATTGCAAGAGAACAGCAAGCCAAACTACGTAGTATCCTTAAACAAACACCCGCAAAACAATATGCATATACTAACACTTTGGCAAAGTTGGATTTTCCAACTTTCAGCCAAAATTAAAAATGTGAACATATACAGCATGGGCAGAGACAGGGTAAGATTCTCTTGTAGACACAACTGGCACAACATGAATAGTATATGAACTTGTACAAGGAAATAATAAAAATGATTCTAAGTCACTCTGCTTGCTGAAAATGTCCTCCTCTAGTGGCCGAGCCCTCAAAGTAAGCAAAACTGCATTTATTAAAAATATCTATATATCTTTATTCAATCATATACAAAAATATATCACCACATTCACAAATATACAATGACTAACATGAACACAATTACACAGAGTTTCTCTATCAAATCACCCATTGTGTGTGCAGATGGACAACATGGATCTAGCATGTCCACACCTAGATAGAATTCTGAACATTAGCCTGCGTCGCATCTAGGTGGAATTGTGAACATTAGCCTGTGTCGCATCTAGATGGAATTGTGAATATTAGCATGTCCGCACTTAGATAGAATTGTGAACGTTAGCCTGCATCGCATCTAGATAGGACTTTGATTGAAGGAAAGCATGCCCGTGCCTAGATGAAACTTGAATGTTAACATGTGCCACACTTAGAACTGTGAACACCAGCCGGCGCCGCATCTAGATAGGATTGTGAAGGCCAACAAGTGCCACACTTAGACAAAACTGTGAATGTTAGCATGCTAAAGGTCATGTAACCCACTAACCAATATAACCTCAAACTCTGCATACCTATCTCACCCAAAAAGTCACACAACCATCTCTCGCACCACAAGCCGCACGCACTTCACAACACTGCAACCACACATAAGCCGGAGCAACAGCACACGCGGACTGACACCGATCCAATACCTGCACCAAAGCTCAGCACCCAGTGTATACCGAGTTGAAGCTGCCAACAGAACACCACTCCTCTCACTATCCTACTCCCTCTTCACCTTACTAACCCATCCCACCTTATCGTTTGCAGATCCGCCAGAGCGCCTGGGGACCAATTCCGTTGGTGACGGTGCGCGGTACAAATACCTTTAACATTTAACATTTAACATTTAACATTATCCCACGTTTGATATATAGAATCAATTAAGTACAGTTATTTTTGTTTACAACTTCCTGTACATAATAACCATACATGTTTCTTTCCATTCGGTGCTAATCAATGCAGGACATTCCTCAGGAGTTACAACAATTCCTAGCTTATTGTCAACGATCCAAATTTCATGACACTTCCAAATCAACTGTGTGGCACTAGCAGTCAGATAATCCACATCGTTTTTTTAAAAAATATATATTTTTATATTGACTGATTTCTCAGTACGAATTCACAACACATTTCACATCTTCCACAAAGGAACAAAAAAGAAGGACACCAATTTTACTATGGAAGCATAAATGCATATGGGTTTCTGATTAAACAATACAAAACGACCCCCGCGCCTAAACAATTCCCAAAAGGGTACCTGATATTTTCCAGGGTTACCCTTTGTCATCTTATTGTGTGTTGTATATGAGCCACCAGTCATATGTACACTACTTCATTTAAACTTCATATCCCATCTGTAAGTAATCAGCAATCAACGCAGTTTTACGAATCAGACAAATCTGCCTAAAATATATGTGCAACTAATATTGTTACAATAAATTGTCTAAATCTCATGTAGTCAATTAAAGGTGCACATTTGTCTCTCTCTCGTGGCTAAAGGCCTGTCCTTCATAGAGTCTCAATTTGATTGTACGGCAACAGTCACAGTAATCTGTAAATCATAATGATGTTCTCAGTCACAACTGGTATGAGGTCCATGGGCTACACTTGCTTCTGCCTTCTGTCTTCCTCTCCCTTGCTGATCCTGTTCCATGCGCTGACCACCTGGTCTCCCTCTGAATTCTGGCCCAGGTCCCTGCCTGTCCAGCTGCAATCCTGCACTGCCTTGAGACTCCCCATCACTTGTGGTCTGTATCTATAACCCTACAGTCCCCTCCCTTGTACTTATTGCCACCTGCTGTCTACACTTATGAGTACCCACACTCAATTCCAATAAGATGACCTTCCAAGCCTGAATGTTTTCCAATATACATGACCCAACGCTGTCTTTCTCATTGACGCGCTCTATTTGGTAATCCAAAATGCCCACTGTTATATCCAGTTGCTCATACGTAATGTAATGACACCACTACGCAGCACTATGCTACCATAGAGTCCCAGAGTTATTCTGGATTTTCCGTGGAGCTTTCAATAGAAGTATTTAATTCAAATACGATTTTATGTACAAGTACAGTCTGAGATTGTAGTGTATTACCAGATATTGAAAGAGGATCAAATGCAAATATATGAATAATAAAATCACAATTGGACATACATTGAAAGCACATTTGGATGGAGCCATAGTAACATATTGAAGTTACTTTGGGCCATTCAACATTTTCATTTAAACCCCGAATGTAACTTTCATGCAGAATATTAACTTCTGTTCCAAATTCAGAAGTTCACAATTGATCATATCTTGATTTGTACCTGAGTTTCTCTAATATAACCCATTGCATCTCTAGGTAAGTACAGGCCTTACTCAAATAGTGTTGTTACATTGGGAGTTTAAATGAAAAGGTTAAATGACACAAAGTAACTTAAATATGTTACTATGGCTCCAGACAAATGTGCTTTCCATTTGATCCTGAGGGGGTTTGGGATGATAGATGTCACGGTTGCTTTAAGTGGGGCAGGTAGGAAGTGGGATCATGGACGTCATGACATGGAGGAAGGAAGTTAGGGTTAGTGGGTCAGGAAAGAAAGTGACATGGGATCTTAATGGGGTGAAACCCACATTAGAATCATAATCCTGCCCCTCGAAGGCTGCTATGAGATAGCCAAAAAGAGGTGGTTTTATGGAGGGAAAATCTCCAGTGGGTGTAATAATAGCATATAACCATGTTCTCAGCCAGCTTGTTTAACTTGGTTGTATGGCCTGCACTGGATAAATATAGACTGGCATTTATGAATGGGCATGCTCCTGAAGAGTGTATGCAGGATATATGCCCACATAGTGGGATTGCGTTTTAAAACTTGTTAAGTCAATCCACTAGGTCCTGCTGCTCTCGATGCTGATGATTTGATTATTAATTCACCAATGTCATCTTCTGTGACGTCTATCACCCAGGGTGACCCGGGAATACTGGGTACAACATCACTCTGTGATTTGATATATTTATCCATAAGATAAGTAACCCAAATTGACTCAGGCACACAATTGGCCTGTATAGCGCCCTGATCTTTCTCCTGGGAGTTTACTAAAGGCCAGAAATTATGAGAGTTATTGCTTTTTAGAATCCTGAGCATAGATTCCCCGTCCTTCTGGAGGCGGCTCATTTTCTGATCTCTAGACCAGTTCCTATAGCTGCACTCCAGGTGCTTAATGAGCCTCAGCAACTGTACCCTGTCCACAATTTCCCATCTAGCTACACTAATCATCCCACTCGGCTCCCTCTTCTTGACCATGGTAACTCATCAAAGGTATGTTTATGTACCACTAAGTCTTTTAATGGTATGTTTTGGGGGTAATATATTGACCATAGGAAGTAATGAAAATTATTTGGGTCTAGATGCTCCTCTAAATCAGTAATACTGGTATCATTTTGTAGCCGATCAAGACCCTCATTTAAACGTGACCCCTCTTTCCTGTATTTTACTAATCGATTTTTTGGAACATTGACTACCACCAACCCCTGCCATTGATCCATTTTTTGCAAATATGCCAATCAAAGGAGGCTTCCAAGCGTCTGTGATCACTAGAACCACATTCCCCCACCCGAAAGTGATCACATTTCATGAAGAGACTCGATGAAAAGAATATATAATCCAAAGTGGATTCTGATTTGCCCCATGACCATGTGCTTACGGGTGGTATGTCTCCCTCTATGGAACCATTGATCATTCTGAGATCCCAGTCTCTGAAAAAGAATAACCACTTTTTAGCATTGGTACTTACTGCCCTCAATTTCTGTTCCCCTCCCTCCAAACAATTTGAGGCACATTGGGAGTTTATATCACCGGGAACTATAATGTGAGCATCTATGTGAGATAGCTTTACCTGAGTTAATACACCCGCCAAGGAGGCCAGAAAATCAACAAGCTTTGAGCACAACGGGTTCCAATAAAGATTTAAAACTATCAGATGTAAATATCCTTCCCTTGATGGAAAACCCAGTTTCACAGCCAAAATGCCCTCCTTATGGTTCGATATCACTATTACCTCCTTAAAGAGCACATATTTACAAGCTATCAAGAGACCCCCCCTTTGGTCTTCCTTTACTTATGGTTGTTGCGGGTTGTACCACCAACTCTAGGGGTTCACTAACCATGTTTCTTGGAATAGAATGAGATAATTTCCCCCAAAAATCTCTGATCTTTGTTTTAGCATTTCTAAAGCAGCTGGAGCCCCTCACATTCCAGCATACCGGTTTTAATCCTCCCCTGACTAGAGGGAGTCTGCCTCACCCCAAAACTCTTGATCAGTGACTTTCTTTTCAGTAAACTGCTCCACTTTCACCACGCCTTCACCTCTTTTCTTATGGCCACCTTTCCACACCTCCTCATTTTGTAGGGGTAAAGATTTATGGACAACCAAGCCAAGTTTTAGAAGGCAGTCAGCTGACGAAAGGATAGCTCCAGCCCCCACTTTAGATGAAAAACCCACTTCCACCAGCTGGCCGCCATAGGGATCTGGGAAGGTAACAAACTCAATCTCCTTTGTGGAGAATAGGTAAAGATACGGAATCGTTTTGATGATTGGTAGGATTGCTCCTCTATTCAGGAATCTGGGATTTAATTTGCTCTTAAGGCAGGTAAACCAAAGCCTCGGCAAAAGGCGCTAGGTCTTCTTGGCTGGGGATAAAAACCTTATCGTTTGAGTCGGTTCGGCTCTCTTGATCGTCTCTTGTTCTTTCTTCAGATTCTGTATCTGTCTGAGCAGGACCAGAGGTTACTGGTAATCCACAGCTATGTCCCAGAATTGTATCAGAATTTAATGGTCCAATTCCCGCACTTTTGTTATCATTGCCATCCCTACAAAATATTGGTGCAATTTTCAGGACATTGCCTGATGCCGGTGCAATTTTTTTCCTCTCAGGTTTGGCTCTAGGGGGAAAGTGTGGGGCCCATTTTATTGATTTCTTATTTGGCATCACTTCAGGCAGTGGACTTTTTCCTCTATTCTCCGGGGCCAGGTCTGTTTGAATTCCTATCGTAATTCTTGTCACCCTTATGTCTTCCAACTCTGGGATTTGACTTGGCTCTTGTTTCTTCCCATTGTACTTTGTTTTAGCTGGAACGCCATTCAGATGACCATTCAGTGACAAGTTATCGGTACCTGCCTTTTTACTGGTGTCTGATGTTTTTTGAGGAAGGCTTATGTTTTTTATGAACCTATTAGTATAGGAAATTTCTTATTTTTGTAGTTTCATTGTTTTCTTGGCCTGCTTTGGGGGGCTGTGTTCCATTAACCATCTTTTTTTCTTTCTTTCTCCTTATTCTTCTCCATCTCCGATAAGATTGTCGGGAACTTTCCTTCCATATTTCCCCCTCTCCTGTGCCCGCTTGTTCTTCTATGTAACTAATCTCCTCTATGTCAGGAAATTGCTTCAAAGGAACTAGGTCGGCTATCTGAGCCAAACGGCAGAATTCTTCTAGAACTGATTGGGAGAGGGGCGTGTCTTTGAGGGGACATGGGGGGACCATATCCCTTGAGGCTGATTTATTTGCTTCCTCTTTGCTTTTATCTTCTTCCCTATTCTGGATAAGGTTAAGAATCATTAACTTACTTTCTTTCCCCTCCACACTGAGATTTTGTAGTAGAGCTTTCATGTCCTGTATATCGGTCTTCTGTGCAGTCGTTTGGTCTGTAATGGTTTTTATTGAGTGGGAAACTGATGTATTTATAACATTACTTAGACCAACTACTGAAAACTCAAGCTGAACAATATCTTTTGTCATTTCCAACACGATTCCCGTGTGTGTCTGCACGTCAATTTTTATACTTTCGTACACCTTCACCAGAGAGTTCAAAACGAAACTCAGAGCTGCCAATGTCGTCTCACTTGCATATGATGTTTGTGTTGATGCCAGATTACCCGGTGGTATATCCCTGTTGGCTTTTTGTTGCTGAGACCTTGGCGTTTGTGTCTCCTGTCTTAGATCTTTCGTTGAGTTTAGCATGGCCTTCGGGTTCAAGCCGTTGTTTGGCGGTATGGGCGAGAGAGTAAGTCCATGACAGAAATTTAGGACTGGCAGTAACAGACCATTGTTTCCTGTGTCTCCCTTGGCATTCGACCTTAGCTGTAGTGGGATCTGCCACTCCAGTGGGAGATCCTTTAGACTTCTATTTCCCTGTCTGATGAAGCATTGATTAATTTTCCCCTTTATATTTGTAGCGGACAAAGTGTAATCATTCCCTCTGGTAGACCTTATTTCATGGGGGGACCCATCTCCCACCTCTCTCCCTTCAGGCGATTGAACAATGACCCTTACATGTATTTGTGCCTGAGTATGAATTTCGTGGTCCTCCTGGGCACCTTCAGGTCTCTTTGGTGGCAGAGGACTGCCTTTCTCTTCTACTGATGGTGTTTTGGAGAGAAATGAGCCCTCCCACTCTGGGGCTCTAATATCATCTGTTAAGAAACCACTTCTCAGATTGTATCTAGTTGCCATTTGCAAACTATGTTTTTTCAGTGTAATTACCATCAAGTAGCACGAAACTTTGTTTTCCTTGTATAGCCGGTATGGAACTTACTTTTCACACCAAGCGGGCGGGATCAAAGGGTAGAACCCTACAGTCTCCCGCTCACGTTAAAGTCCTCCTGCTGCCACTACCGCAGGATCCAATAGTGCAGAGACTCGATCACCCTTTCTTTTAGCAGCCTCCAAATGACATTAGATCTGCACTCTGTAGCATGGAAGGAGGATTGAGCAACCCACCCAACGCGTCAAGGAATGCCCAAGCGAGTAGGATCATAGGGTAGAACCCTGCAGTCTCCCGCTCGTGCTAAAGACACGTCTCCAAATAAAACAGATTTGATTTCAGCTTGCTTTGACTTGCTTACCGGCACAGAGAGCCAAACTTCCAACCTACGGGGCCCAGTCAATGCTCCTTGCGACTAATTCCTTCCTTCTGTTAGCTCAACACGCTCAACATGCGCGAGCCGCTGATATGAGGAAGGAGCTCCTCCTTATTGACTTCAGTTGGAATTACGCCAGATAACCGTGTCGGGCCAAGCAGAGCGCAGCAGTGTCCACAGAGCCCAAATACCCCAAGACTCTGCTTCCAGACTCCATGGCCCGCTCCGCGGTCTGCTGGGCTATTTGTTGAATAAACAGCAAAAGAGGACTGTACTCCTCAAACAGTCTCTCTGTTCACGCTTGTAGAATGCACTGCCAGTAACTGCCCCAAGACTCTGCTTCCAGACTCCGCCCGTTACCCAACTTACACCTTTCCTCTAGCTCTACAAAGTTTGAACTTCAGTTGCATGTGCTGTTTTCTGTGTGTGGGAAAAGTTTGCATGGTTTCTGACAGTGTTGCACCTGATTAGCAAATTGAGGAAGCAGGTTGGCCCACATTCACGAAACACAAATAATGACTTTACACAAGAATCTGAGTAGTACCAAGCAAGGAGGCTTGTTAGTGCAAAATAGTATGTTTTATAGAACATTGTTCAAGTAAAATTGGATAGACATTCCAGTCGTATAGAGCACTAAAGGCCCTATTCCGGGAGCCAGGTGGAAGCAGAGATACCACCACATCTTGGCTTCCTCTGGCAGCCAGGCCATCAGTCAGAGACGCTGCCCCATTTTCATACCCAGCACTATTGTCAGGCCTTTGGCAGCATTAAACCTGGCCAAAGGACTTTTTGAAGGCATTATTTTCAAAACGAGATGGTGCTTTGGTTAATGTACTGGATGTATACGATTTGGCCATTGTAGAATTCTTCAGTGCGAAATTGGCCGTGGTCAATTTTGCCACAAAGACAATTTTGCCGTGGCCAAATCTGGCAACACTTTCCCCCCACCACGGCCCTCAAAACATCCACCCACTCATCCACCCATCCATCCACTACTTACCTTTTTGATGTCCACTTTTCTTCTGAGCCTGCAGCGTCAGTTCTGTCCCTCCTACACGGGTCCGATCCGACACTACAGGGTCCGCTTTTCTTCTTTTTTTCCCCATCCCCCGCCTCCAATCCTACAGAAGCAGCAGTTGACAACCCTGCTACTCCCAAAGCCCATCACTACCAAACATGGGGAGCAGGGGACACCCCTGCATCCCTCGCTCCCCATGTTTGGTAGTGATAACCCAATTTGATCGATTCGAATCGATCGAATGGTACTGGCCAAATTCAGCCAAATGTACCATTCGATCAATTCGAACGGATCAAATTGGGTAATACCAGAATACCACCAGCTTAAGCCTGGTGGAAGTAGTCACACTGTGATGATCCTCACAAATCTCAGAGATGCCAAGGGAATTTCCACCACTGAGTCAAAAGTGCACAGCGTTCTGACGATTATTTATTTGCTATATCTGGTGCCTGAAAGCTGGATGCGAAGGAGGAATCAAACATCCCTGAATTAGTATTGTTGGTAGTAAGGTTACTAGCAGCCACTAGCAACCTCTGCCTTTTCACAGACTCAAATATAGGTTCTTCTGCTGCTCATTTTAGTGAAGGCAGAATTGATGTGGGGGGCAGGCAGGTAAGATGCTAAAATACAGCAGAAGTACTGCAAGCAAAATGCCACCTCCAAATCGGGGTGTGCTGGTGTAGAGCCATCTGTGTTGGTGGAAACATGCTGTGAGGAATGGACATCTGTCAAGGGTGCAGAACACCAGGCTTTTTAAAATATGTATTAATTAATAAAATTATGCAGGTAAGTCCATTTTAGAAAGAGTAATCTGTTGATCAGATTCCCCTTTCCCAAGCTCCATGCATCAGTATCTGCGTCTGGAGCACCTGTTCTCCAGTTGTACAGAGCAGGATCGGGGGTCAAGGTGCCCATTTGACAAAAGCTACATCATTGCAGCACGGCGGTTGCATTGAAGACCTGAGCCCCATTTTCAAACACTATATAGCTATGAGAGTCACTATCCTGCTGGCACATTATTCTTGAAATATGAGCCATACCTGAGTTCAAGGTATGGTGGCTAGTACCTCTCATAATTAGCCAACCCACAACAATTTGTTATCACATGTGTCAGCCCTGTGAGACGAACTCTGCTGTGTAAGGCCTATGTGTACTCCCCCCAGCCAGGCTGTCTCTGTTGCCCCCTGCAAAACTGTAGCCCTGGGGGTGGCCTCTCTTGGATCCTTTGCGAATAAGGTAATGCCCTCTCCAGTGAGGCATCCATTCCACATGACCATTACCTGGGAACAGGAATCAAAGGGCACAACCTTCACAAAAGGATTTCCCTCAGACCAAGGTGCTGCATAGCAAAAGCACACTATATGCTATTGGAAAGGGAAGGGAAGGGGTATGAGTAAGCAGGTGGAGGTCAGACCAGTTGGATGAATGCTCCACCATCTTGTTATCTCTACCTCTCTTCCTTTTTTTCCCCCTCCACTTCCCGTAACACACAGCAATGTAGGTGTGATGTCAGAAGCCAAAGTCCAATTGTTCCAAGAACAGGTATTGGACCCTCAAAGCAGGCTTGGTTTTATCCAATAACCTGTAGACCATTGCCTTTAAACAGGAGTCCCCACTTCTTCTTTAATCATATCTGCACTTTAACCCTTTAAGAAGGTTTAATTTGGACCCTGTTGGGAGACGAGTCCTTTCCAAAGTCCTCCTGTCATGAAGCAACTGTTTTGTGCAGAAGTCTAGTGCACTTTGGGAGTTGGCAACCTTTGATAGCAGGGAAGCTAGCTTCTTAGCATTTGTGGGAAAGCTGACACTTCCCTTCCTTTAGCTCCCAACAGAGCAAAGCTCCCTTTGGGGAAGTCAATCCAGTGCCAGTTTAGTTTTAAATACTAGGGGGAACTAAAGTGCCACTAATAAGTCAAAACGATTGCATTTGAATACAGCTAGCAGGGAGATAGCAAGAAAGAACTCAAAGCTTGTAAGTGTTGGTTGGCTATTTACCCACACATTGAGTTTACATGGCCATTCTAATCCTTAAGGTCATTTCCACCCACTTCCCGCCCCTTCTTGACCAAAACACAACCTTCTTGGATCTGGTTGAGCTAGTTTTATGAAGCTATAACATCTAACATTGTGCTTGAAGTGCCTGCAGCTGTTATTACAAAGCAGCCTCCTGAGAAGCAGTGGCTCATTTGAAGCTCTACAACCTCTACTTGTTTAAGAACCATTTCTTAACCAAGTGTGCCTTAAGCTGCTTGATTTATAAGCAAAACGCATGTCCTTCACTGAAGTCTTGTAAACAACACGCATTGGCAAAGCCATGTATAGCTTGTTTATAGCATTTGCTAGCCACTTCCAGTGTGTGTCCTGGTACTCCATTTCAAAGCTGCTACCATTATTTACCAGTAAGTACTATTACGGCAGTGCCTGGCAAATGCCTGTCCCATGCCTGCACAAAAGCAACAACTGTTGGCCTTTTCTTGTCACCTGGGATTTGGAGTCCTGCATATATAATGGAGCAAGCTAAACCAGAACTACCAGAAGGTAAATAATACAAACTAGGCTGATGGACTTCACCAGCCAGAAAAGGGTCTGGTTGAAAGAGTCCCCAAGCCCTCTTACTGTTAATTACATTTTTGCAAACAAATTTAGAGCAGAGCAGAAGTACACCCCCGAAACAGCACAATAAAGTGTTTGTAAAGCCAACAGACTAGATTAGTGTAACATATGCAATAAATAAAAATAAATTAATAGATATACATTCTTTGTCCTTTGGTGCATGGCTACATTTGCAAAGTCAGACCTCTTGGCAAAAACAGCCATGCAGTACTGGAAACATCTTATCTTAGATAAAACATGGATTAGCAAATAGGTTAAGCAGGAAGCCCCACATCAAAGTCTTCAAAGGACAATCTGAGGAAACGATTGCCTCATTTTATGATCTTTTTGTACTTTTCATTGAACTCGTGCCCTTACAATAAACACTAGCTCTGCCACTAAAGCCTGTAAAAAACACCCAGGAGAAAACAGATCATCATCTTTATGGGCCGTCAGAGAAAGCGTTAAGGAAGTGTTTCCAAAGAGTCTCTAATCAAGATGAAAGCACAATTAAAAGTCGCTGGAATTTCACATCCATTTAAATAAATCACAGGGTTGAGGTTTGACCTTGCATCAGTCCATACACATCTTGGTAAAACATTAATTACATTAGGCTTTTAATCATTATCGCATGTACCTGCCAGTATTTTATATTGCCACTTAGTTGAACAAGCATTATCAAAGCCAGTATGTCTAGCTTTTAATATACTAAAATGCTTTTGTCTGATGATCATTAAGATATGTGTTTGTATACTGTTTTGTAAAACTGTGTGGGAAGAGGGTGGTGATCTTCTCACATGTGAGGAATGGCTTTAGTGATAAAGAGTACTGTACTTGGTGGAGAGGCTAAGGCACATCTGGCAGTCAGGTTGTTACTGTGTCTGGGACTATCTAACTAAAGGTAATGGGGTTCCTGTTCATTTTTAGTGCAGTTTGGTGGCAAAATATCACCATCACCATTGCTACTGAGAAGAGCAAAAGGGGGCTAGAAAGCCGACTCTGTGGTTAGCATGACAACTGGAAATGCTGTGGCATAATCCACCAACGCACTAAATGGGTTCTATGTGAAAATGCTCCCTGGTGGGAAAAAGTCGCCGGGTAAGTGATTATTTTCCCTGCACCCTTAAAAGCCTTCCCCCACATATTCTAGGACAGGTATTAATTATTATTCTAACTCCAGTCCTAGAATATTTGGGGAAAGGGCTTGATTTTCTTGGGAGGGCAAATCTGGGGAAATGTCGCCCCCTAATGACCTTTTCCAGGCGCATTTATCACTGGATACCACTGAATGTTATTTCTTGTTTCCTTTACGCCAATGCTATCCAATAATGGCTTGTTTAACTTATTTTCTCCCATCAGGAGTACCGTAATATGGTGTGTGAGTGTCAATTTCAAAGCGGGGCCACATAGTGATCTTTCTGTTTGAAATCAGAGGGAGTTGAACTCTTTTTGGGCTACTTTCCTGTCCCTGTTGGGCTACAGGTAGGCTTCCATTACAGGGTACTGTTACAATAAAAGCATTATTTTTTGTAGCTGTGTAGTACCAAGGACAACATACAGAGATCCCCATAAGAAAACTGGGAGCACCTTTGCATGTTGTCAGTGGTACTGCACCTCTCCAAGAAATAATGCCCAAAAAATAATGCTTGTGATGTAATGCAAGAATTATTTCTGAGAGAGGTGCAGTACTATTGACAACATAAAGAGGTCCAAATAAGAAATTTGAGAGGATCTCTGTATGTTGTCAGTGTTAATGCACCTCTGCAATAAATTAATGCTTGTAATGCAATGTAATGCTCAGATGAACATGCAGAGAACCTCATAAGAAATCTGAGAGGACATCTGTATGTAGTGTGCGGTACTGCACCTCTCCCAAAAAAATAATGCCATACATAAGTCCTCATACGAAAGCTCAGATTTCTTATGAGGACTGTCAGTGGCACTGCACCCCTCCAGAAATTTGTGTAATGCAATTTAATGCTCAGATCACAGGATTTTCATATCTACTTTGCATTTCCATTGTTGGGAAAACATTTATGCTGAGTGTGTTGTGTACGTTGTTCAATATTTTCCATCTCTGTTGAAAGGATGAATATTAAAGATAACATCACAGGATCATGAATGACCTGGATATGCATTGTGCATTACCCTGCTCCCGATAGAAACATGATTCATGCACATTTCAAAGCACATCCCGTTTCTGAATTTGGGATGCACTTTTAAATAGGTAGAAAGGCCCTTTGTGCTACTGATTTGTGCAATTGCATAACATGTGTGACAAATGTTATCAGAATGTGCTCATCTATGACTTTGAAGAAATATCAGATTTCTTTTGAGGACATCTGCACTGGACTAAAAAGCAAAGAGCAAAACAACAAAATACGACAACTACAGCCAGGCTGCAATTAAACATATAACCAACAGATGTACCCCCCACTTGCGCTGTTGCTCCTTTCCTCCCTTGTGCTGTACCCCCCCTTGTGCTTCCTTCTGGGTCTAAGTGATTTTACAGAACCCAAAGGTTCGACTTCCCAAAAATTAGATTTTTTTTTATTTCCCGCAAATATATATGTGGGGGGAGACCTCCCATAGTCCCCCCACCTTGCCCCTATACATTTTTTATATACTTTACCCCCCACATATATATATGCAGGAATTTGGGGGTTAAACATTCGGGAGTCGAACTTTTGGGGTTAGGTTAAATTGTACTATACTCTTCCCTCTTCCCCTTTGCACTTTCCCTCTTACCCTTTGTGCTTTCCCTCCTCCCTCAATTGCGCTGTCCCCCCAACCACTTCCCCTGTCACTCTGTCCATTTTACGATGTTGCTCTGTCTTCCCTTGTGCTGTCACTCCTTCCCCCTTGCTCTCTCGCTCCTTCCCCCTTGCTCTTCTCCCGTGCTCTCTCGCTCATTCCCTCCTTGTTCTATTTCAAGGGAAAGCATAAGGGACACCTGCTGACGAGTCACACAGTGTCTCCAAAAAAATAAGTATTTATGAAAACTGGATCAGTAATAAACTTGTTAAAGTATTCAATTCTATGATTTTCCAAAACCACACAATCTATTGCCCAGTGTTCTAGGTTTTCAATCAGATTTTCCACCTTACATAATCTGCATAATCTTTCAGATTGTGCTATATTCCCGCCTAATCACCTCTATCGTTTACAAACACAATCTCATGAAGAGCCGATGTAAACATTTGTGGGGGAAAAGATTTACACAAGACATGGTGATGCCATGTTTGGGTACGAATTTAAAATATTCCTGAGCTGTATTTTTATTTTCTAATCCCAATGTGCCAATGTCCCCTTAATTAACAAATATTATCATGTCAATTTCGATCTCTAGTTTAATTATATCATAGTTTAGACTAACTTCATCTAGAATTTGCTCATTTAGTGATTTAAATTCTAAAACATGATTTGGGTTCTCCTTCTTCCAACATTACCAACAAAGCTCCCTCTTTTGGTGGACATACATTAAAAACAGCCAGGCTCTATGGATCTTCAACATGATCTTCACTGAGACCAATCCTAATTATACTCTAGTATAGGAAATGTAATATCAGTGGGGCAGGCTCAGTATGGTTCTCCAAGGGCACACCTCAATCTGTACGATCCATTGAAGAAGCACCCCATGCCAAGCTTCCTGCCCATAAAGGCATCAATATGATCTTTGTTTAAAAACTAATATGGTTACTTTTTGAGAAAATCCTGCATAATTCAAGACAAATCCTTTCAGTGCTGCAACTACTGGCACAATCCTATTTAAATGTATTGTGTCATGCCAGAATACACCTATGCTTATCACCAAGAAAACTGCCCGGGTGTGCGTATTCATGAACTACTTACACTGGCTGATCACTACATTTCCCTCCAAAGGTATTGTACATTTTCGGCCTAATATTAAAAACCAAATATTGTTTTTCTGTGTTGATTTCTAATGTGTTCTCAGTGGAGTAGTTTAAAACACCACAGTCTCAGTGGAAAAACTTGAGTTCTACTCAATGCACCATCTAGGTTATATATATATATATATATATATATATTGGGAAAAAAGAGGAAGAGATGAAAACGCACTCGCCGCAGGCACAGCAAAACAAGTGCCAGGTTCTGTGGGGGGTCGAAAAAAAACACCAGAGACACAGCATTGAAAGTTACTGGTGTCTTTTAATATTAATCCAAAAAAATTATTAAAAGGCCAAATGCAAAATGCAAGGCACAAAAACGTACAAAGCAGCACATACATACAGGACAAAACAGCAGGACGCCTAGGCAGGGCAACCTGCAAACAACGCGTTTCGCGCTATACTGAGCGCTTGATCACGTATATATATACAACACTTTTTCTTCCTGTGACTCTTATTTGTTCATGGTTTTTTAATGTGCACGTTGCAGGAATAAAATTATACATTTTTAATTCTGGTGGACTCGGATCTCTGCTGGTTACACTATCCTGCATATTGTGAAGGGTGCTCCTCTATTTTCTTGTTGCACACAGCAATATATATATATATATATATATATATATATATATATATATATATATATATATATATATATATTCATGAACTCACCAATTTGAAACACTGATGACGAAGAGTGCCACTCACAAGTACTTGTAGTCAGTAGATTTAGCAATGGTCAATTCCATAAGAAGCGTCAATATCCAAAATTCATCAGGTTAAAATCACATTTTTATTCATATATTCATGTTAAAAATGATTTCTTCCATTTCGCACCCAGCATGTTTCCACAAGAGGCAGAAGCAAATTGATGACGCGTTTCGCTTCTCGTGGTAGCTTGGTCACATGGTTTATGCTCTCGTTGGTTCATTGCATTTATTCCAACATGTATAATGAGCTGTTTGCATAGAAAGAGGCTTTGGTTTTGCTTTCCCAGGGTCCATTTTCTATTTAAATGGTATACTGGACCCCAACCGTGCGTTACAAATGCATTACAGCCATTTCAGTGTTTTCATTTATATGTGAAACACTTCCCATGTTTTCTTCTTACCAATGGGAATTGAAATGTGGAATTCTATGAATTCTGCAGTCATGGCATGCGGGACAGCTTACTAGAATGCAAATGCCACTTAGACATTCGATTAGTTTACGTTGAAAACATCCACTTTCTCAAAGGGAACGTCAGTGCATTGTATTGCTATACATACTCTCATAGGTGCTAATTGCTTATGTGACATATTGATTATCATAATCAAATTATGTTCCATTGCTATAAAGTGCGTTATTTGTTTTCATGGTTATAAAGTGCCTGGTTGTATTCATAATTATAAAGTGCATAGTGCTCTATATGAGATCTTTGTAGCTCCTATTTCAAGGCGCTAGCATACGGAGTGCTAACTGCCCATTCCCTTCATTAAGTCCAATTCTAGTCCTTCCTAAATGGCCACGTATGGTAAAATATATACCCCTTACCATATTGTATATTATACTTCAAAATAATTTTAAAATACGCTAAGAGTATGTGGTAAGGTGCTATGTGATTAGTGCAATATTGGCGGCTTAATCAAATGGACTTCTGTTTCTATAAAGTGCGTAGTGCTCCTGCACACATTTTTCTTAACCTTAATATGTTAGATATTAAGTCAAGGCTATCAGACAACCATGTTCTATTGACTATGTTATACCAGGTATCTATTTCATATGTCTAAGCATAATGAGAGTGATAGCATAATGCTCGTTCATCGGCTGTCCTACTGCCTGGATAGTCTGAGTTAGATATATAATTTCTGAGCAACTGTTTCTTAACAAGTACATTTGTGAAACCTATTTTGCAATGAACCAACATTAAAAATATTTTAGTAACTACTACCTTTCAAATTAAAACAAAGTTTCGAGGAGAAATATATAGCAGCATACAGCATTTTATATAATTCATAAACATCGATGCCGAATTTTGAACAGACATTGTGGAGTTGTTACATAGGCTATTAATCTTGCTTTCTTTGAGAAAGCGCAGTGCGAATATTCCAACTGAGAGAATGTAGTAAAAGATCTAAAATGTAAAGATTACAATATCTTGAATGCAGAAAAAACCTTGAATGCAGAAAAGGCCCCCCGGGGGAAAATAGAACGATTGACTTTCTATTAGGAGAATATAGATGGTTACTCTTACTATAACACCTTAAATTATTAATTCTCCTAAAAAAGTATACAGTTCTTCATCAACATTGTGTTCCACAGGATTCTTGCTTTCAAAATCAATGATGTATCTAGTTTCTTGTTGTCTAATCAGTTTCTCTCTGTCACCACCCCTAGGTCCAATTCCAATTCAATCTATTCCAAAGAACGAAAAGTAACACAATTTTCCATCATGACTTTCTCAAAAGTGTTTAGCCATGGGATACGTAAAATCTTTGTTTTTAGAAGCCCTCATATGTTGCAAAATCCTTATTTTTAATTTGCTTTTCGTACTCCTCACTTAATACATATACAACATAATCAGACACGTACGTGATCTTGTTACTGATATCTTTGATGGAATCTAAGATGGCGTGTTTGTATGTTGTACCATCATGTGCAAATTTACAGATTTTGCATTTAGTCTTCGCTGATTAACCATAAGTCAACACCAAGCGGATCGCATATTTTTCTTTTTCATCTCCTTCTATATCTATCTTCTCCACCAACAGTGCAGACCTATTGTGCATTTGTGCTTTTATATATGCTCTCCTGATGATCCGTTTGGGGTAGAACATTTGTTGAAAACCCCATGCTGTAAACAGACTTTCTTTGTCATAGGTTTCAATACTGGAACAATTCCTCTGTAACCGGATAAATTACCCATAGGGGATGCTCCAAATTAAATTCTTAGAATGTGCACTTTTTCCATATATGGGGATGTTAACTCCTATAGGTTTCCAAAATAGTTCACTTTTTAATTAAAAGACTGTAACATCAAGTAAAATAGCTTTTTCAAAACTGTGTGTGTCCATAAACTTCAAGTTGAAATTGTTATCGTTGAGATGTTGGACAAAATCATTCCATTCGTTTGGACTCCCTCTCCATAAAATGAAAAGGGCATCCATATAACGATACCACATTACTATCTTGCAAGTATAGATTTCAATTTTTTCTTTACATACTTCAAACTTTTCCCAGTATTCCATCATTAAATTGGCATGAGCGGGGCAAAAGTAGTGCACATGGCCGTGCCTTGTTTTTGTTTGTAATACTTCTGATTAAAAAGAAAAACATTTTTTGTAAGGCATAATTCATTCATGGCCAAAATCATTTCAGTGTGTCTTAAATAATTAAGGGATCTGGTATTCAGAAAATAGGCGCAAGCCTTGATGCCCCACTCATGTTTTATCGATGTATAAGTGAGACTACATCCATCGTGTGAAAAATTTATTCGGGTTCACACGGTAATTAATTTTAGATAAGAAATCTTTCGTATCTTTCAGGTAAGAAGGTAGTGATGATACACAAGGAAACAGTGTCTCGTCAATAAACCTTGACATATTGTCAAGGAGCGATCCTATTAGAGTGACTATCAGTCTGCCCGGGGCTTAATTGATGTTTCTGTGTACTTTAGGCAAGAAATACACCGTGGGAACGGTTGAGTGACGGTTTGTTTAAGAATTTATCCTTTATTTCCCCAATCTAATAGGAATTCTTGAACCTTAAAGTTCAATTCTTTCATGGGATTATTAGCTAATTTTTCATAGCAAGCCCTATCGTTTAATTATAGGTCAGCCTTATGAATGTAGTTGCTCTATTCCTGAGCACGATGTTTCAACCCTTATCCGAAGCTTTGATTATACATTGCAGCAGTTGGCTCAGTTCCTTTAATGCTTTTTTATGTGTTTTCGACATATTTGATTTGAAATCCTTTTGCTGCTTTTTTCAAATCTTCTTAAGATCTTCAATGACAAGGCTTTGAAAGGCTTCAATGGAATTTCCTGCCACTATAGGAGGGTTACATTTTGATTTAGCCTTCAGTTTGCTTTTTTTGTACCATTCGATGTTTATGTCTAGATCATCCAGATTGTCCTCTGAATTTTCTAAGGTACCCTTCCTTCTTCTTGCAGATGTATGAGGGTGGAGAGTGTACCAAGATCTTCTATGGTGACTTCAGTTTTGCCCTCTTGTGCTGTTTTAGGTAGTCCTTTGTAAGGATTACTTGTGAAGAATATTTTTGATCTGATTTTCCAGACATACTGATCAAAATCTATCCCTGTTTGCACATAGTCAAAATTTGGGCATGGGCAGAAATTCAGGCCTGGCTAAGGAGCTGTTGTTGATCATTCGTTAATGCATGATTAGATAACTTAATGACAGTCATTTTTTAGCTCTCTTGTAATGTGTCTTTGTTTATTTTCCAGAGCGCTCCAATCTCCCTGAGGCATTCCTTGTTAAGCTGCCTGCCCCTCTGCCCACATCTCATTTTTTTATGCCTCCTCGTCCTTGTCCACGTCTGTTGTATCCTCCTCTTGTTTACTTGCCCATTCTTCCATCTTAACATAGAAGACGCATTTCTTCTAAAAAATTACATTGAATTGTTGGTTCATCACTCTTACTCCCTGTTATATCTGATTCTGAGATAGATGGTTATTTGTCAAAGGTATTCTCACTAATCATGGGGATAGCTGTTTTCCCTGTTTTTGTTTGTGCTCTCAACTGATCGAAACGTCTAGTGAATGTATAAACTCGCCCGTTCTCGTAATCTTCTTTGTCTCTCCGAAATTTGCATTGTTTTCTTTGTTGGATCTCTTCTTCAAAAGTCCTTAGATTGTTTTCCATGTTACTTTTCAGTTTTATATATATATGTTTTTTAATAAAAAGGAGTGCAAGAAAGGACCATTCTTTACAGTCTGCAGAGGTGTTAAACTTCTCCATCCAGTCTAACACTTACAATGATGCTGTTATGCAGGGTCCATATATGGTGAAGCAATTCTGAGTCAGTACTCCATCTCTGCAGTTTACCCCAAAGTAAGGCTCTATCAGCATTGTCAAATGGCATCTGGCCTTGTCTACGTGCATGACATCTGACCTATTTGAGCACAATGGTATTATGACTAGCTGAGAAACCTTTCCTAAATCCCATTTGAGAGATAGCGTGTTTGCCCCATATCACACTATTTCACCAAGTGGTCCAGGCATAAAGCCATGAGGATACTCAACTTGGTGAATGGGATGCAGTTTGAGTCAGCCTTGGTGGGTTCCCAGATAGTGACATGTAAGTTTAAGGGATATCCCTGCTACAAGTGAATTAAGTTATCTTGATGGTATTGGAACTTGTGAACTTCTGTTGCATACAGAGTTCTGCAGGAAGCTCCCAAATGGAGTACATCAATCAATTTGGATAAAACAGAACTAGGCCAAGTAATTTATTTTATGATTTCTCCCTGAAATCTCGTGACACAGGAGGTGGAGAACGTGGGGTGACCATCCTCTGACCATGATCAACCCATGGTGGGGACTGGCTATATTGGCGGGGTACTTAATTCATATTGTGCGTTTCATTTGGTGGGAACTGTTGCCTATGCTGATTTCCATTTTCAATGAATCTATTTACATACGTTGATCTTTCGTGCTGGCCATACACCATTGTGTTTGGGTCAAATCTACTCTGGGCCCCTAATGTCTGGTATGGGCCTTTGTACATCTGATTTTGACTGTTATTCAAGCCTGGCATATCATGGCGAAATCCCACTCTGGGAGAACTACCAAGGTAACGATGAGTAATGTAAGTACTTCTGTAAGTACTTATGTAAGAACTTCCGTTGCTGAGATCAATGGATTGGAACAAAGGAGACTGGGGTGGTATTTTCTTTGGGACAACGCTCCTTTGATTAGGTGTCATGTCATACTTTGCCTGAGTTTGGGCTGATTCTAGCAGCCTCTTTACAGACTTTCAGGCCGATTCATGGAATTAATGTGTGCTGAAAATTCCCGCGCAAGCGTGCGAATCGCAGCGCAAGTGCGAAAATCGCAGCGAAACCCGCACACAGCGATTCAAGGAAGTCCGTGCGCGTGTAAATCCATGGATGTGCACTAAAATCCTGCGTGGCGCACGTGGGCGCACACATAATCAAACAGCGTGCCCTATGCGCACAGCGATAGCGCACTTAGCGCAGCGCACACAACAAAAGTAGGCATAACACGGGGCGTAACACGCGTAATGGGGAACAACGCGTGAAAATGTGGGCGTTTCGGGAGAAGTACAGGAGGCAAATGTGCAGAACGCCCACACGCGCGCCTACAACACGTATTCATGGAATCGAACGGGGCTAACGCGTGCGCCAAAAAAGACGCGCTAATCCGGAAACACGTACGCCAGCAGGAAGCAGGCGTACATGGACCCACGCAGCATTAAAGTGTGCGCAAACAACAAACAATCTCAGACGCTACGATGAATATACCGTTCCTCGCAGCATTGGTCGTGGGATACCGCAGGAGGAGGAGGATAGTCAGGGCCAGAATTTTTACACCCAGAACCACCCTTTTTGGGATGCCTGATGACCAGGTGTATGGGAGGCACAGGTTTCCACCTCACATAATACTCGACCTGGTGAGTGAGTGGGAGGATGACCTCACATCACCCACCCTGTGCTCCCAAGCACTGAACCCCTTGGAAAAGGTGCTCAATGTACTTCACTTCTTGGCTACTGGGTCATTTCAGCAGACAAGTGCCATAGTGGGGGGGTGTCACAGGCCACGCAGTCATGCTGCCAGGTCAGGCCAGGTCTTGGCCATCATGACTGCACGCCCCTCAGTCCGCAGGCACTTATACCTGCACAGAACACCTGCAGAAAGGCAGGCTGTTGCCCAGGATTTTTACAGGGTGGCACACTTCCCCAAAGTGCTAGGTTCCACTTATTGCACCTATGTGGCTCTACGTCCTCCCAGGGCATCAGAGCACATCTATAGAAACCGCAAGCACTGGCATTCCATCAACGTGCAGGTAGTATGTGATGCCAATGGAATCATCACCTCACTATATGCCAACTATCCAGGGTCCACCCATGCCAGTTTCATATACAGAATGTCAACCCTAAACCGGGGCCTAGAAGCTGTGCGGCATGGCGATACATGGCTGCTTGGTGAGTATAAATGCCACTGCACATGCCTGCATGTCAGATACAGAGTAATGTCACAACCCCACTAATGATACCCATCATCACCTCCCCAGGGGACAGTGCCTACCCTCTGAGCACCCACATGATGACGCCAATTCGGAACCCCACCACACCACCCGAGGTAAGATACAACACAGCCCATATTGCACCCCGGGGCATAGTGGTGGGCACATTTGGAGTGCTCAAGTCACGCTTTCGCTCCCTTGACAGTTCTGGTGGGCAGCTGCTATACGCTCCCCCAGTAGTGTACAGGATCATAGTGGCAGCATGTGTCCTGCACAACGTTGCAACATGCCGGGGCCTGCCGGTGGACATGGTGGTGCCCCCACATCCCCAACCACATGCACGGCCTCTGCGCATGGGAGGGGAAAGGGCACATGGTGAGGCGGCCTGTACGCAGCTGGTGGCTAATTACTTCACCTAAAATCACTCCCCTGTGGAGTGCACACAGCCCTGGCACATACCAGCTGACAATCAATGATGATGACATAAGGGACAGTCAACTGTCACAACCATACCAGCCTGAGATTGGCCACCTGGAAGTGTTACATTGTGTGCATCCCTACCTACCCAAAGACAACCAATGCTGTGTCATTAAAAGACATACATTCATGCTGCATGAATGACTACCCCCTATCAAAATACAACATGAAAATAGCGCCATGTCACCCAACCCCTCACCATCTCCGCCACCCAACACACCATGGCATGTCATGCAATGTGAAAGCAAACAAAGCAATGCACAAGACCTGACACAAGTGTCACAAAGTGCACTGTCCCAAATGGAAACAGCCCACAGACAATATGCTCCCAGTAATTAATAACAAACAGCAAACATGACCAAATACTTACCACCAACACAATACATCAACACAGCATGAAACATTGCAAAAACATGAAAGTACAAAGTCAAAGTAGTGGTAGTCTCACAACCTGAATAAGCCAGCACATCGACCCCTTCCAACTGCAGAGTGTTGCCGCCATGCAAATGTGTCAGTGTACTTCACACAACATGAACTCCATCTGTAAAGGAGACGGCCTTGTGAAGACATGAAGAAGGTACCTGCACATTTTGAGGAAGACATGGATGCACAAGCACATATCAATACACCATGCAGTGTTCAATACAACAACAATGCCCACTAGGGATGTCCACACAGTATTGACTACAAACTGCCCACACAGCTCATGGGAGCCCAATGTCACTGTGTAAGTCACTGTCACTTGGTCACACCCTTTGCAAGTCCATGGAAACGGGAAGCAGGAGGGGTGTGTGTGTCACAAACCCAAGCATCTAACCCAAACTCAGGACAAGCCTGCATGTGCCCAGCCGGAATACACAGTGGATGCCCACCGGAGCCACACAAGGCAACACATAGGGGGTGGGGGGGGGGAGGCCACCCAGGAGGTACGAGGACAGGGTGCATACCAATACCCACCTGCGTGGATGTTGGGAAAAAAAATACCTCCATGGGCTCATGGCCTGCACGGCTATGCCATTGTGGGAGAACTGCTGTCGGTCTCTTCACCCTCTGCTGCTGCATCAGGAGGTGGTGGTGCAATGGGAGGCTGCCCACGCAAAGCCCTGGTATGGTCCTCCATGGCAGCAAGCATGCAGGTGTTGAAGGTCTGATTCTGGAGGATGATAGTGCGGAGATCCCCATGCAGCACCTCACAGGTTGCCTGCATTTCTGCACGCATGGCCTTGCGTGATGCCCGAATCTCCTCACGGGTTGCCTGCAGCTCAGCTGAGAGTGAACGTGTGAGCTGCTCCAGCTGCTGTTTTGCCCTAAAAATTCGGGAAGCCTCAAGTTCAAGCAGAGTCTCCCTGATGTTATGGAGTTCTACCCTCAGGGCTTCCCTGTGGCCCTGTGACTCTATTGAAATGGTTTCGCGCAGAATCTCCAGTGCCGCCCGTCGGTCCCTGTTGGACGCCAACATGGCTTCCCTGTGTGATTGGCAAATGGAGTCTGTTGCCTGCTGTTGTTGCTCCATCTGCCTTTCAGGGGGGATAATGGAAGTGGCCACCCTCTCCATTGCCTAAGCCATCATTTCAACTGAGGCTGCCTGTTGGGTTGCCATACCGTACAAGGAGTTTTCCCATACAGTATTGCCTGGTGGCGCACGGCCACCGCGTCGACGGGCACCACACCTGTTTGGGGCAAGGCGATCTGCACCTTGCTGTGCTGGCACTGCCAGAGGCTGCAGGACTGCATTCCCCCTCTGATCTGCTGGCCCAGGAACAGGATCAGATGCTGTAGAGTGTGACCCTGCATCCGTAACCGCCAAAGGCAGACCTACCAACACTGACATCCCCATAGAGGGTTCTACCCCTGGTGCAGGTGGGTTGGACAGAACAGAATCCCTGCCAGAATCACTCACCTGAGACAGCACATAAGTCTCATCATCTGATTCAGCACCTGAATATAGGTCTGGGGAGGTGCACCCAGAGGCACCCCTGGACAGAATGGTCTGCAGTAAGATTGGGTTTTCACCCACCACCACACCAGGTCTCCACTGGTGCTCGGTCGTGGCTGAGATCCCTCCTGGGTCTGCACCATCTCCTCAACCTCACCAGCATCAAGTGCATCATCACCCGAAAAAATATGAAATACAACAAATGCAAACAGGCATGAGCACCATAGCACACACATAGGCCTGACAAGACAGAGATCCTGTACATGATATACACATGTCCCACATGACTATAACCCTGGCATGCATGCACTGTCAATGAGTTGGAAGGGGAGGCAAAAAGCAGACACTGAGGACATCAAGATGGAAAAGCAACACACTTGCTGCATGGTGGTTCGAACTGGCATCACACATTAGCCTGTGAGTGGCATGTCCAATACACATACATGACACATGCCAGCAGACAGATGGCATGTAGCATAGCCATGGTACATTACACAACTACAGCGATATTTCAGTGAATGAGTACTGTCACCCATCCACGTGAGATGGACATGATGAGATGAAAAATGGTAAATAGTGTCACAAAAGATACATGTGCCACACACTGAAACACATCCAGTGTACAATAATACAGTGATTGTAGGCAGATGTACACATCAATGGTTGGTCACTTTAACATGACAGCAAACAACTATCATGTTCCACATTCAAACAGGCCCCAAAAATTAATGTGAGCAGGCCAATACTCAATCAGCCTGAATGGTCTAATCATTCACATAACAAGGCAACAAATGTGGGCCAATGTGGGGTGTAATCAATGACAGAAGCATGTCACATATGTGGCATTAGTGCTGAAAAATGCATATCGAAAATGGGTGAATTGAAACAATCAGCCAGAATGAACACTGAAAAAATCTGAACAATGTTGTTGCAAGATGACAGGTCAAGGGCAACTGCAGTAATGTGGCGCTAATTGGCTACTGTGGGCAGAAGGGATACTGTCATACCCAAATCCAAGGCACGTTAAAGTATTGGAGGAAGCACATGGGTGACCCATACCACTCTGGAGTACACACCCTCACCTGGCACTCAATCAGAACCCGTCACCCAAACACCATACACATGGATTACACACACATGCATGGGCACTCACCGGACAATGCGTCGTAATCAGGTAGGTCTCCCACGCCTTGGATCTGTTCCTCTGTGATGAAGGTTCCAGCAACAGAATCATGTTCAGTTAGTTGGTTGTCCTCTGGTGGAGACCCACCACCAGTCACCAGAGTAGAGGCATGATTTGAGGACAGCTTGTTCTTTGCTCTGCGTTTCAGGTCATTCCACCGCTTGTAGCAATCATCAGCTGTGCGCCTCACAAAACCAAGGGCACCAATGTGGTCCGCGATGGTTTGCCAGTGTGCCCTACGTTGACCAGGTGTGGTCTTGCACCCTGCAGTCACCACCATTTCGTGGCTATGTTCCGACACATAGGCCACAGTGCATCAAGTTCGGTGTCATTAAAGCTAGGCTTCCTCGACGTGCTGGAGTGTGTAGCCATGTCTGGGGTCTCAGCCTGTAGTGCCAGAGCACCCTTCTTCTTCTTTTTCAAAGGTGGTGTGGATCCTGAGTGGCTTACGCCACTCTGGTCAGTAGGGGCAGAAGCGCCGGTGGACTGTGTACTAGGAGTGTGCAAAGGCACAATGACCATAAGTCTTGGTGCAGGCATTGGCTGCAGGGGGATGTTGGCAGGGGCAACGTCGGTCTGATGGACCTGGACTGACACTGTCCCGGCTGGGAGACTTAAAGCTGGGGTGGATAGAGCTGCAGCTGCCCCTGCAGCCTCCCCACCCTGCCTACTTGGGGCAGCAGATGACATTGCTGCCCCAGATCCACGTGGCCGGTGACAACAACTTGTACCACCACACGTGGCTTAGACTTGCTGACCTGGAAGTCAGCCTGGGAGTCTTCCTGTGCCGGTTCAGGTGCCACAATGGGCCGGTCCACCAAGGGCTGAGCTGGGATGGTGTCAGCTACGTTTCCCACAACCATGGGGGGGTGGGGTATGGGTGTCCGTGATTGGTCCTCCACACATGGGGGTCTAGGGGCACCCTGCAAATCCTGGCCACGTCCCCTACCGCGCCCACCATGCCCACCTTTTGAAGGTCCGCCACCTTTGCCTCCCTTAATGCTTGGTCACCTCCCAACCATGGCACTGATGTTGTTGTGCGTATGGGAGTAGCAGTAAACTATTGTCCTGGGCAATTGGAGGTGAAAGGGGTAGGGTACTTAATGGAATTCGTACCCTAGTGCTCTAGCAAGGCTGTCTGTGACCCCCTGGGGGAAGATGACGGGTCACGCAACGCACAGGCACCCCAAAAACAAAAATGAACGTGCACGCAACCCCTCCTAGACCACGTGCATGGAAAAATGAACCCGCACTATGCTGTGGCACCCAGAAACACAAAAATAAGTGTACGCGTAATACATGCAGACTACAATGACCTCTGAAGGTGTACGCAACACACAGGGCAAGCACAGTTGGTAAATACGTGCGTGACTCACTGTATGCCTGGGAAAAGAACGTGCGTGTGCACGTTGGCAACACCCCCGCCAAAAGAAGAATTGTACGCTGTCTGAGGAAACAGGACAAAAGAAGAAGTGAATGCTGTTTGAGGAAACAGGGCCAACCAAAAAATTGACCGCTGTCAGAGGTAACAGGGAGTACGAACTTGAAACGCTGTGAAGTAATCGCGTTTGAACCGACAAGAAGTACAAAATTCACCCACTCGCTCTCCACGAAAAGCACGTACAGGTAAATGGCGTACTACATGTACCTTTTAAACCGGCCTACACGTACAACGTCACTTACCCATGTATCAGCTTAGGCCCTTTCCTCCAATTACACGAGCCGACACTCGGACGTGCAGTTTTTGCACGTGTATGATGAACATGCACCCGTGTTGAGGGAAACACCCTTGCGCGTCACATCACAGACGCATTTACGCGCTAAACGGCCTTTGGTCCAATGAATTTGCGTATGTGCGGTGTATTCACGTGCTGATTCACTATGCCCACGTCACCAGGGAAATGCCCACAAGTGTAACGTCACAGACGCGCATAGGTCCTTTCCTCGGATTACACGCATTCACACGCGGACGTGCAATTTTCTCACACGCTGAACCACTATGCCCACGTCATGAGGGAAACACCCACGCGCTTAACGTCACAGACGTGCTTACGCGCTAAGGGCCTTTCCTTGAATTACATGCAGACGTGCAAGATTTTCACGTGCCAAATCACTCCATATCAAGTTGGCCACGCAACAACACACGGAAGACCATGCTCCTGCCCAGAAGGCCGAATTACTGCCCCCCAGAACCCCGAGCATGCGCCCACCTGCCATCTGATGCTGCCGGCCTGCCTGCTGCCCACGTACCCTGCTATTTGGTGCCTGCACGTCAGCCAGGGTTCCAGTTGCTGTGTCCACCCCTGCTGGAACAGAAGACTCCCGACTGGGATAGCATTGCTCCACAGCCCAGCCCCAGGACCCAGATGCCCACCCACGCCTGCCTCGGGGGTCGCCATGTCGGGGCAAACACCATCTGAGACCACTGGCGACCCCCAGACAGAGAGGCAGAGGGCCACTAGCTTCAGTGTGAAGGAAGTTGGTGTCCTGGTGGAGCATGTCCTGGGGCATTTTGATGCCCTCTTCAGAACATCACGCGCCAACAAGGAAGGACGGGAGAGGATCTGGGATGACGTAGTGGTAGCCATCAACGCTGAGGGGGTGGCCGACATCAAGCACGTCAAGAAACACTGGGAGGACTTCAGGTCCAGGACCCTCTACAAGGCCCGGCGCCTCGCGGAGAGGGCTGGGTCAGCATGAGTGACATCCAGATGAGGGTCCTGGAACGTCTATGCCCAGTGCTCCATGCCCAGATCCTTCGGAGGAAGACCCGTCTGGAGTTGAGCGGTAAGTGGCCAAGCATTGGTGTGTGAGACAGGGGATGTTGCAGTGTACTGGTAGTCTGATTCTTGCCTGTATGTGTGACATAGGCCATGTATGGATGTGTGTGTGCAGAGACCAGTAATGTGTGAACCATATGGTTGGTGCATGTGTTACAATGCAACATGGGGAGCTGTATGCCAAATGCACACATGAAAGCATGCCATTCTCTGTTCTTGGACATGGAGGGGGTGTGAGGGATGGGTGCTGCTGTCATGTACATGTATGGTGCACATGTGTGTGTGTCTGAGAAGTGTGTGTGTGACTTTGAAACGCCATGGATGCATGACACAGGTCCGTGATGATGTGTACATTCACTCATGCAGTGCGGTCACCGTTGTATGCACTGTGTCTATCAACTGTGTCTGTGGTGTGCAAGCCATGATGCATGATCCTCCGGTGATGTGTGCATGGGATCAGTGTGATCCATGATGCATGTGAGTTTGAAGGCAACATTTTGGTTAATAGAGGCCTTTGTTCATGGATGCTGATGTTAATTGCAGGCGCCATGCCTGTTTCTGCATGTGTGTTGTGTGCATTCACCCATGTGTTGTGGAGGGACAGGATGGAAGTGACGTTTGACACTGCCACTCATGTGTTATTGCTTTCTGTCTAGGGGAATATTGTACTGTGCCCTGATGCTTGTGTTCTATGTCTCCCTCTACGCAGCGTTAAGTGAAGAAGACGGCAGAGACAGCGCTGTGGAGCCAAGCGGCGGGGATGCCTCCACCGGGCGGCGACGCAAGGCCCCGCCACCCTCAAAGGACTTGCCATCATCCGGGAGCGAGGGGGCTGGTGCCGCGTCTGCCAATACGGCTGTGACGGAAGGGACGGGTGAGCCCCCACAGGGGCTTGCAATGGCAGAAAACGGTGTGGAGACATCCAGGTTGGTGGTCTCCACAGAGGAGGAGGAGCCCGCTACTGAGCCACACATGGGGCCTGGTGGGGGTAGCACCACTGGTGCAAGTGGTGCAGTCCAGGGCCAGGGTCAGGAGACAGCACAGGTCACCGCGGAGGGGCCTGTGCATGTCGCTGTCCTTGACTCTGTGACTGCACCACCATGCACCAGCAGGGATGCCCTGTCCCAGGCCCATCCGCAGGTAGGGGAGAGTGCCATGTCATCTGCCTCTCCACTACCTGCGGACGAAGGGTCCCATGAATTTATGGGCTCCGTCCTGATTGGTGTTGCGTTGATTGTGAAAACATAAAAATAATATGAGGCCGGGAAGCCCGAAAAGAAACACACCAACACAGGTTTACAAAGAACATACATGTGCTTTATTTAAAAGCTACAACAGTTACCAAAGTCAATTGACAAACGGATAGCTATTCGGCTCTCAGAGTAATGTAACAAACTTCAACGAAGGTTCGATGCATTAGTAAGAGAGAGCGTACATTGGAATTCTTGGGTCTTTTATATGATTTGTCCAGCCCTTGGCCAACCCTCTCGCGGGTTAACCATTATAGGAGTTGGGCCTATGGGTTCCTAGCCAGGTCAATCCTATAATATATGCATTTTGATTAGTTTCACTGATATAGTTGTACATTTACACATAGGTCAACAATAGGACAGGGTCTCAGTTCGCGACCCCGACAAGTTGCCTGCAGGCATATTAATTATTCATGTATACGGAGGTCACAACAGCCAGAATCTTACTCAGAATGTCATTCGGCCTCCATTTTGATGTTCATGGTGACTTCCACATTACAAGAGAACCTAAAATGGTGGCTAAATCCAAGATGGCGACTTACATTACTTTTCTCTAAGGTCAAAACCTTGCTGCGGTGTTTGTTCGCATATGATGTTTTTTAGACAACTTGGCGTAGGCCAATACACATACAATTGCTGCGATAGGAGGCATAATATTGTTTCAATTCCGACATGATGACGTGCGTTCTTTCTGAGCGGAGAACGCACGCCATCATGAACAGCAGCATCGCGACGTGGCACTGTTGGGAGGGGCCCTGGTCGGTGGGTTCCTACATGTGACGCGCACTCTGGCGGACCTCTCCTCCTCTGTGGAGACTATGCGCCAGTCGTTCTCCCTGCCGTCTTCCAGCCCAGATTCCACCAGGGCCCCTTGTGGACCTGGCCTGACCAACGCAGCCAGCTTGGTGGAGATCCCATCCCTGCCACAGTCGGGAGTCGGTGGTCCAGCAGGGGTGGACACCACAACTGGAGACCAGCTGATGGAGGATATGCAGGCATCATCGGACAGGGCACATGGACAGCAGCAGCAGCAGGAGCAGGCTCTAGGTGGGAGCAATGATGGCTCGGGGCCACTGACATCAGGGGAGCAGGCATAGGCCAGAGGGCAGGAGGACCCTGGAATGGGTGTGTCTTCCCTGTGGCTGCAGTTGGGCCAGCGTATAGGTACGGAGCGGCGGCGGGCGGAAGAGGCGCGGCTCACCATTGGTCAGGGCGGAGTTCTCCATGCATCGGGCGTTGAGGCAGGCAGAGTGCCTCAAGGTGACTCGCAGGGAGTTGGAACAGGCCATGAGTGCCTCCCTGTGAGACCTCGGGGCCAGGACAGAGGCCCGCCTCCAGCAAATAGACATGGAGTTCGATGATGCCCTGGCCGAAAACATCACTGAGTGAGCCGCAGGACTTGCCCGCCGCCATTGTAAATATTTTATAGTGTTAGGTTTCCTTTTATTTTTTTTTATTTTGGGTCTTTTGGACTATGCCCCACACTTTTGTATATAGTTTGCTGTTAGGTAGGTTATTAGATAGGTTTCATTTATTTCGTTGGGCTCATGGACCCTTGAAAATTGGATTGTACATAGTTGGACATTGGATTTATTGGGACATTTTAATTTAATTTCACCATGGATCAATGGATTTACCTTTTTGCGTTTCATTTGGATTTGGTTTGGTGGACAGAGAGCTTTGGCTATTTTTCTTTTGGATTACTTGGGATTTTTTGAGGATTTTTTTTTTTTTTTTGGACATGCATTTCATTTCATGTTTGCCATTATGCTTTAATTACTTTAAATTGATTTTCATGTTAATACATTTTTATGTTTTACTTCAATGTGTGGGATTCGCTCATTGGGTTCATGCATGTCGACATGTGGGTTTTCTCAATCAATGGCAACCTCTGTGTGTGTGTGACTGACGGACATGTTTTGATGCACATAGTTGACTTTTGGTTTGTGTCATGAGATGGGCATGTCACTGCTGGGTGAGTGAGTGGGTGGGGGGACATGGGTGGGACATGAGTGGGGGCCTGCTGGCAGGTGCCCCTCACTGCTGGGGGGTGGGGGTGCTGGGGGACATGAGTGGGACATGAGTGGGGCTACTGGCAGGTGCCCCTCACTGCTGAGGCGTGGGGTTGCTGGGGGACATGAGTGGGACATGAGTGGGGGCCTGCTGGCAGGTGCCCCTCACTGTTGGGGGGGTGGGGGTGCTGGGGGACCTGAGTGGGACATGAGTGGGAGCCTGCTGGCAGGTGCCCCTCACTGCTGGGGGTGGGGGTGCTGGGGGACATGAGTGGGACATGAGTGGGGGCCTGCTGGCAAGTGCCCCTAACTGCTGGGGGGTGGGAGTGCTGGGGGACATGAGTGGGGGCCTGCTGGCAGGTGCCCCTCACTGCTGGCGGGTGGGGGTGCTGGGGGACATGAGCGGGACATGAGTGGGGGCCTGCTGGCAGGTGCCCCTCACTGCTGGGGGGTGGGGGTTCTGGGGGACATGAGTGGGACATGAGTGGGGGCCTGCTGGCAGGTGCCCCTCACTGCTGGGGGGTGGGGGTGCTGGGGACATGAGTGGGACATTAGTGGGGGCCTGCTGGCAGGTGCCCCGCACTGCTGGGGGGTGGGGGTGCTGGGGGACATGAGTGGGGTGCCTGCTGGCAAGTGCCCCTCACTGCTGGGGGGTGGGGGTGCTGGGGGACATGAGTGGGACATGTGTGGGGGCCTGCTGGCAGGTGCCCCTCACTGCTGGGGGGTGGGGGTCCTGGGGGACATGAGTTGGTGATCACTAGTGCAAGGTGACATGTGGCCTAGCTGGGGGCATGCCCATTGTGAATGGACTGGCTGCGGGACATGACCAGGGGTGTGGGTAGTCCCCTGTGGTGTGGGTTGCCTGCAGGGTCCATGGAGGGGGTAGAGGGCACACCTGTGAGAACCCACACTGCCAATTGACGTGTGGGACTCCCCGCGCACCCCCCTGGATACACATAACCCGCTCTGACAGTGAAAGCATGTGTGGAACTTCCCCCGTACTGCGTTATACACGTACCCCGCTCGTACAGGCCCAAACGCGTGTGAAACTTCCTGTGCACCCCCCAAATCCACATACCCCGCTCGCACAGGGCCAATCATGTGTGAAACTTCCTGCGCACCCCAGTTATCCACGTACCCCGCTCGCACAGGTCCAATCGCGTGTGATACTTCCCGCGCACCCCAGTAATCCACATAGCCCGCACGCATATGGCCTGCTGCTTGTGAAACTTCCTGCGCACCCCCCAAATCCAGGTACCCTGCACGCACAGGGCCAATCATGTGTGAAACCTCCCGCGCACCCCCCAAATCCACGTACCTTGCACGCACAGGGACAATCGCGTGTGATACATCCCGCGCACCCCAGTAATCCACGTAGCCCGCACGCACAGGGCCAATCGCGTGTGAAATTTCCCGCGCACCCTCCAAATCCACGTACCCCGCATGCACAGGGCCAATCGCATGTGAAACTTCCTGCGCACCCCAGTTATATACGTACCCTGCTCGCACAGGCCCATTCGCGTGTGATACATCCCGCGCACCCCAGTAATCCACATAGCCCGCACGCACAGGGCCTGCCGCTTGTGAAACTTCCCGCGCACCCCCCAAATCCACATACCCCACACGCACAGGGCCAATCGCGTATGAAGTTTCCCGCCACCCCAGTAATACACGTAGCCCGCACACACAGCGCCTGCCACTTCTGAAACTTCCCGCGCACCCCCCAAATCCACGTACCCTGCACGCACAGGGCCAATCGCGTGTGAAACTTCCTGCGCAACCCCCAAATCCACATACCCCGCACGCACAGGGCCAATCGTGTGTGAAACTTCTCCTGCCCACCCCATTTATCCACGTACCCCACACTCACAGGGCCACTCGCGTGTGATACTTCCCGCACACCCCAGTAATCCACGTAGCCAGAATGCACAGGGCCAATCGCGTGTGAAAATTCCCACGCACCCCCCAAATCCATGTACCCCGCACGCACAGGGCCAATCGCGTGTGAAACTTCCCGCACACCCCAGTTATCCACGTACCCCACAAGCACAGGGCCAATCGCGTGTGAAACTTCCCGCGCAACCCCCAAATCCACGTACCCCGCACACACAGGGCCAATCGTGTGTGAAACTTCCTGCCCACCCCATTTATCCACGTACCCCGCACTCACAGGGCCACTCGCGTGTGATACTTCCCGCACACCCCAGTAATCCACGTAGCCAGAACGCACAGGGCCAATCGCGTGTGAAAATTCCCACGCACCCCCCAAATCCACGTACCCCGCACTCATAGGGCCAATCGCGTGTGAAACTTCCTGCGCACCCCAGTTATCCACGTACCCCGCTTGCACAGGCCCAATCACGTGTGATACTTTCCGCGCACCCCAGTAATCCACGTAGCCTGCACGCACAGGGCCTGCCGCTTGAAACTTCACGCGCACCCCCCAAATCCATGTACCCCGCACGCACAGGGCCAGTCACGTGTGAAACTTCCCGCGCACCCCAGTAATACATGTACCCCGCTCACACTGGGCCAATCGCGTGTGATACTTCCCGCACACCCCAGTAATCCACGTAGCCAGAATGCACAGGGCCAATCGCGTGTGAAAATTCCCACGCCCCCCCAAATCCACGTACCCCACACGCACAGGGCCAATCGCGTGTGAAACTTCCCGCACACCCCAGTTATCCACCTACCCCGCAAGCACAGGGCCAATCGCGTGTGAAACTTCCCGCGCAACCCCAAAATCCACGTACCCCGCACACACAGGGCCAATCGTGTGTGAAACTTCCTGCCCACCCCATTTATCCACGTACCCCGCACTCACAGGGCCACTCACGTGTGATACTTCCCACACACCCCAGTAATCCACGTAGCCAGAACGCACAGGGCCAATCGCGTGTGAAAATTCCCACGCACCCCCCAAATCCACGTACCCCGCACTCATAGGGCCAATCGCGTGTGAAACTTCCTGCGCACCCCAGTTATCCACGTACCCCGCTTGCACAGGCCCAATCACGTGTGATACTTTCCGCGCACCCCAGTAATCCACATAGCCTGCACGCACAGGGCCTGCCGCTTGAAACTTCACGCGCACCCCCCAAATCCATGTACCCCGCACGCACAGGGCCAGTCACGTGTGAAACTTCCCGCGCACCCCAGTAATACATGTACCCCGCTCACACTGGGCCAATCGCGTGTGAAACTTCATGCAAACTCCAGTAATCCACGTACCCCGCTCGCATAGGCCCAATCGCATGTGAGACTACCCGTGCAGAGGGGTATGTGTATTCAGAGGGGTGCGCGGTGAGTTTTACAGGTGTTTTTGTGGTTGTGAGCCGGTGCGCCATGTACGGGATTTGTACGCTGTACATGGCGCACGGGGAGGGGTTGGGGGCGTAACTGGCGCTGCTACAGGGTCGCTGCGCACTCTGCGCCACGGCTGGTTTTGAATGTTGAAATCCATGAATACGCTGTGCGCGTAAATTGATTTTAGCGCACGCGGCTGGTGCAGAAAGTTGCACGCGCACACTGAGCGCCAGCCGCGTGCGCCACTTGTGCGCAGAATTCTATGAATTACCCCGTTTATCTCCAAAATCACTAGTGTGGATTCCTTAGAGTTTGGTTTTGTCTCTTTATTCCTAGGCCCTTGCTCTTTCTGATTAAATATCATGTCATACAGTTTGGTCACCTGTTCAATTATCCATTCTAATAGTTTTTCTTTGTCAAATTCACAGATTAATGGGGAGACAAGTTCTTTTTAGAGCCCATAGAAATACGCAGTCTTAAATTCTACTGAGTTAGGTTTAAAGGTCACATCAACATGCGAGAATGCCCCTTTTAAGTTTTGAAAGAATTGGTGAGGGGATTCATTTTGTTGTGCAGCCATGCTATAAGCAGTGTTTTGGGCTTGCTTTATATACAGAAAGGGCAAGAATTGGTGTCTAATTTCTTTCTCAAAGTCTCACCACAACACATTTTCCTGTTCATTCAGAACACTGATAATACTAGCAGAAGCCACATCCAGATTTAGGTGAAAGTACCATCCATATTGTTCCCTAGGAATCTGAAGGGTCTCAAATATATCATGGACCACCTCCAAATGATCTTCTATGTAACAACCTCCTCCTTTTTTGAATGTCTAATGAAGGTCTAGACAGATTTCATAATGTTTAAAGGACTACATGGTGCATTCTGGTATGTGTCATTGTGTCCCTCACTCCTGTTCTCTTGTGTGTGAGAATGTGTGTGAGTAGGTGCAGGTGATTAAGACCCCAACATTGGATCATACTCATGCCGGGTCATGTGGAGAGCTGCTGTATCGATTATCGCGCATTGAACCAGATGACGGTTAAAAACCGTTATCCTCTGCCTCTGATCCCTGAACTCCTTGACCAGTTGAAGGACGCTTGCATATACGCCAAGTAAGATGTCCGGGGGGCTTATCATCTGGTACGAGTTAAAGAAGGCGACAAATGGAAAACTGCCTTCCGTACTAAATACGGATTATTCGAGTACCAGGTGATGCCTTTCGGATTGTGTAACGCGCCGGCTGCCTTCCAATTCTTCATGAATGATGTCCTTCGGGAAATCATCGATGTTTGTGTTGTCGTATATATCGATGACATTCTGGTGTACTCGTCTTCGGAATCTGATCACAGAAAACACGTCAGGGCAGTACTTGAAAAACTGCGCCAACACAAACTATTTGCTAAATTGGAGAAATGTGTTTTCCATACCACAGAAGTCGAGTTTCTAGGTTTCATCCTGACACCCAAAGGAGCAAAGGAGTCCGAATGGACTCAAGAAAAGTGGATGCCATCCTCAAATGGCCATCACCTAGCTCTGTAAAAGGGGTTCAAAGCATGCTCGGCTTTGCCAATTTCTATTGCAGGTTTATCCCGGAATTTTCACGCGTGGTACAACCCATTACTGCACTCTTGAGGAAAAATAAACGTTTTGAATGGTCTGAAGAAGCCGAGGAGGCCTTTCAGGATTTAAAAGATAAGTTCACCTCCGCACCTATATTCAAACACCCACGTCCAGATCTCCCTTATGTCGTCGAGACTTACGCATCCAGCCTAGCCATGGGAGCTGTCCTGTCCCAAAGAGATCCCGAAACCAACCAACTGCATCCCGTAGCATTTTGGTCGAGAAAATTCTCGGCACCCGAGGTTAATTATGCAATCACGGACAAAGAACTGTTAGCCATTAAGTCCGCTTTTAAAGCCTGGCGGCATTATCTGCTTGGCGCTCGACATACCATCACAGTGATCACTGATCACCGGAATTTACAGTATTTGAAAAACGCCAAGGCTCAGTCATCACGGCAGCTCTGATGGGCTTTGTTTTTCGCTGAATTTGATTTCGTGATTACCTATCGACCTGGCTGCAAGAATGACAAAGCAGACGCCTTATCCCGAATTGGAATGGGAGAATCTGATACAAACTCAGAACCAGTACCAATAATTCCCGAACAGAGGATTCTAGGCATGACTTCATTACAGACGCTTGAAGACATTCAAGCCAGAGTGAAACAACTCCTGGACCCTACAACCTTACAGGATTGGATACAAAAGGGATCAGACTTTACCATAGACAATGGTTTACCTTATTTCCAAGGACGCTTATTCCTGCCACATAAGGAATTACACGAACTAGTTATTTCCGGTTATCATGATGCATTAATAGAGGGACACCCCGGTATTGCCAATACAGAGGAAAAGGTGAAACGACAATTTTGGTGGCCCTCTTGGCGAAAAGATGTTAAATCTTTTGTGATGTCCTGTGGTGTTTGCGCCCAAAATAAAAGTCAAAAGAAAAGACCAGCCGGTCTCCTTCAACCTCTAGACATACCGCCAGCACCCTGGCACACCCTATCAATGGATTTTATTACGGACCTGCCTCCTTGTTCGGGGTACAATACTATTCTGGTAATTGTGGATTTGTTTTCCAAAATGGCCCACTTTATTCCTTTGAAAGGTTTACCTTCAGCTTCTGTCCTAGCCAAAGAATTCCTCGAAAATATTGTTTGGCTACATGGATTCCCATCTATACTAATCTCTGACCGGGGAAGCCAATTCATTTCCCACTTTTGGCGCAAATGTTGTCAAATGGCGCAGATCGACGTAAGATTTTCGACCAGTCACCACCCTCAGACCGATGGTCAGACCGAGAGGACAAATCAGACCCTTGAGCAATACTGACGGTGTATGTTACAGCAATCTGAAAGCAACTGGAAAGACATTCTTTGGATAGCCGAATACGCATATAATAATTCGGTACACTCTGGAACTGGCCACAGTCCTTTTTATACTTTGTTTGGGCATCACCCTCGAACCTCAAACCTTGACTCACCTCAGAACCTCGGAATGCCTGCAGTAGAACATCTGCATTCTACAATTACCCAAGCCTTCAAAGAGGCAACTACGCATTTACAACAAGCCAAGAGAAAATACAAGGAGAATGCTGATCTACATCGAAGTGAAGCACCTCCGTATCAGATTGGGGATCAAGTGTGGTTAGCTACCAGACATTTACCACACAAAGGGCCTTGAACTTTTAACCCAAAATATCTGGGACCTTATTCTATTATGGCAATAATTAACCCAGTGACTGTTAAACTTGATTTACCAGCTAGTATGTGAATTCACCCTGTTTTTCATGTGTCACTACTGAAACCATTGGTACCCGGAACCCGACTACTCAAACCTCCAGATTCTATTCTAATAGATGGGGAGCCCGAATTCGAAGTGAAGAACATTTTAGACTCAAAAATGTTTAGGTCAAAACTGTTCTACCTAATTGATTGGAAGGGGTACGGACCTCAGGAGAGGTCGTGGGAACCCAGCGACCATGTGCATGCACCTCAATTAGTCAGAAATTCCACTGACTCTTCCCAGACAAACCAAAACCCCCGGAGGGAACAACCTTGGGAGGGGCCTTGGGGGGAGTGCTGTCATGATGCTCGCTCCCGGGGAGCCGGTTCAAGCCCTGCGTCCCCAAAAGCGGACATCCAGTCCCCAAGGAAGGACCCAGCAACCCCATATAGGGGCCCTTTGGACAGTGTCCTGGCGCCTATGGCGCCAGGCTCATAAAAGACATCAGTCCTGGCGCCATAGGCGCCAGGCTCATTATGGAAGTGCTTGGGTGCACTTACCTGATGCAGACCATGCTGCAGGATCCCGACCTCCTTGAGGCCTGAAAGGAACTACTTTACCTGTGGGACTAATTTACCATCCGGGCGTGGTCGGGGAAGGATACATACCTGATTGGAGGAAGGATACATACCTGGAACTTCTTCCAAGGCTATTTAAACCCCACCCAAACACCCACACGTGCTTCGCGTTGTTCTGCATCTAGCAGCTGGACGCTCACCATGTCTGCTCCTGCATCCTGACTTCTGCCACACCTGCCAGCATCCTGGATCACCTGCAAAGGAAGAGAAGAAGAGAACAGAAGAAGGAAAAGTCCTTACCTGCCAAATACCGCATCCCGGAGACATCTCGCCGACAATCCTGAAAAGGAAGACTTTTATTTAAAAGCTCATTGTGTCGATCGCTGCAGCGCCGCATTTCACTCACCTTTACAGGGCGCCTCCATGTTCAGCAGCGATCATCCGGATTCGCAGTCACGCCCCAGCGGCTAGGGAGAAAAAGACCAGAACAAAAGGTGAGAGAGAGAAGGGAACAAGGAAAGCTAAATCTCCATGTTAAGACTTACCTGTTGATTCATTCCCTCTTCATTTCGGGTCCGCGCCGCATCCTGGCATTTCCGGACCACGGCCCCTAAGGGGAAAAAAAGACATCAGCGTTAATGAGCGAATGAAAAGACATTACCAAAAAAACGCTCATTAAAGACTTACCTGATTTCTACAAGGATTTCACCTCTCATCTCGGGTCGGTGCCTGTTCCCCGGCATTCCGTACCCCAGCCCCTATGGGGAAAAAGACACTAGCATCAGTACATTAATGGATGGACACAAGGGGAACCTCTTATGAAAAAACTTACCTGGAAGCCAAGCAAGTTTGGTTCTCACCAATCCAAAAATCAAGTGAAGTAACTGGATACCAACGCGCCCCTGCATCAGAAGCAGGATGGAGAGCTCATCCTTCCAGACCCTAAGGTGAGACGCTACGAGGAATCACAGAAGGGTTTCGAGGAGGGTGAGAGGGGAAAGTGGGAGGCTGATTGCATTACCCCGCAGACAGTTAATCCCCTACTTTCGCCTACAGAAGGATACTTCTGCGAGCCAGACAAGCCAGATTTGGGGGCCCGGTCCAGTCTGTCTTCCGAACCCTGCGCATCACCTTAGAAGAGGTCACAGCAGCGCGAACCAGGCCAGCGCCTCCGTGGGAGTCAGGTGAGCGTTACAGAACGTGAAGCCTTCATACAAATTCCCACCCAGGCGCTATGGAAAGTTCTGAGACTGATCAGTTGGCCCAATTACTGGGGGAATTACGGGCCGAAGTACATGCCGCTCGTCAAGAGACTAATGCCCTCAGGAGGGAATTAATAATATCAAAGGAAAGAACTGATGACCTGGCCAGACAGCTTTTGCAAGGTCAAGCTGGGCAAACTCCTCTACCCGGTTCCGGAGGGAACCCCGCTCCTGTGGTTTCCAGTAACCCTGTGCAGATTAATCTACCTGGAAACAAGCCGCTGGCCCCACCCGAACGCTTTGCTGGGGACCCCAAACGATTCGCCGTATTCATGAATCAGTGTCGTTTGCACTTCCTATGCAGACCTGGGGCCTTCCCTAATGACCAGACCAAGGTAGCCTTTGTATTGTCATATCTCAGCGGCTGCGCTGCCATTGGTCAGTTCCACTGGTTACTCAAGATGACCCGATTCTCCGTGATTTTCAAAGGTTTCAAGCAAGCATGGAAAGGTTATTTGCTCGACACTCTCAGGGGCAGGCTCTGGATGACGAACTTCTATCCCTGCGACAGGGCAATCAGGACCTCCTATCCTATATTGCAACCTTTAATAGACTAATTGTGGAAACGGGATGGCCAGAGGATAAAAGAGTCACGTTGTTTTATCGAGGCCTACGCGGAGAACTTAAAGATGTCTTGGCCCAAGTTGTAAATCCGCCCCAAGAATGCACAGAGTATATAGACTTAGTGGTCCAATTGGATCACAGACTTCAAAACAGAAAAGCAGATCGGTCCAGGTTTGAGACCCGGGTGTTGGTCAAGACCCATGCTAATCCCAAGGGAGTTGATGTCTCTGAGCCTGTGCAAATTGGAGGGGTTAAAGGACCCTTAACTCAAAAGGAACGTGAAAGGAGGCGGCAGTTAAAATTATGTCTTTATTGTGGGAATTCTGGACACTTTCTACGAGATTGCCCGGCAAAACCGCCTCGAAAGGTGGTAGGAGCCGCTGATAAAAACCATGAAGACTCTGTTTCGGGAAACGACTCCGCCCGACAAGTGTAGGGGTCCGCTTGCCGAGCTTGAAAACTAACTCTCAGACCTCGCATTTCATTGTGCCAATGGTTCTCGTAGATCCAGAACAGCCTAAGCGGTTGCATGCAATAAAGGCATACATCGATAGTGGGGCTATTGGAAACTATGTGGATCGTGAATTGGTCTCTAGGATTAACCTCCCTCTCCGTCCTAAAAGCAGCAAAGATGTCATCACCACAGTCGATGGAACTGAAATTGCCTCTGGGCCGGTAACACATTCCACTACTGAGGTGACTCTTATTGGTCCCGACGGCCATCGGGAGGGTGTTGTGTTTGATGTAATCAAGGCTCCACAGTTTCAGGTTATTCTTGGAATCCCTTGGTTAGAGACACATAATCCTTGAATTGATTGGCGAGCTAAGAGAATAGCCTTCCCCGATTGTACACAAACCTGCTACCCAGAAAACCTGAAGATTAATCTAGCATCTGTAACCTCTGCCTCCATGCAACTACCTCCGGAATACCAAGACTTTCAGGACGTCTTCCAAAAGGAACAGGCCAACACGTTACCTCCTCTCAGATTGTACGATTGCCAAATCGATCTGGTGCCGGGTGCACAACCCCCTTGTAGCAGGATTTATGCCCTTACCGAACCAGTGAATCTGCATTTGAGACAATATTTGGATCAATACCTAGCTAATGGTTTTATTCGCCCGTCAAAGTCCCCGGCATCCCTGGCTTTGTTCTTCGTATCGATTATCGCGCATTGAACCAGATAACGGTTAAAAACCGTTATCCTCTGCCTCTGATCCCTGAACTCCTTGACCAGGTGAAGGACGCTTGCATATACACCAAGTTAGATCTCCGGGGGGCTTATCATCTGGTACGAGTTAAAGAAGGCGACGAATGGAAAACTGCCTTCCGGACTAAATACGGATTATTCGAGTACCAGGTGATGCCTTTCGGATTGTGTAACGCGCCGGCTGCCTTCCAATACTTCATGAATGATGTCCTTCGGGAACTCATCGATGTTTGTGCTGTCGTATATATCGATGACATTCTGGTGTACTCCTCTTCGGAATCTGATCACAGAAAACACGTCAGGGCAGTACTTGAAAAACTGCGCCAACACAAACTATTTGCTGAATTGGAGAAATGTGTTTTCCATACCACAGACGTCGAGTTTCTAGGTTTCATCCTGACACCCAAAGGAGTCCGAATGGACTCAAGAAAAGTGGATGCCATCCTCAAATGGCCATCACCTAGCTCTGTAAAAGGGGTTCAAAGCATGCTCTGCTTTGCCAATTTCTATCGCAGGTTTATCCCGGAATATTCACACGTGGTACAACCCATTACTGCACTCTTGAGGAAAAATAAACGTTTTGAATGGTCTGAAGAAGCCGAGCAGGCCTTTCAGGATTTAAAAGATAAGTTTACCTCCGCACCTATATTGAAACACCCGCGTCCAGATCTCCCTTATGTCGTCGAGACTGACGCATCCAGCCTAGCCATGGGAGCTGTCCTGTCCCAAAGAGATCCCGAAACCAACCAACTGCATCCCGTAGCATTTTGGTCCAGAAAATTCTCGGCACCCGAGGTTAATTATGCAATCACGGACAAAGAACTGTTAGCCATTAAGTCTGCTTTTAAAGCCTGGCGGCATTATCTGCTTGGCGCTCGACATACCATCACAGTGATCACTGATCACCGGAATTTACAGTATTTGAAAAGCGCCAAGGCTCAGTCATCACGGCAGCTCTGATGGGCTTTGTTTTTCGCTGAATTTGATTTCGTGATTACCTATCGACCTGGCTGCAAGAATGACAAAGCAGACGCCTTATCCCGAATTGGAATGGGAGAATCTGATACAAACTCAGAACCAGTACCAATAATTCCCGAACAGATAATTCTAAGCATGACTTCGTTACAGACGCTTGAAGACATTCAAGCCAGAGTGAAACAACTCCTGGACCCTACAACCTTACAGGATTGGATACAAAAGGGATCAGACTTTACCATAGATAATGGTTTACCTTATTTCCAAGGACGCTTATTCCTGCCACATAAGGAATTACACAAACTAGTTATTTCCGGTTATCATGATGCATTAATAGAGGGACACCGCGGTATTGCCAAGACAGAGGAAAAGGTGAAACGACAATTTTGGTGGCCCTCTTGGCAAAAAGATGTTAAATCTTTTGTGATGTCCTGTGGTGTTTGCGCCCAAAATAAAAGTCAAAAGAAAAGACCAGCCGGTCTCCTTCAACCTCTAGACATACCGCCAGCACCCTGGCACACCCTATCAATGGATTTTATTACGGACCTTCCTCCTTGTTCGGGGTACAATACTATTCTGGTAATTGTGGATTTGTTTTCCAAAATGGCCCACTTTATTCCTTTGAAAGGTTTACCTTCAGCTTCTGTCCTAGCCAAAGAATTCCTCGAAAATATTGTTCAGCTACATGGATTCCCATCTATACTAATCTCTGACCGGGGAAGCCAATTCATTTCCCACTTTTGGCGCAAATGTTGTCAAATGGCGCAGATCGACGTAAGATTATCGACCAGTCACCACCCTCAGACCGATGGTCAGACCGAGAGGACAAATCAGACCCTTGAGCAATACTTACGGTGTATGTTACAGCAATCTGAAAGCAACTGGAAAGACATTCTTTGGATAGCCGAATACGCATATAATAATTCGGTACACTCTGGAACTGGCCACAGTCCTTTTTATACTTTGTTTGGGCATCACCCTCGAACCTCAAACCTTGACTCACCTCAGAACCTCGGAATGCCTGCAGTAGAACATCTGCATTCTACAATTACCCAAGCCTTCAAAGAGGCAACTACGCATTTACATCAAGCCAAGAGAAAATACAAGGAGAATGCTGATCTACATCGAAGTGAAGCACCTCCGTATCAGATTGGGGATCAAGTGTGGTTAGCTACCAGACATTTACCACTCAAAGGGCCTCGAACTTTTAACCCAAAATATCTGGGACCTTATTCTATTACGGCAATAATTAACCCAGTGGCTGTTAAACTTGATTTACCAGCTAGTATGCGAATTCACCCTGTTTTTCATGTGTCACTTCTGAAACCGGTGGTACCCAGAACCCTACTACTCAAACCTCCAGATCCTATTCTAATAGATGGGGAGCCTGAATTCGAAGTGAAGAACATTTTAGACTCAAAAATGTTTAGGTCAAAACTGTTCTACCTAATTGATTGGAAGGGGTACGGACCTCAGGAGAGGTCGTGGGAACCCAGCGACCATGTGCATGCACCTCAATTAGTCAGGAAATTCCACTGACTCTTCCCAGACAAACCAAAACCCCCGGAGGAAACAACCTTGGGAGGGGCCTTGGGGGGGAGTGCTGTCATGATGCCCGCTCCCGGGGAGCCAGTTCAAGCCCTGCGTCCCCGAAAGTGGACATCCAGTCTCCAAGGAGGGACCCAGCAACCCCATATAGGGGCCCTTTGGACAGTGTCCTGGCGCCTATGGCGCCAGCCTCATAAAAGACATCAGTCGGCGCCAGGCTCATTATGGAAGTGCTTGGGTGCACTTACCTGATGCAGACAATGCTGCAGGATCCCGGCCTCCTTGAGGCCTGAAAGGAACTACTTTACCTGTGGGACTGATTTACCATCCGGAGGTGGTCGGGGAAGGATATATACCTGATTGGAGGAAGGATACATACCTGGAACTTCTTCCAAGGCTATTTAAACCCCACCCGAACACCCACACGTGCTTCGCGTTGTTCTGCATCTAGCAGCTGGACGCTCACTGTGTCTGCTCCTGCATCCTGACTTCTGCCACGCCTGCCAGCATCCTGGATCACCTGCAAAGGAAGAGAAGAAGAGAACAGAAGAAGGAAAAGTCCTTACCTGCTAAATCCACATCCCGGAGACATCTCGCCGACAATCCTGAAAAGGAAGACTTTTATTTAAAAGCTCATCGCGTCGATCGCTGCAGCGCCGCATTCCACTCACCTTTACAGGGCGCCTCCATGTTCAGCAGCGATCATCTGGATTCGCAGTCACGCCCCAGCGCCTAGGGAGAAAAAGACCAGAACAAAAGGTGAGAGAGAGAAGGGAACAAGGAAAGCTAAATCTCCATGTTAAGACTTACCTGTTGATTCATTCCCTCTTCATTTCGGGTCTGCGCCGCATCCTGGCATTTCCGGACCCCGGCCCCTAAGGGGAAAAAAAGACATCAAAGTTAATGAGCGAATGAAAAGACATTACCAAAAAAACGCTCATTAAAGACTTACCTGATTTCTACAAGGATTTCACCTCTCATCTCGGGTCGGTGCCTGTTCCCCGGCATTCCGTACCCCGGCCCCTATGGGGAAAAAGACACTCGCATTAGTACATTAATGCATGGATACAAGGGGAACCTCTTATCAAAAAACGTACCTGGAAGCCAAGCCAGTTTGGTTCTCACCAATCCGAAAATCCAGTGAAGTAACTGGATACCAACGCGCCCCTGCATCAGAAGCAGGATGGAGAGCTCGTCCTTCCAGACCCTAAGGTGAGACGCTACGAGGAATCACAGAAGGGTTTCGAGGAGGGTGAGAGGGGAAAGTGGGAGGCTGATTGCATTACCCCGCAGACAGTTAATCCCCTATTTTCGCCAACAGAAGGATACTTCTGCGAGCCAGACAAGCCAGATTTGGGGGCCTGGTCCAGTCCTTCTTCCGAACCCTGCGCATCACCTTAGAAGAGGTCACAGCAGCGCGAACCAGGCCAGCGCCTCCGTGGGAGTCAGGTGAGCGTTACACTTAATACACTTCATCCAATACTGTTTTTAAATGATTTAATTCTTGCTCAATTAAATCAAATTGTTTATCCCTCAGAGCCAGCCAGGTAGTAAACTCATTACATTTGGCCTGCAATTGTGTGTATAATTCCCCATTTGCTTCCATTTGGAGTGACCGTTTTCGTTCTACATCTAAATCATCTTGCAACTTGCTAATGACCTCACCATCTTTCCTTTGCAGCATTATGGATCTGTGTATAAGAAACCAAAGTTTTACACACAACCTAATGATGCAATCCTTCTCTTCCTTGTGCTCTGATGCTCGAAACAGTCCAATGAGGCACGTTTGTACAATACTCCCTTCAGCAAAAATACCTTCAGATGCCTCTTTTTTCACTTCCGTGCGAATCCTATTTTTTCATGTTATCAGATTTTCAGATGACCAGGTTGCGTAAGCATAGAGTTTCACCTTGAGGTAATCTGAAAAGTAAGCCTGAATCTGAGACATAACGTTGCTATTGCCAATAACACTCTAACAAAAGTTAAATGTGCACACAGCACTGTACTACCTCACAGCTCTAACTCAGAGAATTAGTGCACAATTTCTTTACTGGTTCCCAGCCAACTCACCAAGATGTTAGAGGTAATTTGGTGGTAGATTTGGTTGGTGGTATTTTTGGTAGTTTGTGGTGTAGTGGTGAGTCTAACTTCAGGGTACCACCTAATAATTGTTCTTATGCCAAGGTCACTAATGGTAAGCAAAGACTGGACTTAGTACACTCTAAATGATGAATGTATGCCCTTGTTGTATATTTGGCTTGCATCTCAGAATTATATGATATGATATGATTGATATGACATTTATAACGCGCATATACACACGTGTTTCAAGGCTCTAGAATGCATTTATCATGTACATGAAATACTATCAATCACTCAGAGCCCCAGAGAATAACACACTTCACAGTGATCAGTTTGTTTTATTTTTTACCACATGTGATAAATGAATTACTGCCTTTGGTAAAACAAATTTACCACTCACTCTGCATCAATCTGTATCAATCTGTATGCCAACCCAAGAAACCTGAACACTGAATAAGCACACTGAGGCTATTTCACCTTTTCTTGGATTCTTTATCAGAAGTTAAAAATATGCAAAATACAGAACGACATGTGCAATGCACAATATTAAAATGACATTAAACCTGTGTTTCAAAGATGAAAAGGGTGCATAATAAGCACAACTCATTTGCAGATACTTTCCCTGCGATGAATGATGGGCTTCAAAATGCTCTTCTGTATAAAACTAGGCCTTTCCTGCAATAGATTTCAAAACATTCTATTTGCGACAATGCCCAGAGTTCTGCCAAAATTAACCTTGACCTTCGCAACTAATCTTGGCAGGGTATAAGCTTCTGTCACATCTGAATTTTATTGCATTAATGGAGGAACATGAACACGGCTGTCTATGTTTAAATATACAGTGCAGCAGCTAAAAAATGAATTATCCACCCTACAGTATCTGATCACAAATCATTCACTTGCACCTCAATTAACTGAACTCACCAAGAATAATAGTTGATCATGCGTGTGTCCCTGGCTGCCAATGACCACAATCTAGTTGCCGGACAGAAGAATTCTTTATCTGCTTTACTCCCTCTGTGCTTGGAAAGAGCCCATGAAGTTCTCTTCCTGCCTTTTTCTGCGACACGCTTCTGCCAGGGAAGGTCAACGATTAAGAGTGAGTCATCCCTCCTGCCAGCCTTTTTAAGTTCTCTCCCTAAGCCTGCCCATGTACATAAATTGCACCTATATGAAATTGGAGAGTGCCAGCCTTTTCCTGTGATATAACGTGCCAATCAGAATGACTTCCCTTTAAACTCAGCCAACCCTCTTGAAAGTTCTGACTGTGTTCATCCTGACTGCTTAGAATGGTAGCAACAGAAGCAAATAGCTACATCTCAGTGCTGTTTCCTACTCTGAAAGTCTTTTAACAATAAACTAGTTTTTAGCAAAACAGATTTCACATTCCACAATTCGGACTTGTCACGTCTTTATTCAAGCACAGCGCAGCCTTAATTCTGCATGTTTTATGTATTGCATTCCCAAGCTAACCTTACACAGCCCAAATACCTTGCACATTCACTTTATCAATCTGCACCAAGTTTGTACACAACAATCATGAGCTGATTTGCTCTCAATGTTAATAGGGAATATGTTATAAGTTAGATGGATGAGGTAAATTAGTATATGTTAGTCTTATGGCTCACAAAAATTCAGTGCATGACTGTGATATGTAGTAAAATCCATGTTGTGCAGCATCACATTTGAATTCATTTTTAGCAGTCATGTGTTTTGCACATCCACAGTATTGACATCTACTAGATTCAGCCTGAGTCTCACACATGAGTCTCACACGCTTGCTCACTACGGGAATTCCTTATTGAAATGGGGAGTTCTAGCTAAAATGTGGAGTCACCTTTGAAATTCGTAGTCACCTCTCCCTACATGGTGAATCCTATGTTTTCATGCAATCAGTGTTGTTGTTGTTGAATAAACACATTTTCAATGTGGCAAGGTGGACATATTTTTACACCAACAGGCACTTTTTTAAGGGAAAAAATATCTTTGTTGACTTTTCAAAATTCAATACATAATTGTATTATCTCCTGTTCTGAATAGAGGAACATTATATAATGTATGTATTGCAGTATGCCCATTTCCACTGTGTTAATCCACTTACCAATAGCATAGGATACATGAACAAGGAGTGTCCTTTTAAGAATTTCAAAAATATTTTCAGCGTTTAAGCACTTTTTTATTTTTGATGTAGAAGTCTGCAGCAGAACTGAAATTTGGGCAGTGGTAGTGTTTATTGTCAGTATGCTTGTCTTATGTAGGAATATTTACAGCACATACTTCACACCAATGGGTGCTTTATCAAGGCCAAAAAATGCCTTGTATCACTTTTCAAAATTCAATGTATATTTGTTTTTTCTCAAGTGTTTCAAAACAACAATTCATGGATAATAAACTCCTATTTTTAGACTTCTGGTTAAAATCATCAACTTTGCTCCGAAGTGCAAAAAAACAACTCCAAAGAAAAAAGGTCAACCTAGTGTAAAAATGTTTACACATGTACCAAAGGTAGATGAAAGTTATGAATGGTGGTGGGAGCCCAGACCAGTGGGAAAGTAAAGAAAATCATAATGAGATAAAAAATGTAAAATGCAGTATGATAATGCAAAAAGCTTTCCTGGTTTGGATAGGGACAAATTAGATAATGTCTTTGTTGTTATATTCAGGTTCCCATATTGTTAATCCAACGATCAATAGCACAGCCTACAAAAAGCAGTGTCTTTTCTAGAATTCCTTTGGGAAAGGAAAAAACAAACAATTAGAATGTACATTACATATTTTAAGTGCAGTATTGGGTGTGTACTACAACAGGAATCCAGAAATGTAATATTGTTAAATGGTGTCTGAAAATGTTTAGTGTATCCCACACAGTTCATTTTAGTTATTAATATCTGCAGCAGGTCTTAAAATTGATTGGGTACAATAATCTTTGTTGTAACAATTATGGTCCATAAACGTTTTGTAAAATCAAATCAAATGCTTCCTGAACTGTGCCTAAATTAATCAATTTGTAAACTCAGCAACATGCCAACACGTGTTTTGACCTGCTGGTCTCTGCAGGGCAAGAGCTGCCTAATAGTAAGTTACTGAATAACTTCCTCAATGGAGTTAATATGTTCTCATATTATTCAGGTGATAGTCGTTTGTGGACCTGGTTAATGTGTTGGGCACTATTCCTACCGACACTGTCTGAACTGTTGTATTCTGGGGATTTCCTCCTTTTTGTCCTTTATTGAGCACTTATTATTCCCACTGTAGTGTTTGCGTATCTGTTACATCTTGAGTGGATCTAAGGATACACCTTCAAGGCTGATCCCTTGTGCAGATCAGCATTCCTTGCAACATATTTAATGACATATACCGGAAATCACTTCCCTATTAGCTTTTTTGGGACTTTTATTCATCACAGTGTTGTGCTAACTTGTTGGTTCTCTCTAGCAAAGAGCTTGGACTTTTCTCCCTCTAATTTATCGAAAACCGTGTGTCACGTTTTCCCATCATCATTTTCCCTCCTCCATTGTGGGTGTGTTCCCTCTTTTGGTACTGTTGTTCATGGGGTGTAGTATAAGAAAGAAAACCTCCATGTAAGGATGAGGACTGAATGTTGAACACAGAAATTTAATGTGTAGCTACAAAAGCTACAAAATAACAAATCAATTTATTTGCAATATAGTGGAATCAATGTTTCACCTTTTTTTGTGAATCATGATCACTAGGAGTCCTAGAGATGGTTTGTTAACATATCCCACCATTTTGTTTATTCCCTATGATTACATGTGAAATCTGTGAACTGCGAATTGAAGCAGAATGATCATTTTGGCAACAATGTTGAGGGACTTCCCACAGCAATTAGCATTCACACGACAGCCTCCCCAGATGCTTAAGAGGTTGTAAATGGACGTAATTACGAGTGTGTTGGCATTTCCTTTGGCAATACCAACAAACTCAGTTTTTGTTACCACTTGCGTTGATGACCATATGAGGTAACTGGGCATGGTCCACGTTGTTAAGAGTCGTGTGGACCTTACAGTTATTTCCCATTCATGAGTTACATAGGACTCCATTGGTAACATGCACAATAGTGCATGCAGAAATACTGCCTGGTTAATACCACATGCAGTAGTGTTTTGTGTGTGAACGGAATTGAAGAGTTGCAGAAATCAGACTCATATTGGATCATTTTCAGGCTCCACAGATCAGTACAAATTACTGTAAAAGTGGTGGTCCAATGTACTGCCATTTTACTGACTTGCAGGTTTTTCTACAATTTGTCCTGTGGATTTGTGGCTCAGGATGGACTTTACATCTTCACCTGCTCTTCCCACTCTGCCTAACAAATGTGGCTCCATTACCACTAACATGTCTTTTACTACCTGTCAGCGTGTATTTCCACGCTGGCTTTAATGAAATGCATTCCTCTGGAGGCATTTGCACTTTTCAACAGAAGAAGTGGCAAAGTAAAGTATAAAGGTGATCTTGCCTTTGTTTTCATCTTTACCAGTCTACTATACGGTGGAAAAGTTAAACATTGCACACAGGGTGTCTTTTGTTCTTAAGTGCAAAGGGAAGTTGGCCCCTCCAGGCAATTCATGGTTCAAATGATAATTACCCCCATAAATTGGCAGAGCAGTAAAACATGCAGAGGCTCATTTTCAAAGTCCTATAAATGACATGACTTGGAAGGAACCACATACATTTGCACTTGTATGCAAAAAAGCCCCTTCTGTGCAGTTTTTGTCATTTGCAATATTAAGTGCAAAAGACAGGTGTAGCAAGCTAGCAAAATCACGTGTACGCCTCCCTTTTGCACTTTGCACTGAAAATTGAGAGAACCCAACCTGCCAATTACGCCTGGAAGGCAGCGTTTACAATGGATTCCTGTAGAATCCACCTGCGATTTACGTGGGTAAAAAGCAGGTGGATTGCATAGGTATATACAGCATTTACACCAGCATGAAAATGTCATTCTGGCATACATTCTGTCGCATTTGAATGGTGGAGAGAATCGGAGGAGGATGAGGAGGAAATGGATATTCTGTTCCGTGCCCCCTCTCTACCATACACATTCAAACTAGTGTGGAGCAAAGTAAAATGTTTACACATGAATTTTACACATACCTTTTACAATACTCCACAATGAACAAGGCATGCCACAATATTTACAAATAGCGGTGCATCATTTACCACTACTGACATACAGGGTCATTTTCTATTAGATGCAAATTGTATGCAGGGGACCACCAATGTTGCCACTTGGGTGCTGTTGGGTCCCCTACATTACATTTTAAATGCCCACCACCTTATGTTTTTACTTAGGGGGTAAATTACTTTTAGGTCTGAGTTTTGTTGTTGTATTGAAATCACAAGGTAACACATCCCCTTATTTGCCTGCAGGGGACTCGGACAAGAGTCACAGGGGAAGTAGATGGCAAAGGGTCTCGCATGGCGCTGTATCTGGCAAAAGTCTCAGACAACAGAAGAGCTGTGAGTGAATTCATGACAGGGGTTCTGACAAAGGCGGGAAAATATATGGTGGTGGGATTTTATATTTTCTCTGTGAGCCAATATTAAAAATGTTAGTAACGAGAAAAAGTGCAAAGAATTCTAAGAAAGGACAATACTAAGAGATGCATGAAGCAATTTTTCTGCAGATAACCCAAGCCGATACATGCCTGGGATGTAATTGAACAACAGAGACAAACAAACATTTTCTGTCAAATGAACAAAATATGGTCACATTTCTAACTATGTGTATAATCCGAATAAATCACACATACAAATATGAGATGTATGAACTGTTGGGCACTGCGCAGCATTTACACTGCATTTTATGCGAGAGATGAATGATGAGGAAACAGGGTCTTGAGGAATACCCCATGTTTGTGCCTGTTAAATGGCATTGAAACAAACATATGGATACATCACATGGATTTAGTATTGTGTCTGTGTGTATAAGACGTATTTAGTCAGTCCTTTTCCCATCCATTGTCTTTCGCACTTAGAAGTTTATTGTGGAGGCACAAAACTGCACTTCACTACATATCCCTTCATGGCCAGCAGTTTTTTGTGTTTTTTATAAACAAATGTTTGCAAAATCCAATCAAATACATCATTATCATAAGTGTAAACGATCACCAGGCCATTGTGGTTGAAAATATGAGTACATATATCGAAGTGGTGTGGAGGCTGGAAAAGGGTCAAAATACACTGTTGACGCCATTTACATGTGGTCCTCGAATTGCGAGGACGGACATCCAAGGAGACACTGTTCTCATTAAAACAAGAGCCTTGCAGGAAGAATGACAGTAGCTTGCACAGATTCAAAAGGACGGTGGCCCAACGAAAGGGAGCCATGCTTGTAGCACAAAATAGAAGCCGAGCCCTAACAAAGAACATGAGTTCAAACGAGTCTCAAAGGTCAAAGAAGAAGAGTTAGCGGAACCAAAAGACGTCCGACATCTGCACAAACCCAGCAGAAGCAGAGACTGAGCCATTCGAGCTGAAGTCACCAGATGTGTGGCCTGCAGAGGATGCAACACAACGAAGGTAAGTAAATCACCCAAGGAAACTCATTGAGCAACTGTGAGTTAAACAAAACAAGTAGAGGGAAGATATTGCGTCACTTGGTTGCCCCCACAGAGGACCAGTCAGAGACACAAGGGTGAGGACATGTAATGATGGTGGACCTGGACGAAGGACTCCTCCCTCCCTTCCTCACTGAGCGAGAGGAGATGCCTCGATCACTGCAGAGTTATTACTTAGAGGGCAGGAAAGGTTTTCTATGAATAATCACTTGGTTGCGTCTTCTCGTTTTTTTCCACTACACCACAGGCCAACACTGGCCAGTATTCCTTTTGTTGGTTCACTCTGCAATCACTTGATGATTCCATTTTCCACCAGTGGATCGTTTTCCCATATTGGATGGGATTTCCCTCACTCTGGATGTCACACCCATTCCTTGTTTTTCTAACAATGCTTCTTCTGCCAACTTTGTACCCAGGTTGGTAGCATTTGCCATCAGAAACACTACTGATAGTTGAACAGAAAAATGCATATAATGGGCCAGTCGATAATCATGTTCTTTATTAGTATTTAGCAGCCCGTACGCATCGTGGCACTGTTACAGACAATCGTATTAGGTTACATAAGAGAATTTGCTTAGTTACAGTAGCAAATACATTGTACATACTTATACCTCTACATACTTCTTTACATACATGCATACTTATTTACAGCAGAAAGCAGAGGAAGCACAAAAGGGAATGTGTGAAGGAAGAGAAGGTGGGGATAGTTAAAGAGAGAGGTTTTTAGCCCTTTGCTAAAAGCCTGCAGGGATGTTTCAGCTCTGAGTGCATAGGGTAGAGAGTTCCATAGTTTGGGTGCTATGTGTGGGAAGCCTAAGCCCCCTGCATTTGTCCTTTTGATGGGTGGAATGTGCAGCTGGTTAGCGTAGCAAGTTCTTTTAGGGCATGAAGAAGTATCTCTGGTTATGGTTTCGGATAGGTATGAAGGGGCAGAGATGCTTAGGCATTTGTGCATGAGTGTAAGTGTCTTGAAAGTAATCCTTTCCTTGACCGGGAGCCAGTGGGCATCTTGTCTCGCTTGTGTGATATGGTCTGTTTTGTGGATATTGAGTGCTGCTCTAAGCGCGTTGTTTTGGACTATTTGGAGTCTGTTTAGATTTTTGGCTAAGGTGCCTGCAAGGAGGACATTACAGTAATCTAGTTTAGCTCTGATAGTGGTCTGGGCAATGGAGAGGCAGTTTTGCTTGGATAGAAAGGGTTTTACAGCATTCATAAGTTTGGTGGAATGGGCAGAGGCACATGCTATGGTGCTAACTTGTCGTGTCATGGATAAGGTGCAATCAAGATAAACCCCTAGAGTCTTAACTGAAGTGGAGACGGGGATGATGGTGTTTTCAATGGTGAAGTTACAGTATGTTTGGTCAAGCCTGGGTAGAGTTTCTTTGGGGCCTATGATGATGATCTCGGTTTTGTCTCCATTGAGACAGAGATCATTTGCCACCATCTAGGCTTGAATAGTGGAGTATATCTGCAGGAAGGCTGCAGAGTCTTGGGTATACAAGCCCGACAGTGGGAGGAGTACTGATGTATCATCGGCATAGTTAGTATAGTCTATGCTGAGGGAGTCCAATTTATCAAAGAGTGCTTCAGTGAAAACGTTGTAAAGAGTGGGTGCTGTGCAAGAGCCCTGAGGGACTCCGCAGTGGATCAGAAAAGACCTTCATGGCTCTACCTTCTAGGAAGGAGGTTATCCAGGAAGAGGCATGTGTGGTGAAGTGAGCAGCATGTGTGAGGTGGGAGGTCAGTATCGTGTGATAAACAAGATCAAATGCGGCTGAGAGATTCAAGAGTAGGAGAAGAGCAGGTTTGCCTTTGTCCATGATGCTTGTTATATGATTTTTCAAATCTAGGAGGGCGCTTTCAGTGCTGTGGTGTTTGCGGAAGCCTGATTATCGTTTGCCGAGAATGGCGCTGTATTCAAGAAAGTGTTGGATTTGATTGTGGGCTGCTTTATCCAGGATCCTGAGGAGAAGAGGAGCAGTGGAGATAGGATGGTAGTTGTTGGGTGATGCATTGTCTGGTGTGGCTTTTTTTAAGTAAGGGACGGACCCAGGTTTCTTTAGGGCTAGATGGAACAATACCTGTAGTGAAAGAGGCATTGACCAAGGCCATGATGAAAGGAGCTAGTGACTCAGCGCAGTCTTTCATGATTTTATGTGGGCAGATGTCAATGGTTTAAGGTGTTTAAGGAGATCAATGACTTCTGCTTCCATTACGTCTCTGAACGAGAAGGGTTGGAAGGTTGGGTTGTGGGATGGGGTGTGCACAGGGGCATGGGGTGCTTGGGTAGAGCACTGGATTGTTGTAGTATTTTGTCCTGAAGTAGCTTTATTTTGTTCAGCACAGCTGCCTGTATGCTAGAGCACCAAGCTCCATCTTTGGTGATCTCATCAGGGCTGGTGGCAGGAGTGATGAGGTAATTAAAGATGGCGCCCATTTCCTTGGATTTGGAGTTAGCCTTTGAGATCTGTAGGTTGAAGGAGTTGGATTTAGCTTTGAAGATGGCTTCTTTATATTGCTTGGATAGTTTTTTACATTTGTCCCTGGTGGCTGCAATGGCCATGGATTTCCAGTTGGCTAAGGCATTACGTTTAATGATACACATAGATAATAGGTCGTCCGTATACCATGAGTTGGTGTGCATTGATTTTTTCTCTTTTTTAGGCTCAATTGGAGCTACGATGTTAATGGCTTTGGTAAGGGTGGCTGAGTAGATGTCAGCCAGAATGCGAGGATCACTAGAGAATGAAGGTTTGAGTTCAGGTACATCCAGGAATGGACAGAGGTTGTCTAAGGAGAGTTTATTAGAGCTTCTCACTTGGGCTGGAGCGACGTAGGATGGTTGTTTAGGTGTATTTTCAGTGGGGATGGTCAATTGGATACAGCTGTGATCTGTCCATGGGTAGGCTGAGTTGGAGATGATGGTAGAGGAGCAGTTGTGGTCTGCTACCCAATCAAGGGTGTGTCCTCTGCAATGCGTGGGGCTGGAAACTTTGTGTAGGAACCCTATGTCTTGAGTTCTTTCACTAGGGCAGAGGCTGCTTTATCTTTGGGGTCATTGAGACCTAGATTGAGGTCTCCAAGGAGGATGGTTTTTGTCGATTTTTTAAGATTGTTGCCTAGTATGTGGATAAGATGTCTTTGGAAGTTTGGGGCTGGGACTGGGGGCCTGTAGATAATGTGCACATTTATGGTCAGATTGGGGGACAGGGAGAGTTTGGCTGAGAGAAAGTCTGTGTTGCCTTCCCTGGGGTTGGTGCATAATTTGTCAGATAGGGTGTTCTTGGAGATTAGGGCAACACCTCCTCCTTTCAAGAGCTGTCTATCTTGTCTGAGAATGGAGTAGCATATGGGAGAGCTAGGGTAATAGCTGGACAGGAGGCCTCATGGAGCCAAGTCTCAGTAACAGCGAGTAGGTCTAGGTCCAGAGTAGTGATGAGGTCGTTAATCTCGAGGGCGTGGGATGGGAGGGAGCAAGCATTTATGAGAGCACAATTCAGGGCGGGGGATGGTGTGGTCTTATTGGAAAAGGGCGTGGGAGAAGTGGCAGGGGGGCTGCGGGAGGTAGAGGAGAGGGGAGTAGTTTGATTTGCATGGTGGGTGGCATCCTGAGAGGGCTGGTAGTCCCTATGTTTGTAAGGGGAGGAGTCTTGAGTGTGAGTAATGGTGGGGTGGGGATGTTCTTAGCTTGAAAGGTGTGTGAGGTCCCATAGGTGTGAGGAGTGCTTGATGCCAATCTACGATTTCACCAGGCAGTGGAGCCAGGGAGGTTGTGATGGCATGATGGTTCCGTGCGCAGCCTTAGCCTAGTGAACCTGGTAGCTAGGCGATCCCAAAGGAATTGCAGGGCCGTGAAACTCTTATGGGAGGTAGTGTCGGCTGGGCAGGTGAGTAGGTGTGGAGTGTGAGGTGGGGGGTCATGTTGTGGGACAGGAACATTGATGGAATTGTGTTGGAGCAGGAGGTTGATGTGGAGGCTAGTATGGTGATGGTGTACCACGTAAGGATGGTGCTGAGTAAGAGCAAGAGCCTGTGAGAGGATAGTCATTTTGTGCAGAGATACATTGGTGAGCAGAGAGTGTATTAGTGCAGTAATGTGGGCAAGGTGGTAACAGTGGATTGAGTGCACAGCGTGTAGCAGGGTATCAGGTCGCTGATACTATAGGCGGGTAACAGAGTGGGCACCAGAAGGCAGCACTAGAGTCAAGTGGGCTGGTACAGTTAGGTAGGTAGCTGAGTGGCCGATAGAATGAGGCACTGCTATCGGAAATTACTATAGTTGGCAGGTACAGAATGCAGCACTAGTGTCAGGCATTATTTATCATTTGCGGGCACAGTGTGTGGCGCTAGTGTGAGGCAATTACTACAGTTTGCGGGCATGGAGTGTAGAAATTGTATCATGCATTTAATACAGTTGGCGGGCACAGAGTGCAACACTAATATCAGGCTGAATGCAACACTAATATCAGGCAGTTACTACAATGGGCGGGCAGAGAATACAATATTGGTATCATGCATTTAATACCGTAGGAGGACACAGAGTGCAACACTAATATCAGGCAGTTACTACCATGCACGGGCATAGAATACAATACTGGTATCATGTTGCCCCCCCCGCCGCCCAATCTCTGCTCTGTTCAAGATCCATACCGCAAATCTATCAAAATCAGGGCATCGACCATGTACAGCTGACCTCTGACCTACAGGCCACACTCTCCATTAGAAGACACGGTCTAGACCAATTTGTATTCTGCTGATTTAGGCAGCATGCCAATGGGTCCTTAGCAGGGAGATGAGAACTGAAAGCAATACCTCATTTTACACTGGCCAATGAATGACAGTGTTGGGTTATTTTATAATGGGTGGAGCTGAAAACCAAGGTGTAATAGCAAGGAGGAAAATACGTTTACACCTGATACTGCTCTGGGTAATTTTTAATCCCATAGAAAGTGGAGAAGGGACAGCAGAATAAATAATTGTACCATACTTTGCTCTCCGCCTTCAAGTAGCACTTCATTTTATGCCTAACTTAGATTTTCATGCAGGGATAAAATGAATCGATTCCTTTAGGATCTGCGTATTCCTGAGGAATGGAATCCATTGTAAAATAGATCTGCAAGTGTAATGTACAGGCGCTATTTATATTTTTCACAAAACTGAGCAGAAAACCAAAGAGCATAGGCTATTTCACCTGGTTTTACTTTTTTGCAATTTGCTTTGCAAAAGTTAAAAATAGAATGCAAGGGACACAACAGTAATTAAGGGCTAATAGCGGCAGTTCGCAGCATGGAATTAACACTTTTTGTAAAACGACCCTGTGTGATTTCTTTTCTACTTCTTGCTCACGTTCTTGTGGTGTCGCTCAGGGCTCGGTCTTGTTGCCTTTGCTTTTTAATATCTATGTGCAGTCGCTAGTTTGCCTTATCCGCTTCCATGGCTTCTGCTGCTACCCATATGCCGACGACACCCAGATTCTGGTCCGTTTGGACCAAGGATTGGCTGAAAAGTCATTAGGTCTGTGCAGGTGTCTTGCTGTGGTCCTGGAGTGGACGAGTGCAAACTAGTTTAAGCTGAATGGTGACAAGACAGAGGTCTTGGTGGTGGGTTCTTCTCCTGGCCCAGCTGCACCGACCTCCTCTCTCTGGCCTTCCTCGCTGGATAGTGTAGAGGAGGAGCCAAATGCCTCTACCAAAGTCCCGCCCCCATTCTTCCTATATGTTGGAAGCCAGAAATAGTGACATGCACAACGTCAATAATGGTCCCTATACCACGAAGAATCCTCAAAACAAGGTATCCATTGAGAAAGCCCTATATAATGTACCCGCAGAGAAATGACAGTTGCTTAAAGGAGGTTCGGGAAGAAGTGTGAAGATGAATGAAAGAGAAGACTGGTGACGTCACATGAAGCAGAAAGAAATGACGCACCCAGAAAAGATGCCAATGAAGAAGCTGAATAGACCTTATAGAATCTGATGGTGAAGTGAAGAATTGAGCAACATTTCATGTGTGGAATGAAGATTGCACATGCAGAGAGCACAGAAGAAAATCTAAGCCGTTTTATAATTGTACAAGATGCTGAAACGCAAGTAGACTAAGTAATCATAAAGCTGGCTATACGTAGTAAATAGCCTGCAGGCTGTGCCGTCAATAAATATATATGTATAGAATCTGGATGCTCCACATCGTGTTTTATACAAATTAGGACCCCATAAACAGAAGGGCTGAAAGTGTGGCGTAGCAGAAGAAATCAGCTGACAATGAGGGAAGATTCGAGAAAGCTTGTCTGGACCGGTGTCAAGGGTTGGGGCAGCGAAAAAAACCTGGTTATCTATTCGAGAAGATGAATGTGAGAAGTGAGGCGCGCTCCTGTTGAGTTGTAATGGAAAAACACTGGAAGCGCCATGTTTTATTAATTTAATAGTGTTAAATACGAAACAAACAGCTCAAACACGGTCTCCTGTCACATGGTCGAGATGAAAATAGACTTTGGGCAAGCAACACCGAGACTTGAAGATAATACCATTCTCACACTCCCTTCTATTCTCAGGCACAGTGATACTTAGCAAGGCCGAGTTCAAAGATAATTTGAATGGCAGACAGCAGGAGTGATGATGGATGTTGGGCTAATTGGGTGCGAGGTATGCCGTAGCCAAAACCTCAGGCACCTGGTGTACAAGCTTGCGTGCTGCTAGTGAGTGGAATGTTCCAGAAGGGTACAATCGTGCCAACCAATCACAGAGGGCCACATAGCAAACAGCCCTATAGTTAGAGACCTAATGAAACATTGTGTATTTTATGAGACTCAAGATGACTTGCACTAGGTGTGGGCATAGCTGTCCACCTGACCTTAGAGACCCAAACACAATCCTATCCCCCATGGAAAGTATACCTAGATGTTCCCCATAGACCAACCACAACCCCAAGTAGGTTTTCTTACCTTGCCACGTAGTGTGACGTCAATAATGACACATTTCTATTATATACATTTAATTGTTTATGAAATGCTTTGAGAACTCTCGAGAGAGACTTGAGCGAACGTCCGTTGATTTCCGTTGTACTCCCTGTTTTAGATATTTGCAAATAAAACAGTTATGTTTTGCCAACTTCCTGAGTCAGTCTTATTATTGGTGTAAGAGTCAAATCTGCATCCCCATACATCCCATATAGTGCTACCTCGCTTAAAGGGCCTATGGGTTCAATAGTCTTCCCTATCAGGTGACGACTGTTAAGAATCTTGGTGTTCTCTTCTCTTCCTCACTTTCTAGAATCCCTCAGATAAGTGTGGTCTGTAAAACTGGGCATTTTCTTTTGAGAGTACTGCGCAAAATACTTCCTTTTCTTCAACCTGGTCTGCGGCCGGTGGGGGTATCATCTGTCGTCACCAGTAGCATTGACTACTGCAATGCTGTCTACCTGACCCAGCCTGTGGGTATTCTACATCGGCTGCAGTTACTGCAGAACTTGTTGGCCTGGGTGGCCACTAATGCCCCTGATGGAGCACATATCAGCCCCGTTCTTAGGGCCCTGCACTGGTTGCCGGTGAACCAAAGGATTACATTTAAATCGCTTTGCTTGTTTCATCGAGCTTTCTATGGTCAGGGAGTTGGATATCTCAGGGAGAAGTTTGTTCAGTACATTCCGGAACGCATGTTACACTCCAGCAATGCTAACTTGCTGGTGATTCCTAAGTTCTGCCTGTCACGGGTTGGCGGCCAAGGTTTTTCGTTTGCCGCTGCGAAACTATGGTATGATCTCCCTCCTAACCTTAGGGCAACAGAGAATAAACTTCTGTTTAGGCGTCTTCTTAAAAATGTTCTCCTTCCCTATGCAGGTCGACCAATCTGTTCCCTTTTCTCCTCGTGCCAAGATGCCTTTGGGCGGTCGTGTGCGCTATAAATATTAACATAACATTGTACTAACTTTCTTACCCCATCCCCCTAACCCTTTGCTAAATTAGTGACCTGAAATTGAAATTACCGGCCAGGCGGTGTAGGGCCGTTAAGTCACACAGTTCGCTCTGGTAAAAAAGATCTCAATAAAGACAAAAACGAGAGCTCAACTGTATTTGAACTGTGTGGTTATGCTACAGACGTTGATGTAATGCAGGGGAAATGAAACAAATGCAATAAAACCTATGCTTGTGTCATCATGTTTTGGTACGTCGGGCGTGTACCCATTAAATTGAAACATTTGCTGGGCCCTATGATTAAATGCTTCCTCTCCACGCCTCTAACAGAACAGTATTGCAGATGCAAATAACTGAGGAGAAAACGTGAGAAAAAGAGAAAACCGTGACAGCATATACTTGTCTCATATACTGACGCTCAATGAAGCGCCAGTGAGTCAGTGGAAAGTGTGGAGTACTCTTAGTCGACAGAGCATTTTTCAGTGTCGATGGCGTAGCCAACGCCGTTGAGAACCACTTTTCATTCTAGTGCCTCCATCTAACATGTCACTGCAACAACAATTCTAACAATTTTAAACTAGTATTACATCTTTAAGAGCAGAAATCTGAACTGCAAGTATATTACGTATACAAAATATAGGACAGAACGTGTACGAATATAACTCTGAATTCTTTACATTTCACCATACATTAGATTACCAACTGACTGCATAGTAGACCACCTAAGAGTATAACTATAACTGGTCAGATAGACTACTGGATATCATAATCGCGAGAATGCGCCATTTTACTGCAGACACCTTACCAAGGTCCTCCATTTTACAACATCAGTTTTGCAGGCACGGGATGTAGTAATGTCAGAGCTGGGGCAGTGGGGAAGCATGAAGATGAGCTTCACAATGGGCTACCATGGGTGTGCAGGTCTAAAAAGAAAGGGTATACATTGAGCCTTGGTGGGGTTTCCCCAGTGTGAGGTAGAGAGGGGGAAATGAAGGGAAAACCAGAAAGGCGGCCATCGTGATCACCACGTAATGCGGGAAACATATATTCTCTGTGGTGCTGGCACAGCGCTTTGGTGAGTGATGCCAGGGAAGAAAAAAGAACATAGGCATTGGCAAAGCAAACATGCTTAACATTTGTGTAGACATGGGATACGCATTTGCCAGGCTTTACCATAATGCTACTAAAGGGCGATAAGATGGGATGGCAACAGCTAGAAAATTATGTGTTTACCTGGGTATATGATAGCATTACCTGGCAAATGCCTATTTAATACCTATGCACAAGCCCAAATGATTGACTTTGTCAAGGCTTGTTTTTAACAAAAGTTCAGTGCAAGGAATGAATACAAAAAAAGTGGCTGAAGGCAGACTTAGTTAAGAAATGTTCATTACACCAAAAGTGTATACACAGCTGCCGTTAAGCCATTATCTTTCAGCAGACTCCTTAGGGATAACACGTTCTGGCTAAAGTTTGATGCTACTGCTTGATATAACTATCTCAAAGAGAACACAAGAAGTTGTGTTTTGGGTGGGAGGGTAGATAATGGCTGGGAATGGCCATATGGATTAACACAGTCTTGGGCAGCCAATGGGTGGGTAAATAACCAAACGACACCCACAAGCTGTGTGTCTCCCGTTATGTGCCATTTCTCCCTCCTAGCTGTACCCCAATGCAATCGTTTTGGATTATAGCTAATTGCCAAACCCGAAAAGGGCAGCAAGGATGGGAGGAAGGGGGTGTCGCAAAGCGGGTGGGGGCGGTCGGCCATTCTGGGGTAGCACAGGAAAGATGGGACCTGTGAGAGGAGGGGCCAAATAAGAAGACCCGCGGCAAGTTAAACCGTAATTGCTCAAATTAACCTTGCATGATTTCTGTTGAATTTGCAGAACGTGCTTCATAAATTCAGCCAGCATTTAGTTATCGTGAGTGGACTCCAGACGGATGAGAGCAGTCTGCCTATCTCAGTTTCCACTACTCCTTATAGTATTGTTGTGAGCATCATACTATACAGCATGCACAGCAGGTTACAGAAAATGCTCAAGGTTCTATCATTTATTCCAATATTAGCACAGGCTCTCAGAAAGAGGTGTAGTATAATACTGGAAGTGGAAACTTAGGTGTGTTCTTATTAAACATCTTGCTATAATGCTTCACATTATCACAAAAACGGCATTTTGAACCTCAAGAGGATGGGCAAACATGCTGAACAATGCCGTCAAACATGTCTGCATGGCTTCTTCCCCATCATCCAATCATCCAATACGCCGCCATGTTTTTGTTGTCAATGTTTGACCTTAGCAAAAACCTCCATCGGTGGAATCGGTGGACAGGTCTAAAAAGAAACCTTTTTCGATGAGTTAACATCTAGGACTTTCCTAGTTCCTATTACGACTTTTCATGCATTAGAAGGGACATCACGCTATGCTGTCATTAGAAGTGGGTTGTGAACTTTTGTGGTTATTTTCTTTCTTTTCTTTCCTTTTATCTGAGTGATTTTTATGCGTGCTAGCAACCCAATTGGTAATTAAACACCAGAGATGCTGAGTTAGAAAGGCCTTTCATCTATCTCAAGGAAGGATGTAGGGGTTAGAAAATAAGCGTATTCAATCTTTCCTGGAAAGCCAGCGGAGAATTCATACCTCGCAACTTGAGTGGCAAAAAGATCAACAGAAAAGCTTCGGGAACTTGAAATTAATGGCCCAGACCTCTACGAGACAGAGACCAACAACGTATCATATGTCTCAAATTCCTCTCAGGGATGTACCACATGAGGTCAATCATGGCTCTGGATACATTTAATTTTAATTAACTTCAAACTACACTCAATATATTGTACATATGATGGAGTCGCCTGGTGTGAGTTTAAAATAGCAATAGCATTCTATTCTGCTGAGATGGCCCCAAGCCATCTGGCCTACAATAGCCCCTTATTTCAATACCATAGAGACGAGTTGCTAACTGGTCAGTGTTGACTCTGACAAATGGCTTCTAATATCATTATAAAAACAGGATCATGCCTCCAGTTACTTGGTTTGCTTTGGACTGCATTCAGCTTTGACTCATAAGTGTTGCTTTAGCAGGATTTAGTGGGCCGAAAACTACTGATATGGATAGGGGTATGTGGCAAACGCGTACGAATACACATCCACTCTAGTGATGTGCCATTATTCAGTACTTGCATTTGCTGTCCCTCCCTTAATTGACTAGCTCTGCTACCAGTCTAATGGAACGAGTGCTGGGATGTCAAGGCTCGACAGAACCACGTGTGTCCTGCTCTACTTTTTTTGTTTGAAGTGTGTACCTGTTCTGAGTTGAGCACTTTAATGATTGTTATCACTTGTAATAGAAATTGATTGCTGACCTTCAGTTATGGAATTAATTTCATTCTTGACTGAATGATATTGAATGCGCCCTCCTGGGGCATTATTGAAAGGTAAGTTGGGCAGGGTCTGTTGATGTTATCAGGTAACTCAGACTGTTAATGCTCTTTGTTACTTGATGATTTATTTTATTAAGCCTTTTATTAATGAACAGAAAACATGCAATCAATGGCATCATGCTAGGAGCGGGTTGAAAATGTACATGGACAGACCATTGACCAACAGATTGTATGATTGCCTCCCATCCACCTGGTGCACACACACCCTCTAGGCACACTCTAAAAAGAGATCCTAATGCCCTGAATATCACATCAGCAATCAGGAGACTTGTCCCATGTAGCCCTAGAACAACAGCAGCCAATCATTTTCACTTGGGGCCTTGAGCATCTGATGAAATTCACAGAGGCCTTTCTGTTGGCTTCTCCAAACTGAATCTGTTCAAGGGACACTCTGCAAGGTGTGAGTCACTCCAGAACCTCTCACATCAAAAGATACAAAGCACCTGATAGGACGTAGATGGTAACTTTAATCTGCAGATACTTGAAGGATGGTATGTCACCATCAACCTGTGCCATATAAATCCCTGATAGTTGCCGACAAAAGAGTCACTACACTAAGCAAATATCTGCAGCCTCCAGTACAGAAAAATCCTGGTTTAAGGTAATCACAAACTTCAAAACCTCTGCATCTGCTAGAACCTGGAGTGAACCATCTTCCTTGCTCAGTAATAACGTAAAAAGAGAGTTTGGACCGCCATGTTAGCCAAAGAAACAGTGGAGGTTATTTTTTAATTTTTTAAAAAAAGATTAACATCAATGTCGGATATTGGAGAGATGATACCTTTAATAGGCTAACTACAAATTTGTGTCTTCTAGCTTTCAAGAGACCACCCGGGTTTCTTCCCCAGCTCATGCAATATTCAGGCTTTACTGGTTGAGGTAGAGAGGCATGCGGTGTTGAAAGCAACCTGGCAGAAAGAAATATGGGTCACTTCCCTCAGGTGGTATTGTTTTACCGCCTGAGGAAGCGACTCATGAGGCCTTGAAAGCTGGGAGACAAAAACATGAATTTAGCCTAATATCACTATCATCTCTGCAAGAACCCTGGTGATTCTTTCCTTTATCTTAAAAAGAACAACAACTTGCATCTTAAACTGATCTTCATTCTCTGGCTATTGCAATTGGTGAAAGGATTGCAAACAAGCTTGAAAATCCTCAGGGAATAACCTTCATATTTACCCCAAATCCCCAAGGAAAGGGCAAGCCATGTGTTTGTGACAGCAGGGATAGCTGCTCCTTTTATAGACTCCTTTGATCTCATGATACCATCTTCTTTCCATTCTGTTATTATATCCAGCAAAGCGTCAAGATCACATTGGGATCTTTTACTAGTTGTGCAATGGAAACAACTAATGATTCAACCACAGACATATGCATCCTGTTGAATATATTAAAGACACCCCTTTGCCATGGAATTGTCCCCTCAGCCTTTAAGCAAACTGTAATAAACTCTCATTTGACCCATATTTTTCCAGAAAATGATCGCCCCTTTCAACTCTTGCCAAACCTCTTGAGCATATGGTGGAAACTCAGCTGCAGGTCTGTGTAGGCAGAATCCCGCCTCACCAAGTATAGATGTGGTGTAGGGATAGTAATTATTCTCACATTATTGATGGCCTTCAACACTGTTAATCATGCTTTACTAATCTCTATACTTAGAGGTATTGGGTCAGGAGGCACTATCCTCTCCAGTATCACAATCCTTTGTATTGTACCGGCTATAGAGGGTAGCAATGTCTGCTTTACTTCTGGCTATCTGTCCATCTGCCCATCAAGAGTTGAGTACCTCAGAACTCTGCATTATCTTCTCTTGTCTTTATTTTGAATGTATGAGCTCTATGTATGTTTGACGATGCTCCAAATAAAGGGTGTCTTTTTTAGCTGCCTCTGAGGGTTCACAAATGGGGCATAAATAAGCATTGGAGACATGCATTAGGGGTCCTCCTCCACCACCTAGATTTGTCATGTACATCCCCTGCTCTCCATGTCCCGCCTGCCCAAACACTCCATGTTGCATTTACCTGCTTCGTGGCCCCCTTTGACCCATGCACCACCCCTTCCAAACTCCCTCCCCTCTAACCACCTACCTACTAAAGCTCCAGTGTCCCGACTTGTGGGCCTCCTTGCCTTTTCTATGCCATCCTCTTCTGCTGGCAAGTTTCTGTGTGAGACATTTCCTGGGTTGTCTTTTTCTGGGTGGCACAAGAAATGTGGCCCACAATACTAAAACACATTTATGCTCATCTATGTACTGCATTTGTTCTTTTGGTCTGAATCCTTTTTACTGTGAAGACCATACTGAAAATATGCTTCAAGAGTCACCCTCCTCTTCTTCTTTGACTGGTAGTACCTTCAATAACACTGTAAGGAATCAGGAGCAACACTCGGACACATGCGCATTGTGATGGTTGCTATGGACTTTATTAAAGAAAAAAGAGGGTTGGAGAAAGACCAATATCGCCCTATCTCTACAACGGGTTTCCCTTCCTCAACGAAACTAAAGGAGGTCAATGTCTGAATGTACAAAAATAAAGAGTGCTCCGCCTTGTGTCCGAAATCCTAACCTGACCCTTGCATGCTAAATTCAGTATAATGTGAAAAGGGATATAGCCTTTCAACTGTCCATCTGTAGTTTTTTCCAAAGTTCCAACACAAAGTTCCAAAAGGTGCAAAAATAAACAAATATACAAAGTTCTGCAATCCTCACAAGGGGATCGCCTTACCCAGAGTTTCTCAGGCTCTTTACAGTTCACAACCACAGATCTCTTTCTTAAAAAAATATAGATTTCCAGTCCATAGCATATGGCTCCCTTCCACTGGATTTCGCACACTCAAGGGGTTCTCTTCCTCACCTTGGCTTTCACAATGTATTCAACTTTCCATTCCAGGGGATCCGGTTCCCATCCCCTGGATTTCACACACTTAAGAGGTTGTATTTTCCCTTCTTGACTCTCACGGTTTATTCGCAATTGGGTGTGGGTCCCAGACTTGCAATCACATTGCCTGGTATACTCTCCTGCCAGGGCTTTCACAATGGTCACTTTCTCATTGGGTGCGAGTCCCAGACCTGCAACAGTTTGCCTAGTATACTCTCCGGCCAGGGCTTTCACAATGTTCACTTTCTGATTGGGTGCGAGTCCCAAACCCGTAACAGGTTGCCTGGTATACTCTCCTGCTAGGGCTTTCTCCACAGGTAACAGTCTGACGCAATCAACCACTTGGGTCTTCTACCCCCTTTCATTTGTTTGACTCTGTAATGCACTCGGCGTCCCAGCTCCCTTGCTCAGGGTCACCCTGTGAATCTCACTAATTCTCCTCGGCATGTGGTATACACTGCAAAGTGTACCGGTGTCCCATTTACCCTCTCCGGGCTTGCCGGTCTCTTGTGGTGGCGTCAACATTCTCTGTGCTCTTCAGCTTCTCAAGTGGAGCTCCTCCTACTTCTGTTTGCATCCTGGATGCTCTCTGCTACCAGCTATGCCTTAGCCTCCTCTCCACACCATCTCCTGCTGCAGGCCTCCATGCACCATACCTTTGACCTGTGAGCTTCTCGTTGTGAAAATGCATTTATTCAGGTTAGCCTTAAGCTGCCCCATTTTGTTTCATGCACTCACACCATCTTGCAAAATCTCCTATTTTGAGCTGCAAGGAATCGCTGCACAAGAGTGCTGAGAATGTGTTGAAAAGAAATGAGCTTATTGTTATTACAGCCTTGGATCTTGCACAGGCCGGACCAAGCGCGATCAAATATTTTCGTCTGCAGCTCTTAATTGCATGGGTCTCACAAATGAATGTACAAATAATAAGGATAGTTCATGACACAGGAGATGCTCTGTTCTGCTTTTACTAGGAAAGGAGGAACAGGTTACCCTAAACAAACTGTAAATACATGATGCTACACAGTAACCCTCGGTCATGAGAACAAAAGATAAAGTTGGTAGGAATGTTTCCTTTCAGTGAGAACAGTGAGAACAGTCTGTTGTCTTGTAAGGTCAGATAGTTAGAATGTACAAGCATGAAATCACTGACAAAAATGTGATTTTCCTTCCATAAATTGCTCACTTCTGCACAGCTATTGTTGTGCAAGTACCTGGGTCCGCTTGAAGCGAATAAACTCTTGTTTATACTCATCTTTTTGTCTGTTATTCTTATCTCATTTACAGTACAGTTACCAGATTTTGGTTTTACAGATTGGGGATCTCCTGCTCCCCGCTACAGCTGGCTTCTTCCTCACTTCCCAACCCACGCCGGGTGTAGTGCTTCCCCATCTTCCTCACAATGCCAGGGTTTTAAATGTCCCAGAAACTATTGGATCCATCCAACCACTAGAGTGCATCTCTAGTTCTGCAGCTTCAGTGCTCTGCATTGCTCTCATGCTCTTCCTCATCCCTGTCATTTTGCAAAAAGTATAGGAAAGAGCCCTATTGTCAGTAGAAAGTGGATGGATTGGATCAATATCACAATATGCCATACAGGTCAGACAATTCAAGGGATTGGTGTTATACCGTGAGTTGGAAGGGGGATGCCATGTTCCTGCCAGTCAGTCTGCTTCCCTCCGGTGAGGGTTGTCTCCCCCATATTGTCGTCCATCAGGCAGCCTTCCCCATGGTCGGGATCAGGTAACAGCTGCCCTTCCCACGCCATATGAGAAGAGAGTTTCCCCAGAGAGGGAATGATGGATTTGCTAGATTCGCCACATACACTTACCCTCATGTTGCTGTTTTAGTCTTCCCCTATAGGGAAACAGAAAAGGTAATCCAAATGGCCTTGATCTTTTCCTTTCCTTTGTTCTATTCTAAAATGATAGAGTTGTAGGTCTGAAAACATGGGCATGAGTCTGGCATTTGTGTCTTTCCGGACACTGATCCATGTTAAACGGGAGTGATCATATATTAACCGGAACTTCCTGCCTGTAAGGTAGTATCGGAAGTAAAACAATGCCTATTTTATAACTAGGACCTCAAGTTTAATTGTGGCATAATTTCTCTCCCATGGGAAGAGCTTTCGGCTAACAAAAAGAATAGGTTGTTCAATGCTGTTATATTTCTGGCAGAGAACTGCCCCTAACCCAACCTATGATGGGTCTGTTTGTTGTATGAACTCCTTGTTGAAGTTACCTACTTTTAGGACTGGCTCACTATGAAGAATCTGCTTGAGGGTGTTAAAACAAGCTTGTCCTTCTTGATTCCACTTAAGTTTTTGGGGTTCAACATTTTTAAGTTTGTCAGTATGGCAATCTGTAATAGAAGAGTCATTGGATGAAAAATATTCTATAATACCCAAGGAAGGCTCTCCAATATCTTTTTGTCTTTGGGGTCAGGGTTTCCTAGACAGCCTTTACCTTTTCTGTTTGCTGTTGCACAAGACCGTTCCCAACAAAGAACCCTAAGTACATTACTACAGATTGGGCAAGGTGGCACTTTTTTAGGGCTCGCAGTAAGTCCTGCCTTTCTCAGGGCCCTTGTTACTTGATAAAGATGGTACATGTGTTCAGTCATGATCTTACTATGGATCACTATGTCTTGCAAATATGCTCCACAAAATGCTGAATATGGATGAAGAATTTGATCTATGAGCCTCTGGAATGTGGTGGGTGACCATGAAGCATGAAAGGCAGTGCCTTGAACTGAAACAGTGCCACAGGGGTGGAGAAGGCTGTTTTCTCTTTGTCCTCTGGATTCACTGGTATCTGGCAATAGCTCTTTGTCAGATCAATCATGGACAGGTAAACAGCCGAGCCATTGATCAGGCTTTGTGACAAGGACTATTGGAAAGGATCAGGAACTTTGGGATGGTACTATAATTTCTGAGTCTAACATCTTCTCCACCATCCTTTATGACTATCTCCCTTCTGGTCTTGGGAATTCGTGAATGAAAATAATGAAAACCCCCTTTCACTCTACCAGGCTCATGATTGAAAACGTCTGGAAATGGTTCCAGTAGGTCTTGGAGGTCTTGTGTTTGATTCAGGGGAAGACTTGGAGGTATTAGGTTGCTCTCTTCTGGTACTTCCATTAGAAGGTTAGCTATTACCACAGTTATGGATGCTACCGGTTCCTTCCTCCATTCTTTTAACAGATTAATGCGATATGTTTGGGTCTTACCCAGTATATCTGGCTGGGAGACCCAGTAGTTACAAGGACCTGTCTGCTATAGTACCTCGTAGGGTCCATGCCATCTAGACAGCATCTTGTGTTCAGAAGTTGGTAATAAAACAAGAACCTTCAGTTCCCCAGAAAAAGATCTGAGGGTGGAATTTTTATCATGAAGGGATTTGTGTTGATCTTGGGGTTTAGCCCAATGGTAGTGGACAATAGATCTTAAAGTTGCCATGTTGCCTTTCAGACATTGGGCGGTCTGAGACAGGGGTAACAAAGCTTCCTCTCTTTCCTCTCATATCTCTGTCAACATGTCCAGTGCAACCTGTGGCCACTGTATAAAAGTTCAACAGTGAGAAGCTTAGGGAGGATTGGGGGGTCTTCCAGGTGGCAAAAAGGGCCCAATGTATCATAACGTCAAAATTCCTCCCATACACTTCCACTAAATGCCTAAGAACACTCGTCAGGTTTTTGTTAAAACATTCTACTAATCCGTCAGTCTGTGGATGGTATACTGAGGTACGAAGCATTTTAATTTGTAAGACTCATTTCACCTTTGCCATTAACTTTCTCATAATGGTGGTCCCTTGATCCATGAGGATCGCCTTAGGGAAAACAACTCTAGAGAAAAAAGGTATTAAACATTTTAGTATCTGCTCGGAGAAGTTCTTTCTTAGAGGGAAGGCCTTGGGATATCAATTGTATAATCTAAAATTACCAAGTTGAACCGATTCAGAATCCATCCTGCGCTTCGCGTACCTCGCCCATTTCCGGAGTTCGCCGCATGTCAGGATTCGCCCCTGGAAGTTGTGGAATACATGGCGTCTCTGACTATCCAGTACACCTTCAGGTCTAGTCCTCACTCAACATGGCGCCCTTTCCTTTAAATCAGAACCACGCCCCTTTTTCGGCGCGTTGTATCTGTTTCTTCTCAGTTACATTCTACGCTGCTGCGCTTTCAGCAGAGTTCCTCCCTTCTACGGATCCTTCCTTGCCGCCTGCATTTCTTCCCGAATAATGCTGCTGTTAGAGTGTTGCTCACATTGCTCGTTGTTCCTTTCTTTCTGTCTCTGTCTGCTACTGTAGCCTCCTCCTACGTTACGCCTGTGTTCTGTTAGCTATCTTGCTTCCTCACTAGTTATTCTTCCTTCTATCCTTATACTGTCATTTGTACTTACCTTTGTGGTGTCTACAGCTGGCTTAGCTGTTCTGATCTATTTTCTCGTTCGCGGTTGCAGATCTACCTTTACTTTCATCGCGCTGCGGCTCTTTGTTTCTGCTCACGGTCGCGGAGCTGGTTTCACCTTTTACTGCGACCGCGTCTTGGGTGCCCTCACTTCCTGGGTTCTGCTGTTTACTAGGTAAGTGGGACTCTGCTGTCATCTCACCTTGTTCTTTCATCCTTCTGCTTCCCAGTCCTTACATTCTCTTATCAGAACCCCTTCTATTTACTTACATTACCTGTCATCTTGTTACAAACTCCTCCCCCGGATTCAACTGAAGATCAGGCATCCAGTCTACGAGCTACCCACAGACTGTACCTACCCAAGAGGGCAGACCTCCCTCAAGACTCCTAGTCTTCTACATCTTTCTACAGTTCCAGCTCGAGGAATTACTATTGTCTGCAATACCAGGGACTTTTCTGCCTAACAGGCTTTTTCCCTGTGATTCGAGGTCTGCCTCCTCGGGGTTCCCCTTAGACAGGTTCCCCCTCCTGTCAAGGTGGCCTCTGAGGAAGCCAGGCCTTATTTACACGAAAAGAAGAAGAAGCCTTTCCAAAAGCGGTTGACTACTGAATCCAAGAAATCCAGAAGAAGACCTACCGCGGAAACCAAGGACAGCTCATCAGAAGGCTCGGGTGAGGAGGAGGTTGGGAAGGAAAGGAACTTACCTGGCAGTCTTGACAGTATACAACGCCAAGAGATCCCCATGGCAACCTTGGAGCAGTATCAGGAGCTGGTGGCGGCAATGCAGAACCACACGGTTGAAGTACAAGCACTGAGAACAGAGGTTGTAGCCCTAAAACAGCAGGTGGTCCTGCATAGGGATGACCAGGGTGACCTACCCCCCTTGGCCTTATCGTTTGGGAAATACAGTGGTCATCCCGGGGGCCTAAAGGAGTTTCTAGACGCTTGTCATGTGTACTTCACATTTCGTCCCCACACCTATGAGACGGCCCAGTCCAGAGTGGGATTCATCATAGCTAACCTGATTGGTAATGCTTCAGCGTGGGCCACTCTGTTGGTAACTAGCAATTACCCCGCGTTGCACGATTTTGACCGCTTCATACACTTGTTCAAGGAGAGATTCGATCGACCTGAGGTCCTTTACACCTCATTTGAAGCCATATTGGATGTGAAACAAGGTACCACCGACGTACAGACCTACCTCTCCCAATTCTTAAGACTCGCCACAAAGGCAGACTGGCCAGACTCTGCTAAGCAGACCATTTTCCGGAGAGGGCTTCATGAAGATATCAAGGACGAGCTGACTCGGATCGCTCGACCTTCATCTTTTTTGGAACTCACAACTATTGCACTACAGATTGAATTTTGCTTAAATGAACGTCGGCAAGAAAGGAGAAGACCTCGTCCTTTAACCACAGCAGCACCCCTTTCTCAACATTCCCGAGAGAACACCAGAGGCAACAAACCCATGCAAATTGGAACAACCAGCGGTCCTCTAACTCCAGAGGAACGAAGAAGACGCCGTGAGGCAGGTCTATGTATGTACTGTGGCTCTTCTAAGCACCTTCTTCGCAACTGCCCAGAGGTACCACCTCGGCGGAAGGAAACGCCAGCCCCCGAACCTATTCAAGGGAAGTGTCGGGGGAACAAGCTACAGCCCTTGCTGCAACACAAGACCAATAGAAGAGGGCGAAGACAACAGGCTTATGGTTTTCAAGGTACAGATATGGGTTTCTGGTCCTGAACCTATAGAGGTGTTGGCCATGTTGGACTCCGGTGCTGCAGGCAATTTCCTTGACATAGACTGGGCCCAGAAGAATCATGTTCCTGAGCGTCTTAAGCCAACGCCCATTCCTGTGGAAGGAGTGGACGGTACTCTACTATCCTAAGGTCCCATGGTCAAAGAGTCTATTCCCTTACGAATGAAGATGGGTCAGCATACAGAAGACATGGTATTCGATATGATTAAGGCTGCACACTTTCCGTTGGTCATCGGTATTCCTTGGCTTCGAAGGCATAACCCTTCAATTGACTGGGCCTCAAACAGGGTGAGCTTTGATTCAACATTTTGTCAAACACATTGTATGGAGGTTCCCAGCCTCAAGACCAAGATGGAAGAGATGGATATTCCAGTAAAGAGGACGGTGTCTTCCATCCCACTTCAGTACCAGGAATTTGCGGAAGTATTCAAAGACACATTGCCCAGAAGCCTCCCTCCTCACAGGCCGGAAGACTGCGCCATCAACCTAATCCCGTCGGCACAAATTCCTTTTGGTCATAGGTACCCTTTGTTGTTGCTAGAAAAGGAATCCTTGAGAGACTACTTAGATGCCCACCTCCAGAATGAATTGATCCAAGAATCCAGGTCGTCCTGTGGAGCATCACTGTTCTTTATACCAAAAAAGGAGTCAGCAGAACTCAGGCCCTGCATTGATTATCGGGGGCTTAATCAGATTACAGTCAGAGACCACTATCCCATGCCCCTGATAAGGGATGTTCTGGAAGCAGTTCAAGGAGCACAGTATTTTACCAAATTGGACCTCAGTGGAGCTTATCATCTCCTGAGGATCCGTAAAGGTGATGAATGGAAGACGGCCTTTCGGACCCCTTTGGGTCTCTTTGAATACAAGGTGATGCCATTCGGGCTAGTTAATGCCCCTGCCATATTTCAGCGAATTATGGACAGGATATTTTCGGATTTATTATTTGTTTCGGTAGTTGTCTATTTGGACGACATCTTGGTGTACTCCCGTAGCCTTCCGGAACATAGAAACCAGGTCAAGGAAGTGCTGTTCCGCTTGCAGGCTAACCATCTATTAGTCAAACCCAAGAAGTGCACCTTTGAAGCCGGTTCTGTGACTTATCTGGGACTTATCCTCTCAGGTGATGGTGTACAGATAGACCATAGTAAGGTCCGAGCTATCCAAGATTGGAAGGAACCCCAAAACATCAAGAAGATTCAGAGGTTCCTAGGTTTGGCAAACTTTTATAGACAATTCATCCCAAATTTCTCCAGGCTAGTACAACCCATCACCCATCTGCTCAAGAAGGGCATCAGGTTTTTGTTTGATCAAGACCAAAGGGAAGCATTTCGTTGCTTAAAGGATCATTTCTCTACAGCTCCCATCCTAGTACAGCCAGATCAAAACAAACCATTTATCCTCGAGACGGATGCCTCCGCTAGGGCGGTAGGAGCTGTACTGTTGCAAAAGACAGAAGATGGATATGAACATCCAGTCGCTTACTAATCAAAGACTCTGACTAGTAGTGAACAGAACTACTCTGTCCTCGAGAAGGATCTATTGGCCACGAAACTGGCATGCCAAGAATGGCATCATCTGTTACAAGGGGCTAATCATAAATTCCTCATTCGCACTGACCACAGAAACCTAAAGGTTCTTCAACAAATGGAATGTACCAATGCTCGCCATGCTCGTTCGGCGTATTTTTTCTTACAGTTCGATTTCTGTCTTACCTACATCCCAGGAACTGAGAATCATGTTGCAGATGCCCAATCCCGAAGTCAAGGAGAAGAGTCAACCAAGGTCCACGGTCATGAATTAATGCTCCCTGAGGTACAGAGAGTGGCTACTGTGATTCCTTTTTTGCAAGACCTCTTAGGACAATCTCAAAAGGAGAAAGAACATCCTCGCTCGGTCACTCAAGACCAGAATGGCCTATACTACCAAGGGAAAGCTCTCTATATCCCTTCAAAAACCCTTCAGATTGTCATTCTCAAATGGTGCCATGATGCTCCATTGTCTGGTCATCTAGGCATACGCAAGACCCAGGATCTCATACACCGTCAATTTTGGTGGCCCACTCTCCTCCAAGATGTAGACAGATACGTCTCTTTGTGTCCGATCTGCGCCCACAGAAAGAATTCTATAGGTAGGCCGATCGGCCTGCTACAACAGCCCAAGGTACCAGGAAGAGCTTGGGAACACATCTCTACTGATTTTATAGTGGAGTTACCTATCTCCCAGGGTATGAATACCATCATGGTAACAATGGATTCCTTCAGTAAATTAGCACATTTTTCTGCCATATCCCACCTACCTGCTGCTCCAGAGATGGCTGCAATTTTCCTAAGGGATATAGTCCGATTGCACAGCTTACCAAGAACCATAGTCTCAGACAGAGGGTCTCAGTACACCTCTAAGTTCTGGTCCACCTTATGCCAGCAGTTGGGTATCTACAGAGCGTTATCATAGGGCCTTTCCCCATTGTCTCACAGATCAATCCTGTAGACTACAGGCTTAAGCTACCTGATAAACTTCAGAGGATACACCCGATCTTCCATACCTCTTTGCTCAAGGAATACCAGACAGACCCTTATGTACGGAAGATTTCAAACCAATGTCCTCCGCACCCACCTGAACAGGAGGAGTACGAAGTGGCGTTTCTGGTAGATTCCTGCTACCGTAAGGGTAGGCTTCAGTATCTGGTTCACTGGAAGGGCTATTCTCAGGAAGAAAGAACATGGGAACCCAGAAGTCATCTCCATGCCCCTAGACTCATCCAACATTTACATCATCTTCAACAAGGGAAACCCGGAGGGCCCCCGAGGAGGAAGGGGTATACTGTCAGGCTTTGCCCCTGAAAGTTGTGGAATACATGGCTTACCAAGAACCATAGTCTCAGACAGGGGGTCTCAGTACACCTCTAAGTTCTGGTCCACCTTATGCCAGCAGTTGGGTTTCGACAGAGCGTTATCATAGGGCCTTTCCCCATTGTCTCACAGATCAATCCTGTAGCCTACAGGCTTAAGCTACCTGATAAACTTCAGAGGATACACCCAATCTTCCATACCTCTTTGCTCAAGGAATACCAGACAGACCCTTATGTACGGAAGATTTCAAACCAATGTCCTCCGCACCCACCTGAACAGGAGGAGTACGAAGTGGCGTATCTGGTAGATTCCCGCTACCGTAAGGGTAGGCTTCAGTATCTGGTTCACTGGAAGGGCTATTCTCAGGAAGAAAGAACATGGGAACCCAGAAGTCATCTCCATGCCCCTAGACTCATCCAACGTTTTCATCATCTTCATCCAGGGAAACCCAGAGGGCCCCCGAGGAGGAAGGGGTATACTGTCAGGATTCGCCCCTGGAAATTGTGGAATACATGGCATCTCTGACTATCCAGTACACCTTCAGGTCTAGTCCTCACACAACATGGCGGCCCTTTCCTTTAAATCAGAACCACGCCCCTTTTTCGGCGCGTTGTATCTGTTTCTTCTCAGTTGCATTCTACGCTGCTGCGCTTTCAGCGGAGTTCCTCCCTTCTACGGATCTTTCCTTGCCGCCTGCATTTCTTCCCGAATAACGCTGTCGTTGCAGTGCTGCTCATATTGTTCGTTGTTCCTTTCTTTCTGTCCCTGTCCTCTACCGTAGCCTCCTCCAATGTTCCGCCTGTGTTCTGGTAGCTATCTTGCTTTCTCACTAGTTATTCTTCCTTCTTTCCTTATACTGTAATTTGCACTTACCTTTGTGGTGTCTACAGCTGGCTTAGCTGTTCTGATCTATTTTCTCATTCGCGGTTGTGGATCGGCCTTTACTTTCACCGCGCCGTGGCTCTTCGTTTCCGCTCACGGTCACGGAGCTGTTTTCTCCTTTTACTGCGACCGCGGCTTGGGTGCCCTCACTTCCCAGGTTCTGCTGTTTACTAGGTAAGTGGGACTCTGCTGCCATCTCAACTTGTTCTTTCATCCTTCTGCTTCCCAGCCTTTACGTTCTCTTATCAGAACCCCTTCTATTTACTTACGTTACCTGTCATCCTGTTACAAACTCCTCCCCCGGATTCAACTGAAGATCAGGCATCCAGTTTATGAACTACCCACAGACTGTACCTACCCAAGAGGGCAGACCTCCCTCAAGACTCCTAGTCTTCTACATCTTTCTACAGTTCCAGCTCGAGGAATTACTATTGTCTGCAATACCAGGGTTTTTTCTGCCTATCAGGCTTTTTCCCTGTGATTCGAGGTCTGGCTCCTCGAGGTTCCCCTTAGACAGGTTCCCCCTCCTGTCAAGGTGGCCTCTGAGGAAGCCAGGCCTTATTTACACAAAAAGAAGAAGAAGCCTTTCCAAAAGCGGTTGACTACCGAATCCAAGAAATCCCGAAGAAGACCTACCACGAAACCAAGGACAGCTCATCAGAAGGCTCAGGTGAGGAGGAGGTTGGGAAGGAAAGGAACTTACCTGGCAGTCTTGACACCGCAACCTGCAAAGGTAAAGAAACAAGGACAGCATTAATAGTAATACGTGGGCTACAGTGAAATTGTTGCAGTACGCTGGGCAGTCAAGGAACTATAGAAATCTTTTCCTAACCATTGATGATGGATTCATATGACTAGGCTGAGAGAACACAATAACCCAAGTCACAGAGTTTTAATAGGAACTTGGGTGTTGGGAGGAGGAGGGAATTGGCAACACCTTGGAACACTGAAGAATTACACCTTGTGGCTACGAACAAGTAGAAACTGGTCTCAACAAAGCCAGAGACACCGTGGAGGATTTGCTCCAACTATCTATTCACCTTCCCTTGAATTGACACATGGGGATCCGAAATTGGCTTATACCATTCAAAATACAAGGGCAGACCTAGTAGTTCATGCCCTATGTCCTGAAGAAGGTCTTGGAAAATCAAAGACTGGCTGTTCTGTTTTATGTGGACCGAACCACGTGTCGACGATTATGTGAACATTCTGATCAATTAACAAATCAGATAAAATATGACACCTGAAAATAAGGACTGGGCCGTAAACATTTGTGATAATTATTATTTGGAAACACTTGTATTAGTAGATCAATACATTATGTATAATTTGCCAATTTTTTTTTTTTTAATGACCGTATGAATGAGTGAGTATGGGATTGAGTTTGAAAGTGGAATATATGAAATATATGATGATGAATTGACATTTATGATTTTAAAAGCAACACATACAATGATGTATTATATGTTTATTGATTAAAAATCATATATTTATTTTAATAACCCGTGTCATCCCTATCCATGGTCCACTTTTCGTTTTGTGAATCTTATATACATCTATTTAGGCCACCCAGGCACTAGTTCAATCCCGTCTATAATAACAGCATTTATTTAGGCACCCAACGTTTTTTGTAGTTAGGGTGCAGAGTCTGCAGATTGCCACAGCCTGTCTCTTTGCTGCAACTCCCAGAGGCACTCCTTTCCCTCCTGCCATAAGGGCCTTCCAGTGGCTACCTATACAAAAACGAATGTCTTTAAAATGCTGTGCAGGGGCCATTGTGCCTAATATAAGACTGCCAACCCTTTAAAAAAAATATGCTCCGTCCAGACATCTTCCATCTCTGTTTATTTATGAATCTGTTGTTCCTTGATTAAAAAAGGATAGGTCTTTGGGTAAACCACGTTACTCCTATCCCGGAATATTTGAACTACTACGCATTTTCGAACAATACAGCAGGCATTGTGTTTTTTGGAACAAATGCATCCTGTTCCCGGTGCAGGGTGGGGTTGATGAAATCCCATTGGATTGCACCTTACAGGTGGCTACTGATTCCTTTCTTACCTTGTCATTCAGATATGTCGGACTCCTGCATCCTTCCCGAGCCTTAATTTGACTCCCATCAGGCAGGGCTTTTTTGCCCACTTTAAATTCTGGGAGGCTTTACCACTTTATTTGTTGGGCCGCTTGGCTCTTTTCAAGATGGTAGCTATTCCCAAGTAGTTGTATGCCCTTCAGAACACCCCAGTCAGGATTCCTAGAGCTGAATTTCTGAAGATCGAGAGGCTCTTGAGGAAGCTACTGTGGCAAAGATTCTTACCTAGAATCGCCCTGGCTCCCCTATATAGATCTGTCTGGGAGGGCAAAATCAGCCTTCTGAATGTTTGATATTATTACTGAGCTTCCCAATTAGCTACTGCCAAAGAATGACTGCTACACAGTGACGGATCCCTGCCACATGTGGCACTCAAAAGCTCTTGGTTTGTAAATGGAAATCCGCTTCAGACACTATACGCCTGCCAATGACATCTCAGCAAATCGCTTGCTTACATCAAGCAGTCACCAAAGTCCTAGACTGGCAAAGAATAGTCTCTCTGAAGGCCCCCTTGTGCGGCAATAAGAACCTCTCAGTGGTTTGTAAACTAAGCATTGATGTTAGATGGACACGCAAAAGTATCTATTTACTGGGTGACTTGCTCTCTGAGGGTGTTTTGATGCCCTTAGACACGTTGCGGCAGCAATTCTCATTGTCTTCATGTGACCGGTTCTTCTATGTGAAATTCCGACATGCAATGTTTACACAATTTCGTAATGGATATGATATTCCCCAACAGTCCCCTCTAGAAGCTAATATTAATACAGAGTTAATAGCCGGGTGAGCGGTTTCATCTCTATAGCAGGTCATCCTCACCTTTGAGCCTCACACCCTCCTGAAACTTAAACAGATGTGGGAAATTGATGTTGATCCGCTGGAAACAGAAGATTGGCAGGAGGTGCTAATGTATGCGTGTAAGATTGCTATCCTGGCTAGATTTAGACTGGTGCAAGTGAAAATTCTGCATAGGGTCTATTATGCATGGGATTTCCTTTTCAAATGCGGCGGGCCGTGACTCAGAGCTTCTTGCGCGGTCAAGCTCCGACCGGATCCTTCTTCCACTTATTATGGCAGTGCCCAATGGTATAAGATTTCTGAAGGGCCGATCTTACTCAAATGTCAATTGCACTTGACCAGGAACTTCCGATTGATCCGAAACTCTCTTTGTTGGGGCTATGGAGCGATTTGGCTTACTCTCGCTATGAAAAGATCTTTCTGTCTGCGGCACTGGCCTTACCTAAACGCAACATCGCTATGGCATGGGGAGCGGGTGCCCCCCCTTCTCTGTCTAAATGGGAGCGAGATATGGATAATTTAATGCTATTGGAAGAACGGGTATACAGATCTCGGGAATGCCCGCAGAAATTTGGGAAAATATGGGACAGGTGGACACCTAATGGCTTAATAAGTGTTTAACCAACTCTTTATACTGTATGTATGCGATTCTCGAGTGTTATGTTTATTATCTCATTCTCCAGTACTTAATTCTTTAACGATACTTTTTCAGTTTTATGTTGATTGGAAAAACGAATAAAAACAAATGTAAAAAAAAACACTCAGGAATCTAAAAAAATGATATCAATCACACATGCAATTGGAGATTAAGGATACAAATGGATGATTTTCAGAATGATATATTCACAACTGTTCCTTATAAGGACATGTTAAGTTACAAATGTGTTATGTATCATAGAAAGTATAAGGCTGTAGTCTGAATGCCTAATAAGGCAAAGAGTAGAGATGGATATGGATAGCCTTGGAGGGCACGGTTTGAGGGCACATTATTCTTTATAATACCAAAGTGAAATAGTTTATTTGTTCATGTGCACTGTTTCTTTTTTGAGGGGTGACTTTTCACTGTGTGCTCTGAATGCATTATTAGGTACATTATTATAAACAGTTCCATTTAACACTTGAAACAATTAAATGCTATTTTATTTTTATGAAAAAATGGTGTTGTATTGTCCTATTTAGGAAGATATTTGCTGTTTGATTAAATGTAATTGTGAAATGAACAGGAGGTTTCATTTAGAAAGTGAATATCTTTTTTTGTGTAGGCCCTTTTAGGCAGCATTTTGGTGAAATATTTACGCGAGCCAAAATTAATGTTATAGATCGGTAGAGCTGAGTCTTGTCCCGCTGGAAGCAGATATGTATCCTGGGTGTTATTAGTCTGCATTGTCTTGCGTCTTGGTTAGAAACCATTTCCGGGTCAGTCATAGGGCGTTATTCTTATTAGTGGAAGGTTTCTTTGGTCTGGCAGTAGGGATGCACACCAACTTTCTCCATCCAACCATAGTCAACCACTACCAAACACGCTTGACCATCAAAATAGCCAAACAATTATGTAGAGATTACACAGTTCAAAGAAATGTAGACAAGTAAATGTAGAAAAGTTACTATGATTTCATGCTCTAATCATGTATCCAACATTTCATTTCATAATAGTCTTTGTTTCACCCTTCAAATATATTCAAATATTTTACAATGTCCATTAGTTTGTTTCTTCTTTTATTATAACAATGCCCAGCGTGTTTCGAGCTCTCAAGCTCTTCATCAGGGGATCAAAATGACTCCATTGAAGAAATCCTCATGTATCTATAATAGGACACATAATAGAACCCAATTAGTTCAAATCTGTAAACAGTGTGAAGATAATTACTTTTGCATAAACTGTCTGCTATACATAGTGTACATCAAATAAGTTACCTTTATTCCATCTCGGCTCTCTGAGCCATATATTTGCTTGTACATGGGAATACTTCTATCCACAATCTATCTAAAAGGATAAAACGTAAGGGTCACCGTGTGTTGATGTACTATCAAAAAGGACAAACGCTCACACATGCTGATTGCACACCCTTCTAAGATGAGTTTGCTGAATAATCTCATCCATCCTGGATCGGCAATAAACAGTAATGTCTTAATAGATGCACACGTGGTCCATATTCTAAATGGAGAATTTGAAAGTATGTGTCAGTAGAGGTGCTGTGTCTCTGTATAACTCAAGAGTAGTGACGTTGTATAAAAAAGGGGCTTAGTGTAAGTCTTGTCCGAATAGTAGATGCTTGTATGCAGCTAAAGGTTAAGCTAAAGGTTAAGTCTGAATACAAGCATCTACTGTAGGTAACAGCCCTCCACCCTCTTTTAGGGAGCCTCGCTGCATTCAGGCTCTTACCTTGGGTGGCAGGCTGTGACCCACAGGGTCGGCCCACCACCTTGGGTCATATTCCCTCATTATACCCGCTCTGCACCGCACAGTGATGTATTTAATATTTTGATTTCTCGTGTAGGTTCACTTACAATTCAATGTTTAATGACTATGTCTGTCACAGGGGCTGCCGGCCCTCCAGCACGTCTGCACCCACAGCAGTTCATTGTGCTGAGTTAGAGTTTGCTGACAAAGGGCCTCATCACGAGTTGTGTGGTATCCGGGTTCAGATACTACCCAACTTAATTTGCATTAGCGCCCACCCGTTTGGCGATATTATCGCCGGAACACGGGTTGGGTGCTAACCGTTGCTCCCCATTCCCCATTGGGTCCACCGGACCCAATGGGGAATTTTTAGGTGCAATTACTGCGCGGTAATACTGCTGGTGATAATTGTGCAGAAAATTGGCATTTTTCTGGCGTGTTTACCCCCAAATGTGAGCTGGGGGTAAACACGCCAGACTCGAGATTGGGCAGACCATTCAATGTGGCAGTAAAGTAACACGATTACCACCGCATTTAAGGGCTACTGCCCAACTCATGATCAGGCCCAAAGTCTGAAATGAAGTCAAATTATTCTAATGTTCCAAAAAGAGTTCAGGGAGCACCTGGATCCAGTCCATGCCTAGCTGCACTACCAGGTATGTGAGTACCTCTCGGTCTATGAGGTTGGTGTCCATACCATTTAGGGTGTGGGCTGGTGGTGGCATACCTTGCAGGGTATGCTGTTGGCCCAACTCTCCAGTGCCTGGGAGGCCACCTCTATGGCCCTATTACCAATGCAACCAGCACATGAGCTGGTGTCCCTGGCATAGAGTATTAACTTTTTGTAAGTGTATGCTGGTCATGAGCTGCTAGCAGGCCACAGGACCCATACATTGCTTCAGTGGCTGCTGTGTGCTCTGTACATCATGGTGGAGGACATCTGGTGATGGTTGAGCTGGACAACTTATTGGGTCACACTATTATGCCTCAGTCCATGTTGGCGCTGCATATTTCATCATCCGTAGAGTGGGCAGGGTCCTTATGATGTGCACCAGAGATCCTTGCAGCAGAGACATGGGCATCATCATATGGTCTGCCATCTCCAGGGCGGTGCAAAGATCAGCCTGAGCCCTCTACATCCCAGAGGTGGCCACACAGCGACCGATACTCCAAACAAAGTCGATCCACCAGAGCAAGGCAGATCCATATCAACAAAGCCTGTTTCCCGTATTACCATAATCTTCAAGTATGTGTCTCATTGTTCATCATTTTTCTATCTGCCATATCAATTGCAAAATCTTTTTTGAACTACTACTTATTCGAGCATCAACCATACTATTCTGAGTGCTATTTTCGTTGCCTGGGGACAATCCCGTTGCAAAGCGCTCTGCTGCTCTTGAGCTAGGTTTGCGCAATAAGCAATAAAATAAAATAAAATAAATGCACTGTCTAGTTTGTGTAGGAATGCATGCTCACATCGATAGACATCTGTTTCTACCATTTTCAACAATGAAAGGATTTTCCACTGTCTCATCCGCATTGAGCCTAATATCTTTCTGCTGATCTGTTTTTCTAAAATCAGTGATTCACTGTGATTTACTAAGTTTCATATTGTGAAACAATTGTGTGTTCGCCAAAGGTTAACTTTAGTGTTGTGAAATGCATTTGTGTTCACCATTTCCTCCACATTTCCTTTCAGAATATTAACGTTTCCAAACAGCTTGCTTACCACTGGTATTTTATATGAAACCGTATTTGTAAGTGCATGTTTGGGGGGTATAATTTGCAGTGTGATACCCGTTATATCTGCATTTTTTTTTAGCACACCTGTTCTTTTATGTGTCTTCACCTTGGCATCGTCTTTCTACCAAGGACTTTATACATGTTCAATGGCAGGCCTGCATGGGCTCATGTATGAACCAGAATAGATGTACGAAGACATGCATGCAAGGAAAAGTCAAGAATAGCCAGGGGAAGCTAGTGACAACAAGGAGACGATTCTCCTGATCCTATGCCCGGTACGATGGAAGATGTCTCCACTTGGCGTGAATGTCATTGTTGTCAACTCACGCCCACATTGGAAGAAGAAAATGTTTCCAATAGAATTGGACCTGCACAGCCTATCTATCTGAAGACAGGCCTCCTCCACTGTGCATAACGCAGCAAAGTGACTTCATGGCTGCCCGTCTTACCCTTTCAGTTCTTTGAACGCTGAAGGCCTTGATTCGCAAACTGCATGTCACTGTTTGTCCAACCTTTCCCACTAATGAGTGAGCATACTGTCAATATAGTTCAACGATTTACCCATATTTACCATTACCAACATTGCTGTGGTTTGATCAAGCACCACCAGATGTATCTTTTATATTTTACGGTAAATTATTTTATTTTACTTAGTGCAGTTACCCATCACTCCTCCTCCTATAAATATAAACATTTATATCTTTACAATGTATTTTTGTTAAACTTTATCTAATTTCTTATTATAAGAGACACCAATATAACTATGTTTTCATAGAACTGCATTCATTGTCAAGTGGTCCCAGGTGCATCCCATGGCCTAATGACATTCTTTTGGGTTGCATTGATTCTAAATGTGTGGTGCCTAGGCTTGCTTCAATGTCATTAAGATTCCCACTGTCCCATAGGAACAGTGTGTCATCATTAGAAGCACGTTCTGTTCAATGCACTTCTTTTCTGTCAATTTCCATTGTATTAATAGATGGCACTGTCTTGTTGCAGATGGAGCATATCTGGAGGATTCAGGGAGGACTTGGTGTCGAATTGTGAGGAGTCACACCATTGTGTGTTGTATGTGCCATGAGGGACGCATTTTCAAGATTGACCATTCAATAACTTGGCTTCAGAAGCATTCAGGATATTTAACATGCTTTGAATGGATATTTTGTTTGTTTCTAATGTTTTTGCAATTCAATATGTTATTGCCAAATATGCATTTTATATGACAGAAGACATTTCTATTAAAGTATTTGGTTTATGTAATGGGTATTATTTGTAATTCGCTACTCGTTACTTATTTCTCTAAACATAAGCCAAAGACAAAAAATGTGTAAAGAATCCATTTGGAAGTGAACAATTCGAATACTGCTACATATGGGTGTAATGTGGCAAAAGTCAATTGCCAATATGTTCCAAACTAGAAAGTGTACTGAATCTTGACAAAAACAATCGGTCCATCTAGTCTTGCCAAAAAAGATCACACTGTGATCATTTGTTGCATCTCATTCATCACACTGACAACCACACAATGGTTCAATAAATACACTGTGTATGTGTGATTATCTGGTTTAGGTTTGGACTTCTACCTATATGGACCTTGCTGTGGTTTTCATAATTTGTATAAATATATATATATTTTTTTATTTTAAAATGTGTACATACGTTAACACTCCCCATAGCACTACATTCAAGATCACCACCTCTCTTTCCCACATTTCATCAGCTTTCTAAATGTCCAATGGCCCCTTATACATTTCCAAATCGTCAGAAACCATGTTCAACTGATGTTCGATTGTTGCTAAAAATTGTGTCAGCGGAATTAATAGTTTTAGGTCAATACCATAAATATTGCTTTACAGTCCATATCAGATAATGAGTAGGTTGTTTTTCCTCTTCGCAGCATTGTACATCCCATACTGTGCATGTTGTGCATGTTTTTAAGTTACAAAAGATTTGGTTCTTCCCATACATCATATCAGATCCTTGGAAAAAGGATTAGCTATCACAATACCCTTCTATCAAAGCACTGCCAATCTGTAATGTGCAATGTGTAATGTGTGGCAGGGTGGCGCAGGTAGCTTGCTGGATAAATAATTAAAATGTATTTAAAAAAAATAGTATTGTCAATGTAATATCTAAGCGATACAGGTTTGTCTGTGTGACTCATTGACGTTCACAAAGTATAGATGCTCCAAACACCTCAAGCCAAAATGTAAAAAGTGATTACTTTGGAGAGTTGCACTGGAATGTTATGCCAAGTAATGAATGTACAAAAAAGAGTTTTTTAAAAACAGAAACCTCATCTTGCTCATAAGGAGCTATGTCGTTTATGTAGCCCTATTTCACAGAGCATCACTATGAAGCTTCATGTAAATATGTTGCATCCTTAAGAAACACAATGTTCTGTATCAAGGCAATAAGAGCTTGGACAATGTGAATGAAATGTGAAATTGTTGCACATGACATATTTACCCATGTCACAACTAAAAGCATGATTTGACAGTACCAACATTACAATAGTTCAAGTTGTATACATGGCACATTCATATCAGTCACGAACAGAAATAGTGTAACCCTTAGTTCATGGCACCATGTCACTTCATGCACCATTTTAGCCTGATCTTGAAATGTAAGCAATTACGTGCATCTTACTCTTCTTTCTATTTGCTTGCACAATGCATACATTCTTCAGTGCTGTAGGGTATTTTGTGGAGATTTGGGGCCTGACGGTATTTTATTACCGCCGAAAAATAACTTAGCAATAATCACTCTTTGTATTCAGATTTGGCCATGTGCAACAATAATACAATGGACATGCATTATTTCAGCACCCAGACCTGCATATTTGGTATACGTGGTTGGTGGTATTTTGGTGAGCATAATTCCCTTGTTTTATTTGTGGCCCCAATGTCCAGAATCCCTTATCTTTGCTTAGATTTTTCGTGTGATCACTAGAGAGACCCCAGACCTACATTTTAGGAATACCACATTTTTCAGTGATAGTGTTGGTGTGCCACCATGGGCGAACTCACTGACTTATTTACGACAGAGAGCTATATATGGTAGTCTTGTGGTAATTTCCACTACCTTATATACGGTAGGGAGCTATGTTCAGAGAGTCTCTCTTCCCGTTGGCTCATGTACCTCCAACAAGCTATGCTACAGTCACTCACAATTATTCATACTGATTCTGACATGCACACATCTGTCTTAAAATGACCATTGCACTGTTTAAAAATCTCCCCACATCATCGGCATTGTAATGGTAAATAGTAAATACACCACCCGTCTGTTTTCAAATATTTTTCTGTATTATAAAAGTTGCATTTAAACACGATCTCATTCTTTACAGAAATAAATAAAATGGTACAGTAAAAGCATTGTCTATGACACACTGCAAAGAGAGTGGCGGAGAACAGAACTCAAATTGCAACATTGGTATTTGATTAAGACACGCACAGGAATCCCCTTTCCTACACTGACTGCATATTTTCGTGCACACACGGCTCCCACGCTTATGTAATTACCTTATCTGTTCAGAGTTTTCTTTAGCTGTTCTCCTTCGGAATGTGGTTCCCTTGAAGATTAACTCCAGCAAAAAGGAACGCTTGCCTTCTCAAACCGGGGTCATTGCCTGCAATTCTCAGCTTTTGCAGATAGGAACGCCTCAGCCAGTGGAAAGGTCCTTCTTTCAGCTCTCCCCAATCTCGACTGCAGCATGACGCAGGAATCTGCATTCAGTCAGGAGTCCCACAGCCAGGTCTTCTCCCCAGTAGTGCAGAAAAATGTCTGCCTGTCTTTTTCCCCGATACTGCCCACTAAAACTTTCATCTCAGCCCTCTGTATGACGTGTCCCAATGAAATCCATCATCTCTCATCCTCCTACTCTCAACAATAGCTTTGATTATACATTTGCAATTGTTGCAAATCTGACTTCCTTCTTCCTGCAGTTACTGTGCACAAAAACACGGAGAAGCAGGCAAAGAAGAGAAGAAAAAAAAATCTGCACACACATTTAAATGGCTTTCAGAGTATGCCTAATTCTGCAGTGGAGAACACATTTTATTAGTGGGTTATGTTAAATAAGGTTTTATTAGTCAGGTTAATGGTTAATAGGTTAGCTGTTAATTTTCAAATGTGTCTCTCGCAATATAGGCAGAGTATGCATTTTGAATGTAAAAATGTGTGCTTTTACAATGAGGAACTGGATTTGCATTTTATATTTAAAATCGTTTTTGACTGAATAGCCTGTCTTTTCTTGTTAATCTGGTAACACATATAGCAATGCACCGCACCCTTGTGGTGGTGCTGCGAAAAAAAATTACTACCTGTGCAGTAGTGCTGTACTCTGTGCTGTTTGCTACCTGTGTAGTAGTGCTGTACTCTGTGCTGTTTGCTACCTGTGCAGTAGTGCTGTACTCTGTACTGTAACACGCCAAATATCCTTACATATACCCTCCTTTTGTTTTTAGAACTTGGCTATAATCCAAGCCAATTCCTAAAAACAACTTGTTCTTTTTTTTTTTTTTTTTACAATATAGCAATCCAACAAAATGAATATTTATGTGCATCAATGAAAATTTGCAATCATCAGTTCATAAAATGTTCCACATTTGCCTTCTCAGTGGAAGTGGCATTACTTTAAGTTTAAATTTTCCAAGTCAATTAAAAACAAAGAAATAAAACAACTAACTAAAACAAATAATTAATATAACAAATTAAAATAAATAATTAAAATAATAAATACGTGGAACTCCATATGTCAGCACTCTTGTCCGCTTCTGATATGTCCCGACCAGCGATGTTATTCGGTTCATTCGAGTACTCTTTCATCTTGGCAATCTTGAATCCACAGTAGTCATCTCTTTTGGCATTCCGGTTATTTTGTCTTCACCTCCACCTGGAGGCAGGCATCTTTTGGTCTTCATCCAGGGGACTCCAGGACTCCATCGTCTCCCGTGGCCTCTGATCCCGGAACCTCCGACCAAATAATGTTAATTGTCTAAATCAAAATAGAAAATAAACAGGCACAATACTAACTTCATCCTTTTGCCAAAAATAAAACATGCTTGGTAAAAATTTTTCATTTTTTTATTTTCTGAAATTAAACACAAGTTAAAAGAAAACAAGCAGATATTCAATATTTAACACACTTTCTCTCTGCACACCAACCATGAGCTTCCATTATATGTGAATTTATTTATTTATATTTATTTTATATTATATTTTACATATACTACAGTGTTTATGTGCCATCATAACAATCAACTTTTTAACTTCTTTGTCACTGCCTCCTGATTGTACCCATTTATTTTCTCTTTTTGTGTTCAAGGGATTTTATCTGTTTCTACATGCTCAAGCCGCCTGATCTCATGTCTGGGATGGCATGGTTTGATTTGATTTACATGGACAAACTGCTCTATTGCTGTTTCACCTTCATTTTTCAAAATTTTATACACTACAGGAGAGACCTTATCTATAATCCGAAATGGCCCCTGCCAGACTGCTAGAAATTTAGAATTTTTCTGTTTACTTTTTCCAAAATGAAACTTGTACACCTGATCCCCTACACTGTATTCCTTTGCTGATGTCTTTTTATCATAATATGACTTTGCACTGTCAGCAGCTCTTTCCAGATTTCTCTGCACAAAAGCAAATGCATGTTGCAAATGCCTCCTCAGTTCATCAATATATTCATGAACTGTGGATGCACTCACTAGAGTTTGCTCATGTGTTCTGTATAGTAGGTGTTGTGGTAACACCATTTTCCTACCTGTCAAGACCTCATGAGGGCTAACACCTGTTGCTTTGGCAGGAGTCGATCTGATTGCCATCAAAACCAATGGTAAACGTAAATCCCAGCTGGAACCTGCTTCTGCCACAAATTTCTTTAAAATATCCACAACAGACCTATTGCTTCTTTCAACTGTACCTGAAGACGCCGCCCGATATGCGATATGTAGTTTCCTTTTCACACCTAGTATTTGCCATACTTTACTCATTAGAGTACTTGTGAAATGACTTCCTCTGTCTGACTCAATTCTTTGTGGCAACCCAAACCTTGAGAACACGTGGTTCACCAGCAATGTGGCTGCTGTTTGCGCACTACAATCTGGTGCAGGAATGCATTCAATCCACTTTGACATCAAACATACCACACTCAAAATATAACGGTGTCCCCTGCTCGACCTTTTTAAAGGACCTACATAGTCTATTTGCAAATCTGACCATGGGAGAGTTAGGCCTCTTTTCATCAATGGTGCTCTATGCATTGGTGAAGCAGGTTTAAATTGGGCGCATACTAGACATCCTCTAGTATATAATTCCACATCTTGGGACATATGTGGCCAGTAAGCATAATCTTTTAATATTTCTAATGTTTTTTGTGAACCTCTATGGCCTGCAGTTATGGCATCATGTGCATGGTGTAGCATCAGTCCTCTGAATGAAAGGGGTACTACCCACTGTATTTGTCCTGTTATGGACTCTCTAATCATGAGTCCATCCTGTAATCTGATTTGTGTTTTGTTCTTTAATAACACCCTCAACTCTTCTTTTCCCATACAATCATTTTCTGTTAAAGGATTTTGTTCAGGATCTATCAAATGATTATAATAGATTCCCAAAATTTGATCATTCTTTTGTGCCTCAATCAAATCTTGGTCTGGCGTGTCATAACTCCACTGCACCACCGGTTGATCTACCTCCTTTGGTGCTTTAGAACGTGTCACTGCATCAATTTGTATTTCACCCATTAAATAATCAATATGTAGCAATTCTCCCATCACAGCCCCAATCTTAGCCAGATGGTCTGCCTTATCATTTCCCTCCTTATCCTCTCCTGGTGTTTTTAAATGCCCACGAATTTTTCTCCAGTATATTGTTAAATTATTTTCTGACACCAATTTGTCTATGGCTTGTATCATTTTTCCATGTTTAAGTGGCTTTTTGTTGTATGTAACCATGCCTCTTGCTTTCCAACCAGGCAAATACTCCACAAAGCTATTCCGTGCATAGTCAGAATCAGTCACCAGGACAATTTCACTGAACTTTTTATCAACTGCAGTAGCAATTGCTTTATAGATGGCTGCCAATTCCGCCACCTGACTGCTCCTATCTCCAATCCTCATCCCTATACTAGGAACGCCTTCACATTTCAACCAGACATTTCCTATTCCTGCCACTAATTGTTTATTACTGTCATTTTCAATGTGAAAAGCACAACCATCCACATATACAGTTGGCAAATCCTTGCATGTTTTTTCATCAAAAGCTTTGTGTGGTGATTGTTCAAATTCCTGTAAACTAGTTTCCACTTCCATTTCATTTGGTATTTGTTCAGCTGCACAGTCATGTAAGTCAGCTAACCCTTGAGCAATTGGGCTCTTTTTATTTTGTCCATATCTCACTTCTACGGGAAAACCTTGTAATGCCAGCGTCCATGAAGTGATTCTGGATTGCGCTAGATTGCCTGATCTAATTCTTTTACTCTCTAAAAATTGCAAAGGTTGATGATTTGTTTCAATAATCACCTTTTCTCCCTGAACAATGGGGCGGAAATGTTGTAGCGCCCACACAGTGGTTAATAGGGCCTTTTCACATTCATTAAATTTCATTTCAACTTGGGAAAATGCCTTACTTGCATATGCAATGGTTTTGTGATTCAAATCGTGTTTTTGTGATAACACTGCTGACATACAATGTTCAGAAAAACCTATTTCTATAAAGAAATCCCTGTCCTTTATGGGGTATGCTAAACATGGTGCCTTTACAAGACATTCCTTCAATCTAGCCACTGCATCAGACTGCTCTCTTTCCCATCTCCAGGGAGCATTTAGTTTAAGCAGTTTAGTCAATGGTTGAGTGATTTCTGCATAATTCTCAATGAACTTTCTGTTATAGCCTGTCATCCCTAATACATTTTTTACTCCTTTCACATCTTTAGGATCTTTTAATCTTTATATGGCCTCTATCTTCTTCCTTTGTGGATTTAGCCCACGTTCAGTCACTTCATGCCCTAGAAAGTTTGCAAAGATACTTTGGCGCCTGCTTTCTGCAATTGGCCAAGTACATGTCTTATTTCATCAAAATGGCTTTTCAGGCTTTCATTTTTTATCAGGACATCATCCACATAAACTATTGTTCCTCTTTCCGCTGCATCCGGCATGGCCTTTCTCAAAAATATGCCAAATTCACTCCCACTATTGATGTACCCGAACGGAGCTCTAAGCCAGGCATATTGAGTCCTGTCAAATGTAAAGGAAAATAAGTGTTGTATCTCCTCTGCCAATGGCACACACCAATATCCAGATGTGAGATCTAACGTGGTAAATACATTTGAACCATGTATCTGAGCTAGGCCCTGATCAATGAATGGTAGTGGCCATCTAGATACTGGTACTCTTTTATTTAACTCTCTTAAGTCTGCACACAGCCGCCATTGACCATTTGGCTTTAACACACCTAAAATAGGCGTATTGGATGTGCTATGAATGGGCCTGATTATTCCCCGTGATTCCAAATTTTTAATAATCTCTGCCAATGATTCTAAACATGCCAGCGGTAGTCTATACTGGCGTACAAACACTGGATTTCTGCTACAACCTTCTGGTAGTGTGGCCACATGTAAATCAGTTAAACCACAATCATAAGCATCTTTTGCAAATACATCCTTAAACTCCATAAATATTTCCCTCAGGTCGTCTCTATCCTTATCGCTGTCACATGCATCCGCTAAGGAGATCTGCTCTTCTACCATTCTGGAAAATTCTGGAAACTCTTCTGGTAAAGGAATCTCAGCGCTTTCCTCTAACTGTGTGGCTGTGTCTTTTTGTAGAGCTGCCACTTTTAAATATTTTGGCATATCAGCTTCCACTTCAATGGGCTGATTTCCTGTTTCATTTTCATTTAAATTAAATATTATGCAATCCTCTTGATGGCAGCACACTGTCTCATTTGAATCATAAGGATACACAGAATGAATTTTAAATATTCCTTTGGGCTGAGAGTCCAGGTGTGCTGGCAACTCGCCCTTGGCATCTACATATTTTTCAGGAATATTCCCAATCACCATGTTATTTAAATCTGCCGTATAATGTGATTTTTGTATGGCCATTCCTAATGGCGAGTTTTCCTCTAAATGAATATCCTGACAACCTTTATTATTTACCATGATTTTTACAGATCCCTCACCAATGTCTACCAATGGAATGTATTCATAATCCAGGCCTTGCTGTTTTATGGATTCATTCAGGCATACAAATGCATCAGAGCCTTTCATCTGCTGCCCATATTTGCATTTCAGTGTTATTGCAAACTGTTTTGTAAATGCAGGAATAATAGTATCTTTCCTTATTTGTAATTCGACTGCATAAGGAACCAGTTGTGCACAATGATAAGCCCTTCTTTTGTCTTCAAATTCAGGTGCCGGACCACCTAGGCGTGACCATATTTTTTGATTAAGGAAATCTAACACCATACACATTCTGTGCATGATGTCATTGCCCATGTAAAACTCATTTTGTGCTCCACTCACTATCCATATATTATGGTAAATTGTTTTCTGACCAATGCTAATTTTAAGCATGCATCTGCCTGCAATTCGGTTTTCAAAGTCTGGACTGTCCAACCCAGAAACATATTGGTTTTTAATCCTAAATTTCGGATTTCTTCCCTCTCCATAATTTTTTGCAACAATTTCTCATTAATGAAACTCCTTTCATGTTCAAGTGCTAAAGTGGCTTTTATTGTTTTAAGATAATAATTTATACCAACATGAACCCATGGTTGCTCATCTTCCATGTGTATTTCTGCCAGAGTGGTAATGTGTTTTTCTGAATCTGTTTTAGGAGCAATATTCTGTTTGCATGTTTTCTCTTTTAAATAGAAATGTAATGTGTGCTCATCTATGGCAGTCTGCCAATCTTTCCTTGGGTCCAAGTATATTTGTACAGGTAGTTTTTCATTGTCGCTCTGCATTTTGTCTTGACACATTAATATAACAGTGACACTAGGTATGCAGCTATTCTGGAGATATACCTCCACAGCATCATTTGTTTTGGCAACGGTGTGACATTCATTTATATTGCTGTTTTGTGATTTTAGTTTCTTAGGCCTCAATGGTTTTTTGGTTAAGGACCACAGCACTCCATTCACCCCATCTATGAGAGGAGACAATCTTTTCAGGCAATCTGTCACCATCAGAAATGGAATTTCACAAATAGATGTGATCAATACCTCTTGTTTCATTCTGTGCTTTCCTATTTTTATGTCAACCTCAGTTACACCTATGATGGGCACCTCCTCCCCATTAAAGTTATGCACTGGGCCTTGATTTGCCTTCACTGTGATCTGACTCTGTGGAGGCCTCCCTTCATTGATACTCTTTACCAGCTCCTTGGACATAATTGTGGCCTGTGCGCCAGTGTCAATCATAGCGAAGGTGTGGCATTTTCCTTCTACAGTGATGGGTGCATAATATCTGTCCTCAACTTCCTCTAATACACATAAGAAATGTGAATTCTTACTGATTTCAGGGCTCACCTTTCTCAGATCTTTTTCACTTTTGGCTAAGCACATTGGTAAATGAAAAGACATTTTTCCCTCCTTTTTACCCATTTCTGTGCGAGATATTGTATTCATTTCTCCATGTTCAGAGGTTTTTTGGAGTGTGGCCACTGTTCGCCCATCCATCTGGGTAACATCAGAGACCACCTTACAACCTTCCAACTGAACATGTGTAACAACATCATTCAGCAATTTGTCATTTTTTAATTCTGTGCATTTGTGATCATTTAGTGTAATACCAGCCCTTTCAGCCTCTTCAAAAATATGTGGCTCAAAGAATTCTTCAGGTGATTGACTTGTACCCTCCTTGTGAGTATTTCCCTTTTCTGTCTGTGTTTGGTCATTGTTTTGCTTGCCCAGGGAAGGAGCTATGGCATCCCCACTTACTCCCTGTTCACTGGTATTCCCCATGCATGAGTCATTTTTCTTAAATCTGTTCCTTTGTTCTTTTGGAATTCCTAATGTTTCTTTTTCATTTGTGCAAATCTTTACTGTTTTATTTAGCTCAAAGTTAAACCGTACCTCTTTTTTAGAAGTATTTGCACTTTCTATCACAATTTCATTTACTGGTACTTTCATTTTTAATCCATTAGGCATCTCAGAGTTGTGATGCAAAATTATATCAGAGCAATCTGTCATTTTGGCACTGCGATTATCATGAGTACTTAGTCACTTTTCGGAAGCCCCCCGGTCATTGCTATGGCCATCAGCCCCCTCTTTGGAAGGTTGTTTTTGCGCTGTATAGAGCTTTCCTATTTGCTCAGCTAACATTTTCACTTGGGCCTCAAGGCACTGGAACCTTCCCATCTCTCTAAGATCCTCTTTCTGTGGCCTAGGTCGATATTGGTTGTTTTCCCCCTGATTGGATCTATTCTGATACCTCTCAGGTGATTGATGTCGGTTGGGATGGTTTCTGAACTCTTGATTCATTTGTGGAGGGGGGCGGGTTGCACCCATCCTTTGATTATAGTCCCCTGGTGGGGAATCATTGTACTGGCGTGGATTGTAGTTCCCGTTTTGCCTCATGTCCTGTCTCTCAGATTGTGGGTACTGGCCCCTATGTTGATTTCCATTATCAGTAAATCGATCCACATATCGGGGCCTATCCTGATTACCATATATCATGGTGCTGGGATCAAATCTGCTCTGTGTCCCCAATGACTGGTAGGGACCATCATTTCTTTGATCTTGATTTTGTCTCTGGTTATTGTTCATACCTGCCATATCAGGCCGATATCCTACCCGGGGTCTATCCCCTAAATATCTAGGGCTGATGTAGCTCTCTCTATTACTAGGATCATGTGTTTGGAACATTGGTACAGGAAATGGCGATCTTTGTTGATTACCCCTTTGTTCAGGTGTCACATTATTTTTACCTTGGCTTTGAGCAGACTCAAGGGACATTTTGGCTGACCTGATTTCCATTACTGTGGCTGAGGGTTCTTTAGATTTAGGCCTGGTATCTTTCATTTTATCACTTTCTCTACGCTGACAATAGAGTACCTCATATAGCTTTGTGCTTTGATGTACAATCCATTCAAGGGACTTGTCACGGTCAAATTCACGGACCAATTGGGATATGATGTCTTTCTGTAGCCCATAGAAGTATGCAGTTTTAAACCCATTGGAATTTGAGTCAAAAGATACATCAAAGCGAGAGAATGCTCTTTTTAAGTCTTGTAAAAATTGGCGAGGGGATGTATTAGGTCCAGCAGTAATTGTGTACGCGACTTTCTTTGCCTCCTGCAATGACTGAAAAGGAGAAAAATGACGCCTAATTTCTTTTTCAAACTCCAGCCATGTCATATTCTGCTGTTCATTTAATCCCCTTATGATGCTGGCCGTCGGGGCATCTAAAGTTAAATGAAAATATTGTCTGTACTGTTCCTTAGGTATCTGGAGTGCTTTAAAAATGTCATGTACCGCTTCTAAGTGATCCTCAATGCAGCATTCACCTCCCTTTTTAAATGGTTTGATCAGGGCTTTAATGGATTTCATTATTTTTATGGGGCTACTTGTTGCAATGCATGGAATTGCACTATTTTGTGATTCAATCCTGTTTTCAGGTGTATGAGATTGGTGGCTGCCCCGAATGGGAGTATCAAATCCCCCAAGGGCGCTGCAACCAAGTTCAGTCACCGGCCCAGTCACTGGGGCACTAGCTCTTTGGGCAGAGCTAGAATTCACCTCCACTCCATTGAATGTGGTACCCTGCCGCCTCTCCTGGGACCTGGGAATGCACATTTGCTGTTCTAAGTCCTTACACTTTTTAAGGAGTCTGGTTGCTTCATTTTGCAAATAATTATTTTCATCATTCATTTTATTAATCACCTCCTGCATATCGCACATTTGCATTTGGCATTCATTGAACTCTTTATTTCTCCTGTCTCTTTCTTGAATCATTTTAATCATTTCTTGTTCTGCACTCTGGAGATCACCTTCTTTTTCGCAATGTTCTTTTTGTAAAATCTGCATTTCTGAAACAACCTCATCTTTATCCTGCCTAATGTGATCCACTAAGGCTTTTAAGTGTGCCAATTCTTGCTCACTATCTTCAAATTGTTTCTTGCTTTTGGATAACTGAGTATCAAAGTCTCTGCATTTTAATTGCATGTCTTTTTGGCATACATCCAATTCTGCTCTCAACATTTCCTGATTTTTACTTGCCCCCTCTAATTCAGTCTTTAACCTGTTAATTAGCTGAGTATCATTCTCTTGCATTCGCAGGGATTTGTTTAAAATAAACCATATTTTGCAGCATAGCTGTATTAAACAGTCTTTCTCTGCACTTTTATCGGCTGCATTCAATAATCTTGTAAGGCAGACCTGAATTATGCTGCCTTCTGCAAAAATATTGTCTAGTTTTTCTTTCTGCACCTCACCCTGAATGCGGTTACTCCATTCTAACGTGCTATTCGAAGACCAATTCCCATGTGCAAATAACTTTGCCTCTAAATATTGCATTAGATCTGAGAATGTGGTTTCCCTTTGTGACATTCTGAAATTCGTTTTTAGTGGCACACTGCTATTATAAAATGGGTTCCCTTTAATGTGCAAATGGCAGTGTGAGACACGCTTGCCACGCCCAGTAGGTACTCTATGATCACTTTCCCGGCCTGCAACGCACCATAAATATGTAGGGTATTTTGTGGAGATTTGGGGCCTGACGGTATTTTATTACCGCCGAAAAATAACTTAGCAATAATCACTCTTTGTATTCAGATTTGGCCATGTGCAACAATAATACAATGGACATGCATTATTTCAGCACCCAGACCTGCATATTTGGTATACGTGGTTGGTGGTATTTTGGTGAGCATAATTCCCTTGTTTTTTTGGTGGCCCCAATGTCCAGAATCCCTTATCTTTGCTTAGATTTTTCGTGTGATCACTAGAGAGACCCCAGACCTACATTTTAGGAATACCACATTTTTCAGTGATAGTGTTGGTGTGCCACCATGGGCGAACTCACTGACTTATTTACGACAGAGAGCTATATATGGTAGTCTTGTGGTAATTTCCACTACCTTATATACGGTAGGGAGCTATGTTCAGAGAGTCTCTCTTCCCGTTGGCTCATGTACCTCCAACGAGCTATGCTACAGTCACTCACAATTATTCATACTGATTCTGACATGCACACATCTGTCTTAAAATGACCATTGCACTGTTTAAAAATCTCCCCACATCATCGGCATTGTAATGGTAAATAGTAAATACACCACCCGTCTGTTTTCAAATATTTTTCTGTATTATAAAAGTTGCATTTAAACACGATCTCATTCTTTACATAAATAAATAAAATGGTACAGTAAAAGCATTGTCTATGACACACTGCAAAGAGAGTGGCGGAGAACAGAACTCAAATTGCAACATTGGTATTTGATTAAGACACGCACAGGAATCCCCTTTCCTACACTGACTGCATATTTTCGTGCACACACGGCTCCCACGCTTATGTAATTACCTTATCTGTTCAGAGTTTTCTTTAGCTGTTCTCCTTCGGAATGTGGTTCCCTTGAAGATTAACTCCAGCAAAAAGGAACGCTTGCCTTCTCAAACCGGGGTCATTGCCTGGAATTCTCAGCTTTTGCAGATAGGAACGCCTTAGCCAGTGGAAAGGTCCTTCTTTCAGCTCTCCCCAATCTCGACTGCAGCAGGACGCAGGAATCTGCATTCAGTCAGGAGTCCCACAGCCAGGTCTTCTCCCCAGTAGTGCAGAAAAATGTCTGCCTGTCTTTTTCCCCGATACTGCCCACTAAAACTTTCATTTCAGCCCTCTGTATGATGTGTCCCAATGAAATCCATCATCTCTCATCCTCCTACTCTCAACAATAGCTTCGCTTATACATTTGCAATTGTTGCAAATCTGACTTCCTTCTTCCTGCAGTTACTGTGCACAAAAACACGGAGAAGCAGGCAAAGAAGAGAAGAAAAAAAAATCTGCACACACATTTAAATGGCTTTCAGAGTATGCCTAATTCTGCAGTGGAGAACACATTTTATTAGTGGGTTATGTTAAATAAGGTTTTATTAGTCAGGTTAATGGTTAATAGGTTAGCTGTTAATTTTCAAATGTGTCTCTCGCAATATAGGCAGAGTATGCATTTTGAATGTAAAAATGTGTGCTTTTACAATGAGGAACTGGATTTGCATTATATATTTAAAATCGTTTTTGACTGAATAGCCTGTCTTTTCTTGTTAATCTGGTAACACATATAGCAATGCACCGCACCCTTGTGGTGGTGCTGCGAAAAAAAATTGCTACCTGTGCAGTAGTGCTGTACTCTGTGCTGTTTGCTACCTGTGTAGTAGTGCTGTACTCTGTGCTGTTTGCTACCTGTGCAGTAGTGCTGTACTCTGTACTGTAACACGCCAAATATCCTTACAGTGCCCAGTCACAATATGCACAAGCACACCACTATCCATCTTTGCAAATCGCGATGCAAGCTGTGAATCGGTAGAACATCTATCCAAAAAGTAATTAACCTACCACAATGGATCCGCACACATTTGTAATATCTTGTTTAATTTACAGCTAGCTAAATAACTTAAGTGGGATGACCCACCCTGCTTGACTCTTGAAGTTTCCATTGATGTGCCAACTGCCCACATTTCACCCTACAATGTATCTGTCAAAGGGATTCAAGCTTGAATTGGAAGTACATGACCAAACATAGTAACACTTTGTTGTCAAAACCGGACTGTGTAAATGAACATACATTTGCCAAATAATTCTCCGGGCTCTAGTTAGAAGTCCCTCACTTCACCATAGAGATCTTCAGAAATGTTCTACAATAGCAGTAACACAATCAGTTCTCCAGCCAGTGCCACAAGGATGAGCTGGATGTTTGAGAAGATGTCACAATAGTCATCTTTTTTATAGTAAATTGAATACTCAAAGCTATGCCAGCTTGAATGGTATCTGCTGCCATAAGCACAGGGTCTCTTGCTAGCCGAAGGCAGATGATTTAAATAAGCAAACATATGTGAAGAGACCATCCTGGCTCCAGTCAATGGTCACCTCACATCATATGGGAACCATCACCAGCAAAAAACAATTGCATGAGCTCATTGAAATTGAGAGGATTTTACACTGGGGTGTGCCGCAGGTCCTAGAAGACGAGAAAATAGTCCTCTTTTCACAGCAAATTGACTACTCAAAGGGTAGAATCATCAATGGCATGCAAGTATATGTCCTCAAAGAAGCTGTGCCCTGTACTGGTCATATGCTGATGTTGTTAATACACTTAAATATGTCAATCTATCAGCCGCTTGCCTTGCATCATCAACTAACCACTGCAAACACTGAACAATAGCATGGGCTAACTGCATTCGGCAGGACTGCACACTGCAATGTGCCACAAGTCCTAGAAGAAGCGACTGCAGTCCTGTTATGGAAGTTTGCGGCATACGTAAAGTGATACAATCTTCAATGGCATGTACGCATCTGCCCCCACAGTCACAGTGTCATTTGCAGGCCACACATGATGAAATGCAGCCTGCCGTCACTGCCACAAGCCCCCTGTCTACTTCATGAGATCCTAAACAGTACAACTGGCCGATTGAATGCAGAAGGATGTCACACTATGTTGTTTTTCTAATGGGGTGTGGAAGAATACTTTGAGGTGGTCACATGGCATCTTTGGTTACTGCTTACTCCTGATCCGGTCATGGGACTTTTTGATGTTCATTTTCTTTCACCATCTTTAATGTATTTTCATATTGGGCTCTGTTGGCTGCCGTCTTCATCTTATCATATACTGTGTCTGGTTTTTTTTAAATTCAGAACAGACAATTCAAAATAAATCAAAGAAATGCCAATCCTGCATTTGCCCACATTTCAGATGCACATCTCCCGAGCATATGGTATCAAGTTGGATGTCACTCAACGTTTGACTGTGAAGACTCCGCTATCCATGGCAGCAATTGTGATCCTCATCAAGCACCAACGGTAAGCAGGTATGTCATGTGGTTGTACGGTCTAAATATTCTTCTCTTGTTTTTTTAAAAACCTACTATCAAAATGATCCTTAAAGTTACTTGCAATTCTTTTTCCAATGGGGTTTTACGTTTTGTAGATTGATACTTTCCATTTTTTGCAAAATGTATTGAAGTTATGAACATTCTTTACCTTATGAAATTTTATTTTATGCAACTGCAATGTGTAATAATATATGTATTTATTTTCAGAACTTGATTCAGCCCAAAGAATTGCCTTCTTTCCTTGTCTTTGTTTGTCCCTTCAACACACATCTGAAGAAGCCTGGGACAGTGCTAAACATTTTTCAAAAAGATTTGGCACCTTTACGCCAATTAATTCTCAAGTGTGACTTTCCGAAAATGAAATCGAAAGCTGTGCCAATGATATCTTGTGTGTGAGGAAGTTGATAGCACACCTGCAGTGAACCTTTGACAGAGGAGTTGTTTGCACTTTCTGTATTTGCAAGGAAGGTGTCACGGCTATTCGCTTTACCCACAGTGCGATGCCTGACTTCAACATGGCGGGTTGCACTGACATGCCTGATTCCAACATGGCGGGCCTCGCGGACCGCCACAGTGTGTGTAGCAGTCTAGTCGTTGCGCCCCATCATGCTTTGCGATTTTTCCGGGATGGAACGCCGACGGCTTATCAACCTGCACATCCCGGACAAGGACGCGTTGCTACTCTCTTAGGAGCTGGCGAACACTACGTGAGTTCGTGTTAGGGAATCTCTTACTCCCTCTTTTCAGACTTGCCTTTGTTCATTTCTAATAATTATTACTGCGCTCCTTTGGTCCTTACAGAACCTTATTGTTGATGTGTGTTTGTTGTTTAGGACGTCTCGGTGCCTTTCAGTCTTGTGGGTTCTCTGAGCTTTTCTAAGCTACTCGCCTTTGAAGAATGTGTTTCCTGCCACCGTATCCTACCGGCTTGGTTCCCTTGTGGTAGGCACTTGTTTAGTTTGGAGCATTGAGAGGGGTTTTGGTCTCTTTACCTGTGGATTCTTAGTTTAGTTTTTATTTATAACACAGATCCACCACCCTTTGACCTCATTCCTTCGGGACATCTGTTACCCCTAAATAGTGAGAGGGTTTCTGGTCATTCTCGGTAAGATTGCCTTCAAGTCTTCTCCTTGACTAAAGGTGGCTCCTAGTTTCCTTTTCATTTGTTTGTTTACCATTCTTGTGCTTTGCTCTGCTTTGTCTAGCGTGCCCAGTCTCTTAGTCCATCCCTGGTCTTCTACTATTCTCGTTGCAAGGCCGTGTTACCAACTGATCATTTGGTAAGATTCCTGCTTCAGGGGTTATCTATCTGATTTCTAGGCAACTTTAAGACTAATCACTCTGTCTCTCTATCTTTCATCAGCCGGCCTGGCATTACTGCTCTGGCCCCGATCTTCTAAAGACACGACCAATCATCTCCAAAACTCCCGGGATAGCGTAACCTACGTCCACGGGACTTCTCAAGGAGTCTATGTTCCCTAGCAGCTCCACAGGGTTTTATTCCCCAAGAGGGTTTCCCTGGGAACCTTCCTCTGCCCTGGCATTTGTGCCGGCTCACTGGGAGTTTCTCGGGGGGAATTCTAATTGTCATCGGAAGATCGAAACAGACATCAATCTCCACCTGGATATTCGTTGTCTTCTAATCCTCATCAATCCTTGTTCCATTTCCCAGGTGAGAGACCTTTTTGTTTCTATGTAATCCTCACACGGGGTCATTCTGAATGAGATACAGTGAAGTTTTGTTTTAAGTCTTGACAGTTAGCAACGCCAAAAAGAAGAAGAGTCGCTGTTTTCACTTTCAGTTGCCCCTGGTGGGGAATACATTTTGACTATAGGGCTAGGATGGATCCACAGCAGCAACAGATTCAACAATTGATTGCTGCAGTGCAATCCCTGACTAATGAAGTTCAGCAATTGAAACAAGACAATACCTCCTTGAGACAGCAGCAGCAGCATGCGTCTCAACAGATTGCACAACAAGCTAATATATCTCGCATCCCCCATTGTTCCGAGGTTCCTCCCGGACCTCTTCCGGGTGGGCAATTTGATGGTAACCCGCATAGGGTGAAGGAGTTCCTTGAGGCATGTGCTGTGCAATTCGCATTTAAAGAACATTTTTTTCATACGGACCGGGATCGGGTTGGCTACATGGTATCTCAGATGGTAGGACCCGCATTGGCCTGGGTTACTCCTTTAGTTACAAATAATAACCCGATATTGGACTCCTACACAGCCTTCTGCAATAGCATTCGTTCTATGTTTGGGCGACAGGAGATTAAGGTTGCTTCACAAGAACATCTCTTGGATCTCAAGCAGGGAAATTTAGACATACTGGCATATATCACCAAATTTAAACAAATGGCCAGTGAGACCACATGGTCGGATGATGCGCAGGTCACAATATTTAGGAGGGGTTTATCAGAAGATCTCAAGGATGAGGTCTCCAGAGTTCCACGTCCCACCTCTCTCACAGAGTTCATCGCCCTAGTGATGCAGATCGATTACCGTATGAAGGAGAGGATGGCTGAAAGGAGGAAGGGTAGGATCACAAGACCTTCCTTTGTCCCTTCAACCTCTAAACCCCCGCCAACAGATGAACCTATGCAACTGGGTTCTGCAACTCGTGGACCTTTGAGTCCCGAGGAGAGAAATCGCAGACGAAGCCTGGGACTGTGTATGTACTGTGGCGCCAACTCCCACTCTGTTCAAGAATGTCCTATTGCTCCAGTTCGGTGGTCGGGAAACGCCAACGCCCGGTCGTAAGAGGAACCACGATCCAGGAACCTAAGTCTGATCAAGGTTCCTCACATACTTCACATTCTTTCTATTGCACCAACCTTTCAACCACCAATATGTTGGTATTAAAGGTTTCCTTCACGATAGGAAGTCTCATCTTACAAGATGTTCCGGCCCTAATTGATAGTGGGGCTGCGGGAAATTTCGTGGATGACCACTGGGCTGCTTCTTTAAAGATTCCACGTTCCCCTAAAGAGGAACCGATTCCTGTTGAAAGTGTGGATGGAAGCCCTCTGATCTCGGGTCCCATCAAAGATCAGACCGCAGCAATCCAAATGTCCATTTCTACCCATCAGGAGATTCTAACCCTAGATATAATACGAGCAGCCCATCATCCGGTAATCTTAGGATTACCTTGGCTCAGGAAACATAATCCGTTTATCAACTGGACCGCTGGGTCCTTCTTTCTTGGTTCAGAGTTCTGTCTGACAAACTGCATAGGAAATCACCAAAGGGTCGCCATAGAATCTTCTCCTTCCTCAAGTAATACTAAAGGGGTACATTCTCTCAATCAGATTGCCGGCCTCCCTGAAGTTTACGAGAGTTTTCAGGACGTCTTTCTGTCCTCAGAGTTTAACCAGTTGCCTCCCCACAGGAGAGACGACTGTGCTATAGATTTGATACCTGATCAACCGCTTCCCTTTGGACGTATGTATATTCTGTCTAACATGGAAAAAGAGGTGCTGCGTGAATACCTTCGCTCCAATTTGATGAATGGACTGATAACAGAATCTACATCCCCAGCTGCTGCCTCTTTGTTCTTTGTAGCCAAGAAGAATTCTAAGGAATTACGTCCCTGTATAGACTTCCGCGGTTTGAATAAGATCACTGTGCCCGACAAATACCCCATGCCACTTATCCCTGACATTCTTGAAGCAGTAAAAGGGGCTACTATATATACAAAGTTGGACTTAAAAGGAGCATACCACCTGATACGGATAAGGCCCGGGGACGAATGGAAGACGGCTTTTAGAACTCCGTTTGGGCATTATCAGTACAGGGTCATGCCTTTTGGGCTATCTAACGCCCCTGCTATTTTCCAACGCTTTATGGACCATCTTTTTTCTGACCTTCTCTTACACAGTATGGTGGTGTACTTAGATGACATTTTGATTTTTTCCTCCTCCATACAAGACCACATACCACACGTTCAAGAGGTGCTTCGACGTCTACAACAAAATCATTTGTTCTGCAACCCCGAGAAGTGTTTATTTCATCAATCCAAAGTTACCTACTTGGGATACGTTTTATCCGCCAAGGGGATAGCAATGGACCCAGAAAAGGTCTTGGCTGTACGAGACTGGCCTACACCCACGTCTGTTAAAGAAATTCAACGCTTTATAGGGTTCGCGAATTTCTATCGAAGATTCATACCTGAATTCTCAAAACTTACGCAGCCACTCACCAATCTTCTTAAGAAAGGAGTCATGTTTGTCTGGTCGGCAGCTACTCAACAAGCCTTTGATAGACTTAAGAAGTTATTTACATCAGCACCGATTCTTCTAACGCCTAATCAGAACCGAAGATTCATCGTGGAGACTGATGCCTCCCAACATGCTTTAGGCGCCGTCCTACTACAACCGGACGACCTTGATCAGGAGAGACCTGTTGCCTTTCTTTCCAAAACTCTTTTGCCTTCTGAGATCAACTACACGGTCCTGGAGAAGGAACTTCTCGCCATCAAGCGTGCCTTTGAGGAATGGCGGCATTTAATTTTAGGAGCCAAATTCTCGGTCGAAGTAAGGACGGACCATCATAATCTCCGAATTCTTCAATATGCTCAAACTTGTAACAGCCGTCAGGCAAGATGGGCTCATTTTTTTTCTCCCTTCAGGATTACGTTTTCATTTATTCCTGGAAGGGAGAATCTAAGAGCAGATGCCCTGTCTCGCAAGGACCATCCTATTGACAATCCTTTTAGATCAGAACCTATATTTCCGCCATTAACCATGGGATTGGTGGCAGCTCCAGATTTTCTGTCTCGCCTTAGAGCTCAGTCTGATTCCATTGCTAAGAAGTCACTTTCATTATCTAACCGATCAGTTCTGGTAGAGGAGGATGGATGTTATTTCATGGGACAAAGGGCATACATTCCGACTCGTCCTCTTCAGAAGGAGGTTTTGGACATGTGCCATAAATCCAAGATAGCAGGACATCGAGGCTTCACCTCACATTGGATCTTGTTTTACGTTTCTTTTGGTGGCCTGCTGTTCGAAGGGACACCAAGGAATATGTGAGTTCATGTCCCACATGCTTACAAAATAAGATACCTAGACAAGCACCATTGGGAGAACTGGTCAGAATGCCCTTGCCTTCCCGTCCATGGCAAATAATATCCACGGACTTCATCGTAGATCTGCCCCAATCTCAGGGCTATTCTACTATTATGGTCACAATTGACACCTTGACAAAACTGGCACATTTTGTTCCTTTGGTTGGGATACCCTCTGCATCTCAAATGGCACGTATTTTCATCAGACATGTTTTTACTCTTCATGGCTTACCTGAAACAATCATTTCGGACAGAGGTCCACAGTACACATCCCAATATTGGAAACTAGTTTGTCGAATTCTGGGGGTATCCGGGGCTCTTAGTTCCGGCTACCACCCCCAATCAAATGGTCAAACAGAAAGGCTAAATCAAACATTAGAAGGATACCTCAGAAGCTACATCTCTGCGGCTCAGGACGATTGGAAGGACCTCCTGCCCTAGCTGAGTTTGCGTATAATAACTCTTACCATTCGGCCATTCATACATCTCCTTTTCAGTGCACTTTTGGGTTCAGTCCAACATCTTTTCCCACTATGAAGAGGTCTGACACTAAATTCCCAGACCTAAATAAACTAACGGAACAAATCCGCCAAGGACACCGCTCTGCGGTTGTCGCTCTACGACATTCCCAGGACAGGAGAAAACACTTCGCTGATCGTCTTCGCACACCAGCACCTGTCATCAAACCCGGAGATTGGGTATGGCTTTCTTCAAGGTTTCTACATAGACATCTTGTTCCGTCTAAACTCACTCCTCGATATTTTGGCCCCTTCCGAGTAATCGCCGCCATAGGATCCGCGGCTTTCAAACTTCGTTTACCTAATTCCTGGTCAAGAATACACCCAGTTTTTCATGTGTCACAATTGAAGCCCGATAATCGCAGTACATTTCATCCCACGGTTACAGACTGTCCTGCGCCCATAATTTCCAATTCAGGGCCTGAATTTGAAGTCAAAGAAATTTGCGACTCCCGGTATCACCGGGGTCGTCTTCAGTACTTAATAGATTGGAAAGGGTACTCGCCTGCTGATCGTACCTGGGAACCAGCATCTGCCATCCACGCTCCTCGGCTGATTAAAAGATTTCATACGAGACATCCAGGCAAACCGGGAGGTGCCAACCCTAAGGGGGGGCATACTGTCACGGCTATTCGCTTTACCCACAGTGCGATGCCTGACTTCAACATGGCGGGTTGCACTGACATGCCTGATTCCAACATGGCGGGCCTCGCGGACCGCCACAGTGTGTGTAGCAGTCTAGTCGTTGCGCCCCATCATGCTTTGCGATGTTTCCGGGATGGAACGCCGACGGCTTATCAACCTGCACATCCCGGACAAGGACGCGTTGCTACTCTCTTAGGAGCTGGCGAACGCTACGTGAGTTCGTGTTAGGGAATCTCTTACTCCCTCTTTTCAGACTTGCCTTTGTTCATTTCTAATAATTATTACTGCGCTCCTTTGGTCCTTACAGAACCTTGTTGTTGATGTGTGTTTGTTGTTTAGGACGTCTCGGTGCCTTTCAGTCTTGTGGGTTCTCTGAGCTTTTCTAAGCTACTCGCCTTTGAAGAATGTGTTTCCTGCCACCGTATCCTACCGGCTTGGTTCCCTTGTGGTAGGCACTTGTTTAGTTTGGAGCATTGAGAGGGGTTTTGGTCTCTTTACCTGTGGATCCTTAGTTTAGTTTTTATTTATAACACAGATCCACCACCCTTTGACCTCATTCCTTCGGGACATCTGTTACCCCTAAATAGTGAGAGGGTTTCTGGTCATTCTCGGTAAGATTGCCTTCAAGTCTTCTCCTTGACTAAAGGTGGCTCCTAGTTTCCTTTTCATTTGTTTGTTTACCATTCTTGTGCTTTGCTCTGCTTTGTCTAGCGTGCCCAGTCTCTTAGTCCATCCCTGGTCTTCTACTATTCTCGTTGCAAGGCCGTGTTACCAACTGATCATTTGGTAAGATTCCTGCTTCAGGGGTTATCTATCTGATTTCTAGGCAACTTTAAGACTAATCACTCTGTCTCTCTATCTTTCATCAGCCGGCCTGGCATTACTGCTCTGGCCCCGATCTTCTAAAGACACGACCAATCATCTCCAAAACTCCCGGGATAGCGTAACCTACGTCCACAGGACTTCTCAAGGAGTCTACGTTCCCTAGCAGCTCCACAGGGTTTTATTCCCCAAGAGGGTTTCCCTGGGAACCTTCCTCTGCCCTGGCATTTGTGCCGGCTCACTGGGAGTTTCTCGGGGGGAATTCTAATTGTCATCGGAAGATCGAAACAGACATCAATCTCCACCTGGATATTCGTTGTCTTCTAATCCTCATCAATCCTTGTTCCATTTCCCAGGTGAGAGACCTTTTTGTTTCTATGTAATCCTCACACGGGGTCGTTCTGAATGAGATACAGTGAAGTTTTGTTTTAAGTCTTGACAGAAGGGCCGTCGAGACTCACTGCGAGGTTACTTGAAACAGCTGTACCCATTACCTTTGGTTATGGGTATTGACAAGTAAGCATAATGCAAATCAATGGGCCTCATTATAAGCTCACTGGAACCCTTGTTTCCGGACCGGCAAACTCTGTGTCCCTCCTTCATCACCACGTTTCATGAACGTGTGTATTTGTTTGGGGCAGTTGCAATATCAGATGCCTCTGGGAAATATGCTGCTCTTTTTGTTTCTAAATCAGTGGCCTTGATGCTGCGAAAAATCAGATCTGCACCTTTGGTGTGTTCTGTGCACTTCCTACAGTGATAGCCAATGGAAGTTTGTGTGCATCTATAAGCCTTTCTAATATTGGTGCATGCTGTACTGGTGTGCCCTCTGCGCTCAAGAAGCCCCTCCCTTTCCAATGTGACCATCCTGTGTGTACTGTTGACATTGCATAGGCAGAGTCAGCAATACACTATTATTGCCTTATCTTCATGCGCATCAATCGCCAAGATCAAAGGTACCAACTCTGCCGTTTGTGCTGAAAAATGCGCTGACAATCTTGCACTTGTTACTATTTCAAAGCTGTCATTCTCTCCTGCCTTCACTACTGCTGTTCCACTGTGCCTTTCTCCAGCGCTCTGATCTATCGTAGATGACCCATCAATGAAGACAATTATCACCCCTCAAAGGACATATTCTTTGACATGAGGCACGTCATCACAGTAATCAGGGTAGGTAGTACAATCATGCACATAATCTCCCTCCTTTACAGTTTCTGCTATGAATCTAGCTGGGTTCACTACTCGATACATGAGAATTTTGATTGATGGATTTAATATTATCAGATCATAGTCGGAAGATCACTGTGTTGTCAATGTGCTTTTGGGCTTTTCAAGGATGGTGAAAATAGCATGTGCAGCATATAATGTAAGTGAACAGCCCATAGTTATGCTGCCTGATTTCTCAATTGCAAAAACTGCTGCAGCCAATGGTTGTTCATATGGGTAATGGCCTCTCCTTACTTGATATAAGACCCCACTGTAGAAAGCTAGTAGTTTTTATTCGATAGAACATTTATGTGCAAAGGCGCCATCATCACTACTCAATTTGAATGGGGAAAATAGGAAAAACTCTTCCTTGTACTCAGGAATCCCTAACACTGGAGCTTTGCTAATTGCTAGTTTCAACTCATCAAAGGCATCTATCATCTCGCCTGTCCAGGCTATGCCACTTTTGTCCTTTTGTGATTCTTTCAGTCACCTTTAAAGTGTCCTGACAGATGTGCTGTAGTCAAAGACCCATGCACTACACTAATTGCAATGGTCTAGACATTCCTGTAACTCTTTCACTGTCTCTGGCCAGTGTGTTTTCATAATTGCTTCTGCTCTTTCAGGTGTCACTGTCCTCCCTTCTTTTTATATTAGCTGGCCAATGTATACAACCTCCTCCTGACAATTTTGTAGTTTGTCATTGTCCACTTTGTACCCTTTTTCTGCCAATACTGTCAACAATTTGACTGAGTCTTTCCTGCACTCTTCCTCTGTGGTGCTGCAGACTAATTTGTCAACCACATATTGGATGACCACACTGTCATGTTATATATTTCCTAATTCCCTCTGAAGCACCCTGTTGAAGACTGAGGGTTATTTGCAGTACCCCTGGGGTAGACGGCAATGCTGCAATCAAATTCTGCGATCAGTGAACACCGTCAAATATTGTGAGTATTCATGCAATGCCATTGAAATGAAGGCATTCTTCAAATCAATAACTGTAAAATGTTTAGTTGTAGATGGGATGTTGCATAATATTGTGGCTGGATTTGGCACTAATTAACATTCTGCCTCTACAATATTATTCAGGCATCATAGATCCTGTATAAATCTCCATGACTCACCGGTCATCTTTTTAATCAGGTACATCACCGTGTCGCAGGACAATGCTGAAGGTGCTAAAATCCCCTATCGCACTAAGGCGGCAATATTCTAATAGATTCCCTTGACAGCTTCTTTTGACGTGGGTCCCTTCATCAGTTTAATTTTGACTGCTCCTTCTCCTTTTAATAGACCAACATCAAATGGACTGCTGTTCCATAATGAATTTGGTATGTGTTCCGAATCTGCTTTAAAAAGGGTACTTTCCTCACTAGTTACATTCTCTGTGGAATCTCCCTGTGCTCACTTTGTAACTGATATGTGAGACTGATGCTAAAATTCACCTTGTCTTCTGAGTCCTCATCTGTAAACAGTTTGTCATCTGTCAGGTCACTCAGTCTGTGTACTGAGTCCAGCGCTATTACTGTGCGCCAATTCACCCCTTCATCATCTACTCCATGTAAAATCACCCTGTTCTCTCTTACTATTGCTGCTTATGCCTCAATTGTAATTATATGCCCTTCTGCCATGTCCAAGGGTACTTCTGATCTAAACAAAAACTCTGCAGGTATCCTCAATACTTTGTCTCGTTTTCATGGAAGCCATGGCAATAGCGCATGCTCTCCATAAAGGAATACTTAGGGGTTTAGTGGGACACCTCTTGGTGCTTTCTGACCATAAAATGCTGTTATGAATTCTTTTGCATTTACATAATGGATCCCTGGGGTAGAACCTATTAACCCCTTTTCAGCAAATTAGATCATATTGTTTAGTTTACTCATCAAGTCTCTCCCCAATATGTTAACTGTTTTTATTTGAGAATATCAATGGCATAGCCATGTGTTCTCCTATGGTGACAGGTAATTTGTCAAACTAACCTAAGGCGTCACGCAAGAAAACCCTTATGCGTCCATGAAATGCCCGACATTGGGAATTTTACCTCTCTAACACAAGATTGAGTAGCCACCAAATCTACACAGAAGGAAAATGTTTTGTCACCTATGGTCACCCCGACCCTTGGTTCCTCTTGTGGGACTGGTGAAATCGATATGATGGAACACATCAAGTTTTTCTATGGGCTATCATATTGTGGATAAATATTCAGTCCCATACCGGCAAAAAGATTCCCTCCCACTACTGTCACAACCCCTGTTCGGCAGTAATATTTTTGCACCCACAGTGCAACTGTGTTCTCTTGGGCAGGTGCCTGTGCCGTGCCAGTGCCTGCATTGGTGCTTGCTGTGTCTGAGGTTGCATTACCTGTTGCGTCTGTTGTATTTGTGGGAATGGTGTTTGATACTGTGTGTGATCTTGGCCATAATATTCTGGTGGTTCTGTGCTTCATGGTATGGGGTATGCTGGCCCCCCACTTGTGTCTACTGGTTGCCAATTCTGTTCCACTCCTCCCCTACATCTGCATACACGTGAAATGTGCCCCATTTTCCCATATATTGAACACTGTTGTGGAGTTCTCCTAATCGTGGTTGTCCTCCATTAAACCCTCTACCTTGTGGAGCTTGGAATCAAAATCCTCTGCCTCTCGGTGCAAACCCTCATCCTTGGGACAATAATTATACTCTCCTCTTCCTGTAAAATGTCTGTTCATTCCTGGCTGTGCTTGTTGAGTTCCTTGTGCATTATACCTTTCCCCCCCCCACTTGTCAACACTGCTCCTTCCACTGTCAATTTTGACAGTTTTCTCTGAACCAACTTTGCTCCCTCAATCTTTCGGCCTTCAACTTTCTTTCTATCCTTCTCTTGTTTTAGTTGGCAATGGTGAACAATAGTCAATTGTATTTCTACCCATGGTTTTGCTTCCATTCCCACAATTTTTCTCAGCTGTCTTTGCATTTCTTCAGGGAGTCCCTGAAATAAAATGTAATAAAAAATAGTAATGTTTTTGTCTCATGGTTCTCTAGTCTCTAGTCTCCATTTCTCCTGACAGTCATGTACATATGCAGCTGGATCCCTTTCTGCTCCCAGAGTATGAGTCATAATTGCGCTCATATCTAATGTTTCTGGGTACTGTACTGTAAGTGCTCAGCATACGCCAGCTCAACAATTATTAAAAGGTGCTATGTCATGTTTGGTTTACCCTACTCACCTCCAAATGTCACCTGATTGCTCTCCCAACATGGCAGCAAACAGGCTTTTCATGACACCCACTCCTAATGACATACCAGTCATCATCCTTTCCAACTCATAAATCCATTTGCCTGCTCCTGATGTGAGTGATGGTAGTTTACAAATGCATTATTTTATCTGCTTGTGGCCATGGGATATATTGTCGCAGTCCTCCCCTTTCTCTAATAAGGGTAATTGTGTTAGCCCGGTGCCACGTCCTAATGCAGCTGCACCCTTTGTCTTTGTCACCACATCTGTCATGCTAACTCTCTTCCGTCCTGGTAGATTTCTGTCTATTTACATAGGGTGTTTGTCCTTCTAAACTATTTGAGCTTACCTTTGGGCATCTTGGAAATTCACTGGGTTCTGGCCTCATCACTGGTTCTTCTTTCTCTGCCCATGCTACCTCTTTCCCTATCTGTGTATGCGTGGATGGGGTTTATGCTACTTCTTCCTCAGTCTCCTTGCCTTCTTCATCTTTGAACATTGTATCCTCACTGTCTGTGTCATCTTCATCATCTCCTCAAAATGTAGTCTTCTAAGGGGATTTGCCCTATATGTTCCATTCATTACCTCTTCTAATACATCCCTTCCTTCACCTTGTGGGGACCCTCCCCTACTCTCCCTTATATTTGTGCCATCTCTCCTACTGCTGTACAACTTGCCAATCTTCCTTTGTACAGTTCCTTCCTCTTCTCTGTCTGGAAGCATATGCTTGTTAATAATGTCATCAATTCCCTTTCGGCGCTTCTCCCTACTTCTTTACTCGTCTCTTTGTCTTTTTATCTCCCTATTGTCCTCCTTGTGTCTTTGTCTTTCCCTCTCTGCATCCCTTTGTTTATCTCTTTTCATTTCTTCTTCTCCTCTCTTCTCTCTTCCCCTTGCTACCCCTCATTTGATTTCCTTCTCCCTTTCTTCTCCATTCTTTTTTCTTTCTCTCTCGCTTCTATTCTATGCCCTCAGGTTTAAACATTATTTGCCCTGCTACCCATTTATTTGGTGCAATTGCTGTCTCATCCCTGTCATTGTGCCTGCCTCTCTCTCTGTGAAACCCCTTCCTAAGCATCTGTTAACTTCAATTGCAAACCACTGCGCTCATCATGTTCTAAATGTGTGGACACTGGTCGTTGTTTACTTATTTTCTCTACGCTTATAATGTCTTCACTACTGTATGTGGGGGGCACATATGTGGGATTAAAATACCCTGCAACTGCATTTAATGCTTGAAATGGGTATAATCTTTGTGCCGTCGAGGATGGATCACTGCTCTAGGGAGGAGTAAGAGGAGAAGCCATGGGTGTCATAAACGCCTCGTCATGCTGGTTAAGCATCCATTCTTTCATATCTGGCTCCACCACGTATTCCCTGAACATTTTCCATATTTTGAGTATACCAAACCTATTCTGTAACTGTTTACCATTTTAAGCGACATGTAAATAGGTGCACATGTGTTTCAATATCATTTTCAAATGAGTACTTTCTTGTAGAACATGTTGCTTGATGTGTCTTTAACCCATTCCGTATGGTACTATCGGGACAATGCCTTACATAAGTGAATGATTGGGTTGTCTCCCATGATAATAACTCAAAAAAAGAGCTTACCAATAATCACCAAACTCAGCTTCAATTCTTGTTCACCTTTGTTCCTCCTTCGCGCACCCCCCACAATATTTCCTCACAAATTAACACAACCTTTGCGTCTCTCCCAGAACTCGCCTCCTGTGTCTCTCAACCCTTCTGAGTGGGTCCACAAACGCCACTCATGCACCGAGCAGCCCCACCTCGCTGCTCCCACACCGGACCACACTCCTCGGTCCACACCAAAACATCACATCCCCCACAAATATACAAAAAACACTTCCTCCATACCTAAACTATCTTACAACATAACACTGTAGCAAGCAACAAGTATACCAATAAAATAAAGCGGCCATCTCAACTCTCTGTGAGGTATCCGTCTCTTTTATTATTTCACTGTAACAAGGCATGCCATGTGATCTTTCCCAACCCTTGTCGGAAGATATGTATTTTTTCATTCCCTTATTTCCTCACGAAACCCACAATATACAACAAACCCCCTCCCCTGTTTTGCCATGTCATACTTACATACACAGATCTGCTGAAGGTCTTCAATGTTGACTTCTCTCTGTTGCTCATAATCCCGCTCTCCACAGGTCACCTCTGCAGTCCTTGAGACACTGCATGGACCCCTCGACAGTCTGACAATGCTTGGCTGACCGTCCTTTGCTACCAAATGTTAAGGCAGCCCCAAAATCCCAAATAGACGCACCGGAATCAGAGTCAATCCAAAGCAGACTCAATGACAGAGTAGACAACATTTTTGCCAAAACACAACTTAATTCACATCAAAACAAAGCCGGGACACTACTCAAGCATTCAAGTCTATCTGCTCTCAACATACTAATTAGAAACAAAAGCTTAAGTATTACAAACTCATCATTGCTGATGTCATTACATAATATCAGTTTACAAAATCTATGGGCAAAGGGATATGTTAGTAGATTTGGCTACACATAGATTCCATACAGGTTAAACATTTTATTGAGTTACAAGCATTTGATGGCTCCACCTGGAACCACCCTTATATTGATAAAAGTTAAACTACATCATCTACATGGTAAGGGGTTGGTTGGCATACTACTTGAGGGGCAGCATGACTCTAAGGATTTTGATAGGTTGGCACATTGCTAACCCACCTTGGACACTTGATAGGTCCTCAGAATATGAACCAGACCCTAAGTAGGGGGAGAAAGGGTCATGGAACATTCTTCCTTCAATTAAAAATTACCATCCCTCATTCTCAGGCCATGAGACTGAGCAATCCCTTTGTACTTGGCCTTGTGTGGCATCTTATGTCTATGTGTGCATTTAGGGAGTACGGAAGGTGTCCTATCTGTGTTTGCTTCTAATGAATGGCCAGTGTTCTCAAAAGATGAGTTGTGTTCTATGAGACTGTGCCTGGAATAGATTTACCTTGCATTTATTTTGATTTCAGCTAATATTAATGTGTTTGTGCTGTGTTCTGCTACGACTGGGGACACTCTTAGGTTATGCTTCATAGAGTCACTTAGCTATTTCACTGCACCTGTCCATAAAGGTTGGTTGTGTTCTCCTGAAACATTTAATTAATCTGGGAGAATGATGCTTGTGTCTTGGGAATATCTATCTCATTCATTTGTTCAGTCATACCAATCTGCCCTACTTTCACTCTAAACGTGGCACTCGTTGCCAGCTACGGTCTGAGCTCTGCACAGATATGTATTTCATTGGATTCAGCCTTTCGAGCTCTTCCAAGGCCTTGAGGCCTATGCTCATTCAGAGACGTGCTGTGGCTTCCATTTTTAAGAAGATGGCTGCCCAGTTACACTCTTGTTTCTGTGTTGCGAGGTATATTAGCATGCCGTTCATGTTGCATTCACCTTATACATTGATCATGTTAGAGTTCTTCATGTCTGTGGATGCTATGTTAATATTCTTCATTTCTAAATACATATAGTACCTATTGTATGTGTTCTTCATGTGGAGTTAATGTTTAGTTTGTGCCTAATACATGCTCTTTTACTGTTATAATGTTAGTTTGAATGCTTTGGCCATCTTCATCTCACATTGTCCCCAAGCCCTGCTTTACATGGGGATAAGGGTGGAACAGATGTCTCAATTAGTAACGTCTCTCACCTGTGCAGTATTGGTGCGGGGGAGGGCTGAAGCTAAGGATGATGCATTCATCTGCCTCCCAACCATGGGTCAGAGTGATGTGTAGGGAAATCTGGTGTATCTGGGTATTCTGTGCATTATTATGCCATATCATGCGATGTTTGATTAAGTGATACTTCGGCAGGTGGCACTATGCCATTGCACACAGTCAGGGCCTACTGTTTGTAGTCTATTTCCCAGGATCAACCTTCTCAATGCCCACTGACACCTGAAAGGGACTCCATCTCTAGTACTTCTCAGTCTTACTTGGGATTATGATCAAATGCAGATGGCCATGCACCATGAAATAGTAATTTTCAAAGCCAGACACCCACCACAACCCTAGTCTTTAAATCCTATCATGTCTTTGGACAATGTGAAAGGCAGAAAGTGCTTTCAATTGCACCCTTTGCGGCTAATTTGACACTAGTTCCCTAAAAAAATATTTGGTGTGAAGAGAAAGGGGGCCCCTTACAAATGAGTTAGCTTTCCCCACACAAAGTCCACCCCTTCCCCAACATGTCAATCCAGTTGTGCTCCTTTCAGCAGAAATGGCAGATTATGGAGGGGTAGACCTTTAATTTCCCCTTGTGTGTTGCAGCTGATTGTTTGATCTGCAAATACTGTGCACATGTTGTATACCTTTCTTAATGCCTATAAGCAGATGGGTGTATCGCAAAAGCTCTTCCTGGTGTGTCTAAGTCTTGAAACTATTAAGACCTAGACCTACAGGACAGTTTAAGGGGATGTTTGTGTTTTGCATTGTCAACTGCGAAATAATGACAATTTATGGCTTTTAGGCTTATAAAAAAGAAAAGAACATTTGGTTTAACAAAAGAGTTTGTTAAGGTGTTTGTTTAAATGTGTGTCTAGAGTTTGTGTGTGTGTACTTGTGAACAAATGCAGTTTGTGGGCACGGAGGGCGATATGATGCAGAAATGGGGATAGCATGGTTATATATTGAGATAGACTGCAGGATTTATTTTGGGCACTAGCAGCATGAAAGGTAACAAGTGCAGGCATTTATTGTTGAGATAGACCTGGTGATTTTTTGGACAGTAGCAGCATGAGCATTTGTTTTCGAGTGGCAATGCTGGCATGCATTGTTGAGACCTACCTCATTACTTCCCTTGGATACAAAAAGCCTGACAGTGGGGCAGACCTCATGAGTTGATTTGGTCAGAACCCAGGGATGTCATTTCACCAAAATGCCAGGGGTAGCGGAAGTGACATCACATAACCCTTGACCTCTGATGACATCACAAGAAGGGATGTCATTTGACCCCACCCCGAAATGACATCACGGGAAGCGATGGAACACAACCTTTCAGCCCACGACAAAACAGGAAGTGGCATCAAATAGCATTGTTTCTGAGTACACTACGAAAAATATGTTTACTATATCATACAAGAATGGATCACCATGTGTATCATTAATATCAGTGCGTATAGGCCCATATTACTAAATCACTGTAAATGCAAGCAGAAGTCCAAGTCCAAACGTTAATGATGTGTTATTATATAGCACTCACGCTTAAGCGCTTCATACAGAACAAATATACACACAATATCACCCAACCTGTGTTGGTACTTATTTATCAACTTCAGCAGGATGAAAGGCTGAGTTGACCTTGCTGGGAGTCGAACCTGCAGATCACACACACATATTGCAACAGCCAGCGCTCATCCCACTGAGCTATCTTACCGTCTATAGCCATCAGAACACCAACCACTCCAGAAAGAAAGAGCCACATGCTGCTGGCAACAGCCCATAAGCCTCAAGGTAAAAGAAAAAAAGATACACTTTTTTTGCATTTCATTTTAGGGGTAGCAAGGGAGATCACGGGGTAGCAAGGGAGACCACAGGGGTCACAGTTGCGTCCCCTGGCGACCCCTAAATGACGTCCATGTCAGAACCTATTTGAAAGCAGGCAATGGAGGCATATATTGTTGAGAGAACTCTCGGGGTTTTTCTTCCGGCACAGCCAGCATTAACAAGTGTTAAAAGATGCATAGTACTGTTAATGACCTGGCATCTATTGGAGTGTTTCATGTGTTCAGGTGCAGAACGAAGTGGATGTTCTACACCGTTACCCAATTTTGCTGTGAGGTGTCAGATTTCTCACAATTCTTTTTCAATAATTTATATGCGGAAGCACCAGCCAAAACCTTTAAGGATTAAAGTGCGCTCACTCGGGTCATTTCAGGCTAAACTTTAACATTCCTCCACTTTACAAATTCAACAACTGAAACCTGTAGTGCCAATGTCAGAGCGAAGCATGGAAACCCATGAAGGGGACTGGTTCAGTCACATTGGGAGGACTTTACCAATGGTTCCCCACCAGTGGTCAAGTCCTAAAAATGAAAGTGGGGGAACAAACGCAATGGGATGTGACATTGCCAGAAATTAGCATAGCAAGGTGAAATATGCACATTTCATTAAATTGACTTTGTATAACAACCCAAATTGCACAGGACGAATGGCATTTGACTTTCATAAAATCAACACACACACACAACCAAGAGAGGATATTTTCTTCTAAAAGTGTTTTTGAAAACGTTAGAAGTTGTGCATGTTTTAAACTCCAAGAACCAATACAAATGTTTTCCCTGGAACATGCTTTACCGAAATGGGGAATTTCACCTTTAGTTGTTTGTTGCTTTTTGTCAGGTCATATAGTGCAGTGGTGAAGTGTCTGGACTGCAAACCTGACGACTGTGGTTCGATCACTGAGGTCGGCTTTAATTCACCCACGTGTACCCTCGACTTTAGCTCTCTTCCCCACAATCATCAGCCACACTGGATACTCCCCTGGTGCTGCCATATTGTGTCATGTCGCTCGACTGCTTCAGCTTGCCTCCCTGGCATTTGCAACCAATGCCTCTGGCTGTTTGATGGATTGTGGTGTGCCACAAATCATATCTTTGTGGTGCAGACCCTCTACCTGTGTCATTTTTTTTGGTTTCCAAAAACAATGATAAATTGTAAAATGAGTGCAGACAAAGGATGCGCTGTAACCGCCGCCTTCCGTATTCTTTGCCTCCACATCTGGGGCCAGATTACAGAAGAGTTGCACCAGTGCAAGTGCAACATAGCAAGCTATTAGCACTGAAGCAAAGTGTGCCTGTGCGCAAAAAACATTGGGTCTATGTTTTAAAACCTGTGACCCTTTGCGCATGGTATTAGCATTAGGTCAAAAATTGCCCTAGTGAAAAACGGTGGTCAGTGATAATTTCGAAAAAATAATTCGAAAGACAATAACGTCGAAACAATATCGAGAAAAAAAAATATCGATTTTTTTTTTAAATTATATATTTATTTTGGGGTCAAACAAAAAACAATTAAAAAAGGGGGTCAGGGGGAACCCCCCCATTTCGAATAAAAAATGTAATTAAAAAAATATTTGCCTTTTTTTTCAATATTTTTTTTTCGATATTTTGACTTGAAATTTTTGTTTTCGAAATGATCACTATAAACCGTGAAAAACCATATGCTTTCAATGCATTGGTGCACAAATGCATTGAAGAATAGTTTTTTTACCCAAGGGCAACCTAAGCTCTAGTGCAAATATCATGCATCATTGTACTTCTCATGGTGCAAAGGTTTCTAATATGACCCCAAAGGGTTTTGCTAAGACAGACGTTGCCCTTGTACTAATACCATGCAACATTACACTTACACGGTGCAAGGTTTCTGTAAACTGGCCCCAAGTGTAATGTTCAGATATTCAACCCTGTTGCCTCGATGCTTATATATCATGTCAAGTTCGATTTCTCTTGCAACTGGCCTTGAATAGTTTATCCTTTGGAGTGCTGCTGTGTCTCTCCATTAGAACATCTTTTGGACTGGCCTGTGGAGCACAGCCAATGAGCAACCGTCTATAATTCTTGACCACACAACTACGGCTCTGTCGTCTGTTTTCGAGAAAATTCTGCTCGGCCCATAACAAAGATGAGGCCTACTTCAGTGCGTCGCATGCACTCTAGACAATGATATATATGCAAACGAAAATATATCTGTGATCGTTGTGTGCCTCCAGCGTCCTTCAACTCAGTAGGAGCTGTGTTGATGCTCTTGAAGGAGGCTGCAGAGGAAGGTCTGCAAGAACACTTTACAGAGGTTAAATAAGTGTTTTTCTCTTGAAGGTGGATGCATCCAGCATCGCAATCAGATACAACCGCATATTTGACCCAATTTTGTGAGATTCTGTGAAGTCAACCTGCTGAATAAAAAGTCTGCTTCTTTAAGCTTGCAACCCAGAAAATATAAAATAATTCAGAAAAAAGTGAGGTTTCAGAAATAATTGGGCGACCCTGTACATTTTAGAAAGAAACCCATTCTTTAAAAAGAAAAAAAAAGCTTTAGAGTAATATCAACCAGACCTCTTAAACTTGTTTTCTTTCTGAGGGTTGTCCACCTCCAGGCTTCGAAGGCCAGAATCCTGATGGGTTTTCAGGATATTCCTCAGTAATATTCATGAGAAATAATGTGCATACATTTAGAATCACTGTATAGAAAACGTATTGTATGATTATTATTGAGGGATATTCTCAAAATCCAACATGTTTACTGTCCTCAAGGCCTCGAGTTGAAGAACCCTGCTTGAAAATGTAGCTTATTAATATATATTTTTGGTAGGTTGTTATATTTGCAAGAATAGCATGGACTGGTGAGTGCTGCATGATATGTCCTCCTTCCATTTCCATAGTAAGCAGATAGGGCTTCTGATATAGTTTGTATTTCTATGGTAAGGGCTAGTAATTGCAAGTTAAGTCTTGGTGAATCTTCCCAAAGGGTATTGATGGCCCATGCTGGAAATGGAAAAAATATACTCACCCACCTCTTTTTGGGATGGGGGAGGATGGGAAAAGGTGGGAGTGGCTGGAGTGATGGAGGTGGAGGTAGGGGTGGAGTCAAGGAAGACAAACCTACAAGTTACCCTCCATTTTGTAATGTGAACAAATCACACAAAAACAAACCTTATTATATATAAACCATTACAGTAATATATGAGATATGAGTATTAGTCTCGCTTTATTTTCTCCATCCTGAATATAACTCTACAAGTACCAAGACGCAAACTAATGTTAAACTAAACAGATCTCCTCTTGGTTTAGCAACTTTGCTATTGAGAGTTACAGAAGCACATGAAAATTGCATGATGTGATCCCCTGCTTGTAGTAAATTGTTTCACAGATCATGCAGCATTATGCACGCCTCCTATTTTTATTCACCGAACAATTACACCTCTTAAGAGACAAACAACAGACCACAGCCAACCTCAATTGCCCATTCACCTCTGTATCTGCTGCCACCTGATGTGTATTGTGTCTTATTATACATGTTCTACTGACTCAAAGAGAAGATTTACAAGTAACGTTGACAGACCCCACTACAGTGCGAGGCCCCAGTTTCATGTATGTGCTTACATTCAAATTACAAAAAGACAAACCAGGGCAAAGCACTGGAAACAGCTGATTATGTGCCCAGGATATCCACCCACACACCTCAGTTTATATTGCACAATCAGTATTGTATGATGGCTCAGGCACAGTTCTTTTGCTTTTCCTGCAACCGTAAATCCGGGAAACCATTGTTGTGGTATTCTGGGTCAGAGTAAATCTTTATCCACTGTCTGTCGATCTCTAAGGGCTCAACTGTGAATGTATGGGAACCCATAGATGAGTCATGGTGGTTGAACTTCTCACGAGATTGTGGCTGAAATTTGAAAGATCTGCTATATTCATTGGTCGCACAAGGATTCATCCAAGATCCTCAAACTGGCTTGGGATATGGTAAATTGCGAGAGATTTGGGGGAGTTTGTAGCCATGCAAATAGCAAACTCCTGTTTCATTGTTAGTTTAGTTTGGCTCTGGGAAGATCAGGCAGGGAGGCTCCACAAACACACTACAAGGAGGACTTTGAGAGATTTTGGAAGGAACATATGCAGCAATTGTTTCACATTTAAATTTCTTGCTAGGGAATCTATTGCTTATTTTGTTAGGAAAAACATATTGTATTTAGTTTGGCCTAATAGGTGGTGCTTTAGTGCAATCATCAAAACAATGGGGGTGCCTGATTCTGCCCACTGATCCTTCAGGCTGGAATTAGAAGAACAATACACAATGGACCAGCGGAGGAGAGGGGTGACCCCTCATTTTTCTGTGTTGTCTTTTTATAAATACCGACCAACACTACTTGTCACTTATTCAATGGATTCAATTTAATTATAACAAAGGCATTAAAAAAAAACGTAAAAAATGTGTTTTACATTCATTCACAGTATCCTGTACTAATTCTAGGGCTGGTTACAAAACACCAAAGCTCACCGTTCTAGTTCTACCGTTCTACCATTTATTCACTTTCATTTACCATCACAATCAGACTCTCTGTCTCATCTCTCTCTAACCCTATTAGTTAGAAGCTGCTATTTCACTATTGTAATTGCTTAATTTGTTTAGATCTATTGCTCAGTAAACCAATCTGTGCGAAATTTCATCCATGGAACTTTTTTTAAATTTTTTTTTTTATTTGTGTTTAACCTTTTAGGTTTTTACAAAAATTCTGCGTTGACGTATTTTTCTGCCGTTTATAAGCTACTTAAGACACCACTTTAGGTCGAGAAGATTAATGGGATTCAGAGGATTCAGAAGATTCGGAAGATTCAGGAAAGGCAAATCACAAGGTGCGAGATTACGTCTGTCGAATTGGCTCTTTTTAGGGCCAATACCAGGAATTTCGCTGCCATCCTGGACCATCTAGCAGAGTCACCTGCAATCAGCCGACACCATCCGGTTTCTTCATTTAGTGCTGACGGGTGTGAAATAAGTGGTGCCAAGTAGGCTTGTCTTTCATGTGCCAATGCTGGGCACGACGTGAGGAGATGACGTATTGTTTCTACTTGATCCGAGGCTCCACATAGACGGCAGTTTGCTACAGGTAAGAGCGCTTGAGTAGCCAGGATTTCCCTAGTATGGAGCAGATTTAGTCGCGCTCTCATATAGGTTTTTCTTAGTTCTTTCTCTGGAAATTTCTCGCAGTACTTTAGTGGGACCTTTAGCTGGTTATGGCTTGGTAGTAGATGTTTTAAGGATTTGTAGAGCTGAATCTTCTCGTTTGTATTGATCCAGTCTTGCTGATCAAGTTTCATCTTAACTCGTCCTGGGTTTTAGTTTCCTCAGTACAGGCAACTTCTTCTACATTTCCTTGGATTTTTTTGACCCATTCAATTAACGTTTGCAAGTTCCTTTGTTGATTTCAGAGGCCACAACCTGATAAATCGGAAGCGACCTTGCCATCAGGATTGTTCTGTATAGCTGGATGGCACTTTGGACCACCACAGAGGCTAAAGATGGTAAGCCTAGATCACGCTGAATTGCTGGCATTGGGGCTGATTTTGGCAAGCCCAGCACCGATTTCCACAGAAAACCCTCCAGCTGAGTCCAAATCTCTGCAGGCAGATTTAAGTTGGGTGCCATTCCATAGGTTATCGCTGGGACTACTTTTGACTTATAGAACTGGAGAGCAGGGATTCATGAACATTTCCCAAATGTTTTGTCCACTGCAAGAGTTTGCGCCATTAGATTTCTCATTTCTTCCCACAAGGAATTTTGGAGGGAGTTTTCCTTCAATGTGTTGTCAAGCAGCAGACCCAGGTATTTGTATTCTTTGACCACTTCTATTTTAGTTTTTTTGAGAAACCATGACGGACTGTTCTGGCTTTCCTTGAGTGATTTAGAAAATAGAAGAATTTTTGTTTTCTTTTTATTGATTTGTAGGTTGTTGCTTTCCATATATGTGGTTAGATTAGTTAATTGCCTTTGCAGACCTATTGCAGTCTGGTCCATAAGGATCAAATCATCGGCATACCACAGTCTTGACACTTTGCTGTCTCCAACTTTAGGAGGGAAAGATCGAACCATTTTTTATGACCTTGCTGACTTAGGTGCACCCGCAGAGATGTCTCTGTGTGTAGGGCCATTATTGGTTCTAATACCCGGGCAGTTCCAAGTTGTTAGCTTTGACCATAATTTGTTACGGTCCACCGTATCAAAGGCCTGCGATAGATCTAACATCACAATATAGACTTTGGGCGTGCCTCTCTTCACTTTGGCTTTGATGATATTGAGGATTAGGAGTTTGATCATTGTACCGGCGCCCTTCTGAAAGCCAGTTTGAAAGGTGTCTGCTGCCGGAGAATTGTTGGCCCAGTCTTTAAAGTGCTGCAGCAAAAGAGACACGAAGATCTTACCAATAATATCAAGTAATACTTTTGGTCTGTAGTTGGCCGGGCTGTCTCTTTTCCCCTTTTTGAAAATTGGAACCAAGACTGCTTCCGTCCAGGATTTCAGAATTTGTTTCTGCTTGTGGCAGTAGTTGAATAACTCGGCAACTGCTCGTGCCCAGTCATTTGGATGTTTTTTTAGATCTAGATTAGTCAGCGGGTCTGGGCCCGGGGCCCTTGATGATTTTAGAATAGAGATTACTCTGGAGATGTCTTCCACACTTGAGAGTTGAATCCAAGGATCAACGTTCGAGGGTAGCATCTGTGGTGCCGAAGTGGGGGGAAGACAATAGAGTTCGGTAAAGTGCGAGATCCAGTTTTGTTCAGGAACGGAGTTTGAAAGCGTATGAGCCTTCTGGCCATTTGTGCTCTTGAGAAGGGACCAAAAGTCTTTTGTGTTCCTTGATGCCCAGGTGTTTAACATGGCTTCTGCATCATTCTGGTACAGAATCTGCCACTGTTGCTTTAGCCATGATTTATAGTGTGTTGGTCCAATGTAGTAGGCGGTCCAAGATTCTTTGGTTTTGTTTCTCAGTGCCAGTTTTTTTAACTTTCTCACCTCTTGCCACATTACAACCACCGTAATATTAAACGTGTGGCTGTGATTTGGTTGGTTTTGTTTCTTTCCAGTAAAGCTCACTTTATGTGGAGCCAGTAGCGACAAATACTCTGATCTTTCCTCTGCCATACCTCTGCACAGAATTTCGTTTGTCTTTGGACCACTGTTCTGGTCCCTCAATGCAGCAACCTTCTTCAGGACGAAAAGGACAGGAACCTCTCTATGTCCTGTCTTTTTCCGTAGGGTGAGCCACGATCCCTTTAAAAACAATTAAAAGGTAATCTCAGTCTCTATGTCATCCATCTCATCATTTTTTACTACAATTACTACAATGAATGTATCCACACTGACTCTTCAATAGTCATGAGCTGTCTCAACTATAAGGATTAATCCACATTTCTACTTAGGTCCTAAATACCGCAAGCGTGGTCCGACCTATGGAATCAAGGTGCTGATATTGTAATTACTAAATATCATCTTGATTGAAAACATCACATATCGGTGGTAGGATTCATATTTTTATGCATCTTTACTTACATCAACATCTGCGGTGATTCATGCTCAATTTTCAACTTCTGTCATTTTTAATGGGTATAACTCACATAAGAGTTTTCTTTTATCCTGTCGCTCTTCTCTCGTATCCCACAACTCAGAATGGTTAAATCAGTCACATTGGGAGGACTTTACCAATGGTTCCCCACCAGTGGTCAAGTCCTAAAAATGAAAGTGGGGGAACAAACGCAATGGGATGTGACATTGCCAGAAATTAGCATAGCAAGGTGAAATATGCACATTTCATTAAATTGACTTTGTATAACAACCCAAATTGCACAGGACGAATGGCATTTGACTTTCATAAAATCAACACACACACACAACCAAGAGAGGATATTTTCTTCTAAAAGTGTTTTTGAAAACGTTAGAAGTTGTGCATGTTTTAAACTCCAAGAACCAATACAAATGTTTTCCCTGGAACATGCTTTACCGAAATGGGGAATTTCACCTTTAGTTGTTTGTTGCTTTTTGTCAGGTCATATAGTGCAGTGGTGAAGTGTCTGGACTGCAAACCTGACGACTGTGGTTCGATCACTGAGGTCGGCTTTAATTCACCCACGTGTACCCTCGACTTTAGCTCTCTTCCCCACAATCATCAGCCACACTGGATACTCCCCTGGTGCTGCCATATTGTGTCATGTCGCTCGACTGCTTCAGCTTGCCTCCCTGGCATTTGCAACCAATGCCTCTGGCTGTTTGATGGATTGTGGTGTGCCACAAATCATATCTTTGTGGTGCAGACCCTCTACCTGTGTCATTTTTTTTGGTTTCCAAAAACAATGATAAATTGTAAAATGAGTGCAGACAAAGGATGCGCTGTAACCGCCGCCTTCCGTATTCTTTGCCTCCACATCTGGGGCCAGATTACAGAAGAGTTGCACCAGTGCAAGTGCAACATAGCAAGCTATTAGCACTGAAGCAAAGTGTGCCTGTGCGCAAAAAACATTGGGTCTATGTTTTAAAACCTGTGACCCTTTGCGCATGGTATTAGCATTAGGTCAAAAATTGCCCTAGTGAAAAACGGTGGTCAGTGATAATTTCGAAAAAATAATTCGAAAGACAATAACGTCGAAACAATATCGAGAAAAAAAAATATCGATTTTTTTTTTTAAATTATATATTTATTTTGGGGTCAAACAAAAAACAATTAAAAAAGGGGGTCAGGGGGAACCCCCCCATTTCGAATAAAAAATGTAATTAAAAAAATATTTGCCTTTTTTTTCAATATTTTTTTTTCGATATTTTGACTTGAAATTTTTGTTTTCGAAATGATCACTATAAACCGTGAAAAACCATATGCTTTCAATGCATTGGTGCACAAATGCATTGAAGAATAGTTTTTTTACCCAAGGGCAACCTAAGCTCTAGTGCAAATATCATGCATCATTGTACTTCTCATGGTGCAAAGGTTTCTAATATGACCCCAAAGGGTTTTGCTAAGACAGACGTTGCCCTTGTACTAATACCATGCAACATTACACTTACACGGTGCAAGGTTTCTGTAAACTGGCCCCAAGTGTAATGTTCAGATATTCAACCCTGTTGCCTCGATGCTTATATATCATGTCAAGTTCGATTTCTCTTGCAACTGGCCTTGAATAGTTTATCCTTTGGAGTGCTGCTGTGTCTCTCCATTAGAACATCTTTTGGACTGGCCTGTGGAGCACAGCCAATGAGCAACCGTCTATAATTCTTGACCACACAACTACGGCTCTGTCGTCTGTTTTCGAGAAAATTCTGCTCGGCCCATAACAAAGATGAGGCCTACTTCAGTGCGTCGCATGCACTCTAGACAATGATATATATGCAAACGAAAATATATCTGTGATCGTTGTGTGCCTCCAGCGTCCTTCAACTCAGTAGGAGCTGTGTTGATGCTCTTGAAGGAGGCTGCAGAGGAAGGTCTGCAAGAACACTTTACAGAGGTTAAATAAGTGTTTTTCTCTTGAAGGTGGATGCATCCAGCATCGCAATCAGATACAACCGCATATTTGACCCAATTTTGTGAGATTCTGTGAAGTCAACCTGCTGAATAAAAAGTCTGCTTCTTTAAGCTTGCAACCCAGAAAATATAAAATAATTCAGAAAAAAGTGAGGTTTCAGAAATAATTGGGCGACCCTGTACATTTTAGAAAGAAACCCATTCTTTAAAAAGAAAAAAAAAGCTTTAGAGTAATATCAACCAGACCTCTTAAACTTGTTTTCTTTCTGGGGGTTGTCCACCTCCAGGCTTCGAAGGCCAGAATCCTGATGGGTTTTCAGGATATTCCTCAGTAATATTCATGAGAAATAATGTGCATACATTTAGAATCACTGTATAGAAAACGTATTGTATGATTATTATTGAGGGATATTCTCAAAATCCAACATGTTTACTGTCCTCAAGGCCTCGAGTTGAAGAACCCTGCTTGAAAATGTAGCTTATTAATATATATTTTTGGTAGGTTGTTATATTTGCAAGAATAGCATGGACTGGTGAGTGCTGCATGATATGTCCTCCTTCCATTTCCATAGTAAGCAGATAGGGCTTCTGATATAGTTTGTATTTCTATGGTAAGGGCTAGTAATTGCAAGTTAAGTCTTGGTGAATCTTCCCAAAGGGTATTGATGGCCCATGCTGGAAATGGAAAAAATATACTCACCCACCTCTTTTTGGGATGGGGAGGATGGGAAAAGGTGGGAGTGGCTGGAGTGATGGAGGTGGAGGTAGGGGTGGAGTCAAGGAAGACAAACCTACAAGTTTCCCTCCATTTTGTAATGTGAACAAATCACACAAAAACAAACCTTATTATATATAAACCATTACAGTAATATATGAGATATGAGTATTAGTCTTGCTTTATTTTCTCCATCCTGAATATAACTCTACAAGTACCAAGACGCAAACTAATGTTAAACTAAACAGATCTCCTCTTGGTTTAGCAACTTTGCTATTGAGAGTTACAGAAGCACATGAAAATTGCATGATGTGATCCCCTGCTTGTAGTAAATTGTTTCACAGATCATGCAGCATTATGCACGCCTCCTATTTTTATTCACCGAACAATTACACCTCTTAAGAGACAAACAACAGACCACAGCCAACCTCAATTGCCCATTCACCTCTGTATCTGCTGCCACCTGATGTGTATTGTGTCTTATTATACATGTTCTACTGACTCAAAGAGAAGATTTACAAGTAACGTTGACAGACCCCACTACAGTGCGAGGCCCCAGTTTCATGTATGTGCTTACATTCAAATTACAAAAAGACAAACCAGGGCAAAGCACTGGAAACAGCTGATTCTGTGCCCAGGATATCCACCCACACACCTCAGTTTATATTGCACAATCAGTATTGTATGATGGCTCAGGCACAGTTCTTTTGCTTTTCCTGCAACCGTAAATCCGGGAAACCATTGTTGTGGTATTCTGGGTCAGAGTAAATCTTTATCCACTGTCTGTCGATCTCTATGGGCTCAACTGTGAATGTATGGGAACCCATAGATGAGTCATGGTGGTTGAACTTCTCACGAGATTGTGGCTGAAATTTGAAAGATCTGCTATATTCATTGGTCGCACAAGGATTCATCCAAGATCCTCAAACTGGCTTGGGATATGGTAAATTGCGAGAGATTTGGGGGAGTTTGTAGCCATGCAAATAGCAAACTCCTGTTTCATTGTTAGTTTAGTTTGGCTCTGGGAAGATCAGGCAGGGAGGCTCCACAAACACACTACAAGGAGGACTTTGAGAGATTTTGGAAGGAACATATGCAGCAATTGTTTCACATTTAAATTTCTTGCTAGGGAATCTATTGCTTATTTTGTTAGGAAAAACATATTGTATTTAGTTTGGCCTAATAGGTGGTGCTTTAGTGCAATCATCAAAACAATGGGGGTGCCTGATTCTGCCCACTGATCCTTCAGGCTGGAATTAGAAGAACAATACACAATGGACCAGCGGAGGAGAGGGGTGACCCCTCATTTTTCTGTGTTGTCTTTTTATAAATACCGACCAACACTACTTGTCACTTATTCAATGGATTCAATTTAATTATAACAAAGGCATTAAAAAAAACGTAAAAAATGTGTTTTACATTCATTCACAGTATCCTGTACTAATTCTAGGGCTGGTTACAAAACACCAAAGCTCACCGTTCTAGTTCTACCGTTCTACCATTTATTCACTTTCATTTACCATCACAATCAGACTCTCTGTCTCATCTCTCTCTAACCCTATTAGTTAGAAGCTGCTATTTCACTATTGTAATTGCTTAATTTGTTTAGAACTATTGCTCAGTAAACCAATCTGTGCGAAATTTCATCCATGGAACTTTTTTTAAATTTTTTTTTTTATTTGTGTTTAACCTTTTAGGTTTTTACAAAAATTCTGCGTTGACGTATTTTTCTGCCGTTTATAAGCTACTTAAGACACCACTTTAGGTCGAGAAGATTAATGGGATTCAGAGGATTCAGAAGATTCGGAAGATTCAGGAAAGGCAAATCACAAGGTGCGAGATTACGTCTGTCGAATTGGCTCTTTTTAGGGCCAATACCAGGAATTTCGCTGCCATCCTGGACCATCTAGCAGAGTCACCTGCAATCAGCCGACACCATCCGGTTTCTTCATTTAGTGCTGACGGGTGTGAAATAAGTGGTGCCAAGTAGGCTTGTCTTTCATGTGCCAATGCTGGGCACGACGTGAGGAGATGACGTATTGTTTCTACTTGATCCGAGGCTCCACATAGACGGCAGTTTGCTACAGGTAAGAGCGCTTGAGTAGCCAGGATTTCCCTAGTATGGAGCAGATTTAGTCGCGCTCTCATATAGGTTTTTCTTAGTTCTTTCTCTGGAAATTTCTCGCAGTACTTTAGTGGGACCTTTAGCTGGTTATGGCTTGGTAGTAGATGTTTTAAGGATTTGTAGAGCTGAATCTTCTCGTTTGTATTGATCCAGTCTTGCTGATCAAGTTTCATCTTAACTCGTCCTGGGTTTTAGTTTCCTCAGTACAGGCAACTTCTTCTACATTTCCTTGGATTTTTTTGACCCATTCAATTAACGTTTGCAAGTTCCTTTGTTGATTTCAGAGGCCACAACCTGATAAATCGGAAGCGACCTTGCCATCAGGATTGTTCTGTATAGCTGGATGGCACTTTGGACCACCACAGAGGCTAAAGATGGTAAGCCTAGATCACGCTGAATTGCTGGCATTGGGGCTGATTTTGGCAAGCCCAGCACCGATTTCCACAGAAAACCCTCCAGCTGAGTCCAAATCTCTGCAGGCAGATTTAAGTTGGGTGCCATTCCATAGGTTATCGCTGGGACTACTTTTGACTTATAGAACTGGAGAGCAGGGATTCATGAACATTTCCCAAATGTTTTGTCCACTGCAAGAGTTTGCGCCATTAGATTTCTCATTTCTTCCCACAAGGAATTTTGGAGGGAGTTTTCCTTCAATGTGTTGTCAAGCAGCAGACCCAGGTATTTGTATTCTTTGACCACTTCTATTTTAGTTTTTTTGAGAAACCATGACGGACTGTTCTGGCTTTCCTTGAGTGATTTAGAAAATAGAAGAATTTTTGTTTTCTTTTTATTGATTTGTAGGTTGTTGCTTTCCATATATGTGGTTAGATTAGTTAATTGCCTTTGCAGACCTATTGCAGTCTGGTCCATAAGGATCAAATCATCGGCATACCACAGTCTTGACACTTTGCTGTCTCCAACTTTAGGAGGGAAAGATCGAACCATTTTTTATGACCTTGCTGACTTAGGTGCACCCGCAGAGATGTCTCTGTGTGTAGGGCCATTATTGGTTCTAATACCCGGGCAGTTCCAAGTTGTTAGCTTTGACCATAATTTGTTACGGTCCACCGTATCAAAGGCCTGCGATAGATCTACCATCACAATATAGACTTTGGGCGTGCCTCTCTTCACTTTGGCTTTGATGATATTGAGGATTAGGAGTTTGATCATTGTACCGGCGCCCTTCTGAAAGCCAGTTTGAAAGGTGTCTGCTGCCGGAGAATTGTTGGCCCAGTCTTTAAAGTGCTGCAGCAAAAGAGACACGAAGATCTTACCAATAATATCAAGTAATACTTTTGGTCTGTAGTTGGCCGGGCTGTCTCTTTTCCCCTTTTTGAAAATTGGAACCAAGACTGCTTCCGTCCAGGATTTCGGAATTTGTTTCTGCTTGTGGCAGTAGTTGAATAACTCGGCAACTGCTCGTGCCCAGTCATTTGGATGTTTTTTTAGATCTAGATTAGTCAGCGGGTCTGGGCCCGGGGCCCTTGATGATTTTAGAATAGAGATTACTCTGGAGATGTCTTCCACACTTGAGAGTTGAATCCAAGGATCAACGTTCGAGGGTAGCATCTGTGGTGCCGAAGTGGGGGGAAGACAATAGAGTTCGGTAAAGTGCGAGATCCAGTTTTGTTCAGGAACGGAGTTTGAAAGCGTATGAGCCTTCTGGCCATTTGTGCTCTTGAGAAGGGACCAAAAGTCTTTTGTGTTCCTTAATGCCCAGGTGTTTAACATGGCTTCTGCATCATTCTGGTACAGAATCTGCCACTGTTGCTTTAGCCATGATTTATAGTGTGTTGGTCCAATGTAGTAGGCGGTCCAAGATTCTTTGGTTTTGTTTCTCAGTGCCAGTTTTTTTAACTTTCTCACCTCTTGCCACATTACAACCACCGTAATATTAAACGTGTGGCTGTGATTTGGTTGGTTTTGTTTCTTTCCAGTAAAGCTCACTTTATGTGGAGCCAGTAGCGACAAATACTCTGATCTTTCCTCTGCCATACCTCTGCACAGAATTTCGTTTGTCTTTGGACCACTGTTCTGGTCCCTCAATGCAGCAACCTTCTTCAGGACGAAAAGGACAGGAACCTCTCTATGTCCTGTCTTTTTCCGTAGGGTGAGCCACGATCCCTTTAAAAACAATTAAAAGGTAATCTCAGTCTCTATGTCATCCATCTCATCATTTTTTACTACAATTACTACAATGAATGTATCCACACTGACTCTTCAATAGTCATGAGCTGTCTCAACTATAAGGATTAATCCACATTTCTACTTAGGTCCTAAATACCGCAAGCGTGGTCCGACCTATGGAATCAAGGTGCTGATATTGTAATTACTAAATATCATCTTGATTGAAAACATCACATATCGGTGGTAGGATTCATATTTTTATGCATCTTTACTTACATCAACATCTGCGGTGATTCATGCTCAATTTTCAACTTCTGTCATTTTTAATGGGTATAACTCACATAAGAGTTTTCTTTTATCCTGTCGCTCTTCTCTCGTATCCCACAACTCAGAATGGTTAAATCCGAAGACATCCTCAGAGTGTCCATTGCTCAGACCGACAACTGTAGAGCAGTATGCTATCTGAGCTCTGAAACGATATTGAAGTTTCTTTGGTTCAATCGTGGTGAGCTCAAAAACCAAGGTCTAAAACTATTCACCTTTGAATTGGAAGCAAATGCCAATGATTTTCTTGCCTACATTGACCCTGCCATTGCTGCGAAAGCAGCAAGTAGTACTGATGTTCAACAAACTACCGGTAGCGTTGATGGAGACTTGCATGCACTCATAGCGCACGTAGCGATAACAAAGGTATTCCATGGCTCGAACCAATGGTCACTGCTATTTTAGGATCGAAAAACGTCATCTATTTCCTCGTAGCATGCAGAACACAGTTTGCTTAAGGTTCTTTCATGGAATACCTGTGGCTACGCTAACTTCACGAGATGGCATGCATCACTACTGACCAAGAACCAACCAATGATTCTTTTACTACCCTGGTATGATGAATGTGGTCAATGAAATTGACCACATTCATCATACCAGGGTTTTCCACTTATTGCAAGCTTGCAAAAAGGCCTTCCTTAGGTCGTCCCAGTGGTGGCCTTGTAATTGCTATCAACAATTCGGTCAAACTCCTGTCAAAGTGGGTATGGGAATCTGCAAACCTTTTGGGTGTACTTGTACAGAATAAATCGTCAAAAAGGATCCCTTCAATTTTAATTATTTCTTTATACTGGAATCCCGCTGCATCACCGATTGTAGCAATGCTTGATGAACTGGATGAATGTTTAGAGAATATGTCCAGTAAATACCAACCCCTAGAAATCATCATTGGTGGTGACTTCAACTGTGACTGTAGGGAATTGAGTGAATGTGGTCCAATAAAGCCCTCATATCTTTCACGGGGAAGGGGTGCGCAATTTAGAGAGTTACTAGGAAATTGGGATATGGATACAGTTGCAAGTAATGAGGTGAAGTCTCAGATTACATGGTCGCGTGGATCAAAATCATCAACAATCGACTTCATCTTTGTTACTCGAACCCTGTCCACTCTTATCTCACCCTTGCAATGCAGTCATATTCTAATCAGTGACCAGGCACATATAGAGTGTAATCTGAAATGGGAATATGGACCATTGGCTATGGTACCAGCCCTGGCACTAGTTGAGATCGACCGACCTCAAATCTCCATTAGATGGAGTCAAGGATTGTGCCAGCAATTTGTTAACTATGTATCACAACAAATACAATCATCCCGACCTTTCAACAATGAATCTGAATCTTCAGGGATGAATTGTTATTTTGATGTGATAAACAATGCTCTCTCCTTTTTCAGTAAAAAGTATATTCGGAGTGATCATCCCCATCCGTTTGATTCCACCTGTAAAACCCTAAAACGAGAGAAAAACAAGGCACTCAGACAACTTAAAACATCAGGTCTTGGAGTAGAACACTACCGGTTTATCCGGGCTCAAATTCTGAAAGAATATAAGAGGAATCTGAAACATGCTCGTATACTGAAATATAATAGAGAGAATGGTGGCCTTATAAGAGCTATAACCACGCACGATACAAGAACAATATGGCGCATGATTAAAAAGGATGATAAAGGAATTCCACTAACCACATCCTTTTGCATATCTGAACGAGTATGGCGTGATTATATAACAACGAAATACCATATTCCACTGAGATTTGAATCTGTTCCAAACGTACAATTGTGTTATAGCAGGATCGCCCGCTTGAAATGGACACAGAAAGACCTTAAATGGGCAATATCAAAAATATCTTATTCGAAATCAGCAGGTCCTGATGGCCTTCCTCCTTGCGTTTACAAAGCTGACCCTGAGTTTTGGATGAATATTCTGAAAACTAAATTTGACTCAATTATTAATACTGGTCATATTCCCCCCTCATGGACTACAGCAAATATTGTTCCTATATTCAAAAGGACGATCCTTCTCTTCCACAGAATTACAGACCTATCTCTCTGATTGATACAGATGCGAAATTGTGCGCCATTCTTCTTTTACATGACCTCGAAAATTTATTGAAGAAAACAGCCTTTACTCGAAATACCAAACAGGTTTCAGAAAAGGTATGATTACATCGTTGAACGCTGATGTCATGTCTCATCTGATCGCGGGTACAAAGGGAAAGAATTCTCAATCCGTATATATAGCCATGATAGACATGACATCAGATTTTGATAATGTGGAACGAAACCTCCTGTGGAACAAATTGAGATCTATGGGAATTCCTACAGTACTACTTTATTGGTTCATCAAATTCCACACTAACACTTCATATAAAATAAAAATCTCTGCAGATGGTAGAACAACTGATCCTTTCAGTACATCCATTGGTCTCAAGCAAGGCTGCAACTTAGCAGCAACCTTCTTTAACCTTTATCTTTCTGACCTTGATAAGGAATGGGACCACAGCAATCTGTTCTCTGCCAAAATCGGCTCTCTACGACTGAAATGGATTGCATTTGCAGACGACATCATAGTCTTCGACCCCACGCCTGCCGGGCTGCAAACTAAGCTACTGCTTTTTCAGGATTTTGCAGTTGCCCACAATCTTACTCCAAACCCTGCAAACACAGCTATTTTAAAGTTTGGCACCAAGCAAAACAGTAAGGGATATCAATGGGAGATCATGAAAACCCAAATCCCATGTACTTCTAGTGCGATATATCTGGGTTACAATTTGACTGATCAAAATTCAATTAAAGCATGGACAGATATGATCAAATACAAGTCGCACCCTCTATTATCCCAATTAAAAATTATTTATTCAAAATACTGCAAATTTTCATTAACACCTATGATAGACTTCTTGACACTAAAAATTGAATCCGTTATTCTGTATTCCATTGATATGTGTCTAAGAGACGTCACTGCAATTTTGAATTCTACGCAGGGATCACTGATAAAATCTGCCATGCACTTTCCTATGTGTATACCAAATGCAGTGATACGTCACGAGGTTGGTTGCATTATCTACACGTTGGAAATGGGTCAACTATCAGGTTATGTAAAGATCCACTTTGCACCCAAAAACTCTTTGTACGTTGATTTGAATAGTATGTTGAATTCTTCCACTTCCGCCTCCTTTAATGAATATCATATTAGTATGCAGCACATTTTGAACTCCTTAGGAATTACTATAGAAGATGTACATCATCGTCCAGTTTATGCAAAAAAGAAGCTTTTTGAACAGGATTGGAGGAGCACAATAGAAAGTATACCAACATACCACATGTACAAAGAGTATGGTGCTTTTCTCAAACAAAGCATTCCCCAATTTGACCATATGGTTTTATTTCCATGCAACCATACCTGACAATCTTACATTAGGTATAGATTGAATTTATACCATACTAGAGAAAGAACTGCTAACTAGACCAAAAATGGTGAACCCAAGGTAACAAAATGTTGCTTCCCTTCTTGTAAAGAGCCGACTGAGTCCATGAAACATCTCATTCTCGAATGCCCACATTTCAATCTAATAAGGACCAATTGGCTCTCAAAATTTGTGAACATTGATTTTGAAGATTGCATACAATTTCTCTGGGTACGCATGATGCAAGTTACACACAAACCTTTGATATTTGAATTGGTCAATCTGTGTAAACACATTGAAAAAGAGTTGCTCAAATTTTAAGAATTAGAGGGTATAAAGTGTTCGACACGATATCCTCTATTTTGAACCTGTTTATAATATGATGTAAAGTTGATATGTTGTAAATGTAAATGTAAATATTTTAATGTTTTCTTTTTGTACTTTGTTTTGTAAAGATTCTACAATTTATTTTTTTTTGTAATTGAACCAAATACAAATAAATTAAAAAAAATAAAAAAAATAGGAGTTTAATTTTGTCTTTTCCGGTGGGTGTCTGTCTTGACCCTGTATGTGGAAAAAGGTGGGAGGCCCTTGTTAGGATAGCCCAAACTTTTAACCTTCGACCATCTATTCCATCTCGGTACATACTCACAATATAATATTCAATCACTTCGAATCTCGGTCATCTGAGTTATTTACTTAGGCGGTATGGAAGCTTCAGCATGTGTATTTCCAATCTTGGCTGAATTACTCCAGAAACCCTGTAAAGAGATTCAGCAATATCAGGAATGGGGTCGGGTATTCCTAAATTTAGACTCCTAGTTACTCCTTCCGTATGGCTTTTCTTAATTCAGTTGGATTAATATTAATACCCGTATGCTGTGTCTCACTCATTACATTTTGCCCAGCGGGCCTCCTTTCCCTCAATCAGGATTTCTTTTTGAACGTGTTTCCACGGGTTATCAGAATTGTTATAAGTAAATTATTGCACAGATTCACAGGTCCCATTTTTTTGGCAGCTGCATATCCTGTCACTTCAATTCATTTCATGGGTAGTTTAAGCTGCACGAGACTCCACACCCGCGTCTCGCCTTATGTTAAACTATTTACTCTGAACAGGTTTTCAAAGTTGTTCCATATTATTCAATGTGGCTCTATTTCGTTTATAGGTCAAACGAATCGTACATCCCTACATTACATGGCCCACGGTAGTGGCCGTGTAGTTATGGTTAAGTTGCTAAACCCATAGGAAGAGCACTTTTTGGGCGGCTTATAACTTCGCTCCCCCTGGACGAATCCTCACCAGACTTTGCAAAAAAAGTATATGGCCCACTCTGAATGAGTGCTTGGAGAGGGTTGGGGAGTAAGAAATGGGCCAAATGCTGTATTTGCTTAGGTGGGAGAAGGCTGTGATGTGTTCGCTGTGTTCACGGTCACCGCGATTGTCCATGGACATGGAAAAAACTGGGCGCACTACTGGCTATTATAGTTTAGAATAATGTTGGTTTTGGGTCATTAGAAGAGCATTGGGTGAAGAGGGTAAGTATTGAAGAGTTTGTACTTTGGTTGTAATAATTTTTTAGTATGTTCATTGAAGTGCATAGTTTTGAGGTGGATGTATTATGTTTTTGGGTTGTGGTCATTTGGTAGGTGTTTGTTTCTATGGGTGTGTCATGCTGCGTTGGTTGTGGCCAGGCCCTAGAGTCTTGGGTGCATGTCCAAAGGCCGTAAGCCGTAGGCCATGCACCCAAGGCTCTAGGCCCTGGCCACAACGACCGCTGCATGACACACCCATGGAAACACACATTTTGATTGTGGTTTGTGGGCTCCTTAGGGAATATGTTTTAAAAAATGTCACTACTGATTGGTAGTAGTGTAATAGTGTTTATAGGATAGTGAGATGATGTGTGTTTGTTTGTCTGTTGGATCGTGGTCAGATTATTGATATTGAAGACTCTAGACATTTTGGATTGTATTTATTGGTGAGGAGTTTGTTTGCATGGCTGTGTTATGTTGCAGTGTTTGTGAGTTTAATTATTATATACTTACTGTTTCCTTTTTTGAGGTTGAGGCTGTATGAAGAGTTTTGGCCAGCCCATGCAGTCACGATTATAGTGTTTGGCAAAAAGTGGTGGAACATAAGATACCCATGGAAGCAAACATTTTGGAATGTGGTTTATGGTTAGGCGTTTGCTTGAATGGGTGTGTTATGCTGCGGTGTTTGTGCATCCAAGCGTTATATACTTACTGTTTAACTTTTTGTGGTTTTATGCAGTTTTTTCATGACATAGGTAGCTGGAGCAGACGTTCTTTTTCAATCACTGTGATAAAAGAAAAAATCACATGTTAGTATAGGTAGTTTATAATGAGTATTGCATTGCATAGTAGACATTTTGGTATTTTTTTCGACCCTCATAGTTAGTTCTTTGGAAGTACTATAGTTCAAACCAGTGTACTGTGCAATTTGCTCAGTTCCTCTGTTTGTTCATTAAATCGTTGGGTCTGTGGGAAAAATAATCCATGCTGGATTAAAAAAACAACTTTCTATGTTGTGGTACAATACATTTCTTTCATTGATTTCAATAGGAGGAATTGAATAGGTGTATGGTTTTTGATTTGGAAGTGGTGGTAGTACTGTTGCAATTAGATAACAGTTGGTGTATTCTATTTGTTTATTTATTTTTCTATTTTATTGGTATTCATCTACCTGTTGGCGTTTTGCATATTTTTGGGGCAGTTAGATACCTGTTGGCGTATTCTAACTGTTTATTTCTTGTTTCATTTTAGTGGTATTCATTTATCTGTTTGTTTGTTGCAGAATCTTGGGGTAGTTAGATACCAGTTGGCGTATTCTAACTGGTCATAGTTTTGACGTTCAGGTTTTGTTTATGTTCATACACAGATTAGTTATTAAATTTGGGTTTTAAGAATATTAAGTAAGCGCTTACACGATTTGCTGGTAATCTCTGTTTTAGAGTAACGGTAGTATCATTACATTTGAACCATCCACAATTCTTTTTTATATATGCAGTGTAGTGACCTGCATTGGTTGTGGCTCCTGCGTGGTAGATTATACCTATTGTTGTGAAGGTTTTCTTACCAAGTGATACTTGACCATGTGTGAATCCAGTCAGCTAGCAGTTGTTTTTGGTACCATCTGCATTATAACGTAAAAGCATTACTATTATGTATATTTACTACGTGTCTGTATTTGTAAGGTGGAACGATTATCGGAATTGCAGGTAGTACATAATCTGCTATGGTTTGCATTTTGTACAAGTTGCTGAAACGGAATGGATTCACAGTTAGGTATGGATACATACACAAAGCGTTCATTAGGAACTTCTTCTTGTACTACATGCCTGCAATGAGTGCATGTATGTTTCCAAATGTATGAAATCTGGAATATTTCATTTATAGGTATGTTTTTGTTTGCTAGTAGTTGTAACAAGTACATCAGAAATTCCTGTGGATCTTCTTGTGAGTTTATAGTGAATTTGACAATTCTATCACAGTAGTCCAATGTCTGCCTTATTCTAGAAACACTGTAAGTGTTGTCAGGATTTTTGGTTACATTCCTATGAAGGACTAATATTTGCAAACATAATTGGTCTGTACCATGTAAGTAAATGTTGTCAATAATTGATGGCAATAGAATAGAATATTTACTGCTACATTTGCGTAGCAATTTACACCATTTATATTTGAACATTTGAATGGACCTGACAGTTCTGTGTCCAAATCATTTGTTGGGAGTGTGCGTTGCTTCTTTGAAGAGGCAGTTGAGTTACTTTGAGCAGTAGATTCTTCTTTGGTTGTGGTCCTTGATGAAGTATTAGCTTCTTTTACTTTCTTTGGAGGAATTGTTGTGAGATCCTGCATAGATTGATTCGGAAGTAGTTTTCTTTTACACAGTTTTGCTTTTTGCAGGCCAGGATAGGTTTTTAGGTGGGGGTGTAGAGTGAACGCAGTCTATTGTACTCTAGAATGCAAGAAATATCAGCATTTACTTTACTTGCATCAAAGTTGATTAGAAATAGTCCGTCAAATATACGTAAGCGTGATAGTGCTACATAGATCATGCCTTCTTTAAAGACTGCTACCAATATCTATCAATGCTTTATCTAGGGTAAGACCTTGTGATTTGTGAATAGTGACTGCTTATGCTAGAGTTAGAGAAAATTGTTGTCTGCATACATACATGCCTTTGAAGAGAAGGAAGCGGGTTGAGCATCCTATATCCTTTTAACTTTGGATAGTTTGTCAAAGACAATATTGACAAACTGAATGTTGTTGTCACGTGGGTAAGTTTGAAAGACAACAACTGTACCAAGTGCTCCATTAACTAGTCTTTGCTCCACGTCCAGGTTACGTTTAAGCATTACTCTACAGTTTAAGGATCATTTGAATATTTTCTAGCTGTGTTAGAGAAAGAGTTTTCCAAGATGCTTAGCCCTGTTGTGGCTTGTTGACACATAGGTAGTGTCATACCATGTACGTCAAGTTTGTCTGTGGAGGTAATTTGAACTATTGGTTGCATTTCTTTTTTTAACATGTTTTCATTAAATTGTGAACAGACAGCTTTCAATAGTTGGCATCAAGGACATATAATTGGCATTTTTGTGTGCTAATTGTTCCATGACATCAGTAGCACGTGAGTTATGGCCATATAGTGCATGGATGTGCCTGGTTTTTAATATAGTTTGTGCTTCTTGAGATAGTACACCAACTCCAATACTTTTCAAAATGTTGGCATATATGAGGTCTGGAGACTGCAGCATATTTTCAATTAATTTTCTGTATTGGAAATGTTGCCAAAGGTTGACATTTCCTATGCTGTTAAGAGTTTTATGGCACAGTTTGTGCCCTAAGGTTTTAAAAAATAGGTGTTTTCCTCCAATGAGCTCTTCGTAGTCAGTTTTGAGGATCTCTTGTAGTCTGAGGTGAACTAAAGCCAACATTAGGTTGGAGACCATGCTCATCTATTAGCAGCATTTCCATTTGTTTGAAAACTCTGTGTAGTTCCATTGCAGCTTCTGTAGAAAGTTTGTAATAGTCTAATTTATTTTGGTGTTCTACTAGAAGGAGTAGTAATCAGTGTAAAGTGACACTGCCTATGTTGTAGGCAGCTAAAACTGTGGGGGCAGTTACAACAGCTGACAGTTTGTTGTTTGTCAATTGTTGGAGGAACTTGCTAATGATTTTGATTAAGAATGTTTTGCCTCAACCAGCTTGACCGCTCACATATATCAGTATAGGTTTGTAATCTTGCCAGGTACCATTTTTATTTTCATGTTGCACACCATGCTCAATTTGTTTTGTTACTTCTTGGCAAATGCTATGCTGTTCAGTGTTTATTTGTGATTTCAGTAAAGCAAAGTCTTCTGTAGATTGCTCATACTTACACATGGTGTTTTCTACTTCTGTCATGGCTAATTCTGCCCATTTGCTATTAGTGGCTGTCCAAGAGGTTCTTGGCTTCCTGTTACAGAAGGTTCACTACTGTCAGGAGTGTCCACATCTAGTTGGGCCTGGAGTTCTTCTTCGTGTTGTTGTTCATTGTGCAACATTGTTTGGTACTGTGTAAAGTTTATGTCTGTTATAGTGCTTTCATTTGCTTTGAAAGCATCTTCATAGGAGTCGTAGGTATCCAGTAACACTTCTTCTTTTCTCCATGGTTTAAAAAGTTGTAGCAGGGACATGTAATACAGTTCTTTATTTTGAGGAGTTTTTAATGACAATTTGATATGATTAATTAAGCTGCATTTGGTAAGTTTCACTAAGCTGCCTTCACAATGTGCTACTTTGTATCTACCTTTCTTTTCATCTGGGTTAATATTCTTTTTGTATGTGAGGTTTTGGGCAACATGGTAGAGACACATGGTTTCCAAAGCAGTACTCCTGTTTGGGTATATGTCTAGTTAATTGTTTTTCAAAATGTCTTGGCTGTTGGGATTATTTTTTGCTATTTTTTCTATGTCCTCATATAATTTGAGAACTCTTTTTCTAGATTTAGCAGGAACAAGACTTAGCCATACTACATTGTCAGATTTTCCATATAAGGCAGTACTGGTAAAATGGTCTGCAGCTTCATGGCAACTACATTCTCTATGAGAGAGCATTTTTATGCCTAAGCTGTACAATTTCTGTGATAGACAGATATTGCCAGATGATATGTCATCCCAGAGGTCCTGAAGCTCTGTTTTCTCTGCTTCGGTTAAGTAGGCTGTGACATATCATGCAACTGCAGTGGAATTGTGTACAATGTACTGCACATCTATGTATGCATTCCATAAGTGGGCAATGATTGCATTGTAATCATTTATGTATTTCGATTCTGCTGTTCATTTTATGTGTTCTTAGGTGATTTACCTTTGACACTATGTCTAACTGAAGACATGAAGTTTTTATATTTGCAACAACAATATTTTGCACATTTGTGGCTTTGAAATTGTAAACATTTGTGCATGAAGGTCACTACATGTTGTTTGTGAAGGGATTGCACAAGTGACATATTTTTGGATGAACTGCAAAACAGTGGCATCACTATACTGACCAAATGTAGGAGCATCTTTAATCCACAAAAGCATGTGGATGTGTGGTGCTCCTCTGGCTTCGTATTCTTTTCTCCAAAAGAAGTGTTTCACTAATCTGAGGGGAGGAACAGTTTTATTACAAATGAAGCAGAGTTCTCCTGGTGTTTTAATATCTATGTTTGTTTTGTTCTGTTTGCTATGCGTAGGAAATCGTGTAAATCTTCCCATGCATATTCTGCACAACTTAATGTCACAAACCAAGTGGGTGGGCCAAGGTTTTTTATCATATGGCGTATATCTCTGTGACGTCAGAACCAGTATTCTTTTGTACCACGCATGTTTGCTAAAAGATTTGTAATGCTTGACTGTAAAATCTCATCTTTTTCTTGCACTTTTTGCATTAATTCTGTAGCTAACATATTTTGAATATGGGTACCTGATTTCAATGTGTGTGCAACTCCGTAGCATAGAGTTGCTAGTTCACTTTCAAAGAGAAGTTTTGTTGGAATCTGGGGTCTTCAGAGAACATTCGTAAAGAGCAGTATTCTGATGCTGTTATTTGTGTGGGTCTATCATCGTACCTTCCTCCTTTTCCAGTAGGAAAGAGTCGAGGGAAGGAACATGCTTCTTTACTTTTTTCCCATATGGTGATTGGAGATCATTTGGCTTGTTGCATTTGTTACTTTTCCAGTGCATCATCTATGGTGTCTTTAGAGTGCAATGGATGAATTGTGCAATGGTCTAAAATATTGGATTCTGTAGCAGGATCTAGAATCAATTATTTCAGTGGTTTCCCTCAGGTTTTCTTCAATATTAATTTCTCTGTAGTATTCATTGTTCTCTTTTAGATATTGCAGGGCTTGTCTAACTATATGTAAGTCCACAAGTTGTCGCCAATTTTTTTAATCTTTTGTAGGTACACCATTTACTAAGATAGTTAAAGATTGATCTATTGGATGGCACTCCCAGAGTGTGTACATTTTCTTTGATATCTAATGGTAAATAACTACTTTATCATGAATGCCTTTCACTAATTCAGAGGGAGGTTTTTGGTTAAAGGTGCATTATTGCTTGAAATGGGTGCACTGTTTGAATTATGATGCTCTCATATAAGTTGAGTTGTTGCAGGGGTTTTGGTAATGGGAATAATTCCAAGTTATTTGTGATAACACGTGAAGGTGTTTGGTTGTTGTCAAGTTTTGCAGTGCAGTAACTGCAAAGTATTAAGGGGTCAGTAATTTCATATTTGTTTTCTGCTATAAGATACAGAGCTAATTGGAACCATTCGGAATCGTCATTGTCTTCAATTTTGTACGCTATGTCTATAGTTTTAGTGCTATTTTTATAAGAAGTCCTGCGGCAACACACACAACAATGGTTGGGTACTTCAGAAGATTTACTTTTAAACTTTAGTATTTCTTTTCTGTATGTGTGTAATAGAAGGTTGCCATCTATACAGTTGTTGGTAGTCTGTTGTACATCTATTGCATTTTCTAAGTGGCTTTCAATACCGACATATTTTCTATGGATATGGTCTATTTCTTCGAGTAGTTGTTTGGCTATACCATGTAGAAGATTGTTATTTAAGTTGGCTAGTGCTAAAGCAGGACTTTTGGCATAGTACAGTTTGTGGACCAGATTTCTTATAGTTGCATGGTGTGTTGATATCATTTTGATGTGGTGGAAGGTGCTTTTGCAAATAGGTCCTGAAATGCAGGCTAATGAATGTCCTTGTAGTCTTGTGTATTCGCGCACTGGACAGGGGTCCATATTTTGTAGTAGTTTAATTTTGAGTTTGTCTTTGCCTTTCACATACTGATTGAGGAACTGGCCTAAAGATTTTTCAGCAATGTTAGACATTGATGTGCATGGCCATTTGTAGACTGGATGTATTGGTTCAGTGGAATGGCCAGGTGATTCTGAGTTTTCTGGGGGTATTGGTGTGAGCAGCGTTTCTCATTCCATAATGGTATTATTAACTTTTTCATACCCTCGTCTACTGCTATGTATGGCAATTGGGTTTATTTGCTTTTGTTTGTATGCTTCTTCATTGAAATATGGTTCTATGCTGGTGGTGTGAGTCCATTCACCTCCACAGATGTTTGTGAAGTTATCTTTGTTGATATTCTGTTTATTGAGAAGTCTTTTTTGTAGTTTAGTACTTAGTTTTGTTAGCGGTTTCATACTGTTTAAAACTAAAATAAATAATTTTCGTTTGAGAAAGATTGCACCGTCTATAAGAACTTCTAGGATTAATTTTCTACGGTAGGTTTGTGTGTGATTTCTCTTCTGTTTTTATAAGGTCCTGAAGGACTCTGTGGCAGAACATTTTTTGTAAAATAATTTTTTGGTACGATTAGTTGCCGCTACATCAGGATTTATAGGTGCTGTGTTAGCACTAGTGGTAGCTGCAGTCTTGCTAATCACTTTCTGTTTCATTTTACATTTTAAAAGGGGAGGCGACATTGCTATATTGGAAGCTTACTTTGTTTCCCTTAATGACTGTATTAGCTGTTTTGTTTGAACTTTTTGTACAAATTCTGCTAGAGGTGGATACTTATTTTGGAGAGTTTCAGTTTGATTTTGTAAAATTTTTTCGTTCCTTTCTACGGAGTTGCTTTTTGGAAGGCATTCTTTGGGGTCTATTGGAGAAAAAAGAAAGTGTGGGTTGGGATCTTGTGCAGTGTATGTGTACTTTGTGCATGACTGTCTGAATATAATGGTAAGGATGTATGTGGAGGTGTGTGATTGTGCAATGGGCTGCTACAGCAGGTTGGGAAGGCTATTCTTGTATTAGTGTGTTACTATAATGGTGTTCAGATTGCAATAGAAAGTATGGAGCTGGTGAGGTGAAGCACTAATACTGAATCTAATGTTGCAGGGTTAATAAAATTGTTTGTTCTAGAATACTGTAATTCTACAGTGTTTGAGTGACAGTTAGAACATTATGCTAGTGTTGCACTTACTTTTTTGGATTGAAAGAGTAGGTTTCTTCTGAGTTCTCCTTCGTACTTCAGATGCTGCTGCTTTTCAGGAGAGTGGTCTTCACTGCAATTGTGAAAGAAAGAAGTTAATAAATATGTGTGTTAATAGCACTGTTGTTAATGCAGACATGGATTTCTTACTTTTTGCAGTAGTAGTGCTTTCTGATAACTGTGCATAGCAGGTACATGCACTTTTCTTTGCCTATGTGCATTCTGTATATTTTATTTAGAATCTGTTAGTTGAATGTGCTTTAGGAATGAGTACAATAGTAAGCGCACAGAGCACACTTGGCTTCATAAAGGCGGTGCTATTGGATGTTAGGAGATAGAAGAAATAATCGTATGCTTTGTTTGCTTTTTGTAATGGGTAAATGGCAGGAACTGTATTGAAAAGTATGCAATGTATGTATTTGTGAATGTGTGGGAAATAAATCAGAAGGATTTGATGGGGTCAGCAGCTTATTACTCAGTAGGTAATTAATACTAAAGTACTGGGTGATTCTGTGGTGCTTGGAGATGGGAGAGTCTGAAATAAAGTAAGGGTTGCAAGGAAGGACCTGGTGCTTGTGTTGCAGACTGAAGGGAAGGGGGGAGATGTTGTATGTTTTGCTTTACAACACTGTACATAGTTGTAGATGATGTGATAGATATGACTGCACCTATGCATAGAATGCTGTTGTGAAATGTAGAATGGAATGGACAAGCAGCTGGAATGAGAGAGATGTGTAGATTGGAAGAACAGTTGTAGAGGCAGTGGTGTTGTTTCAGCTGGGAGCCTTTCAAATGATATTGGCTATCTGTGTGCATAAATAAAGATGTATGTACTCATCCTAACTGTGTAATTTTATAACACACCAGAAAGCCTTTTTCCATAATTATACTATTATTTCTCCCATCTTTTATCATGAAATGACACTTTGTTAGGTAGCTGTGTGTGTTGTGTCTGATTACTAATATAGTCATTTGTAAAGGAAGTTGAAATGATAGAATATATGTGAAATATGTAGAATGTTTAGAAAGGAAATTGTATGGACATTTTATGAACTATAATGCATTAAATGCTATCATGGTTGAAATGTGGTTAAATGCATGGCAGTGGTTACAGAAATGATAGAATGAATGAAGAAAATAACAGTTTGCACATTGCAGTTAATAATGTGGGTAAATAAAAATTTGGAGAGCAGTCAACTTTGCAAGTGACACTTTATTGTAGTAGATGGGAGAAATTACAGCTTGTTTTACAGGTTACACAGGGTAAGTGGCAATTACTCTGTTTACATGTATTTATACAAGAAATGTACATGTACCATACATGCCAATCCTCCTGATTTTGGCGGGAGACGACTGAAGTTTCAGTGAAAAATATTTATTTTTCACGTTCTCCTGCCGAAAATACATTTTTGCCCAATGCATTCTTATGAGACAAATGTTGTCTTCCGATTTTCCGGAGGAAATGTCCCTCCCAGGTGGGTCGGAATGTTGCCATGTATGATGTGCTGTGCAAAAAATATTCATACTTGTACTTTCTGTTCATGCATGTGGATGTGCATGGATCTGCAAGTGGAAATGTTGGAGGGGTCAGTAGGTGTTTTGCAGTCACAGCGCAATTGTACTCGGAGTGATCAACAGTACATCTAAAGTACTGAATTGTGATGAGGGAGTTAGATGTAGAGGTCTTGCATGTGATTGGTGGATGGTTGTGTGACTGCTTAACAGTAGCCAATGAGGGAATGGTGCAGAGAGTGAAGTGGAAAGGGTAGAAGTGCTGCCCCAGTGTTGCTTTCATGCTCCGTGGTCAGCACGGCTGTTGCCACATCTGGGCCTTCCGAGCATGAAATGGGAGTGTATTTTGAGGATTAGCCAATCAGTTGTTGAGGTTCTGCTTCAATGGAGAGTGGCTGTGTGTAATGAAGATGGCAGAGATAGAGAAAGTCATGGTGATGGTGCTTGGAGGTATGTTTTTGGATGGTTTGGAGCAGTATGCTAAATCTAGGAATGTGGCTAAACATTTTGAAACAAAAGGAGTGGAGGTGGTGTGGCACACTGTGCCTGGTTTTAATTTGCAGTCAATGCTAGAAGTTTGTGAGGATATGGCTAGGTGTAATAGTCCACATGTGGTTGTTCTGCACTGTGGTGCTTTGCATTTGGGCTATGTCAGTGGCCCTACTTTGTTGCAAGATCTGCAAATCTTGGTTCAGGCGGTAATGAAAGAACTTCCACATGCCAAGATTTTTTTTCTGGTTTGATACCAAGGCCAATATGGGGCAATAGTTCTGTTTTTTGTCCTCAGCAAAATGTTGGTAGGTGCTTAATCAGCCGAGGCATGTTTGCTTGTACGACTAGAGCTGGAATGTTCTTTTGCAACAATAAGAACATTGACTCTGGTAATGTTGATTACTTTCAAGGAGATGGCATGTCTTTATCTTTTATGGGAAGTGCCATGCTGTTTTGGAACATAAGGGTTGCTTTGGAGAAGGTATTGTGAAGATTTTAGGAGGAAAATTAGGAAAAAAGCAAAAAAATACAAAATAAAAGGTGTTTCTGAAGCATCTGAAAAAAAGGCTGTTTTCAGAGCCAACTTCAAAGGGGAAATGGGGCACACTATTTAAATGTTCATTCCTCATGCTCAGATTTTTCGATGTGTCCACGGACAGCGTAGATATCCGCGGCCAGCGCGTATTACATATGGGATTTGTGAGGTTGTGAGGCATGCAAATGAGACGTAGGACAGCACAGGATTGGTCAATAGGGTTTACTGGGTGGGATGTGTGAGCATAGAGTTTGTCAGAAAGTCTTTTTCCTGAAAGGAGAGGAGATAGCCATGGCTGTGTTTTTCAGAAAGCAGATTGTCTAGATTTTGGGAGATTTGTGGATAAATTGGTTGGAGGTGCATGCAGATCGCTGCGGAGTGGCTGTACATCTTGTATTCCCTCATTTGGAAGTGCACTGGCATGGAGTGCGTGGAATGAAGTGGCTGGATTTGGTACCTCTTTGTGCTTCTTTGGTGACACAGCGTCATCCAGACATTATTATTATTCATTGTGGATGGAACAGTTTAGGACATGTGTCTGGAATCTCTTTGCAATTTGAAATGAAAGAAGGATTTTGGAATGTCATGGGCATGTATCCAAACTCCAGAGTAATGTTTTCCAGTATTGCGCAGAGACAAATGTGGCTGCGTTCTTCTTCATTTGGTCCACAAATGGAGAAAGCAAGGCGCAATGATAACAAGGCTGTCTGTGCCTTTTTGAGAGATGTTGGTATGTCCTCTTTTCACTATGAAAACATTATGTTTCGTAGTACACACATTTTTCGCAGAGATGGAGTACATCTTAGTTATGCCAGCAATCAGATTTTTCTGCAAAATATACAAAATGCATTGCAAACTTTTTTGAAATTACAGCAATCCATTTTGCAGTAGGTGTTGACCATTTGAAGTTTTTGAAACACAAAAGCACACCACAAAAAGGCTCTTTTCAGAGCCACCACTTCCTCCCAGAGAAAAGTGCAATTGTTGTAACAGGGCAGCACTGCACAGATTTTAGATGTCGGCGAACTGTCTGCGGACATCTAAAAATGCACAGGGCCCTGCACATTTCATTAACACTTCTCTTTTTGAACTGTGAAAGGCGGCTCTGAAAAGAGCTTTTTTTTTGTTGTTTTATATATTTTTTGGAGGGTTTAAACATGACACACAAGGAAAGGAAGGGAAAGGAGGGTAAGGAAGGGACAACAACCACAGGGATAAGAAAGGGTAGGTGGAGAGAGGAAGATGTAGGGTGGGCCTTATTCAGGCCTTATTCAGGTAGGCAGCAGTTCTTCTCATGCTCCTTGACCACAGTCTCGAAATGCACAATACTGTGACCCTCAAAAGGTAAGGATCAACAGAATCATGTATGGCCTGCGAGGCAGCTGGAGGGATGCACTGCCCCACAGGAGTGTCTCTTGTGGTAGCAGGAGAGGAAACAGAGGATGCGGCAGAGGAATTCAACGCACTACTTTTATCGCAAGGTACAACCTTACAATCAGCCCCACCGTGGAACAATTTTAGGTGTCTCTTCATTGAGGTAGTACCATAGCTGTACAAACTCGGTTTGCCACGACTCAGCACCATCTTGCACTGATTGCAGGTCACCTTGTGTGCACGTGCTTTTGGTACTCCACCAACAGGGGTAAATAACTTCCACACCCAAGATTCACGGTGAGAACTAGTAGTAGGGACTTCCACTATCTCATCCTCTTCATCCTCTTCATCACTCTCCTCTGTATCCTCACGCCTGTTCCCCTCTGCAGGCCCTCTGGGAGGTGGTGGTGGTGGAGGGTTTGGGGGTGCTGCTGAGACAGCAGTAGTACCAGTGGCAGCCATGGATGCCATCAGGACAGCTATTTCAAGGAGCAAGAGCAATCCAATGCAACAAGGAGCAGTCTCTGTCCTGGAAGCCCAAAAACAGAATAAGGAGCAGCTCTGGGATGTGGCCTTTTATAGGGGTGCTGGGGCGGGCTTCACGGACATCCACACTGTCCCAGGACACTTTGAACACTAAGAAAGGTCTCAAAACATTCACAAAAGTATGCGAATGGCCAGGGACATAGTGTGGAACTTGTGCAAGGGAGAACTCTCCCAGGAAAATACCTTGGATTGCTGAAAAAAACATTTGTTGGTGTCCGGGGGCCCGAACAGTGTCTGTTACGCTTAGCACAGGTGGGTAACATGATGACGTTGAGGACACATTGGAGAATGGGACAGCTGTCCATAGGACACCAAATGTGCGGGGTTGGGTCTACGCATGTGTGCAGGTGTTGTACAGAAAGTGTTCCAGTCCCCAAACTAATTAAAAGTGCAACACACATGCGGCGGGCAGTTGCGCACAGGCACGATGTTCATAGGGGCAAGGGTGTGCTACGCATGCGCGTGTGTGTTCTATGGACAGTATTCAGATCCCTGAACAAAATAAATGTGCGTCACAACTTTGCGGACAGGCGGACCGGCTATGTATTCTACGTACATATTCATTCTGGTTACGGACAATGTGAACAGGGGGAATGTTCTTAGGACACTTTATGTTGCATACCTATGAACAAGCAGACTTCTTTAGTGTTCTGCGGACACCCCCATTTCGACTACGGCCAGTTCGAACAGGTATAGTGTCCATAGGACACCCCCATTTTGATTAATAATGGACAGGCGGACATCTTGTATGTTCTAAGGACACTTCCATCTTGATTGAGGACAGTGCAAACAGGTATAGTGTGCTTAGGACATTCCCATTTTGGTTAATTGCGGACATTCCGGACAGTCACGCTGTCCGCGGACATCCTAACTGCCTTTAAAACAAAATAACACACAGAGGAATATACTAACGACACACTTAATATTTTATTACTTTACAAAAGTATAAAAATTATGAAAGAGAGGGGGAAGCAGAAACAGATACAAATACAGGTGAATTAGGGGTTTGGACATGATGGATGGTAGGGGAGGAAGGGAGTGAAGTCTCATCGTAATGTTTTTCTTGCTGGGGAGTTTTTGGGGATAGTTGGGTGGGACATGGAGAGGGGGTACATGTACATGTTGGACAGTGATATTAAATTTGTATTCTTTTTATTCTTATATGGTCCTCCACAAAGTTTTTTAAAAGATTGAAATTTTGCCATTAACATATCCAGTTTCTGTTCCATTTGTTGCAGAGGATCTTCTAATGTCTCTCTTGGTATATTGTGTTTAATGGGCCACATTACAAGATTGGAGGTATCGATGCCCTTAATAAGGGCATGGCTACCCCCAAACTCAGGTCCAGCTCCGGGTCCCACGAAAGGGGAACTACCGGGCCATTCCGACCTTGGCGGGCCCGGTAATTTCCCTTTCGCGGGACCCGGAGCCGGTATGTCCCCATTCCCATTTGAGCCCCCACAGAACTATAAGACAATGTTGATAACCTTATTGATCATCTTCACCCATAGAAAGCATTTCTGTCTTCCAAGTCTGTTTTTTTTCCCTTTGTATATGTTTCATATGCTTTTAGTGGAACCTAAGTGAATTATTGTAAGAACATATTTGAAGTATAAGTCGACAAATATAGTACTTTGTACTAGAGTACAGTGAATTTTTAGTTCCTGGCTGTTACTGGCCTAGATATATCAGTAAAGGAAAAAAGAGAGAGCCAGACATGTGATGTCATCAGTGATGTCATCAATGACATTTGTGATGTCATCTTTGATGTCCTGGTGTTAGTTTTAGCGGAGCACGGTGGTGGCGCGAGTTATGGTTGCTTAGTTTACCATAATTGGTGAATTTCAGGTTTTTTTTGGTTTTACCTGGAACCATAAGGCCCCTTAACAAAGTCTTTTTACTGAATCTCATAGGTTTTTAGTAGTGCAACTTAACCATAACGTCCCTTTAACAAAGTTTTTTTTACTGAATTTCATAGCTTTTTAGAAGCGCAACTTAACCATAACTTCCCGTTATCAAAGTTTCTTTTACTGAATATACATTTTCATAGTGTGAATTTGATAGATGTTTACTACGCTTCCCTTACTTTATATACATGTAATATAGAACATACCGAACACCCCGCTAATGATTTTGATGTCCGCGGACGGTCACGGATGACATCAACACTACCCAAACACTCAGTGGGTATTTGAAATTGTTCTATCATGCCATATAAACACTGCACACGTTCAAAAAGCAGCACATAAACACATTATATATAATAATAAATAAGCAGTGCAACCTACATATTTAACACATCAACCATCCATTTAAATACCATATGTAATTAAATGGATTATACCATAACAAAAAAGATATGCCTCCAACATAATTACCTCACAGAAACTGCAGAGCTGGAAGCAACAGTAGACCTACACAACACTACAAATACAACTTACCAGAAACTAGTAAGTAAACTTCATTTTTCTAATATATTTCTAAACTTTTTGTATGAGGTACAGTACAATTAATATATTTTTGTTTTTCACACAGAAATGTGCAGTACTTTGGAGTAGCATGAGGACAATTTTCCATGTGAGAAAATGTCTGAAGACAGTGATAATAATTGTAGACACTTCTCTATATAAGCAAATTAATAATCATTACTTTATGTGTACTTAACATATATATATTTATTTTTAACAGACCATACAAACATTGAAAACATTACACCAAAAGACACATTGGAAAAGACTCTGGAACGCATGGAACAGAAAATAGACATGCTCAAGGAAAATTTTAATGGTTTGAAACAGTTAATGGAGGACCACATAAAAGAAAAAAATAAGTACCATTGTCCCACCTGTACCTGTGCCCCCTCTCCATGTTCCAGTGAACTATCCCCAAACCCTGAACACCAAGATAAAGGTTTTGATGAGACTTCCATCCCTTCATCCTCTCCCATCCTCCTCTCCAAACCCCTAATTCCCCTGTATTTGTATCAGTTTCGGCTTCCCCCTCTCTTTCATAAATTGTGTATATGTATATAAACAAAAAAAAAGTGATGTTTTTTTAATGAAATTCTCTCTGTCTTATTTTTTTTTAAAAGCAGTTAAAATGTCCACGGACAGCGCACCTATCCGGCCTGTCTGTATCTAACAAAATGTGGATGTCCTAAGGACACTACACCTGTCTGTACCATTCGCAACCAAGATGGAACTGTTCTTAGAACACACCAGCTGTCCGGGATGTCGGTAAATGAACAAAATAGGGGTGTCCTAAGGACACTATACCTCTCTGTACCGTTCGCAACCAAGATGGAACTGTTCTTAGAACACACCAGGTGTCCGGGATGTCCGTAAATGAACAAAATGGCGGTGTCCTAAGGACACTATACCTGGCCGTACAGTCTACAGAACATCTACGCACATGTGCACCACACCCGTAAGTCCTGCGAACATTGCGCCTGTCCGTAACTGTCTGTCTCATTTGTGTCACACTTTTAATTAGTTTCAGGACCCGAACTCTGTCCCTAGAACACCCGCGTGTATGCGCATGACCGTTTCTGTGCATTTGGTGTCCTGCGGACACCCGTTCCCTTTGCGGATGTGTTCCTGATGGCATCATGTGACCGCACCCACACTGAGCGTGTGTCCTAATTTGCGGACTCTGTCCGGTTCCCCAACATTTTAAAAGATCTTATTCAGACAATCCGAATTATTTTACAGTAAAAACTCACCATTTCACATGTCCCAGACAATGGCCCTGGCTTTCCACATACTTTTTTAACATTTTGAACTCTTTTGAGTGTTTGATATGGTTGCGAGACGCACTCCTCCACCCCTATAAAAGGCCACACCCCAGAGCTGATCGTCATTGTACTTCTGGCTATTGAAGACTTTTGCTGCCTGAGCTGCTCTTGCTGAGATTATCTCATCAACCCTGATGGCATCCATGGCTGCTGTTGCTACATCTGCCTCAGGACCACCCCCAAACCCTCCACCACCACAACCTCCCCAAGGGCCTGCAGAGGGGAACATGCGTGAGGATGTAGAGAACGAAGATGAAGAGGATGAAGAGAATATGGTCGAGGAACTCTCAACTACCAGCACTCGCTGGGAGTCTTGGGTATGGCGCTTGTTTACCGTTTATGATAACTTACCAAAAGCATGTGCGAACAAGGTCACCTGTAACCAGTTCAATTGGTGCTGAGTCATGGGAGACGTGGTTCGTACAGCTTTGGTATGACATCCGTGAAGCGACACCCAACTTCGTTCCACAGTGCGGACATTCGCAGGTTTGTACCTTGTGATAAACGTAGTAGGTTGAGTTCCTCTACAGCATCCTCCGTTTCCGCTCCTCTCACCACAAGAGACACTCCTCTGGGAGAGCGCATACCTCCAGCTGCTTCACAGGCCATTCTCGATGCTGTTAACCCTTACCTTTCGAGGGTCGCAATATTGTGTATGTACTGCGATGCAGAACTCTGCAGGGGGGAGAGTCTTCAAAGTGCTTTCGAGACTACGTTCACGGACCACCAGAAGACCTGCTACCTACCTAAATAAGGCCCACCCTACATCTTCCTCTCTCCACCTGCCCTTTCTTATCCCCGTGGTTGGTGTCCCTTCCTTACCCTCCTTTCCCCTCCTCTCCTAGTGTGTCGTGTTGACATTGCACCTCGCTTTCTCCATTTGTGGTCCAAATGAAGAGGAACGCAGCCACATTTGTCTTTGTGCAATACGATAAAAAAATACTTGGGAATTTGGAAACATGTCCATGACCTTCTCAAGTCATTCTTTCATTGCAAATTGCAAAGAAATTCCAGACACATGTCCTGAACTGTTCCCTCCACAATCAATTATAATTATGTCTGGATGATGCTCTGTCTCTAAAGTAGCACAGAGAGGTACCAAGTCCAGCCACTTCACTCCACGCACTCCATGCCAGTGCACTTCCACATGAGGGAATCCAAGATCCGCAGCTACTCCACAACGTTCTGCATGCACCTCCAACCAATGTATCCATGAGTCTTCCAAAATCCAGATAATCTATTTTCGAAAACACACAGCCAAAGCTATCTGTTCTACTCTCAGGAAAAAGACGTTCTCACAAAATCTCTCCTTACACAACACACCCACTAAACTTTACTGACCAATCCCTAGCTCCGCACATTCTCATTTGCATGCCTCTCCACCCCAGAATCCCTGTATGTAATACGCGCTGTCCGCAGACTACCACCGTGTCCGCAGACATATTGAAGAATATAGTTAAATAGTGAATGTATGTTAAATAGTGTTCCCCATTTCCACTTTGAGGTGGGCTCTGAAAAGAGCCGTTTTTTTTTTTTACAGATGCCTGTCAGACACCTGTTATTTTGTATTTTTGGGGGTTTTTTTCTTCTTACTTTACAACTAAAATCTTCCCATAACCTTCTCCAAAGCAACCCTTACATTCCAAAACAGCATGGCATTTCCCAAAAAAGATAAAGAAACACCATCTTCTTCAAAATAAACAGCATTACTCGAATCAATATTCTCATTGTTACAGAAAAACATACCAGCTCTAAGCATGAAAGCACACATGCCTCGATTGATTACACACCTAGAAATGTTTTGCTGAGAACAAAAAAACAGAACTATTGTCCCATATTGCCATAGGTAATAATCCAGAAAAAATTACTTTCGCATTTGGAAGGATGTTCATTACTGCTTGAACCAACTGTTCCAAATCTGCCAACAAAGTAGGGGCACTCACCTAGCCCAAATGAAAGCACCATAGTGCAAAACTACCAGATGAGGACTGTTCATCCTACGCATATCTTCACAAACTTGAAGAATTGCCTCTACATTGCAATCAGGCACAGCGCTCCACACCACCTCCACTCCTTTAACATTGAAAATGTTTGCCACTTGCCTGCATTGAGAATACTGCTGTAAACCATACACAAACATATCTCTGAGCACCAACACCCTGACTTTCTCCACCTCTGCCATCTTCACTACACACACTCTCTTTCTACACAAATCCACAATGTCAACACTGATTGGCTAATTCCTACAGTCCTCTTTCCATACTGGATTTGCTGGCAAACCCCGGATGTGGCACGCCCTACCCGCAGACAGCTGCACGGTGTCCGTGCGGCACATAACACTTAGCCAGCCCTTCTACCCTTTCCACATCACTCTCAGTGCCATTCCCTCATTGGATACAGCTAAGCAGTCACACAACCATCCACCAATCACATCCAAGACCTCTACATCTAACTCCATCATCAGAGTTCCGCACTTCAAATGTACTGTTGATCACTCTGAGTCTCATATCATTGGAAAGCACCTACTACAAAAACTACTGTACAAGTCTCAAAGATTTCTACTTCCAGCTCCATGCATATCCACATGCATGATTACAAACTACAGGTATGCATATTTTATTCAGAGTACTTGTACAACTCTTATGAATCCATATAAACAGAATAATGCCACTAAACCTGCATAGCCTATACATACATGCCAACACTCCCGATTTAAGCACGAGACTCCTGATTTTTCATAGAAAAATCACATTATTTTTACTGTCTCCCACATAACCTATACATACATGCCAACCCTCCCAATATAGGCGCGAGACTCCCGATTTTTCATTGAAAAATCGCACCATTTTTTACTGTCTCCCGCCTAAATTAATGCTAATCCCAATGCAATCCTATGAGAAAAATAAATGTTCCTGATTGCTGTGCTGAAATCTCCCTCTCTGGGCCTCACGATTGTTGGCATGTCTACCTATAAAATGAACTCATTTAAAAGTTTCCCATCTACTATAATCAACTATCACTTCCAAACCTGTCTGCTATCTACAACACAGCTTTAAAAAACCAAGGGAATTTCATGCACTTAAAATTCTACTAATTTGCAAAGCATGTTGAACTAACATATTGTAAATAAAATATAAATGCTGCACATAGTCAAATGAAATGCATGTATACACTATGTTCAGATATCAAACAAGAATACCACCACAAAAACATAAAAATGAACGTCTACATTAACATCAGTGCTATAAATGCACAAAATTACTAACTTCTTTCTTTTACAATTGCAGTGAAGACCACCCTCCTGAAAATCAGCAGCATCTAAACTACAAACAACATATCCGAAGAAACCTGCTCATTCCACAAATAAATAGTAAGTACAATGCTACCTTAATATTCTTACTGTTCCTCAAAGACACTGTGTGCTTCATTCATGTAATTTGCGCACCAAAGAAAATGCGATTTCTGAACCATTCTGCCCACAAATCCCCATTTATTAAACAGAGAGTAGCAGGCAGAATGGCACACAAATCCCAGTTTTTTTGAAACACAAATAACATACTCAACCCTTCGAATGTTAGTACTACAAAACAAAGAACTGTTTTATTTTTATACCATTACGTTTACTATTAATGATTCTCCTCACCACTAGCTCACTTTCTACTCTCATCTGAACTGCAGTTTAGTAACACACAAATAGAAGAATAGCCTTCCCAACTCAACAAATTCAACAGCCGGGCTGTGCTGTTTTTCTGCTTCTTGCCAAGAACCTTGCTAGAACTCAGAGATCCAAACCAGTAGAGCAGATCTGTAACCCAGACTCAACCCATCAGATCCAGAACCAGAGGCTGTGCAGAGATCAGAGTGCCTTGCTGAGTGCGGAACCAAGCGCCTGAATCCTGTCCTGTGGCTAGCAGATTCCAGTCCAAAACCCTTTGACCAGATCCTGACGGGCCCATTCCAAAACCATAGTTGTGAGTATTTAGCATAGAACTGTCCATAGTCAATCTCTTATCCTTAAGTAATCCTTTCTACCATTCTATCATATCCAGAATTGCATTGTAGAACCTCTTTTGTCTGTCCTGTATCCTTCTCTCATCCATATAGTCCTGTGATAATTGTAATGATAATCATCTTTGCGCTAATATATAGTTGCTGAAGAAAGGCAAGTGTCGCAGCGGGCAAAGATCATACAGAGGTGCCTCTGGGCTGGTGGCCGTACCGTTGGTATCTTGCATCTTCATAGCCCCTTAGTGTAAAGCCAATCCTTGTTTGTAATCTTCAAAAGCCCATCTTTCATTTGAAATCTTGACACTTTTTGAGAAAAATCGACCTTTACTAAAACCTCTAACTTTTGAACCATACGTGCTAGAAACGAAATTTAAATGTCAGATTGAAGCTAACATCCTCAGCTTTCAAATGAATCCAATTCAACTCCTTATAATTTTGCCGCAATCGCGCTTAACGCACATGGAAATGTTTCCCCGCGATTCTGCATTTGGCTCAATTTCAACCCATGTAAAATAGCTATTTCTTGCATTGAACCTCTGAATTCAGTTTCCAATCTGCCGGTCATCCAACCAACATTGCTAGTGTTTACCTGGAGCTATCCAAAGCGGCTCTCACTAGTTATGAACCCATTTTTAGAGAATTAAATTCATTTTTAGCATTTTCCCATTCATTTAAAACCACATTCAAAAGCATTCGACCGGTTTTGACATCATTCCTGTTTCTCTCTAAACTTGCTGGGGGAATTGGGATTGAAACTGCATTTGTAGAGTGTTTATTCCTGAAACCTGTTTTCTTTCCTTCCATCTCTATGTTGCATATTAGGGGGAATTGAGTAGTATCAGGGGGAAAGAGCGATTACATTGCATTTGATTGAATTCATATCAAGTATTATTTCTGTGCTGCATTAATTTCCTATCATTGCATTTTATTGAACCCACACAACGTTTTATTCTATGCTACATTATTCTTCTCATCCATACTCCTATTGATTAAAGAGATTGTTGATTGTAATATCATCCAACGCTGATCATTGTATAAATATTAATAGTGTGATATCTAGATCTTGTTCAAATTCATAAAAGTGTGATATATATATTGTTCAATTCATAAAATAAATCTTTAAACTTTACAAAATAACCTACTTCTTGGTTCAGTGAGACCGGGGGGATTCAAAGAGAGGGGCGTGATATAAGGGTACATCGTTCAGAAATAAAAGAACTTTAGACATAAAAATATATAATTAAGGGTTCCAGCTGGACATCTCATGCCAGGCATTGACTTAGGTGGAGTGCTGGGTTGCAACCACTTACAGATTGGGGGCTCGTCTGGGATTTCTGAATTAGATATACCACTTGTGACAGTCTAAGGAGTGTGCTAACTGACAGGGTACATAAATCCTGTTGGGCTACCACGCTGTGTTACACTGTGAAAAGCACCCCTCAAAAGGGAACACTCTAAGGCAACGGTCTGTTTTGTAAAAATAAAATAAAACTTCTGTAAGTCAGGAGGAAATTAATATTTCCAGAATGGCGACATTGGTAGAGATCAATATGGCTAGAGAACACCTATTGCATAAGTTATTTGTGAGAGGTGAATGGACAGAGCAGGATCAGAATGTGTGGTTGCAGGCAATCACACAACAGATCACTGCAACAGGGTTAGATATATAGAAAGACCAGGGTCCATTGCATGTGGCCCTGAGTGAACTATATATGGCCTCTAAGGCAAAGGATGAGCAAAACAAGATTGCCAAAATAGCAGCATATCTATACTTATATATTGGAGCTATACAGGATAAATGTGCTGAAGGACAAGATCTGGCAAGTAGGCAACTGCAGGCATTACAAAAGACCCAAACTGATCTGGACTCTTCTGCGCAGAGGCTGCAGAGGATCCAGGAGTCAGAAAATGAAAGTAGGCAGTATATAATCAAAATAAAAGAGGAAATGGGTATCCTGCAGCAGGAAAAGGCAGAACAGGATACCAGAATTCTGACCTTGCAGAAGGAGTACCAAGTAAGTTTGGACTCCCTACTGCAGAGCCAGAAAAAGCTGGAGCAACAGATACATTTCAACAGGGCATGCACAGAGCAGGTAGCCACCCTGCAAAGCCAACTAGACAGAGAGAAAGAGGAGAGTAACAAATTAATTTTGAAAGACCTGGACACCCAGGCAGAATTTGATGAAGAGCGCCAGAAAGCTGGTGTGCTTCAAAGACAGAGGGACGACCTGGCGGCACAGAGGCAGGCTCTTGCTCAGGAAAGGGACACCTTAAGCCAGGAAGTCTGTCATTTAAAAGAGAAGGTAGAAGAAAATCACCTGGGCCTTCAGGGACTGGGTGACCTCCAAAAAGAGCATGAAAGATTGTTAGAGCACACCAGGAGGGTGGAAGAGGCTCTACCAAGGAAGGACCAGGCCAGTATGGAAAGGACTCAGGAGGTAACCCTCCTGCAGCAAAGACTGGCCCAGTACTCAAAAACAACCCAGGAAGCACAGAGAGAAAATGAGGCTCTCTGTGAGAACATTGACAGGCTCCACAGACAGGTCGCCATGCAAGATAGATTGATAGAGACTAGTAAGGCCTTGATTGAGGAACAGAAAGCTCAGGTTCTTGCATGTCAACAGGGAGCAGGGGCTGTTAGAGATGAGATTTGCTGGGAAAGGGAAACACCTGAGCATAACCTCAGGAACCCTAGTACCAGAGGCCTTCACCTCTTCCAATCCCTGGACTCTGCCACCCCCATGTCCACTGGCGCACATGAGCCTTGGGCCACGGGGATGGCAGATTTCAATCCAATCAGAAATATGGGGCTCATAGACCAGCACCTCCCAGGAATGGATGGGCGGTCATCTGGGTATGGGTACCTAAGTACTGTGAAATTTAGTGGGGAACTCCATGAGAGTAGGCCCACTAAGGGCATCCTCAAAACCTTGGTCCAGCTGGGACAGTGGGGGGTACCCATCAAATCCTGGGAGCAAGGAGGAATCAGAAGACTCCTCTGAGCGCCCCAGGACACAGGAGACTAGGTCCCCACATTCTGCCAGCCATTCCCAGGCTCGCAGAATGCGGTAAAACCTAGAAGACCAGATGGGCACCTCTGGGAGCAGTGCCTCTGAGTCAGAGGATGAATGGACCAGGGTTACCCGAACTAAGAAGGCCAATAAGGCAAAAAGGACCTTGCTTAAGGACCCCTTAAAGCAAATCAAAGCAATAAGGAGCGTCATCACGCCTTATCATACGAAGACTAATTATTCTGTTTGGGAGCACTTAGAGCTCTTTGAGCAGATGATGGAAACTTTCCATTTGAAGGACAGCAGTAGCTGTATTCAATATGTAAAATGGACCTTCTCACCAGAATACTCCAGCTTCTTTGCGGGGCTGGAGGACCAAAATCATTCTAGATGGTCCACTTATAGGGCAGCCATCTTGAAGCATTTTTCTGTACATAGAAATCCTCAGGAGGCTTGCAAGGCAGCCTACAACTTGCAATGTGGGGAGGATGCAGGAATTAAAGCGTGCCTTTGCGCAGATCACCAGAAGGGTGCGCACGGACAGCAAAGAATTTGTCAATACTTTTTTCCACGCTCTACCAAAGTACATCATGACCCAGCTAGTGAGAGATTTTCATGAGAAAAGATCACTAGACTGGGTCATTGAACAGGCCACCCGAATTTATGAGGTGCAAACGCCCATAGAAAACAAGAATAATCCTAAAAGCCCCAAACCAACCAACACCCCTGCTGCTGCTAAATTGGCAGAGGTGAAGGTTGCCCCCATTTTAGATTTGGAGATGGGGGGGGGGGCTAAAAACCTGCCTGCACAAAATCAGAGCAATCCCAAGCCCAGAAGGCCCTCAGGCCAGTCACAGACAGGGAGCCAAGGCGGTAGTCCCACAAATAGGATCCCTCACTCCCCTGACTATATAAGTCCCCACTATAAGGGGAACAGACCCATCCTGGGCTATGTGTGGACCCCTCCAGCCCAAGAGGGTGTGGGGTCCAACCAAACAGCACCTAGACCAGGGAACTTCCCTCCTCACTTCCCCTAGGAGGGCAGAAATTCCCCAAATCCTGGACAGAACTTTTTCCCCAGGTACCCACAAAACCTTCAACCCCAGAACAATCCATCCTTCTTTCCCCACTTTCCTGAGCCCAGACAACCCAATCCGGGAGAGGGGAGGCCAAGGGTGGAGGGGTAACCAAATCTTCCAAAACCGGGGTATTATCAGAGAAGGGATAGCTACCCTTCCCGGGATCAGCCCAGGGGAGAAATGAGAACCCTGTATCAGCCTGATTGGGTTTCACAGCTAGAGCGCCAGGTACAAAACATGGCACAGGATCTGGGTCGCATGCTGAGGGCTCAACAGAACCCTCAGAGGAGCATGCCGATGCAGAATACCAAAAACTCCGGACCTGGTGCTCCAGAGCAATGACGGGGAGAACCCTGACAACCCACTGGTTAGCAAGGAGGAGGCACAAGGGGAAGGGGGATGTAAATCATTGGAGGAAGCTTCCTTCCCTACTTGTAAAAAGCCCCTGGAAACCCAGGAAGTCTGACACCCAAGGAGCAGAGGGGGGTAGGACAAACAAAGAACCCAAAAAGACCCATTTTGTGGAGGAGGTACAGGTCTTCCAATTTGAAGGAGAGGGATCCTCAGAGGATCCTGGGAAAAGGATCTTCTCCTTCAGAGGTGGAGGAACTCCTCCCAAAGAAAAATGGGACCCAAAGGATTCAAATCCAGACTGGGTAGATGTGGGGACTGAGCTAGCGCCGCCCATCATCCTACCCCAGAACCAACAACATGAAAATGCCCTGGTTCAAACCCATCCTGGTGACTGCCCCCAAAAGGGAGGGCCGGCCCAGAACCGGAACCAGGGGAACCCAAAACGTCTCCCATATCTAGTTGCCGCCTTTTCTTTTCAGATTCCCTAGATTCTAAACAGAGTGCTGCCCAAATCTCTTCTCTATCAGCGTCCAAAACTAAAAAACAGTTGTCCAAAATGTACATTATCTGTGCCCCTTTGCAGAGAAGGAGGAAAGATTCTATGCCCTGGTACAAATACAGGGACAGGGTACAATTTTGGCACTGGTGGACACTGGATCCCAAGCTACCCTTCTGTTCAAAAAGGCCTTTGATGAACTGAATTCAGGAAGGGGGGAGAACTACCAAATTCCTCTCACCCTTCTTCCTGGACAACTTCAGAACTTTGACAGGAAGGAAATTCCTGTTGAGGGGACTGCGGATTTGGACATTAAAATTGGGCGACACAAGGTGAAGCACCCGGTCATAGTTGTGACTCCAGAGGGCACCCCTTGTTTACTAGGGAATGACCTCCTGCAGAGGTTGTCACCCCTAATAGATTGCGTAAACAAGGTCCTCTGGACCCAGACTAGCCGATCAATAAAGTTAAAACAGAGTGTCAACCATGTTAGTTTAAACGGCACATACCACATGGTTGAACAAAAATCTGACCAAATAGAATTTCACTTCCAGAACAACCAAATTCCAGACGTGACAGTAATAGCAGTAGGACAACAAACTGGTGATTGGGGGTCCTCTCTATTTCTGAAAATCAACCTTCCTGAGGTGGCATTCCACACTGGAAGGAAACACTCTGAAATTCTTTATCAATCCACAATCAGACATTCCCACTCCTATAGTCCAGAAAGATGTGAAATCAGCTCAGAGCCTGGATGATGTTCAGCAAAGTGGAGAGCAGTTGTTCATCTCATTTCAGTTAAATGAAGGGAAGGACTCTGTTCTCGCCCGATTGTGTGTGAACAACGGTGAGTGCTTCATCAGCGAAGCCATGTTCCGCAAACTCCCAAAAGATCCAGCCATTCCCACATTTAGACTGATAGACAAACGGGAAATGGATCTGGAAACACCCAATTTCAAACATCTCCTGACAAGCAGGTGTATGCTCAAAATCTCCATAGGCAACAAGAGCATGGTCCATAATTGTTGGATCATGCGAGACGTCACTGCCGCCTTTTACTTAGCCAGTGACATTCTCAGTCGCTTTGCCATTAGTTTGGACCTAATAAACTTCAAAGCTTGGTCCCGATTAGCAGATAATCCCATGGGCATTGATGACCCAGAGAAAGCATTTAGGTCAGCTCAACTGCTGCCTTATGCAGTTGAAATTCAGATTGAAGAGGAAGTCACCATCCCAGAAAGGACCCGACAATTCTCCCTGGAAGTGAAAGTTAAAAGAGGACAGAAATTGAAAAACCCTGATGCCTATGTTCATCTAAATGCTACTCTCCAACAGCAAGGGTTGGGGTAAACCCAACACCACTAGTCAATATAGAACACAACAACATTCCAAAAGAGGTGGATAACAGCGACTTAAAGAGTATCACTCTGGCCGCAGGCACCATTATTGGAATGGCGGTTGATGACCGACATTTTTCCATAGATTTAGGAAATTAACTGTTAGGACCAATCCCCAAGGACTGTTTCGACAGTGATAGTGATGACAATACAACACCAGACTGGATCTTTACCCGGCATGGGGGGAACTTCCTGGTGTACACTTCCTTCCCTTATGGTAAGGAAGATGTGACTTGTGACTTCAGGAGGGAGGAGGTGATTTTCCAGGTCCATGAGGGCTGCCTTTCCCACCTGAAGCCAGCAGTCCAAATCAGCACTTTGACCAGGGACTTCTCCAACCAGCTTGAGGAGGCCGCTGAGATAGCAAAACCAGAAGTCTTTCCATGCTTCAGGCAGATGGTTGAAGAGAGAGTCAACCTAGCTTATGCCTGTGAGACTCTGGAGCAGAAGCAAAAATTGAAACAAGTTTTCTTGGATTTTCAAGATCTCTTTGCGGTGGACTCATATGACTGTGGTCGCACTGACATCGACACAACAACAATTCCCACGGACCCTGGCATGACTCCAGTGTTTGTGAAGCAATATCGCTTGCCTCTCGCATCAATGGAGTCCCCTACTGAAATAATTAAGAACCTTGAGTCCCGTGGGATAATCCGTCCAGTCCACAGCACCTTCAATAATCCAGTGCTGGAGATATTGAAGCCAAACGGCCAGTGGAGACTCTGCGCCGACCTTAGAGAGCTCAGCAGGCGGGTCCATACTTCCCGATGGCCTCTTCCCTACATTTACCAAGGGCTCGCCCAGATCCAGGGGTCACAGATATTCACTGCAATAGACCAGACCAATGGGTACTGGACTGTACCTGTCAGTAGGAAGGACCAATACAAGCTGGCCTTTACCTTCGGGGGCAGCAGTACACATGGACCCGGACTCCCTTTGAATACATCAACTCCAGCAATGAATTCAAAATATTTCTACATAAGGCCATGCCCGACCTGGGTGAAAGGGGTAACCTGGCCTATGTAGATGATGTTCTCATCAAAAGCTCAACTGTGGAGGAACACATAGCGGAGATCTGTTATGTTCTGACCCAGTTGAGGGCAGCCGGAGCAAAACTTTCCTTTCAAAAGGCACAGTGGTGTAGAACCCGTTTACATTTCTTGGGGCATGAGATTACTCCTCAGGGTCTCTGTCCCCAGGAAAAGAAAGTGGAAGCACTCCAGAAATTAAAAGACGCCACAACCATGCGGGAACTAAGGACCCTCCTTGGACAGACTAATTACAGTAGAAAGTTCATTGAGGACTACGCAGAGATCACAAGACCCTTGATTCATCTTTTGAAGGGGGGGTCAAGTGGGAGTGGGGTCCAGAACAAGCTGAGGCCGTAAAACAGCTCAAAAGAAGCCTCTCACAAGTGCCTTGCCTAGCTTACCCTGTCAAAAACAAGGAGTTCTTGGAGACAGGGTTCTCAAATACATGCTTGACTGCAGTATTATACCAAAAGCATGACAACGTCAATAAAGTAATCTCCTATGCTAGCAAAACTTTATCTTCTGTGGAGGAAAAATTCAATGAATGTGAGAAGGCACTCCTGGCAACGGTGTGGGCATTGAATAATTACCCCCTGTTCATTCAGGGGGAACACATCATAGTGGAGACTGCACACCAGCCTCTGAAATATCTCCAAAGTGACAGAATCCGGGCTGGAAATATAACTAATTCCCGAATTACTTCCTGGATTCTGTCAATGCAAGGCTTTCCTGTGGAGGTTAGATATGGCCAAAACAAGAAGAGTCCCCTCGCACAAGGTCTGGCTGACTTGCATGATTGTGCCAGAGAAAACTGTCTCGAGGACGAGAGTCTAAAAATTAAGGACACATGGAGGCATACCTCAATTCCCCACACAAAGTCTTTGAAGAAGACAAGTATGAGGGAATGCCCGCTGTCTATATGGATAGATGCTCCTAACATGTTGACAACAACGGGAAAAAGAACTTGTGGCCGGCGTAGGGAATGCATGGGTGAATAAGACCCCAGAACCCTCCGCTGGGTACAAGATTGGTCGCCGAAGTAGTCAAGTGGCAGAGTTGTTGGCTGTGCATCAAGCCATCCTCACTGCTGTCCAACATCAACTCCACGAACTGGTCATAATCACAGATTCGGATTATGTACGGAACGGGTTTGTGGAGCACCTGGTTAACTGGAAAACCAGAGGCATGTTATGTGCTAATAACAAACCATTGAAACATGGGAAATTATTTCAAAATATTGATGATCTGGTTACCTCGAATGGGATGACCATCTACTGGAAAAAGATCAAGGGTCATTCTAAAGTAGAGGGACTATAAAAAACGGAAATGACTTAGCTGATCAGCTGGCCAAAACCAGAGCCATCCAAGGGGATCTATTAGAGATCGAGTCCCTGTTAGGGGAGGTCCAAGTCACTGCTATCACTAGGTCCCAGACAAATGCTCACAATGAACTCTCCACTGTACAATGGAGTAAGGCGGTCCCAGATGCTGATTTGATTACGGCTCAAAAAGGGGATCCAATAATTGGTAAGTTTTATCAACACATTGATGACCCTGAGAACTTTCCCCTGACGAATACCGATTACATTGGGAAAGAGGACCTCAGAGTGTTGATGAAATGTCCAAGAATGTTCCGACTCCAAGACGGTTTGTTGGTAAGGAGATCCCTAGGTGACCAAGATCAGTGGGTGGTCCCTACCTCATTCCGAAGCCTAAAGTTAAGTCACACCCATGATGCGGCCACAGCCGGTCATAGGGGGTTTCATACAGCACTTGAAATCTTAAGAGAGGTTGCATACTGGCCACACATGGGGCAGCACCTGGACCAATACTTGAAGGGGTGTTTTGTGTGTGCACAATTTCAGCCAACATCCCTCACACACCGTGCACCTCTCCAAAAGAGGGGTATGACACTGCCATGGTCAGATTTACAAGTCGACTATATCGGGCCCGTGATTCACTCCTCTAGGAGGAACAAGTACATGTTGACCGTGACATGCTTTTTTACTAAATGGGTGGAATGTCTCCTGGCCCCAAACTGCAAGGCAGAAACAGCAGCTGCCCTGATGATCAACCACCTCTTTTTGCGTTTTGGACTACCGCAAAGGATCGAGTCAGACCAAGGTAGCCATTTCACTAGCGAAGTAATGACAAAGATGTGGGAGATACTTGGGGTCAAAAGGACGCTACACATTCCTTACCGGCTAGCCTCTAGTGGTGTAGTAGAGAGCTACAACAAAACAATTATGAGCATATTAAAAAACTTTGTGGCAGATTCTGGGCCAAGTTGGGATATTCGATTACCTCTTGTCCTAATGGCCATCAGATCTACCCCTTCATCTGCAACTAAAATGTCACTGTTTGAGCTGATGACTGGACGCAGGATGGTGCTTCCCCAGCATCTGCTCTACAGAACCCAGGAGCAGACATTGATCAATGCCTCCACAACTCATGAGTATGTTGAAAATCTAAGAAAACACCTTCAACATGCTTTTGCCTGTGCTCAGCGAAATCTAGAAAGATCTGCAGACAGTAGGAAGACCCACTATGACTTAAAGACTACCAGAAAAGAATACAATGTAGGAGACTGGGTCTACTTATACATATCCAAAGGAACCAGGCCAAACAGCGTACATTTTTTCCTTCCTGGAGGGGTCCTTTTGAAATTGTAGACAAAATCTCACCAGTCGCCTACAAAATCCGCACCCCCAAAGGCAGTTTGGCAGAGGGGGAAGATAAGTGGGTCCATATTAACCAACTAAAGTGTTGCCATCCTAGGCACACTCTGCAGCAACTGGAGGAGTCTTCTGGAACCCCACAGGGGGTCACTCCAGCTCCCTAGAATCCAACCATAAAATATTCCATATATAGTCCATAAATTACAATCGAAAAATGTGTCCTGATTGTCAACATTTATGTGTCCGCCCCACTACATTAATAGTGGTTGGGAAATGTATAAAACAATGCTCTTGCTTTGTCATCCTAGGGTTGGAAACCATGGAGACAAAGACCAAGGAGGACTATCCAGGGACCGGAGGAAAGATCCAAGGGGCCCGGAGGATCGCTCAATACTCACATCAGGACTGGGCGAGGAGAACTGGTCAATCCACCCCTGATGGAGGAAAAGATGATGAACCTTGCCATTTTTGGAACCAAAAGAAATGAGACTGACATCCCAGTCTTGCGACTTTCCATTAATGGACAATCAATGCCACTCGCAAGAGGGGGGCTTGTGGGATGTTCTAACCCACTAGTCCATGCCCTGCAACATCACTGTGTGCTGTGTTCATCAGAACGACAGAATGGCCACCGAAAAGCCTTAAGTGCGCAGGAAATCCTGAAAAATAGGCCGCCAATCCATTTTTCCTATGTCAGAGGTAAAGCAGAAGACCACTGCCAAAACCTATCATGGAGCTGCCCACAGAGTAAAATGAAACTACTTGAAAAAGCAGTGCTGCACTGCAAGGGAAACCCAGAACTGCTTTAAAAATCTGTTTTCCCTTGGCTGTTAAATTTGCAAAATAATGATTCTCAAGCATCACAAAAGATCCAACATCCGTGTTGGGTGTTAAACATCACTCTATTTAAAGAATCTACCTAAGCACAATGTCAGCAGAAGCACATTTTGTCAGAAGAAAATCCACATTCAAAGGTGCTTGCATGAGAAAAATATGTCAGAAATGGGCGCAGTACCGCCGCTCGCCTGTGTCAGAAGCTGGCATTTACTTATACTGTCATTTAAAACTTGAACATTAAAATCAAAGTATGGACAAGAAGATACTTCCTATCAAAAGCAATATAGGTTGTACAATTCAATCTCTATGTTTTAGAAAGGCTGGAATTAAGAGATTTGTGGCAAATTTTGTTAAAAATGTTAATTGTATTTTAGAAAAAGAACATTTTAAACAGTGTTTCAAAAATGCACTAAAGCCAGCCACACTGGACTTCAAAGACATTCCACAACTTCTCCCAAACAAAGGAGGAGGGGATTTTGGCTAGTTACTCTGACAGGAGACAAAAGACTCCCTTGACTGAAAGAAAATGCAAATTTGGGCGTCAACAGAAACCAGCTGCTGGCAGGAAGAGGCTCAGATTGCTCTTGGCTCAGCCAAACCTTGGAGGCGTGGCTAGACTGAAATGTGTATCTGGAGCAGTAGAAAATATATTTTTGAGAAAAAGACTCATAGAAAACTGTGACGAACTGATAAAAATCTGGAATTTATAGGTTATTAAAATGAAAATGTTGCTCACAGTTTAAAAATACTCTGGAATCTGTGTGATGTTCAGAGACCGGACCACCAAAATGTTGATATTGTAGCAATAGTGATAATGCTAGGAATATGAACATTTACAGGATTGTGCCCAGATGTTATGCGCATGTATGTGGAAAAATGTGTACAGATCTCACACTGGGTAAACAACCAAAAGCGCAAAAAACGGTCAATTGTGAACCGAAACTCTTAAGAAGATGGGACTTGGACAGATACGTGCCTTATTTAATTTGGGATGTAAATATGTATTATTAGCAAGTTGGTGATATTGTAAATATGCTTTATATGAAAAATGTATTTTCTGTGTAGAAACAAAGGGGAGGTTTTTTCCCAGGACCATAAACACAGTGTCATCATGACACATCATGACACTCTGGTTGCTTCTCAAATCAGGAGGGAGGGAATACTTTGATCAGTTTCCTAGAGGGTGGGCCTAGGATAATCAGCCTATCCACCCCTTCGTGAAATACATAAATAGGGACTGTTTAGGACCTATAGACACACACATTCACCCATCAACTGATTTACTGGCGAAGTGCCCTGCAGGAAGAATCCAGATCCGGACTCCAGAACTCTGAAAGCAGAAGGCCCAATTCAAAGCTGAACCCTTCTCAGCTGGCCTTAAAAATCTTGCAACCTGATTTTAACCCCAAACTTCCAAGGGGCACAACAAATTCAACTGCCTGGCTGTGCTGTTTTTCTGCTTCTTGCCAAGAACTCTTGCTAGAACCCAGAGATCCAAACCAGTAGAGCAGAGCTGTAAACCAGAACCAACCCGTCAGATCCAGAACCAGAGGTTGTGCAGTGACCAGAGTGCCTTGCTGAGTGCAGAACCAAGCACCTGAATCCTGTCCGGTGGTGAGCAGATTCCAGTCCAAAACCCTTTGACCAGATCCAGACAGGCCTATTCCAAAACCTTAGTTGTGAGTATTTAGCATATAATTGTCCATAGCCAATCTCTTATCCTTAAGTAATCCTATCCAACCCATTCTATTATATCCAGAATTGCATTGTAGAACCTCTTTTGTCTGTCCTGTATCCTTCTCTCATCCATATAGTCCAGTGATAATTGTAATGATAATCATCTTTGCGCTAATATATAGTTGCTGAAGAAAGGCAAGTGTCGCAGCGGGCAAAGATCAGACAGAGGTGCCTCTGGACTGGTGGTCGTACCGTTGGTATTTCGCATCTTCATAGCCCCTTAGTGTAAAGCCAATCCTTGCTTGTAATCTTCAAAAGCGCATCTTTCATTTGAAATCTTGACTCTTTTTCAGAAAAATCGACATTTACTAAAACCTCTGTAACTTTTGAACCGTACGTGCTAGAAACTAAATGTAAATGTCAGATTGAAGCTAACATCCTCAGCTGTCAAAGGAAATGAAAAATAGTTTTACCACAATCGCGCTTAACGCACGTGGAAAGGTTTGCCGCGATTCTGCATTTGGCTCAATTTCAACCCATGTAAAATAGCTATTTCTTGCATTTAACCTCTGAATTCAGTTTCCAATCTGCCGGTCATCCAACCAACATAGCTAGTGTTTACCTGGAGCTACCCAAAGCGGCTCTTACTAGTTCTGAATCCATTTTTAGAGAATTAAATTCATTTTTAGCATTTTTCCCATTAATTTAAAACCACATTCAAAAGCATTCGACCGGTTTTGACATCATTCCTGTTTCTCTCGAAGCTTGCTGGAGGAATTGGGATTGAAACTGCATTTGTAGAGTGTTTATTCCTGAAACCTGTTTTCTTTCCTTCCATCTCTATATTGCATATTAGGGGGAATTGAGTAGTATCAGGGGGAAAGAGCGATTACATTGCATTTGATTGAATTCTTATCAAGTATTATTTCTGTGCTGCATTAATTTCCTATCATTGCATTTTATTGAACCGACATAGTTTTATTCTCTGCTACATTCTTCTTCTCATCCATAGTCCTATTGATTAAACAGATTGTTGATTGTAATATCATCCAACGCTGATCATTGTATAAATATTAATATTGTGATATCTAGATCTTGTTCAAATTCATAAAAGTGTGATATATATATTGTTCAAGTCATAAAATAAATCTTTAAACTTTGCAAAACAACATACTTCTTGGTTCAGTGAGACCGGGGGGGATTCAAAGAGAGGGGCGTAATATAAGGGTACATCGTTCAGAAATAAAAGAACTTTAGACATTAAAATATATAATTAAGGGTTCCAGCTGGGCATCTCATGCCAGGCATTGACTTAGGAGGAGTACTGGGTTGAAACCACTTACAGTGTGTTTTGCTACTTCGTGTTGTTTCCCGCGCCATCACAACTTCACAGCGGATCAAGAACGTATCTCTTCTTTTGGCGGGGGTATTGGCTATGCATGTTTTTCATTATCACGCTAGTCTGAGGGTGAGTCGCGCACACTATTTTTCCCACTGCGGGTGCCCCTGTGTATCGCGTACCTGTTTTTGAGGTCATAGTAGCCTGCATGTCCCACGCGTATAGGTTTTTCCATGTCCCTGGGTGCCACCGCGTACTGCGGGAGGTTAATTCCACACATGTGGGCTACTGGGGGTTACGTGCACGGTATTACTGCAGTTTTGGGGTGCCTGAGCATTGTGTGACCCGTCACTTTATCACCGGGGTCACATACAGCCTTGCAGGTGCAGTGGTGCTGTTAGCATCTTGTATCCCACCCCCTTCACCCCAATTACCCAGGACAATTGTCGTGTACACCTCCCATTGGCACTACTACATCTGTGCCGGCACTACTCCATCTGTGCCATGGCTGGGAGGCCACGAAAGGTGAGGGGTGCCTCAGCTGGGCATACTCCACGTGGCGGGCATGGTCAGGGACATGGCCGGAGTGACCAGGGACTAGGGGGACTCCAGGGTGGCTGCAGAGGGGGAAGATTCAGGGGTGCGCCAGCTCGGCACAATGTTGTGCCACGTGTTGGTGCAGTCATGCCACCACCCCCTTGCGGCTCCGGGAGATGCAGTTCTTGCATCTGGCAGTGGTGCCCATGTGACCCGGAAGTCCGTTTCATCGGCTGCCATGGGCCCAAGGGTAGTGGTAGCCGTAGGTGCAGATGTGGACACCACCACCCAGGCTCAAGGTCTGCCAGCGCCAGCTGCGTTGGCACATGAAGAGTCCAGGGAAGATTTCCAGGAGGTCAGGAGGCTTACCCTAGGTGCACGCAGGGCTGCCCTGACCGAGGCACGTGTCCCTGGGGCAGTAATGTCATCTGCTGCCCCGACCAGCCAGGTGTTGGCAAGTGCATGGGCAGATGCAGCCGACACCACCCCGGTTGTGAGTCTACCAACCAGGACAGTCCCAGTCAATGACCCTGGCACCGCGGAGGTTGCTGCGCAGGGTCCATTCCAGGGCACCCAGCAGCCATTGACGCAAGTCAGGGCTTCCGTCCATGTTCCACCTGCCACTCCCTAGGCTCATTCCACCAGCGCCACTGCCCATAATGATCAGGGTGACATTTGCCAGCCAGGGTCCGGACCAGCATCCAGGAGGTGGAACGTTGCAACTGCAGTAGAGGCTGGGACCCCAGACACAGCTACGGCCTCCAGCACTCGAGGAAGAAGCCTTTCCGCATGCAGGAACTGGACTTTCTTGTGGACTACGTGCGGTAACACAACCGTGACATGCTAGTGTGGCCGAATTGTCAAACTACGGCTGCCCATCGTAATACCCACTGTAAGCAAGTTGTGGATCATGTGAGTGCATTCGGCCATGAGGTGCACACAACTCAAGAGTGCAAAAAGCGTTGGGATGACCTTAAATGCAGCACTAAGGCGAAGCGTGCCTCTAATTACAACATGACTCTGGTGACTGGCAGTGGGCCACCATCTGAGGAGGAAGACCTCACTCCGCACGAGTCAGTCGTTGCGGAGCTCATACCGACAGGAATGGTCGAAGGAGTAGGAGAGATGCTGGACTTTGATGCTCCGTCCAGTGAGTGTTGTCGCGTGTTTGTCGAGGCCATGTGTGTTTTGCTTGTGTGATGTATTGTGCTTGACTGCCACTACATGTCATGTGTACATGGTTCTCATGTGCAAGTCATGCAATGCTTCACTGATGCGTGCCTGCTGTGCAGGATAGTGGACATGTAGAGCAGACGGGGACTGTCGTCATCACCACACTTGCACCCTACTCACATGCTAGTCACCCGGCTGCCCCTCCGGTCCATGTTCCAGCTCACTGGCCCTTCTGCATGTAGCCTGGGGTGTCTTTCCTCTCAGCACTGGGAATATGACATTGCATGACTGACATGCATGTGTCCTCTGCCTGCATGCGGGTACTCCACGTAGGCTTGCTCCCTTGCCCCTTCACCGCCCCTGCACCACAATTTTACCATGGCACTGGTGTGCATCATGTTGGTGTACTGCCCTGGCCTTTTCAAGGCTCCTGTGTACATGCAAACTTCCACCAGCCAACCTGCCCAACACATGCAGTGGGGTACATCCTCTGTCCTTGATGCAGGGTGTCTCACTTGGACTGTGCAGATGGCAGATGATCCGCAGGGACATGAGTGCCCATTCATGTTCCATGTGCATTCCATGCATGCCCCTATGTGTCCTTGACAGGATGATCATAGTAGTACGTGTCCAGGCTGACCTACATTTCATGGCATTTGATCATCAGTTCCATGCCCACTCTGGCTTAGGCCGGCATCACCCACAGGTTTAGGGTGTCACAGTATGTGTGGGGCACAGGCCTCACCCTGTTTCTGGCCCACTGACTCTGTTCAACTGGTGTAGTGGCTTCTGCACATATGGGTATACTACTGAGGGTTCAACATGTGTCCTGCTTACTGTCCCATTATCATCTGCTATGTTGTCAGTTGACTCAGATGATGCAATTGAAGCTAGTCAGCACTGTCTGGCAATACACAGGTCTCTGGTCACCCTTTCACTGCCATGCAATGCCTCCCTGCATTTTCTCTTAGGGGTGGTGGGGGTTTGCCTGTAGCCATGCAACCAATTGCATGTACATTGCACGTGATGCCTGAACTTGCCCTTGTACTGCCTACACGTGTATTGGTAGACTTCATAATGTACTTGTTCATGTAGATTGTGGGTCACATACACATGTTCTGCACTGCATCAACCCACTTCTGAGCCGGGTTACACCCTTCTACATGACTACTCACTGAGCTATGTCAGAGTCACCTGGCATGTATGGACTGTTTTTAATCCCTTCTCTGTCATGTATGCGACGGGCACAGGTGCATCCTGTGACACATATACTCATTGTTAGGACTACCTATTGGTTGTTTAGATGAGTTTATTGGTCAATGTGCAGCATATTCCAACTGGCATAGGGCACTGCTTGGATGTAGCCTGCTAATTGGGTTGTGAAGACTGTGGAGCATCCTTCACGTGTGTATGTGTGCACTTCCACACACATCAAAGCAAGCAACGTTATAGCTGCTTGCTTTGGTGGATTGGATGCTGGTCATGTTCACAATACAGGTGTATGGGGAAATGGGTGTTTTAGAACGCTTTCACATGCACATATGCAAGCAGCTTCAACATTGTGTGGTGCAACATTGCGAGTACTCACTCATGTGTTTGTGAAAGTGTCCATTTACACATGTGTCTTCTGCAGCTTTATTGTTGTTTCTGCTGGTGAGATTTCTGCATTGCGCACGTTATGTGGAACTGGCATGATCCCAAAGGTTCACTGTTGTGCAGTATGTGTATGCCCAGGCCCACTTAACTACTATGGTGGTTCCTGGGCGTGTAGATTTCCACAGGCAATGATGTAAGAGGGCACATTCATAGCCCAATGTGGACAATCAGGACCTGAGGGGTGTTTTGGAGGTCTATGTCATGCAGCTCGGACAGTACAAGGCATTATGGTCCCTCATGCCTGGTTGCAGACCCTTGCTTTGCTTGTGACATTCACTATTTCTACATGGCCCATGCCACCTGGTATGGGGCGAGCTGCAGATGGATGTAGCTATATTGATGATGATGCTTCAGTGATGCATGGCTACATGCATGTTACCTGTATCATTGTGTGTTTGGATTCACTTGCATCAGTGGTCAATTTGCAGTTCAGGCATGCTTATGGTGTGTTGCATCTCTTAGTTGCCATCTGTCTTTTCTGCCTGTGACATGTGCCGGACATAGGTAGTGTCTGATAGAGTTCATATACTACATTTTGTAATAGTGTGGGCTTTGCTATTTACACACATCCATTTCTGCTTTTGGGATGTGTTTGCATAACAAGGCCACTGGATGCATGCCAGGTTCTAATTTTTTGTGTGACATGTCTGCTTCATGTGTTGGCTGTGTATGTGATGTCTATGTGTGTGTGTTTCACGTGCTTCTGACATGTGTACTAATGTTCATCTTTTCTCCCCTTTCCAGATGATGACGCAATGGAGCCAGTGGATGGTGTTGTCATGCCAGACACAGGGTTGCTATCATACCAGCAATCCAGCACAAGTGGGTGTCGTGGGGTGGTAGGCCACGAGAACCCACTTGTGTTGCAGACCATCTTGTCTAGGGCTGGCAATGAGTCTAGCTCGGATGATCACTCTGACGACAATGTCGAGTTGGATGTGCATCGGATCCATTCGTCAGGGGTGAGTGATTCTGATGTGGACGCTCCTCTGTCCGCGACACCTGCACTGAGGGGCCAGACAGTGGTGGGACCTCCGCCTGTGGTGGATCGGGACACAGGGACACCCTCCACTCAAGTTGCTGATGTGCCTGGGGCATCAGGTCAACGGAGGAATGTAGTCCTGCAGCTGCGAGTGGTGCCAACCAAACAAGTGCGTCGGCTCCTTGGGCCCCGCAGGTGTCAAGCCCAGCAACGCGGTGGCCGCGCGCCACTGGGGTATACTGAGTGGGAGCAAGCCATGGTTGCCAATTCAGAACATCATGGGGCAGCAATTGATAACATCACTGAGAGCATGGAGCGTGTGGCCCAATCTGTGCTATCCCCTGCTAGGCAGGTGGAACTCCAGCAGCGGGCGGCACAGTCCACAGCCCGCTCGCTCAGGCTGGGCATGGCAGCCTCAGACAGGGCATGCCGGGCTGAAATGGTGTCTTTGCGTCAAGCAATTGCTGCTCAGGCAGAGGCACACATGGATGCTATGAGGGTTGAGTATGATTCCCTCAGATCTACTCTGGGTGTGCTCTTGATGTCCCAGAGGAAGTGGTCAGAAGAGAGGTTGGAGAAGCTAGAGAGTATCTTCTCGGCTGAGCTACGTACTTGCCGGGAGGTATAAAAGTTGTCCAGCCAGGCCATGCAGGAAGAACTCTGTGTTAAACATGCTACCTTGCACGAGAAAGCACGCGTATCACGCGAGATTCTACATGCTGACCTACATGTCATCGCCACACAGAACCAGGCTCACCCGTCCGGCAGACTTGCTGCCGACGAGGGGCAAGCTGCGCCTAGGGGTGGTCAGGGTACTGTGTCATGTCAACCTTTTCAGCCAGAGAGTGATTCGGACCACCAAATATCTCCCACACTGGATTGAGCTGTGCAGGCGTTGAGCCCATGGAGGATTTTTTTTTGTCTCAACATCATCGCATGTGGGTGTTGAGGTGCACCCTGTACCTCCCCCCTCCTAGGTGCCTCCCCCCAGGTCGTATGTGGCCATTTTTGATTTTTCTTCTTAGTTTAGTTAGTTAATTTGGTTTTTGATAGTTAGTTTAATTAGGTAATGTAGGTTTTTTATAGTGAGTTTAATTAGTTAATATAGTTTAAAATTGCTTGTCTATTGTGCATTCATGTGACAGTATGCTGCTTTGTCACTTTTGAAAGCATCCACTGTCTGTTCCAGCTGGGCCCTTCAAGCTTGTCTCGTGTATGTGTTTGCAGCTTGGGGTCCTGACTCACATAGGCCACTCCTGTTTCCCTTATCCATGGGCTCGCAAGGATGGTTCGGTGTAACAAACATTTACACAAGGGCTTTGGACTGTCATATCTGCGGCCTGTCTGCTGCTGTACTACTTGTGTTAACACCCCTAGTGGGGATTGTGGGGTTTTATCCACGGTATGTCTGTGATCATTTTGGGTGGGTTCATGATTGATGAGTCCATTAATTGATCTAGATTACGATGTATGTTATTTTCTTTCCTGTATATGTGCTTGATGCACTTCATGTTGTAGACAGTAGGCTGCACCCTTTGCCTCTCAAAGTCACACAGATGGTGGGAGGAGTTCTGATGTAGTTCTCTAACATGGCCCAGTGACAACCAGCATGAAGACACACACACAGGGAACTTTCAAGCATTATTTATATGTTTTATGCCCTTTCTACAGGACAATGAGCCTCCAGACCACCTTTGCCAGCAGACACAGGGCGAAGCACTACAGAAACCTGGCTGTAATGTGATTCTCGGAAGCGGTTGACGTAGCTTTGCAGTGCGGCTTGACGATCCTTGATGACCCTTGACGATCCTGTGAGGTCCTTTCCTCGAACTCGAACTCGGCTCGAACTCGGCTTGAACTCGAACTCGGCTCAGCAGCTCTGTGTTCGCCCCTGCTGTGTTGGGCTGTGCTGCCATCGGGGTGCTCCCCCTCTGCGGCACCTGAGCAGTGGTCTGGTCAGAGAGCCTGAGAGCCTCCCCCCTGAGAGTTCATCCTCCTTTTACTGTGCTGAGTAAAAACCCAGCCTTAAAAATCTGGCTGTGAAGTCCTCCCGTGGCTGCCTGACTGGCTGGAAGATGGCCCATAACAGCGTGCAAGCGAGGAGGAGGAGGTAGAGCCACAGGCGAGGTGAGGACGCCATAATAAGGGTGTGATTGCCGTGTGTTTTTGTTGACTGCCCTTAATTTCAAACGGCACATACGGCACATACCTCGGGGCACTTTACTCAATAGAGTCTAACGTGTGGGAAGTGCTGAGAAGCTTAGAAGCCTCATGTGTGGAAGCGGTCTGCTCCACAGGCTTTGTTTTAGTGTCTGAGAATGCAGTGAATTATTGATTCTGGAGTTGTCCGTATTACTAAACAAACCATCCCTTAACTGAAAGGAGCTTTGGGGAGTGACAGTCTAGTAGGCAAACTTAAGGAAGTGGTGACTGCGGGATCCAGTCCTTTGAGCCACTCTTTTGAGGCTTATAATTATCGCCGACACTTGCCATTGGAGAAGTGTGTTGCCACCTAATTATTCATCAAAAGTTTGGATTTTGGCATTTACTGGATACATATTCTACCACCAGTTCTAGGTTCCAAAACTTGGACCTTAGAATCACCACCATATTTAGGGGGCGGTGGAAATAGGGGTCACAATGTATGATCTGCGTAGCTCAACCCAAGGTCCCCAAACTAATTGGGATGGCCACTCCAAGACTACGGTAGTCTCAAAATTCTAAGAGTGTCCTGATAAGAGGGGTTCACATTTTTTCAAACCCTATAGACAGGAGGAGGCATTTTTGTTCCCCCCCTGGCATCTATCCAGCTGATAACCAATCACCTACAGGATCAGGGCTCCAAAAACCTTCAGCTGAATCAAGTTTTAAGGGAACTGAGTCAACTCCTTTAAGTCATCCTATTCAGGCACTTTTCCAATGCACCCTGCATTGTACACTAAGAGCAACGTTGATGAAAAAGGTGATCTTGAACTAGCTGACAAAAACAACAGAACATTCTATGAATACTTTGATGAATGTACCATCTACTGAAAAAGTAGTTCGAGTGCAGTATGGGGATTCTCAACTGCCGTTAATCGACGATCTCAGTGAACTAAGAGATGTGAAGGAGATCCAAAAGAAGTCAGGGAGCAATCTCTAAAAATGGATCGGGTAACAGCAGTTTGTGCAGATTTACTTAGGATATCAATGATCAATTCAGAGAAACGCGATCCTAGTGATAGAAGCTCTGAAAACCAAGATAAAGGTGCCTTCTCTAAAATGAGTACAGAATCCGTTTTGCAAGATACCAGATTATCAGCATCGGTTATGGAAGAGTTCTTGAGGCTGGCATTAGTGTTGGATAATGATCTCCTGCAAGCTGACCATGAGCAGTCGATTAATATATCCTCAGCTGACTCTGAATGTGCTGCTTCTAGGAAAAAGAAAGTAAATGGAAGAATGAAACGGAAAAGAAAAAGGCAAGCAAGAGCTCTACTTGAAGTCCCACCGACGGCAACTACTCAAGGAAATAGTAAAAAGAACCGAAAAAACATCAAGGGCTAATAAATGGTCTGAAAAAAGATTAAATCAAGCAGAAGGACGTCCCCCCAAAAGGGGTCAGGGAAAAAATTTGAAGAACACTATTAAATCAAAGAGCCAAGACACTAAGGATTCGCTGGACAAAAATACAACTGTGTGAAAATTTACGGTGGGGATCCAAACGGATAAAATTGAGCCGCCAAAGAAAATTGCTCCTATATTCCTTCTGGCAAAACGCAAAATTATGCCTATCAATTTGTCATTAAAAATTTCTCCACAAACCCAGTGGGGATCCAGAGCATGAACATTGGAGGAGGGGCTGAAATCAGAGGGGCAGCTATAAGTTTAGAGGACGGAGAGCCGCGGAATAAAAATCTTGAAATAACCCCCATTGTTAATCAGGGAACGGCAAATTCAGTAAGGGATAATGGAAGTAATTCCCTGCAAGGCACGTATGATTTCAGTAAGAAGATGAGAGGATCGCAGAGTCTTTCCTATGTCGACAGTAAAGTAAAAGACCATAGAGTCTTTCTTTCGAGAAAATCTCCCAGCTCCCAAAATGCAATCCCGTTGAACCAATCTACAATCTTACGGGAAATGAAGATAATTCCTGCCCTTAAATATTTTACAACTGCTGACATTGATGTGGTGAGTTTTCCCTTTGGGCCTGACACAAACACTGCAGAGGTTACTTTGAAATCAAGACTGGGTGTCGATTTAATCTTGGGTGAGTTAATGGCATGGGACCAGAGAGGTCTCAGGATCTCCCAGATATGTCCAACTTTAATAAATACGAATCAAGTTTTTTCAGACACCCAAAAGCAGAAGATTGAAACCAATAATAAAGAGAGAATCTTTTCCAATTCATCAAATATGTGGGAAATGGTCCCAGAGATAATCTCTGAGATATTCCGTAAAATGGGCGTTCCCCAGCAGAGAGTCTAGGGAAGACTCAAATACTGTCATGGAACATCAGAGGATATACATCTTTTTCCCAGGAACCAAGGACATCACAAATATTTAAATCATCTGATCTAATATTATTTCAAGAGACTTGGTTAACTGGTTTAGTTGGGTTGGATGGTTTCTCAATTTTTCAGCAACTGGCTCAAGGGTCAGAAGGGGGTAGACCAATAGGGGGTTTGCTTGTGTCATGTAGCAATGAGATTTCTGAGAACTCAAAGACTGTATGGAATGCTAGAGATGGCATCCTTGTGGTAAGTGTAACTAGGACAGGGATTACCAAGGGGAATACCTGGCTCCTTGTAAATGTCTACTGGAACCCCAATGTTATCTCTCTCCCAGATTTTTTGCTTAATCTCTCGAATGGTCTGGTAGAATGTTTGCAGCAATATCCTTCTGATGATCTTATTATGGCGGGTGATTTAAACTCCCAATGTATCTCCACAACTGACCCTATTTCAGGAAAAACCCACCAGATGGGAAGATTTGGACAGACTTTATGCATGAATGGGGCCTCGAAATGTTTAATGGTAATGTGAGGGGGGACATCCCAAACGCCCCATCGTGGCGTAGAGGCCCTGCCTTCTCGACCATCGATTATCTCTTTACCTCGCAATGTATTTTTGAATCTTGTTCAAGTTTTCAAGTGGGGGAAGGGAATATAGATGACCATCAAATCCTGAGAGCACTTTTGCTGTTTGAAGGGGTTTGGGATGTATTATTCAGTGAGCAGGACCTTACAACGAATAGAGCAGGAAATGTTGATAGGAGGTTTCATGGGGAGGGGACGATCTAAATTGTGAGTTGAGGGGGCTTGTGAATCAATTATCAGATCAACAACTTTCTAATTTTTGTAATCTTCGTGATTTCTCTCTCTTTCTTTCTAACTCGGCTCCTGCTGATTCCAACTTACAGAGTCCTCATAGGATCCACAAGCATACTCCTAATGTTGAAATAGTGAAAAGGAAGAAGGAGCCTAGGCAGCAAAGAAGGAAGCTGAAGAGATCCTGTATAGATTTGGTCCAACTCAAGGAGGGCTTGAGAATTCTTAGGAACAACTATAGAAATTGGTACAGGGCTCATAAGTATCTTATGTGGCAATACGATGGAGAGAGAATGTTATCTGCTCTCTCTCGAGGGGAAGCACAAGACATTTTTGGACAATGGTAGGGGGAAGTGAGGTAAGCAGGAATCAAAAAATGGATGTGGTTATTCAAGAACAAGTCTGGTCTGAGCATTTTGCCAGACTTTATGACTCACCTAATACCATAATCGGGGAGAGGAACACACTGTTTAAGTGGTCCCTGGACTTTTCAGCCATGGATCTGGAAATACTGATAAGGAAATCATCAACCTCCAGAGCGGGGGGACGAATGGGTTGAGTAATTCAATCCTAAAAAAGGACCCCTCCCTTTGGGCTGGGATACTAAAGAAACTTTTTGATAATATAATCTATCAGAAGTGCTTCCCGGACTCATGGAAAAACTCCATAGTGATACCAATCTATAAAAAGGGGGACAGATTGCTAGCTGCTAATTATCGTCCAATTTCCCTTTTAGATGCAGACAGTAACATTTTCACAGGGCTTATTTTAGGGGAATTGGAATTATGGGCAAAAAAAATGGGTGTCATCCCAAGACAGCAATAAGGTTTCAGGAAGGGTCTATCTACTTCTCTAAATGGGCTGGTTCTGAGCGCCCTGATTTCACCGTCTGTCCAAGGAGGAGCCCGCCCCTCTTTGACGCTTGGTTAGACCTCTCCCAAGCTTTTGATACGATAGACAGGAATCTTTCATGGACAAAATTAGATGAGTGGGGTTTGCCTCCTTGTCTCTTGACAATATTGAGAGAATTACATCACAATAATCCATGCAGGTGAGGCTTGGTAGATCAGGCCTTTTGACAAATCCGATAAGTGTAGAGAGAGGGGTCCATCAAGGCTGTCTCCTAGCTCCTCTATTGTTCATCTTGTTTATGGCAGATCTGGCTGAGGCGCTGAAGGGAATAGGTTTAATATCTCTGATATTAGGAAAAACAAAAATCAATTGGTTGACGTCGTAGCCCTTGATCATTCCCAGGTAGGGCTGCAGCATCTTCTGTCTGCCTTAGAAAACTAGGCCCAAAATAATAACCTCATTATCAATCCAGTCAAGTCCAATATTATAAGATTTAAACATCCAAAAAAGATAATTAAGCAATATGTATGGACCCTGGACCAACTTCCGATTGAGGTTGTCTCGGAGTTGACATACTTGGGAGCTTCAAACAGCTCCTTCCCAACAACTTGGTGCACTTGTTGGAGTTGTTGGAGTTAAAAGTTGTAAAATTGGGAGCACAAATGAAAAAAAAAACAAATCCCAGTTTTGCAAATTTTCTATTCTCCCTTTGGTGAAATTCTACATATGGAAAGTAATCCCGATTCTTCTGTTTGGTCTTGATTATAACATCTTAGCAATGGCCCTCGAGTGGGATTCTTGGGAAGCCAAGTTGTGGAAACGTACATTAGGACTGCTGGATTGTGTTCCAATAGTCTCTCTTCGTTATGAATTGGGCCTGTTGTCTCTTAGATCATGGCTTCATTGGAAGTGGCTGATTTTGTATAGATCAGCATTAGATGCTCCTAAGGACTCGCTTTTTGAGGAAATTGCAGGGGAGCTGAATCATGGTAAAAAGCTGTTCCTGGTTAAGTTCAAGCAAAGATGCGTGGAAATTTTAGAGAGAGAGGACTGTGATTCGACCCTACTATTTCAAAATCCAGATAGAGTAAAACAAAAGCTAAAACAAAGAGACTGGATTTATACGATTGACAGTATGAGGAGGACGGAAAGATCTGCCTCGTTTTATGTGGTTGATAAGCCCCTCTGTCTGGTTCCCACCTATCTAAAAAAGAAGCCTGATCTGAGTTTTGGATTATCTCTTCTTAGATTTTGTCTAAATCTACTTCCCACTCTAGAGATTTTGACCTCTAGAGATAGAGAAGGGAAAATAGACCCATACTGTGACAAGTGTTGTATCAAGGTCTTACAGTCTTCTAAACATCTACTATCTAATTTCCAGGGTACCTGGAATATGAGGGCCAGAAGATTTAGCAGGTTTGTCCATCAGCTATCCTGGCTTGATTCTGATGCCTTCTGGGGCAGAGTATCCTCCCGCCATGAATCTGCTCTCTCAATGGAACTTGTCAGAGCTTTGAGAGAAATCAATTTAATCGGTGATCCAATTTTGGTTACGAATGAATTAAGTTCCTAGTAACTTGCGTCATCCTGGTCAGATCTGGTATTTGAGGGTCTTTAATGGACTTTGCATAATGAAATTTCTTTTCTGTATGGGTGATCTTTCTTTTGTGGAACCTGGATCTACTGATTAATTAATTTCTCTGGGAGAAAAGTTTTTGTTTGTTTTTTCTTTCTCTTTTCTTTCTCTTTTTTTTCTTTTCTCCTTTTAAGATGAAGATTTTATTGATATGAATTTTGTAAATTGTTTGAAGTATTTTAGTTTTATTATTCTTTTGTACGATTGTAAATGTGTTCAAATTCAAATGTTGGCTATTGCACAATAAAAATAAAAAATAAAAATAAAAAAAGAAACCTGGCTATGTTCGGTGGTGCAGACATGCGCATGTGTACGCAAGCAGTAGCACAGGGCTTGTGCTCAGACGTCCAACAGAAGCAGACGTGTTTCCAGGAGCTCCAAGCAAGGTGAGCAGCACAAGGGGGCCACACCGCAGCCAACCTTCCACCAGGCCACTTGCACATGCATGCTAAGTAGCACCACTGATGGGGAGGTTGGCCAGATGTTGTTGTAGAAGCGCACAGTACAGCTAAGATGTGTTGAGGGACAAATGCCAAGTAGCTTTACAAGTTGTCTGGGGCACACGCAGGCGCCGTCGCACATATCCTTCAGTCCCCCCTGCCCCATAGAAGCTGAATTATTCCGAGCCAGAAACGTATACAGCGCACAGGGACACCCAGCGAGGCACAGACTCGTGTGCAGTGCATATCATTTGCATGTGCAAATTGCCACTTGCACTACCTATTGTAATCCACGGCTGCCAGAACACGACTTGTACTGAAGTCGAACCTCGCTATACGTGTCTAGCAGGTCACCCAGGGACCATTCTATCATGTGTGATTCTTGACGCATTGGTCTTCCATTTACCGCGCGTCCACCTGCGCCTGCCTTAATGCATTGACAGTGTGTGAACCATCACAGGGGCAAGCTAAAGTATACGTACATAGCAGCAGACAAGGGTGTTTGTTTGTGGAGAAGTCACTTACTTTTGGGGCAGGAATGTTGTTGTGTGTGTGTTGTAAACAGAGTGTGAGTTACTAATCTGTGTTGTAAACACACACAGATTAGTAACTCAAGCTCTCTTTGCAGCATTGAACTGATCCTGTTACCGGACCTGAGAGTGCCAGGCACGAGGCCAGCACTCACCCCATTCTCTCTTTGTCTTGCATTTCACTAATTTTGTACTATGTGCTTGTAGAACATGGTTTCTCTGATTGAGTATGTGTTATTGTCAATAGTTGTATTTTGTATTTTGCCTATTTCCCTTGCAAATCCAACTCCCCTCTCCTGCCCCTCTTTCCAGTTATCCTGAATACCAATGCCTATCCAACCAACGGATCCCTGACCCTCTTTCCCCGCTGCGGTCTCGGAGGCCTGTGTAAGTTTTACCTTGCAGGCGCCCAGACCACAGAGGGGGTGGTTGGTTCGTGGCACTGAGCCTGGAGACCGGAGCTGTGACACTACCCATCAGTTGTTGCATCCTCATTATATGTTGTTTCCGGAAAAAGGTACCCTTCCTGTTGAACCATTGTTGAACTGTACTACCTTGGGAGTTTGATCATTCTGCTTGTACATGTGCCAGGACTTTTTTTCCACTTCGAGTAATCTACTGGAGACTCTTCCAGGGTTTTTCTGTGCCAAGAGGCTTTTTCCCTGGTTTGGGGGTTTGGCTCCTTGGAGTTCTCTGTGATTTGCTATTTTTACCAGTCAAGGAGGCCACTGAGGGGGCTGGACCTTATTTACATGCAAGGTGGAACATGAAGACCAAGGGACAGGGGGATCCTGTAGCCAGGTAGACTAAAAGGAAGAAGGCTACATACCCCAGACACAGTTGTTCAGAAGGTCATGGTGATGTGTAAATGAGGGAGGGCCTTTTGTTGTTGGACAGTAAGCCTGGGCTGCAGTGTTTGGGCACTCTCTGACAATGTCATTGTGGGGTACTATGTACATGATGTGTTCTGCTGGTCAATGGCTGTTCCTGTGTTGCATTTTCTTTTCAGGTGTGAGGGGATGTTTGTGGTTTGACATGCTGGGGTGTACACATGGGCAATGTTCACATGTGATGTGTACAAGACACTGAGGGTCACTTGATTTGGCATGCATATATTGAGTGCTTGTCCCTACTGACACACACAGTTGCACAATGCTCCCCCACACGTACAACCACCCTTCCATGCCCACAGGTGCACACATATTGCCTTCTCGGGCACGCTGTGTCACTGCAGCGCATGCTCAATTACCATTTGGGGATCCTGGGCATGCGTCAATGAGAAAATGTGTTATTTTGTCCTTTTGATGTGATGCTCAATGTGTATCCCCAACACAATGGCTGCTCACTGTGCTCTGCGCTGAGCTGTGTGTAGCAGGATACACACACAGCACACGGGTTTGGGAGTGGCAATTTTGACTTGCCCAATGTTCATGTGAACAGGCATTCAGTGCTGTGTTGAAGCTACCACTGGTGTACAACATTTGTGTATGACTTGGTATGTGTGGGAGGTTGTTGTCAGTCATTTCATCTGATTCCATGTCCGGCATCATTGTCTCAGGCCACTTTCCATTCATCACAAGTCACTTTGTATATTATTGGTTTGGGAGGGTATGGGTGACATACCAGGGATTGTCATGGCCTGTTTTGGGGGGGGGGTGTGATACACACCTGGCATGTGTTCCTTTTAGTCACACAGGATTGGTTATGTTTAAGTAGCTAGGTATGCACACAATGTAGCACTCCCATGGCAACATCCTCAGGGTGGTAAGGTTGTGACAGTTGACTGTCTCTTTGTCATCATCGATTGTCACCTTGTATGTGCCAGGCCTGTGTGCACTCCACAGGGGTGGGCGTTTAGGTGAAAATTGTGGCCACAAGCAGGGTCCAGGCTGCCTCGTCACTTGCCATTTCCCCTCCCATGGGCAGCGCCTGTGCCTGTGGTTGGGGTTGTGGGGGCACCACCATGTTCACCGGTACGCCCTGCCGTGTTGCAACATTGTGCAGGACACATGCTGCCACAATGATCCTGCACACTACTGGGGGTGCATATAGTAGGTGGCGCGCCAGAGCGGTCAAGGGAGGGGAAGCGTGACTTGAGCACTCAGAATGTGCGCTTCACTATGGCCCTGGTTGCAATATGGGCAGAGTTGTATCTTACCTGGGGTGGTGTGGTGAGGTTCCGGATTGGCGTCATCATGTGGTTGCTCAGAGGGTAGGCACTGTCCCCTGGGGAGGTCTTGATGGTTGTGATTAGTTGGGTTTGTGTATTTGTCTGTGTGTGACATGCATGCATGTGCACAGGCATTTGTACTCACCTAGGAGCCATGTGTCACCATGCTTCCCAGCTTCCAGGGCCTGGCTCGGGGCAGACATTCTGTATATGAAACTGTCATGGGTTGATCCAGGGTAGTTAGCATAGACAAAGGTGATAATTCCCTTTGCATCGCATACAACCTGCATGTTGATGGAATGCCAGTGCTTGCGGTTTCCATATGTGTGCTCAGTGGCCTTAGGTGGACGTAGGGCCACATGGGTGCAATCTATGGCACCGAGCACTTTGGGGAAGTTTGCCAGCCTGTAGAAGTCCTGGACCACGGCCTGCCTTTCTGCGGGTGTTCTGGGCATGTATATGTGCCTGCGGACTGAGGGGCGCACAGTCATGATTGCCAAAACCTGGTGTAGGCAGCAAGACTGCGTAGCCTGTGAGACCCACCCACTATGGCAGTTGTCCGCTGAAATGACCCAGTGGACAAAAAATGCAGGACACCTTCTCCAAGGGGCTTAATGCTTGGGAGCACAGGGTGGGGGATGTAAGGTCATCTTCCCACTCCCTGACCAGGTCTAGGATGATATGAGGTGAAAACCTATACCTGCCATAGACCTGGTCATCAGGCATCCCAAAAAGGCTGGTCTGGGGTAAATAAATGCAGGGCCTGGCTATTCTCCTCCAGCTGCGGTGTTCCACGATCAGTGCTGCGACAAATGGGGCATTCATCATAGCTGTATATACGTGTTTGTTGTTGCGCGCACTTTTATACTGTGCACGGGGACGCTTCCGCCTGCCTTCGTGTGGCGGACGTGTTGACGCCTGTGCACGTCTTTTCGCGTGCGTGGGTTTCCCATATTCGATTCCATGAATACGTGTTGTTCGCGTGCGTGTGGGCGTTCTGTGTATTTCTCTGCAGTACTTCCCCAGTTACGCTTTCTTTTTCGCACATTGTTCCCCATTCCGCGTGTTACGCCCTGTGTCCCGCCCCCTTTTTGGTGTATGCGCCGACGTTGTGCACTATCGCTGTACATGTCGTGCACGGCGTTTGGGATGCTGGAATGACGTGTGCGCCCGTGTGCACCACGCAAGGATTTGGTGCACATCCCGCAGTAAACACGCGCAGGACTTCCATGAATCGCACGTGTGCACGTGCGCTTGCTTTTTCACGCTTGCGCCAGCGTGCACCAAGATTTTCGCTGCACATATGTTCCATGAATCGCCCCCTAATTGTATATTCATCAAATGGCACCTCATTTATAAGCATTTGCATTATTTCGGGACCCCCTCTAATCTTGCCCCCTCTTGACAGAATCCAACCAAACTTTGCAAACTCATTACGGATCAGTTCAGAAATATAATTGCAAAGTTACATGCAGTTCCATTAAGTGGCGCCAAAGATATAAGCCATCCAAGAACTGCTTTTCTCCAAACCAGTAATGCAGAGGTGTGTGCGAACTTTCACAGGACTGTCCGTGAACATCCAAACTGTTTTCGGACTTTCTCGGCAAAAAACACATTTTTTTTGCTTCGTGCAGCCATATCCCAACCCATCCTCATCACCCCTCACCTCCCCAGAGATTATTTGATAATTTTGACAAGTGCAATGTTGTGTTTTTTAATATGTTTTTACCGCGATGTTCGCAGACACCGGCAGATGTCTGCAAATCCAAGATGGCGGGCATTTCCAAAAATCTGACGCACTTCACGCTCTTCACCATCCAATCAGCGGACATGTCGCATGTCCGCAGACATGATACAAGCCGATTAACCAATCGGTGTCCTGTCCGCGGAGTGAACAGGGAAGTGTATCCGCGGAGCGGACATAAATATCACACATTTTTTGTGACCTACTTTTCGGTCATTTTTTTAAAAACTACTGGACGGATTTTCACCAAATTTGCAAAAGCACGCTTCCGAGACCAAGCCGCTGCTCCTGCCGCAAATTTGGTGAAAATCTGTCCAGCGGTTTGGGCTGTAGGCGTGAGCAAAGTTTTTTCCCCATTCAGTCTATGGGAAAAAAAGACATTTTGGGACCCCCCCTATAACTTTGCCCCCCTTGGACGAAACCTCACCAAACCTTGCAAATAAATTCAGTGGGCCATATACTGTTTTTGCAAAGTTTGGTGAGGATTCGTCCAGGAGAAGCGAAGGTATAAACTGCCCAAAAAGTGCTCTTCCTATGGGATTAGCAATTTAACCATAACTACACAGCCACTTCTGTGGATGTGTAATATATATATGTATATATATATATAATATATATATTTATACAGATATATGGTTTGTTTGACCTATAAACGAAATAGAGCCACATTGAATAATATGGAGCAACTTTGAAAACCCGTTGAGAGTAAACAGTTTAACATAAGGCGAGTCGCGGGGTGGAGTCTTGTGCAGCTTAAACTACCCATGAAATGAAGTCACAGGATATGCAACTGCCATAAAATGGGACCTGTGATTACTTATAAAAATTCTGATAACCTGTGGAAACACGTTCAAAAAGAAATCCCGATTGAGCGAAAGGGGGCCCGCTGGGCAAAATGTAATGAGCCTAGACACACCATATGGGAATTAATATTAATCCAACTGAATTAAGAAAAGCCATACGGATGGAGTAACTAGGAGTCTAAACCTAGGAATACCCGACCGCCTTCCTCTGATATTGCTGAATCTCTTTAAAGGGTTTCTGGTGTGATTCAGCCAACATTGTAAATATACACTCTAGCCGGTCAAGAGGCACAGCGAGTAGAGTGCTCGCTTTGACATCTGTACAGAGCCTGCCAACGCAGGTTCGAATCCCGGTGGGGCCAAACTCAGCCTTTCATCCTTCCAAGGTCAATAAATGAGCACCACACACCGTGGGTAATAATAAGCAGCGCTCAGATACCTGAGGGTTCGTAGCGCTATATAAATGCCAAATTATTATTATTATTATGAAGCTTCCATACCACCTAAGTGAATAACCCAGACAACAGAGATTTGAAGTGATTGAATATTATATTGTGAGTATGTACCGGGATGGAATAGACGATAGACCGTTCAAAGTTTGGGCTATCCTAACAAGGGTCAAGACAGACACCCACCTGCAAAGACAAAAGTACACTCCTATGTTAGTTACACCCATTAAAAACGACAGAAGTTGAAAATTTACCATGAATCACCACAGATTTTGATATAAGTAAAGATGCATAAAAATATGAATCCTACCACCGATAGGTGATGTTTTCGATCAAGATGATATTAAGTAATTACAATATCAGCACCTTGATTCCACCTTGATTCATTGAATAAGTGACAAGTAGTGTTGGTCGGTATTTATAAAAAGACAACACAGAGATCACCTCTCTCCTCTACTGGTCCATTGTGTATTGTTCTGCTTTAGTGCAGCCTACAAGCTGTAACTATTGCATTGATGTATAAATAGGAGGGAGATGGGATGTGAGCGGGAGGACACAGCCTGTGGTCATTATTGGTTATTTAGCCATCTATTGACTGCCCATGGCCATTCTAATCCCTGTGGTTATTCCCACCCACAACCTGCCTGTGCATGTCGAACGGGAAATCGTATTATACCCTCCAGATCGTGTGTATATATTTATATATTGGCCTAGGCCAAGTCGCTCTGCGAGGAAATACGCGTTGCAAAGTCCTGACCTTAGATCTGTGTAAGCCGCCATTTTAGGTTCATCTGCCATTTTAGATTCTCTCTCTAAAGTCACCCTGTGTTCTAAGATGGTGGAAAGTCTCATTCCGAATGTAACATGGCCGTCTTGACGTCTGTGTACAAGCTAACGTGTAACCTGCCTGCAGGCCAAATGTTAGGGTCATGTACTGAGACCTTGTCCTTCGTTGACCTGTGTATAGAGGATTACCTGTACCAACGAGACTAATCCATGAACGTATATCGTGCACAATACTGTTTGAGCATCTTATGTGAACACTTGTTTTACTATATTGTAGAAAGTTATGTGCAGAGGCTCAACGCGAAATCCGAAAACACACTGTTGCTATTGTTACTTGTTTTCAAATATGTTAAGGATAACCCCTACATGTATAGCTGCATAAATTAAGGAATGAACTCGGCATGAACCTCTAGCCTATGGAAATGGTTAACCTGCAAGTGGGCTGAACATCAGATAACATACTGAATAAAAGGCACGACTATTCTGATGTACAGCCCCACTCACTTCCCACACCAAACGGGCTGGAATTCGCTGTGGTGAACTGAGGGCCTGATAGTTATCTGATACTCTGTTTCTTTGAAAACTGTTCAGTTACTTTGAATAAAGATCTGTGTATCTTTATAACCTGTGTTCGGTGTATTTCCTTTTGAAGGTACTCAGCCTCGATATCTTCTTTTGCTTTCACATGCAAACCAAAAACACACCTTTCTGGTCTCTTTTAGCTGGCTCTATCAGACAGTAAGATCAAACTCTGTGCTGTATAGGGCCTGGCAGTGTTATTTCAAAGTGAGATTCTTACCTCCATCAACGCTGATGCAGGCAGGCGCTCCAGCACATAGCCCCACACTGAATGCCCCTCTCCACTGGGCCGTGGGATGCAGTGTTGCCCCTCCCACCTGCTTCCACCCAGTCACATGACTGTCAGAGGTGCCAACAAGGAAGTCCTTTTAACATCTTCAGGCTTGGGACTGAGGCTCTTACCTCCATCAAGGCTGCTGCTGCCACCCAAGGTGAGCACCCACCCTGCCCCCACTCACTGTCCCTCTCCACCAGCCTTTAGACTTTGGTTTTGCCCTTTCCACCAGTTTCCACCTTGGTCACTTGTGTAATCATGTGACCTACAGTGGACCATTTCTAGTCTCCCTTCAGGGCGTCCTTGGCATGGAGGTTCTCCATTAAGTGTGGCAACTCCTAAGAGCATCTTCTACTTAGCTCTGTTTGTCCTTGTTTGTGACTATTTTTGACCTTTCATCTTACACTATTGCCCCCCCCCTTAAACTTACCAATATGCACCATCTTCAGTGGTCCTCCTGTTCCCTGCACCTCCTATCCACTCATCAGCACCATCCTTGCCGCCTTTCCTTCACTTCACTACCATACAATTTAGGCTTCTTTTCCATCCCATGTCTCCTCTCCGGAATGACTATTTCTTCCAGTTCTCATTTCCTCCCGCTCCACTCCTCCTCTTCGTATCCCCATACTCACAACCCAAACAATCACACCATTGTCTCCCCATTGATTCTCCATTCATCTATTTGTTACTCTCGCCTCAACCTTCAATTTTTATGTATCACTGAAGTCTGGATATCTTCTTCTGACACAGTTACCCCAGCTTTCTCTCAATCCGTCTGCCCACTGTGGACTGGTTGTTGCACCTACATTCTCTTTCACTAATCCTTTGCCCCCACCTGACCATACCCGCACCTCTCTCATTTCGCTCCATTGAGTGCCACTACACGGAATTCTCTAGAACCTATCTATTGCATTTCTCATTATTTATTTTACCCCACAAACCTTGTCCGCCTTTTGTGATAATCTTGAAACTCTTCTTTCTTTGATACTTCCCCTTCCATTTCCATGCTTTCTTCTTGGCAATCTTCATCTCTCAACTATACATGAATTCTGTCCCTTTCTTCCTCTCCTTCAATCCTGTGACCTTACACATTAATCATCTGCCCCTTCACATGTATCCAGTTCCTCTCTTCATTTAATTGTTTCTTATATCCCTCCACCTTCTCCTATTTCTGCTTTCTCTTTTCACTCTTCTGACTTTTCACTTTCTCTTCCCACCCCTTCTCTTTCCCTTGCCCTCCCTCCAATGTGCCCATCTACCCTTGCTACAATCTCGAAAATGTCAACGCTTCGTACCTCTCATCTATATCTACACTCTTAGCCTCACTCCCCTTAATCACCCTTACCCCAATGATGCTTTAAATTCTTTTAACTCTTTATTTACCTCTACCCTTGATTCTTTCTATCCTCTTGTACCTTTTGTCATCTCTAACATTCATTTACCCTGGTTCTCCTTGACCACTCTGCTGCTTTCAACACTGCAGAGCCCCCTTCTCTTCTTACTGCATGTTCCGTATTGGGATTATACAGCACCTTTTTACAGTGTTCCTCCTCTTATCTCTCTCCCCACTCTATCTCTGTGTCCTAGGCTGGCACTCACTCATCGCCACTTCCTCTACAGTTTGGTGTTTCCCAAAGCTCCGTTCTCGACCCCTCCCCTTCTCCCTCTACACTTCTCTCTGCTATCATAGTCAAATGTGCCTATCATTCCACTTCTATGCTGATGACTCACAAATATTTCTGTCCTTCTCCAACTTCTTGGATAGTCTTCACTCCTGTCTATCTGCTTTTCTTCTTGAAATCCAACAATGGATGCACCCTTGCTATCTTTGTCTAAACCCCTCAAAAATTGAAATACGTTTCTTTACTTCCTCTCCCAGCTCCCCTTCTTCCCTGTCTTTTCTCTCTCCTTCCCCCATGTTCACTTCCCCTTTTCAGAAACTGCTCATGATCTCTGATTCCTCTCTCACCTTTTCTTCTTATATATCCTGTATTTCTAGGAGCTATCAATTTCAATTTGTTAAGGATTCTAAACGGGCGTCACACACCAGACAAGGACTCTTGCCACTGGCCTAGGATGCAGCGCAAAATTAAAACACTTTCACTTTATTTCCTAAGAATTCAGATAGAGCTGGCACCCAACCGTTTCACACCCCCTTTTACAAATACCCCGTGCCACAATGGACCGTGAACCAGGCCGGTGGGTGATAATACAATATTTATTTATTTTAAAATTCACAGGAAATCACATCATTTTAATATTGGGCAGCAATCACCAATATGGTGATAATAACACTGTAAAAGGATGGAATGCACTTAGTTTGACCTTCTAATATACCATACACAAAGCACAAGTGACTGAGAGCAATATTACTTTTTGGGTAGATAGCACCCCAGTCAAGATTTCCCCCTGCAATGCTCCCTCAAACCCTGATTAACTGAATTTTGGGTGGATAGAAAGGAGTAGCAAGGAGTCAGGTATACCAGGCAGCAAGTTAAAATCCGAATTTCGCCCCCGAAATGGGAGGCAAAATCAGATTTTAAAACTTTTGTAATTGCACAAAATAGCACTTGGAATTAGTAAATATTTGTTTTACATGTGTGGTTGAATAAATAAGGTAAATATGAGCATAGCACTATCACAGATGTCAGAACACTAGCAGACTACAAGCAATCTCCTAACAATAGGCATATACTTCAGAGAATCAACTTGGAAGTGAAAAACACAGTGCAGCCAAATCAGATGCATAGAAATTGCATTTGCTAATTTACACAGGTTTAAATGTCAAAACCGTTTGAAAAATGTGTGCAATAGACAAAATCTGAATTCGGTTTTTATGCTAAGGGACAGATACACATCACAGGAATAATATAAATGTGAAAAGGGAACTCTAAATGAATGACTGGATGAGATTCTTAACAGGAAAGGAAATTCGGTTTTAAAAGTGAAAGCAGTGGACAGGGAAAAATCAGTTTAAAGAGGAAAGGACACGTTTTACAGAAACTATATTTTAGTGGCTATAAAAGAGAGACGCCGCCGACGATACAGGTTACTTTGCAAGTGTAACCCCTTCGCACCGTGTGGCTCTTTATGTGGGAATTGATTAGTTTAATCAAAATAGTACTAAGGACTTACACAAGGACATAAATGAGTTGAAAGGATTGGCGCTAACACTTGGAGATCACTACAGATTTTCCCATAACACAGTACACAGAGGATTCTGACAGTTTTAAGGATTTCTGCCAAGGCAGTTGTGGGATTTCTATGGGATGGGACCTAATACAAGGTAACAGAGCAAGGGATGCAGTTTGTGGTTGTTGGGGAAGGGAAATACTCATAACAAGCTCTTGAATGGGGTATTTTGGACTGCGGACCGGGTTGCTGGACAGCGAGGCAATATCTGGTCACTGCTCACAGCGGCAGACTCTCCTAGAAGAAAACAGTTGGGCAATGGTCTGGTCAAGGCACAGCGGCACCTCAGCTGGATGGAGCGGGTAGCAGGCCAAGTAGGCAGCACTGGATAATCCCACTGACGATTCAGCCATCTTTCCCCTTTCTCCCTGAGTTATTGGTATTCTTAGTGAGTTTTTTCTGGATCAATGGTCCTGCCTGGATAGGGTCAGCTATGCTCTGGCCTGGCAGTGGAATCTGGAATCTTGCAGAGTGAATATGGAATATCTGGATACGCAGGAACTGGAAAATTCAGAAGAGAATGTGTCTGTCTCTGTGAGCCTCTACCTTTTATAAGGCGGGTGACATCACACGATTTACTCTGGGGGCAGACCTAAGCTAGACCTACCTCTCAGAATTTGATAGGTCAGCCTATGTATGTCACCTCCTCCCTAGAAGCAGATTGGACTGAAGGAGGGGACTCAGTTTTATGGGGTGTGTTTTTATGAAGTACAGAGCCATCCCACAGTCACTATTGCCAAAATCAGTTATGACACCAAAATGTACCTTTTTTACATTTCTGGCAATTTTGAACATCACATAGGCAGATTAGATATTTCACAGAGAGCATGGCATTCTAACTCCCAAGTGTATACAGTATCATTTAGCCCTTCTAATAATCTTTTGCAGTTTTTGGTGGGAAATATTTCACTTAAAATTCTACAATTTTATATATGGGAGTTTATTATCACAGAGCATGTTTGCATTAAATTTCAAAGTTGTACCATGTACACTTTTCCCATGAATTACATTTTTCTGCCGTTTGCGTCCCATACATGCTAGGGAAAACCACAATATCTTGTTTTAATGCCACAAAAATGACATTTAAACTGTTAAACTTTGGCATTCCTGTGTTTTCCGGTTGCAGAAATAAGAGTCTTAAAGTTTATTAATTCAGAACAGTCTTTTGCCCCAAATGTGCCAGCATTGTCTTCCAAGTAAGGACATTGTTTTTCAACCCACAGCCAACTGTCAGGCACTAGCCCTGTGTTGTCATGGATTTGTCTTTGAAGCTCCTCAGTTTGAGTGGGTGGGGGGGTGCTGCCAAAAAGTCACATCTATGTGTCCCAGAAATGCATTGTACCCGGTTGGAGCACAGCCACAGAGTCTGATAAGGGTGTGAGATGCTTCACCCTTGCCTATTCATATGCCTCAGATGCTGGTACACTTGGGGGAAGGTAGATCCTGTAGTCAGTCCTTTGAAGCCAGGGCCTAAAAAACCTGTCATGCTGGTTTCACAGTAAAACATTGTTTTCTTTCCTGAACCAGAAAGCAAGACTGTTGTCACATTTCTAGGCAAGGATAGGGCCTTAATTCAACATTTCAATTTTAAACAGATATTTTCTTGTTTGTAACAAGCACGAATGTTCACATGGTTCATTTTACTTGGCTGTCACTTTACAATGCAGCTTTTCCTGTTATCTTTATTCAGAGCATTTCCATGACCATAGTCAATTTCTACTACACAGGAATCTGTTCAAAGCAAGGGTCCAATGAAACTGACATAAGCACAGAGACATAGGGTTTCTTTTGAAGAGTTTAGCTGTGATATTTTGTTGCACAAATAAAGCGTTTTTCCATACGGCTTGAAGTGAAGTTCTTTGTTATTTCACAGATCTTGCCTGACACAGCCTGTCTTTCAGTGAGAAATGCCCCCTTTTGCTGGAGCACAACCATATGTATGGACATAGCTGGGTCTCACTGGAACAAACTGTGTACTGTTGAAACGGTGGAAAAGAGCATCAGGGCGCAGTCATTTTAAATGCAAAATATTTCCTTTTTTCAATGGGAAATTTTGAAGCTGGCAGCAGAGCAGCGCTGCTTTTCAATTTTTTTCGTTAGTGCACATAAGGAAAAACACTGGCAGCTATTCTCGGGGTGTTCCATGTTCCATCTTGCCCCATATGTGCTGGGCAAAGACAGTGGAGCCATTATTTTGATGAGTGCAAAATGCAGTTTTGGTACAATGCAATGTTGCTCAACAGAGCCAGCGCAGCCATTCTCCTGTTGCTGCTGAAAATGCAGTTTGGTGATGTAGGTGAGTTCTGCTGGACGGATAAATGTACCCCACAAATTATTTTTTGTCCACAAAATTTCTCTCCATTCATGCCTTTGAAATTCTTATCTATGTTTTATCTTTTCTCAACTTTTCTTTTGTTCTTCCTTGCTGATTCACATCCCTGATTATCAGATCAGCTAGCTCCACTCCTATCTATAACCTCTCAATTTGTGTTATGCTGTCCCCTTTCTCTCTATCATCTATCACTTCCCGTATCTTTTGTTTGCCTGGTCTATAAATGCCTCCATGGCCTTGCTCCATCCTATCTTTCTTCACTCATCTCATTCTTCTCCCGACCTTGTTACCTCTGCTCCAATACCCTTTTTTTGCTTGCTGTGCACAAACCGCCCTGTGCCCAGTCCCACTTTCGCTTCTTCTCACTTCTCACACTAAAACACTGGGACCCTCTGCCCCTCTATATTCGCTCCTCTATATCTCTCTCTTGAGTTATCTTCTATAGTCCTACAACTTGTCTTCTCCTGCCTACTGATTTCATTTTTTCTCTCGTCTCCTAATCATCATTGATTTTTGTACCGCTATTATTTTGTACAGGCTTAAACCCATTATAAATAGATACAAAAATACAAATTTCTACACCATCTTCTCAGTGTTAATGGCTTAATTCTCACTGTAAATTACTTTCTGGTGCTGTTAGAATATAAAATGCCTTAACCAAGTTTGCCTTCAGCCTAGTCTGGTGCAAGGACTACTACACACAAGAGGTCAAAAAGGACCACCAATTTCAGTCATTGTGATTGTTGTATTAGGACTTCAAGTGGACTTTGAGATGGTTAGATGGAAAGGGTATCACATTATTTGAATTGCAATAACTGAATTCCTGCGGATAAAAAGCACTGCATTCAATGCTTTATAAAACAAGTTTTTCTTGTTTGCCTATAGCTCTATATGTTTTCTTTCTTTACAGTCATTATTGAAAATACAGGTTAGTAGGATGACAAACAAATATGTCGCATGGTTGACAACAAAACATGTTGCATCTTTAAGGACATAGAGCATTAGACTTTCAGTGCTTTTCTCTCTCCAAAGCGTATGACAAGATGAGCAGAATTTCTGACTGGGTGGGAGCCCACATTTTCCAATGCTTCTATTTGTTGACTTTTTTACTGGTCGGACTTGGTAACCTGGGTCATAAAAGTAAAATTACAGTGTAAGGCTTTCTCGCCGGGGACAGCATGAGCCTTTGCATCTCTAAAGCTAAACGTGTTTTCTAGGGTTGCTGACTAGATGGCAGACCATAGATGGTGTCCGCATTATTTTAGCATTTCCTTTTGTCGCATTCAACACCACCTTATTTGTGTTCCGACATGTTCCCTTCTTACCTGTTCTGTATATTAAATGTGGCTTTTCCCCCTAAGTTCTAACACCATTTTTTTTCATGTGTATGATACGGATCTCATTGAGTGTGAAGAATCCACCTTCCAGGCATGACAGATTCTGGTTATGCCGAAAAGAACTCAGTAATTTCTCAACACAGGCTTTTCATGACATCATGATGCTGAGGAACAAGTGCTGATCACGTATCATGGAATGCCAAGTGCTGGTTGCTCAGGGGTGGCAATCCACCAAAATGCCAGAGGCAGTGGAAGTGATATCATATTCCCAATGCCATCCCATGAAGGGACTTCACATGACCTTTTGCCCTCATGACATCACTGATGGGGGAAAACTGCAAAAGCGTAATAAAATAACAAATATCTACTAAACATAAAGTCCATCTGGTTGCCACTTCTATTTTAATAAGGTTGCTTCCTTTATGGGTGCTGTCAAGATGTACTAAAGGTATCTCCAGCAGATCATAATCAATGTAGGCCTTGGTAATGCTTTTGATCGCTGGTTCAACATTATATGGCCTGCTATTGCCATCTTAACCTCATCAAATGCTTAATGCAACTTTGCATGCCCACGTGCTGCCATTATATGCCAAATGCAGCTTCCTACATGCAGGTACTGCAATGCCGTCAATAGCACTAAATGACACCTACAATCCTCATATGTACATGTGCTGGCATCATATGGAAAATGCAGGCTCAAATGCTCTTGTACTGCCTTTGCATGGCAAGTAAAGCACTGTATGTGAGTGGTACATGGGGTCCCCTTTCCTCATCAAGTACATTTTGACAGGTGGGAGCGCCCCCTTTGTGTCTTTAGTCCCGCCCCCTTTTGATATGATTTTGATATCAATTTTAATATCAAAATTGTTTATATCAAAAAGATATCAAATCAATATCAAATGCATATTTTTATAGTGAGTGTGTTTGTGTGTTTTGATATGTTTTGATATCAAACGGGTATCATTTGTATCAGTTTGATATAGAGTTTATATTAAAATGATTATAATATGGAAGAGCACATCTGCGCTGTTGCTTGGTCAAGGGTATAGTGAGATGTGAGGAGTTAGCCGGTGAGTGTGAGGTGTTGGTGATGCATCAATGATGTGGGAGTGGGTTGGTACATTGATGGTATGATGTCATCATTTTATATAAAGCTGGCAGGGATTTTGATAAGCCTTTGAATAATTGTATATACAATTAATATTATTTCTATTTATAAAAAAATGGAAAAAAATATTACATTTTATATATCAAAATATCAGATTTTTTAAATATCAAAATTAAACAAATTTGTTATCAACATTTTTTATATAAAAATTACATGTTTTTGATATTTTTTATATAAACATTTACAAAAATTGATATCTAAACTTTTTTATAGCAAAATTAAACAAAAATGTGATATCCAAATGTTGGGATATCAAAATGATATTGGAATTTTTCATATCAAAATTAAATGTTTTTTAAATCAAATTTCTTGATATCAACATTTTAAAAAATGGATATAAAAATGTTTTGATATCAAAATTATATCAGATTTATAGAAAGTGCTCACATCAAAAAATGTAGATATCAAAAGTTGCATGCCCTAACACGAAAACATTGTGAACATATTATGCCAAAAGCTGCTGTATGTTCTTTTTTTTTAAACTGCTGAGTTACACAGCCTGTGAATATATCGTTTACAAGCATTATTTTTGATAGAATGAGAATGAGGGTTTTTAAATGAAAAGTGAAGATCTAATTCTAGGGCTACAAAAAAGAAATACAGACCCACGTATGCAAAATGGTGGGACACTGGATTCTGCCATTCTGCCTGGTGTGCAAAATGCTGTGTTCACAGCAGCAGAGCTGCAGCTGGCCTTTATCTATGAAGATGTCGCAGCGGGGAAGATAATTAACAGATGACAACACACACAAGGCCCAGCGGTCTGACTTAGCTATTTTGGGCTATCTGTGTATTAGAAATTATATGAAGCCACATCAGAATAATAAAGCCCATAGGATACAGTAATCACTAAATGATTAATACAGCAAGCTGAAAACTGCACAACAAGGGAGGTATCAGGGCATTGATGTATTGTGATTCAATTAGAAAAAAGATCATGGAGAACAACGGACCAGGTGGCAATGTGGTAATGGTACATTGAGATACAAGACAAGGATGTTGAACAGAACATTGCTCAGGTTAAATGCGTGTCCTGCCGTAGTAAGTATTTCTCAAAATGATAAACTTAGCGAGCATTGTCTCTGCAATGCACCTAACTTATAAAGGCACAAATAAAATCATACAAGAGTTATCATATGACCAAACAAATAAAGGAAGATAACCTAAAAAGAATTCAGCAAGGTTACTAGAATATATGTTGAACGCAAAACGTTTAGGAAATATGTGAGTGTTGCAATAGTAAGCACGATGTACAATTTTAAGACTCAGTGAGCACTGCGCTTTTTGGTGAAATTAACTCAAAAGGCAAAATAAAAAATGTACTTGAATTAGTTTTGGAATAAACAAACAAAGGAAGATAATTCAAAAAGAATTCAGCTAAATTACCAAATAATATTTGGATTGAAATGGTAAATTGGGCATGTATTATATTTATCAGGGATCCGAAATGACATCCCAAAATATGGCAGAATTCAGAGTAACAGAAAGCGAAGACGGCATGCATTTCCACGTAACCTCACATTGAACACGAGAGCCAATGCGTATGTACACAAGCGAGTAAACCACAATAGAATCAGCAGATAAGATAATAGATTGAGATGTGTTGGATCGGATTTGGGGCATCATGTAAATAATCATTAACATCATAATGCAACGAAAATACAGCCAACAAAAACACCAATGCAACGCATTTTACTTTGATTGGGAAGAACAAACAAGTGTAAATGAAGGGAGACTTTTATTTAACGGGGACAATACTAGACACATGATTATGTACCTTATTGCAGGTGGGATTATTCCAGTAACATGGGGGAATAACAAGAGTAGATTTTAAGGAAGGTAAGACAATATTCCAATATGCTATTTAACAAATGAAAATATTTAAATTGAGTATTTTTTTCTGACTAATTAAACACAATTAGTATGAGCATGAGTTTAACAAAGAATAAAAAGGATAAAATGTATTACAAATGTATACAAACCATATGGCATATGAGAGACACATTAATAAGGCATATATATTTTTTCTTGTTCTTCTTTTATTTTGTATTTTTTATTTTGTTGTTTTCCAAACCCTCAAAATACAACCACCACCAACCCTTGATTTCGTCATTTGTTATTGTTCAATGGTGATTCACTGAATAAGATGTTAAATATTGCCCAGAGTTGGAAAAGGCACATGAGCCGAAACACATGTTATCGTAAGGGCTGACCCTGACCCACAAGGGCTGAATAATTGTTAAAGTAATTAAAAAGAAGGCAATTTCAAATTAGACTTTTGCCTCTTTTAAGGTATATAATCAAATAATTTATGTACTGGATTTTTTTTTTTCTGTCACTCTAAAGACGCAACATTTAAGTCAGACACAAAGTGAACTGAGTCGCTGGGCTATCTTTATTCATATTAAAAAGAAAAAAAAAACACTACACCCAGATTAATGCCTGGATTACAGCTTGCACCCATTGTAGTCGGTTTTTGTTGTTGTTTTTGATTCATCCAAGTGGCCCGAGGAATGTCTGGGGGGCACGTAGTGTGGAGTTCTTTTTGATTCATCCAGAGGGGCCAGAGGTCCCAATTAGCAGAGTTGTTTATTTTTTATTTTTGAAAACAGGTGTCATGATATGACTAACAAATGACAGCCCAATGTTTTTTACAGGTGTGATCAGTGCTTTATACAGGTGTGATGGGATGCTATATGTTGAATAATTAGTCATAACATCTAAAGCTATGTTGTGTGTGATATATAATACATGTGTTTTATACAGTTTTCAAGATGTATACTGCATCATGTTTTTTATTGGCAGCTTTTTTATTTACAATTCAGTGTAAGCTTTCACATAGCGCTAAAACACTGCGTAGAAGGGTGTAGATATAGTAATGTTTGTTGTAACAACTTTTAGAAGATTGAATGGCTAGCCGTCCGCAGTGATTTAAACTCACCTGAGATGCTCGGATATCTCTTCATACTGCACAGTTATTTGTATTATGGATACCAGGCTACAACACCTCTGCGCGTGTGTGCTGGTTGGTCCCTCTAGCTGCGGGAAGAGGTACTTTGTCAAAAATCTTTTAGTAAATGCTCACACCACGGTATCACGTGCACCTGAAAATATTATTTGGTTTTACAGTTGCTGGCAACCTCTTTACAGAACCCTACAACAGCAGCTTAAACACCTTTGGTTTGTAGAATGTATGAGAGTCTTAATGATGATCGTTTATTACCACCAGGCGTGGTGAATATGATTATTGTGGATGATTTGATGACCAAGGTGGGTCAGAACTCTGAACTAGAAAAAGCCTTTACTCAAGTTTCCCATCACAATATGCACCATCTGAGCATATGTTACATTGTGCAGAAACTATTTAACAAGGGGAAGAGTAACGGATCAATAACACTAACCGCTAGCTATATAGTGTTATTTAAAACTGCCGGGGATAAACAGCAACTAGCTGTTATAGCCCACCAGATGTATTTGACCAAAACGCTTTTTTTAATATGGAAGTTTTGAAGACGATACCCATAAGCCCTACGGATATCTCCTGGTTGATTCAAGAACAACCACTCTAGAGGATTACAGATTGCGCACTGATATATTTCCACCAGAGCTGCCCGTTGTTTATATCCCAAGAAAGTCATCTAAAAAACAACATTAAGCGCAATATTGCATCGGTACCCGGTTGTGCTTTCACCATGTCAACACGCATATGAAGAAACATCGCGCTGTTGAAAATGCTTGTATATCCCACCCCTCAACAATGCCAGGCCATTCTAGCCGAGGCCTCCAGTGACTTGGTGGCCGCTATTTTGGAGATTTCTCAGAAAACTTTAAAGGGACATGTCCCCCTAACACACCGTCAAATAAGTGTGTTGAAAAAGAAGGCCATCAAGAAACTGTGCAATAAGCAAATATCACTAAGGGCTAAAAGAAAAGTGGTTTCGCAGTCCAGTGGGTTCATAGGATCACTCATTGGCATAGCCCTACCACTAATCATGAGCTTGCTTGGAGATCAATAATGGAACACACCCATAAAATGTATCTGGTGCACAAGCATCAGTTAGAATACCTGACGACTCCCACACCCGTGCTGGCTTGGGATATACGAAAAGTTGCTATCATACACCTTGACTCCGAAAGGAAGGATGTTTTAAACAGATCTGATTTATCGGCACCTTATGAAGTGGCATTATACTCAAATATTCTGCACACGTACTTAAACCACGCTTGACACTGAGATGCATAGAAAAACAAACTAACTTTATACCTGCCGTCCGAAGAATCCAGCGGTGCGAGGGAACCACTGGGGACAGATCCAGTTGTGGGTGATGTGGTAAACACTCTTAGCCAATGCTACAAACCTAATGCAGAGATATTTCTACATATGATGAAACTTGCAAAGGATGTGGCTGCATGGACCGATAGGGGAGAGTTTATTTATAAAAGCAGGGTTTTAAGGGGTTTGAACTTGTACAATCTAGCACAAAGTGTTACAAACCGAAACCCCACTGCTACAATAAATGCACCCATCCGCTGGAAAGAGTTTATGCAGGCGGTGGCATATTTAAATATTCCGACTTTGGTCGTGGATAATGTCACCCAACAACACCTTCTGGAGCGGCTAAAAACGGGGCTTCCTGCAACTCCTCACCAACAACAAAGCCCATCAAGCACCCCCATGAGCAGTACCCGCTCACCCAGCCACAAACAGGATTGGAATACCAGTTGGCTTACAGATTCTTTATCAGCCTCCGGGATGCGTGCCTCTGAATCATCTAGACCATGCAAGGGCCGCAACAGAACTATATGGATATCTGAATAATGCAACCCCCATCATTGCTGCTATATTCTGCTATAACCTTTCTTTTCTTTCCATATTAAATTTGTCTTTTTTATTAATAAAGGTTTTCAATTCATACACATGACTGGTTCTTTATTATGTTATATAATTTTGTATGTATAATAACGCACAAATCATGTTGATTTTTAAAGCTATTTTATTGATGCATTAATCCGTGTATAGAAGATCCACATCTACATCTTTTACACACTGTAAACATTTAGCAAGATCTACACACATTAAAAAACATCTTGTTAGAAAATCTGGTCAACATTTGGCTGTTTTGCACACGATTGCTCTAATACATTTTCAAAACAGCCACCAGCGATTTCAATTCTGACATTTGGCTGATAAAGAATATACAGTGCAGACCACAGGTCAAAGCTTTAGAGTCTTGAACTGGTGCAGTAATATAACGTAAATATTTTGCAATGCTTTTTTCAAGGGGTCCATAGGACACCCCCACAACCCCTGTGCCCCTGTCCCTATATGTATGGTCACCTATATAATGTTGCCACAAACGTTTCCTGGCTTATCTGTGTCAATGGCTGTGTCAAACGCTGCAAATATACAATGCATTTAGGGCTCAACACAAGACATTTTACCTAGCAAATTATCCGCGTAAGATAGCTCCAGACATTCGTGAGCATCCTGCTGGGGATCATTCATTTTATGTCCGTAGCACCATCTGTAAAATTGTTGTTTTAAACACGCCTCAGCCACTATGGCCGTGACCCCCTGATCAGCTTGAATATCGTCACAAAGCGGGCTGATGTGTCCATGTCAGTCCCCATTAGTTTCAGAGAGTCCTTACACATACTGTTATCCCCAGGCTTTCAATTTGTTTTGAGCAGCAAGTGCACTGAATAATAGCACTGTCTTTAAGGCTATGATTCTCCATCAGCAGAAGACAGGTTTTAGACAGGCTATTTTCACAATAACCTGTGTTTTCATGTTGGTTTGAACAACTGACACAATAAGTGTTAATAGTCCCGTCCACCGCCTGGATCATCGCATCCCTGCACCCACGCCTTTGTTTTTCATCATGGTTCCAGGGGGAAGCATCCATCTCTGGCATCAACGCCGCATCCGCCTGCAGCATTATAGGTTCACAGTCCTTGCCTTTAGAGCTTGCATCAGCCTTAAATGGATGCTCCATAACCACATCGTCATTGTCCCAAAAACTCTTTGGGTTCATGTCCAGCCATTAAATCCTGAGCATCTTCCATCCCCTTATACACCATAAAAGACACCAGAGTTCCTGGGGATGTTCTCCTCTCGTCGTAGCTATAGCTGATCATAGCTGCCATTTTCTGAATAGCTCTTGGTTAGCTCAAAAAAGTGTTGTGTTTTCCACCCCGTCGTAAAAAGCTATATATCCGGGTTCTAAAGCCCACCCCTGTGTCACTGTAGCCTTAAGCCGGTGCTTTCAATCAAATGTTATATTAAAATGATTTAAAGTTTATACAAAATGTTTTCAGGGCTTATCAAATGTATTCCAGCTTTATAAAAAACGAATATAAAGTTTATATAAACATTTTTAGGTTCTCAACAGCTTTATATAAAATTATTCAAAGCTTATATAAAATATTCAGGTTCTGATCAAAATCCCTGCCAGCTTTATATAAAATTATTCAAAGTGTATATACAATTATTCAGGTTCTGATCAAAATCCAATCCAGCTTTATAAAAAAATAATATACAGTTTATAAAAAATTATTCGAATTCGGCTTTTCAAAATCCCCACCAGCTTTATAGAAAATGATGATGTCATACCATCAAGGCCCCAACCTACTCCTGCATCATCGACGCATCACCAACACCTCACACTCGCCGGCTAACTCCTCACAACTCACTATGCCCTCGACCAAGCAACAGCGCACACACGCTCCCTGATATTAAAATCATTTTAATATACACTTTATATCACGCTGATATAAATGATACCCTTTTGATATCAAAATATATCTAAACACACTTCCTATAAAAATATACAGTTGATATCGATTTGATATCTTTTTGATATAAACATATTTGATATTAAAATTGATATCAAAATCATATTAAAAGGGGATGGGACTAAAAAACCAAAGGGGGCATTCCCACCTGTCAAAATGTACTTGATGAGGAAAAGCGACCCCATGTACTACTCATGTCAGCTGTTCTTATCATATATAAACTGCAGCCTCACATGCATGGTGGCTAGGATCCTATGCCTAGTGCAGCCTCCAGAAAGTAAGCATATCTCTTTAGTTTGCTTGCTGTCACTGGAATTCCACCTGTGACCATTGTTAGCAGCGTCAGGGATAACAAGTACCAAAGGGATTGCCAGAGGCAGCAGCCAGTACCACTGATGACCCGCAGCCTACATTCCTGGGCATATGACGATGTTGATTAACCTTGCTACTTTTACTCTATGGCTTTACATATCGGCTGTGTGTAAATGTTATGTACAGATGAAGCATGAAAATGGAGCAGCTCACCAGCACTCTTTCTGGGAATAGACCTCAAATTTTAAAAGGTGTGTTTGCAGATGCACTCCATACATAATTGCCACTTTCTCTGTTGTGTTACGTCTCCAAAATAAAAGCATTTAGAATATTTGACTTGCTAAGAGCTTTTCCGATAAAACAAAGGGAAAATAGTTTATGCATATAATTTCATATATGCCCTTTCTAGCAGACGGTGGGATTTAGTTTCTCCTGCTGTACTTGGCAAATAAGGCTGTATCTTACATATGAGGGCTGTAAACAAGTAAATGGCATGCCAGCATGTGAGGATTTGCCTAGGATTATGACGTCAGTGCTTGTGTAAATGAGTTTGAACCTGGACATAAGAGGCTGCATCAGTACATTGTTTCATAGTATTTTTACATATGGGCTTTACTTAAATATGTAAGGTCTACCTGGCATATGACAATAGTAGCGATACATTTGTTTAGGTACACAGGAAATGCAGGGTGTAGCTGGCATTTGGGGCTTAGCCTGTGATAAGATAGCAATACCCAAACACATGCCCTGTCTGACATACAATAGTATTCCATGGCATACAATGGAAGTTCCTAGCCATAATCTTTGAATTATAATTATATAATTATAATTGGTTATTTCTAAGTACGGACCCAGGGATCGAACCTGTGTTGCTCTGCATCGTCTTGCTTCCAAGACGAGCGTGTTGCCCTTGAGCTATCCTCCCGAGCCTGGCATGAAATGGTCATATGAGAGTAGAACATGTGTATATGACGATCTACGCTTGCAAATGATGTGTCTGACATAGAATGTACCTGCCATGGTGACACATGGCGATACGTCTGGGCCTAGGAGGCTGACCTGGGCATATGCAGCTATTCATGGGTTTACAATGGCAGTACTTGGACATATTATAACAATATATGGCAGTATTATGGCAGTGCCCCTGGCCTGTGATTTCAACTCCACTGGCATTTGATGGTTGTAGTCTTGCTTATGACGCTGAATCCCGATAAATAATCGAGCAATCCATGACATAACAAGACTGCACCTTGGCATATCACACCAGCATCCCAGTTCATACATGCGTAGTTGCCAAGAAAACATGTTTTTCTTTTAGAGAGACGTTTGCATGGTATTAATGCACACTTTCCGTGGGTTGTTTTTTCAGTTCGTTGTTGTAATATCACATGGGCCAATCCTCGTGTGATGTGACTTGTTATTACTGCCCCACCCCCCAAAACCCCTGCATGAATTTGATGGACTGACATCAATGCACGTCCGCTGACCAGATAAGCAGGGATACGTTACATTAAATGGCTGTCTTGGCATTCCAATGTGGTCCTGTTTCTGCTTCTCTCTGCAAAGCAATGTACTCACTATCACACACAAATCTCCGGGAGTGAGAGCTTTCAGTAAGACATGTCGATCTGAACTTGTGGAATGTTTATTTGTGTTCCCCCATCCTTCCGCCTGTGGTTCAAAGGAGGTCAGTGAAATGCCAAATTATATTTATAGAGCCCACACACCCACCAACAATGGAGTATCTTAGTGATGTATTCATTTTTTCATTCATTTTTGTCGTTTGCATAGTGCCTTTCACCATAATTGAAACATAATAAGATGTGTCTTCTTACCTAACTCACAGGTGATTGTTTAATCAACCTCAAGATGAACAAGGGCTTAGTGAACGTGCTGGAATTGCAGCCCGTGACTATGAAATAAAACAAGGGCCCCTGTTGTGAGAAGATTATTCTACGGAGCCCCCACCCCCGACGGGGTGTGCTTGCATAACCCTTTACCATTTCTCCATAAGGTATTACACCAGTGCAAACTTTGTGTCGCCGTTATACAATGTGTACCTGCGAGCAGAGTGAACTTTAAATTTGTTATTTATTGATCAGCTGATTTGGAGGCTCGACAACATTTGTAAAATGGGTAGATGATTAAAAAACATTAGCACCTGGGGTCAGAAAGCAGCCAATCAGGTTGCTCGGAAAACAGGTTTACTCGCCGGTTGAGTTGTTGGCTGCGTGTGCCGTCACCCGCACCCTCCCACGTTCTTTTCCTATTTGTTTTCTTCTGTTTTAAAAAGAAACCCTCACCTTTATCTCCGAGTACCGTGTGCCTTAGAAATAGAAATGGGCTCATATCTTGAACTCTCGTTCTGTTGGCAACGCTGCCATTTTGCAACTGTGTAATTTCTTTCATGATAACACATTCATATGCATAGTTCCATGAGGAAAAAGGGCGTGCTAGTATGGCCACCTGGTGCTGCTAATATCAATCTTGTGTGGGCCCGCTGGGCGTGTTATGTGGTACCTGTACTTAGACTGCGTTAATAGTCCGCGTTTCAGTGCGGGTTGGTACAGGACGTTAAAACTCCTTGCACCCTTTATGCCGTGAGTTTTGCCTAAAATAGTCCACTTCGTTTAGCTGTTCTGTTTGTTTATGCGGGTAGGTTGTATCTAACAGCAGAAAGGGCATTAAAAGTAGAACGATGTTGTATAATGATGACCAAGCAGTGGTAGAGGTGGTTAGAAAGTGTTTAATTACTTACAAAACAAGTATATAATTTCCTGTTACAGAATTGTGCAACAAAAGCAGTCCCTGCATAATGTTCGTAGGTGCTGTTATAAAAGTCTCTTGCCTTCTGAGTCCAGGCACATAATATATTTAGTAACAAATGAGGAGCGCAGGGCATCTGATGTTGCTCCGGCTAATTCCCAACACAGTCTGTGGGTGCTCTCTTGCTTGTCCTCACATCACATTCCGAGTCTCGCAAGATCGTGTGGTTTGTGGGCTCTCGCGAGACTCGCTCACCACATACCCCCTTTTGTTGAGCAGTGTTGTCCCAATCCATGATATAATCTGCATACTTGGCCGCTGGGCACTTCTCCCGATGGAGGCAGGTCTCCTGGTTCTATCTACCTAGAGACTCGGCAGCTGACGTACTCTTGCTCACTCTTTCTGGTTCACCCCTGGGTCTTCTCTCTGGGACTCCTGCTATGACCTCCCATGCTGAATCTGTGTTCTTCCCCTTCTGGTGCAAATTCTCGTAGTAGTTCTGGGTCAGTGCTGCTTGGTGCGCGGTCGCTACATGCTCCCCGCACTAGAAACTCATTTGAGCGGGGTTCTCTCAAACCCTCTGATGTCTTTTGGTACACAGCAACACTTTCTAAGTTCCATTGTTTGACATCCTGATTTCATATATGATTTGATCCCTTCTACACTACTTGAATCGGTCTACTGAATCTCGAGCCAGTGTCTTGGTCTTTGTGGGGCCGTCAGATTTTTGACCATGTCTTCCACTCAAACCTCTGTTCTCTGGGCAGCTCTTCTCTCATCACATCTGCTCTTCATGGCTGCATAGCTCTTTGTGATTCTCCATATCACTTCCTCCATGTATACGGCCTCATCTTTTCTTGCCCTGTTTAGCTACGGGTGTACGAGCATTGCCGCCGCCCTTCTTCCCTGTAACCTGTGAATGGGAGACACATTGGTGGTCCCATTGTGTGTGAGGGATGAGCTACAACAGCCTCTTTCACAGTTTTAAACAGGTCCATATTTGAAGCTCTGGCCAGCTGGAGTGCAACCTTGATGTACCTACTGGTTCTCTCAACCAATCCAATTTCTTGAGGATGATGTAAAGAGGCCTTGACTTGTTTGATACTGTTTTCCATCAGGAATCTCTCCATCTCTCTGGGAGTCAACTGAACCCCATTGTCCTTGACTATTTGCTTGGGTAATCCTTCCCTTTGGAACACTGCATTCAACACTTCGATAACCGTTGTGGTGGGGTCTGCCACAAACTCGGCTTCACACCATTTGGGCGTTTGTCGCTGTTCATGCACTCGTGACACAAGTCCATCATCATTAAGATGTCGTTACTCATGCCTGGCCACCAGTATGCATCCCTGATGCGGCCTTGCATCACGCTGATGCTGTGGTGTCCTGAGTGAGCCCTGCATAAGATTATTTTCCTCATGCCCACTGGTGGTATGAGTTGATCTCCTTCCTCTAAAGAAAAGTCCATCTGCTGCGTATATATCATCCGCTACTTTCCAGAATGGTCTCAGTCCTTCTGGGATTGTTCTGCCATTGGGCCATCCTTTGTGAAACCCAGGCAGTTATTTCACGTGTCACAGGATCTTGGCCTGCCTCCTCTCTCCAGTGATTTTCCCCCCATCTCCAAGTACATCCCGCAGTTCAGGTCTCCCACCGATGCCACTACACACTCATCTTTCAGGAATGGAGACACCAGACTAACTGACTCCGGCAGTCTTGACATGCAATCGGCCTGTGAGTTTCTCCATCCTGCTATTTGTCCAATATTAAATGTATACACTTGTAGCTTCGCATCAATGCATCCTAACCTGGGGGTGGATGTTTTAGTACCGCCTGGGCTCAGCATGTGTATGAACGGTTTGTGATCAGTAAGGAGTGTGAATTTGGTGCCCCACACCTACGTTCTAAAGTACTCAATAGCCCAAGCACATGCCAACATCATTTTTCAATCTTCCTTTGAACTCTACTGTGCCTTTGATGTATCCCAGCAGACTGACGGATGTCCCTCCAAACACTGTAGGTTTTCTTTGGTCTTCAAGACTTCCACCTTGTCTTGGCCCATCATCCCTTTATACGTGCATATTGGCAGAATGGTCAAATCTGAATGGAAGTCAGCCGGGACTCTGGTTTCCATTCCGTCAACTCTGATTGTGCAGTGTGGCTTCTCTCTTCTTGCCATGATGCTATTGACCATAATAATGGTTGGCTTGTTCTCGTCTGATTATTCCTCGTTTCTAGCACTGCTATCCATGTCCACCAAAGTCATCATCTTGTCCTTCCATCTGTAAGCAACCACTATGTGTCCGAACCTGTGCCAGTCTGAACACTCTTTCTTCCAAGCTGGACACTCTCTGCCGTTGGCTAAGTGTCAGGTGCTGGTCCACCAATAACATTTCAATAGTTCTCTCTTGCTGGTTCGGTCATCTTTGCTATCCCACCTGGTTTCTCTTTGAGGCCGTAGTACTGAATGGCATGCACTTCCGGTTGTGGGGCACTTCCAGCCATCTCTTTGTGCCTGTTGGAGTTTTCCTTAACAGCTCTGGCAATCTGAATCACATTATCGACTGCCACCTCCTTCTCCACAATGAATTTGTCCTGGACCTTTCTCGAGTTGGTGTGAACTACGAGCATGTCGCAGATCATGTTCTCTGTGTGTTGTTGCCGAAGTCACAAAAAGACACCAGCTCTCTCATGCGTGTAACATAGTCGTCCACCGGCTCAGAAGCCTGTTGTTTCCTATTGTAGACCTTATCTGGTGTAGGACGGTATTTTCTTTCTTTGAAAACCGCTTTACTATGCGTCTCAAGGCTTCTTTGAAGACATCATCGTCATCACCCACCAGCTCGGGCTTTAAGCCTGCAAATATCCTCTGTCCTTCCACCCCCGTGGGGTTCAGTAGCATGGCTCTCTTCCTAGAGGGGGGTGGTGTGCCACAGACCGCATCCAGGTAGGTGGTGAATAGGGGTTCCGACTGTGGCCATGGAACAGAAGGCCTACCAGGCACTTGAAGAAAAGCTGGGGTGGTTTGGCGCTGTGCATCTCGACTGCATGGAGATTCTCTTGCTCCTTGTCACCAATTATATTGTATAATGATGACCAAGCAGTGGCGGAGGTGGTTAGTAAGGTGTAATTACCAACAAAACAAGTATACAATTTCCAGTTACAGCACTGGTAAGTATGGTTACAAAATCAGGCTCTGCACAATGTTCTTGGGTACTGTTATAACTGTCTCTTGTCTTCTGAGTCCAAACACATAATATATGTTGTAACAAATAAGGAGTGCTGGGCCGCTGATGTTGCTCCGGCTAACTCCTTACACAGTCTGCGCGCGCTGTCTTGCTCACCTTACCTAGTCTAGTGAGATCCCATTGTTTGCGGGCTCTCGTGAGAGTCACTAGCCACAAACGATAAACAAACGTGGACATGTTTATAATGAAGGATAATTGGTTACTTGTGACAGTAGCACAGCAATTTGTTCATTTTTTCAACTGACTCAATGTGTAAAATGATACAGGACGCATGTTTAAGGGCATGTTGTTTGGACCACATTGTTGCATTTGTCCTGTGAATTGCCATTGATTCGTTTTGAAATGCACTTGTATATGTCTTGATTCAGAACATTAAATGGGTCTGGCTGGGGATTCCGGTCAGTTGGGTCCTGAATCAGAAAAGCTGAAAGAGGTGTCAATTGCTGTCAGCGGAGGTTCACTGCTTTCAGTCGGGTACCTTTTGTAGTGTTCTTTGTCCCCTAGCCCATGGTTTTTCACCAATGGTTTTTGCAGTGGAAAGAAGCACAAAGGAGTGACTAGATGCCTTAGCATTTCTAGGATGTTAGAGCACTACTAGTTTATTGTTTATTTTGGATCAAAGATCCATAAAATGCATTCAAATACACATATCACAAAGTAAATACATTAGATTAGTCCATTTGGTACATACAACTCCGTACATTCATCCCGCGCACTGCGATGCAAGCTAGGAATTAGCTAAACACCCTGTGCACTAGTCCATAAAATCAGTAGCAAAAACAGGTATAAACAAGTAAATATACATTCCACAGTATTAATCCAATTACAAAAATAGGACAAAGGTTCCAACAGATTGGTAGGTACTCTAAGTACAAATTGGATTAAGAGTTAAGAGCTCAGTGGCCAGTTAAGCAAAGACCCTGACGCTGAGGATTTTGGAGCAAATGTGCTCGCTTAGCCCAGGCCTTCTTTAGGTAGCTTGCCAGGGCAAACACCACACTCACTGCTGAGCAGTTCAATAAGAATAACAGAGCCAGTGTATAGTACCTGAAACCACTCCTTTTCAGAATTCCTATTAGCAGTGTGTTTTAGCATCCAAAGGGCAGACCAGGACAAAATGACCAATGTCTCAGTTTCCCCACATAAACACGAGGAGGCATCTCTGGACATTGGCTCATGACTCCATCTAGCCATCACAGCCCTCAAAGATAATACATTCAGCTGGGTCATAGAAAGTAAGAACCTGTGATGCACATCAGCAAGTATTGACAAATATCCAACAACTTCCTCAATTGGGGCAAGAGGTAGATATAATCTAATTTAGCGTTTGTGCATCATTGCATCCTCTGACATCGACAAAGAGCTGCATAATCTTATGTTTCAAAATGTACTTTGGGACTTGATGTATAACTGTATTTTCAAGGCCCATCCCCAGCCCCAGTTTGCAGAGATGTACTCTAACATAAACAAGCCGATCCACTCTATGCCAGCTGCAGAGCAAGATTAAATTAGAAATGATCACCTTTGCCAGGTTCGCCTCCTCATTTGTCAAAAGAGCATGACAGCAGAAAATAGGTCTAGAATGCAGCAAGTCAACTAAATAAGTTGAGCCAGTGTCTTGATGGGTCATGTAAACAGAGGTGGATTGTAGGACTGAAAATAATCGTGTCAAAAAGGAGTTCTCAGCTGTTTGAAGTGGGTCCCAGTTCTTATAACCCTAGATTTCGCACCCATATGGTCCTACTGGGACTGCCCACCCCTATATTTTTTTATTTGATTTATAAAGCATGCAAACAACCAGACGGCATCGAGGTGCTGGTTGCAGGAGGACGTTCGATACATTCAATTTCAGTAAATTATACAGGCATCTGAGGTGCAGGTGCAGCAGCAAGGAGAAAGCAAGACAGTCTATTCACACAGCTGGGTTTTGAAAGCTTTGTGGAATACCCAGTATGATTGTTTCTGCTCTGAGCGAAGGTGGGAGGGAGTTCCAGTGCTTGACTCCGATGTTAGGGAAGCTTGAGCCTCCAGCTTTTGCTTATCTGACTTTAGGTAGGAGTAGGTGGTTATGATATGATATGATAGATTATTTATAACGCTCTTAACACCCAGAGGTTTCTAAGTGCGACCCGGGGATCGAACCTGTGTGCGGACCTGGGGATCGAACCTGTGTTGCTCCATGTCGTCTTGCTTCCAAGGCTAGTACGTTGCCCCTGAGCTATCCTCCTGAGACAAACTTGGCATAGGGTGTTCTGGTAGGTCTAGTAGAGTGGACCTTGGCTATTTTTTGGCTGAGGTAGGGGAGGATAGTGTTGAAGAGGCATGTCTGGGTGAAAGACAGGGTTTTGAAAATGATGCTTTGTGGATAGGCAGCCAGTGAGCAGCTCTTCTGGCAGCTGAGATGTGTTCTTTTTTTGGAATATTAAGTGCTGCTTGCAGGGGATTGTTTTGTATGACTTGTAGTTTCTGCAAGTTTCTGGAGGAGGTGCCTGCGTAGAGGACGTTACAGTAGTCTAGCCTTAAGCCAATGACTGCTTGGGCAATAGTTAGGCAGCTGTCTTTGGAAAGGAAGTGTCTTGAAGCGTTTATACATTTGGTGGCGTAAGCTGCTGAGGAAGCAATAGCGTTCCCTTGATGGGACACAGAGAGGGTGGGGTCAAGGTAAACCCCTAGGGTCTTTACTGACGATAAGACAGGGACCAGGATGTTGTTGTCTGGAATGCTGTTTATTGGTCATTGAGTTTTTTTTTTCATGTTGGGGGTCCAACTAGTAGGATTTCTATTTTGTCTCCATTTAGGCACAAGCGGGTTGCCATCATCCAAGCATGAATTGTATGGTAGGTGTCATTGAGGGTGTTGGAATCGTCCTCATAGTTACCTGTGAGTGGGACTAGAATCTGGGTGTCTTTGGCATAGTTGGTGTGGGCTTTGCTGATTGAGTCCAGGATGTCAAAAAGTAACCTAGTCAAGATGTCACATATTGTTGGGGATATGCATGAGCCTTGAGATACCCCACATGGAATGGGGGATGGTAAGGCACAGGCGTTTACAGTAAATACTCGCATGACTCTTCCTTCAAGAAAGGAAGCAATCCAGAGGTTAGCCATAAGGGAGAAATTGGCAGAGGTTTTGAGGCGTTGGCATAGGATTTTGTGATTGACTGAGTTGAATGCAGCAGACACATCCAGAAGAAGGAGAAGTGGTGGCTTTCCCTTATTCCTGAACTCATCCATCTGGTTTTTTATCCAGCAACACTGATTCCATGTCATGGCTTGGGCAGAATCCGGACTACCGCATGCCGAGGATGTTGTTGGCTTCTAGCAATTGCTGGTCTTGCAGATAGGCCACCCGATCTAGGTTTTTTAGCAACAAGGGGACAGTTGTTAAATGCCTGTAGTTGGTGGCAATGTTGGGGTCTAGGGAGTTTTAATTAGAAGGGGGAGTACCCAGGCTTCCTCAAGGCTGGCAGGCACTGTGCTTGATGAGAAGGAGGTGTTTATGAAGGTAGTGATCATGAGCAGTGGTAGATATTCCAAGCAGTCCTTATTACCAAAATATGGTCAGGTGAGTGATGCTGTATTATTTATGCAAATCTGAATATGCCACACGATACCTGTCTGATTCAGGATGAGGTTTTTTCGATGTGGTGGTCCGAGGTTAACCTGGAATAACATTTCAAACCAACATAATCAAAGTTTGAACAGACTTGCAGTCTGTGGCTGTCCATTGTAATAGGAGCAAAATACTACTTCATGGTCGACACACATAATAAGGATTCATTTTACAATTTACCTCTAGTCCCCTAACTGACATATAATGTTTATTTTCATCAACTAGTAGTTGGAGTGATCTCAGTGTCTTTGCCAAAATCACTGCATCACCAGTGTAGCTCCACACCAGGATCTTCCTACTGCCACACCTATGTACGACCACACCAACAGCCAGCAGACTGTCAGAAAGAGAGTTAACATACAAGTTAAAAAGAAGTGCGGCCAACAAGCGCACCTGCCAGACCCCCTTTATAACGTTAATGCGCTCGGTCAGCTCATCCCCTTACCCATAGTGCACCGAGATGACAGTGTAGAGGAGCAACCTCTCTCTCATCTGGTGACAGAAAGGTAAATGTGGTATTTAGGGTCTACATTCCTCCCTCCTGTCCAACATTGTAAACATCAGGAATATTGTCCATTGAGGCAGCTAGGCTGCCCTTACTTAAGGCAAGTACATTAGAAATTGGTATTACTTAACAGACTTATTTAGGGCAATATGAAACATAAATGCATGCTTACATTGTGCACAACATAATCAAAACAGAATATTGATGTTTGATGTAGAATATAGGTCTGTAAAAGGGAACCATTGTATTACAGATAGCTACAGGCCTCAAAACTCCATTCAAATGTTTAAAGTGTTGAGCCGACACACACATAAAGTGCTGTGTGCAAAAAGGGAGTGCATTGAGCAGAAGCAAAGGTTGACTAAGAACAACTAAAGTCAGATGCATATCAGCTGGCAACATTTAATAGCAGGATATTTGATTTTCAATGGTGTGACTCATAAAACAAAACTGGAATACAGTCAAATGTAGATAAGCAGAGTGATATGTCCATGGACAGAATGTGGTAAGAAGTCTAAAAGTAAATGTGTCACTTGCTACTAAATCTGTTCTGTCCAGTTTTAAGCTTGCAACATACATCTTGTGGTTCAGTGAAATTTGGGAAATGACCTAGTCTAGCTGAAATAGCGTAGGAAGTCATGTGTTTCAGGAAATGTTTATGTCCAATGGAAGTTAAGTGATGTTTGATCTTTAAGTAAAATGGCCAATCAAAGCCTATTGAAGTATAAGGTTCATATTGGTATAAAATCATTGTGTAATCTGTTGCTATGTATACAATTGTGATGTATGCAGTATAAAGTTGAGATCTTCTTTTTTGTCAACCTGTAAAATGGGTGATTAAAACCAACATACTCCTAGCTAGTCGGTATCTGTGTTCTCTCTTTTGCACATATTGGGTCCTCCATCCACCCCCCCCAGTCCACCAAAGGGTGGTAGCAGGAAATTATCCCAAGAAATTGACCTCCTATACAATAGTGATATCATGGAGAGACTCCAGCATGGAGAGTTCTTTCTTTGGGACACCCATATCACTCAAGACCCACCAAAGGAAGACCCTATCCACATGGGAAAATGTAGAGCTTAGATCCATAAAGACTACGTAGACAGATGTTCCCAGAATCGTCACATGCTTGGCCAACAAGAGATACAAGTTCAAGCCCATGTAAATAGTACCAAGTCTCCTAAGGCAAGCTGAGTGTCCAATAATACATCATTCTCTTGTACCCACTCTTCCAATCTCTTCAACAAGAACCCCAGGTCTCAAGTCGAGGGTACACACGGGGGATGGAGTCCACCCACTTTTTTCAGAGGGTGGACTTAGTCCCCCCAGCTAAAATGAGAAACATTGAATGTCCTATTTGAATGTAGGAATTAAGGCCAACCTCAGGGATTGCACCACAGTCATCAGGTTTGCAGGCTGGACACTTCACCACTGCACTATATAAACTGATGAAAAATAACAAACAACTCTAGGTGAAATGTCCCATTTCGGTACTGCAAGTTCCAGGGAAAACATTTGTATTGGTTCTTGGAGTTTGAAACATGCACACCTTTTAACGTTTTCCAAAACACTATTAGAAGAAAATATCCTCTCTTGGTTTTGTGTGAGTGTGGATTTTATGAAAGGCAAATGCCAATTGTCCTGTGCAATTTCGGTGATTATGCAGAGCCAATTTAATGAAATGTGCATATTTCACCTTGATATGCTAATTTATGCTGACATCACACCCCATTGCATTTGTTGATGAGTCCCCCCACATTAATTTTTAGGACTTGACCCCTGAAGAACCCCACATATAATTTGGAGTTGCCATCCAAAATGGCCAATGTGTGGTACGATGTGGATAAAGATTGGATCTATTATCCCTGTTTTCCAGCTACTCAGAACATAATTGCACTAGATCAGTGCATCAAATACTTGAACTTGTACCAGAACAACACATATTCATACACTACTTATATCATATAGTTCTAAAAGGTGAAGATGTTTTTGTTTATTTATCTGAGCATTGAGTCAGAGCAAATAAATTGAGGGCAGGTTAAATGCTTGAATAAAGGTATAGAATGTACCCTAATCCAAAATGAAAGAGCTCAAATAAGAATAGGGAAAAACATCAGACATTGAGGACATTCAAATCAAAGCTAGGAAAAAGATCCAAAATCCGAGAACAAATACAAACAGCTCATCTGATACTGAATATACTAATAAAGTACTTGCAGTGCTTACCTTTGTTCACACCTTGCTGGACAGTGGAAGCACATTGGCAGCAAAGCAGAACATTGGTCAGTTATTGTCAGCAGGGTTAAATTACCATTCCCATTTTTATTCAATATGAATGATATGTGTACATTAGAGTAAGTGTAAGCCTGGCTCAATGTGTTCTTTAGAACTTTGAACCACCCGAATTTCAAGTGGTTCAAAAACTTCAAACCAAAAGTGAATGTGATTTAAAATGGATTGCAGATAGTTTGAATTACTTCTATATGAGATTCCAGGATACTGGGGCTTAAGGGAAGTTGTGCCTGGATCATTTGCTTTGCAGACACAGCAGATAGAGCCTTCTGTGCCTGGAGAAGTGCTTAATCCTTAGCCACCCATTGATTTACCCCCAATCCACTTTAAAAACTGGTATGGAGTTCTTTCATCAACAAGTGTAATTTCGATGAATTTTTTACCGAAAAATGTCATTAAAATATATAGGGGGTTGGAAAAGTCTCTATAGGGAGTGGGGGGGGAGTCAGGATTAGTTAGAAAAAAGAATAGGGGCTGGGAGATTCCGGGGGACCCCTCAAAACATTTAAATATATAAATTTAGATTTGTTTTTTGGCCAAAAATACTCATTAGAAATCCATCAAAATTACACCTGTCGATGAAATGACATAGAACCAAAAAACTGTACTTTATGCTTGTAGTTGAATAATTTTTATTTCAGAAAAGAGATTAATTTTGGTTTCATTTAGTTTAGAAAGACTGTAAATAGAAATGTGTGCATTGTTTACTCAGAGCCACTCTTTCGAACATGCTGCTCTCTCAATCAGCAGATGTTTTCTTTGTAACACATCTGATATTATAAAAGGGAATTCATTATATACAAGTGTAGGAGGAGGGAATCCCTGTGAGAGAGATCAGCTTCGGGAGTCTAGTCTGTGTGGGATGCATGCACAAAACTTTATATTTTTGTGAGAATTATTGGGGTCTGAAGATAATATAACAGGGACACTCGGCAGGGCAATGTAACGGACCTGCAGCGAGGCAAGACAAACCGATTCTAGAAGTGAATGAACATAAAGTGAACGTGCCCTCAGGTGGCAGTTGTGGGCCGACATTCAGGTAGTCACAACAACATTTCTTGTACTTCTTCGAACTGTGAAGGTGCTACAGGAAAGCACTTTGTGCAAGGAGGATCATCCCTTAACACAGTTTGTGCTATTGTGTGTTGAGACAGTGGCATGACATGTTGGGTGGCAGAAAGAAACGGATATCCCGGGAAGCAGGAAATAATTACCATCAACTGTCCATCCCTTGAAATGAATGAACTGCTCAGGTGCCCCCATGTGACACTCAGGCACAGACAGGAGCATAGAATCCTTTAGTGGGTTGCTTTTGCTATTGTGTGTTGAAGGAGACTGTGACATAACACTTGGTGTGGCAGAAAGTTACAGATATCCTAGTATGCAGGAGATAATGACCAGTGACTATTCAACTTTTGAATTGAGTGGATTGTGCAGGTTCCCCTGGGTGATACTCATATGCAGGGAGGAGCATTGTATCCCTTATAGCAGTTTGTGGTATTGTGTGTGGAGACAGTGACGTGACGCTTGGGGTTGCAGAGGGTCACAGATATCCTAGGATGCAGGAGATAACGACCAGTGACCGTCCATCTCTTGAATTGCGTGAACTGAGCAGATGCAGACAATGTGCCTGGGGTACAGAAACAGTCTAGAGTCAGGGGGAGATGTGCTGCTCATGGACCCTTTACACCAGATGCAGCCCTTGCTGTAGTCACTGATGAGGCCTGAATATCACAAGGCCAAGTCAAGGTTGTTACACATTCTATACCCACACGTCCATGATTGCAGGGGGCGATGAGCAAACCTCATGGAATGAAGAGGGGGACAGAATAACGCACAGTACACTTGAATAGCTGTTTGAAATTACAAGTTACAGCACTCTGTCTCCCCAAATCATATCCACTGAGGGAGAGTCTGAAAAAAATGAAGATGTTTGGATGACATGAATGATACCCTACCCTACCCTGCCTGACCATCATTGGTAGCTTACTGGGGCTCAGACATCCAACCGAATTCCCTATTTGACCAAATGCACACACACATTCTAAACCCTTCTGAAAACGTTCCCATATCTTAGACGTCAGTCCCCCGAGAGGCGTTCCACCCACAAGTGCATTAAGGACATACTAATAGGATAACAGTGCTATATAAATGACAAACTATGACTACTACTATTACTACTACTACTTGTGAAGGTGTGAAAAACACATATTAGAATTCGTTTCAGGCAAGAAAGTACATTCGATGACTGTAACTTCAACATGCCTCCTTGTATTCAGAGAAGTGACCACTTTGGGCAGAAATATGTCTGTAGAACCTAAAAAGAGCAGTGTGTGAGGAAGGCATGTGGAGGTGGGTCAGCCCACTGTCTCTGAGGCAGAAAGGATTATGGAGCTACAGATTGTATCCACTAAGGAGCCAGGGGAAACAAGTACGAAGGTGCAGGATGTGGGATGTTCCTGGTTCCCTGTTCTACCATTCACATCCACTGACGAGTGTGAGGATACTGATTACAATGGTGATGACCATCCATGTGTAAAGGAAACACTGTTCTATAAGACATCGACAGTTATCTCATGTGTGAAATGCAATATTTTCAGTTTCATTGCACACCCACAGGACATTTCTCTGTTTTTGTGAAATGGTGGTGAACTTTCAGGGGATGGCAACTAGGTGGCTCTGTGGCATGAAATGATATGATATAATAACTCATTTATAAAGCACCTGCAAACAAGTGTTTCTATGAGAGACAAGACAAGGAAGGGGAAAACAATGGGGAACAGAACAAACAATCTTATTAGGCCTTGTGTCATTCAGATCGTGCAAGTACAATGGGAAGGGAGAGGAGAAGTGCCAGGGGGGAGGGGAACAAAGAGAGTGCAATGCAAAGCTCAGGTAAGTGCCACAAGAGTGGCCGGTTGTAAGTCAGTGCAGGAGACAGGGGACTGTAGGGTTGCTGATACAGTCCCTAGTGTGCAGTAGGGCCAGAGGCATTGTATGGGGATAGTAGTTGTGATGGAGTCTGGTACACATAAGGTTCAGAGGGATGCCAGGTAACCTGTTAGTGCAGCAGACAAGAGCATCAGTGGGGGGTGTGGGGAGAAAGCAGAAGTGAAAAGGAAGGTCTTGAGTTGCTTCTGGAACCTGAGGAGGTCCTGCTCAAGTTTGAGAGAGGCAGGGTGGCTGTTCCAGAGGGAGGCACCAGCCAAGGACAGAGAACTACCCCCACTCTCTGCCTGGAGAAGCGTCTGACCCTTAGAGAGTTGGAGCTGGATGAGCAGAGGGCTCGAGAAGGAAAGTGTTTAGGAAGAGAGAGTTGGATGTGGTGTGGTCCACAGCCCAAGAAAGCCTTGTGGACAATGCAGAGAGTCTTGAACTTGATCCTTGCATCCACCGCAAGCCAGTGGAGAGATTTCAGGGCTGGAGAGATCTGATCCTGTTCTGGATTAGTTGCAGAGGGCAAAGAGTAGAGGCAGGCAGATTTAGAAAGAGGCTGTTGCAGTAGTCCAGCCTAGAGAAAACCAGGGCTCTGGAGACAGTGAGCCTCTGGGGGAAAGTGAGAAAAGAAAGAATACCTCTGAGGATGTGCAGCTGGTAGTGGGACTTCTTAGATACGTTTGTGATGTAAGAAGAGAAGGAGAGGGTGAAATCGAAGAAGACACCAAGGTTTTATGCCTCGCAGGAAGGCACAGGTAGAGGGACCAAAGAGGGCAGCCAGAGTGAATGTTGGAAAGTGGGAGCAGGGGTCCCAATGAGAAGGATCTCAGTCTTAATGGCATTCAGGCAGAGATTGTTAGAGGCACACCATTCCTGAATTGCAGATAGACACTCAGGAATGAGCGGGAGAGGAGGCAGAGGGGAGTCTAAAGGAGAGCTGAGTGTCATCCGCATAACACTTAAAGCTAGGAGAGAAGATAGAGATGAGATGGGCCAGAGGTGCAGAGTAAAGGTTGAAGAGCCAAGGCGAGAGGTTAGAGCCCTAGGGAACACCACATGTGGAAAGAGAGGTGGTGTAGAGAAAGGAACCCAGTTGAAACTGGGAGGGTTGATCAGAGAGGAATGAGTTCAACCAGGCTAGGGCCTGATCTGTAATGTCCAGGTTGTCACAGAGATGATTGATCAGGATGGCTTGGTTGACCGTGTTGAAAGCAGATGAAAGATCAAGGAGGATGTGAACAGAAGGAAGGCTAGAGTCAAGATTTGAGAGCAGGTTGTCACAGGTATTCAGGAGAGCAGTTTCTGTGCTTCTGGCTGCTCTAAAGCCAGACTGATGGCAATAGAGACAACCAACAGATTCGGTATGGAGAGTGGCCACCTTTTCCAGGAGTTTGCCCAGGAAAGAAGGGATGGAGATGGGGCGGTAGTTTGCCCGAGAGGAAGGATCGGCAGAAGGCTTCTTCAGGAGGGGGTGCACAAGGGAGTGCTTTAGGGTGGAGGAGAAGTTCCAGTGGCAAAAGAGTGATTGCAGAAATCGGCCAAGGCTGGAGCGAGGATGTCAATATGGTCCTTGATGGTTCTAGAGGAGCAGGGGAGCACCTGCTTGGATGATACTTTAATAGATCAGACTTGTCTAGAAACATCATCAGGAGTGAACACAGGGAAAGAGGAGAACAGAGGAGGAGAGGGAGAGGCAGCTGGGGAGGGTCCGAGAGAAGTATAGGGAGAGGAAGAGGAGAGAGAGGACAAGATGTCCAGAGTTTTAGTGGTGAAGTGAGAAGCCAGTGCTGTCCAGAGGGCTTGGGAGGGAACAGGAGAAATAAAGACTGCAGCAGGATTGGCCAGCTCCTTGCAGATTTTGAAGAGTTTGGCCATGTTGTTAGGGGCTGCAGAGTCTCGGGCTTGGATGTAGGCTCACTTCTTGGACCGGGCAGAGTCTATATTGCCTTTGGAGCAGGCGACAGGCCAGTTTGTCAGAGGAAGCGCCCGATGCACTCCACTTCCTCTCAGCCACCCTACACTTGCGTTTAAGGGTGGCAAGGTCGCAGCCATAGCAAGAGTTGCACTTGCAGGTGGGCTTCAAATGGATCCTCATGACAGGGGCAAGGACATTAAGAGAGAGCATCAAGTGGGAAGAGAGTAGAAAGTGGTCAGTCCAAGAGAGAGGAGTGGTAAGAGGGTTTGAAAGGGGGATGTCAGAAGAGATGAGAACATCCAGGGTGTGCCTGGTGGAGTATGTCAGGCCAAAGGGTAGAACAGAAAGAGAGAGAGAGTCACAGAGATTGCGAAAGAGCCCCCAGGAGGGGTTAGAAGCATCCAGATGTATGTTGAGGTCTACAAGGAGGAGATGTTGAGAGGTAGAGGCAAGGAGAGAGATGGAGAGGTCGGCCCACTCAGAGAGGAAGAGGGCGACTTTGCCCGGCGGCCTGTAAATGGTTGCCACAATAAAGAGAGAGCAGGAGAGATAGCAAACCTACTGACCAAGCATTGAAAGGATAGGTAGGCATGGGTAGGAATGACACGAGCAGGGATCCACTCCGGAAAGATCAGAGCTACTCCACCTCCTGGATGGTTTATTCTGGGTTCGGAGAGGATCTTGTAACCATTGGGGCGTAGAGTGTCAAAACTCATGACAGAGCTGGCCATGAACCATGTCTCAGTGAGACCGAGGACATTTAGATCAAGTTCCTTGAGGAGTTGGCAGATGTCAGAGGAGTGTTTGACAGCAGAGGCAGTAGATGGGCCCGATAATGGGCAGAGGTGGAACAAGGTGGCAGAGTGGCAAGAGAAGATGAGGAGGGTGCCAGAGAGATGATGGAAGAGGAAGGTGGCGGAGGAGCCAGAGGGTGTAGGTAGGCGTAGCAGGAGAAAGAAGGAAGGAACTTGATAAGACATGGGAAACGCCAAATGAAAAGGAGGAGATTTGGCTGAGGGCCCTGTACCAAGATGGTACCATTCAGATAGACATTAATGATGGTCTTGGAGGAGTGGAGGGGGGCCAGAAGAACCTCCCACCAAGTGCCACCATTAATGGGAGAGGAGGAAAAAGGGGAGAGAACAGACACCATATGGGGGTCCATAGGCATGGTGGGTTGGAGACGAGGATGTTCCTCTTGAACTTCTTCCTTACTGACTTAGTGAGAGGGATAGGAGATAGAGTAGCAGTTAGAGAAGATGGGACAACCAGCGAGAACCATAGAGGGTACAAAGGAGGTAGGAGGAGGGGGCGGGCCTGAAGGCAGACAGAGAGACACACAGCCCTGTGGCACACAACTTGGGATGTGCAGTGTGGGGGGGATGGTGTCACAACAAAGGAAGACACAGGGAGAACAAGTAACCCGTAACAGTGAACAGCACACATTGCGGGGGGATCTGGGGTGGGAGGGAGCCTAAGAGGCCCAGTGACAGTGCTGCAGTTACCTGAATGCAAAACACCCAGATTCAACTTTCCTAGAAGGGGGAAAATGCCCAGTTTTTAAACACAGCACGGTGCAAAACACCCAGATTCAACCTTCCCCCCAGTTTAAATACAGCACAATGCAAAACACGCAGATTTAACTTTCCTAGAAGGGGGAAAATGCTCTGTCTTTAAACAAAGCAGTCCTTTTGAGTGCATTTAGGAGGTGGGGAGTACACAGTGACCGCTGACATTGTGACGAAAGCCGCTGCCATTCCAGATTTTGGCTGTGCGAGAGTGTGCTCGGTTTGAATTCAATGTATGTGCGTGGTTTAAATAAATTCTGGTAACACAGGATTAGCTGCAGACATGCAAAAAAGAACCAATGTGTTGAGAGGGATCAAATCGGCCAGAAAGCATCTGAAAGGTTGTGGTGACAGGTTATTTTCCCGCAACCATTCATTAAAACAATACAAGGAGCTTGTTCGAGGCTGCATTTAATAGCTTAAAAAATCTCATCATCAACCATCTTTATTCGAATTGTTCAATACAATTCTTAAAGGTACACATTATATCTTAACAATTGGATAAAAAGAAGAAATAAACAAGAGTCATGTACAAAAATTACATATCGATCTAAATCAGTTAATCAATAGACATCTCACGTCTCACAATCAATATTCATGACTTAAAAGGAGGGGCTATGCATTCAACAACATATCCCACTCATAAGTGTACAAGTCTGTAGCATTACAACAACCCTTCATGTGTGAAAAGGAAGCACTCACTTTGAAGAACAATTAAATATGGCTGGTGTTAATGAAAAGCTATCATGCTTTGCACCTTCTGCCGTCCACAGGGAACCGTCTAGATTTCGAAAAGCATTTTGACACATGCTCGAATTCCCTATGACTCATGGGAACATTCGAGTAAGTTCAGCTGTAACCCTGTCTGCTTCGAATAGGCGACCCCTGGGGGTGTATGTGCTGCAGAAAAATTACGTGTGCACACTGCAATCAATCACCTTGGCCATTCCCCCCAATGGGACGGGGCCCTGCTTCTCTGCCTGAGACTTTTCTGACAGCCAATCCATACTCCCTGGCGAAAATGCGTCAAGCTGGGTAACCTGACCATGCAAAACAATGAAGTTGGGCGTCGTTATATCGTGACTTATAGCAAAGTTTGCTGACACAACTGTGTTGAAAAGAAATGTAATGCAGCGGGGACTCTTTAACAGAGTAAATTGATGGAGACAAAGTTACAGAGAATAGCAATAAACAGAGGACAGGAACTCAGAAACTTTTTTTTTACCTGCGAGGTGAGGACAAGTGTGTAGGAATTCCTAAAAAAAAATAACAGTCATGAGAAATTAAAGTATATTGCAGTGGAAAATACCTAAGTGTTCATGAAGCATGCTAAGCTTTATAAGAATAAAAATATCAGTGACAGCATTGCGCGTGTTTTCCAGGAAAGTTATTAATGCTGTATTCGCAGGTACGTTTAAAGCCAGATTTCCATGCTATTGTAATACCTCCAGAGTGTTGCACCATATTTTGTCTCTAAGACTAAATTTGTTCAAAACATCTGAGAGCAGCCCGTGCGTGCGAGGTGGCCCTCGAAGGGTAGAACTGCAGCTTCTGCTAAGTGTCTCAGGGAGGCTCGGATTCCCGCCTTTTAATCATAATCTGCTCTGGCTGTGATGGAGGTGATGGAAATGGCGTTTTAAACACAATCCACCAAGATTGATAGGAGCCTGCAGGCAGCTGGGAAATTGCAACACAAGAACTGTGGGGGTAACTAAAGGCAATACGAGGAGGCTAAAGCACCCCATTAGCCGACTTACAAAACGCCCACATGATACGATATGATATGATGTGACGTTTATAACGCGCCTGTACAAAAGCGGTTCTAAGCGCGATAAGACAAGGAGGGGGAAACAAGGGAGTACAAAATAACGATCTTACTAGGCCTTGTGTCATTCAGATTGCACAAGTGTGGGGTAGAGGGAAGGGGAGAAGTGCCAGGGGGCAAGTGCATCCAGCAGGTGGCTCATAAGTGCAGAGAGAAGGGACTGTAGGGTTGCAATTACAGACCCTTAAGTGCTGGGGGGACGGGAGGCAATGCAAGGGCAACTGGGCATGAAGGAGCCTGGGCCCGAGTTCAGAGGGTGACCAGGTGACCAGTGCGCAGATCAGTCAGGTGCATCAGCAGGGAAGAGAAAGAGAGAAAGCAGAAGTGAAAAGGAAGGTCTTGAGTTGCTCTGGAACCGTAGTTGGTTCTGGTTAACTTTGCTGCTAATGCACCAGGGTAAACTTTGCCCTGGTGAAAAAATGCATTGAAAGAAGAGTTTTTTTGCACAGGGGCAAACGTTGCCCTATTGCTAATACCTTGCACAGTTACACTTGTCATGGTGCAAAATATTTCTAATATGATTCAAATTTTCCTTTTACACTAAGATGCCATTAGGGTAAAGTTTGCCATGGTGCTAATAGCGTGCAACTTTGCACTTGGACCAACGCATAGGGCCTCATTACGACCCAGGCGGTAAGTTACCGCCTGGGCCGTGACTTTACCACCATGGCGTAAACTACGTTTACGCCATGGTGGTTGGCGGATTTACCGCCCCATTCCGAGGTTGGCGGGGCGGTAAGTCCCCAATCCCCATTTACCCTTCCCCATTCCCATTTTTGCCCCATAGGGCATAATGGGAGTGGGGAAGGCGTTAATTACGCCACCGTAAATTACGGTGGCGTAATTAACTCCATGGTCCCTTAGCGCCATGGATTTTAACACCTGTGTTAAAAGCTCCATGGCGCTAAGGGACCTCGTACTCAGGCGGTAAGGGTCGGCGCTGTTTACGCTGCCGTAAACCCCTTACTGCCTGGGTCGTACCTTTACCACCATGGCGTAAACTACATTTACGCCATGGTGGTTGGCGGACTTACCGCCCCATTCCGGGTTGGCGGGGCGGTAAGTCCCCATTAACCCATTTACCCTTCCCCATTCCCATTTTTGCCCCATAGGGCATAATGGGAGTGGGGAAGGCGTTAATTACGCCACCGTAAATTACGGTGGCGTAATTAACAACATGGTCCCTTAGCGCCATGGATTTTAACACCTGCTAAAAGCAGGTGTTAAATCCTCCAAGGCGCTAAGGGACCTCGGAATCAGGCGGTAAGGGTCGGCGCTGTTTACGCCGCCGTAAACCCCTTACCGCCTGGGTCGTAATGAGGCCCATAGTGTCTGTAATCTCGCCATAGGTGTTCCTGCGTTGAAGATTCAGAGTTCTCTGAATGTGATTAGCAAAGGTACTGATGACTTGACAGCAATGCGCATAGCAAGGCAGAGGTGTTTGGCTTCCAGATGAACGTTTGCAATGTATAACACGTGCTAACTTGAATGGATTAGGTCTTCTAGCCAAGCAAATAGCCAGGGATAGCGACAAAGTAGTATATTCTGTTATATACGCTTCCTGCCATGTTACGATATCACACCATATAAAGCAGACCTGGTACAACTCACTACGGTTGTCATTTCACCAAATTCTTTGCAGCATTATATAATGGGGGAAAGCCCTCCCAAACTCACCTTCTACTCCACACCCTTCTCCAATCCCTACCACCCTAAAATCACATTAAACATGTACACTTCCCTGCCCCCACACCCTAAATATGCAGCAAAAAAATGCAATGAAATGGCCTTTCACTGAATGTGGCGAAATGGCTACAGACATGTGGGCATACACTCCATGACGATACCAAGGAATTATGAAAGAAAGGGCACATTCTTTGTGATATCATGCAACTGTCAGGCCTCGGATATAACCTCAAATATTCAGTTACAGTAAATGGTGATTAATTCCTTAGGGTGGTGAAGTTCTGTGAAAACAAACAGATTTTACTTAATGTCAACAAACTCTTTGTAAAGACATGCATATATACACAGTGGAGAACAAACAACAATATTAGCACCTTAGAAGGGGGGGCGTTGGCCAGTCAGGATGCTTGGAACGCAAGCTGGATTATCTGGAATACGCCCATGTTAAGAGCAGCCTAATTGCTGCTGGCCAATGCCCCCTTCCCTTACCGCTTCTCCTGCCCTTCCCTTCTCCCACCTCATGTCTTAACACACGTAGTTTCCTACGCGGACACTAGGAGTGTTTAATTGAAATGCCCTTTTCCATGCTGTGCAATACAGCATCGGAGCCGGCTAGCTCCATTTTCTTTGTTGATGACGTGACCATCATCAACATAGAAAACGGACTTGAAAACTACGACGCTGCACCGTGCATCACTGAAAGGTTATTTTTTAACATTTCTTTCTTTTTTTTTTTACCTGAAACACCAAGCTGCACGGGTGCTAATGACCATAATGATGAGGAACCTGGGTGGTGATGTCCCGGGGCCCTCGTTAAAGGCCTTTTCTTTGCTCTGTCATATTAATATAGGACCGGGCCATTGCCACCCAGTAAGGCCCGGGTTCCTCGTCATTATGGCCATAGGATTCCATTAGCCCACATTCCATTCCAGGGTTTTAGTTGTATTTCAGGCACTTAAACCTGAACATTTTACTCAACCCTTCTTACCTGGTACCACAAGACCGTTGCACATTCACTCGGATACATAACACATACGCCCTCATTTGCATGCACACACAAACACACCCATGCACACACACAGTACACCACGTCTATTCCTAACAATGACAAATAAAGTAGACTAGTGAAGACATTTCCCCTCAACACTATCCTACAATGTCATCATTCACCTTGCAGGAAGCTTTTCCAGTCGTCTAACAGCTCTGGTCAGCCTCAGCACTATGGCCTAAATCTTGACCTCCTTGACTGTCTTGAACTGGCTCACCAATGCTGGAGGGCCAACCCCCTTCAGTGACTCCACAAGAAGCCATGATTATGGTGTTGTGCCCCGTTTCACGATGAATGGAATCCACCTGCTTTATGCACATGAAAAAAGAAGGCAGATTCCATAGGAATCCTGTAACTGCCTCTTGTCATGCACATACATTTTTCAAATGGCATACACTTCAGTTGGGTCTGCCCAGATTTCCAGATCATGTGCGAAATAGATCATTACTGCATGTAAGGACTGAGTGTATGGCCATGCACATGTTTTCAGTCCCCTCAGTGCTCTGTCTAGGCAGTTGTATAATGAGCCCCTTTAATTTATTACACTCTGCACATTTTCGGAACTCGTTCAATTTCACACAAAACGGTAATGGTTTTGTTAAAATTTGACATGAAACCAGGCATAAAGTTTGGTATGTTTTGTTATCTGAACGTATATAGTGCAGCCATCACCCAAATGCCTCATGGCACTGATGTAGGATACATAACACAGGCTGAAAGCGTGACTAGTGAGAAGAAGATTTAGAAAATAAATGTTTAAACTTGACGACGGAACAAAAGATGGTCTTCAATGGATCCGATTGAGAAAGGAAGCGTGTTCCAGAGAATGGATGCAGCAATAGAAAATGTGCAGCCCCCAATTCTGGTACGGTGGAACTGAGAGACCTGAATTGACAGCGCATTCACAGAACAGAGAAATCTGTGGGAACATAGGGGCACAATTTATCCTGCAGAAATTATGCTCCATGACCGTAAGAGGCATGGTGGACAATGCAGTGGGTCTTAAATTTGATTCTGCCCACTACAGGGAGTCAATGTGGGGCACATTGGATAGGGGAGATATGCATACGATAAGAGAAACCAAAGGCCTTCTTGGGCCAGAATTCTGAAGGATTGGAGGTAATGGAGTGGATACGCAGGGTGAGCTAGATAGAGAGAGTTACAATAGTCAAGATGACGGAATACAGCAGAAGCAACAACAGGAACACAGAGATGCGGGTGCGGGGTGGGGGGTTAGGAAAGAAAGAACGCTCAGGTCTTTCACAGTGGTCTCTGGAGAGGGAAAAGTGCCAAGAGAGGTGGGGGAGCAGAAATCCAAAGTCCAATGAGAAGAAGCAGTGGGGAGCCCAACACAAGTACCTCAGTCTTATCAGCTTTCAGCTTGAACCATTTAAGGTTCATCCTGGTGCCCAGTGCCTCAAGACATGACCGAACACTGGTGACAGAAGAAGGCAGATTATTCTAGCACCATGATGCCTTTGTGCGGCTGTGTGCTAACTAAATGAATACAACATAACATAACATTCCCATAGAATTGGAAGCAGCCATAGTACGAGGGCAGATAGCAATGCTAGAAGGAGTAGATGACGAAGGCAGATCGTGGAGAACAGTGATAGCTCTTGAAGAGGGATACAGATTGACTGATATAACAGATGAAGATATGTTCAGAGATGAACTTAAAGATGATGAGCTAAAGTTCTTCATAAGCATTACTTATTTGATCAAGATTGAGAAAAGGGAAATCCCACAGCGAATAGCACTGATGCAACAAAGACCAGTGTTCTTTCAGAAAGACATAGAGAAGGTGCCAAGTGTCCTTTGAAGTACGGGCCCATATAACATTGGCCTATTCAAGGTAATAGGGGAGGTTAAAATAAAACTCAATCCAGGAGCAATTTTACCCCGTGCAAAACAGCACCCCATGTCTCGAGCAGCTGATGAAGGCATATTTAAGACTGTCTCAGCTTTGATGAAACAGGGAATCCTAGTGCCAATGGAGTCTCCGTGCAATACTGCAGTCTATCTGATTAAAAAATCTAAAAGAGGTTTCTGGAGATTTATCCAGGACTTGCGCCCTCTTAATCAGATTGTATAAGCAGAGTCCCCATTAGTTCCAAATCCTGCAACAATACTCTGTAGCATCCCAGTTGAAGCTAAGTATTTCACCATGATCGATTTAAAAAATGTGTTTTTCTCAATCCAATTGCACAAGGACTCACACAGCTTTACTTCATTTATGTTTAGACAAATGACACTAAAACATACTCAATTGCTTCAAGGGTACTGTGAGTCCACATCTATTTTTAATAGGGTCCTACAGATGGATTTAGGTAACATTGAACTCAAACGTGCGGTAATTCAGTACGTAGATGACATATTCATCTGTAGCGAAACAGAGGATGAATGTAGGCAAGACTCTATTCAGTTAATGACTATATTGGCAGACAAAGGATACCAAGTAGACAAGTAGAAATTATAATATTGTCAGAAAGACATACTGTACATAGGCCAGTTAATTTCACATGAAGGAAAGAAAGTGACACCTGAGAGAGCTGAGGCCACCATGAAAACACCAAAGCCAAATACAGTGAGGCAAATGCAGCAGTTTCTAGGCCTCTCCAATTATTGTAGGGCCTGGGAGTTAAAATAAAGCACATCTACAAAGCCACTTTTGCAAGCACTCAAGAAAGCACAAATTTGTAAGGAAAAGATAGAATGGGCTGAGAAAATGGAGGAAGGATGTGAAGAATAAAAAACAGCAATCTGTACAGCTCCAGTTATAGGAATTCCCAATTATAGTGAATAGTTGTATTTGTTCTCACACACCAATGGATCAGTAATGACAGCAGTACTCACACAAAGAACAACACTAGGGTATAAACCTTTGGCGTATTACAATGGGATTTTATATCCAGTTATGAGAGGACATTTTCCATGCAAACAATCTTTGGCTGCTGCCGCATTTGCAATAAAAAAGTCCACAAATATTACAATGGGCTGTACTATGATGCTATACGTGTAGTATGCCTTATTTGCCATTTTAGAGAAACCCAAAAGTACATTGACAACACAAAGAGCATCTACGTATGAAGTGATGATTTCTAACCCAGCGATTAAAATTGGAAGATGTAAAATCGTGAACCCAGCCAAGTTTGTAGCTGAGCCTTTAGAAGACGGTGATCATGTACAGAATTGCACTAGGTATGTTGAATTCTATAATGATATACCCTGTGTGAACAAAAATGCTTTAGCAGGAGGGGAGATTCTCTTTATTGATGGTTCGTCAAAAAACAATCTAACCAGAGGGGAGAGGCATTCAGGAGCCTCAGTTCTAAGAAACAGATTGAATGATGTGGAATTTGAGGTAGTGGCAAATGCAAGACTACCATCCCATTTTTCAGCACAGGAAGTAGAATTGGTAGCGCTTATTGCTGCACTCGAGAAACACAAAGGTCAGGAAGTGACGGTGTACAATGACTCAGCCTATGTGACGTCAACCATACACACAGGGCTGTCACATTGGTAAAGGAGCAGTTATCTCTGTGCAGACGGCACTCCAGTGCAACATGCATCTTTTTTGGACAGGCTCATTAAGGCACTACAACTCGCAGTGGCCATAGCGGTCGTAAGATGTGCAGTGCATACTAAACAAACAGACTTTATTGCTTGTGGAAATGAAGCCGCAGATTTAGAAGACAAAAAGGTTGAGTATTTCTCCGAAATGTTGAGTTTCGAAACTGAAAATATTAAAGAAGTATTAAATAGAAGCATGCTAATACGAGAGGGATTTAATATGTTGTCAATTATGCAACTAATAGAGATACAGTGTAGAGCCCTGCAAGAAGAGCAGGAGCTGTGGAGATGTAGAGGGTGTTCTTTATCCCCCACGGAAGGACAATGGAGACAGGAAAGCAAGGGAAAGCCAGTGATGCCAGCGACCTTACTGAAAGTCGCATTTGAGCAGCTGCATTACCCCACGCATATAACCTGAGAAAGTCGTGCTGCCGCCATTGCAGAAGCCTAGATTGTCCCCATTCTATTGGAACACGTTGCACAGTTCATTGTGAATTGCATTGTGTGTCAGAGGTTCACAGCTGGGCATACACTAAGAACAATGAGAGGAGTAATACCCCATCCAAATGGCCCATTTCAGCATTTGCATATTGATTAGGCCGATATGCTGCAGACATGTAATGGATATAGTTATCTATTGGTGGGGGTGTGCCCCTTTTCTCCATCGATCGAAGTCGGTCCTTGTACACATCCTGATGCCACCTGCGCAGCGAAGTTCCTAGTGCACGATGTATTCCCAAGATGGGGTGTGTGCAAAATATTAAGATTCAATAATGTGCCACACTTTGTCAATGAGCTGTTTGAACAAATAGGGCATTTATTGAGCATAAGCATACTTTTTCTTCTGCTTATCACTTGCAATCAAATAGGATATGTGAGGGGCTCAATGGCCCCCTAAAGGAAAGAATAGCAAAGATGAGATTAAGTCTGAAAAAGGGATGGCTATATTGTCTACCCCAAGCCTTATATGCCCTTTGAAATAAGACAGTTTCAGATCATCATTTTACACCCCACAAATTGGTAACAGGATGTCTGATACACCCCCATCTATAGTCAGAAGTGACGGCCACAGTGTAGCACAGACTTTATGTGATGAAATGCATGATTATTTGACATGTATGACTACTAGTGTTACTTTAATTTCAGATCAAGTCAAGCATCGGAGGGAGGGGTCGAGGAACATGCAAGAGGATGGCCCAGTATCCAATCTGAGTGAATTATTGCCACCACCAAAGTTGTATGCTAGAGATCAAGTACTTATTAAAAAATGTATGCGTAGGTGGCACCAGCCAAGATTTAATGCACATTTCCAAGTACTCTCGTTCAGGTTGGAATTGCCATTGCATTTCGGTGCTGGACTGCCCCTGGGCAGGACAAAGACTGATATGCAAATGGATATTTCCCATCTGTGAAAGGCACAGTGAGTAAAAGCAGTGGCTGCAAACTCTCAAGTGGTTAATAACCACTGAACAGGTTATCAATTCTGTTCTTTCGAGAGAGGGGTGCCCGCTACCTTTGCAAAACTATTTTTCAAGGAACCTGGGATTGGTAACCCTAGGTCTCCTGGGGGCAACCAGACGTGGTCTCCCTCTCACTGTGCTTAGAGAGGCATCAGCTTCACCTCACTGATGATCCCCAACAAGGGTGAAACACGTGTATGGGGTTGCTGGTGGTACTCTTGTTCAGGTTGGAATTGCCATTGCATTTCGGTGCTGGACTGCCCCTGGGCAGGACAAAGACTGATATGCAAATGGATATTTCCCATCTGTGAAAGGCACAGTGAGTAAAAGCAGTGGCTGCGAACTCTCAAGTGGTTAATAACCACTGAACAGGTTATCAAGTCTGTTCTATCGAGAGAGGGGCGCCCGCTACCTTTGCAAAACCACATTTCCAAGTAGAGCACGTTGCCCCTACTGCTGTTAGGGTGTCCAGAAGAAGAGCTTGGTTACATTTGGGCAACATAAAGATCTACAAAGGTGAGACCCTCCCTCTAGTACCCGCTGACCAGGAAGCAGGACAAGAAGATTTGTCACATGTGCAGACTTGATCAATGACCAGGGAGAAGGACGATAAAACATTATGCGATCGAAAAACATTTCTTTTGGGCTGGAATTAATTGGACACTCCTTAAAAATTAGCAGGAAGTGCATGGACATACAGAGAATTCCAGAGCTTAAGCTTACTATTTTTTTTAGCTCCTTGAAAAAATAATGATAAAGAAAAAGCATATCGACACTATGTTCATGCACCAATTCCTTATTAGAAATTGGAAGAGAGCTCAATACCCACATTCATTTTTGGGAGCATATCTGTTTTAAGAATAACTTATGATGCCAGCCGAAAGTGATACACATAAGCTTGTAGTTGCAGTTTTTGTTTTTATACTCCAGTCATACCCTACCCTCGTTTAGAGAGATGTTAATATTCTCACTTTTCTTCATGATCCGAAGAACAGTCCAGTTATAAAAAGACTTTTGATTGCAATAATTGAACAGATTGTGCCATTGCAAATGGCGACCAAGACACACATTTCCATACCAGGATGATTATATCAAGACAAAGCTAATGGAAAAAGAGCCTGGATGGACAGACAAGATGCTTGTGTATCCTTCTATAGGACAAGATAAGGTAATAATTGTAGAAACAAAGAGGATGAATTGCTCTGACAAAACTGAAAAGACTGGAATGCCTGGATGCAGGAAGCGTTCACAGCTGCTAATCTATGGATGAGTGATTACGACCAAAGGATGGGAAGATGGGATGATGTCTTGTGAAGCTCATCTTCTGAAGATGGAACCAGTGCATGAGGTACAGAAGTTAAATGAGTGCCTAAAGTCATGGGCCAAGAACTCTAAACTGCTGACATGGGTGGATGATGAAGCAGGACCATTGACTATAATCCCATTGACTATTACGATGATGTGCATTGTTCAGCAAGACTGCTATGATAATGACATCTATATTCATGCCTGGAATCCAAACAGTAGAGAATGCCAAATCGCTACAGATCACCAGATGGGAGCTGTTACAGACCATCAATGCCACTATGAAAGGATTTAACGCCATAAAGGAAGAGCTCAGGGCCATAAGGTTGATGACCCTCCAGTACAGGTATGTCCTCGACATGATTATAGCAATAGAAGGAAGTGTTTGCGCCAAGGTCGGCCATCTTGCTGTACTTTCGCACCATCTAATGATGATGAGAAGGGGACTCTGACAGATGCCTTAACCATGGTGACAGATTTGCACACGAAAATGGAGGAGGAGACAGAGGCTATGGGAAATGACAATTGGTTCTCATACCTGTTTTCCTGGATTCCTGATTGTATGGTGAATATTTTCAAGTTCCTTGATTTTGTGTCATAAGGATAATAATTGGACAATGCCAGAAAACAGCAAAGAAAGTAGTGGGAATGAAAATCATGACTGATATGAAGAATGAAACAGAAGACAACGCACAGACTGAAAGTGCCACCAGAAACCATATAAAAGCAAGTATTGTAGCACCTGAAAGAACAACAATCCTGTATCCAAAATATCATAATACTTATGTGGGACGTTGGGTCTTCTGTACCCCAAGTGGAGAATGCAATTACATGACCTAGAGTGTGGATGAACATATTAAAAATGCGGGCACTCTGAGGAGGGTGACGAAGATATGGATACCAAAGAAACCTTTCTTCAAGAGAAGATTCAAAGAAGCCGGAAGGATTGAAAAGGTGGATTCTACCCCCCTACCTCCTCTGTTTGAAGCCATGAGACTGTGAACACCAACTATTGTACTGTGCGAGTATTTGGAAGAAGGTATACATTAAGACAACCATATCAAATGTACCCTCGAGTTGATGACAGACTGCAGGAGGAACTCCCTGAAGGACTATTTGAAGGAGCTAAGAAAACAAACTGTTGATGTCATAAGAAAGTGTGCATGACGTCCTGAAATACTGAACAAAAACATTGTATGGATCCTAGAGGGGAAATGACGAAGTAAAGAATCAAGTGAACCTTAAAAGTGTAAAAGAAGAAGATTACATGTTAACAAGTACTGCAGAAATCAGACGTTTAATGGATGTACAGATGTTGAAACACAAGGTAGATCAAGCCATCTTATAGGCTAGCTACAAGTAGTGAATAGAATGCAGGCAGAGCCACCACTGTATAGAATCTGGACATTGGTATCATGAAATAAGTAAGCCAAAGAACCATGGAAAAAGAATGAAAGGCTCTGTCACTGTAGAATAGCAGGTTTGTGGAGCTGTGTTGTGAGGCTGTCTGACCTGAAGTCAAGAACCAAGAAGTCGAGGTCAGTTATCTATGCTAAAGGGAACATGTGTGCAGAGGATGAATCTTCTTACATTAAGGTGCAAGAAAGAACACAAAGGATGCCAAGTCTTAATTCATTTAAAACATTTAAAAGCTTGCAGAATGAACAAAATCATGGTCTCCTGTCACGTGAGTCGAGGCTAGAAATAGGGTTTGAACTTGGAGTTCCATACACGATAGCGAGTGCCCTCACTCCTGTTGCATTCCGAAGACAAGTATACTCTTCAATGCCAAGTACAAAGAGAATTTCATGGCAGAAGGCATAGGTGATGAGCGAGGTTGGGCTAATTGGGTGGTAGGGCAGTTTCATGTCCTATCTACTTGCACCTGGGTGTTGGCTTACGTGCTGCTAATTGAACCGAATGTTCCAGTGTGGGATGTTTTTACCCATGCATCCAAGCCCTACCATAAAACTGTGCAGTACTGGCATGGAAAACATCATGATGGCCAGAACTCCCCAGAGAGTGCACAGGGAAAACATGAAGAATAGGCTGCCACCCATTTTTGCCTATGTTGTGAGCACAGGAGGGCACTGCCTAAAACCACCATTGGGCTACACACACAGTAGCCTGAAACCATTGGGAATGGCAATGCTGAAAGCAACTCATAACTGTGGGGAATTAATTTTCTTAATCCCAAAAATGGTTGCAATACCGGTACTCACCACTATCAGAAAGCTGGCGTTTTAAAACCACCAGACTTTTGTGTAAAACTGAACAGAGGAACCCAAACCAGACCAAGGAAAGACTTGCTAAGAGGTGGATACAATGTAAAACTATATTCTGAAATGACTTGAAGGAAGTAATTATTTAATGTATAGATAAAAATTGTAAGTTTGATTTAAACCGGGAACGAAAGTGACATTTAGCTGAATTCTGCCTGACAACTACCCCCGACAGGAGAAACCTTCTCAGCCACTCTTGCCAGGCCTAGCTGCATCCTGCTTCCCCACCAAAAGGAGTTGACACCTCTCTGATTAGATTAGGGGAGGGGCACCGCAGGAGGTTGAACAAAGCCTTGTACTGGACTGAGGCAAATGTTATATTGGGGGGGGGCCGTAAAGTGGCTTCCTCTTGGGAGAAGTGGGAGGAGAAGTGCCTCTCGGATCCACCCGAGCTGGAGGCGGGGGCAGACAGAAGCTTCCCCTGTGTGCTTTGGAACCTAAACCACACCCATCTGGGCCAGAGCATAATTAAAAAAAAAGATGGATAATTCATAGTACGGACTTGTCAGAATTATATAAGTAATATCATTATTCTTGTGATTTTTCTGTGCACGTTTTAAGAGGTGTTAGGACCCTGTGGTGTATGCTGGGGGGTTGCTAGCGGAAAATAGGGTCTTACTCCAAATGTCTGCATGTTAAAAATCTGACACTTCATCAATTAATGTCCATACGCCTTGCGCACATGTGTGTATTTTTTGGTAAATGTCCGATATTGGTAAACCAGTCAAAAAGAGCAAAATGTTGTCATTTTTTAATGCAAGCCCCCAGGAAGATCAGAGGCGGACAAGCATGGACCATAAGTAATATATAATGTGTACATGTAATTTCAACAAATTGTGTATCTGGGAAATATATATTTGAATCAAATATAGATTTGTGGGCAAATTGACCAGGGGAGGATCCTCTGACCCATAAACAGACCTCATCATGATGACAATCCTTTTAATTCCCCCAATCATGGGAGAGGGGAGAATTGGGCCAATGACAAGTAGAGAGGGGCAGGCTTAGCTAGGCCCAGGCACACACCCACTTCCAAAACACATAAAAAGAGACTGCTGGGACAGGTAGAGAAATTCAATTCCATTTTCTGCGGGACGCTCTGCCGGGAGACTCCAGACTTCACATCCATCAATCTTCAGAGACCAGAAATTTACTTCAGAACTTAAAGCAAGGGCCTAAACCCACAAACTGAGAACTCTTCTCAGCAGGCCTCAGCATCCTTAAAATCATTTGCAAACTATTCCACAGCTGGGCGAGCTGTCTGAATTCTTTTGCCAAGAACTTTTGCCAGTACCCAGAAAGCAGTGTTACATCCAGAATCCACTTGATCCGGACCGGAAAGCAGAGCAGTATCCAGAACCAGAGGCCGCTGTATCCAGAGAGGCTAGACCAGCAGAGCAGAGCTGACCCAGACGCTGTGAGCAGAACCGCCGAAGTTCATTCCAGTTGACCAGATCCGTGACGAGGCCTATTTCAAAATTAGGAGTGAGTATCCGCCAGAACTGTGTAGAACCCAATCTCTTAGTTAAAATAATCTAATCCAAACTATTTTAACCTAATTAGAACAGCCTCCTAGAAATCGTGTCATCTGTCATTTGTAAAGCTGAACAACTGTCACCTGTCAATTCTGCAGCTGCAAGCTGCCACCTGTCATTTTGAGTTTTACTTTAAATCCGAAAATCTACCTTTATTAAATCGTCCGTATCTCTGGAACCGTTTGGGCTAGGAACGAAATTTAACGTTCATTTTAAAGCTGTGATTCTAGGATATCCAAAGCACCTAGAACCGACTTCCTACTCCCTATACTTTTTCCGCAATAGCGATTTAGGCACTCGCGAAATTTACCGCGATTTGGCTCAATTTCTCCACTTGTCAAAATAGCAGCTCCATTCTTTCCTTTGTTAAAATCCGTTTTCAACCTGGTAATAACTCATAGAGCATTGCTAAAGTGAGCCTGAACTAATACCAACAAGCATCTCTCACTCACCCTGAATCTCTAGAGGGAATTAAAATCAGTTAGCACATTTTCTCATCCATTGCCATCACATTTAAAAGCATTTTGGGCCTGTGTTTTAAAAAGCATACCTGTTGTCTAAGCTTGCTGGGGGGGGAACTGAATTCCGTATTGTATTTGATTGTATTCCTGAAGACTGTGTGTGTTACTTCCATCTCCTTGCATTGCATATAGGGGGGGTGAATTGCCACCAGGGGAAAAGTGAACATATTATCTCTTGTGAAACCATATCAGTTTATTTTCTGTACTGCATTTATTCCACCTTGCATTTCCTTGAAACCATAAAGCATTTTCAGCTACCTCATCCTCTGTACTACTTCTAAGTAACCCAAATCAGTTTACCAGTAGAATGTTATCCATTGTTGATCACTGTCATATTTTAAGTGTGATATCCAATATTAATTTATTATAAAAGTGTGATAGATATATATTGTTATATTCCTCAAATAAACCTTTTAAATTTGCAAAACAGACCTACTTCTTGGCTCAGTGGGGTCAGGGGGATTCTAAGAGAGGGGTGTTATATAAGGGTTGTCATCCAGAGTACATGAACTGGACCTAAAAATATATCAATAAGGGTTTCCCTCAGCATCCCACACTAGGCATTGACTTAGCTGTCGTGTTGAAGTGAAGCCGCTTAACAAAGTGGGGGCTTGTAGCCAGAGATTCTGGGTTAGATCTATCACTTGTGCAGAGTAATACAGTGTGCAAACTGACAGGAGACATACATCCGGTCAGATCACCACGCTGTGTAACACTGTAAAGCACTCCTCAAAGGAACGCTCTAAGGAAACGGTCTGTTTTGCAAAAATAAAATACAAACTTCTATAAATCAGGAAGGAACTCAAATTCCAGAATGAAGACACTGGTAGACATCAAAATAGCCAGAGAGCACTTCTTACATCAGCTATTTGTGAGAGGTGAGTGGACTCATCAGGACCAAACGGTCTGGTTGCAGGCAATCGCGCAACAGGTCACTGAAACAGGGTCAGATAAATGGAGAGATCAGGGTCCCCTACATGTGGCCCTGAGTGAACTATATATGGCCCCTAAAGCCAAAGATGAACATAATAAGATTGCCAGGATAGCGGCATATTTGTACCTATATATGGGAGCCATGCAGGACAAATGTGCTGAAGGACAAGATCTGGCAAATAGGCAACAGATGGCGTTAGAGAAGGCCCAATCTGATCTGGACTCTTCTGAGCAGAGGCTGCTCAGGAGCCAGGAGTCAGAAAAGGACAGCAGACAGTACATCACTAAAATAAAGGAGGATATGGATGTGCTGCAACAGGAAAAGGTTGACCAGGATACCAGATTTCTGGCCTTGCAGAAGGAGTACCAAGAAGGTTTGGACTCCCTACTGCAGAGCCAGAAAAAGCTGGAGCAACAGTTAGACTTCAATAGGGCATGTGCTGAGCAGGTAGTCACCCTGCAAAGCCACCTAGATAGGGAGAAGGCAGAGAGCAATACACTGATTTTAAAAGACCTGGATACCCAGGCAGAGTTTGACCGGGAGCGCCAGAAAGCTGGTGCCTTCCAAAGGCAAAGGGACGACCTGGGGGCACAGATGCAGGCTCTTACTCAGGAAAGGGATACCTTAGGCCAGGAAGTCTGCCACTTAAAAAGGAAAATGGAAGAAAATCACCTGGCCCTCCAGCGATGGGGTGACCTCCAAAAAGAACACCAGAACTTGTTAGAGCACACCAGGAGGGTGGAGGATGCTCTGGCAAGAAAGGAGCAGACCAATAGGGACACAGCTCAGGAGGTAACCCTCCTGCAGCAAAGACTGGCCCAGTACTCCAGGACCAATCAGGAGGCACAGCGAGAGAATGAGGCTCTCTGCCAGCACAATGATAGGCTCCAGCAACAGGTAGCGATGCAGGAGAGACTGCTAGAGTCTAGTAAGGCCTTAACTGAGGAACTGAAAGCGCAGGCTCTTGCATTGCAACAGGGAGCAGGGGCGGATAGAGATGAGGTTCGCTGGGAAAGAGAAACTCCTGAGCATACCCTCAGGAGCCCTAGTACCAGAGGCCTTCATCTCTCCCAGTCCCTGGACTCTGCCACCCCCATGTCCCCTCGCGCACATGAGCCCAGGGCCACGGGGATGGCAGATTACTATCCAGCTTGAAGTATGGGGCTCATAGGCCAGTACCTCCCAGGAATGGATGGGTGGGCATCCGGGTATGGGCACCCAAGCACAGTGCAATTTAGTGGGGAACCCCAGGAGAGTAGGCCCATTAAGGGCATCCTGAAAACCTCTGCCCCGTTAGGTCAGTGGGGGGGGTACCCATCAAATCCTGGCAGCAAGGAGGGATCTGAAGACTCCTCTGAGCTTTACAGGACACAGGAGACCAGGTCCCCACATTCTGCCAGCCATTCCCAGGCTCGCAGAATCCGGGACAACAGGCACCTCTGGGAGCAGTGCTTCTGAGTCAGAGGATGAATGGACCAGGGTTACCCGAACCAAAAAGGCCAATAAGGCAAAAAGGGCCTTGCTTAAGGACCCATTGAAACAAATAAAGGCAATAAGGAGTGTTATCACGCCTTATCATAAGAACGCCAAGTATTCTGTTTGGGAACACTTGGAGCTCTATGAGCAAATGATGGAGACTTTCCATTTGAAGGACAGCAGTAGCTGCATCCAGTACATCAAATGGACCTTCTCACCAGAATACTCCAGTTTCTTTGCAGGGCTGGAGGATCAAAACCATTTAAGGTGGTCCACATACAGGGCGGCCATCTTGAAACATTTTTCTGTGCACAGAAATCCTCAAGAGGCTCGCAAGGCAGCCTACAATTTGCAATGTGGGGAGAATCAGGCCCCACAAGAGTTTGTGCAAGAATTAAAGCGTGCTTTTGCGCAGACCACCAGAAGGGTGCGCACGGATAGCAGAGAATTTATCAATACATTTTTCCATGCCTTACCCAAATACATAATGACTCAGCTCATGAGAGATTTTCATGAGAAAAGATCTTTAGACTGGGTCATTGAACAGGCTACCCGGATCTATGAGGTGCAGAAGCCCATCGAAAATAAAAATAATGCGCAGAAAAACCACAAAACCAACAGCACCCCTGCTGCTGCCAAGGTGGCAGAGGTAAAGGTCACCCCCGTTTTGGATTTGGAGATGGGGGGGCCTAAAAACCTACCTGCACCTAATAATGCCAAGCCCAGAAAGCCCTCGGGCCAGTCACAGACAGGGAGTCGGGGAGGTAGTCCCACAAATGGGGTCCCTCGCTCCCCTGATTATGTAAGTCCCCGCTACAAGGGAAACCGACCCATCCTGGGTTATGTGTGGACTCCTCCAGCCCAAGGGGGTGGATCCAGCCAAGCACCTGACCCAGGGAACTTCCCTCCTAATGTCCCCCAGGAGGGCAGAAATTCACCAAATCCTGGGCAGAACCTTTTCCCCAGGTATCCACCAAATTTCCAGCCCCAAAATCATCCATCCTTCTTTCCCCAATTCCCTGAGCCCAGACAACCTAATCCGGGAGAGGGGAGGCCAAGGGTGGAGGGGTACCCAAATCTTCCCAATCCGGGGTCTTACCAGAGAAGGGATAGCTACCCTTCCCGGGATCAGCCCAGGGGAGAAAATAGAGCCCCGTATCAGCCTGAGCGGGTTTCACAACTTGAGCGCCAGGTCCAAAATATGGCACGAGATCTGGGTCACATACTGAGTGCTCAACAGAACCCTCAGATGAGCATGCCACCGCAGAATGCCCCAAACTCTGGACCTGGTGCTCCAGAACAATGACGGGGGCAGCACCCCGATAACCCACCGGTTCCCAGGGAGGAGGCACAAGGGGAAGGGGGGTGTAAAGCCTTGGAGGAAGTTTCCTTCCCAACTTGTAAACAGCCCCTGGAAAACCAGGAACCGGAAACAAAATCTCCTACCCCTGAAAGTCTGCCACCCAAGGAGCAGAGAAGAGGTAGGAGAAACAAAGGACCCAAACAGACCCACTTTGTGGAGGAGGTACAGATCTTCCAATTTGAGGGAGAGGAATCCTCAGAGGATCCTGGGAAAAGTATCTTCTCCTTTAGAGATGGGGGAACTCCTCCCAAAGAAAAATGGGTCCCAAGGGATTCCAATCCAGACTGGGGAGATATGGAGACTGAGCTACCGCCGCCCATCATCTCATCCCAGAACCAACAATACCAAAATCCCATGGGTCAAACCCATCCTGATGACTGCCTCCATAAAGGGGGGGGGCGGCCCAGAACCATTTCCAGTTGCCAATTTTTTCTTTCAGATTCCCCAGGCTCGTCACAGAATTCTGCCCAAATCTCTTCGCTAGCAATGTCCAAAACCAGAAAGTTAGCCCACCAGTTGTCCAAAAATGTGCATTATCTGTGCCCCCTTGAGGAGAAGGAGGGAAGATACTATGCCCTGGTACAAGTACAGGGGCAGGGTACAATTTCGGCACTGGTGGACACTGGATCCCAAGCTACCCTTCTGTCCAAAAGGGCCTTTGATGAACTAAATGCAGGAAGGGGGGAGAATTACCGTATTCCTCTCACCTCTCTTCCTGGACAACTGCAGAACTTTTTACGTGAAGGAAATTCCTGTCGAGGGGACTGCAGATTTGGACATCAAAATTGGGCGACACAAGGTGAAACACCCAGTCATAGTAGTGACTCCAGAGGGCACCCCTTGTTTACTAGGGAACGACCTCCTGAGAAGGTTGTCACCCCTAATAGATTGTGTGAACAAGGTCCTCTGGACCCAGACTAGCCGACCAATAAAATTAAAACAGAGTGTCAACCATGTTAGTTTAAATGGCACCTGCCACATGGTTGAACAAAAATCTGACCAAGTAGAATTTCACTTCCAGAACAACCAAATTCCAGACGTGACAGTAATAGCAGTAGGACAACAGACTGGTGGTGGGGGGTCCTCTCTATTTCTGAAAATCAACCTTCCTTCCAGTTTAAGGTGGTATTCCACACTGGAAGGAAACACTCTGAAATTCCTTACCAATCCACAATCAGACACTCCCACTCCTATAGTCCAGAAAGATGTGAAATCAGCTCAGAGCCTGGCTGATATTCAGCAAATTGGAGAGCAGTTGTTCATCCCTGTTCAGTTAAATGATGGGAAGGACTCTGTTCTCACTCGAGTGTGTGTGAACAACGGTAAGAGCTTCATTAGCGAAGCCATGTTCCGCCAACTCCCAAAAGATCCAGCCATTCCCACATTCAAACTGATAGACAAATGGGAAATGGACCTGGAAGCACCTAATTCCAAACATCTCCTGCCAAGCAGGTGTATGCTCAAAATCTCCATTGGCAACAAGAGCATAGTCCATAATTGTTGGGTCGTGCGAGACGTCACTGCCGCCTTTTACTTAGGCAGTGACATTCTCAATCGCTTTGCCATTAGTTTGGACGTAATAAACTTCAAAGCTTGGTCCCGATTAGCGGATAATCCCATTGGCTTTGATGATCCACAAAAAGCATTTAGGTCAGCTCAATTGCTACCTTATGCAGTTGAAATTCAGATTAAAGAGGAAGTCACCATCCCAGAAAGGACCCGACAATTCTGGAAGTGAAAGTTAAAAAAGGACAAAAATTGAAAAACCCTGATGCTTACATACATCTAAATGCTTCTCTCCAACAGAAAGGGTTAGGGGTAAACCCAACACCATTAGTCAACATAGAACATGACACCATTCCAATAGAGGTGGATAACAGCGACTTAAAGAGTATCACTCTAGCCGCAGGCACCATTATTGGAATGGCGGTTGATGACCGACATTTCTCCATTGATTTAGGAAATGAACTGTTAGGACAAATCCCCAATTACTGTTTTGACAGTGACAGTGATGACAATACAACACCAGACAGGATTTTCACCCGGCATAAGGGGAACTTCCTGGTGTACACTTCTTGCCCTTATGGTAAGGAAGATGTGACTTGTGACTTCAGAGGGGATGAGGTGATTTTCCAGGTCCATGAGGGCTGCCTTTCCCACCAGAAGCCTCCGGTCCAAATCAGCACTCTGACCAGGGACTTCTCCACCCAGCTGGAGGAGGCCGCTGAGATAGCAAAACCAGAAGTCTTTCCAGGCTTCAGGCAGATGGTGGAAGAGAGAGTCAACCTAGCTGATGCCTGTGTGACTCTGGAACAGAAGCAAAAATTGTAACAAGTTTTCTTGGATTTCCAAGATCTCTTTGCGGTAGACTCATATGACTGTGGTTGCACCGATATCCACACAACAACAATTCCCACGGACCCTGGCATGACTCCAGTGTTTGTGAAGCAATATCGTTTGCCTCTCGCCTCCATGGAGTCCCTTACTGAAATAATTAAGAAGCTTGAGTCCCGGGGAATAATACGTCCAGTCCACAGCACCTTCAATAATCTGGTGCTGGGAATATTGAAGCCAAACGGCCAGTGGAGACTCTGCGCCGACCTTAGGGAGCTCAATAAACGGGTCCATACTTCCCGATGGCCTCTGCCCTACATTGACCAAGGGCTGGCCCAGATTCAAGGGTCACAAGTATTCACTGCAATGGACCTGACCAATGAATACTGGACCGTGCCTGTCAGTAGGGAGGATCAATACAAACTGGCTTTTACCTTTGGGGGCCAGCAGTACACCTGGACCCGGACTCCCTTCGGATACCTCAACTCCGGCAATGAATTCAACATTTTCTTACATAAGGCCATGCCCGACCTGGGTGCGAGGGGTAACCTGGCTTATGTAGATGATGTCGTCATCAAAAGTTCATCTGTGGAAGAACACATAGCGGAGATCCGTTATGTTCTGACACAGTTGAGGGCCGCCGGAGCAAAACTTTCCTTTCAGAAGGCACAGTGGTGTAGAACCCGTGTTAATTTCTTGGGGCATGAGATTACTCCTCAGAGTCTCTGTCCCCAGGCAAAGAAAGTGGAAGCACTCCAGAAACTGAAGGATCGCACAACTCTGCGGGAACTAAGGAGCCTCCTTGGACTGACTAATTACAGCAGAAAGTTCATTGAGGGCTATGCAGAGATCACCAGACCCCTGATTCATCTCTTGAAGGGGGAAGTCAAGTGGGAATGGGGTCCAGAACAATCCGAGGCAGTAAGACAACTCAAGAGAAGCCTCTCACAAGCGCCTTGCCTAGCTTACCCTGTCAGAAACAAGGAGTTCTTCCTGGAGACAGGGTTCTCTAATACGTGCTTGACGGCAGTATTATACCAAAAGCATGACAAGGTCAATAAAGTAATGTCCTATGCGAGCAAAACTTTATCCTCTGTGGAGGAAAAATTCAACGATTGTGAAAAGGCACTCCTGGCAATGGTGTGGGCATAGAAGAATTACCGCCCGTTCATCCAGGGGGAACACATCATAGTGGAGACTCCACACCAGCCTCTGCAATACCTCCAAAGTGACAGAATCCGGGCCGGAAATGTGAGTAATTCCCGAATTACTTCCTGGATTCTGTCAATGCAAGGCTTTCCTGTGGAGGTCAGATATGGCCAAAACAAGAAGAGTCCCCTCGCGCAAGGTCTGGCTGACTTGCATGATTGTGCCAGAGAAAACTGTATCGAGGAAGAAAGTCTAAAATCAAGGAAAACATGGAGGCCTACCTTAATTCCCCACACAAAGTCTTTGAAGAAGACAAGTGTGAGGGAATGCCCATTGTCTATGTGGATGGATGCTCTTACCATGTTGACAACAACGGGGAGAAAGAACTGGTGGCCGGCATAGGGAATGCATGGGTGAAGGAGTTTCCAGAACCCTCCGCTGGATACAAAATTGGTCCCCAAAGTAGTCAGGTGGCAGAGTTAATGGCTGTGCATCAGGCCATCCTCACTGCTGTCCAATATCAACTCCACGAACTGGTCATAATCACAGATTCGGATTATGTACGGAACGGGTTCGTGGAGCACCTGGTTAATTGGAAAACCAGCGGCATGTTATGTGCTAATAACAAACCCTTGAAACATGGGAAGTTAATTCAAAATATTGATAATCTGGTCACATCGAATGGGATGACCATCTACTGGAAAAAGATCAAGGGTCATTCCAAAGTAGAGGGACCAGACAAAACTGGAAATGACCTAGCTGATCAGCTGGCCAAAACCGGGGCCATCCAAGGGGATCTAATAGAAATAGAGTGCCTGTTGGGAGAAATCCAGGTCACTGCGATCACAAGGTCCCAGACAAATGCTCACAATGATCTTTCAACTGCCCAATGGAGTAAGGAGACCCCTGATGCTGATTTAATTACAGCTCAGAAGGGGAATCCAATAATTGGTAAGTTTTACCAACACATTGAGGACCCTGAGAACTTTCCCCTGACGGATACCGATTACATTGGGAAGGAGGACCTTAGAGTGTTGATGAAATGTCCAAATATGTTCCGAATCCAAGACGGTTTATTGGTAAGGAAATCCCAAGCTGGCCATGATCAGTGGGTGGTCCCTACCTCATTCCGAAGCCTGATGTTAAGTCACGCCCATGATGCGGCCACTGCCGTTCATAGGGGGTTTCACACTACACTGGAAATATTAAGAGAGGTTGCATACTGGCCACACATGGGACAGGACCTCGACCAATACTTGAAGGGGTGTCTTGTGTGTGCACAATTTCAGCCATCATCCCTCACGCACCGTGCGCCTCTCCAAAAGAGGGGGATGACACTGCCATGGTCAGATTTGCAAATCGACTTTGTAGGCCCCGTGATTCGCTCGTCTAGAGGAAACAAGTACATGTTGACCGTTAACTGCTTGTTTACCAAGTGGGTGGAATGTCTCCCAGCCCCAAACTGCAAGGCAGAAACAGCAGCTGCCCTGATGATTAACCACATCTTTTCCCGTTTTGGTCTACCTCAAAGGATTGAGTCAGACAGAGGTAGCCACTTCACCAGTGAAGTAATGACAAAGATGTGCGAGATACTGGGGGTCAAAAGGAAGCTACATATTGCTTACAGGCCAGCTTCTTCTGGAGCAGTGGAGAGATACAACCGAACCATTATGAGCATATTAAAAAAGTTTGTGGCAGATTCTGGGCCAAGTTGGGATACCCGATTATCTCTGGTCCTAATGGCCATCAGATCTGCCCCTTCATCTGCAACTAAAATGTCACCATTTGAGTTGATGACCGGACGCAAGATGGTGCTTCCTCAGCATTTGCTCTACAGGACCCAAGAGCAGACACTGATAAATGCCTCCACAACTCATGAGTATGTGGAGAATTTAAGGAAACACCTTCAGCATGCTTTTGCCTATGCTGAGCGGAATCTAGAAAGATCAGCTGAGGGTATGAAAACGCACTATGATTTGAAAACCACCAGGAAGGAATATGATGTGGGAGACCGTGTCTATCTATACAATTTCCAAAGGAACCAGGCCAAACAGCGAAAATGTTTGCCTACATGGAAGGGACCCTTTGAAATTATAGACAAGATCTCCCCTGTTGCCTACAAAATCTGCATCCCCAAAGGTAATTTGGCGGAAGGGGAAGATAAGTGGGTCCATATTTAAACAGCTGAAGTGTTGCCATCCCAGGCACACTCTGCAGCAACTGGAGGAGTCCTCTGCAATACCAGAGGGGGCCGCTCCAGAGTAATTCAGTTCCAACCCTAAAATATCCCATATATAGTCTCTAAAATATTATGACGCTTGTAAGCCACTGTCTCTGAATTATATCTTGTTTTTAAAAATTGGAATGCTATGTCTATTAAAGTATTAAATGTATATGTCGCCCCACTATATCAATAGTGGGGGAGAAATGTCTATGAATAGGTATTGCCGCTTTCCTTTGTCGTCCTAGGAGAAAGAAAACATGGAGACTGACCACGGAAGGCGACCTGGGGCCCGGGAGCGAAGATCCGAGGGGCCCGGGGTACCGCCCAATCCTCCCATCAGGACCAGCAGGGAGAACTGATTGATCGACTGGAGGGAGGAAAAGATGCTGAACTGTGCCATCTATGGAATTGGAAGAAGAGGAGGCGAACATCCCAGATCTTGCGAGTTCCATCAGTGAAAAGACAGAATGGCCATCGCAAGAGGGGGGCTTGTGGGATGTTGTTACCCATGCATCCAAGCCCTACCATAAAACTGTGCAGTACTGGCATGGAAAACATCATGATGGTCAGAACTCTCCAGAGAGTGACAGGGAAAACATGAAGAATAGGCTGCCACCCATTTTTGCCTATGTTGTGAGCACAGGAGGGCACTGCCTAAAACCACCATTGGGCTACACACACAGTAGCCTGAAACCGTTGGGAATGGCAATGCTGAAAGCAACTCAGAACTGTGGGGAATTCATTTTCTTAATCCCAAAAATGGTTGCAATACCGGTACTCACCACTATCAGAAAGCCGGCGTTTTAAAACCACCAGACTTTTGTGTAAAACTGAACAGAGGAACCCAAACCAGACCAAGGAAAGACTTGCTAAGAGGTGGATACAATGTAAAACTATGTTCTGAAATGACTTGAAGGAAGTCATTATTTAATGTATAGGTAAAAATTGTAAGTTTGATTTAAACTGGGAACTAAAGTGACATTTAGCTGAATTCTGCCTGACAACTACCCCCGACAGGAGAAACCTGCTCAGCCACTCTTCCCAGGCCTAGCTGCATCCTGCTTCCCCACCAAAAGGAGTTGACACCTCTCTGATTAGATTAGGGGAGGGGCGCCGCAGGAGGTTGAACAAAGCCTTGTCCTGGACTCAGGCAAATGTTACATTGGGGGGGCCATAAAGTGGCTTCCTCTTGGGAGAAGTGGGAGGAGAAGTGCCTCTGGGAGCCACCCGAGCTGGAGGCGGGGGCAGACAGAAGCTTCCCCCATGTGCTTTGGAACCTAAACCACACCCATCTGGGCCAGAGCATAATTTAAAAAAAAGATGGATAATTCATAGTACGGACTTGTCAGAATTATATAAGTAATATCATTATTCTTGTGATTTTTCTGTGCACGTTTTAAGAGGTGTGAGGACCCTGTGGTGTATGCTGGGGGGTTGCTAGCGGAAAATAGGGTCTTACTCCAAATGTCTGCATGTTAAAAATCTGACACTTCATCAATTAATGTCCATACTCCTTGCGCACATGTGTGTATTTTTTGGTAAATGTCCGATATTGGTAAACCAGTCAAAAAGAGCAAAATGTTGTCATTTTTTAATGCAAGCCCCCAGGAAGATCAGAGGCGGACAAGCATGGACCATAAGTAATATATAATGTGTACATGTAATTTCAACAAATTGTGATTTTTCTGTGCACGTTTTAAGAGGTGTTAGGACCCTGTGGTGTATGCTGGGGGGTTGCTAGCGGAAAATAGGGTCTTACTCCAAATGTCTGCATGTTAAAAATCTGACACTTCATCAATTAATGTCCATACTCCTTGCGCACATGTGTGTATTTTTTGGTAAATGTCCGATATTGGTAAACCAGTCAAAAAGAGCAAAATGTTGTCATTTTTTAATGCAAGCCCCCAGGAAGATCAGAGGCGGACAAGCATGGACCATAAGTAATATATAATGTGTACATGTAATTTCAACAAATTGTGATTTTTCTGTGCACGTTTTAAGAGGTGTTAGGACCCTGTGGTGTATGCTGGGGGGTTGCTAGCGGAAAATAGGGTCTTACTCCAAATGTCTGCATGTTAAAAATCTGACACTTCTTCAATTAATGTCCATACTCCTTGCGCACATGTGTGCAATTTTTGGTAAATGTCCGATATTGGTAAACCAGTCAAAAAGAGCAAAATGTTGTCATTTTTGAATGCAAGCCCCCAGGAAGATCAGAGGCGGACAAGCATGGATCATAAGGAATATATAATGTGTACATGTAATTTCAACAAATTGTGTATCTGGGAAATATATATTTGAATCAAATATAGATTTGTGGGCAAATTGACCAGGGGAGGATCCTCTGACCCATAAACAGACCTCATCATGATGACAATCCATTTCCTTCCCTCAATCATGGGAGAGGAGAGAATTGGGCCAATGACAAGTAGAGAGGGGCAGGCTTAGCTAGGCCCAGGCACACACCCACTTCCAAAACACATAAAAAGAGACTGCTGGGACAGGTAGAGGAATTCAATTCCATTTTCTGCGTGACGCTCTGCCGAGAGACTCCAGACTTCACATCCATCAATCTTCAGAGACCAGAAATTTACTTCTGAACTTAAAGCAAGGGCCTAAACCCACAAATTGAGAACTCTTCTCAGCAGGCCTCAGCATCCTTAAAATCATTTGCAAACTATTCCACAGCCGGGCGAGCTGTCTGAATTCTTTTGGCAAGAACTTTTGCCAGTACGCAGAAAGCAGTGTTACATCCAGAATCCACTTGATCCGGACCGGAAAGCAGAGCAGTATCCAGAACCAGAGGCCGCTGTATCCAGAGAGGCTAGACCAGCAGAGTAGAGCTGACCCAGACGCTGTGAGCAGAACCGCCGAAGTCCATTCCAGTTGACCAGATCCGTGACGAGGCCTATTTCAAAATTAGGAGTGAGTATCCGCCAGAACTGTGCAGAACCCAATCTCTTAGTTAAAATAATCTAATCCAAACTATTTTAACCTAATTAGAACAGCCTCATAGAAATCGTGTCATCTGTCATTTGTAAAGCTGCACAACTGTCACCTGTCAATTCGGCAGCTGCAAGCTGTCACCTGTCATTTTGAGTTTTACTTTAAATCCGAAAATCTACCTTAATTAAATTGTCCGTATCTCTGGAACTGTTTGGGCTAGGAACGAAATTTAACGTTCATTTTAAATCTGTGATTCTAGGCTTTCCAAGGCACCTAGAACCGATTTCCTACTCCTTATACTTTTTCCGCAATAGCGATTTACGCACTCGCGAAATTTACGGCGATTTGCGATTTGGCTCAATTTCTCCACTTGTCAAAATAGCAGCTCCATTCTTTCCTTTGTTAAAATCCGTTTTCAACCTGGTTATAACTCATAGAGCATTGCTAAAGTGAGCCTGAACTAATACCAACAAGCATCTCTCACTTACCCTGAATTTCTAGAGGGAATTAAAATCAGTTAGCACATTTTCCCATCCATTGCCATGGCATTTAAAAGCATTTTGGGCCTGTGTTTTAAAAAGCATACCTGTTGTCTAAGTTTGCTGGGGGGGGAACTGAAATCCGTATTGTATTTGATTGTATTCCTGAAGACTGTGTGTGTTACTTCCATCTCCTTGCATTGCATATAGAGGGGGGGGGGTGAATTGCCACCAGGGGAAAAGTGAACATATTATCTCTTGTGAAACCATATCAGTTTATTTTCTGTACTGCATTTATTCCACCCTTGCATTTCCTTGAAACCATAAAGCATTTTCAGCTACCTCATCCTCTGTACTACTTCTAAGTAACCCAAATCAGTTTACCAGTAGAACGTTATCCATTGTTGATCACTGTCATATTTTAAGTGTGATATCCAATATTAATATATTATAAAAGTGTGATAGATATATATTGTTATATTCCTCAAATAAACCTTTTAAATTTGCAAAACAGACCTACTTCTTGGCTCAGTGGGGTCAGGGGGATTCTAAGAGAGGGGTGTTATATAAGGGTTGTCATCCAGAGTACATGAACTGGACCTAAAAATATATCAATAAGGGTTTCCCTCAGCATCCCAGACTAGGCATTGACTTAGCTGTCGTGATGAAGTCAAGCCGCTTAACACCAGACATGGCACAAGCATTCCAACCAGTTGTATTAGTCCAAATACCAAAGGACCTTATAGCTTGAGAAACCACTGAAACACTCTAAACTCATAAATGCCTCTTTCTCCTCAGGCAGCATCCCCTCCAACTTAAAACAATCTTGGGTGCTCCCCCTCCTTAAAAAACAGACGCTTGATCCCCTCATCCCCACTAACTACCGACCCATCACCACGGTACCCTTCCTACTGAAAATCTTGGACAAAGTTGCCTACGTCCAGATTCAAAAATACCTAGAACTACACAAGCTACTAGGCTCCAGACAATGAGGTTTCCGCCCACTTCACGGCACGGAAACAGCCCTTATCGATCTGAAAACCCAAATTGATGATCTTAGGGACAAGGGCAAGACAGCACTCCTCCTCTTACTCGACCTCTCCGCGGCCTTCGACCTCGTCGACCACAAGGTCCTCTGCAAACACCTTGACTCCGCTGCTCACTTCTCCCCAGAAGCTATCAAATGGATTGAGTCCTTTCTGAGCGAGAGAACCATGAGAGTCTTCTCCCCTTCAGCAGCAGCAGACCCCTCTCCTATTACTTGTGGAGTCCCGCAGGGCTCATGCGTCTCCCCCACTCTATATAACATCTTCACCAAACCCCTGTTCGACGATCTGGACCATCTGGGTGTCACCTACACTAACTATGCTGATGACACTCAGATTCTCCTCCCACTTTCAGGGGATCACAGTAAGGACAGAGAGTTGGTGAATAGGGTATATCTCATCATTCAGGCATGGATGGCATCTCATGGTCTATGCCTGAATGATGACAAGACAGAGCTCATCATCCTAGGTTCCCCCGCTAATATCAACAAACTAGGCCTTGAATATGCCGAATTCAACATAGATGGCAATCTCATTAGAGTATCCAGGGAAGTAAAAACCCTCGGCTTTTATCTAGATGCCACTATGTCATTCACTAAACAGGTCAACTCACTAGCATCTACCACTGCGTACACCTGCAAATTAATAAGGGCAGGCAGACCATTCCTATCCAATGACAGTTGCTTGATCCTGGCAAGAGCACTCATACTATCTAGGCTCGATTATTGTAATGCCCTCTATAGTGGCGCTAACAAAGCCATTATCCACAGGCTTCAAATCCTTCAAAATAATGCCTTGAGAGCTGCCCTCGGCATTAATAAGAGAGATCATATCTCTACCACCAGACGCCAACAGAAATGGCTCTCCACAGACAACAAAATCAAACTAAAGTTGGCCTCCCCAACCCATAAAGCCCTCAACAATGCCGCCCCAGCTACCTGATGGACAAGGTAAAGAGAAAGTCCTCCATCCGACAAACAAGAACTATCAATTCCAACCGCCTGATAATTCCCAGATTCAAACTCTCCACCATTGGTGGGAACAGTTTCCCGGTGAAAGCTGCCATGCTCTGGAATTCGCTGCCACACAACCTAAGAGCTGACCAACCATACTTACACTTTAGAAAACACCTCATCAGTCACCTTAACTCCAATAACCCTTGTTTGTAGCTGCACTTTCTATACCTAGGTATAGTTAGTGATACCTTGCTCGCGACTTCGCCCTCGCCTCTAACAGCCCTTACAGCACACATCTGTACACTTTCCTCCTGTATAGATATTGACCTTTTATGTATGAAGATTTGTATACATTTCCATACCTCCTATTCCTGTAATTCTGTAATCCTGAATATTTTTTTCTCAGGAGTACCTGCCTCTAACAGCCCTGTACATATTTGTATATTTGTATATTTACCCCTGCATAGATATTGACTTTGTATGTATGAAGATTTGTACATTTCTTATTCTGTAATTTTGGTTATCTCTATCACTACCTCAATGTGTATATTTATGCAACATTGTAAGCTTCGAATTATCTTCTGCCTGCGCCCTGTTGCCCCTGGGTAAGGTGCGCCATATAAATAAATAATCAAACAAACAAACAAACAAACAAACAAACAAACAAACTGTATAACTAATTTGTCTTAATATGTCACGTTTGAAGAGGTAGTCATGAGTTGTCCACCTGATATTGGACAGCAAATAACAAACCTATCTCTTTATCTAGATGTGTCCCTTAACCAATCCCAACCCTTGATAGGTGTTTCACTATTACCACATAGCATGACGTCATTCTGACACACAAAGAGAGTATATAATTGTAATTCATGTGGAAATCGCTGACAGAATGAGAGCACGTCCGTTGATGTTCGTTGTAAACTCTCTGTTTTAGATAATTGCTAATAAACAGCAACTTGCTATCCTCTTGAGTTTGTCTGGTTATTTGGACTCAGAGTTATTCTGGTCTAATCCCATCCAGTAACAGATGCACGTTCCAGGGGCCATAAGCTCAACAGTATCAAAAGTGGCAGATAGATCCAAAAGAATGAGAAAAGAAGAATGTTCAGTATGCTGTGTGGAGAGAATAGAATCTGTGACATGTAGAAGTGCAATCGTTGTAGAGTGTAAAGGATAAATAAAAACTTCAATGGAGATAGGAGAGAGTTGTGGTCAAGGTATGTGGAGACCTCAGTTTAAACAACACATTCCAAGATGTCAGAAATGTGCACCATTAATGAATTGGGGCCATAGCAACAGTTGATACATCAAAATTAGGCATGTTCAGAATGGGTAGGATAAAAGCTTGTTTGAAAGTAGAAGCAACAGTAGAGGTAATCAAAGAAGAATTTAGAAGTGAAGTAAGGATGGGGATCAGGTGTGAAAAATAATTGGGTTGTATCAGCATCAGAAAGAGAAGAGAAAGAAGAGGGACTGGAGGTTATAAGCAAGGTCAGGCAAGAAGGTCAGTTAGTAGAGTTAACAGATACAGAAATGGACAAGTTGAAGATTTAACACTTTTTCATTGAAATAACATGCAAAGTCAGTGTGGAACAGGACTGTAAAGAAGGATGGGTCAGGTGGAGGAGGACAGAGAATACAATTCAGAAACTGGAGAGGATGGCAAGGGTGCAGATGGAAAAAAAGAATAAGGTCAGAACAGTACTGTTTTTTAACTTTGAGTAAAGCAGAATCATTGATTGATTGAATTGTCATTCTATCCACCTTAGTCGCTACATTTTGGTGGTTTACCGCCCTCCTGGGGTGGATTGCTCCTTCTGTAACCAATTGTTTGAGTTGGTTACGAATTTGTAAGTTAGATATACAAACCTGTTCATTACAGGGGATTTTAATTTGCATTTTAACTGTCCTACCACGATGGCAGAGAAGCAGTTTGTTGAAGCTATGAAGGATGTGGGTTTAACTCAATTGGTGTCTGTTCCGACTCACTCAGCTGGTAATACGCTGGATTTGTGTTTTTTGCCAGGAATCCTCCAATTACCGTCTTTCCCCCATTTCCTATTTTATGGTCCGACCATCTGTTCGTACCTTTTTTGATTCAGGCTCAGGCTGTTAGGCCCCTGGTGGAAGCTAAATATCAACAATGTCAAAATTGGTTACAAATCTCTAATGCGGACATTGGGGGTCATTACGAGTTGGGCAGTAAGGGTTTACCGGCACCGGTAAGGATGCTGGTGCCGGTAAACCCTTACTGCCCTATTCCAAGGTCCCTTAGTGGGTCCCAGCAGGAACGGCTGGTCTGACCAGCCGTTCTCTGCGGGTCCCGTTAAGGGAGCCTCCAAGGTCGGAATGACCGGGTAAGACCCCATTCAGTCAGACCGGACCCGGGTTTGGAGGCAGCCATGGCTCTAATAGCGCCATGGCTACCTCCAAACTCGTAATGACCCCCATTGTGTCTAATATTCAGGCACAATGCCATGCGGCAGGTGTAATAAATATCTCCACTTTAACTAAAATCTTCACTGGTGTGGCAGATACTTTAGCCCCAATTTCCTTCGCAAGCTGAGAGGTCGACCATCTCAACCTTGGTTTACGGATGAACTTAAGCTCTTACGGGATAATAAATGGCAGGCTGAGCGGAAGTGGCGGAAAACTTATTCTGCCAGTGCTAACTCAACTTTTTCCATGGCTTGTAGTACTTAGCATCTTGCCATCCAAATGACCAAAAGTGCTTTTTATACCTGCAAGGTTGAAAAAGCTCATAACCAACCCCGAGAACTTTTCTTAGTTGTCAGGCTGCTCTCTTCTCCCCTGGATACTGTTTTGCAGGTCGCTCATTCACAAGTCTTTTGTGATGAGTTAGCAGCATTTTTTGTAAATATAAGTTAAGCTGATTCGTGAACGGATTGGTCTATCTGGCCTTCCTGCTCCTGTGCAGCAGCCCTCTGCTCATCGGATCATAGATGGTGGGAATCTCCTATCTTTTCAGTTCAGGAGATTGAGGTTGTGATTGGAAAATTTAAATCTTCCTCACCGTCGGATGCAATTCCTTTGAGAATTTTGAAAGATATCTTTCCCCATATTTCTATCTGGTTGACAGAAGCGGTCACGACTTTTGCCAAACTGGCTCTATTTCATCTGAGATTAAACAAGCCATTGTTATCCCACTTTTGAAGAAGCATTCATTAGATCGTCCTTCTCCAGTGAACTTTCGGCCTCCTCTGCTCACTTCTATTTTGGAACACTCTTCTTTTCTGAACTCGTTCTAGTCTGGGATTCGGCCGGGCCAAGGGATGGAAAGTGTCGTGGTTTCAGTGTATGATGACCTTCGTTTGTTGGCTGATGGAGGTGGAACAGGAGCCCTTATTTTGCTAGATCTATCGGCTGTGTGCGATACAGTGGACCATTAGGTACTACTGGATTGTTTAGCAGCGGCATCCCTTTCTGGTCATGTTCTGGCCTGGTTCGCCTCCTTTTTAGCCGACCCTAGTCAGACACTGACACTTGCTTCTTTCTTTTCGGCCGCCGTGGTCTTGTTGTGTGGGGACCCCCAGGGATCGACCTTGTCTCTGCCTCTTTTTAACATCTATATCCAGCCCTTGGTTCTGTTCATCCGCTCTTTCGGCTTCAGGTGTTACTCCTATGCTGATGATACGCAAATCAAAGTCCGGTTGGATTCTACCCAACCGGACATTGCGTCTCATCTTAGGAGTTGCCTGTTGGCCATGAGTAAGTGGATGGGCAGTAAATGGCTGAAGTTGAACGGGGACAAGACCGAGGTCCTGGTGGTATACCCCCAGCACGGCCCGCAGGCAGTTGGTCCCACCTCCACCTCAACCTGGTCCCCAGCCTTTTGGACTGTTGAACATGGTCCATGCCCCTCTCCAGCTTCTGAGGAAAAGAATCTGGGAGTGATCTTTTCCACCTCTCTGTCGATCGATGGTCAAGTTGGGACCATTTGTAAAGCAGGATTTTTCCAACTGGGAGTACTTCGAATGGTTCTGCCATTTCTTCCTGTTGGACTGAGGCCCTTAGTGACAGCTTCTTTAGTCCTCAGTCAGCTGGATTATTGCAACTCCCTTCTTTTGGCCTAATCTCTGTATCTCCTCCATCGTCTGCAGATCCTTCAAAACTTTGCAGCACAGATATGTACGGTTACCCATAGGGTGCCCACATCTCTCCCATACTCCCATCACCGCACTGGCTCCTGGTTCTTCAGCAGGTCTAATTTAAATAATTGGTGATAGTGCATCAGGCATTTTATGGTTCGGGGTTGCATACCTCCAGGACACATTTTTTCTCTACGTACCCTCTCGTGAACTGCGGCCTAGGGGCTCCTGCCTCCTTGTGATTCCTCACTATCAGTTTCAATGGGTTGGGGGCCGCTCCTTTGCTGTGACGGCTGTCAAATTGTGGAACTCCATGCCGACTCCACTTAGGGCTACTAAAGATCTTCTTGCTTTTCATCGACTGTTAAAAATGTATTTGTTTTAATACCTTTTCTTGTTGTTAAGCAGTTTTCAAATCCTCCCGGTTTACCTCAGCACCAAGATGCTTAGGCGAGCGTGCGCTTTACAAAAGTAATTATCATAACATAACATAACGTAACATTAGAAGATAGATGATGTAGGCCCATGCATGACTGGCATTTCTTCTATAGTCTTTTAGCCTAGAGCAGAGAGGCATGCAAAGATCAAAGATAATACATGAGAAATAAGCCAGGGCTGCCAAGGGTTATGAGATGGTTGGAAAGGTTAGGTTGAAAACAGACTAAAGAGCAGAGCCTAAAGCATAGTTCAGCAAGGAAACATCAGCATTGATAGGAAGGCAACTAAAGTTGTCAGGAGAAGGGTGAATATTAGATAAGGACTGAAAGATGTTGTGTGCATCAAATGATGAACATTTCTGTTGCATAAAAGATGTGGAAGATTGAACTGGGTTGGAACAAGAAAGAGGAGAAAATAAAGGTTAGGCAATAATGGAGAGATCAGAAGAAAGTGTAGAAAAAATAGGATCAAGCGATGAGCATGAAATATGAGGGGTGGGAGTGGTATAGGGAGAAGGTAGTAAGAAGCATGAATTGTGTCAATATGAAGATTAATATCACAAAGAAGAAAAAAAGGATTGTCAAGAGTGAGAAGATCAGCTAGTAGAGACATTTTTTAGACACCCACAACCTTCAATTCCCCCTATAAGCAGGTTTCCGCTCCTGTCACTCCATGGAATCTGCTCTCATGAATGTCTCCAACTTCACTTTGTCACCTTTGCTAAGCAGTCCAACCTATCCTCTATCCCAATTCTCCTTGAAATGTCTACTGCCTTTGACACTGTCGATCACTCTGATCTTCTTAGTAATATCTCTCTTCTTGGGATTCACGAACAAACCCTTGCCTAGGTTGAATCCTATCTGGCATCTCACCAATTCTCTGTCTCCTTTAACAACAACGCTCCTCTAACTGTCAGTATTCCACAAGGCTCTGTCCCGGATCCTCTCCTCCTTACACTCTACCCCTTTGCTCTTGTGGCACCCATCTCCTCCTTGGGGTTCTCGTACCAACCTTTCACAGATGGCACCCACATCTTCTTTTCTTTTCCAGAACTCTCCTCTTTTCTCTCAATCACAATTGCAAACTGTCTCTCTGCCATTAAATATTGGATTGCTTTGCACTCTCTGATCCACTCTTCCCCTGCCTATCCAGTTCCCACCTAACACTCTCTCCTACTTCTCTTCAGTTAGAAACCTCAGCATCATCTATGACCCTTGTCATACATTCTCTACTTTCATCTCCTGAACTGAAACAGTGGCTTGCCTCAACCTCCTAAATATTAGGCAAGTCAGGAACCTCCTTCCTTTCAACACTGCCTAGCATCTTTTAACCACTCGTGTCTTCTCTAAACTGGACTATTGTGCCAGCATACACTTTGGTCTCCCCAGATTCCCCTTCTGTCCTCTTGACAAGATCATTAACTGTGCTACCAAGATTCTCATTGAACTCATTCACTTCACACCTACATCCTCTTACTGTCACCAGGCTGGATGGTGGATGATGCCAAACAGGGCCAGATTTAAATGTCTTCTCCTGGTTCACAAATCTATCCATGGTAAGGCACCACTGTATCTATCCTCCTCTATCCAACTCTACAAGCCTTCTGGTAATCTCTGCTCTGCCTCCTGGACTACTCTTGCAGCACCTTGTCCTCCCTGTTCTTCCTCTCGCGTCTGCTCTTTCTCTCTTTTTGCTCCACTTCCATGGCATTCTCTTCCCCCGAACAGCCAAGAAACAGTCTACCTTCAACCTACATCCAGCACTCACCATCCTAGGTTCTTTCAACATCTGGTTTCACTCCGCTTCAACACTCATAACCTGCTCTCTGACAGATAATGTAGAAGACTTCAACCTGAACAACACATTTCTCTGCCCACCACACTGCAGGCCACACCCTGAATGTGGTCTTCAGTGCCACAAACATCATATCCACACTACCCACACACACCCTGACATGGACATATCACTCAGCAATCTTCTTCTCTGTACCACTTCCAACTGTGGCACCCGATCTAGTCCATGCCTGGCTACCACCAACCTCTACACCTCTCACCCCACTCTGGAACAAAGTAGGTATCACCCCTGATCTTGCCGACTCCCTCTTCAACTCACTCCCAGCACTCACCCTCCTGGTAAGCTATCCCATCAAACTCTTCAATCACTGGCTCTCCAGCGCCCTCACCCCAACAAAACAGACCACTCAGAGATCAGGCCCACACTGAGGTGGTACTCTAAAAACCCTCAATCACCACCTGGAGTGGACATGGAGAACTAACCCAACCGCTCAAAACAAAACCACCCTTGCAAGACTAACAAAGACCTACAGATCAGAAATCATAAAAGCCAAAAGAATCATTCTATGGAAACAGAATCTTGAACTCTCGCAACCCAAGCAAGGAACTGCATAGAGTCATCTCTGAATTCAAATCACTAGATTGCTCAACCGCATTCCGCCTAACTCCCAATCCCTATGCAATGCCTTATCAGAACATTTCCATAACATTGCTATTGGCAGACATTCTGCCATCGACTTCTAAAATAGAAATTATGCCCCTGCCTGTTTCCCGCTGACCTCCCTTTCCCTGTCCAAACTCCCTCCAGATGCAAACTTTCACCTCTTTCTCTTTGATCTCACACCAGAAGTTCCTCTGACTCCTAGAACAAAGCCACCCATCAGGATCCCCTGAGGACCCTTGCCCGCCCGCCTCAAAAACATCCTAACCTCAACCTGTGCAGGCAGTATCGCAGGCTCAATTCTTTACCTCCCACATCAAACCCCTCCTCACAAAACATATGCTTGACTCTCTCCTACTCCAGAACTACCACACCATTTCCAAAACCCACTTCATGACTAAACTCATGGACCACTCAGCATACAAGCAACTCAGCCACTTCACTAAAGCCAACAAACTCATTGACCCTGCCCAATCTGGCTTCAGACACCTCAGACAAACATAGTCCTTCCTAGTGTCTGTTTGAGACAACCTAAAAAATACAATGGATGCTGAATGATGCGCTGTACTAATTCTGCTTGATCTCTCTGCATACTTTGATACCATTGAATACACCATTCTCCTAGTCAGGCTGCACTCTTTAGGAATCACAGACACTGCCATCACTTGGATCTCCTCCTTCATCTCTAATCGCTCACAAATCATGCTCCTCCAAACTTTCACTTCTGCATCCCACCCAGACTTGTAAGGGGTCCCACAGGGAGAATCGCTATCTCCCATCCTCTTCAAAATGCATCTGAACCCACTCTCGGCACTCATATGCTCCCACAATCTTACCTGCTACAACTACGCAGACGATACCCAGATCATCCTTAAAATCCCCAAATCACTGGGCTCCACCTGCCCAGATCTGTCATCCTACCTCTCGGATATTGACCACTGGATGGCGACCAATCACTGTGTCCTCAACCCTGGGAAAACAGAAATCATAGTCTGCGGGAGAAGCACAGTCCTTCCCCAACCTATCCCCTGGCCTCACTCTCTAGGCCCGCCAGCAACCTCCACTTCGGTTACAAATCTTGGATGCACACTGAACACAGATTGATCCCTCTTCCAACACATCAACTCTGTATCCAGAACCTGTTTCTTCCACCTATGCATCCTGAGGCTTCTCTTCCCATACCTCACATACCCTCACTGATTCTCTGCCATCATCTCCATCCTCCTATCCCGCTTAGACTATTAAAAACTGCCTCTATCTAGGTGCACTAGCGTAACAGCTAAGGAAACTGCAAAGAATCCAAAACGCTGCTGCCCACCGGCTCTTTGGCCTCGTTCCCAGAGATCACATCAGCCCTACACTAAGAACGCCCAGATGCCAAGAAGCGCCCAGATGCCCAAGGGTTAGGTGCGCTGTATAAATGTAATAAATAAATAAATAAATAAGAGTCCTCCACTGTTCCCGATTAGTGGACAAACTACCTTTAAAGCCATGTGCATCACTCACCATGCCATCAACAACATCGGCTCAGAATTCCTCCAAGACAAACTCACTCGCTACCACCCCCCAGAACACTCAGTTCCAATACAGCATCCCTCCTAATTGTCACCCGTTATGACTGCACCAGACTCGGTGGATCTCCATTCTTCCTCCAAGCTCCATCATCTAGAACTCGCTATCCCTCTGCAGCCACAACATTGACAATCACCTTGCATTCCGAAATGCCCCCAAAACATGTCTATTTCTTTCCTTCTCTTGAAATCTTCACACTCTATGCTGTGATTGACCCACGCACAGAAGCACTGGCCCAAACCTGACAACACACCTAACCCCCCCACTCCACCATCAATGCCGGCAGCGTTTGCAGCAGCACACCGTGATAAACTCATCAATTCCCCCATCCCTCTGGCCCCCACCCACTGTTCAGACAATCAATCTAGGGAGTCCTCAGCTGGTGAGACCATCCAATCGCATTGGACCTAGGAAAGCAACATCGAAGATGAACTCCAGCCGCGTTTTAGGTATGTATAAATTGCACCATGTCTGTGGAAACATGGCGTAGGCACGGCCACCCATCCATGCACTATAGAATTCAGTTATGGCGATGCAAATTCGCTCTAGCAGCTTGCATAGCCATCCACATGGAAAACCTTGACATGCCTCAACCCCTCTGCCATTATTTTAGAGCGACAACCTATGAAAAATGTCAGTCTAGCTCCTGCACTCTATCCTAAACCACCAACATCACCCGCCCACGTGCCTGACCTCCAGGCTGCTTACTGGAGCCTATGCAGTCCTCCTAAACCCTAACCTGGTAGAATTCACATCTGCATCTTAAAGTTAACTCTTAGAATCTCCCATACATGGACTTCGGTCCCCAAGGGCATTCCAACCACAAAGTGCATTTAGGCCATACAAATGGGTAGTTGGCGCTATATAAATGACTAACAGAATACAATACAATACAGTCTGCCTCTGACCTTGCTTCGTAACATACTACTTAGATTACGAAAATCTGCTCTTCCTTATCTTCATCACCAGCATCACCATCATTGCACATTACCCATGTTTCTTCTTCTTTTCTTTTTTATATCTTTTTATTAACATTTGTTTATGGGGAAACAAATAAATACATTAGAAAATGAATTAATACAATATTAACAATTGAACAATGTTGGATGTTAAATTCTCTTCCCCCTTCCCTCCCATCGCCGCCCCTCCATTTCTCTACCCCACCTGTATTCCCCCTCACCTTCATTATTAAGTTGCTATGTATTTTTCCCTATCTTCACCCCCCCGCTCCCTCTCCCCCCTTACCTCCCCTTTTCCCATCCCTACCCTCACTCATCCTCTCCATCCGGCTCACCACACTCTCCTCTCTCCCATTCCCCTTTTTCTTTCAAGGATGTCTTTATTAGAAGAGAAGAAGAAGTGAAACAACAAAGTAAAAGGATTAGCGAATGTCAAAAGCAAGGTCAAAGAGTGAGGGAGGAAGAAAGAAGGAAGAAAGAAAAAAAACAACAAAAAAACATCACAAGTCTAGACCATCTAGATCATTCAAAACACTCCATATAGAATTATATTTAAGTCTTTCTCAGTTTTTGGCACGTTACTTTTCCTGACTTGAAAGGATAGAAAGGTCATATAACCAACCATCAACAGAAGGTCTGGCATTAAATTTCCAACATTTTAATATTTGTTTCTTTGCTATCAACAACATCCTATACATCCAAGACAGTAAATCACCAGACACTCGAAGATCTACAGTGAACAGTCCCAGAACCCATATCATGGGGGTGCGTGCGAGCGAAAACATTCAGCACGAGATCCATACGCTGGATGACAGCATTCCAAAAGCCTGTAATTTTCATGCATGCCCAGAACATATGTAAACCTGTTCCGACATCAGATTTACAATTCCAGCAAGGATCATCTAGTACAAGTTTGCACTGTTTCAGCTTTGCAGGGGACCAATAGATACAATGTAAAACCTGTTGCTGAGTAATTCTGAAATCCAAATCAATGTTATGCCTCCAAGGGCCTGTGCAAATACGATTCCATTTACCCTCTGAAAGACCAAAACCCAATTCAGAACTCTATATCTCCATACCACATTCAGATCCCATGTTAACATCTTTTGGTGTAAGTAGTTTATACAAGCTGGAGGCCATGAGAGGTTCACATTTATACAAATGCAATATAGGTGGAATACTAGGAAAAGAAACGTTCAACAGAGAAAATAACAATTAAACATTTCTTATCCATGCTAAGAAGGCAATCCAGTGGAATTGGATAAACAGAGGATCTCTCTATGTGAACCCAATTCGAACAAGGGGCAGCAACATCTCTGAGCCAGAAGTGTAATGTGCGCAAAGAGAAGGCTCTGTGGTATGAAACAATATTGGGAAAACCGAATCCTTCCATGCGTACCAGCTTCATTAGTACATATCTAGGGATTCTGGGTCTGCCTCCATCGCCCCATGGAAAATATCAAAAAACTTTATCTATCTCATGAACTAATTTGCCTGTAAAGTGGGAGCATTCTAAAAATATAAAGTAGTTTGGGTAGTAAAGTCATCTTAATAACATTATTTGTGCCCCATAGTGTCAGATTCATCCTACTCCATTTTAAACAAAATGTGGTTATTTTCGCTAAATTAATGTGTATATTATATGACAATAGGGTTGTAACTTGTCTAGAGAGATATGTATACCTAAATATTTGAAACCATGTTCTGCCCATACCTCACGTTCAACACCTAAGAGATTTCTGTGGCATGCAGGAGATATAGGAAAAATCAGCATCTTAGATACATACATTTTATCGTTGGATACTCGGCCAAATTTCTGTAACATTAAAACTAACTCTTTAAATGATGACTCAGAATCAGAAAGTAGAACTAAAAGATCATCTGCGTACAGCAGGACCTTAGAGACGCAGTCACCCAATGGCACACCTTTAATATCAACATTTTCCCTTATTGAGATAGCTAGAGATTTTTTTTAAAGAGCTGTCAGAGGTCAACCTTGTCGGGTCCATGAAAAAAACAAAATACCTTGGATAAACATTCATTCACCAAGACGCTTGCCTCAACATTTCTCTATAATACATTGAAGAGTTTTAATAAGCGGGATCCACAATTAATTTTTTTAAATACTTGCCGTAAAATGTTCCTACTTACTTCATCAAATGCTTTTTCAGCATCAACATGAACTGCAGCATAAGGGTCAGATGAAACCCATTTCGAATGTACGACATCTAAAAGTTCTCTCAAATTATCAAAAATGTCTACAATAAACAAATACTGTTTGATTTTGATGAATCAGTTTTGGCAATAAAGGGTTAATTCTTATAGTCAATATCTTAGCCAGACGTTTAACATTCGCATTTAGTAGAGATATCAGTCTACAATTTCCATAATTTGAATGATCATTCCAGGCTTTGGGATCACAGATATCACTGCAGCTTTCAAGAAATCGATCATCGGTTCTGAGTTCATGATTTCCCTAAAAAGATCAACCATAATGGGTGCAAGGAAAGCACTAAACATGGCATAGAATTTGATTGGGAATCCATCTGGCCCTGGACATTTGCAAGAGGACATTAACCCCATATAGTCAATAATTTCCTGTACAGTAATTTATCCATCTAAAAGAAGTCTATCCCTATCATTTAACTCTGGGATACATACATTCTCTAAAAAAACAGTAACTTCAACTTTACTCAAAATTTCATCTTCACATCATAATGAAGCATAATACTCTATGAAAGCATTACAGATGTCTTCGTTTTTCCTTAGAATTGTGCCATTATCTTTTGAAATAAAAAGTACTTATTTCCCCTTCTATCTTCCTCACAATCTATCCGCCAACAATGTCCCAGACTGTTCTCCATGTTCCCAAAAATCCTGCTTTGTATAAAATATAGATCTCTCTGCCTTACAGTGTATTCATTTATCTAAAGAGCATTTAGCTTCTCACAATCTGTTTAACTCCTCTTTCTCGAGTGGCAAATCTCCTCACACTTTTAGGCATGCTGCTCTTCCTCCTATTTTTAAAGAACCTCCCTTTACCCATCTTTTCTGATTCACTTTTGCACAATCGCGCTCCTCTGTTTTCTCTCTGAACATCTTGAACATGCTGTCAATAATCAGCTTCCTCAATATCTTTACTTCAGCTTTTTCTTAGCCCCTCTTTAACATGGCCTCCACTCAGCCAACTATACATAAACTGCTCTTCTCCATGTTACAAACATTCTTCCCTCTCCTTGTCAAAGTGACCTATTTTCTGTCTTGGAATCTCCTTGTTCTGTCCTCGACTTTGAACACTGTTAATCACTCTATTATTTGCATATCCCTCTTTTTCCATAGTATCTCTGGTTCTTCCTTGTTTTGTCTTTCTTCCTTTTTGGGAACATTTCTGATCAGTCTCCTGAACTAGAAACATCTCCCCTCTCATCAACTATATATTTGGATTATTTAAGGCTGTGTCATTGACCCTTTTATTTTCTCCCTGTACCACATTGCCACGGTTACTATAGTTTCATTGTTTGGTTTGAATTGACACTTCTGTACTAGTGACTCTCACATGGTCTTTTCCCTCTCCTCATTCACCAGCCAGGTGCACTCTTCTGTTGCTAATTGTCTTTCTGTGATCATTAACTGGATGTCATGCCACTCTCATTACTTAAACTCATCCAAAAAACAAAATACTTGTTGTGCTCTTTGACCAGTCCTTCATATTTTCCTCAGCGCATTTCTGCTCTTGCTCGTACTTGCAGCTTTCAACTCTGTCATAGTTACAGTTACCGCCTTTTCTTACATCCCAAGGCACCTAGGTGCTCATTATGAGTTCCCTGGTCCATAGAAAATGCTGGGAAAAATGCTGGTAATTCTGGCACTGCCATTTTTCCCACACCGGGGAAACACAAGTTTGCCGTTGATGGCAGTGATCTACCAGCAGGTTTGATCCAGTAGTTCATGCCCCTACTGGCAAATAAATGCCAGAATCACTGGCACCGGTACCTCTGGCAATCCCATCAGTGGAGACCATGGTATTGGAACTTAATGGTGTCTCCGCTGCCCGTAGTATCCAAGTAATACAGTGATATCGGGCAGGAGAAACTTTAAGGAAGTTTTGCCAGTATCCCACCAGAATTACCGACAACACTGTTAGGAGAGCCAAAGACTCTTATTTTTACTCTGCTTTTTCTTGTGTGGATTACTGCCCATCCTTCCATCTTGGGCTTCCCATCTCTGCTCTCTCTTTTCTACTGTCAATCTTCAACTCTGCCATTAGTCTTCTTTTTCAATGTTATCTCTACTCCCAAATCTCCTCTTCACTTGCCTGCATTCACTGGCATCTTATTCCTGCTTGACACCAATTTCGTTATTTGAGCATTGTTTATAAATATATAAATGCAGAGATTGATGTGTAGTAAATCATGCTGCATCTTGTATACGCTGGTCAGAAGGAAATATAATCAATGCTGCGAATGCAGTAACATTTGAGAATGTTCCTAAGTATGATGTGTTTGGATCCATGTCGATGGTTGCCTTAGAACATTGGATCACACTATTTTCAAGTACTCATGCGACCTCGGCTGTAAGGAATATAGGAAATGATCACTCCAAAGAAAATCCTTATGATCGGTATATAAGAGATGTAAAAAGAGAGCGAAGATCAGAAATCCGCTTGGCAAAGAAATCATGTCTAACACTTAAGGACTTCCTTTCTGCCTGCAAACTTATTAAAAATAAATGTAGATCCCTTATTAGGGGAAAGAGACATTTAGATAAGATCAATTCTTTGAATAACTCCTCATCTGCATTGCGCACAATCCCACTTTCTTTTCCCTTGCTTTCTCCAGGACTTTGGAACTTCTTCCTTACTCTGCCAATCTTGCTCCTTTCAGTTCCTTGCTTATACAGTCCCCACTCTTCTCACATCAGGAGTGATTACTGTCTCCTGTTGGTGCCATAATTTTCGGTAATTACCCAATTTCAATTGCTTTGTTTTTATAATCTTGTACAACATTGTGGCCAATGCCCTCTACAGATCCCAATTAATACATGTGAATTACAATGATTCAGTTACCTTGTAGTTTATGGGAAAATTAAAAATATCCCTTGAAAATCTTGGCTGAGGTTTGCTATGCTAAATCTGCATACTGACATGAGTAGTACATGGGGTCCACTTTTCTCATCAAGTACATTTTGACAGGTGGGAAAGGCCCCTTTGTGTTTTTAGGCCTGCCCCCTTTTGATATGATTTTGATATCAATTTTAATATAAAAATGTGTTGTTATCAAAAAGATAATAAAATCGATATCAAATGTATATTTTTATAGGTAGTGTGCTTTGATATGTTTTGATATGAAAAGGGTATCATTTATATCAGTTTGATATAAAGTTTATGTTTAAATGTTTTAAATATGGGCCAGTGTGTGTGCGCTGTTGCTTGGTCGAGGGCATAGTGAGTTGTAAGGAGTTAGCCGGCAAGTGTGAGGTGTTGGTGACGCTTTGATAATGCAAGAGTGGGTAGCCTTCATGGTATGACATCATTATTTTATATAAAGCAGGCATATAATTTTATATAAATCATGTCTAACACTTAAGGACTTCCTTTCTGCCTGCAAACTTATTAAAAATAAATGTAGATCCCTTATTAGGGGAAAGAGACATTTAGATAAGATCAATCGCTGGCAGAAGACAGTCCGTATAATATGTACCAAAAAAGTAACAGGAATATCTGGATGCTCTTGGGAGAGGCAAAGGGAAAAGGAAAAACACACTTGATCAATCCCATAGGAGCACAACAGTGGGAATATTTTTTGGAAAACCGAAATGACCCTGTCAGGAAAGACAGTCAAGTGGATATGCTCATTGCACCACTTAGACCTCCCTTTAAAGTGACCTACGACATGTCGTTAGCTGAGATTAAGAGACTCAAATCCTCACGTGCGCCCGGGCGTAATGGCCTGGCAAATGTAACACTTAAGAGCAAGCCAGAGTTCTGGGCTGGCTTGTTAAAAATCCTGTTGGATAAGGTTTTAGCCGAAGGCATTATACCACTGTCATGGCAGACTGCCTTCTTAATACCTATTTTCAAGAAAGGCAATAAAATGGACCCTAGCAGTTATAGACTGCTTTCCATGCTTGATTGCACGGGCAAGATTTTTGCATCAACATTGCCTGATGAACTACAGGCATGGGTAGATAAGTCTGGTCTTCCCTGCAAATTCCAATCGGGATTTAGACGTGGATATTCGACCTCACATAACCTGATCATTATGGATACATTATGTACGAGAGCGAGATCAAAGGGAAATCCCCCTCTGTATGCCCTATCTGTGGATTTTAAAGCAGCCTTCGATCTTATTCCTACAGAAAAGTTGTGGGCCAAACTTAAGTTAGTGGGCTGCCCAGATGGTCTGTTATATTATCTTAGGCTACTGCACCACAATACTAGTGTATCCTTTAAATTAGATTCGCAAGGGAACATGACCAAGCAAATGATCCAAAATAGAGGGGTCAAGCAAGGGTGTGTTACAGCCCCACTGGTATATAATTTGTTTGTACATGACCTACCAATTGCTGTAAGGTCCGTTCATAACTGTCCACCTATTATTGGCGCTGATCATTAGCCGGTTCTGGTTTACGCAGATGATTTGGTGATCCTGGACCACACCTTCAGTGGCCTTTGTAGATCTACGGAAGCATTATGGGCATACGCAGACTCCAATGGCCTAATTATCAACCACGAAAAAACACAGCTGATGGTTTTCACCAACAGGAGGATCGCTCTCCCGAGGTTGACTATCAAAGACTTAGAGATCTCTTCCGCAGTATAAATACCTGGGTGTAGAATTATTTGATGATAAGGGAGATTAACCCTCTTGTAAACAAACGTGCATTACTATATCTGTGCAGATTACGGCCATGGTGCATCGAATCAACATTGACTATGGGGGATATACCATTTGGGCCGCCCAAAAGCTCTATACCCAGGTATTGGCACCTACGATAACCTATGGTTTGGAGTCACTTTTATCTATTGATTTAAGGTTGCTATAGATCATAGAGGGCAAATATAGGAGGAGGATTTTAGGTCTCCCGGGTTGTATCCAAATGGCCATAATCAGGTTGGAGTTAGGCCTTATGTCATTTAAATCAATTGAGTTAAAAAAACGGGCAGAACTGTATATTACAATGAGTAATGATACCAATAACAGTCTGTTAAGGGCCATGAAACAGGAATCACTCAAAGAATCTACGACTTGTCAATTAAAAAAAGCATGGAAACGCTCTTTGAGGAGATATGTTGGATACGGAGTAAGGGGAATGATATCATCAAAAAGAAACGTGCCCTTGTTAAGCATGTTGAGCTATGGGACTGGCTTGAGAACTATGCTCATCTCAATAGTTTTGAAAAGTATAAATCTGGGTCCCATTTGCTATATACGTTTAAGAAGCCGCAGTTGTATCTAATCATATCTCCGTCTCCAAGACTGAGATGCTGTATATTGCTTCTGAGATTGGATTATCTGCCGGTATTGTCAGTTACGGGGCTGTAAGTCAAATACCATGGATTGATCGATGGTGTCATATATGTAAAAACAGGGACATCACTGAGACTGCTAAGCATTTATTATTTGAATGCACCGATTTGTCTGAGTTGTATCTTAAATCATATGGTAGATATGTATATAACCCAGACACAATAAAAGATCTGGCATTTTGGCAACAGTGCATTAATACAAAGACTATTAAAGTGTATATTTCAATGTATAATGTCTGGCAAAAAATAGAGAGGATTGTGGGAATTACCACATAGAATCAGAAACAGGTCACCATTTTCAAAACAATAGAATAGTAAGGAGTTTGTAAAACTTGGGAAAGTGTGAATATATATTTTGAGAATTTTGTATGTGTATATAATTCTTATTGATCATTGGATATTGATTAATTTGTGTGACTGATTAGATGATCTAGTGTTTCAATATTACAAATTTATGTTTTTTTTTTATTTTGTATCTTATATTTTGTATTATTCTGATGAAATGTATAAATGTATCCACCTTCTGACCCTGCCTTATCTTTCATGTTAAATGTCAACTTCACTCCTTATACTCTTTGTTTATTGTCTCAAATTCTTTGAATAACTCCTCATCTGCATTGCGCACAATCCCACTTTCTTTTCCCTTGCTTTCTCCAGGACTTTGGAACTTCTTCCTTACTCTGCCAATCTTGCTCCTTTCAGTTCCTTGCTTATACAGTCCCCACTCTTCTCACATCAGGAGTGATTACTGTCTCCTGTTGGTGCCATAATTTTCGGTAATTACCCAATTTCAATTGCTTTGTTTTTATAATCTTGTACAACATTGTGGCCAATGCCCTCTACAGATCCCAATTAATACATGTGAATTACAATGATTCAGTTACCTTGTAGTTTATGGGAAAATTAAAAATATCCCTTGAAAATCTTGGCTGAGGTTTGCTATGCTAAATCTGCATACTGACATGAGTAGTACATGGGGTCCACTTTTCTCATCAAGTACATTTTGACAGGTGGGAAAGGCCCCTTTGTGTTTTTAGGCCTGCCCCCTTTTGATATGATTTTGATATCAATTTTAATATAAAAATGTGTTGTTATCAAAAAGATAATAAAATCGATATCAAATGTATATTTTTATAGGTAGTGTGCTTTGATATGTTTTGATATGAAAAGGGTATCATTTATATCAGTTTGATATAAAGTTTATGTTTAAATGTTTTAAATATGGGCCAGTGTGTGTGCGCTGTTGCTTGGTCGAGGGCATAGTGAGTTGTGAGGAGTTAGCCGGCAAGTGTGAGGTGTTGGTGACGCTTTGATAATGCAAGAGTGGGTAGCCTTCATGGTATGACATCATTATTTTATATAAAGCAGGCAGGGATTTTGATAAGCTGTTGAATAATTTTGTACAAACTTTATATTATTTGTAGTAAAACATAAAAAGTGATTTCAAAATTATATCAGATTTTTTTATTATCAAAATTAAATAAATGTGATATCAAATTGTTTTATGTCAAAATTATATCAATTTTCTTTATATCAAAATTTAAAAAAATGGATATCTGAAATATTTGCTATCAAAATAATATAGGTTTTTTATATCAAAATAATATACGAAATTGATATCAAAATATTTTTATATCATAATAGATTTTGTATATCAAAATGAAACATTTTTGTCACATTTTTCTTTTATTGAAATTAAAAAACATTTAATATCAAACACATTTTTTAAATCAAAGGTAATTGGAATTTTTGTATCAAAATGTAAAATAAATTGATGTTTTTTTATATCAAAATTAAAAAAAATTGCTATCCTAATTTTTTTATATCAAAATTATATCTGATTTATTATATCAACATTTAAAAAAATGATAACACAAATGTTTGAGATCAAAATATATCACATTTTTTTACATCAAAATTAACCAATTTTATATAATTTCTTTTATATCCAAATTGTTTTAAAAATCTATCAAAATAAAAAGTGATATCAACATTTTTTTATATCAAAATTATATCCAAATTTTTTATATAAAAATTGATGCTTTCAACTCTGTCATGGTTACAGATTTCGCCTTTCCTTACATCCCAAGACAGATAGGGGCTCGTTATGAGTTCCCTGGTTCAGAAAAAATGTTGGAAATAATGCTGCTGATAATTCCGGCACTTCCATTTTTCAAGGCCGGGGAAACACAAGTTTGCAGTTGGAGGCACTGATCTACCGGCAGGACTGACTCAGTAGTTTAGTGTCCTAGTGGCAAATTAATGCAAGAATCACTGGCACTGGTACTTTGGACAATTCCATCCATGGAGTACATGGTATTGGAGCTTACTGGCATCTCCGCTGCCTGTAATATCCTGGCAATACCAGGATATCAGGCAGGAGAAACAGTAAGGCAGTTTTGCCAGTATCCCGCCAGAATTACCAGCAAAACACTTATGAGGGCCAAAGACTTATAGTTTTACTCTGCTTTTTCTTGTGTGGATTACTGCCCATCCTTCCATCTTGGACTTCCCATCTGTGCTCTCTCTTTTCTACTATCAATCTTCAACTCTGCCATTAGTCTTCTTTTTTAACTTCATCCCTACTCCCATATCTCCTCTTCAATTGCCTGCATTCACTGGCATCTTATTCCTGCTTGACACCAATTTCGCTATATGACCATTGTTTATAAATACATCCACCTACCGACCATGCCTTATCTTTCTTTTTAAATCTCAACTCCACTCCTTATCCTCTTTATTCAATGTCTCAATTTCTTTGAATTACTCCTCATCTGCCTTGTGCACAATCCTACTTTCTTTTCCCTTGCCTGATCCAGGACTTTGGAACTTCTTTCCATCTCCTCGAGGCAAGGTGAGTGTCCCAGACCACAAGCCCCATGGCCAATTGCTTTTCATACACTAAGTGCTTTAAAAGCACGCTAAGTGCTGTGCGCACATGGGTCCCCCTCTCTCCTGCCCACTTCCTTGGAGCGAGTTATCCGGCCTCCCAGCCCTCCCACCCAACCTGATTGGGGCACTTGATTCATCCACAACACAGGCCTAGAGACCTTCAAGCTGATTACCATCCGCACCATTTGCCATGTCCTTGAGGCGAGGTGAGTGTCCCAGACCTCAAGCAATATAGCCAATTGATTTTAATATAATTAGTGTTTTAAAAGCATGCTGAGCGTGGTGCGCACAAAGGATCCCCCTCTCTCCTGGCTGCTTCCTTGGAGCGAGTGATCCTGCTTCCCTGCCCTCCCACCTGACCTGATTGGGCCGCTTGATTCATCCACATCACCAGCCTAAAGACCTGCAAGCGGATTACCATTCGTGCCATTTGCCGTCTCCTCGAGGCAAGGTGAGTGCCCCAGACCCCAAGCCTCTTGGCCAATTGATTTTAGTATATTTAGTGCTTTAAAAGCATGCTGAGCGTGGTGAGCACCTGGGTTCCTCTCTACCCTGCCCGCTTCCTTGGAGTGAGTTATCCCGCATCCTAGCCCTCCCACCTGACCTGATTGGGCCACTTGATTCATCCACAACACAGGCCTAAATACTTGCAAGCAGATTACCATTCGTGCCATTTGCCGTCTCCTCGAGGCAAGGTGAGTGCCCCAGACCCCAAACCCCATGGCCGATTGATTTTAATATACTTAGTGCTTTAAAAGCATGCTGAGTGCGATGAGCTCATGGGATCCCCTCTCCCCGACCAGCTTCCTTGGGGCAAGTTATTCCAACTCCCAACCCTCCCACCTGACCTGATTGGGGTGCTTGATTCATCCACAACACAGGCCTAAAGACCTGCCAGCGGATTACTATCCGCACCATTTGCCGTCTCCTCGAGGCAAGGTGAGTGTCCCAGAACCCAAGCCTCATGGTCAATTCATTTTATATACTTAGTGCTTTAAAAGCACGTTGAGCGCGGTGCGCACATGCGTTCCCCTCTTCCCTGCACCCTTCATTGGAGCAAGTTATCCCGCCTCCCAGCCCTCCCACCCAACCTGATTGGCAGCTTGATTCATCCACAACACAGGCCTAAAGACCTGCAAGTGGATTAACATCCATACCATTTGCCGTCTCCTCGAGTCAAGGTGAGTGTCCCAGACCCCAATCCCCATTGCCAATTGATTTGAATATACTTAGTGCTTTAAAAGTATGCTGAGCGCGGTGTGCACATGGTTTCCCCTCTCCCCTGCCTGCTTCCTTGGAGCGAGTTATCCCACCACCCAGCCTACCACCTGATGCGATTGGGCCATTTCACCCCCTTAACGGACACCCCAGGGCAGCCCTCTGTCTTGGTTGCCCCAGCGGCTAACAGCCCCAAGGCAAACAGCGGCTCCTAATTTGATGGCTCCAAACTGTGTCTGCAGGTGTCAGCAGCGGAAGCCAGTGACCAGCCATCAACCAGCAGCAGCTATCAAGGTAAGTGTGGCATGGGTGGGGAGTAGATCAATCACTTGACTCCAGAAAGCCCTGCCACTCTACTTTACCTCACAACATAGTTTGCCAGGCTTCTATTACTAACCAGCTGCACAAATTGGTAGGACTGCTGAATTGTTAACTGAACTACACTGGGACAGTACTGTGAACACTAGCCTGCATCACACTTTTGGAACTGTTAATTTTGCCTTGAGCCACATCTAGAGGGTACAACATTGGGACGAAATTGTGACGATTAAGAATTATGAATGTTACCTGCATCACCCTCTATGGGAATACCCAATATTTACAATCTCACACTACAAATGTAGTCTCAAATAGAGTTATAACAAACCCTCTGTGTCAGTTATAATACTAAACCTACTGTATTATATCCTGAAACCAACTGCATTGTGAAACCTAGGCCTCTCTCCCACTGTACAGGATTCTCAAATCTAGGTGAAGCGGCCGTCCTAGCCTACTGTGTTTGAAACCTATTGAATTGTGAAACCTAGGCCTCTCTCCCACTATACAGGATTCGTACATCTAGGTGTAGCCTCCGTCCTAGCGTATTGTGTTTGAAACCTAAAGCACTGTGAAACCCAATCTCCCACTGTGCAGGATTCTCAAATCTAGGTGTAGCCTCCGTCATAGCCTATTGCGTTTGAAACCTACTGCATTGTTAAACCTAGGCCTCTCTCACACTATACAGGATTCTCAAATCTAGGTGTAGCCTCCGTCATAGTCTATTGTGTTTGAAACCAACTGCATTGTGAGACCTGGGCCTCCCTCCCACTGTGCTGGATTCTCAAGTGTAGGTGTACCCTCCGTCATAGCCTATTGAGTTTGAAACTACTTTATTGTGAAACCTGGGCCCCTCTTCCATTGTGCAGGACTCTCTAATCTAAGTGTAACCTCCAAATTTGTATACTATATTTGACCCCTTCAGTAGTTTGTACCTTGGGCCTCTCTCCCACTATGCAAGACTCTCAAGTGTAGTCATTGAGCAAATTGCGAATAGTAGTTGTGAGACATATACCAAGTAACCAAAAAGCTCAAATCTCTGCATACTTTACCCACACAAAGACTCACACAACCACCTCTCGCACAGAAAACCGCATGCACTCCACCACACAAGCAACAACAAACAAACAACACATAAGCTGCACCACAGCACACAAGGACTGGCTTCGACCCGATACTCGCACTCAAGCTCAGCGCATGGTGAAAACCGAACTGAAGCTGCCAACAGGACATCAATTCTCTCACTATCCAACACCCTCTTCAACCTACTAACCCATCCCGCCTTCTTGTTTGCAGATCCGCCTGAGCGCCTGGGGATGAATTCCGATTGGTGACGGTGCATGGTACAAATACCTTTAACATTTAACATTCTCCCACTCTTGCTCCTTTCAGTTCCTTGCTTATATCTTCCCCACTCTTCTCACATCAGGAGTGATGGCTGTCTCCTGTTGGTCCCATAATTTTCAGTAATTACCTAATTGCAATTGTTTTGTTTTTATAATCTTGTACAACATTGTGGCCAATGCCCTCTACAGATCCCAATTAATGCATGTGTACATACAGATTCAACTACCTTGTAGCTTAAGTGAAAATAAAGAATATCCCTTGAAAATCATGGCAGAGGTTTGCTATGCTAAGTCTACATATTGACGTGAGTAGTACATGGGGTCCCCTATTCTCATCAAGTAAATTTAGACAGGTGGGAATGCCCCCTTTGTGTCTTTAGGCATACCCCTTTAGATATGATTTTGATATCAATTTTAATATAAAAATGTGTTGATATCAAAAAGATATCAAATCGATATAAAAAGTATATTTTTATAGATAGTGTGTTTTGATATGTTTTGGTATGAAAGGGTTTCATTTATATCAGTTTGATATAAAGTTTATACTAAAATGATTTTAACATTTAATATGGAGCAGGGTGTGTGCGCTGTTGCTTGGTTGAGGTCATAGTGCATTGTGAGGAGTTAGCCGTCGAGTGTGAGGTGTTGGTGACACTTTGATGATGCAGGAGTGGGTTGTGGCTTTGATGGAATGACGTCATGATTTTATATAAAGCTGGCAGGGATTTTGATAAGCCTTTGGATACTTTTTTTTATAAAGGTTATATTATTTCTATTTACACAAAAAAGTGATATCAAAATTACATTGGATTTCTTTAATATCAAAATGAAAAAAAATGGATATCAAATTGTTTGATATCAAAATTATATCTGATTTTTTTTACATCAAAATTAAAAAAATATGTGATATCTAAAATGTTTGATATCAAAAATATATAGGATTGCTTTATATCAAAATAATAAAAAAAAATTGATATCAATAGATTGGATTTTGTTATATCAAAATTATCATTTTTTGTTATGAATGTTATATTAAAATAAAAAATTGATATCAAGAAGATTTTTATATCACAAATATAATTATATTGCCACTTTTATACTAAAACTAAATAAAAAAATGTATATCCACATTTTTGGATATCAAAATTATATCATATTTATTATAGCAAAATAAAAGAAATGTGATATAAAACATGTTTGATACCAAAATTATATCAGAATTTTTTATTTCTAAATTAAAAGGTTTTAATGTAATTTGTTATATCAAAATGAAAAAAAATCTATCAAAATTAAAAAAATGATATCAACATTTTTTTCATATCAAAATTAAATGTTTTTTCGATATAAAAAATGTGGTATCAAAATTAAAACCTTTTGATTCAAAACATTTGTGTATCATAATTACAAAATGTTGATATCAATTTTTTAGGCGTCATTGTGAAGTTGCCGGAGCATGCCCCGACACCAAAGCATTGTGAACACATGCCAAAATCTGCGCTATGGTTTTAAAAAATAAACAGCCGAGTTACACAGCGTGTGAATATATAGTTTACAAGTATTTTTTTGGTAGGATGAGAATACGGGTTTTTAAATGAAAAGTGAAGATCTAATTCCAGGGCTGCAAAAAAAAACAGACAAATGTATTCAACTTGCTGGGACACTGGATTCTGCCATTCTGCCTGGTGTGCTGCAGATGAACTTTATCTATGAAGATGTCACAGCAGAGCAGAGAATTCACAGATGATGACACACACACGAGGCCTGGCGATCTGACTCAGCTATGTTGGGTTCTCTGTGTATTAGAAATGATATGAAGCCACATCAGAATAATGAAGCCCCAAGGCTAGTGTAATCACGCGCCGCCATGTGCCTTGTGTGACTAAACTGTATTTGCATGGCCTCATTCATTGTAAAGGAAGTGTAAAGGAAGCGTAAAGGAAGCGTAGACCCAAGGCATGTGTAGTCATCAGCTGGCTGCTGTGACTGCTGTGTCTAAAGTGCATCTGAATTACCCATTGTATTGTAACCTCCCCGTAACTAGGTGTTTACAAAGGCCCGCAGCAGACTGCACGTGAAATAGGCTTGATGGGGAAGTGTTCGGCTGAGGGGGGTTTGGATGCCTTCAAAGCCCATGCTTTGGAAGCCAGCCATAACAGTGCTGTGGATTTCAGGAGATTTGCATGATCTGTGGATCCCCAGATGAAAATGAAGACCCTAGGCCATATGAAAGTCCAGTGACAAAAGAGGCATTCTACTTTTAAAAAAAGCTAGTTGATCTAATGTATTTAATGCAAGCTTGTAAATAAATTGCTGTGTTTCAAAAGTGTACAATATTTAAACAAGATGTGAAAACCTTTTTATTTAAAAATGTATGTTCTAGAATCTAGCCCTCTGTATTTTTGTTTAACGGTGCAAACAGAGATTTTAATACAAAATGTATGTATTCTTTAGCTGCAGGCAGGATTAACTGCCAGCCTACAATTTTATATATGGAAGTGTATTTTTGTTTAATGGGGCAAACAGAGATTTCAAAACAAAATGTGTTTATTCTTTATGTGCAGGTAGGATTATTTGCTAGCCTACATTTGTATATAGGGAAGTATATTTGAATTCAACGATGCAGAGATTTTAAAACAAAATGTGTGTATTCTTTAGCTGAAGGCAGGATTAACTGCGAACCTACATTTTTATATGCAAAAGTGTATTTTTGTTTAATGGGGAAAACAGAGATTTTAAAACAAAATGTGTTTATTCTTTATGTGCAGGAAGGATTATTTACTAGCCTACAATTGTATATAGGGAAGCTTATTTTTGTTTAATGGGGTAAACAGACAATTTAAAACAATACGTGTTTAGTCTCTATGTACAGGCATGAGTAACTGCCAGCCGCATTTTTATATATTTAAATTGAAGTATGCCTGGAAATGGAAAAACTATCTCTGCAATCTGCCTGGCACAATAAGGTCATTTTGCAATCCGCATTTTATGTCTGTTTTGTTGGAGAGGCTCTTTGACATGCAGGGTTTTAGACAATTAAACTTTTTTAAATGTCGAGCTTGTTTACAAAATGTTTGGCAGCAGGGACGTTCTTTGTGTATAAAGAAAGCCATGGGCTAGGCTCAATTGCCACAAACAGAGCTGACACAGCTCACACAGTAATGCCAGTTATAAACTTCTGTAGATATTCACTTGGTTTTATGCAATTCAACTTTTTTAAATGTTGAGCTCTGACTATGCACACATGAGGCACTGTGAAGGAAATCCCACTTTTTTTTGACACAGCACTAAAAAATGAAAATGAAGCTTTAAACAATGTTACAAACAAGTACATTTTTAGTAGAAAAATGCCATTGACAAAGGGAATAGGCATCACTTTTATATAGTGATGCAGAAATGTATTTTGAAGTAGTGCTTATACCAAATAAGTTCGCTGCAAGCGCTTTCAAATCTGTTGAAGATCACAGTTTACCATCACAGCCAGTAGAACCACACAACCACACAGCCATCACAGAGAGTAGAACCACACAACCATCACAGACAGCAGAACCAATGCAGCTGCTATGACAGCTTTTTATAAATAGGGATGTGGCAGCAGTGATGGTTCTGTTTTCTGTGTTAGTTGTGAGGACGATATTGTGTTGTTTTCTTAACTATGTGTCATGGTTTTAAGCAATAAGGAAAAGGGTCACACGGATAAATACAGAAATTATTCAATTAATGAAATATTCTGGTAGGTGTAGAGGGGAAAAGGGGCTCAGTCAGGTAAACAGTTATATCATCATATTTTATTATTTATCAAAAACATCACAATAGAATAAAACATTCTTTCATATGATAACATCAAAAAATGTATATAAATTTGTATAAACATAGAAAAATGATAAAAGCAACCTTTGAGACACTGCTGGATGTAATTCATGTCCGTCTATATATCTAAAGCAATGTACAATAATCAATATACAGGTGCTATCAAAAAGTGCTTAGTGCCTACTACGAGTACATAATTACAAAGTATTATCTTGGATGTAGTTTCGACGACAGAGCTAGTCTACTTCAGTCATAAGAACTGATAGTCGTCTTCATCAGGGCACACAGTTAGAGTAACATCTAATGTTTAGAACGCCCACAACATTTTTGGCATACAAAATATAACTAAATCAATGGGTCCCATAGTCGCATATATGCTGTGTTATGAACTTGATTGTAGATCTGGACCTCTAATGAAACGCCAACACAGAAAAATAACAAAAAAGGGGAGAAAAAGACAGGAAAGTAACTGTTAAAAATGAAAGTTAAACCTGACTGTGCCTCAGTACACCCAACACCAATTTGAATTACATTTTGAGGACTGCCAAGATCAAGTAAACCATGTTCACCTTGATGGGTCCATAAAGGGCACAGAGAACAGTTGCTTCATTCACGCATCCCGTAAGAACACAGATAATAGTAATTATTCATCTGCAGAGACAAAAAACTCTGGGATTTAGACAATATCCTAAATTTTAACCAATTTGTATAAAGAGACTGACTGAAAAATGTGTAGTAGGCTGCTGTTGTGAAAGTATATTGACCTTCCAAAAAATGCCAGTTAGAGCGTTTCCAAAAATCAACTGATAAAGCACAAAACCATCTGATATTCAAGGTGTGCCAAATAGGGAACCACTGAGGTGCATCATTGGAGCACTCAACCAAAGTAAAGTGTTGCAGTACGCCAGGCAGTGTCCACCCTAAGCAAAAAAAGATATATGTATAAACATAACTGAATATAGAATGAAGGAGGAAACTAAAAGCTGAAGAAAAACTAAACAATCAGCCTAACGGATAATAGCTATCCCATGCAAGTAAAAGCAAAAATAGCTGCATCTACCGCTTTTAGCAGAGTTCATTGGTTCGAAAATTGCAAACTGTTATGACTCTGAGTCTAGATGGTATAAGGCAGGAAAATGCTGCTCGGTTCATACAAAACTCGAAACACTTGCTTGCTGCTATAATAATATAAATGGTATGGGGCAAGAGAAAGCTACTATGCTGAAATAAAAGGATTAAGTAAAAACATGCACCGCATGACTTTACCTCACTTGTGGCAAGGCTTAGTTGCCAGGACCACTCTACACCTGAGATATGACTCACAGAGGCTCACCCATAGCAAGATGTTATGAGGGGCAAGTTAAAACAGTAACACGTCCTAATGTGAATGAGACGTGGAGCAAAGCCGCAAATGCTTACCGTGCTGAAAGCCAGATGCTCCATGCAAACGGATAGCGAGAGACTGTAAATAAGGGTACTAAGCGTACTAAGCGTTCAAGGGAATATAACGCTGTCAATGCCACTATCGTCTCCTGCAGGGGCTGGGACATACAACGTAAATACGTACCGTCCCTGTTTACACAAGGTAATGGAGACAGAAATGGGACTAGACGCCGGTTTGAAAAATTGATGTAAACAAAGGACTCCCGGGGCGTCCAGTAGTGAGCAGAGCTCGTATCTTGAGATGTTCTTTCCTAACTTGCATGAATTTATGGAAAGGAAAATAAAACACCAAATAAGAAAAGGAAAGAAAGAGAGCAATTATTTATTTTTTTAGGAAGTAAACAAAAAACTATATTAATGTCCACCAAATAGGGGGACTACATAACACAACTAAATACATTTATGAAACCACAATGATTAATAACACAGCAGATAAAGAAATAAGTAACAAAGAAATAAATCAAGGGAAGTTGAATACTAAAGGTGCATAACCCTGAAAGAGCAGACTGAAAAAGCAGACTGGCTGGCATAACATCCTTACCTATCTAGGAATGGTCAGAAAAAAGGCCTCATGGAATACAATGAAGCCACTCTTCTTGACACCTAAATCATAACTGTGGGTGTTGTACAGCTATGATTATTATCCCAAAAATTAGATTCTAAAGGAGTGGTAAGGGTCTTAGTTTGTATTTTAGATTTGTGTTCTCCAATCCTCAGCTTAATAGGTCTGGATGTTTTCCTGATACATGTTTTTTGGTGTTACATGTGATATGTTGTTTGAGCTGCCAAATTTTGCCATTGATCGTAACTGACGTACGGGCAGTGGTATTTGCACATTGGTTGCAGAAGCCACATGGAAAATGGCCAATAATGGCCTTAGCCCCCCATAGACCCATGAGAGTATTCTGTTTAGTGACAGGTAATGCTCTGTCTGCTTTTGTAAGCCAATTTTTCAAATGTTTTCCTTTCGTAAATGCATAGAATGGGCATTACAGGTTGGGAATATTTATTTGGAGGAGGTGGCAATGTTTAGCGATTATCTTCTTGATTTTGTGATGGTAAGTGTTGAAAGTCATGGCACATACTATCCGCTCCTTAGTGACATTATCCCGATTGGGCTTAGCCAAAAGGGTATCCAAATGTTGATAATTAGCCCTTTTACGTGATTGTCTAAGTAAATGGGAGAGATAGCCTCGGCCCTGCAGCCTGTCTTGGACGATATCTGCCTGGGTCGTGTAATCTTCAATCCTAGAACAATTTTGCCTAGCTCTAAGGAACTGACCATAAGGAATGCTTTCACGCAACAATTGGGGTGAAAACTATCAAACCTAAGAATAGTGTTGAAGTCAGTTTCTTTGCGGTACAAATCCACAATGATGTGGCCGCCTCCATCTTTGATAAGCAGATCTAAAAATGGTAGAGATGAGTTACTGGCAGACATTGTGAATTTGAGATTCGTATTTAAAGTATTCAACCATGTGAGAAAAATGAGATGATCACCTTTAGATATGTCCCATACAATATATCGCTTATAAAGTCTATTGGCAGATCTGAAAGTGTTGATGTCTGTCAAAATGAACATCTTTTCAAAATTCCACATGTAAAGGGTGGCGTAAAAGGGGGCAAAAGCAGCCCCCATCGCCGTCCACTTTACCTGTAGATAGTAGGTGGATTTGAAGTGAAAATAATTCTTAGATAGAGCTATTTCCAATAGTTCTATTAACAATTCACTTGGAATTTGATGGACCACAGGTCTAAGATTATGAAACTCTTTAATGACATGGATAGATTCAAGTTGGGGTATATTGGAATAAAGAGATTCCACATCGAGTGTTAACAAAATATCTCAATTAGGGCCAAAGGGTAGGCCTTCTATGGTTTTAAAATATAACTACAGCTTTTATATATTTGTCAATGTGTCACAGATTACAATGGCGGCTGACATTTATAAGGTTGCCAAGATTCAGATGTTATATTTTGTCTCGGGTTTTAAATATTAACATTATAAGACACTGATTGTATATAGTTAGAGATTGAATTTTATAAATTGGCCTGTGCGGTCTTATTGTCCATGGCGGACTGGTAGGTGCTGTAATGAAATACATTATATTAATTTATACACCAGGGTGTTTGGAAAACATGTGAAGGCTGAATTAGTGTGTTAGTATTTTTAAACATGTAAGAGTTGCATTGTGGGTTTATTCATTGTGTGCCAATAATTAAGAATATAATTGCAACTTTTATAAAATGATGCTTGTGCCAATGTGGCGCACATTACACATTGACAAAGTGTTGTAGCCGAGATTAATGTATACATATATGGATTGAAATTTTAATTTTCAGGACAGTGTGTTTGGTTGTTATATGGGTTTAATAAGGTGATGCTGACTCTATATTTTTATGTGTTCTACAGAAATGGCTCGTAACAATTGGATGTTGCAACAGGGAGCTTCTGGAAAAACAGACTGTGCAGTGGACAACTCGAGGACATTGCAATGGGGTATCTCGTTGTTTTTGGATCGACAAACCTTGCTCTACGACCCAGAACAGAATCTAATGCTTTTGTTACAGCAGCAAGGGGTCCAGCTGCCACAGAGGTGTTGTGTGAAATCATCACCAGGGTTCTGGAGTTTTTTTAATGCCGGCCGGAATATCCCTGGATTTAATAAGTGATAAAAAAAAGTCTGCAAGAGGTGGGGTGCTTTGTGTGGATCAGCAAATTCTGAATGCACTGGGATGGGTTTCCTTGTCTCTACTGGTACTCTTGCGGGCAATGGGATGGGGCTGTTTTGCATGGATCAACAGCTTTGGAATGTTTCAATGACCCATGGTTGGGGTCCAACAGTTTTGTTACAGCAGTAAAGTCCAATGGATCTGCTGGGCATATGTCACAGAGTTCTTCTGTGAATTCATCAATAGGCCCGCCTGGCTTTCTTGGGAGCAACAAATCACAAATGTTTTAAATGGCCCAAGGATGGGTGGTCCAATGTTTTGGTGCATCAGCAAGGGTCAATGGATTTTGGGATCCCCACATTAAGGAGGTTTTTTGTAATTTCATCAGGAGGCATGCCTAGATTACAGCTAGCACCCATTGAAGTTGGTTTTTGTTGTTGTTTTTGATTCATCCAGAGGGGTCAGAGGAATGTCTGGTGGGCCCTGAAACATGGAGTTGTTCTTTTTTGTTTTTTTATTCACCCAGAGGGGCCCAAGGAATGTCTGGGCGTGGCCCAAACTGTGGAGTTCTTTTTTATCTTGTTGTTTTTGATTCATCCAAGGGGCCAGAGGAGTGTTTGCTGGCCCCCAAAGCGTGGAGTACTTTTGATTCATCTCTGGGGGCCCGAGGCCCCAGCAAGCAGAGTTGTTCTTTTTTTGTGAAAACATGTGTCATGACAATGCCTGCTAACAAATTCCAACCCAATGTTTTCACAGGTTTGATCAGTGTGTTTAGAGGTGTGATGGGATTCTATATGTGGAATGATTCCTTTTAACTTCTGAAACTATGTTATGTGTGTGATATATATTACCTGTGTTTATGCAGTTTCAAGTGGTATATTATGTTTTTTATTTATAACTTTGTTTATTTACCATTCAGTGTAGGTTTACACATAGCACTAAAACGGTAAATAAAATGTGCAGATATAGCAATGTTTGTTTTATCAACATTTAGAAGCTTACACATGGATATCTGTACATACTTCGCTACTGTGCAGGTATTTGTCATTACAGATACCAGGATACAACACCCCTTTGCGTGTGTGCTGGCTGGTCCCTCTAGCTGCCGGGAGAGTTGCTTTGTCAAAAAACATTTAGAAAATGCCCACACTGTGGTATCACATGTCCCCGAAAATATTATTTGGTTTTACGGTTTCTGGAAACCTCTTTACAACACCCTATAACAGCAGTTTAAACACCTTCTGTTTGTAAAAGGTATGCCAGGGAGTCTCAAGAACGATAATTTATTACCGCCGAGCATGCTGAATATGTTTATTGTCAATGATTTGATGACCGAGGTGGTTCAGAAGATGCCGAACTAGAAAAAGTGTTTACAAAATATTCCCATCACCTCATTCTGAGCGTATGTTATATTGAGCAAAACTTATTTAACAAGGGTAAGAATAACAGATCGATAGCACTAAACGCTAGCTATATAGTGTTATTTAAAATACCCCAGAATAAACAGCAACTATCCGTGATAGCCCGCCAGCTGTATCCGCCCAAAACACATTTCTTCATGGAAGCTTTTGATGGCACGATCAGTAAGCCCTGCGTTTATAGCCTAGTTGATTTAAAAACTACCTCTCTAGAGGATTATAGATGGCTCACCAAAATATTTCTGCCAGAGCTACCCATTGTTTAGATCCTGAGAAAGACATATAAAAAACAACATTAAGTGCAATATCGCATCAGTATCTGGTTGTGCTTTCACCAGGTCAACACCCATATGAAGAAACATTGTGCTGTAAAATGCTTGTATATGCTACCCCTCAACAACACAAGACCATTCTAGCCGCGGCCTCGGACGACTTGATGACAACTTGGTGGCTAATATTGCAGAAATTTCTCCGAACACTTTAAAGGGACACAAAAAAAGAAGGTCATCAAGAAACTGTGCAATAAGCAAATATCGCTAAGGGCTAAAAGAAAAGGAAAAGTGGGCTTGCAGTCCGGTGGGTATATAGGATCACTCATTACTACTACTGGTCTGTTCATAAAAACAATCTCCCCAGACGGGGACACACTAACTCTACTGATGGGAAGCTTACCTTCTTAATTTATTGATGCAGTTTCATCAAACAAGCTGTGCAGCCGGACACCATAAAAAGACTACACCACCCGAGATAGAGTCAGGAGAATGAAAAAAGATTTGGTTAACTTCTCCCACGAGAAAGCTTTCATCTACACTCAAGAAAACTATAAACCAAGTCAATTGCGAGACCAATCTCACCAAAGAGGACGTAGAGTCCGGTTTGATAATACATCATACAGTTCACATGGTTCTAGTAACGACAATGTAGATGATGGTGATGATAACTACCTGAACAGCAGGGGCACACCTAGAGGGAGAAGATCTAATGGGATGAGACGTGGACAGCCACAGAGATCCCAGAAAGGTTGAGGCAGAGGCAATGCAAGATCCTATTTTGGTTTTTTAGATCAGGACCAGATGAACTGGGACTTCAAACCCCGCCACACAAGGAGCAAGAAACCTTATTAGTGAATTTGTCCACCTAGGAGCCTAATGAGGCAGAAAAATCTATTCTTGAAAAGGGCTTCAGTTTTGTACCCACTGACCGATACGATCCCTTTAGGAATAGAATTGAATTAGAAAAGCTATTCAGGAAAATTCACCTTAAAAAATTCTTCTCTACTAACTCGTACACTGGGAGACCAATGAAACAAGACTATGCCATCCTTCTAACTTCAATCCCCCTACGACCAGCCATACTCCCAAATCTAAAGTATTTGAAAGGAGAGTGATGAGTGACCTTAAGAAATTAGAGAATGAGAATAGCCTTCCTAAATTTCAAAATACAAACAAAAGAGAAAGAGAGGCCATCCATACTTTGAAATCCAACCAGAATATCGTGATTAGAAAAGCTGACAAAGGGAGATCGATTGTTATCCTTAACAGACAAGATTACATTAATGAATGTGAACATCAGTTAAGTGACAACTCCTTTAATGAACCTTTAACAACGGATCCCACCAAGAGATTACAAATATTAATCAACAATAAAGTGACAAAAGCAACCAAAAGAGGGTGGATATCGAAGCAGGAAGCTGAATATCTGATGCCCCCCTATCCGAGTGTTCCTAATTTCTACACTCTACCGAAAATTCATAAAACTCTTGAAAACCCCCCGGGTAGACCAATAGTGTCTGGATGCGGTTCTCTCTTAGAACCTCTCTCAAAATTTGCAGACTACTTCCTAAGTCCATATGTAAAAGAAATTACATCCTACATCCAATACACTATGGAAGTAATTAGACTAGTGGAAGGGATGAAAGTTGATAATGAAGACTTATTGGTAACACTAGATATGATTTCGTTGTATACTAAAATTGCCCAGGAAGCTACACTGAGCATGATAGAAGAAACATTGCTAACTGTATGAACCTCAGGGAAGACACCCAATTCTTTTATCCTGTGGTGCACAGAGATGGCGTTGTATGAAAGTTATTTTGCCTTCAATGGTCGATTTTATAAACAAATACATCGTAACGCCATGGGGTCTGCTGTAGCCCAGATTTTGGCTAATCTATATGTTGAAACAATAGAGATACATGTGATTTTGACTGATTGTAACCCTTACAGAAAATACATCAAACTTTGGAAAAGGTTTATCAATGATATCCTGATGATATGGACCGGTGATCTGTTGAATTTTGAAGTCTTTATACTGTGGCTGAATGCACAAAATCCTGTTTTGCAATTTACTAAAACAGTAAGCCATGATGCTATTACCTTTTTGGACTTAACCATCTTCATTAACAAAGAACAATTAATACTTCAGGTTAAACCATTCCAGAAGAGCACTGACAAAAACTCTATGTTATTCTATTCGAGTTTTCACCCACAACATACCCGACAAAATTTGCCTTTTGGCCAGTTTCTACGTATTAAAAGAAATAGCAGTGAGAAAAAGGATTTTGTGGAAGAAGCTGAAAATTTGAAACATAATCTGCTAAAGAGGGGTTACCCAAAAAAAGTGGTCAAAAATGCATATAAAAGAGCCTCTAACAACAATAGAGATGCCATCTTGGAATACAGAGAGGAAAGAACCAATGATGATAAGATCGTATTTGTGAGCACATATAATCCATTGTCAAATGAAATATCCAAGATTCTGAGACGTAATTGGCATGTACTGGAAAAAGGAGAATGTCCTTTATCTACACCGAAATGTGCGTTCCGCAGAAGCAAGAACTTAAAAGAATTAACAACCAGAAATGATGTATCAGCAAAATTGGGTGTACAACCGACACTAACTGAAAGCTGGGGTCTCCCCAGAACTACAGGCCACAGTCCATGTGGCTGCTGCCATTGTTGTGCACAAACTTGCAGAACGAAAGACATTGATTTGGGCTTGCAAAAAAGATGGGAACAAAGAGTCCTTACCAATTGTAATTCCACGATGGTAGTCTATGCCATATGGTGCCCCTGTGATAGACTTTACATTGGAAAAACAGAAAGCAAAATTAAAATCAGAATAGGAGAACACAAAAGCTGCATAAGAAATACTACAGTTAATGCACCTCTGGTGGGACACTTTACTAGTCTAGGGCATAAACCAGAAGAACTCAGATGGACTGTAGTTATGAAAATGGAATCAACCCAAGACTCTAGTGCAGACAAACGCACCCTAAGCATACAAGAGCAGAAGATGATTTTCTTGACTAAAAGTTACCCCGCTGGTCTTAATGACAATATTGATTGGAATGTCTTTATTAATTAGCACACAGCCACTCTAATCCGGGTAACTTGTGACATGACCCAGCACTGTGAATATTGCACCACAGTTTAGAAAGCTTAACCTGCTCAGCTGATATTTAGGTGCGATACCAGCTAGCATTTACATTACCGCCCTCAAGAACCTGTTGTGTTAATTATGCCATATGAACATTTTTGGTATAGTGTGTTGTCTCCACAATACCACACTAGAGACTCCCCATATACCTATAATTGGGGAACGGGGTCCCTTATGCAAATGGAAATGGGGTCCCTTATGCACTACCTCTCTATTATCTAACACGAGGAGATGCCACTTTTTGAAAATTATCTGTGCCTTGACATCTGGCACTCAACGCTATTTAGATCATCTAGTGGACATACAACTCTGCGCCAGTAACTTATGTCAGTGTACAAGCTAATCCTTACCTTCGTACACTCCAACACGTGGTGGTTGCTATTTCCGTACTTCACCCAAGCGCTGATACCCGGCAGCTACTGAGATTAGCATCATCTCCTTAATACATGCGCATTGCCCTAGTAACTTATGCCTCTGTGACTGCTTTCCCTACACCCGATGTTTCCAGGATGCGCAGTATTACTGTACCCTGCTCCGCACATGCACGCAGCAATGCTTCCTCCACTTCTAACTACGGCTCCACCATCAATATTTATTTGGTGCAGGTCATGACACATGACCGACTCCTGCACTCGGCCCCCCTTGAGTGAGATAAATGATTAGCATTATCTCCTCGTATGCATGCTGTTAGGCGGAAACCTGTGCAGTTCCCTCTCGGACCACTGCAAAAGATTTAGGACTACAGGTGTTTGGCAGTAAACCCACTTGGTAGCAGTCTGTACCACACAGATTCACTTGGTAGCTGTGGCTGAGCAGTCAGACTTCCCTCAAGAAGAGTTAAGCAGTATGTGCAGTATACAATATAGGGCAATTCTTCACAGTAAGACAAGCAAACACGCAACAAGGCTTCAGTGTAAAGATATAAAGGTATTTATTTATAACGGAACATCTTTGAAAAACACTTTGGCACTATCACGGCAAACACTTCAATCACAATAAACTCTACGAAGAAGAAACGATCAATCCCCCTAACAATAGTTCGACAAGTCTAGGTTTTACCAGCATCACTTATTTGCAACCTAGATGACACTCTAATATTAGTTAGGACGGGAGAGAAAAATAAGCAGGTTACGAAATCAACACGGTCTCAATACTGAACAGCAAATGCAAGGCAAGAAGACAAGAACCACGATAGATTGTAAAGTTCAGAGGGCAGGCCCACTCGGAGAGAGGCGAGGTGATATGTCCCAAAAGTATCTTAGTGGAAATGCGTTCGAGTCTTTGAAGCAAAATGTTATCGGCAGATTGAACCAGTTCAGAACAACACGCTAGAGAAAGCTTAGAGGTGACCCTTTGGAGAGGCGAGGATTAAGACACCTCACTCTATCCGGCAACAAGGGAAGCCAGCCGGACACAGTACTTTGATTGTGGAGAGACAGCTCCAGCGGGGGCGGTTGTTCCTGGTGGTGGATGCATGTCCGGTCTTGGCTAAGAGAAGAGAGGATCTCGTCGTCAAAGGAAAGTTGAAGATCGTTGCACCACCAGGGAAGAGACCAGCCGCGGAGGGCTCAGTCACAAGGCACCACCTTTTGGTCGCGGTACAGGGGTAGTTGCTATCCGGTTGCCGAGGTGCTCTGCACGGGCAATTCGACCACTGCGTCCTGAGGCGAAGAAAAAGCAAAAGGGACTGGTTGTTCCCACCAGTCAGGGGAAGAGACTCTCCGGCAGGGAGATCGCCTTTGTCGTCGGGAAGTGGTGAGTCGGTTCAGCAGGGCTCCACCGGAGGTGTCGTCGTTGCAGGTCGGCTCAGCTTTACCCTCGTCGGATTCTTAGGTCCTGTGGCGACTTCTGAAGAGCCAGTCCCAAAAGCCCTGCTTTTATGCAGAAAACCCCCATTCATTCAGCCTAGCTGTCAATCAACACATGCTAAGTGGTGAGCGGGGAGGCTCACCACTTGGGCCAATCACACCAGAGTGCGACCGGAGTTGGCAAGGCAACTCGGTCCAGGGTGCCTAAACCCCCTCCCACACCCCTGTGGTAACCCAGACAGAATGGCACCACTTTGGAGGGTCTCTGTACAGAAGCCCACCAAAAGTGGAACAAAGGGCTCGACCTTTGGTTTAGGAGTCACAGAGACAAACACAGACGCCATTTTAAAAACCGAGTTCTGGCAGAAAATACCATCCGATAGACTTATTTAAGATAAGTAGACCGGTGGTATGTTAGAGATTACCGAGGAACAGTATCAATCTCTAACAATGGGAGGAATCCCGTAGGGTTATATTTAGGGTCGAATATAACAAGTAGTTTCCACTGCCACCAGCCAAAACCACCAGCCAAAACTCGACGAGGTGGGACGGGACAGTGCCCCCTCGAATAACAGACCCAGGAGTAATCGAATTACCCCTACTAGTACGTCCACAATAGGATGGTTTGTACTAGTTCTGTTAGTAAATTTAGGTCTAGTAAAGCCAATGGTGACTTTACATGCCCTGGGAGACAGTAGTCAGTCCCCGGGTATGGAGTCTATGATGGAGGTCCGCTAGGACGCCCCAGTGTTACGGCACGTAGGGTGCGGTGTAACACACATAGAAAAACATATGAGACCCTATGGAGTAAAAGACCCCATAGCCCATAGAACACATTGACATTCAAAGGAATTACACACATTCATGTCCAAGAGTGGGAGAAAAAGAGTCTCACTCTTGGCAATATGGAAAAAACAAACTCCAGAAATCCAGCAAAGCTGCTGGGGGACTCACTAGGTTAGGAAATTCAGCCTAAACAGAGAATTCTCCCTAACACTCGCCCCCCCAGACTAAGGGACAGGAGGATTTAATCCACTCCTGGATGAATCTCATACCTCTAGTCGATGACATATATCCTAGAGAGACCATCAGCATTTTGGTGGTGACACCCTGACCTGTGCTCAATGGTGAAATCAAACCCTTGCAGGCAGATCGACCATCTCAGTAGTTTTGGGTTTTCCCCTTTCATTTGCATTAACCATCTCAAGGGTTGGTGGTCAGTCTGAATGACAAAAGTAGAACCATACAAGTACGGCCTAAACTTCTTCAGAGCCCACACGATAGCAAAGCACTCTCTTTCGATTGTTGCCCACCTTGTTTCAGGATCCTTCAGCTTGCGGCTGATGAAGCAAACGGGGTGCTCCCTACCTTTCCCATCCAGTTGACTGAGTACGGCACCTATTCCTACATTTGAAGCATCTGTCTGCACAATGAAGTGTTGGCGGTAATCAAGAGCTCTGAGTACTGGGGCTTGGCGAAGAGCCTTTTTCAGGTTTTCAAAAGCCTGATTGCACTCCTCGTTCCATCTAACCTTTTTAGGAAATTTGGGCGAGGAGATGAGATTCAGTGGAGAAGCTATGGTCCCATAGTTCTCTATATAATTCCTGTAGTACCCAGTGAGGCCTAGGAAGGCTCTCACTTGGGTTTGAGTAATAGGTGTTGTCCAATTTTGCACAGCTTCAATCTTAATGAGCAAAGGCTTTATTTCTCCACCTCCTACCTCATGTCCAAGATAGACTACCTTACTCTGTCCAATTTGGCATTCACTCGCCTTTATGGTCAGATTGGCTCATCCAAGAGCCTGCAAAACATCTCTCAGGTGGGTTACATGCTCTTCCCAGGAATTGCTGAACACTGCGATGTCATCCGAGTATGCCATGCAGAAGTCCTCCATCCCATTCAGAACCTGGTTTACCATCCGTTGAAACGTAGCAGGTGCATTCTTCAATCTGAAAGGCATTACCTTAAACTGGTATAAGTCAACGGGAGTAGAAAATGCAGTTTTCTCCTTGGCATGGTCTGTCAGGGCTATTTGCCAATAGCCTGACGTCAAGTCAAATGTGCTGAGGAACTTGGCGGCGCCAAGTTTATCCACCAACTCATCTGTTCTTGGCAAAGGGTGGGCATCAGTCTTGGTGACTGCATTAAGAGCTTTATAATCCACGCAGAATCTAAGCTCTTGAGATCCGGCCTTTGGTACTAACACAACTGGGCTAGACCATGGACTAGTAGAGGGCTCTATTACCCCGAGATCGAGCATCTTGCTGACCTCACCTTTGATGTGGGTTCGTACGTTTTCTGACATTCTGTATCCTCTGCTTTTGACCGACAGACAGTCACCAGTGAGTATGTCGTGCTGGCCCCAAGGGGTCAAGCCTGGCGAAAGCGAGAACAGAGAGGCAAACTGATTCAACATAGATTTGCACTCTTCTTGTTGCTCGGGTGTCAGATTGGAGGAAACATTTACTCCTTCAATTTTTTCGTCTAAAGGTAAGCCTCTGAGGAGATCCGGAAGAGCTTAACTCTCTTCTTCTTCCTCGGATGATGCTAGAAGCAACGCTCCTACATCGGGTCTTGAGACATACGCTTTGAGTCGGTTGGTGTGAAAGACTGTCGGAGCCTCCTTGGGATTGCCCAAGTCCACCAGATAGTTGACCTCTCCGAGTTTACCCACAACTCTGAAGGGTCCCATTCACTTGTCTTGCAAGGCCCTCTGCCTTGTTGGGATCATAACGAGAATGAGCTGGTCTTGAGCGAACTCAACCATGTTAGCCTTTTGATCGTGCCAGTGCTTGACCAATTCTTGTCCAGCTTTCAAGTTATCGCTTACTTCCGTCATCATGTGCGACATTCTCCTCCGGAGACCTATCACATAGTCAGTCACTCTGACTGGCTTGGGGGAAGGAGCACTCTCCAACCCCTCCTTAATCAGGGCCAATGGACCTCTGACGGGATGACCATAGAGAAGCCCGAAGGGAGAGTAACCTACTCCCTCCTGAGGGACTTCTCTATAAGCAAAGAGAAGGCATTGCAGTAGAAGGTCCCACTTACGCTTAAGGGGCTCTTCTAAAGCACCTATCATGCTCTTCATGGTTCGGTTGAACCGTTCTACCAACCCATTGGTTTGTGGGTGGTAAGCTGTTGAGGACTTGTAAGTAACTCCACAGGTTTTCCACATGGCTTTCATGTAGTGGGACATAAAGTATGACCCCCTGTCAGAGATTACTTCCTTAGGAAACCCGACCCTAGTAAAAATACCAAGGAGGGCCTTAGCCACAGCCAGAGCTGTAACAGTCCTCATAGGAATTGCCTCAGGATAACTAGTAGCATGGTCTACTACAACAAGTATAAACCTGTTGCCTGAGGAGGTTGGAGGATCAAGGGGACCAACAATGTCAATCCCTACTCTCTCAAATGGGACTTCCACAACTGGGAGAGGCACTAAAGGTGCCACATTCTTGGAGCCAACCTTACCAGAGGTCTGGCAGGTGTGGCAGCTCCTGCAGTGTTTTTCTACTTCGGCCCCCATCTTCGGCCAATAGAAGTAGAGAGAGAGCCTTTCCTTAGTCTTCTTGAAACTCAAGTGACCAGCCAAAGGAATCTCATGGGCTAACTGCAAGAACTGTGGTCTGTTCTCTTGGGGTACTACAAGTCGTTTGTAGTCTCCACGTGCAGACTCGGTCGGTTCACTGTAGAAGAGGCCATCTTCCCAGTGCAACCTGTATTTCCCAGGCTCTTGCCCTTCAGCCTGAGCTTCTGCCTGGTGGCGAAGACCTTCCAGAGTTGGACATTCTCTCTGTCCCTTACAGAAGTCTGCCCTGCTGGGTCCACCTTCTGCCAGTAAAGACTGCAGCTCAGGATGGTCAACAGGATCCAGATCTCCAATGAGTTCCTGGCCTTCCATTAGCTCTTCCTCAGAGTCTAATTCTACCACGCAGGGTTGTACCTCCCTCTCAGCCTTGGCTGGAGGTGGAGTTACGGGTGTAACTTTGGACAACCGCGGGGAAGTCCGTGTTGGCTGCACTGTAATGCTGGCTGCTGGTTTCGGGATAGAAGTCTTAGGTTTCCCTTTCGCTTCTGATTTCTTGGAGACAGCGGCCGATAATTCCAGTGGGGCAGGAGTGATTTCTTTCTTCATCATCTCCTGGAGAGTACCGCGCATGGTCCTCTCTCTTGCGGGTCTGGTTAGCTCCTGTAACCGTTTACTAGGAGGTCTGGGAGTATGCGATACAACTCAGAGAGTTTTTAAATCGTTACCCAACAGTACGCATCCTGGTACCTCACTCTGTATGCTGACAGGTATCTTCACAGTCATGTCGTTACACTGGATGAGAACTGTTAATTGGGGAAGCATCTGCACAGGCCCTCCAGCTAACTTGGTGAGGCGTTTGGGTGCCTTAGCAACATCCTCAGCCTGAAAAAACGATTGATCCACCACAGTTATGCTGGCCCCAGTGTCCCTAATGGCAGGAGTCTCCTGACCATTCACCTGGACACTGTCCTTATAATACTCTTTAGTATTATCGGGGATAGAATTATAGACATCTAAATTCTGTTGTTCCCACAACCCCAGAGATACTAAAGAAACGGTGGCTGAGACTCCAATGGGTTCATCAGCTAGCAGTAGAAAGTTTCCACTTGCCATTTGGACTTCCTCCTCTGGAGCGAAGGCTAAGGAGACAGGCTGGACCCCTGAAGGTTTACCCTTACATCTGGGATCTCCTTTCACGTGGTCAGTCGAGCCACAAACAAAGCATTTACTGAATGCTTTCTGGAATGGTGGCTTGTTCTGACCTCCTTCCGGTTTGGCACCAGAAGACACACTATTCTGCTGTGGTTTTCCTTGTGGCTTACCCTTCTGGTTTTGTTTGGGGCCCTCTTTGGAATGTGAGTTATTAGAATTCTCTTTTTAGTCTTTTTTAGGCTGTTTTCCCTCATCCTTTTTCTGAGTTGCCCCAGAATCCTTATGAGTAGCCCTGTTGGCAACCCATAAGTCAGCAGCCTTAGCTAGCGTCTGGGAATCCAATTCCTTCGAATCAGCCAAGTGCTGTCTGAGCTCAGGAGAACAGGCATCATAAATCGACTCCAACATAAAAACATTCTTCGTACCTTCATAAGTGTTCACTTTGTAACCTTTAATCCATCCCTCTAAGTTTTTCAACCCTTCACTCACCCAGGTAGCCCAAGGGGTACCATCATGCTTTTTGAGGGTTCTAAACCTCTTAAGATACTGGGAAGGGGTCTTCCCGAATCTAGCTATCAAAGCTAGTTTCACACTTTCGTAATCCGTCTTATCCGCCTCCCCCAACTCCATTACCACATCAGTCGCAACAGGAGGGAGCCTAGAGAACAACCAGGGAAGTAAATCATTCCCGGTGATGTCCTGGAGCCCATGATTGTACTCAAACAGTTTTAACCAATCCAACACATCCAATCTCGGTTCATACATACCCACTAATTCCTTCGGCATCCGGGGTCTTTTGGGACTGGAGCTCCTAGAGGAACCAGAGGAGAGAGAAGCATTTTCCATAGACAACTTTTTCATCTCTAATGCGTGATTAAGTTCTATTTCCTTGAGTCTTAACTCAGCTTGCTTCTGCTCAGCTTGGGCATTCATCCGTCTGAACTCGAGCTCTTGGTTTCGTTCAGATTGAGCCAAGAACCGTTTGTTTTCTAATTCGAGCTTCATTTTTTCGAGTTCAAAATAAGCAGGGTTACATGTGGGACCTGGTATGGGCCCCGTAGGTACAGCTGGTAAGGCAGGTAGAGGAGCAGGGGAGACAGTTTTGTTAGCCTCTCCTTCCTCTTCAGCCTCTTCATCACTATCATCAGAATTATGATTTAGATCAACACCATCACTGTTATCTACATTTGCTGAAGAAATTGGTTCCTCTGAACCAGTACCCAGACTTTGGTTTGCCAGCAATCTCTCTATTAGTTCTAACTTCTTGCCTCTTACAGGAAGATTCTCTTGCCTACAGAGAGCTCGCAAACTCTCAGTATTTTCACCTGACAAGGACTCTTGACTGTAAGTTTCCATCGTAGACATGTTTTTGAAAGTTGCTTTTTAGTGCTAAGCTTTGTGGTTAGTTGTCCTAAAGTGTCGAAAAGCACTCTAAACTGTATACTCAATACAAATCCCACCGCTGTACACCAGTGTTAGGCGGAAACCTGTGCAGTTCCCTCTGGGACCACTGCAAAAGATTTAGGACTACAGGTGTTTGGCAGTAAACCCACTTGGTAGCAGTCTGTACCACACAGATTCACTTGGTAGCTGTGGCTGAGCAGTCAGACTTCCCTCAAGAAGAGTTAAGCAGTATGTGGAGTATACAATATAGGGCAATTCTTCACAGTAAGACAAGCAAACACGCAACAAGGCTTCAGTGTAAAGATATAAAGGTATTTATTTATAACGGAACATCTATGAAAAACACTTTGGCACTATCACGGCAAACACTTCAATCACAATTACTCTACGAAGAAGAAACGATCAATCCCCCTAACAATAGTTCGACAAGTCTAGGTTTTACCAGCATCACTTATTTGCAGACAGAGGTGTATGCCTCAACCTAGATGACACTCTAATATTAGTTAGGACGGGAGAGAAAAATAAGCAGGTTACGAAATCAACACGGTCTCAATACTGAACGGCAAATGCAAGGCAAGAAGACAAGAACCACGATAGATTGTAAAGTTCAGAGGCCAGGCCCACTCGGAGAGAGGTGAGGCGATATGTCCCAAAAGTATCTTAGTGGAAATGCGTTTGAGTCTTTGAAGCAAAATGTTATCGGCAGATTGAACCAGTTCGGAACAACACGCTAGAGAAAGCTTGGAGGCGACCCTATGGAGAGGCGAGAATTAAGACACCTCACTCTATCCGGCAACAAGGGAAGCCAGGCGGACACAGTACCTTGATTGTGGAGAGACAGCTCAGGCGGGGGCAGTTGTTCCTTGTGGTGGATGCATGTCCGGTCTTGGCTAAGAGAAGAGAGGATCTTGTCGTCGAAGGAAAGTTGAAGATCGTTGCACCACCAGGGAAGAGACCAGCCGCGGAGAGCTCCGTCACAAGGCACCACCTTTTGGTCGCGGTACAGGGGTAGTGGCTATCCGGTTGCCAAGGTGCTCTGCACGGGCAATTCGACCACTGCGTCCTGAGGCGAAGAAAAAGCAAAAGGGACTGTTTGTTCCCACCAGTCAGGGGAAGACACTCTCCGTCGTCGGGAAGTGGTGAGTCGGTTCAGCAGGGCTCCACCGGAGGTGTCGTCGTTGCAGGTCGGCTCAGCTTTACCCTCGTCGGATTCTTAGGTCCTGTGGCGACTTCTGAAGATCCAGTCCCAAAAGCCCTGCTTTTATGCAGAAAACCCCCATTCATTCAGCCTAGCTGTCAATCAACACATGCTAAGTGGTGAGCGGGGAGGCTCACCACTTGGGCCAATCACACCAGAGTGCGACCGGAGTTGGCAAGGCAACTCGGTCCAGGGTGCCTAAACCCCCTCCCACACCCCTGTGGTAACCCAGACAGAATGGCACCACTTTGGAGGGTCTCTGTACAGAAGCCCGCCAAAAGTGGAACAAAGGGCTCGACCTTTGGTTTAGGAGTCACAGAGACGAACACAGACACCATTTTAAAAACCGAGTTCTGGCAGAAAATACCATCCGATAGACTTATTTAAGATAAGTAGACCGGTGGTATGTTAGAGATTAACGAGAAACAGTATCAATCTCTAACAATGGGAGGAATCCCATAGGGTTATATTCAGGGTCGAATATAACAAGTAGTTTCCACTCCCACCAGCCAAAACTCGATGAGGGGGGACGGGACAGTGCCCCCTCGAATAACAGACCCAGGAGTAATCGAATTACCCCTACTAGTACGTCCACAATAGGATGGTTTGTACTAGTTCTGTTAGTAAATTTAGGTCTAGTAAAGCCAATGGTGACTTTACATGCCCGGGGAGACAGTAGTCAGTCCCCGGGTATGGAGTCTATGATGGAGGTCCGCTAGGACGCCCCAGTGTTACGGCACGTAGGGTGCGGTGTAACACACATAGAAAAACATATGAGACCCTATGGAGTAAAAGACCCCATAGCCCATAGAACACATTGACATTCAAAGGAATTACACACATTCATGTCGAAGAGTGGGAGAAAAAGAGTCTCACTCTTGGCAGGATGGAAAAAACAAACTCCAGAAATCCAGCAAAGCTGCTGGGGGACTCACTAGCTTAGGAAATTCAGCCTAAACAGAGAATTCTCCCTAACACATGCGCATCGCGTGGGCACCCAATGACTGTGCCACTTTCTTTCCCCCACCCCGCTGACTTTTGCAGAATGAGGAGATCAGTGATAGACATACATATGCGCATATGCGCAATGTAGTGTCTTCCCCACGCGAGCTAGCCCAAAGATTAGCGCCCATTGTTCCATGCATGCGCACATGGGGCTTGTGAACGCTTATCTACCATGAAGCATTGGCTAGTTCGGTTTCTCTCACCAACCACGGAGAGAGCACTACAAGCAGTCTCCACTTTCGAGCGCTCAATGAGATCGATCAACAGCAGGTACTCCTTACTCTCCTCACACTTTTCGTTGTGATGCTTTCCCCGACACTCCCAGATCCAATCCACACCATGTGATGTATGTTCTAACGTTCCCCCTTTCACCCTTATGAACAAGGTTTCGTTAGAGGCAGTGTTCCACCATTTTGAATTTACTCCGATGCGTTTACAGAGCAACTAACTTTATCCAGCATTGTGAATACAATTTGACCTCTTTATACCTCGTGGGCGCTTAGGATAGTGTTTGTCTGTTTACAGATTGATCTGCCAACCTGCCAATTTGATGACTCATACAAACCATCTCTATTGCTGCAACAACAACTTACTTATATAAATTTGAGACACGAGTTCAGTAAGTCATTATGATTTTCTCAATCAGTAATTACTATTTATATTGACTCGAAATTACTCTATTACTAGGCTAACAGCCTATGCTGTCTAGTCTTTTTCTTTTTTCTTTTTACCACTGCACCTTAAAGGACTGAGTGTCCTACCATTTTGAATGTCCACAGGGTTACTCTTGAACTGCGACTTAGAGATACAGTGCAGTTCCCAAGGACGCTTAAACGACACTGTGAGACGGTAAACTCCCGCCTACATCTAACTCAGTAAATAAATGATTGATGTATCCGTCTTAAGCAATCACACTAATTAGTTTGTGGTTTTTTGTTTTTATTATTAGGTTGATACTGGATCTACGCCTTTACATCTAACACAAGCAAAGTGGGACTCTTAGTTCATTTAAGTGCCCAATGGGATAAACTATTTAAGACCTTGCAACTTTATGTCTACTTCAACTCTTCAAGTGTTCACTTGATACCACCACAAGTTGGGCTGAGGGTGCCCTCTGACCCTGGCTCATAAATTCCCCTGAAGAAGTTCCTATTACCAGTTTGAAATATTGAAGGAACGAAACATGTAGGGTTTCCGTTGATACAACTGAGAAGTATCTAGAATAGTACTAACCAACTTTGATGCACTTTAGGTATATGTAGACTTAGGCATCAAAACCAGAAACACTACACATTGATGGTCTTCGGTGTGTACATATTGTGTGGGTTACTGTTTAGTGAATAACTAAGGTTACAAGTATCTAAAACTGTTTACATATTCACTTGTACACTTGATGCTATCAGAGTATCTCAGGGAAGAGATACAGATTAATTGTGAATTTTGCACAATGTCAGTTGTTTTGACGACGAACACTTAGCACTGCCTCTGAAGCACTTATTACTTTTGTCAGTTTTGTATGCTAGTTTTTATGTATTTTTCTGCAATTACAATTTATATTAAAATTTGCCCTTTTTAACAGAATTACTGGTGAAGTCAGGTTGTATTTTCCTAGAACTTCTGTTCTCTAGATTTGTACTGTCCCCAAAAGTGTGAGTATCCTAACAGTATCCAGAGAATTGTGTGTCTACAACCTACACTAGCTTGGGCGCCTCTCTTTTGTTAAAGGTTTATATATGTCAGGTTTACCCCCCGCTATCCTCATTTATACCTGATTTCCCTCCTATTGTTTTCTTAAATCACAAATAGAGCGTCATTCGTAGGTTTCAGGTTAGAAAGTAATGAATATATCGTCTTTTCTGAAACTTTTGAAAAAAAAGAAAAGTTTTTTACTTGCTAAGCTTACTGAATTAATAACCTTCTCGTCTCCCATTTGCTCCTGCGGTTCCGTTGGTAGGGATTTGGCAATCGTTTCTCTGATTAGTTCCATTTCGTTTTCGATATAGTCATTAAAGGCATCTGCCTGTGTTTGAGAAGCTTCTAAAGCTGCTGAAGCACACTTGGGTTCCACAAACTTTGAAATGACCGAATATAATTCTCACGGTCTATTAATAGCTTTCTCAATCCTGTCCATAATGAATTTTGATTTGGCTTCAAAGATAGCATTTCTATAATTTTCTGAGTTATCTAACCAACTCTATGTTGTGATCAGTTTCCCTTTTCCTCCATATCTTTTCTAGAGATCTCAGCTGTCTCCTTTTTACGACAGGTTCTTGTGAAAACCATTAATTAAACACTTTCCTAGGTTTGTCTTGTTGAAAAGGAGCCAATTGTTTGCATAGGTTATCCAAGATTTATATGCCTTCTTTAAAAAATTCATCACAAGGCAGAGAAGAATCAATTTGTGCAAAGGCACATTTTAGTTAATTCCCTGACATCTTCAATAGATCTTTTGGTTTGCCAAGTTGGGTAGCCGTACCATTGTCTTTCTCTTTATACAATTTTTTGGGCATTGTCATCCGAATATTCTGGCATCATGGTCAGTCCATGAGACTGGCAAGGTATCTAAAAAGTATATAATTTCCCCTCTATATAGCAGTACATCCAGACAGTGACCATGGCTATGAGACGGTGAGGTTACCAGAGATCTCATACCATGAGTCTTGAGGATTTCTAATAATTCCTTGGCATCAACCGATGTCAAATCCTCGGCCCAAATATTAAAATCACCTAAGCAAAGTAGTTCCCTATGCTTGCTACTGATATGTATAAGGAATTGGTCCAGTTTTTTCCAAACCTTTTTTGCTGGTCCTGGTGGGTGATACCCAAACAGAAATGTTATAGTCCTGGTTGGGGTACACCAGATACACGCATGCCGTATCTGAATAGATTCATCCAAGTTTAGTGTTTGTAAATGGGACAGCTTTAGAGTGACTTGAATAATCACTGCCATTCCACCACCCCTCTTTGAAGTTCTGTTTATACTCTGTATAGAGTAGTCTTGGGGGACTAATAACCAGGTTTCAGTAAGGAACAAACAATCCAAATCATGAGATTCAATAAAATCATGGATTTCTATGGCATGCTTTACTGCTGATCTGACATTCAGCAAAGCTGCTTTTAAAGGGCTCTCCTTTCTGTTAGAATAGGTGGGGGGAAGTTCCCTTCCCATCTCTCTTCTTCCGATACCTAGATTCCTAATTTTGTCTAGTATACGTAAGGAAGGGTATACCGTCTTCGGGTCAAGCTCCATTAGTTCCTCATTAGTAAAAACGATCATAGTGCCCAAACCCTCGAGTGTCCAAATTAACTGGAATTTAAAGTATTAAGTATCTCCCAATCCTTAATTGTACAAATAAAGTATTGCAAAATCCAGCAGATGTCCAGCAGAGTCTCCCAGCGAATGCCACAACCCGGCCGCAAAAAGGTCTAAACAGGCTTTGCGTCAGCACTTCGCACTGACGCGAGCCAGTTATAGGCTATGTCGTGTAGATTAGCGTGTCACAGATGGCGCGCGAGCACCAGAAAGCTGGGAAATGAAGTCTTCACCAGCTGGCTCTGAACTCAAGAGTAGCGTAAAGTGGTAGGAGATCTTAGGGAAGTCATTTAGTCTGAAGGGGAGGGGGAAAGGCTGGCCTTTTGCAGACAGGTCCCATTTCACTTTCCTATATTTCCTCTGCCATTTCCTCTCTATCTCTTTCTCCCCCTCCGTCTTTCTCTCTCTCTCTCTCTCTCTCTCCCCCTCATTCTCTTTCTCTCTCTCTCTCTCTCTCTCTCTCTTTCTCTCTGTCTCTCTCTCTCTCTCTCTCTCTCTCTCATTCTCTCATGGATACATTGTACTCCATGTGCACCAATGATTTGGGAATTGGGAGATGAGGGAGTCCTGAAAGAGGGTAGTCCTTAAACTTCACTTATTACCAAAAACTACACGCTAAGGGTTATGGGAGGCAAGATCCTTTGATTCAGAGAAAGAACTAATGAGTGTATTGTATCCTGAGCAGGCACAATCTCGCCAAATGATGGATACAGACATACAGAGAATAAAACAGTAGAGAGGGTTGATTTTATGGTTTATTGAGCAGATCGTGTTAGTCTTTTGACTCACAGCCCCTACTGTTCATTATAATTGACTAGTTGTGCTATCAGCAGCGAGTGTGAGTACATGAACCTCAGTAGCTGTTCTGAGGACCAATACAGCGCCCTTAAGCTAGCAACATATATTGTACTCTTTGTGTTAGACTTTCCCTCACTCTTGTTATGCTTGGAATATTCACACTCACTGATGCTCTTTGCTTGGAATGTTTCGGCTTCAAGCGGGTTCCATTCTTGCATTTCCACACTTTTTCTTTTACCTTTGCCATTTTACAAAGCTTCATAGTTACAACTGCATAAAAAGGGCAATATAGGTGCAATTTAAATTTCTGTGGGAATCTGGGCAATTGGCTAGTGTTGTCTAAATTGAAGGAAAGCATCTGTGGGATCTTGGCAAATCATTTTTCAATTAATGAAAAATAAAGATATTCGCTCTCCCTAGCTATAGAAATCAGAAGCACTGATAATAACAACTATAGTCCTCATCACTCTTGTGGAGATGTTTCTCTATGTCCTTGTGGGGCACACAGTAAGCAGACTTACCATATAGTTTCATCTTACATACTCAAGGTTTCATTTGTTTTCAGCAATGCACTACGAGTTATCTTCTTTATTAGCACGTTGAGATTGTTATTGAACTCCTCTCAACCAATAAAAATGTTCAAAGTCCAGCCAATGACTACTAGAATTGATTGCATTCTGAAAATTGTGACTTTCAAAGCAGAGAGGGAAACCACAGTGACATTTCTAGGCAATGTTTATTTCAACAGGATACTTCCATTCTCTTAGACCTTTTCATTTGCAGCACCATCCTATTTAACACACCAGAGGGAAAGCTAAAATATAAGAAGAAGCTTTCGCGTTCTTATAGACAAACCTTTTTCTTTTATGTGATGCATGCTTATTTTAAACACATTATAGTTTAATTAACTCACTTTCTCTGCCTCCACTCTAGCACTTCATCCATCATGGTCACATCCCTAACACAGCTGGCCGTACCGCCTATCTGCACTTAAAAATGTCTAATGTTGGTTGTTCTTAATGTATGTATGTCCACCCATGTATTTTCCCCGGTGACTGTTCCATTTTCTCTCCTCAACAACCTTGTTGGAATGTCACTCAAACTCACCCCTTTGTAAGAAGCTCAGTGCTTTCCATCAAATCTGATTTCTTATCTATTGTACCTTCTTTTGTGATCAAAAGAGAATTGCTCATCCCTCATCGGCTGTCAGAGAAAATCAAATGCTTTAACCCTACTTACCCTTAAGTGACATGTTCCATTGGAATGTTAGTAATGTTCATCAAGAAGCCCAGGCTATGTAGAATGTTAGTATGTGTAGCGTCTATTGGAATATAGCAGATGTATATGGAGAGTGTTGTGATTGCAAGTGGATGCCTTTGTGGGCTCACAACAGTAAGATGGAAATAGGCAGGTCAAATTTCATTTTGGTTTAAATCATTGTTTTATACACATCCTGTATTCTAGTGGCCTGTAACCTAGTCTGAAAATAACTAGTCTTTTGTATGAATCAGGATTTTTGAATACCACACTGACTGTTCTTTGTCCTGAATTGTGGGGTAGGAGTGTATAAATGGGGTTGTTAGATCGATGTGTCACGTCTGCATGAGCCATCTTTCAAAAAATTATTCAAAATACAGTGTGTGTGTGTGCACCCTATCCCTTTCTTGTCACTGCAGAATATTTGCTTAATTTATTGCAAGTCATGAAGTATTGAAATTGTGGACCTACACAGCCTTTTGTAAAATCTAGGCATTTAAGCGCATTTCTTTAAACAACTGTACCAGCTGATGCACTTTTTTTTGTGGTAAAATTCCCCATCATCGAGAACACTTGTGGAACTTTGGAATTTGCATGGAGGGGATCTGTTACATTGACACTTAGATGGAAAAACGTCCAATCTATGCAGTTTTCATCATTTGCACTTCAATGTGTAGAATAACGGAATAAATGCCAGCATTATCCTCTACACACCTTTATGTTTGCGAATTGCGGTACACCTTGAGCAATTTCTGCAATATCGGAATGTGGATGGAGTTTACAATGGGGCTAATTTTCCTCAAACATAACGAAAGGTGCAAAATAATTATTACAATTGCATGAAGGGGACCTGTTTGCACGAAAGTGTAAACGTAATAGATTCCCTAGGTGCAATGTACACAAATACTGAAAATGAGCGCCCTAGGGTACTCTTAATCCCTGGGTCCAGTCGGAGTTGGATATTTACACTCCACACATTTGATCTATCCTATCCCCAGAAATCACAGTTGCTCTTTCTTTTGTTGTGTGTGATAGCAACTTTCTGGTTTCTGTGTTTGCATGATGCATAATAGCATGGTTGTCCAACGCCAGTCCTCGAGGTCTAGATCCATGTTGGGTTTTCTGGACACCCCTCATTAATATTCATGAGATACATTTGCATACAATGATTCTAAATGTGTGCCCATTTTTCCTCTTGAATATTAATGAGGGCTATCCTGAAAACCCGTCAGTATCCCGGCCCCCGAGGCCCCTAGTTGGACAACACTGCATTATAGGATCGTTTCATTGCAAGGACATGATGAAAGGGGAAATGAATGCGCATTTTGTGTATTTGATTGAATCTGGAAACTGCCGGGCAGCCTCCGGGAACATATGCTTCCCATAAAGGGGTCTGCATGTGGAAAATCCATTGTAGGCCACATGAAGGGCCAAAAATGTCATCACACATTTCCTGTTCCATGATATGCGACAGTGATGGCTTAACTGAGGCATTGATAAATGAAGCAGTGGAGGACAGATGATGTAAGAGGGATATCTAAGTGTGCCTCAATCTGTTGAAAATGTGTGTTGTTTTCTGAACCACATTTCTATATCCCATTATCTGAAATTGGGCTGTCAGACCAACACACCACAGTGAATGATAATGGCTTCATGACACATATGTCTGCTGGATGCACATGTTGACTGACTTGACCTGGCTGTATCTTTTCTTCACAAATACAGTGTCAGGGGAAAAAGATGTTTGAACAAAAATATGAGATATGAGTTTAAAAAAACATTAGCAGGAAGAATGAATCAGGTGGTTGCACATGTTGATACCATGGTCTTATTGAAAATTCAGGGAAAATAGAAAGGAAGGAATGGCGAGCGGTAAAGGAGACAAATAAGGGTGCCCGCCCGGTTATAATGTATAGAAAGAAAAGTTGCCAACAAGTGATGGACTGGATAAGAAGGTGATTTGGACAGTGGGTGTCCAAAGGGCTGCACAAGCAAAAGCTATTTAAGAAAATGAATTTAGATGTTCATGTCCAAGTTTCAGCAATATAAAATGTACAAAACGCAGGTGTTTCGAACATTTACATTTGGAAAAATATGTTCCATTTGTGGGCATTTCAGGCTGGAAGGTCAGCACGTAAACACCTACAGCAGAGAAGGGGTTGCATAGTAACCCATTACTTCATCGCACTATCACACTCACTCTAAGAGATGGGCAGACACATCCACCAAAAAGGTTCTTAGGAATAACACAAGTTACCTCGATCGAAAGAGTGGGCACTATTTAGGCCTCTCTGATATGTATTCCTGGTGAAATGTCTGCAAAATGGTGAGAATAGTCCATGCTTAACTTTTGTGTTTTTGTGTGGGCTAGTTCCGTGTTTGTTTAGAGTGTTTGTGACTTCGAGTCATCCTGTATTAGGGCTAACCCTCATCATGGACTCATTAGCCATACGGGGTTTGCCCTGTGCTCCATATGTGCGTTTAGCCTATCTTTATTGCATTTCAGTTTGCACTGCTTCATATGTTTGACATACAATGCAAGATGGCGCTTTATGCAGTCGCAAATTAGTCCTTACAGAGCGTGTGATATTGGACTCTACTGTACATTGCTTTCCATGAAACCATGAATGTGGAACTTGGCGTGTTGTCTGCAGACCCCCTCCTCCCACCTTTAACCCCAACATGTATTCACTTTAACAAATGATACATAAATCTAGCTTTAGACTGAAATAACAGCCACTAGTCAGTGTCATGCACATACGGTTTCATTCATGGTAACAGACTGCGTGCGTCGAATGGGAAAGGGCCTAATGGGAACAGCGTGCAGGGTCGATGCAGGGGTCTCCCTGGAAGATCCAGCAGACGGCTGCCCCGGGAGGAGCCGCATGGCGCGTGCTACAATTGCTAGTTTTGTCCGCGCTTGTGGCTTTTTTTATGGAAGGCGCATTATGCACAGGATTTACTGCTGTCTGAGCAAGCAGACGCATCCATATCCTAGAGTCCTTTGTACATTTCCTGGAACCACGTGCCAGAAAGCAACACACACTGTGTTAAGTAAATAAAACCAGGCTGCTGGAAATGTAACGCCAGCCAGTGAACTGGAATATGGATGGTCATTTAAAATGATAGTCTGATGACAATAACCAACTATAGGAACTCAAACGTGTTGAGGCATCAAAAGTGTGTCCTAAAACCAGACTACTATTTGAGAAAATATGGGGAAAATTCTTCACAATATACTGATTAATACTCTATGATGATGTGAATCCTGGGATTGGGTGGGAGGGTGGGACATTGTAAATATGTACAGGATATACACTTTGTGAACTTGTTGTTATGATTACTGTTTTTCCTTTGAATGTTTGGTTGTAAATACTATAAACAGATATAAAATGTTCAAAAAATAATAAAAAAAATAAAATAAAATAAAAACAGACTACTGGATTAGAAATACAGGCTTGACACAAATGCTTTCATGAGGTGTTGTCCACAGGAAAGAGAACTCAAGCCTAAAGCATATACACACAGAAACTGAGGGTTTTTTGTTTTGTTGCTGTGGTGCTGTTTTTATTTATTTTATTATAGGTCATTTATTATGCACCTACCGACGTGTGTGCCTCAAGGCGCAACAAGACATGGGGGGTGGTGAGGGCGGAACGATCCTACTAGGCCTTGTAAATTCAGATCGTGCAAATGCAGGTTATTTATGACACACTTGGTGCAGATCCGGGATTCAAACCTGCGTTGCTCAGCGTGGTCTTTCTTCCAAGTCTGCGTTGCCACAGAGCTATCCTCTGTCTGCACTGATGCCGCTTAATTTAGCAAGAACATTTGCACCTTGGTTTGTCATTATCACAATGGCTGCCCGGTTCAACTGTCGGCTGAACAGATGGCCAGCACCACTGTAATATTGACCCTACAGTTTAGGAAATGCTTGCAGTTGCATATAGTTCACTCTCTGATGCCTTTTATTTTAGCACATATGAAGTGAAGTTTGAAGGGGTGCATGGGCAACACCTCTGTGAAGATTTAGCAAACATACAAATATAAATGGAAACTTGTTAGCGCTTAGCTTTCGTTCAGCTGCTAGTCAACCAGAAGAATCTCTTATAACAAAAAAACAATGTATTCGTTATTACATTTTACAACTTTTTTGTTATTTTAAATAACATGTGTGGTTCATGAACACTCCATAAATCAAAATCATATGTTACAAATAGAATTCAGCAGACATCAACAAACTAAAAAGTGTAGTGTGCCTGGGGGTTCGTAACAAGTGACTGAGCTACTTCTCTTAATTTGTAACATATTTCGCCTTGGTAACAACAGCAGATAGTGTTCATGTTACTTTCATAACACAAATAGAGGCAATCAAAAAATGGGAATAGGGTTGGTGATTCCAACCTTGGCGATGTCTACATGAATTTCAGCCCTATGTCAAATAGCCTTTTCCTAAATAGTCCTGATCAATGATTTTCTGGGCCTTCTTCAGGGAAACACTTTATTTTGTGTATGACACTAATGAAAAATAGCCCCACTTGTATAATAAAAAACTGTAAAAGACAAAAACACACAACTAGGGATCGTTTAGAACTCTTCAAATCTTCTGTTTGACAAATGTTTACTCAATTATCTACATGTGGTACCCACTACTAACCTTATTTCTTATGTAGGTGATACTGGCTGTCATCTATCCGAATCTTGTTCAACGACTTCATGCCGATTGCCTTCAGATAACACAAGTCCCTTATTAGAAGGCTCCACTCACTCGATTGTCAAACTCTACTTTTTCATGACTTTCCATTTACCAAGGTTACAACTAATAACAAACTCTTTAGCTGCCGCACTGGTTTACTAACCTTACACAGAGAAAAACTCTAATGTTTAATCCAGACCATTTAGTTTGATTAGTTATTTTAATATGCTTTAGTCTTTCAACAGTTTTCTAAAATGTAATACACAAAAAAAAACACATTTAGACCATGTGTTGTTCCTCTTTCACAATACTTGTATATTTCCTTTCATTTGTTGGTCATTCATTTTCATAACAAAATGTATAACAAAAGGGGAGAGGGGATGAACAGAACCAATGAGGGTGCCAAACTGCTTTGCATAAAATCAAGGAGCATTTGATTAACATAGGAATCAACAGAAATCTTTATATTTGACAACTATGGGCCTCATCACGGGTTGGGCGGAGCAGTAAAATTACTGCTGCATTACCGCTCTGCCCAATCCCGAGTTTTGGGGAAAGTTGGGGCACTCACCTCCAGCTTTAAGCTGGAGGTGATTGTGCCAACTTTTGGCACATTGTCTGCACCATTACCGCTGTCGTTAATGGCACCGAAAAGCCACATAGAGTCCTATGGTCTCCTAACAAAATAGGGAATTATGGCCACACTGCAACCCGGGATCCGGCACAAATTGCGCCGGACCAAGTTGCGGTAACGCTAATAGCATTGGGTGGTATCCCAGTGCATTAACGCCAAGATACCGCCCAACTCGTGATGACCCCCTATATCTGCAATAAAAGGGTTGTATGCTTCACCACCTACACAACACATAATTACACTGGGCTTGGTGCTCATTTCATTTTATGCAACTCTCACCCGACCTAACATTAAAATATTTGTAACCATGAATCATATATACGCATGTGGACAAACTAGTGTTTTGCATGGCTGTGACATCTGTAACACAATTGGGCTCCAAGCATTGCTTTTCTTCTTGTTTTCCAGAATTTCAGAAGGTGGGGTACATTGTGTGAGCATGTCTGGTCCACAGTGTAGGAACATCCTTAGGATGTTATATATGTAGGATCTTACAGCATTTCATAGAGAAGGCATATAGCTGAAATGACAATATAACACATGGCCACCTGCAATAGCCCTCTAAAAGCATCGACATAATTTTCTTATTACAGGCTATTTGTAACATCACTTCTAAGAAGGTAGCAGGCGCTCCTCTCCAGAAAGAACATGGCATGATAACCTGTTCTGAGATGAGAGTTTGCAGCACACGCTTTTTGCTCACTGTACCTTTCACAGATGGGAAATATCCATTTGCATATCAGTCTTTGTCCCGCCCACATGGGCAGTCCAGCACCGAAATACTATGGCAATTCCTCTCTGAACAAGAGTACCAAAAGCAACCCCATACACGTGTTTCAGCCTTGTTGGGCCTCATCAGTTAGGTGAAGCTTTGTCTCTCTGAGCACAGTGAGCAGGGAGTCCACGTCTGGTTGCCCCCAGGTAACTCAGGGTGACCAACCCCAAGTTCCTTGCAAACATTTCTAAGAAGGTAGCAGGCGCTCCTCTCCAGAAAGAACATGGCATGATAACCTGTTTTGAGATGAGAGTTTGCAGCACACTCTTTTTGCTCACTGTACCTTTCACAGATGGGAAATATCCATTTGCATATCAGTCTTTGTCCCGCCCACATGGGCAGTCCAGCACCGAAATGCTATGGCAATTCCTCACTGAACAAGAGTACCAGAAGCAACCCCATACACGTGTTTCAGCCTTGTTGGGCCTCATAAGTGAGGTGAAGCTTTGTCTCTCTGAGGAACTGTCATAGCATTAGCAGGTCCGCACAGGTCGAAATGTCCCAGTAAATCCCCATTCAACCAGACCAGTGCCAGACCCGGTATTGGAGGCAGCCATGGCGCAAATAGCGCCATGGCTGCCTCCAATCTCGGAATGCGGGCCTATGACATGTAAATGGAATGTTATGCTACATTAAATGTACTATTTCACTGTGATTTTCTGTACATTACTCAACATTACTACGTTTAGGTGAGATTGTGTGAGGCACCCCTTGAACATGACCGATATACAGCACAATACTGCCCTCTGCCAGTGTGACCCTGGCATACATGTGCCATGAGAGTACATTGTATCTGGTTTGTATAAAGGTAGGGGACTTTCTCCATATGGAAATAGACTGTGTAGAAAAGAAAAGGAAACTGACAGAGCCACTGAAAGATGGAGTAACAGAGAAGTAAAGAAGGCAGGTCCTTGATTTGCCTGGGAGTTAGTGATAGAATGCTGCCCAATAAGCTTTGATTGCCTTTTGAAATCTGAGAAAAGCATTATTGACCCAGTGGCATATGTTTGCTATCTGCTCCTGGTTTCCGTGGCGTGTTGGGTGTCCTGACCCACGTTTGAGCTATCATGCTGCAACATTTGGTGCTGTGGGCTTAGAAAATCCAAGATGGCCAAAAAGCCCACATGTGCGCCAGAATCCAGGAGAACCACGCAGTTTGTGCTTACACCAAAATGGCTGCCTAACTTGCCACCCACCAGTGCGAGCATGATGGGCCAGGGTGCCATGAGTGGAATGGGTGCCAAAGGTAAAACAGCAGCGCCTGTTAGCTCAAAAATGCTTTAAAATTACCTTTGGTTTCTCTGAATGCCAGCTCAAAATGCCTATTTTCAAACATTGCAACACATCCAAAAATCTCACTGAACACCAGCGGACATCTGGCAGAATGAAGTATGTGTGCATACAAAATCTGGGAAGATGAAGAGCCCAAAACAATGTTCATAACAAAACTGGCTGAGCTATGCATGTCAGGAGCCTAACTGAAACTGGATTAAAACCACCAAAATTGAAAATGTTTAAATTAACTGAGTGACCTACTTTTGAGTGTCACATAGTTTGTAACTGTTAAAATGTCATAGTTTTGAACTTAGAATCAGCATTCTAGCTGCATATGTAAAAATTGTATTGACTTAAACTGGGGAACAAAAAGTGACATTTTAGCTGAAACCTGGCTTAAGGAAACTGGAATTCTGCCAGACAGCTACCCCCGACAGGAGTGGGGGCTTGCCCAACAAATGCATTCTCAGGAGTGGCTGCATTCTGTTGCCCCTGCCAAAAGGAGGTCACACACTCTCTGATTGAATTACCAGGGGACTGCAAGAAACTAAACAAAGGGCCCAGGCAGATGGTTTATTGGGGGGTCGTAAATGGCTTCCTTTTGAACAAAGCCCTTCCTTGACTCAGGCAGATGTTATATTGGGGGCGTCGTAAAAGTGGCTTCCTCTTGGCAGAAACGGGGAGGGGCAGCCCCCTCTGAGAACAGGATGAGCTTAAAGAAAGTGGGCAAACTGGTTTCTCAACCATGTGACTTGGGAAGACACACCCCTGTTGGCCAGAATATGATTTTAAGAAAGATGTATAACTCATGGTGCGGACTTGTCAAAATTATCTAAATGATACCATAATTCTTGTGATTTTTCTGCCCACATTTTAAGAGGTTTTAGGACCCGGTGGTATGATCTGGGGGTTTATGAGCGGAAAAGAGGTTGTTACTCTAAATGTATGCAGGTTAAAAATCTGACACTTCCTTATCTAGATGCCCACATGCCTTGCACACAATTGTATAAATTTGGAGAAAAATCTGATATGGGGAAAGCTACTAAAAAGCGCAAAAAGTTACCATTTCTTTACCCAAGCTCCTAGAAACGCCAGGGTCGGAACAGTGCCTCCCATCAGTAATGCATGATGTGTGTATGCAATGACAAACAACTGTGTATCTGTGGAATATGTATTTGGGTCAAATATAGATTTATGTGCAATTTGACAGGGGAGTGTCCTTTCTGCAGGCCATAAAACAGCATCACCATGACTCACATTTCCTTTCCCCTATCAAGGAAGGGAGAAAAGCTTGACCAATGATCAGTTGAGAGAGGGGGTGGCTTAGTGATGCTGCGCACACACCCACTTTCAAAAGACATAAAAAGAGCCACTGGAAGCTAGAGAGGAGATTCAAATCCAGTTGCTGCGGAGCGTTTTGCCAGACCACGCAACATCCAGAAGATACCAGTTCCAGACTGACTCCAGCTACATACTCCAGAACCTAGAACTTATACTTTAGAACCTAAATCAGAGGACTAAAACCACAAGCTGAGTTCTCTGCAGCAGGCCTCAAATCATTGCAAGCTACTGACAGCCGGGCGAGCTGGTTGAATCCCTTGCCAAGAACTTTTGCCAGGACCAGTGCAGAGATCCAGGAGCCGTGCAGAGACCGCTGTATCCGGACAGACCAGACCAGTGCCAGACCAGACCAGACCAGACCGTGCAGAACCGCAGACCCAGAGACCAGATCGCTGTGAAGTGCCACTAGCCTGATTGATCAGATCCGTGACGAGGTCCAGTCCTTCCAAAATATATTGTGAGTACTTAGGTCAGATTGTGACAGAAATAAGCTCTTAGTTTAAAATAATCTAGTCCAAACTATTTTAATCTAACCAGAACTGCCTCCTAGAAGTTGTCACTTGTCATTTTGTAAAGCTGCACCACTGTCACTTGTCAATTCTGAAGCTGCAAGCTGTCACCTGTCATTTTGAGTTTACTTTAAATCCGAAAAACGACCTTTACAAAATCGTTCATATCTCTGGAACCGTTTGGGCTACGAACTATCTTTAACTTTCCTCTGAAAGCTTAGAATCTAAGCTTTCCAACAAGCCTAGAACCACAATGACAATTGACGCACTCGCAAATTTTACCGCGATTTGAGATTTGGTTAAAAATCCAGCCACGTGTAACCATCAGCAGTCATTTCTTTCCTTGCTAAAAATTTGTTGGCCTCTTAATCAGCATCTCTGAATCATTGCTAAAGTGAGCCTGAACTCATCCCAAGTATCTCTCACTCACCCTGAACTTCCTAAAGGGAATTAAAACCATTTTCGGCATATTTTTCACTTCCTTGCCACCACATTCAAAGCACTTGGGCCGGTGTTTTAAAACTCATACCTGATTTCTCTAAGTTGCTGGGGGGCGTGGAATTGAACTGAATTATATTTGATTGCATTTCTAAGAACTGTGTGCTCTCCTCTTCATCTCCTTACATTGCATAAAGGGGGGGTAAATTGTCAAAGAAAAGTGATTGCTTGTTTTGTTGAAGTCATATCAAGTTATTTCTGTACTGCATTTATTCCACCTTGCATTTCCTTGAACCGTATAAAGCATTCTCTACCCCTTTATTCTTCTGTTCCTATTCACAAGTGTGCTACCTCATCCTCTATACTACTCCTGCGTAACCAAATCAGTTTACTAGTAGAACATTATTCATTGTTGATTACTGCTCATATTCTTAAGTGTGATATTAAATATTAATTTATTATAAGAGTGTGATAGATATACCGTTATATTTCTCAAATAAACCTTTTAAACTTGCAAAACAGAACTACTTCTTGGCTCAGTGGGGTCGGGGGATTCTAAGAGAGGGGTGTTATATAGGGGTAGTCATCCAGAACTCATGAACTGGACATAAAGATACATCAATAAGGGTTTCCATTCAGTATCTTAGACTAGGCATTGACTTAGCTGTAGTGTTGAATTGAATCTTCTTACAAATTGGGGGCTCTTAGCCGGGGATTCCGGATTAGATCTATCACTTGTGCAGATTAATACAGTGTGCTAACTGACAAGATACATACATCCGGTCGGATCACCACGCTGTGTTACGCTGTAAAGCACTCCTCAAAAGGACGCTCTAAGGGAAAGGTCTGTTTTGCAAAAATAAAATACAAACTTCTATAAGTCAGGAAGGAACTCAAATTCCAGAATGACGACCTTGGTAGATATGTAAATAGCCAGAGAGCACTTCTTACATTAGCTATTTGTTAGAGGACCAGACGGTCTGGTTGCAGGCAATCACACCCCAGATCACTGAAACAGGGTCAGATATATGGAGAGAACAGGGTCCCTTACATGTGGCCCTGAGTGAACTATATATGGCCCCTAAGGCCAAGGATGAGCACAACAAGATTGCCAGGGTAGCGGCATATTTATATTTACATATGGGAGCCATGCAGGACAAATGTGCTGAAGGCCAAGATCTGGCGAGTAGGCAACTGCTGGCATTACAGAAGGCCCAATCTGATCTAGACTCTTCTGAGCAGAGGCTGCACAGAAGCCAGGAGTCCGAAAATGAGAGTAGACAGTACATCATTAAAATAAAGAAGGATATGGATATCCTGCAACAGGAAAAGGCGGACCAGGATACCAGAATTCTGGCTTTGCAGAAGGAGCAACAAGACAGTCTGGACTCCTTACTGCAGAGCCAGAAAAAGCTGGAGCAACAGATCAATTTCAACAGGGCATGCACAGAACAGGTAGCCACCCTGCAAATCCAACTAGACAGAGAGAAAGAGGAAAGCAATAAATTGATTTTGAAAGACCTGGATACCCAGGCAGAGTTTGATGAAGAACACCAGAAAGCTGGTGCCTTCCAAAGGCAAAGGGACGACCTGGCGGCACAGATGCAGACTCTTAGTCAGGAAAGGGATACCTTAGGCCAGGAAGTCTGCCACTTAAAAAGGAAAATGGAAGAAAATCACCTGGCCCTCCAGGGACTGGGTGACCTCCAAAAAGAACACCAGAACTTGTTAGAGCACACCAGGAGGGTGGAGGATGCTCTGGCAAGAAAGGAGCAGGCCAATAGGGACACAGCTCAGGAGGTAACCCTCCTGCAGCAGAGACGGGCCCAGTACTCCAGGACCAATCAGGAGGCACAGAGAGAGAATGAGGCTCTCTGTCAGCACAATGATAGGCTCCAGCAACAGGTAGCGATGCAGGAGAGACTGATAGAGTCTAGTAAGGCCTTAACTCAGGAACTGAAAGCGCAGACTCTTGCATTGCAACGGGGAGCAGGGGCGGATAGAGACCAGGTTCGCTGGGAGAGGGAGACTCCTGAGCATAACCTCAGGAGCCCTAGTACCAGAGGCCTTCATATCTCTAAGTCCCTGGACTCTGCCAACCCCATGTCCCCTGGTGCACATGAGCACCGGGCCACAGGGATGGCAGATTACTATCCAACCAGAAGTATGGGGCTCATAGGCCAGTACCTCCCAGGAATGGAGGGGCGGGCATCCGGGTATGGGCACCCAAGCACAGTGCAATTTAGTGGGGAACCCCAGGAGAGTAGGCCCATTAAGGGCATCCTGAAAACTTCTGCCCAGTTAGGTCAGTGGGGGGAGGGGGTACCCATCAAATCCTGGCAGCAAGGAGGAATCTGAAGACTCCTCTGAACGGCGCAGGACACAGGAGACCAGGTCCCCACATTCTGCCAGCCATTCCCAGGCTCGCAGAATCTGGGAAAACCTGGAAGATCAGACAGGAACCTCTGGGAGCAGTGCCTCTGAGTCAGAGGATGAATGGAACAGGGTTACCCGAACCAAAAAGGCCAATAAGGCAAAAAGGGCCTTGCTTAAGGACCCATTGAAGCAAATAAAGGCAATAAGGAGTGTTATCACGCCTTATCATAAGAACGCCAAGTATTCTGTTTGGGAGCACTTAGAGCTGTTTGAGCAAATGATGGAGACTTTTCATTTGAAGGACAGCCAAAGCTGTATTCAATATGTAAAGTGGACCTTCTCACCAGAGTACTCCAGTTTCTTTGCGGGGCTGGAGGACCAAAATCATTCAAGGTGGTCCACATACAGGGCGGCCATCTTGAAACATTTTTCTGTGCACAGAAATCCCCAAGAGGCTCGCAAGGCAGCCTACAATTTGCAATGTGGGGAGGATCAGGCCCCACAAGAGTTTGTGCAAGGGTTAAAACGTGCTTTTGCGCAGACCACCAGAAGGGTGCGCACGGATAGCAGAGAATTTATCAATACGTTTTTCCATGCCTTACCCAAATACATAATGACCCAGCTCGTGAGAGATTTTCTTGAGAAAAGATCTTTAGACTGGGTCATTGAACAGGCTACCCGGATCTATGAGGTGCAGAAGCCTATCGAAAATAAAAATAACGCGCCAAAAAACCCCAAAACCAACAGCACCCCGGCTGCTGCCAAGGTGGCAGAGGTAAAGGTTGCCTCGTTTTAGATTTGGAGATGGGGGGGCCTAAAAACCTGCCTGCACCAAATAATTCACAGCCCAGAAGGCCCTCGGGCCAATCACAGACAGGGAGTCGAGGAGGTAGTCCCACAAATGGGGTCCCCCGCTCCCCTGACTATGTAAGTCCCCGCTACAAGGGAAACCGACCAATCCTGGGTTATGTGTGGACTCCTCCAGCCCAAGGGGGGGGGGTCCAGCCAAGCACCTGACCTGGGGAACTTCCCTCCTAACTTCCCCCAGGAGGGCAGAAATTCTCCAAATCCTGGGCAGAACTTTTTCCCCAGGTATCCGCCCAATTTCCAGCCCCAAAATCATCCATCCTTCTTTCCCCAATTCCCTGAGCCCAGACAACCTAATCCGGGGGAGGGGAGGCCAAGGGTGGAGGGGTACCAAAATCTTCCCAACCAGGGGTACTACCAGAGAGGGGATAGCTACCCTTCCCGGGATCAGCCCAGGGGAGAAAATAGAGCCCCGTATCAGCCTGCGCGGGTTTCACAACTTGAGCGCCAGGTCCAAAATATGGCACAGGATCTGGGTCACATACTGAGGGCTCAACAGAATCCTCAGATGAGCATGCCACCCCAGAATGCCCCAAACTCTGGACCTGGTGCTCCAGAACATTGACGGGGGCAGCACCCCGATAACACACCGGTTCCCAGGGAGCAGGCACAAGGGGAAGGGGGGTGTAAAGCCTTGGAGGAAGCTTCCTTCCCAACTTGTAAACAGCCCCTGGAAAACCAGGAACCGGAAACAAAATCTCCTACCCCTGAAAGCCTGCCTCCCAAGGAGCAGAGGGGGGGTAGGAGAAACAAAGGACCCAAACAGACCCACTTTGTGGAGGAGGTACAGGTCTTCCAATTTGAGGGAGAGGGATCCTCAGAGGATCCTGGGGAAAGGATCTTCTCCTTTAGAGATGGGGGAACTCCTCCCAAGGAAAAATGGGTCCCAAGGGATGCCAATTCAGACTGGGGAGATGTGGAGACTGAGCTACCGCCGCCCATCATCTCATCCCAGAACCGACAATACCAAAGTCCCCTGGTTCAAACCCATCCTGGTGACTGCCTCCAAAAAGGTGGGGGTGGCCCAGAACCGGAACCTTGGGAACCCACAATGGCTCTGATCTCCAGTTGCCAACCTTTTCTTTCAGATTCCCAAGGCTCTCCACAGAATTCTGCCCAAATCTCTTCGCTAGCAATGTCCAAAACCAGAAAGTTAGCCCACCAGTTGTCCAAAAATGTGCATTATCTGTGCCCCCTTGAGGAGAAGGAGGGAAGATACTATGCCCCGGTACAAGTACAGGGGCAGGGTACAATTTTGGCACTGGTGGACACTGGCTCCCAAGCTACCCTTCTGTCCAAAAGGACCTTTGATGAACTAAATGCAGGAAGGGGGGAGAATTACCGTATTCCTCTCACCTCTCTTCCTGGACAACTGCAGAACTTTGACGGGAAGGAAATTCCCGTTGAGGGGACTGCAGACTTGGACATTAAAATTGGGCGACACAAGGTGAAACACCCGGTCATAGTAGTGACTCCAGAGGGCACCCCTTGTTTACTAGGGAATGACCTCCTGAGAAGGTTGTCACCCCTAATAGATTGTGTAAACAAGGTCCTCTGGACCCAGACTATCCGACCAATAAAATTAAAAACAGAGTGTCAACCATGTTAGTTTAAACGGCATCTGACCAAGTAGAATTTCACTTCCAGAACAACCAAACTCCAGACGTGACAGTAATAGCAGTAGGACAACAGACTGGTGATGGGGGGTCCTCTCTATTTCTGAAAATCAACCTTCCTTCCAGTTTAAGGTGGTGTTCCACACTGAAAGGAAACACCCTGAAATTCTTTACTAATCCACAATCAGAAACTCCCACTCCTATAGTCCAGAAAGATGTGAAATCATCTCAGAGCCTGGCTGATATTCAGCAAATTGGAGAGCAGTTGTTCATCCCTTTTCAGTTAAATGATGGGAAGGACTCTGTTCTCGCTCGAGTGTGCGTGAACAACGGTAAGAGCTTCATAAGCGAAGCCATGTTCCGCCAACTCCCAAAAGATCCAGCCATTCCCACATTCAAACTGATAGACAAATGGGAAAAGGACCTGAAGCACCTAATTCCAAACAGCTCCTGCCAAGCAGGTGTATGCTCAAAATCTCCATTGTCAACAAGAGCATAGTCCATAATTGTTGGGTCGTGCGAGACGTCACTGCCGCCTTTTACTTAGGCAGTGACATTCTCAATCGCTTTGCCATTAGTTTGGACCTAATAAACTTAAAAGCTTGGTCCCGATTAGCGGATAATCCCATGGGCTTTGATGATCCAGAAAAAGCATTTAGGTCAGCTCAATTGCTACCTTATGCAGTTGAAATTCAGATTAAAGAGGAAGTCACCATCCCAGAAAGGACCTGACAATTCTCCCTGGAAGTGAAAGTTAAAAGAGGACAAAAATTGCAAAACCCTAATGCTTATATTCATCTAAATGCTTCTCTCCAACAGCAAGGGTTAGGGGTAAACCCAACACCATTAGTCAACATAGAACATGACACCATTCCAATAGAGGTGGATAACAGCGACTTAAAGAGTATTACTCTAGCTGCAGGCACCATTATTGGAATGGCGGTTGATGACCGACATTTCTCCATTGATTTAGGAAATGAACTGTTAGGACCGATCCCCAAGGACTGTTTTGACAGTGAAGGTGAGGACAATACAACACCAGACAGGATTTTCACCTAGCATGGGGGGAACTTCCTGATGTACACTTCTTGCCCTTATGGTAAGGAAGATGTGACTTGTGACTTCAGGAGGGATGAGGTGAGGGCTGCCTTTCCCACCTGAAGCCTCCAGTCCAAATCAGCACTCTGACCAGGGACTTCACCCAGCTGGAGGAGGCCGCTGAGATAGCCGAACCAGAAGTCTTTCCAGGCTTCCGGCAGATGGTGGAAGAGAGAGTCAACCTAGCTGATGCCTGTGTGACTCTGGAACGGAAGCAAAAGTTGAAACAAGTTTTCTTGGATTTCCAAGATCTCTTTGCGGTAGACTCATATGACTGTGGTCGCACCGACATCCACACAACAACAATCCCCACGGACCCTGGCATGACTCCAGTGTTTGTGAAGCAATATCGCTTGCCTCTCGCATCAATGGAGTCCCTTACTGAAATAATTAAGAACCTGGAGTCCCGGGGAATAATCCGTCCAGTTCACAGCACCTTCAATAACCCGGTGCTGGGAATATTGAAGCCAAACGGCCAGTGGAGACTCTGCGCCGACCTCAGGGAGCTCAACAAACGGGTCCATACTTCCCGATGGCCTCTGCCCTACATTGACCAAGGGCTGGCCCAGATCCAGGGGTCACAGGTATTCACGGCAATAGACCTGAGCAATGGATACTGGACTGTGCCTGTCAGTAGGGAGGACCAATACAAGCTGGCTTTTACCTTTGGGGGCTAGCAGTACACATGGACCCGGACTCCCTTCGGATACCTCAACTCCGGCAATGAATTCAACATTTTCCTACACAAGGCCATGCCCGACCTGGGTGCAAGGGGTAACCTGGCTTATGTAGATGATGTCCTCATCAAAGGTTCATCTGTGGAGGAACACATAGCGGAGATCTGTTATGTTCTGACCCAGTTGAGGGCCGCCGGAGCAAAACTTTCCTTTCAGAAAGCACAGTGGTGTAGAACCCGTGTTAATTTCTTGGGGCATGCGATTACTCCTCAGGGTCTCTGTCCCCAGGAAAGGAAAGTGGAAGCACTTCAGAAACTGAAAGACCCCCAACTCTGCGGGAACTAAGGAGCCTCCTTGGACTGACTAATTACAGCAGAAAGTTCATTAAGGGGTACGCAGAGATCACCAGACTCCTGATTCATCTCCTGAAGGGGGGGGGGTCAAGTGGGAATGGGGTCCAGAACAAGCCGAGGCAGTAAGACAACTCAAAAGAAGCCTCTCACAAGCGCCCTGCCTAGCTTACCCTGTCAGAAACAAGGAGTTCTTCTTGGAGACAGGGTTCTCTAATACGTGCTTGACGGCAGTATTATACCAAAAGCATGACAAGGTCAATAAAGTAATCTCCTATGCGAGCAAAACTTTATCCTCTGTGGAGGAAAAATTCAACGATTGTGAGAAGGCACTCCTGGCAACGGTGTGGGCATTGAAGAATTACCGCCCGTTTATCCAGGGGGAACACATCATAGTGGAGACTCCACACCAGCCTCTGCAATATCTCCAAAGTGACAGAATCCGGGCCGGAAATGTGAGTAATTCCCGAATTACTTCCTGGATTCTGTCAATGCAAGGCTTTCCTGTGGAGGTCAGATATGGCCAAAACAAGAAGAGTCTCCTTGCGCAAGGTCTGGCTGACTTGCATGATTGTTCCAGAGAAAACTGTCTCGAGGTCGAAAGTCGAAAAATCAAGGACAACATGGAGGCATACCTTAATACCCCACACAAAGTCTTTGAAGAAGACAAGTGTGAGGGAATGCCGACTGTCTATGAGGATGGATGCTCGTACCATGTTGACAACAACGGGGAGAAAGAACTGGTGGCCGGCGTAGGGAATGCCTGGGTGAAGGAGTTTCCAGAACCCTCCGCTGGATACAAAATTGGTCCCCGAAGTAGTCAGGTGGCAGAGTTGATGGCTGTGCATCAGGCCATCCTCACTGCTGTCCAACATCAACTCCATGAACTGGTCATAATCACCGATTCGGATTATGTACGGAACGGGTTCGTGGAGCACCTGGTTAATTGGAAAACCAGAGGCATGTTATGTGCTAATAACAAACCCTTGAAACATGGGAAGTTAATCCAAAACATTGATGATCTGGTCACATCGAATGGGATGACCATCTACTGGAAAAAGATCAAGGGTCATTCCAAAGTAGAGGGACCAGACAAAACTGGAAATGACTTAGCTGATCAGTTGGCCAAAACCAGGGCCATCCAAGGGGATCTAATAGAAATAGAGTTCCTGTTGGGGGAAATCCAGGTCACTGCGATCACAAGGTCCCAGACAAATGCTCCCAATGATCTTTCAACTGCCCAATGGAGTAAGGAGACCCCTGATGCTGATTTAATTACAGCTCAGAAGGGGGATCCAATTATTGGTAAGTTTTACCAACACCTTGAGGACCCTGAGAACTTTCCCCTGACGGATACCGATTACATTGGGAAAGAGGACCTAAGAGTGTTGATGAAATGTCCAAAAATGTTCCGAATCCAAGACGGTTTGTTGGTAAGGAAATCCCAAGCTGGCCATGATCAGTGGGTGGTTCCTACCTCATTCCGAAGCCTGATGTTAAGTCATGCCCATGATGCGGCCACCGCCGGTCATAGGGGGTTTCACACAACACTGGAAATCTTAAGAGAGGTTGCATACTGGCCACACATGGGGCAGGACCTCGACCAATACTTGAAGGGGTGTCTTGTGTGTGCACAATTTCAGCCATCATCCCTCACGCACCGTGCGCCTCTCCAAAAGTGGGGGATGACACTGCCATGGTCAGATATGAAAATCGACTTTGTAGGCCCTGTGATTCGCTCGTCTAGAGGAAACAAGTACATGTTGACCGTTACATGCTTGTTTACCAAGTGGGTGGAATGTCTCCCAGCCTCAAACTGCAAGGCAGAAACAGCAGCTGCCCTGATGATTAACCACATCTTTTCCCGTTTTGGTCTACCTCAAAGGATTGAGTCAGACAGGGGTAGCCACTTCACCAGTGAAGTAATGACAAAGATGTGGGAGATACTGGGGGTTAAAAGGAAGCTACACATTGCTTACAGGCCAGCTTCTTCTGGAGCAGTGGAGAGATATAACCGAACCATTGTGAGCATCTTAAAAAAGTTTGTGGCAGATTCTGGGCCAAGTTGGGATATCCGATTACCTCTGGTCCTAATGGCCATCAGATCTACCCCTTCATCTGCAACCAAAATGTCACCATTTGAGTTGATGACTGGACGCAAGATGGTGCTTCCCCAGCATTTGCTCTACAGAACCCAAGAGCAGACGTTGATAAATGCCTCCACAACTCATGAGTATGTGGAGAATTTAAGGAAACACCTTCAGCATGCTTTTGCCTATGCTCAGCAGAATCTAGAAAGATCAGCCGAGAGCATGAAGACCCACTATGATTTAAAAACAACCCGAAAGGAATATAAGGTGGGTGATCGGGTCTATCTATCCAATTTCCAAAGGAACCAGGCAAGACAGCGCAAATTTTTGCCTACATGGAAGGGACCCTTTGAGATATAGACAAGATCTCTCCTGTGGCCTACAAGATCTGCATCCCCAAAGGCGGTTTGGCAGAGGGGGAAGACAAGTGGGTCCACATAAACCAGTTGAAGTGTTGCCATCCCAGGCCCACTTTGCAGCAACTGGAGGAGTCCTCTGTAATCCCAGAGGGTACCGCTCTAGAGTAATTCAATTCCAACCCTAAAATCTCCTACATATAGCCTATCAAATTCTGTGTTTCTCAAGTTTATGTGTTCCTGTCGATTAATTTAAAAAAATGTGCATGTTCATATCTGTTGAGTTCTAAAATATATATGCCACCCCACTATATCAATGGTGGGGGAAAAATGTCCATGAATAGGTATTGCCGCTCTTCCTTTGTAATCCTAGGAGAAAGAAAACCTGGAGACTGGCCAAGGAGGACGATCTAGAGACCGGGAGCAGAGACCCGAGGGGCCTAGGTACCGCCCTATCCTCCCATCAGGACCAGCAAGGAGAACTGATTGATCGGCTGGAGGGAGGAAAAGATGCTGAACTGTGCCATTTGCATAATTGGAAGAAGATTATGCGGACATACCAGTGCGTGGGTCAAAACCTTCTGTGCACTCGACTCCCCATCGACTCAAATTCAAAGTGCAGTCACGTGGGGGGGCCTTGTTGGGTTTCCTGACCCACGTTTGAGCTATCATGCTGCAACATTTGGTGCTGTGGGCTTAGAAAATCCAAGATGGCCAAAAAGCCCACATGTGCGCCAGAATCCAGGAGAACCACGTAGTTTGTGCGTACACCCAAATGGCTGCCTAACTTGCCACCCACCAGTGCGAGCATGATGGGCCAGGGAGCCATGAGTGGAATGGGTGCCAAAGGTAAAACAGCAGCGCCTGTTAGCTCAAAAATGCTTTAAAATTACCTTTGGTTTCTCTGAATGCCAGCTCAAAATGCCTATTTTTAAACATTGCAACACATCCAAAAATCTCACTGAACACCAGCGGACATCTGGCAGAATGAAGTATGTGTGCATACAAAATCTGGGAAGATGAAGAGCCCAAAACAATGTTCATAACAAAACTGGCTGAGCTATGCATGTCAGCAGCCTAACTGAAACTGGATTAAAACCACCAAAATCGAAATGTTTAAATTAACTGAGTGACCTACTTTTGAGTGTCACATAGTTTGTAACTGTTAAAATGTCATAGTTTTGAACTTAGAATCAGCATTCTAGCTGCATATGTAAAAATTGTATTGACTCAAACTGGGGAACAAAAAGTGACATTTTAGCTGAAACCTAGCTTAAGGAAACTGGAATTCTGCCAGACAGCGCCCCCCACCGACAGGAGTGGGGGCTTGCCCAACAAATGCATTCCCAGGCCTGGCTGCATTCTGTTGCCCCTGCCAAAAGGAGGTCACACACTCTCTGATTGAATTACCAGGGGACTGCAAGAAACTAAACAAAGGGCCCAGGCAGATGGTTTATTGGGGGGGGGTCGTAAATGGCTTCCTTTTGAACAAAGCCCTTCCTTGACTCAGGCAGATGATATATTGGGGGCGTCGTAAAAGTGGCTTCCTCTTGGCAGAAACGGGGAGGGGCAGCCCCCTCTGAGAACAGGCTGAGCTTAAAGAAAGTGGGCAAACTGGTTTCTCAACCATGTGACCTGGGAAGACACACCCCTGTTGGCCAGAATATGATTTTAAGAAAGATGTATAACTCATGGTGCGGACTTGTCAAAATTATCTAAATGATACCATAATTCTTGTGATTTTTCTGCCCACATTTTAAGAGGCTTTAGGACCCGGTGGTATGATCTGGGGGTTTACGAGCGGAAACGAGGTTGTTACTCTAAATGTATGCGGGTTAAAAATCTGACACTTCCTTATCTAAATGCCCATATGCCTTGCACACAATTGTATAAATTTGGAGAAAAATCCGATATGGGGAAAGCTACTAAAAAGCGCAAAAAGTTACCATTTCTTTACCCAAGCTCCAAGAAACGCCAGGGTCGGAACAGTGCCTCCCATCAGTAATGCATGATGTGTGTATGCAATGACAAACAACTGTGTATCTGTGGAATATGTATTTGGGTCAAATATACATTTATGTGCAATTTGACAGGGGTGTGTCCTTTCTGCAGGCCATAAAACAGCATCACCATGACTCACATTTCCTTTCCCCTATCAAGGAAGAGAGAAAAGCTTGACCAATGATCAGTTGAGAGAGGGGCTGGCTTAGTGATGCTGCGCACACACCCACTTTCAAAAGACATAAAAAGCCACTGGAAGCTAGAGAGGAGATTCAAATCCAGTTGCTGCGGAGTGTTTTGCCGGACCACGCAACATCCAGAAGATACCAGTTCCAGACTGACTCCAGCTACATACTCCAGAACCTTGAACTTATACTGTAGAACCTAAATCAGAGGCCTAAAACCACAAGCTGAGTTCTCTGCAGCAGGCCTCAAATCATTGCAAGCTACTCACAGCCGGGCGAGCTGCTTGAATCCCTTGCCAAGAACTTTTGCCAGGACCAGTGCAGAGATCCAGGAGCCGTGCAGATACCGCTGTATCCGGACAGACCAGACCAGTGCCAGACCAGACCGTGCAGAACCGCAGACCCAGAGACCAGATCGCTGTGAAGTGCCGCTAGCCTGATTGATCAGATCCGTGACGAGGTCCAGTCCTTCCAAAATATATTGTGAGTACTTAGGTCAGATTGTGACAGAAATAAGCTCTTAGTTTAAAATAATCTAGTCCAAACTATTTTAATCTAACCAGAACTGCCTCCTAGAAGTTGTCACTTGTCATTTTGTAAAGCTGCACCACTGTCACTTGTCAATTCTGAAGCTGCAAGCTGTCACCTGTCATTTTGAGTTTACTTTAAATCCGAAAAACGACCTTTACAAAATCGTTCATATCTCTGGAACCTTTTGGGCTACGAACTTGGTTTAACTTTTTCCGCAATCACCATTCACGCACTCGCGAATTTTACCGCGATTTGCGATTTGGTTAAAAATCCAGCCACGTGTAACCATCAGCAGTCATTTCTTTCCTTGCTAAAAATTTGTTGGCCTCTTAATCACCATCTCTGAATCATTGCTGAAGTGAGCCTGAACTCATCCCAAGTATCTCTCACTCACCCTGAACTTCCTAAAGGGAATTAAAACCATTTTCGGCATATTTTTCACGTCCTTGCCACCACATTCAAAGCACTTGGGCCGGTGTTTTAAAACTCATACCTGATTTCTCTAAGTTGCTGGGGGGGGGGAATTGAACTGAATTATATTTGATTGCATTTCTAAGAACTGTGTGCTCTCCTCTTCATCTCCTTACATTGCATAAAGGGGGGGGTGAATTGTCAAAGAAAAGTGATTGCTTGTTTTGTTGAAGTCATATCAAGTTATTTCTGTACTGCATTTATTCCACCTTGCATTTCCTTGAACCGTATAAAGCATTCTCTACCCCTTTATTCTTCTGTTGCTATTCACAAGAGTGCTACCTCATCCTCTATACTACTCCTGCGTAACCAAATCAGTTTACTAGTAGAACATTATTCATTGTTGATTACTGCTCATATTCTTAAGTGTGATATTAAATATTAATTTATTATAAGAGTGTGATAGATATACCGTTATATTTCTCAAATAACCTTTTAAACTTGCAAAACAGAACTACTTCTTGGCTCAGTGGGGTCAGGGGGATTCTAAGAGAGGGGTGTTATAAAGGGGTAGTCATCCAGAACTCATGAACTGGACATAAAGATATATCAATAAGGGTTTCCATTCAGTATCCCAGACTAGGCATTGACTTAGCTGTAGTGTTGAATTGAATCTTCTTACAGGCGTCAGTTGGGTCGGTGTCACCGCTGTGGCTCCTCACAGTGTCACCCCTCCTGACTTCCTCGATTTGTTCATGGTGTCAATCCCTGAAAGGGTGTCACCCGGTGTAAAGAAGTTAGATCATATGCCCCCATACAGATTTATCTGCCATTCCCCACCATCTCTGAAGATAGCGCTTTGCACATTTGAAGGGTTACCGCCTAACCCCCTGAAATGTAGGTTTCGTTGCGCTCTTGGTAGTAGCCATTGTACTGGTTTATATTGACATTAAAAGTAGTCGACATGCCCTGTCACCTCAAGCTTGCCCTGCAGCTCCCGCTGGATCCTCTCGTACTGCCGTTCCAACACGCAGGGGGCGGCCTGGCTTTTTGCTGTAGTGTGCATAGAGCTTGTTTCTCTCTCAGAGCCATCAGAATCTGTCTGTGGGGTGCTGTGTTCAGACATGCTGTGCTGGGGCATTCTTGATTGGTAAAATTGCACTCGTGTTTGAGCGCCTGGGTTGTACTTTTTGCACCATACCCTTCATATTCTCTAGTGTCGTCAACTTTGATTTTAACATTGTGCACAACCGGGATGTCCGGGTTGGAATTTGCTGTTGTGGCTTCTGCAGCTGGAGAGCCTGAAAGTGGTGAGCTGGAGAGGCGGGAACCCACATCCGGCTGACTAGCAATAGTGACTGTATTGCTGCAAAACAACAAGGGGCCGGGTGAAATACCACATAGTGGCTGTCAATTCCAACGGGGCCACTGTATTTACACAGAAACAAGGTAGATGAGACACCGCCCTGTCTGGAGCTCTCCAAATGTTGAAAAAATGAGGCTCTGTGTCCAGAAGCGGGAGCAGGGCTCGGCCGGGCACGCTCGGTGTGTAGCTCTAGTGGGAGATGATGCGCTACCCTGTCTGGAGCTTGGGCTTGGCCGGCCCATGTTCGACATGCAGCTCCAGTGCCAGCTGCAAGCAGAGACCTCAGACACGCACCCCTCCTCTACGACTTCAGTACTCGCTCAGTTTTGCATGATGTGGAGAAAGAAAACCCCCTCATGACTTGCTCCATTTTGTCATGGTGTCACCCCATGAAATGGTGTCACCCAGTGTGGACCGCACCCCCCTCAACCTCCTAGTGACGCCACTGCCTGCTTTCAAGATTTTGTGCGGACCTAGAAACTTTTGTTACTAATTCCTGTGGCACACAGAGTTTTCATGCTGGCAATCTGAATTCCAACTTTTGGTAAGAGGAAAGAATTTGCCCGAGACTAAACATAATTTGTTCAGAAAAAGGTCTTGGCAGCTGCAATAATTTCCAGCATTGCTAACTCACTAAAAATCATTTCAGAGACTTGCTTCATAGTGAAACTGAAAATATATATTTAATTTGAGTTGAGATTGTACATGACATCTTTGGTATTTCCCCAATTTATTTTCTGACTGGTAGCATTGGTTAGCAACCTTTTTGAATTAAATTATGTTCCCCATTTTCAGCTTTTCATTGCTTGAGAACTATTCTGTGGGAGAATTGGTGGGCCTCCTTTAGAGGTGTTTTCGTGGGTCCACTCTTAAGGCATTCTATATGCCTTAAATGAAATTGCGACAAATTAATAGAAGTCAATGAATGATTCGATTATTTTTCTCTTTCCCTGTCTTCCATTTTACTGGGAGATCTAGATGCGTACGATACACACAAGGTTTTGACAAAAAAACCAGGCTGACTGTACAACGCATTGCATAACAGGATGCTATATTCCTAGTCATATATGGAATATTAGTGAACTCCAGTGGGCCCTGGCCCATAATCTGGTCCTTTCCTTAATTTGAGGAAGGGGGCACACACAAGTGATGTTAGAGCGACAGTCACTCCCACTTCCGGGCATCCGTAAATCACGGTTGAGTCTTTACTTTATCGCTGTGTGGTGCAACCGTAAATTCATGGGTCCAACATAGCTCTAGTCTTCAGACTAATCCAAAATAAGGGCAATATCACAAAAACAAGACATTATTTTTATAACTTTCAAACCAGAAATGTGTATTATGTGTGCGCCTTCTACGATTAAGGCATGAAAAGAATAGCTAATTCGTCTTATATGAATAGGAGCAATATGGAGACCCATGACGGTATTCATATTGGAGATGTAGGTTGTGCATAGGTAAATCGATATGTTATGTTTGACTAATACATTTTAGTTTATGATCGATAAATAGCGTACATATCAGTAAAGAATTTAAAAGATCCTCATCTTTGCCCAGCTCACAAGTGCATGGTCTATGCCCATCCAACGTGTTCTAGTTTTTGCGGGCAGCAGGTTTAATCTAATCAGGAGGACACTCTCTTTTCTATCCTGTGATTTTATTTTGGTCCTAAGATTAGGTGGTATTAAATTATTACAGTCCTCGGTGCAAAGCCTTTGTGACAACAGCTTTACAATGTGGGACTGGGTTCTATCAAAATCTTCTTTTGCAGAATACAGCTTGAGTAATCTTTTCCATTGCCGTTCCGATGAAGAACTAAGGGGCACTTTCTTCTTTAAACCCCATCTCTTCATTAGGGCAATCCCATTCGAATACCAACAGTACTTTCCTTGCAGAGGGGATGTGACCATCCCCTATAAAGGCATGTGTGCAAGTGCTTTGGGCAAGTGCTGTTTTGGCTGTCACCCGACCTCTGCAACAGAAGTGGTTTACAGCCTTTTCTTTTGCATTATTGTGGAAATGCTACTTGGCTCCTCCCACTTGCCCAGAAAGCACTTATATTAGGAGCGGCAGCACGCATTTGTGGAAGTGCTTTGGGCAAGTGCTGTTTTGGCTGTCACCCGACCTCTGCAACAGAAGCAGTATGAATTGGAACAAGAGTTGCCCTCCATGTACTTATGAACTCTATGGACTTTACTTATAACTTTTAAATATGGTAGCTTAATTGGAGCTTATTTTGTTTACACCTTTAGGTTTACTGCCTTTTTCTTTTGTGTTATTGTGAAAACGCTGCTTGGCTTCTCCCACTTGTCCAGCAAGCACCTATATTTGTAGAGGCTACGCGCATTTGTGAAAGTATTTTGGGCAAGTACTGTTTTGGCAGTTCTGCTGGTGAGCTGTGGAGTTGTGTAGGTAAATGGAAATTGTTTAGCAATCACTTCGTTCACAACCAACTTGAAAATAACTTTCAAACACAAATAATACAGATCACAGAACACTCTTGGACTACAGGATACAAGTAATAACTACATAATCCCTGGCACCATGGCGGCTGTAAAGGAAATGACCGAAAAGGAAAGCATCAGTTTACAAGCAGCAGCTGGGGTTGTTTTAAATCTTAACGTTGCCCCCTTCATTCAACCACGAGCAAATAACACTGAAATGGTAGTCTCTGTACTGGCACCTGAATTGACACGCTCTGCCTGTCAGAGTGTGTACACAAAACACGATCTGAAAATCAGGCGCATTCCAAGAATCAGTTTAAAAAAAAAATCAGGATAACAAAGTATCATCTCAAAAAAACACCTTTCAGCCGTCCAGCCCGTAAGCACAAGAATTTACTATTGACCTTACCAATTCACTCCACCGGCCTGAGTTCCAAATTAATTAACGTATTGTTTACGTATTATTCGTCTCGGGAGGATAGCTCAGGGGCAACACGCTCGCCTTGGAAGTAAGACAACGTAGAGCAACACTGGTTCAATCCCTGGGTCTGCTCTTAGAAACCTCTGGGTATTAAGCGCATTATAAATAACCAATCATAATCGTTACAGAAATAGTGGAATCCCCACTGTCTCTAACATTACGTCAGCTGAAAACAGAGTGACATCTATTAATGAAACTATCGAAATGTTCAGCTGGCCTAACAATACTGTAGATAAGAAATATGCTTCAGCAGCCAACAAGAGCAACAAATGAGGCAGTAACTGTGACCCTGAATCTCGCGCCTGATGAGCAACATAAGTCTAGCACACCCCTCGGCTCTAATTTGGAAATAACCAACAATACTGAGGGATGGCAGATGTTAATGTTAAAGGTATTTGTACCGCGCACCGTCACCAATGGAATTGGTCCCCAGGTGCTCAGGTGGATCTGCAAACTAGAAGGCGGGCGGGGTGGGTTAGACAGGTGAAGAGGGAATAGGAAAGTGAGAGAAATGGTGTGCTGTTGGCAGCTTCAGTTTGGTTTTCACTGTGCGCTGAGCTTTGATGTGAGCATCGGATCGATGCAAGACCTCGTGTGCTGTTAGTGCGATTTATGTGTTGATTGTTGTTGCGGTGTGGTGACGTGCGTGTGGTTTGCTGAGCGAGAAGATGGTTGTGTGGATTTTCGCGTGAGTTCGGTATGCAGAGATTTGGACATTGGGTTAGTGGGTTATATGTCTCTTAGTCCATATAATTCTTGTTCTACGTATGCGGTTGTCCTATCGGTAGGCATGTTCTTTCACTTTTTCATTCCTGTCCGTGTAATTGTTATGAGTGATGGCGTGGCACGTTCCCAGCTGTGTTGTTTTTGGACTTAGTGTTATACAAGCCGGTTCAGAAGTAATTAGCGGCATAGTGAATGCTCCTAACACACATAATGTATATATGACCGAGGCTCCCGCATTAAATCACCTAGCTATAGTCATGATGGACCAGCTAATTCTAATGCCTAGCGAACCCCAGTGGACCTTGACATAAACACCATAAATCAGCCCTCTGGTGTTGTAGAAACTACTGTGCCCACGAACCTGAGCCAAGAATGTGATATAATCACAAATTCATCGATCTTAGAAACTGAAGGTAACCCCAGTAATGAGAATTGCAGTGATTGTATTCAAAGTATCTGTTCTGATGCTGTTTGAAATACTACAAAATCTACTGTCCGTGCTGGTGTCCAGATGTGAAAGGATGCAAAGAAAACTAGGTGTGCAATCTATCCTTTTACATAGAAGCATTAATAAAGGAAGGTGCTCTACCGATGATGGTAACACTAATACAAGTAATAAGCCCTTTATTATTCAGAGCACTGCACAAGTCGCAGTACACGTAGAGCTGATAAGTGACACACAGTTATACTGTGTCGACCATATCTAACTGCTACTGTAGAACAAAACATATAGGAAGCATTCTCAAGGAAAACACCAGAAAAGGAAAATATCACAAGCCTTAATGTATAGTGCGAAGACAGCGCCCGTTGCAACTAATGGCTGTGTGGTACATCTAGAGTGCAGCGTGCAGAATGAAAGTGCTGAAGAGAGAACTGTGGATACGATGCGCACTAGAGTAAAGCGATGTAATACTCTGGAACAAAAATGCTATACCTCCCCCAGAAACTAAAGGCAGAAAACGCAAGAAAAGTGATAATGACATTCGAAAATATTTGAGTGATCCGAGTATTGCAAACAAAAAAAATACCAATACCTTAATACTACCTGCATTTACTAAAGCTAACAAAAAAGGCAAAATAAGGCAAGCAAAAACTAAGACGAATACTGGCATATGTGATAATGTACTAGAAGCTGTGAAATGCATTTTTATAGATGAGAGTGAAGTTGTAGCGTTGAATGTTCCCTTGGTTGCTTCGCTGCCAGCTCCTCCTAGTAAGAGCGCCAGTACCAGAGCGTCTGTAAAAAGGCCTATAAGATCTGTAAATGACTGTAATCCAACTCGAGCAATGAACGCTCTGAACACTCTGATTCCATACAAGCGCTGCAATTAAAATCCATATTTGGAATAGATCAGCACCTTCTCCTTAATCGTGCAGCTGTATCACAGATGTTACATGACATTGTCCCCCTGCGAGCCATCAAAAATGAAGACATATTAACAGTTGACCAACTTGAGGATAAGATAAATGTGACATCGAATGTTTGGTGTTGCACCAAAGCTATTCGTGAATACATCCTAGACTTTGAGAACGAGACATTGAAACTCGGATATTGCTACACTGATGATTACAACAAAATATGGGGCATTAAGTTCCATCAAAGAGACATGCAACAAGAGCACGTCTGGTCTGAAACGGAAGGAAAGCAGTATACAACAAAACAGCTGCCAACCCATCATTGCACCTGATAAGATGAGTTTAGGCGACACATTAGGTCACCACCCATGCACAATTAATGAGAATGAAGGGTACTGGCAATGGCTACCAAAAGCTTTTAAGGCCAAATCTGCTAAAACCTCTCGATGACAACTGTGTCATCTGTTCTTGGAACACCAGTGTCTTTAATCACATCAATGATGAAGAAGGCCACCTAGGTGTATTGATTTATTTTGTATTGTTGCACTTCAAGAAACTTGGATTGGCGATCAATGCAATATTGATGGACGCATCATACTGCAAGTTAAGGCAGTAAAGGGCCACAACTGTGGGCCGAAGGATGGATTGTTAGTCACTGCACGCCATCCTTTTACTCTATCTGATACCCAGTGGACGACATCCATGGTTCAGGCTACAATGATAGAATATGATGCATCCACAACTAAACAACTTCTTTTTTATCAATATTTACGATCCTCCAAATTTAGTAGGCAATAAATCCAATATTAATACTGTAAAAAAAAAATATTGGAGCATTATCCTAACCATCTACCGACAATGATAGTCAGAGACTTTAATGCCAGAATAGGGCTCTCCAGTGCATGGCAAACTGAGAATAAGAAATCGAAGCCCTTTACCCATTCCGAATCTAATACTCAGGGAAAAGGCTGGGCTACTCGTCTAAGATAACATAACATGACGATGTTCAATGGACTTTGCTCTCGTGACGCATCTCTAGCTTTCACCTGTATAAGTTGTACATTTTGTTCAACCATTGATTATGTATTTGTTAATGCCAAGGACCTGGAAATGATAATTGACATGGCTGTAGTCCCCTGAGATGAGATTGATCACCTGCCACTATGCATACTAGTCAAAATGAAAATTATAACCGTCAATCATGACTTAAATAGTGACATTTATATCAATTCTGGTGCCAACCGCATTATGTGGAATCCCACTAGTTTGGACAAATCCAAAACCATAGCTGAGTCGATTGTCCACCCCCCATCTATTGGTGAAATGGCGCAGCTCAGAAGTACCTGCTGCTCAGGATATTCTAGCTGAATTTTCTGATGTTGTTTTGACTATCAAAAAGGCAATTGCAAATGAAAAAGAAACTACAAGAGTAACAGTGAACGCTGGCACCGGGCAACTCACAATGGCACAAATTATGATTGGCTAGTACAGACCAGAAAAAAGAAAAAGGATCTTCAAAAAAACATAGCTGTTGTATTGAATAATAATAGTATACATGATGGTGCTGAAGATCTATCAGTATGTATAAAAAACTTGAAAAGAGGATTTTCATGCTCGTTAAGAAACCATAAATGATTTCGAACCACTATGAAGATGGCCACCGCTTTTACACCATAAATGATTTCGACTGACACTGCTGGAAGTGCCTGGAGAGGCACCCTTCAAGATGCTGCATTTCGATTGGCCAACACCAGTAGTAAATGCTGGACAGTGGTTAAAGGCCCATGTTTAAGGCCCCTGTCTCTCCCTGTCCGCCCCTGGCTGTCTTCAGACACTGGAGTGACTTCCAACTTAGCCACACCTGGTCGACCAGGCGTGCACCCGCTCTGAAACTTTGCTGCTGCATTGGAGTAATACTGAAAGTAAGAGTGGCCTTAACTCCTTTTTCACTCTACTACAATAGGCCGACATGCACATCGAACCCCCCATCTGCCTCCCTCACTTCTGCCACCTCATCCAGTCAAATGGTTCCCCCCTCAGATCCACCACTACCAATCCTATGTGCCATAACAATGATATTTGACTTTGATAGCCACTGTCACAACGGTGCCGTTGCCGTTGTCCAATCTAACTTTTAGCCAAACTTTGAATGGCCTAAAACCACACTTTAACTCACCGGCATGTGCAGGCCCTTGTCCTTAAATGCACTTACATCATCACCCATCAACGCGGATCCACCTCGTCTCATCTACGTCCTTCGATCTCATGAATTCATGCTGAAAACAGTAAGCCTTGGCCAATTCCTCGGCCCTGTTTGTGAAACTTTTGTCATATTACAGCGGCTGCCTGGCCTTCACCTTTTGTTCTCCCACAATATGTGTGAATGGCCAGCACAACATGCACAACAGTGAACGCTTGATATCTCCATGCCTAACCAAATGTTGCAGACGTCTTTCATGCTCCAAATGTCTTCCCTTGCACAGCTTACCTGAAACTTACTTTGTAGCCACTACATTAATAACTTCTGTAACCAACCACCTTTAAGTTAAGTACCATGTCCTTAGAATGTATGTCTAATGTAACTCCCTGGAACAAGGCTTTACCTGCATGCTTTTCTACACCTACTATGACTATTGAATGTACACCTGATGTAGCTCCCTGCAACAAGAGTAGAGGCTTTGCCAGGATGCATTTCTACACCTATTATGACTATTGAATGTAATCTGATGTAGCTCCCGTAACTCGAGTAGAGGCTTTGCCAGTATACAGTTCGACACCTATTATGACTATTGAATGTACACCTGATGCATCTCCCCCAACAAGAGGAGAGGCAGAGGCCTCATTAGCATGTTCTCTTATACTCACTATGTATACGGTATGTTTTTCTGTTGGAGCTCCCTGCAACTTGGGGAGAGTTTACACTTATATGCTTGTACCACATATTCTTATCAAGCACTTTCTGTAACTAGCACCTAGACACATGAGAGTTTTGTTCGCTGTAAATAAATGAAAAAATAAATAAATAAATAAAGTTAGCAACAAAAATGACCTGTGGTTGCGCCTAGCTAACCATGCCAGAACAATAACAGTAGTGGCATTTGGTCTGTTATGAAAGGTGCTGCAAAACACAGTTTACCGATTAATAGTGTAAGTGAAATTAGTTGGCTGACCCATATCCAAAACACTCTTAGCGGCTCTATATCTACTGATGAAAAACGAGACATGACATTCACACCCTGGACATGTAAAACCACAGTCTCTGACATCTGTAAGCAGATCATGCAGCTTCCAACTTCCAGAGCTGCTGGCTCCGACGGCACATGTAATGGACTGCTATGCCTATCTCGTGGGCTCTGGGCTGGAGCTCTGAACACTCTTTCTTGCCACATTGGTGAAAGCAGTATGGTCCCTACGAGTTGGAAAGAAAGCATAATACTTCCCATACACAAAAAGGGGTGCTGGAGCGACCCGTCAAACTATCTCATGCTAGCCATGCTAGACATTTCTGCCAAAGTGTTTATAAAAATGTTACTTATGGATTTGAATATCTGGATAAATGCTAATAAGATCCTCCTGTTATTTCAAACAGGGTTCAGAGCAACATGTAGCACTTTGCACAATCTGTTAACTGTAAACTAGCGCCATTGAGTAGACTTTGGCACTGCATTCAACACGATTCTTAGGAAATGGCTATGGATCAAACTGACTTCTTGGAAGATACCAGCTGGCCTGTTGTCTTTGTATATCATCCACAGAGTGACATTGGCCCTCATTACGACCCTGGCGGAGTGGGTTTCCGCCAGCGTTATTCGCGGCGGACCCGTCCGCCCTACTACGAGTTCCCGTAGCGCCATGGAGCCTTTCTCCGCCTGGTTTTACCGGGCGGAGAAATCCATGGCGCTAAGGGACCTCGTTGTTAATTACGCCACCGTACTTTACGGTGGCGTAATTAACGCCTTCCCCACTCCCATTATACCCTATGGGGCAAGAATGGGAATGGGGAAGGGCAAAATGGGGATTGGGGATTTACCGCTCCGCCAAGGTCGGCATGGGGTGGTAAATCCGCCAACCCCCATGGCGCTATCGGCGGCTTTCCGCCGTGCTCCGCGGTGCATTTAGCACCGCGAATTCCGCCAGGGTCGTAATGAGGGCCATTGTCTTGAAGAATTCTTCAGCTACACTACGATTCAAAGAGCTGACGGATTCTAACACAGAGAATATCTTCTCTTTAAGTTTAATGTTTCAGGAGTTCTGGCAATCATAGGAACGAGGCATGGCATTCCACACAGGGAGCGCTTATGTAGACTGTGCGGGGAGGAAACAATTGAATCGACTGAACACATTATGAGCTACTGTACCAGCCTTAGCACTTTGTGTAATGAATGTATGAAAAAGTATCATAACAAAAATTGGGAGGAGGATACCAAAACAAGATGGAACCGTTTGTTAGAGGGTAATGATACCGATCTGATATTTTATATGATGACATTTTTTGTCACAAGTATTGGAATTTTAACCAAACTATCCAATGGGATATATTAATGTCTTGTATTGTATTGAAATGTTGTATCTCTTTTCTGTTGTATTGGATAACAATGTGTTTTGTGTACTGTATTTATATGCAAAGCTATTCCAAGCTATAAGCATATTATAAAGTAAAACAAAATAAAAGAAATAAAGTCATTCCCTATATTGTGTTTATTGAGGAGTCAAGCTTTACTTTAAAAAAAAAACTCCTAACTTGCGTCATAGTTAATCTCTATGCATAGCAGGCGATAGACCTGCCAATTTCCTTAAAAATATTTTTGTATGACCTCAAGAAGAAAACACCCATAGCTCACGTTCATGTCAAATTGCCATGTCAGTTTTAGCCTTTAGTACTGGGAGGCGTAGACCCCTAAAGTTACTTAAGCCTGCTTTACCGCCAGCTTTATAGGCATTTTACAGCTGCTGTCTTGTGAAAACACCCTCCCCAAATATCTGTAAAATGTAACCACCTCTATTTCCTTAATGTTAAAGTTCAATTTGCCCCTTATGCTACCCTTGCCAAAAGCCAGAATCTTTGTTTTTAACAGATTTAGGGCCGGATTCACAGAAGCGTTTTATAATGGCACAATCCCATAAGAAAACGTTCTGTGAATCAGGCCCTTGATGTCAGATGGTGGTCCCTGAGAAATGAATCTGCATATGAGGCTCTGCTGTAGAGCCCCTTTCGTAAGATCAATTAACACAGTGTCGTCAGCATACAACATGGTGCTAAACCTAATCCTATTTAGTTGGGCGGGACAACGCTAACTGATGTATCATTTGGATTCAAATCAAATGAAAACGTAGCAAATAAAAGTGGTGCTAATGGGCAGCCCTGTTTGACCCAACTGTTCATGAGAAAATCTGCATAGTACTCGTTTGCACTAGAGCAGCGAACTGCTTCTGAGGTATTCACATGCGCCAGCTGGATTAACCGCAGCAGCCCCATGGGACCCCGATTCAATCTCATTTTCTCCAAAGCAGATGTCGATCAATGGAGTTGAAGAATTTAGATGAATCTAGGAAAGCTGCATATACCCTTCTGCCTCTGATCTTAGTATATTTCTCCACTATGGTGTTAAAAAAAAACTTTGATCCATCGTGGAGAGTCCCTTTCTGAAGTCAGATTGGCTATCTGGCAATACATTATTTTCTAGGGCCCTAGATTAGCAGTCTCACTGCCAGGCAGCCTGCAAGGTTCTTGCACAAGGCATGTAATAACGATATCAGGCGATAACTTTGAGGATCGCGATCGCGCCTGTTTTAAACAGGAGAACGATCAGGCTACTCTTCCAGGATGCTGGGCATTTACGACCTAGAGAGATTGCATTGAAAACCTACCTCATTACTGGGGTCCACCAATCATAAAACCATATGATATAATTTGGCTCTTATCCCATCAGTACATGCAGCTTTACCCTTTTTTTAACTCCAGGATGGATTGACAATTTCTTCCTGTGTAAAATGTATCTTTTCATGGGTCACACATCTTTTGTTTTATGCATAGAGGGATAAAGTTTCCCCTTAAACAGAACCTCCTGGAAAGTGCTTTGCAAACTGATGGTGGGACAGAGCTCAGGTCACCTTCCATTTTTCCTCATACCCTTCTGATACCAGTTTCCAGAACGCTTTAAAATCATTTTCCTATATTGCTTTATCCAGCTGCTCCCACTGTTGTTCAATTAATTGTTGCTTCTTAAGTTTTCACAATTTCCTATATGATAGCTTTTTTACATGCAATTGACCAGCATCCAGAGCACCTTCGCTGGACCCTGACTGCATCACCCATTTTGTGTATCTGCACTCTGCGTAAAACCAGGGTGCATCTTTTGCTTCATTCTCTTTCTGTCTCTGTGGAGCTGAAGGGGAGGACACCAATTTATTATGGACCAAGCTCAGAAGTTGTTCAAAGGAAAGGACAATCCTATTTGGGTCACCACCTTTCATAAAATTGGTGCATAAACCCCCACTTTCTGCATTCCAAAGGATGCCTGCCACTGTTTCTTTCCATGCTGCCTTTGTGGGCAGGAGGCACACACGCACGTTCTGGTTACACACATTTGATTCTGAGCTGCCCTTGAAGGGGCCCCTGAGAGACCCTCGCATATGGAAACAAGGCACAATCACCACACACGAACTGTTACGCCAGACACAAGGTTGTATTCCCAAAATCTAGGGTTTATTGCAAAGCAAACAGTCTCAGTTGGGCAACTGGGTCCCACGCCCCACGACGTGTGTGTTACTAGACTTCGGGGGACGCAAGAGAATGAAAATCGTACAACAGTTACATATACACAAAGCAAGCATCTTACAATCAGTAGTGACACATTCAATACCACCCCTAATACATTTCCTTTGAATTGGGCGCGATGATTGACAATGGTGACGAGTATGACACCTTCAAACATTCATTTAGTAACAGTTTGCAATTTCGTGAGCCCACAGACATAAGTCTTTGTTTTAAAGAACACAATGCTCCTGTCTTTGCAAGCAAGCTGTGCGTAGGGGAGAGGCACATTCCAGGCCTTGCTATCTCCTGGTTTCTATTTGTGTGCTGGGGTCAACTTGCTCTCTAGGGCTCTACAGGGCTCAGGAAAGGGGGGCCGCAAAGAAGAGCATAATTCAAGTCATTTAATGTTCGCTTCTAGCATCTCTACTGTGTTTCCGAGACTAGCTGGCACCTGCTGTACTGATTAGAATGCCTTGTTGCTTACTTCCAAGGATATGTGAGGGAGGAGACTGGCATTTCTGTCTGGGTTGCTGCGTTATGTTTCAAAATGTCTCTCGCGGCATTGCTTTATGCACTAGTGGAGCAGAATAACATTTCAGCAAAGCAGCTTTAACAGAAGGCAAAAAGCAAACGTTAGAGAAACAAAATGGTGATTTCAGTCACCCTAAAATGGCCGCGCTTCAGTCAAGCTTATGGCTACATATTTCTAATACTAAACACATGAGGCGGTTGGTCTTCGGCCAACAAAATACATTGCCTTACGATCGAGGGGTGTCTACTTTTTCTGGACTAACAAACCCTCCTTTTGGCCGTATGCCAAATGCCTCATCCATACATTGCATCCTCTTCTGACCAAGTATCTGATTCTGATTCTTGTATACTATCGGTCTCCTTCTCATTGTCTTCAATATCGATTGACATGAATTCTTTTACTGTCTTTGATTCATCATTACCGTGAGCACTTAATTTACTAGTGCTCTTTTTTCCCATCATTTGGGCACACTCCTCGCTTATTTAAGTGCACATTATAGGTAAGCAGTGTATGCAACAGCAACATGTCATGAATATTCCTAGCATTGCTACCAGGATCGCAAATAATTTCCATCCCCATGATCGTAATACCTCCCAGAACCATGAACGTGCAACTTTCTTATTGCTTAAAAAATCATAGGGGAGGAGTCGCTCACAAATACGTAGCATGCTGATCCCACGATTTTGCAAACACCCCCACGATCAACCAGGATTACATCAAGAGCCATTCTATTTTGGAGTGACATTAATCTGATTCCTTTTTCCTCTAATGTCATATTATATAATATATCTGTTGTTCCATTTATTGTTTCCTCTAATATTCTGGACAGTCATCTTATATTATAAGAGTTTATTGCTTGGCCCCAAAATGGTATGAATGATTTTGCTATGTCCTCTACGATCAAACCTCCTTCCTCATTTCGTTGAGGTCTTGACCTGGCCAATTTGGCTATGTCTGCTGTTCTTGAAAGGAATACCCCAGGCAATAGGAATCCTAAGTAACAAGTACCTCCCCAGTTTCTAGGTAACCAGGGATACACTTTTTCTCCACATATAAAATAAACAGGATCTCCTACATATACTGGCTCTACCTCCTTATCAAGGAATGCTATATTCATGCATCTAGTGAATGTCCCTACCGAATAGGAACCCTTCTTTCTCAGACAAAAGGGAACAGAACGTGGACTGTAATTTACTGTATAGGAAGGGGGCACTGTATCTTTATTTTCTTCTGGGTTCATATGAAACATGATCACAGAGGATTTATAGGGCACAAATAATGTGTCTTGTGGCATCACTACTGGTGTGATCAATCGTGCTTTGTGAAATATGGAACAACCTACGGGTTTCACAATGATTTCTTCGAATTCATTCATGTTTGTTCTGTCCAGTTGACCAGTTTCACTTTCGTTCCATTTCCCATAATATAATGCACTCAAAGAAGCGTAACATGCAGAACTCAATGGCAGGGGCTGCACATACCAACCAATCCCCTTACCACCATGCTGTGGCAAATGGGCAAAGACCCAACAATTATTTTTTCTTAATATTGAGCGTGTCATATTCATAATTAGCAGTAATGTGTTATTCCCATAACCTGCCTTGTGTCTTTCTTCCATTGGGGATAAAGTGTAAGTGATTACATGGACCGGGCTTTCAGTAGTGGAAATGTTTCTAACAGGCAAGAGCACTTTTAATGGGTGTATTTCTTCTAAATACCATAATACCAGTACTATCGTCATTGGGGCTCATATACTCATTATGCACATTACTACTGTTAAGATCAACATACAATTTTTTTTTTCTATGCGCTATGTTTAACTCATTATCAGCAGTGGTGCAGGAGGGGGCAAAAGCTTGTTCCGCCATTTTTCTCTCTCTCTCTCTTCTTCTCCAACAATGTTTGTCGCGATTATCTCTTCTTGCTGCACCCGTTCGAATGTCAATAAGTTTGGTAATTGTCCACAGTCTATTCTGCCAGTTCTTAGCAGCCTGGATTACTATACGTTTGGCAAGATCTCTGTGCATTTGCACATTGCTCATTGAACTCCAGAGCAGTTATCAATTGCCTTCATACCATGTGAGTCCCTCTTGTCCCTAAGGGGTGATCGGCACATGGATTTTTTTTTTTAGCACTGAGGAGCCTCGCTTTTTGGGCTGTCCGATTTGCACAACCCTCACACCGCTTTCCTCTAGGCCTCCGGTTCCTGTTTCATCCGTGATAGGAAACATAGGCAAAAATTATCAAAAGAAATGAAGATTGGATCACTCCTTCTTTCGGTTCTGAAAATTACACCGCCTTGCTCCTGGTATAGTGTGAACAATGAATAGTGCGGACGCACTTCCACACTCAAGCTCGGAGTCAGCTGGTGGCGCAATGGAAAATGATGGCGGGCGCCAAAGTGGTGATGCAGATTTTGTTTCAGGCTGCGGCGTGACAAAAGATGGTGGCCGCCACAGTGGTACACGTTTTGTGTCAGCCAGCAGTGATGCAGATTCTGCTGGACAACGTTGGGGCACGCTTTGCCCTTTCTCTTTTACAGCAATCTTTTCAGGCTTCATTGCAAGATCAGGCAAATTTTGTAGCAAAGAACTGGCAACCGTTTCTTTCGTTTCTGGGACCGTTGTCTCTCTCTGGTCGTCTCGATCAGGCAGTTTATCAGACGGTGACGGGACCTTTTTAGCGAGCGTCGCATGAATCCACGCTTTCCTCCTGTCCACTCGAATTGCGGTCTGCGTGGTCAATAGGATCAAGTAGGGTCCATGCCACCTTGGTGCAAGCAATGTCTTCCTTTCAAAGTTTTTAACTAGTACCCAATCTCCGGGTTCCAGTGCATGCCCTGGACCAGTATACCAGATTGATAATGCCGCCTGCACCTGCTGATGAATGAAACGCAATTTTCGTATTAAAAGATTACAATAAATGCAGGGTATTCAAGCTCCCTCAATCATTTCGGCTGTGGTGCACACCAAACATTTGCCGGTCTCCCCATGACTATTTCATATGGGGAGAGCCCAGTCCTTGCCTGCACAGATGTGCGCATACACAGTAACGCTACTGGTAATGTGTCTACCCAACTTAACTTGTTCCCTGCACAGATCTTGCATATTTTGGCTTTCAGAATGCCATTGTGGCGTTCAATAAGACCGGCACTCATGGGGTGTCTAGAACAATGGAATCGCTTTTCAATCTGGAGACCTGCGCAAATCTATAATATTACTGCACCCACAAAATGCAGACCGTTATCTGACCATATGACACGGGGCAGACCAAAACGGGAGAAGTACTCCTTCAACATTACTTTTGCAGTGCTCATGGCGGTACAGTCTTTTAGTGGATATGCTTCCACCCATTTACTGAATGCATATATAACTACTAGGACATACTTCAAGTTTTGGCATCTCTCCATCTCTATGAAATCAAAATGGATTACCTCGAATGGCATAGAGGGAGGGCCGAAACTGCCTGTTGGAGTCACCGTTCCCTTCCCCATTTTGTGTTGTAGGCACATGATACAATTCTGGACCAGCCTCTTGGCATTTTTCTTTATGTGTGTGTTCTCCCAAACTGTGGCTAAATGCTGAACTATCTTTTTGGCACAAATGTGTGTAGGGCTGTGGGCCATCGTGACCATTGCAGTTACATAGGAGTTGGGCAGCATCCAGTTTCTACTGTTCTTCTCCACCCAGCAACCTTCTAGATCTAATTCAGCTGAGCCCTCAGCCCACCCTTGTATTTCGTCAGCATTGGCTTCTGCCTGCATCTCTTTGACCGTAGCAATTCCATTCTCTATCATACAGGGCACTTCCTCAGACTGTACTGTTAACATTTTGGTATTCAAGTCAGTGGCAGTTTGTTTTGCAATCCTGTCTGCAAATGCGTTCCCTTCTCCCACTTTGCATGTCACCTTTTTATGCGCCTCGCATTTCACTATTGCTAGGCGCTTTGGACACGTAAGTGCAGACAGCAATCGTACAATCAAAGGGCCATGTTGAATTCTGGCCCCATGTGATGTCAAGAAACCGCTCTCAGCCCAAAGTCGGCCAAAGTTATGAACCACCCAAAGGCGTATTGGCTGTCAGTATATATGTTTACACTCAGATTTTCAGAAATTTCACAGGTTCTAGTTAACGCTATTATCTCCACCGCTTGTGCAGAGTTTTAGGGGATTCTTTTACTTTCTACAATACTCTTCAACGTAGTGATAGCACAGGCAGCAGTTGATGTGCCATCAGGTAGTTTAAAACAGGAGCTGTCACAAAACAGTTCTCCATCTGGCTCTTTTTGTGGGGTATCTCTCAAATCAATTCTTCCTTTCATTTCTTCCTCCATAACCATTAAACAATCGTGGGGAGGTGATTCATTCTCACCAAGTTCTTCCGTGGGCAGTGGCATTAATTCTGCAGGATTCAGAGCGCTACACCTCATAATTTGGATGTGTGGCGCAAAAAGGACAATTTCGTATCTAGTCAATCTAGCAGAGGTGAGGTTTGCGTCTTCGTACTATTTAATAGAACGTCTATGGCATGTGGCACCATCAAAATTAAAGTATGCCCAATATCATTCCTTCGGTTTGTTTCACTGACACAGCAGCCGCTGCAACTACTCGCAAACATTATGGTAGTGTGTGCGCTACAAGGTCCAGCGCGGAAGAAAAATGGCTGCATGGTCTATTTCTTCCACCTTGTTCCTGTGTCAAAACAGCCAATGCGCAGCCTTCACTCTCATGTACAATCAATCTGAAAATGTTCTCATAATTTGGTGTGCCCAAAACTGGAGCAGAACACAATGCAGTTTTGAGCAGATCAAATGCTCTCTGACATTCTTCATTCCACTGCAAAGGCATCACAACATCCTTCTTAGTCAACTCCACCATTGGCTTCACTATCAATGCAAAGTATACAATCCACTGCCGACAAAAAGAAGCCATGCCTATTATGGCTCTGACTCCTTTCTGTGTCTTTGGAACAGGCATACCAGAAATGCTCTCTATTCTCTCTGGCGTCAGTCTTCTCTCTTCTCTCGAAAGTAGGCTAACCTAAATAAGTCACCTCCTTTCGACAATATTGGAAGTTCTTTAAACTTGCTTTATGGCCATGCGCTGCTAAGTGTGTTAATAGTAAAACAGTACTCTTTTTACAAATCTTCTCTGTATCTGCAGCGATCAATAAATCATCTATATACCGTAACAGTACACAACCTGCCGGTAATTCTAGCATATCTAGTTGTTCTTTTAATGCTCTGCTGTAAATACTCAGACTCTCTGTGTAGCCCTGTGGAATGCGTGTGAATGTGAATGATCGTCCTCCTAACGTGAAGGTGAACAACTATCTGCTTTCCTTGTGTACTGGAATACTGAAGAACGCATTCTTCAAGTCAATCACACTAAAGTACTCAGCCGAGGCAGGTATTATTGTCAAAATTGTGGTGACGTCTGGGACCAATGGGAATTGAGGATCTACCACCTTGTTTAGTGCACGCAGATCAATTATGAAACGATACGGTAACTCATTACCTCATTTCTTACACACCGGAAGAATGGGACTGTTACAAATGCTGCCTGTTATCTCTTCAGTCACCCCCAATTCTACCAAATCCGAAACAATACTTTTCAATCCTTTCTCTCCTTCTGCTGAGATTTTGTACTGTGGAATACGCGTTACTCCTTCTTTCAGGGCAATTTTCACTGGCTCTACCTTCAAGCATCCCACATCATTGTCATTCATCGCCCATATACAAGTTGGCACTTCACTCAATTCTCCTGGCAAAGGTTTGGACAAAAATTCAGATACCGGTACATTATGTGGTGAAATGGTCAAAAATACTCCATCTGGCGTACAGTGGGTAACTGCACTCAGTTTTTTCAATAGATTTAACCCCAAAAGATTCTCCCCACAATTCTCTGTTAAGAGAAATGGACAATATTCACTGAATGGGCCTAATGTCACTGCTACTGGTTGGGACACTGGATTTATCACTGGGGTACCTGTGAACCCTACTGAAATATGTCTTTGCCCTGACAGTGGTAATTCTGGAACCAAGTGATGATCTATTGAGCACTTTTGTGCCCCCGTATCCACAAGAAAGCTATGCTCTCCATTCCCGACTTTCATTTATGTGTAGGGTCCTTTCTGATTCATGGGAATAGACACTGGTTCCGACCCCTGTCTTGGGCTGTCCTATTGGGGAAACAACACATCATCCGATGTGTAATCGCTGCTGTTATTATAATACGTGTTTGATTGGGTGTCAAAAATGTTCCCGCCCCTTCCTCTATTCCCATTTTGCGTGTTTTGATGGCTCTGATTCTGAGCAGAAGTTTGATTCTGAGCTTGGTTCTGATTTTGAGTACCATTCCCATGACTATTTTGGTGCTGCTGCATGCTATTTCTATTTTGTCTATTAGCTCCTGGATGGCCCCTATGCTGTCTTCTCTGGCCATACTCATTTCTATTTTGCAGATGTGGACATTGCACTCACCAGTGACCTTCCTCTATGCAATATGCACACTGATTCAATCCCAGAGGCCCTCCATGCATGTTCGAATTACCTTTGCCTTGTGCATTTCCTCTTCCTCTATTGTGTCCCGCCACTTGCTGAAGTAGCACCCTTGTTTTCAAATTCGCCCTATCCTTCACCACTTTCTCTTTCTCTGTGTTCACTCTGTTCTCATAATCTTGGGCCATATGTAATTCTTTGCTCAATGTTTTTGCTTGCCATGCACTTTCTGATGTCATTATTAAGTTTTGAATTGGAAGTATTAACCCTCTCACATACTTATCAACAAATAGTCTTTTACCTGCTTCTGTGCTTACATCCTGTCCACTAAAGTCTGTGAATACTTCCTCAAATCTATTAAAATAATCTGTAGTTAACTCATCCGTGCCCTGAACGCATGCAGTCAATTTGTCCCATTGAATTTTTTTCTCTGGAACAATTTCTTTCAATTTTTGTATTATCCGTGCTGGTAACGCTGCCATATTTGGCCCCGGTTTTCCCCCCACTTCTTTATTCCTATCCTCCAGTATTAAATTCACCCAAGTGGCACCATAGGCCGTTTCATCATCCACTTTTCTTATTTGCTTCCATATGTCTGCTGGCAGGATTACTGGGAATATTAGATCAATGTCACCCATAGTGAGCACGGATGATTGCAGACAGGACTCTACTTCTTTATAAAATCCAGCGGGATTCTTTCTTATATCGGGAATCATCTGTTTTATGTTATTCACTTCCTGCCTGGAGAAGGGGACATGTACATATTGGGCTGTATAATGTGCTTCCGTTACCCGTGCTGGTTGATTACCTGTTGCAGGAATTTCTACTTTCGGCACAAAGGTAGGTGGGACTTCTCTCATGGGAAATACCGCACTCACTGTTCCTCCCCCTTCTCTCATATGCAATAATATTCCCAAGTCAAGTGATAAGGCTGTTTCTCCTGTTCCACGTTCTAGTGCTCTCTTATATACTGCCATCATTTCGGGGGGGCTAGCTTTCTTATCAATTATATCTTTGTCTATCAAATGTTCAACCATGGTCTGCAGTGCTTTTCTTTTCATGGGCAAGGGATATTCATCAAATATCTCATGTATTTCCATTGTGGGGATACTAGGATCTGAAATCCATTTTAACGCCTCTCGTATACATACTTTTAGTTTGTCGCCTGTCTGCCTTGATGACGGCAAAAATTGCCGCTGTATATAGGGCTCCACCGCTTCCGTCCAATCTCTCCTAATATCTTTACTCCTATAACCTGGTATGGAAAACATTTCAGCATATTCATCATCAAATTCATTCTTAAGTTCAAAAAGTCGGTCTACATGTTCCCTTATTTCTTCATCCCTCCCTCTACAATGTGCTAATGCATTCAAATCCAACAACCGTTGCGGCGGTAGCCTTCCAATTAACTGTTTCCATCTCGCCACTAAATATTCCCCCTTGCATTCCAACACTACCTGTCTTTCATTGCTCCTGCTGAAGTCATACATCGAAGCTAGCGTTGACGTTTCATCATTCCCGCTTATATACATTTCTGCCTGTTCTTGCAACTCCCGTCTTCTCTCCTTGCTGATCGCACTACGGGTCACTCTTGTGCATCCACTTTGTCTGGCCTCTTCTCCTGTTTCAACAAGTTCAAGTTCAATCACAGGAGGGGCAGATGGGACAGTAACAATCTCTAGGGAGGGAGGTGGAGATGGGACAACAGGAACGGGAAATTAGTGTTGCGGCGCTGACTGGCTAATGGGAGGTGCTGTTTGTGCACTGTGTGGCTGTGCTGAGATTTGGTCAGTTGGGAGGGGCAGAGCAACTGGAGGGGGCTGAGCAATAGTTACTGACACAGTCTTTTTAGTCTCTTCCCTTATGCCTCGCTTTGTATCAGTTAATATTTTATTTATTAATTCATCTGATGAATGCAACTCTCGTTGTGGGTATATCTTTTCTATAATCAACTGATCGCGTCTATTTGACTTTCTCAAACTATCATTCCACTCCTCCTTTTCTTTCACTCTCTCTGCTTTCGACTTATGCCTGCGCGCATGTTTCTCTCTACTTCTCCAACGAAGCATAGCTTCCCTTCTCCAGTCCCTAAGAATATCAAATGCTACGGGGCGTGTTTTCTTTTTCATCAACACTTTCTCCAAGTTATCTATTCTTTTGATCTCAAAACCCCCATGACTCGGCCACTGAAGATCTTCCTGTTTTCTGGTGTGCCTATGCCAAGTCTCACAAAACATTATCGCTCCCACACTAAATTTCACATACATCTCATACGCCGGTGTTCCCACGCATGGCGCAACCTGGCCAGTTTCCAAAGATTGTCTACCACAGCAGAAATATCCTGCTAGGGTGGACAATACCCCAGGCATGTTTTAACCTTACCCTTGGTTAATCAACCTTACACTGGGTGTTTGATTTTGCAAAATAAACTCTCAACTAATATCAGGATTACTTTGAATCAGAGCACGACTCACCTGATCAATCAAATCGTCTCTTAAGACGCAATTCGTCCGTATACTGACGCAACCAATGACGTCGTGTCTGTGTATCTTGGCTCACTCTGCCTCGTTTCGGGACCCTCGCCTCCTTGTTCTCTGGCCGGGCCTGTCGATCAGGGATCAGTTGTGTGCAGATCTGCAAAGGAGTCTCTCATTGCTTTCTCTGGGGCGCCCCGAACACCTCTTGATCCCGGCTCGATCGTCCCGTCCTCGCCGTTCTCTCCACCTTCCTTATCTTACAACGTACACGATGGAACAAGTGGGGGAGGGTCCCTATTCGGGTGCCATCTTGAAGGGGCCCCTGAGGGACCCTCACATATGGAAACAAGGCACAATCACCACACACAAACTGATACGCCAGACACAAGGTTGTATTCCCAAAATCTTGGGTTTATTGCAAAGCAAATAGTCTCAGTTGGCCAACTGGGTCCCACGCCCTGTGACATGTGTGTTACCAGACCTCGGGGGACGCAAGAGAATGAAAATCGTACAACAGTTACATATATACAAAGCAAGCATCTTACAATCAGTAGTGACACATTCAATACCGCCCCTAATACATTTCCTTTGAATTGGGCACGGTGATTGACAATGGTGACGAGTATGACACCTTCAAACATTCATTTAGTAACAGTTTGCAATTTCGTGAGCCCACAGACATAAGTCTTTGTTTTAAAGAACACAATGCTTCTGTTTTTGCAAGCAAGCTGCGCGTAGGAGAGAGACACATTCCAGGCCTTGCTATCTCCTGGTTTCTATTTGTGTGCTGGGGTCAACTTGCTCTCCAGGGCTCTACAGGGCTCAGGAAAGGGGGGCCACAAAGAAGAGCATAATTCAAGTCATTTAATGTTCTCTTCTTGCATCTCTACCGTGTTTCCGAGACTAGCAGGCACCTGATGTACTGATTAGAATGCCTTGCTGCTTACTTCCAAGGATATGTGAGGGAGGAGACCGGGCATTTCTGTCTGGGTTGCTGCGTTATGTTTCAACATGTCTCTCGCAGCCTTGCATTATGCACTAGTGGAGCAGAATAACATTTCAGCAAAGCAGCTTTAACAGAAGGCAAAAAGCAAACGTTTGAGAAAACAAAATGGTGATTTCAGTCACCCTAAAATGGCCGCGCTTCAGTCAAGCATATGGCTACATATTTCTAATACTAAACACATGAGGCGGTTGGTCTTTGGCCAACAGAATACATTGCCTTACGAACGAGGGATGTCTACTTTTTCTGGACTGACACCCTGTATCTCCACTGGCCACTCTCTGACCTTTCAAGGATCATAAAAAGTTTAACACTATGAAACGAGAAACAAACAAACTGCAATACCATAAACAATAATAGATTTCCTGCTACCTGATTTAAAAGTGAATTTAAGAGAGATATCCCCCTTGCATCGGCTGTTTACTTCCACCAGCAGATTCCTATTAAAAAAGCAGTCAATAGTTTGGCCTTTGAAGTCTTGATCAGCATTAAGACTGCTTCTTGTTGGTATGCCGCTCATTTCCTCTATGGCTCTCGTAATGTCAGATAGGGTATACACATTCCTAAATTTAGCATTGAAATCTCCCAAAAGTAGGATGCTGGCACCCACGTCTTGAGCTAATGCTATGAAGCATGGACTTTCCTCCTTAAAAGTCTTTGTGCCATTTGACTTAGGCAGGATACATACATTTGTTACTACAAAACTTGGATTGGGAGAGGAATCAATTTTTGTCATAATGATTGTCAAAGTCTCAGTGTTCGACTGCTTAAACCTCTATAGTTGCCCTGCAATAGAGTGCTGCATCAGGGTTGCCAGGCCATACCTCCAGCGCCCCTTTAGTGACTTTTCTGCATTACTGTATGTAAATCAAAGCCACTAAAAAGTTCCCAGAGACTGAAGTCATACTCCAGCCATGTCTTCTGGAGACAAATAACATCATAATTGCGTAACCACTGCACCCATCCTACATCATACATGTTATTCTCCACACCAGAAAAGCATCCAACTAATTGATCTTAACATATCACAGTTTCAAGAGGCAGATATAACAGGCTTAGCTTCCCCTGTAGCCCTCCCTCTCAGAGACATATTGATGGCAATTAACTATGCAGAGCCTGAAGTATGGATTCACAAAGCCAACTCGCACACTACAGCCTCCACAAAACATGCAATCAGATACAATCCAAAGTGTGGAGAACATTTTACAGGTTATATCATTTACTCCCAGAACCTTGGTAAATGCCCACATAAGTGCTTGCTTATACATGTTTTTATTTCCATGGGTGTGTTTTTTTAAAGTGCATATTAGATTCAAATTCCTCCACCCTTGATGAAGATCAGAAAGCAAAGCTAGTCCTGGATTAGCAAGGAGGTTGTAGACGTTGCCTTCACTTGCCGCTGGATGTGTCCCATTAATGGGATTATATACCTTCTTATAGTCCACTCCCTCATTGTCCACTGCGCCCTGTTGCCCAACAAGGCCTTTCAGGTCAGGTCCCACTTTTCCTGCCGCCAAGATTGATTGGGGCCTTCCGCACCCCTATAACGTTTCTCATTTTGCCCCTCAATCCAATGCATGTCCTCTTTCTCAGATATACAGGGGCTTACATGCTTGAGCGTCCCTACCATAACCTTCTTCAGGATATTTCGATTTGGAACCCTGTACCAATCTATAAGATAATGCTCTGCAGTTACTTCTTGTGATTTTTCCATCATCATCATTGGCACTGTTTGGGATGCTTCATCAGCATTTTTGGTTTCCCTCTATGGCCTCCTTTCCAGCTGCTCGATAATTTCAATACACTTGTCGAGACAGGCTTCATTCTTACTCCTGATCTCATTCAGAGCATGTATGTCATTTTTCGACTCCCTGAACAGCTGATTTACACTTGCTGCTCAGGGGAAGGAATGATCCTTGTATATCCTCCTCTGCATGTCTTTGTGATATACTATTGTTAATTATTACAGAGATTGGAGGAGAGAATAGATCACACCTTGAGGTGCATTCTGTCATTGATGCTTATGCTCCAGATAGTAGGATATTCCTGAGTAGATAGGGACAGAGCCATTGCCTCCATCTCCAGGGACGCCATAGCTCTGGAAACATCCCATGTAGTCATCCTGTCCATAATTATTGATTCTTTCATGAATAAAGGTGCAAATGTTGCTATTGGTATTATTTTGCGTTGGCCTGCTACTCCCTGGCCATCATCAATGGAACATTACGAATGTTCAACAGAACCCAGGGCATGTTCTTGCATTTCCCAAGAGGAGGCAGGCTACCTGTTGTCTTGTGTCTTCTGACAGTTCTCATCATATAGAAGGTCAATTGAGCACCCCAATGCCTCAAGTATACATTTGTCGGATATAGTGTCTGTGATACTATCTTGTAATGCAGGGACATACACTGCACTCACCCGAAATATACTCCTTAATGCACCATCGCCCACTCTTTTGCCATTTATTCAAGGCTACAATTGGATAGTGTGATGAATCTAGTGAGGTCATCACTAAGACCCTGGTATGGACCTCCTCTCTTGCGGCCGGGGGAATGCACCTGCCTTGGGGGTGGTATCATGGTGGAGGATAACATGGGAGGGGATTCATGCCAGGGGGAATTGGTGACCCCTTTACCTCATGATTCCCCTATGCTTCCCAAAGTATTGATGGCTTATTGTAAAATAGATCAAACTAGTGTTACAGCTATACAATCTACTATGGACTTAAGTCCCCGGAATCCATATGTTACTGGGACGAGGAAGAGGGGCTCAGAGGCAATATTAACCAAAAGGTGCAGTCTAGCTGTTACAGACCTTGAGTGGGACAATTAAATCCCAAAATGAGGTAAAGCTGGAGGAAGGAGTTGGAGGAGATGTAGAAGGTAGTACAGAAGGCGTTGCTGAAGCAGAGGCTGCCCGAGGAGACGGAACAGCCACAGAGAGCAGAACACCAGTGGAAGCCATTGTGAAAAGTGAAGGTGAGGGACATTTCAGAGTGTGCATGGCGGAAAGTGGCGTGCAGAGAAGAATTCCAGCTGATGAGGAGACATGCTCTATACTCAGCACACGGCATGTCAGTGAGAGAGAAGCTACGGAAGACCAACAGAGCTGTCAGAGTTCCAAGGGAGAGACGCATAGCCCACCGAAGGTACACAGAAGCTGGAGAGAGAGCGGGAAGGATGCAGGAGGTCCACCTCAAAATCTGACCGTGAAGAGGAGACGTGGAAGAAAGCCGGTGAGGTTGACCAGATGCGAACGCCAACCATGGGGAACTCTGAATAAGACAATTGTTAGAATCACATAATTTTGAATAACAAACAATTCAAGAAACAAAGCAGAAAATATTTTAATTTTGAATACCGAACAATTAAAGAAACAGAGCAGAAGTGGCAAGAGCGTAAATGTTTCCTTATATGGGACTCCAATTGGGGAAAGATTATAACCAGCATTGTCAACAGCCAATAGGCTGTGAGAAAACCACACTAAAACAACAAAGGTATAAATCTCCATATAGGAGATGTCAATTGGGGAAAGCTTATATCCTGCATTGCCAACAGCCAAGAGATTGTGAAATCATACATAGGCAACAAGGGCGCAACTCTTCCTTTTTGGGATATCAACTGGGGGACACTGCCTACAGTCAAGTGTCTGCCAAGAAGTAGTTAAGAGACAATCTGAAAACAGTGCTTCTATATTGAATTTCCAGTTTGGAGAAAACTGAAACACAGAATACAGAGAGTCAAGAGACTATAAGAACATTTAGTTATTGTTCAACCCTCCTTCCAAGAGATATTGGTGTGGAGAATCTTGGAATCAATAATGGCATCAAGTTTGATTGAAGGTGTAGGAGTTTTCTTCCTGGCAGGTGAATATGCCAGCAAAGGAATCAAGGCAGTTAGTAATAGCAGGCGAGTATAGCAGGGAAGAAGAAGATGATTTGAAGAAGTATGTTTGTGGCAAAAAGGTGTGGTGGAAAGCACGAATTAACCTTATCATTTGTTTGACCAGCTGTAGCATCACCAAAAGTAATTGATGTGCCATTCTGACAAAGGGATTTCCTTTGAAGAAAGTGTGATATGCTAATAATAACATTTTGAAAGGAAATATTGCTTTGGTTTTTGAACTTTTGTTTTGAAAGAATTTCTTTTTTTTATTTTTTTTTATTTGTTTGGTTGATATAATCAACCTTTCAAATTTTTCATAACATACAGAAAAGATAAAAAAAGCACAATCACAAAACAGTATAAAACGAACAATCTTAAAATTACTTTTCATAAACAGAAAACTAAAGTAAAACTAGTCCAGAATTCAACTTTCACAAATTAACACATAAATAAAAATTACTTATAACAAAGGAAGTACTGATATTAACACTGTACAATCAGAGTTAACTTTAGCAAGGCTCTTATAATACAACAATTCTCGGAATCAGTTCAATAACAGTTTATCAGGAAACAACGCATCCAAAAATTGTACAGTGGCTATTTTTATCGATAGCTGAGAGGTAGAAAAAATACATTGCCACATGTCTTTTCCTATGTACATATTTTGTTCTTCAAAGAAATTTTTAAAATACAATTTACGAATATCCTTCAATTGCAAACAGTAAACCACACAATGTTCTAATGTCTCTTTTTGATCTGAGTTTTTACAAAATCGACATAAGTTGTCACTTTTTGGAATCAGTTTTCTACGTGCTAAGACATCTAAAGTTGGCCATAAGTTCAAGCGGAAGCGAAGAAGCTTCTGGTGAATCCTTGGACAAGGAAATTTAATTAGGTAATCCGCCATAGCCTTGTAGCGCTTATGGCCAAACAGGTTTCGCTTAAAATCCTTGTAATTTAAGCATCGATTTTGATTAACACACCAATCATGCTGATGGATTTTCATTTTCGCGCGGCCTTCATTAGTTAATAATAACTTCAACGGAATAGCCGCATCGGATAACGCATTCATGGTGAGATCACACCATCTCTGAGCAAATGCCTGATTTTGATTTAGCAAATAAGAGGCCACTTTGCCTAAAATATCTGTACGATTGGAATGATAAAAGACATTTCCGAAAGAATGCACAATATTTCCACGTGACATAAGAGGACATTGAAAGAGATCCCAATTCAAAACGGATCAATGATAAAGGTGTACCTCTTGGAAGATGTAAAACTTGTTTCCAAAAGGACGCTTCTAATTTGTCCCACGATATATCATTTTTGGGAATTTGATAGGTTAATAGGTTAACACATGTTTTACTGTGAATTTTCCAAATTTGCCCATTAATATTTTAGCTTGGGCAGCTAAAGATCACAATTTACCCTTAATATCTGCATCATGCACTAAGCTTGATGATGTGTCAACAATCAGGATTCCCAAATATTTCTAAATAGGTACATTCTCAAGGGGAACATTATGCAGTTTCCTCTTGAAGGGTCTAACTTTCAAACTTGAATGCCCTTTGCAGACCATTATTTGAGTTTTGTTCGTATTTATTTTCAAGTGATTCATGTCGACATAATTTTCTAAACAATCCAAGAGTTTTTGCAACCCACTATGGGTTTTTGAAATGAGAATTAGGTTGTCTGCGTAAAAGAGATAAGGGATTTTATGTAGACCCAATTTTGGAGGGTCGCTCTTGACTTGGCTAAGGGCAACGCCCAGGTCATATATAAAAAAATTAAATATGGAGGAAGCCAGAATGCACCCTTGTTTCAAACCTCTCCTCGTAGAAAACTTTGCTGTTATATCACCCGCCAAGGCAAGTTTAACCTGCATAGAGGTATTGGAATGAAGCAATACAATTAAGGCTATTAAAGATGATGGACAATTATGTTTAATAAATTTAGTAAATAGGAGCGATCGATCTATAGAGTCGAAAGTGACTTTAAAATCGACGAAGGCCAAGAACAATGTCTGTTTTCGTGCAACATGACCAGATAGAAGTAAATTCAACGTAATAATATTAGGAATAGTGCCTATCCCTGCCACAAAAACTGCTTGGAAAGGATCATTAAGTTGATTTTGCGAAATCCACATATGAAACTCTCTCAAAATTAATCGAGAGAAAATCTTCCCGGGCGCGTCTAGTAACGCTATTGGTCTATAACTAGAGGGATCTTTTCTATCCCCTTTTTTAAAAATGGGGACAATGACTGAATGTGTCCAGGAAGGGGGAAGAGTTTGTGTATTAATAATGATGGTGAAGATGTGAAACAATAATTGTGCCCAAATTTCAGGGTGGTCATTCAACATCTTATTAGACAGACCATCCGGTCAACAGGCACTAGATCGACTGGCCTTCTTAATAAAAAATCGAATGTTGTCTAAGTCGAAGTTCAGATGGAAGTTACTCGACAATTGCTGGTATCTAATGAAATTCCTCCATCAGGGGCTTTATATAAAGCCGAAAAATTATTAATCCAGACAGCCTCAGAAACCTCATTAGCTTGGATGATTGCTTGCGGCCCAGTAATGGCTTGGTTAAGAAGAGACCAGGTATTGGCGATGTTTTTACTCTGCACGGACGTCAGTAACTGCTGGCTATCCGTGTGAAATAATTTTGCACGTCTATGCTTGACCCAGTTTCTATATTTAGTTTTGATGTTTGCGAGCTCAATATAGCGAATGCTAGCAGGGAGTTTCCCATCCTCCCTTTTTTGTGATCTAAATAGGCGTTTGCGGTCTCTGACTTCAGGATCAAAAACATGTAAAGGAGGTGTTCGATAGACAACTTTGGACCTAGGGCCGAACAAAGATGGGCGAATGGCTTGGATCATGTCAGAGTAACAAGTTTTAGAGCCAAAAAATAAACCAGTTTTTTTTTTCTTCATGATCCAACTGTGCATAAAGGCAGTCCAACGCTTTCCCCGTCCATCAGAGCTTATTACCCGCATTATTAACAGTGAATTGGCCATGATGTAGTATATCTCTCTGCAAACTGTGGTTAATACCAGACCGCCACTTGGCAGTTAGTTGATTATGATCACTCAAAGTTGATTTTACAATTTCAAAATCTGTCACATCAGCAAAAAGACTAAAGTTCATGTATATATGGTCAATGATAGATGAGGATGTACCCCTCTGCCACGTCTGACCCGGTGGGATATCGGATGTGAAAGCACCATTAAGTCTAAGTAGATTGTAGTGTTTCACAAATTGTGTCCATTTTTTGGATCAAACAGTATTGTTTTTATTATTACTGGAAATGCAGTCAAGATTTAAGTCCCCTGCAATCATAAATTTGTGCACGGTGTTATCTAAAAGAATTATATTGATCATTTCACTTAGATCCTTTATAAAGCATTCATACGTGATCCCCACCGGGTTCCAATATACATTAACTATGGCATACGATGTCACAGCCAATCTCAGTCTCGACATTTGAATGAATGAATTGGGTGAAGCCCAAAATGTGAGACTGGTATTATTGTTAGCCTGACTTGCCATCAGAAGCCCACCATGGGGTCTTCCATGATGACCTTTTTGGGCTGCATTTATTAAAACATCATGTGCATCCCAAATTGGGCTAGATATTAGCCAAGTTTCTTGTAACCAAATTAAATTATATGTGTTTAGACCGTTAGGATCGTTATTCACCAAATGAGAGTGACCCCTAGAGTTCCAACTTACAAATGTAAATTCACCTGAGTTCTGATCTAAAACTAGTTAATGTTGAACATTACTCTTACTTGGGATTCTAGGCTCTTTTTGGCCACAGGTTAAACTTTCATAAGTGCTATGTTGGTACAGGAAAGACATTTGCCTTTCCAAAAGGATACACTGGAGAACAACAGTTGCCTTGATTTGTGAACAAATATTTATTGAAAAGACATTTGTTGTAGCAAGGGGGAAGACACAGTGGATGGAAGAGAATTGTTGGGCTACCCTGAACAGACCATTGTTGAATCAGAACTTTGCTCAAAGTATTCCTGAAATAATCCAGGGGAAGGGAGCCCAACCCTGGTCACAAGAAGCGCTTTCAAAACCCTCCAAGTTTGAACTCACAAATTGTTTTGTTCAACTAAAGATGGACATATATTTATGTATAATGTTGTGTCTATCAGTGTGAAGGTTAGAGACCTTTTGGACACTAGGTCACTTTTCTTTAGTTTTAGTTTGCTAGGCAGGGACCTCCTTGTTAGGATAGGGAGAGATATGCGTTTATCCCACCCTTTTTTCATTTTATAAATGGCAAACCTTGATAAACCTTTACCTCTGTGTCTGTCTCGCATTTCTGACCCCTCACAGTAGTCTGTGTAATCTCCAGATTCTTCTTCACAGCTTCGATCTCCTCATTGACATTGTTCACATCCTCTGCACGGATCAAAATATTTTTATTGCACATTTCTGCGGTGCCAGAGGTAAGTTCAGTGCCATTGTCAGTATAACTGACCTTTGCAGGAGTCTACCTCCTAATTGAAAAAGGCAGAAGCAAAGCTTTACAAAGCTTTGTCACTATGGTGCCTTAGGAAAACTTCAATAGAAGGTTGACAGGACCATGTACAGTTAAAAAGAAAATGCTATCTCCTTTGTACAAACCTCCCCTACCTGTTTCAACAGCACTCGTTTAATCTAGCCACTTGTTAAAAAATTAATTAATTTGTAGTCTACTTCCCCATCTCCAAAACCCTTCATATACCCATCTAAATGATCTAACATAAAGGAACATGTCTCTTGGCACCCCAATGCATTCGACATCTGGTTTGCACCAATTCCGGCCTTTTTTTTACCAATCACTTAGGGTGGAGGTGTGTTATACTAGCCATTCGGGAGGTTTGAGGACAGAAAGCACACTGATTTCTTTTGTATGCTTTTCTATGAAGGATTGGGTGTGACAACGTCCCATTTGCAGGGTACATAATGGGGCTGGGAAGATCACAGAGGTTGGGGACCAACACAGGCTCAGTGAAGTAGGTCTACAAGTGGAGTTATATGGGGGATCCCCTAGTCTCCCCACTCTATCCTTAGCCTACTATGTTTGAGCCCCCTAAAGCAGCAGTGAGTCCTAGCCAACTAGTAAGAAAACCCCTTATACATGTCAAGGAGGGTTTAAACCTCCCATTAATAAATCCCTTGTGCCAGTCTGAAAGAGCCTGTTGTTTCTCCTGGTAGAAAAGACACATATACAATTTAGATAAGGCTTACTGTTAATCCTGAAGAGAGACATATTTGGCTGACAGATGATATTTGAATCACTGCCCCAGGCAGTCTGGAGAGCCTTGACCACAAGTGTCCAGGGAGCCCAGGACATGTTACAGAGCAATCATTCCATAGAGGCACATGGAAGAGGATGTTGGTCATGCACACTCAAATGAACCTGGACACCCAGTGTTCACGGGAGACCACACAAGGCAAGGAATTCCTTTCTGTTGCACCTCAGCCAGGGAGGTGTCAAAGCATGCCACAAAGAATGTAAATCTAAGATGGTGAATGGAATTTTAATAATCTTGGATTGTGGAACCATGCAAAGGCCTGTCTGCCAATTAATAACAGTGTAAACTCTAGGGCTCCTGGTGATTCCCTAATCTGTCCAGGTAAATGAAATGATAAAGTATTCAATTGATCAGTGCGTCCCGACGGAAGTTTTGTAATCATAACAAATTTAGTAGCCTAATACATAAATGTGATCCTAATTACACAGGACAAAAACAGACCATTATATATATATTATCTGGTTGGATAGGCAAAACAAAACAAAATGAATGCACATACAGAATAAACAACAGAAACAATTATCACAAAACATGTTGTACAAAACTGATGGGTTCCATTTCCTTTGCCGGGAGCCAAAATTCTTATAGTATTTGCTGATTCAAACAGCTTAGAGATGACAGTGTTGACATTAGACACTGTGGGAGGGACTGTCAACACTGGTGTGTTTCAGCCACTTTTAGCGTTCTATGGTGCTTGAAATTAGGCGGCCTTCATCAGGATGGGGGGTGGAATTATGTAAAGACAATGAATGATGGATCCTGTGTGAATCTTGTAAACCTTGTAGAACACAGTGTGGGAATATAACAGTCGGGAGGTTTGTAGCCCCATTGTAAGATTTCTAACTGCTTTGTTCACCCTCCCACCCCCATTCATACAGTGAAATCAAACCAGCAATTTGCATCACTGCGGTTCATCTTAAAACATTATAAATGAAAGAAGGTGAACTAAGAGTGGAGTTGAAGTCTGTAGTTAGGAGCATGAGGTGAAGGACAGTGCATGGCGATGAAGTAAGTACAGATGATCAGTACAAAGAAGGAGGGGATAAGACAAGAGAGAGGAGAGCAAGTGGAGGAGGTGAAGCAGAGCAGTAAGTACAAGAATATGAGAAGAGCAGACAGATATTAAAAAAGCAGAGGTAGAGAGTGTTAAATCAAACCAGACTCTTATCAGTTCTGTGTCAACGATTATACTTTGTTGGACATAAATGAGATTTGCTCCAGGGGAACAGAGAAGGAAAACAGAAAATCACCTACCTGAACTGAGTTAATGGAGAGAAATGTCCCGTGGACTGGTGATATCCAGTAATGAATCTCTCTGTGACCTTCCCTGCAGTAATTAGGAATTCCCCTGAAAACCCCTCCGGAGTCCAGCACAAAGGCTTGATCCCCGGGAGGTCCCCAGGGAAACCCTCACGGGGAATAAAACCCTGTGGAGAGCTGCTAGAGAGCGTTGTCTCCCCGAGATGTTCCTGCGCGGGATGTGATTCCGCCTTCTGTGGTTAGAGGCTTCTTAGCGAACGTAACTAAGGACTGGATATGAAGCTAAAGGTTAGAGTAGGTTAGAGTAGGATAAGATTCCCTTGTCCTTTCAAGCTGTCAGACCCCCCGTAATATTCTATTCTATATCTTACCCCCGGTTTGTGGAAAGAAAGGCGTCTTGAGTAATAAATATGAAGGAAGGGGGAGGCCGCTTGGCATTCCCAAGGATACTGAATAGATGAGCTAAGGAGAACAGTATAAATACAAACAGGGTAGATGAGGAATAGATAAAGATGATAAAACAATAGCAACAATCTAAAGGAGCAACAAAGAACGAAACATAAACGCCTTTTGTTTGTGAACAAGGGAAGCTACCCGGAGACTGCTCACGGGGGTGAGTGTCGTGGTAGAAAAACCGCGCTAGAAGGAAAACATGAAAAAGGGAACAACAGATTACGGAGTACCCTAGACTGAAATGGAAGGAGGATTTAGTGGGGGCGTAACGTAATAACTCGTGAAGAGCAAGGGTCCGAATACCGAACAAAAGTGAAACTCGGCTGAAACCACGCTCCTAAGTGGCATGGTTTTAATTGTCTGAGATCGGGTAATGATTTCTCTCGGACTGCCGTAGCGGTCTGCGGATCAAGAATAGAAGGAGGGGTTAGTGAGGTTAATGAAGAGCGTCAGAAAGGGAGTCAAGAGTAAGGAAGTACAGATAGGTAAATCACAAACAAACTAACTCACATAGCGCTTGTATATCCTACGAGAGTAGCAACGCACTTGACTCTTGTAGGATTCTGTTGATAAGCTGTTTGGGAGGATGTGACATCAGTGAGCTGCAGTGTGTTCTGGGATAGAACATCTAGACTGTCGCGTTTGCAATGATCGCCAGATAGGGCGGCCATGTTGGAATACTTCCCGGAATGAGAATCTGCCATACAGAACATGACATTATGCCCCCTCTTAGGACTGCTCCCTCCTGGTTTATATTGGTGCAATAGATGAAACTTTTTCACTAAACTGGGCGCATGTACAGCAGATTCAGGTTCCCAGCTCTGATCCGCAGGTGTGTAGCCTTTCCAGTCTATGAGATATTGTAGGCGACCCCGGTGATACCGTGAGTCACATATCTCTTTGACCTCGAATTCTGGTCTGGATGCGACCATCACTGGAGGAGGGCAAGTAGAGGTTTTTGGGTGAAAAGAACTCTGATTGTCTGGTTTTAGTTGAGATACGTGAAACCCCGGATGGATACGAGCCGAGGTGCTCGGTAGACGGAGTCTGAAGGAAACTAATCCTATCGCAGCGATCACCTGGAATGGTCCAATATACCGGGGGGAAAGCTTGGAGGGCACCAGATGCCAGGGGAGAAAGCGTGATGACAGCCAAACAAATATGTTAACAAATATCACCGGGGCTGGAGACCGGTGACGGTCTGCAAAATGTTTCATTCTTTCCTGAGACTGCTGAAGTGCCATGATAGCTGTGTGATGACCTTGTGGATTTGGTCCATCAAGCAATCTACATCCGGGAATTTGGACTCTGACTTCTTCAATGTGGGAAAGGATGATGGATTGAACCCATAGGTGCAATGGAATGGAGATGTACGGATAGCCGAGTGATATGAGTTGTTATAAGCGTATTCGGCTAAAGGTAGTAGATCCTTCCAATCATCCTGTGCCATGGAGACGTAGCTCCTGAGGTATCCTTCAAATGTGTGGTTGAGTCTTTCTGTCTGGCCGTTAGATTGGGGGTGATAGCCTGAGCTGTGGGCCCGTGAGATTCCAAGATAATGGCAGACAAGTTTCCAATACTGTGAAGTATATTGTGAACTTCTGTCATAAATGATTGACTCCGGTAGGCCATGTAAAGTGAATATGTGATTGATCAAGATGCGGGCCATCAATGCAGCAGAAGGCACTCCGGCAAGTGGGATGAAAAGCGCCATCTTAGTAAAAGTATCTATTGTTACCATTGTGGCAGAGCATCCTCTTGATGGTGGTAGGTCCACTATGAAATCTGTGGATATTATTTGCCACGGTTGAGTGGGCAAAGGTATCTTGACTAGAGGTCCTAGAGGGAATTGCTGAGACGTTTTAGTTTGGAGACATACGGGACATGATCTAACATATTCCTTTATGTCCTTCCTCAACGAAGGCCACCAAAAGAAACGAGAAACCAATTCTTGGGTGGAGGCAAATCTCCTGTGTCCAGCTGATTTTGGACTGTGGCACATATTGAGGACTTCTTCCTGAAGTGTTTGTGTCGGAATAAATGCCCTGTGTCCAAAGAAATAACAACCGTCTTCCAAAGTTAACGCCAGTTGTGTAGACCGTGATAGTTCTTTTTTAGCTGCTGGATTGGATTGGGATTTCAGACTGTGAGAAAATCGGGAACTGTGTGTAGTCCCAGAGCCATTCGAGGAAAGATGGGTTCAGACCTGAAAGGGTTGTTCGGAAGCTGTTCCTTACGGGATAGATCATCGGCCTTTACATTTTCCTTTCCTGAGATGAAAGTAAACGTGATTCGGAATGGTGAAAAGAAATGAGCCCATCTGGCTTGACGGCTGTTACAAGTTTGGGCATATTGTAAGATCCTGAGGTTGTGATGATCTGTCCGGACTTCTACTGGGAATTTGGCTCCCAGTAGTAGAGGCGCCATTCTTCGAATGCACGTTTGATTGCCAGTAACTCTTTTGCCAGTACTGTATAGTTTAGCTCTGCTGGAGCAAGGATTTTGGATAGGTACACTATTGGGCGTTCATGATCTGAGTTGTCTATTTGGAGCAGGACAGCCCCTAGGACATACTCTGAGGAGTCGGTTTCCACAATAAACCGACGGTTTTTATCCAGGGTTAACAACACTGGAGCTGAGGTAAAGAGCTCCTTAAGCCTTTTAAACACTTGATCCGTGGTTTCTGTCCAAGAAAAGGGGGCTCCTTTCTTAAGGAGATTTGTCAAAAGCTGTGTTAGTCTGGAGAATTCAGGTATAAATCGTCGGTAGAAGTTAGAAAACCCCACAAAACATTGAATGTCTTTGCAAGAGACAGGCGTTGGCCAGTCCTGAACAGCGGACACCTTGTCCGTGTCCATAGCTATTCCCTTTGCGGATAGAACGTACCCCAAATACGTAACCTGGGGTTGATGAAAAGAGCACTTTTCCAGCTTGCAGTATAAATGATTCTGCTGGAGTCGCCATAGAACCTCTTCCACATGTTTCTCATGTTCCTGGGCCGTGTTGGAATAGACTAAAATGTCATCCAAATAGACAACGATGTTATGGAGGAGTAGGTCGGCGAATAGATGATCCATAAATCGTTGGAAGATAGCGGGAGCGTTTGAGAGGCCAAAAGGCATTACCCTATATTGGAAGTGGCCAAAAGGTGTTTGAATTGCCGTTTTCCACTCGTCCCTTGATTTTATTCGGATTAGGTAATACGCTCCTTTCAAGTCCAATTTTGAATAGATGGTGGCCCCTTTGACGGCCTCCAAGATGTCAGGGATAAAGGGCATCGGATACTTGTCGGGGACTGTCATCTTATTCAGTCCCCGAAAGTCTATGCAAGGGCGGAGCTCAGCAGTGTTCTTTTTTGATACAAAGAACAGGGAAGCGGCTGCTGGTGAGGTTGACTCAGTGATCAATCCATTAATTAAATTGACTCGAAGGTAGTCTCGTAAAACCTCCTTTTTGTTGTTTGACAGAATGTACATCCGACCAAAAGGTAAAGGTTGATTTGGAATCAGCTCAATTGTACAATCATCTCTTCTGTGAGGAGGTAATTGATTGTATTCAGTGGTGGCAAATACCTCTCGGTATTATTGGTAGGCTTCTGGGAGATCTGCAATCTGATTTAGGGTTGTAACCCCTGGTGAACCCTGGAGAGTGGACATCAAGTCTACCGATACTTTCTGTTGGTCCCCTATGCAATGTGTCAGACAGTACTCTGACCCTAAGAAAAAAGATCCAGCGGTCCAGTTTATGAATGGATTGTGCTTTTTGAGCCAAGGTAGACCTAGGATGATGGGGTGATGAGCCGCTCGGATGATAGCCAGGGTGAGACTCTCCCGATGAGATGCAATGGACATCAACAGAGGGCTGGTCTGATCTTTGATGGGTCCTGAAACCAACGGACTCCCATCCACGCTTTCCACAGGTATGGATTCTGCTTTGGAGGAATGTGGGATACCATGCGAAGCGGCCCAGTGATCGTCAATGAAGTTCCCTGCAGCTCCACAGTCGATAAGTGCTGGAATATCCTGTAATAATCTATCTCCAATGGAGAATGAAACCCTCAACACTACCATGTTGGTATCAGTATGACTGGTACACATTGAAGAATGAAAGGACTGTGAGGAACCCGGTTGAAGAGTGGGACCCCAGACTGTGGTTCCTCTTACGACCGGGCGCTGGCGTTTCCCGAGTGCCTAGGCGGCGTGATCGGGCACTCTTGTACGTATGTGTATTGGCGCCACAGTACATACACAAGCTTAAGGTCTTTCTGCGGTTCCATTCTTCTGGTGTTAAAGGACCTCTTGAAGTTGACCCCAACTGCATAGGTTCGTCTGTAGCCTGAATCCTGGGCGAGGGAGGAAAGGTGGAGGAGAATCGAGGAGCCCAGCCTCTTCTCCTTTCAGACAGTCTCTCCTTCATACAGTAATCTAACTTAGAACTAGAGCAATGAATTCGGTTAGGTTTGTGGGACGTGGTACTCTGGACACTTCGTCCTTAAGATCTTCTGAAAGCCCTCTCCTAAAGATCGTAACCTGTGCATCATCGGACCAGGAGGTCTCACTCGCCATTTGCTTAAATTTGGTAATATAGGTCAGTATATCTAGATTTCCTTGTTTGAAATCAAGGAGATGTTCTTGGGAAGCTACCCGAATCTCTTGTCGGCCGAACATGGTGCGAATGCTGTTACAAAAGGCCGTATGCGAGTCCAGAATGGGATTATTGCTAGTAATCAAAGGAGTTGCCCAGGCTAAGGCTGGCCCTGTCATTTGTGAAACCATGTAATCCACGCAGTCTCAATCAGTATGGAAAAATGCCCCCTTGAACGTGAACTGCACGGCACAAGAATCAAGGAATTCTTTGACCTTATGTGGGTTACCATCAAACTGACCGCCTGATAAAGGACCAGGAGGGACCTCTGAACAATGGGGTACGCGAGAGGCTGCAGCCTGCTGGGCTGCCTGCTGGGCTACCTGCTGGGCTGGCTGCTGGGCTGCCTGTTGTTGGTGCTGTCGCAGGGTGTTATTCTCCTGCTTAAGTTGTTGAACCTCAGCTGTTAATGCTTGTACTGCAGCTATTAGCTGCTGGATCTGCTGTTGCTGTGGATCCATCTTCGGGGGTTCTCTGGAACCAACTCTAATCACCTGGAGCTAGTCAGCGACTGTTGACTACTTTTTTGGGTGTTGCTAACTGTCAACGATTATACTTTGTTGGATATAAATGAGATTTGCTCCAGGTGAACAGAGACGGAAAACAGAAAATCCCCTACCTGAACTGAGTTAATGGAGAGAAATGTCCCGTGGAATGGTGATATCCAGTAATGAATCTCTCTGTGACCTTCCCTGCAGTAATTAGGAATTCCCCTGAAAACCCCTCCGGAGTCCGGCACAAAGGTTTGATCCCCAGGAAGTCCCCAAGGAAACCCTCACGGGGAATAAAACCCTGTGGAGAGCTGCTAGAGAGCGTTGTCTCCCCGAGATGTTCCTGTGCGGGATGTGATTCTGCCTTCTGTGGTTGGAGGCTTCTTAGCGAACGTAACTAAGGACTGGATATGAAGGTAAAGGTTAGAGTAGGTTAGAGTAGGATAAGATTCCCTTGTCCTTTCAAGCTGTCAGACCCCCCGTAATATTCTATTCTATATCTTAACCCCGGTTTGTGGAAAGAAAGGCGTATAGGGTAATAGATATGAAGGAAGGGGGAGGCCGCCTGGCATTCCCAAGGATACTGAATAGATGAGCTAAGGAGAACAGTATAAATACAAACAGGGTAGATGAGGAATAGATAAAGATGATATAACAATAGCAACAATCCAAAGGAGCAACATAGAAAGAAACACAAACGCCTACCGGTTGGTGAACAAGGGAAGCCACCCGGAGACTGCTCACGGGGGTGTGGCTGTAAGCCTGGAGTGTCGTGGTAGAAAAGCCGCACTAGAAGGAAAACATGAAAAAGGGAACAACAGATAACGGAGTACCCTATACTGAAATGGAAGGAGGATTAAGGTGGGGCGTAACGTAATACCTCGTGAAGAGCGAGGGTCCGAATACCGAGCCAAAGTGAAACTGGGCTGAAACCGCGCTCCTAAGGGGCGTGGTTTTAATTGTCCGAGATCGGGTAACAATTTCTCTCGAACTATCCAAAGTCTGCTTGAGAAAAAAGAAAATAATAAATGCTAAGGATTGCAGGACATAGGATGATGTCACTTATATGCATATATTTTTCTTGAAAAGAAAAGAAAAGTTTTTCCTTTTGCCACAATATTTATTTATTTTATCTACTAACTAAAGCAGGTCTGTGTTTTTTTTCTACAAGGAATGCTCTTGTAAATATATATTGGAATCCCATTGCCATGTCAGATGACTCCTTTTTTAAAGACCTAAATAATATTCTAGATCTTGTGGTGTTGGACCCAAAGATAAGGGGAATTGTTGTCGCGGGCAATTTAAATGTAAACTGTCTGAGTATGGTGGGAAGCAAAAATAAAAATAGATGGAAAAGATGGGACTCCTTTGTAAAAGATAGAGGTCTGATAATCCTTAATGGAGCCTTCCAAGCTGATATACCACCGGCCCCGACATGGCAAAAAGGTGACAGAAAATCGGTTATTGATTATATCTATGTAAGTATGGATCTATGGCCTGCTGTAATGAACTTTTGTGTGATAAAAACGAGGCTAGCAATCATAATAAATTGGAAACCCAATGGAAATGGGAACCGCTAAAGGGTTCAAAAGTGGATAAATATAAGGATTCAATCTTTACAGTGTATGCGGGTGGGAAAAACTATGATGGCCAGAGAATGAAGTAACCATCCTTGATCGTTTATTGGAGAAAGGCCACCATGATTACACTGTGTTGTTAAGAAATGATATGAAGGAACATCCAGATCTAATACAAGTGCCCCGAAAACAAGGCACCAAATCGAAGCAACCATTGTTACATCTTCATGTCTTCGATAAGGATGTAAAAGAAATGAAAACAAGACTCCGCTGTGATCTTAGAGTAGCCCGTAATGCACCTCTCCTGATCAGGAAAACGCTGACCACGAGAGTGAAAACAGGGTATAGAAATTGGGTCAGAAGACATTGTGCAATCCTGTATCAGGAGGATGGGGCTAGTATGCTGGTAACCTTAGCGAGCAAGAACATAGCGAAAATGTGGTCAACTATAAATCATGCAACCACAGGTTCCCAGATAAGCTTACAGGTGAATGTAGTGTCTACTCAGAAATGGATTGATTATTTCTCCCATCTGTATGCCTGCCCTTCCCCTATGACCATTAGCAAAGTTACTAGACCCTTGGCACCCTTTCACTTGACATTTGAATTGGAAGACATTATATATCTGATTGTTACTGCCACTAACTCAAAAGCTTGTGGTCCGGATGGTCTGTCAAACTTTGAGTTAAAAAAATTCCCTAAAGTATTGGCGACGGTCCTTTATAAAATCTTTAAGGCTATAAATGTATCTCAGAGCCTCCCAAGCTCGTGGACGCAAGCGATTACTATCCCCATTTATAAAAAGGGGAATAGACTGGAACCGAGCAGCTATAGGCCAATCTCGCTGCTCCATGTGCCGGGAAAACTATATTGTCGGCTAATTCTGAAAGAACTACAAGCTTGGGTGACGTCAAAAAAATTGGTTTATCCATTACAATATGGTTTTGTAAAGGGCTTAGGAACAATTCCTAACATGATGATACTAAATCTGCTCCAAGCGCAGCAGTTAGAGAGATCTCAACCCCTATACATGGGTTTTATAGATTTCAAGGCAGCATTTGATTCTGTCGTTCATGATCTGCTGTTTAAGAAACTGAAAGCGTATGCGTGCCCTACCTCTCTATTGTCCCTGATCATTTTGTTCCACTCTAATACATCGATGCGGGTTCACATGAACTTAGATGGGAAGCTGTCACCGGAAATTGAAACATTACGTGGCTTGAAACAGGGATGTGCGCTGGCTGCGTTTTTGTTTAACTTCTTTATTTTAGATCTTGGGAATTAATTTCTACATTGTAATGGTGACCCACCTAGGTGCGGTGCACAGCAGATCCTGTATCTGTTATACGCAGACGACCTTGTCCTATCATCACAGACTCCACAAGGTCTCCAGCGGTTGCTTGTAAGGCTAGGGGATTCTGCTTGTGAAAATAGATTGGTTATTAATGTTAGTAAATCACAAGTAATCGCCTGTTCCCCTAAATTGGGAAGCAAAAGGAGGCACACCCTTACATATTCATGGTCGATACAAGACATCAAGTTGGAAAAGGTGTCTGAATATAAATATTTGGGGATAGAAATCTCAAACAGGCAATCTAAGGGTGACCTGGGAGCAATGGTTGGGAGTAAATTACTTCAATTGACCTCACAGTATAGAATTATCCTAAAACAAATTGGCAAATTCTCCTTAAAACATGCAGTAGACTTTTATAAAATGAAAGTCGTCCCGATTTTATTGTATGGTGTTGAGAGCATGGTGTTAGACAAATATTGCCCATGGGAGGCCTTAGAGGCTAAGTATTGGAAGGCGATCTTAGGCTTCCCTAAAGCGACTCCGATCGCTATGGTACGTTACGAGTTGGGGTTAGTGTCTTTGTATGCACAGGCAAGGTGAAGACAGTGTGCCCTGTTATGGAAGTGCCTGTTGGGTATAAATAGTGGGACAATTCTGGAAGTTTTGGCCTCTGTCTTGTTAAAATCACACAATACATATCCAATGAAATGGCTGAAGTGTGTATTTAGCCATATGAGTGAGGCAAATGTAACAATAGAGCTGTTACTCCAGAACCCTGACCGCGCTAAAGTAAAGATTTACTGCGCCGATTGGGTGGGGACTTTAGCGAAGTGCTTGCACTATAAAGACTTTAATGTTTGGGTGTTTGGTGTCAAGCCCTATGGTATCATTGCGCAGTACCGGCTGAAATGCCCTTCTCCAGCTATACGATCCGAATTCCAAAGGTTTAGATTTAATCTATGGGGTACGAGAGATGTATTATCTAGACGCAAACTGATCCCTCAGGAACAAAACTACTGCAGATATTGCATTGATGTTCACCAAAAAGAAACTCTGCAACATTTGCTAGTAGACTGTCCGGCTCTAATGATGGTGCGAGAAAGATATTTTCAGAATATTATCACCTTCCACACTCGCACTTCGAGTGATCATAAATGGCAAATTATGTTTTCGACCTCAAGAGATAAAGTACAGGTAGCTATTGTCCAATATTTAAGAATGGTTCTGCCTGTTGTGGCCGCCTTGAATAAGGACATCTAAGCCGGCAATTATTAGGTGACTCAAATTGCCGGCTCGGCCGCAATTTCTGTATGGGTTCCTATTGGTTTGTGATGTGTGTTTGATAATTTTATCTCCTGATATTCTGTTAGAATTATCTGGAAGGTACATGAAATGTAAAATATTTTGTTTTTATCCTATGATTCTCTTTAATTTGTGCATCTTTTGTACCCCTGGTATTTTATTCCTTGTCTTTTCTTAATCTTTTTTGTGTATGTTTTTGTATTACTGTGCATTCTTGTAAATATTTGAAAAGTTGTGTATCAACTAAATCAAATAAAAAATAAAAAAGAAGGGAAGAATAAGCAAGAGGAGGGGGAAGACTTTCAAGGAAAGTGGAGAGGAGCAACAGAATGTTAGTCAACGGAGGTAGTTAGCTAAAATCAACAGTTTACAGTCAATATGCATTAAATTAGTGCTGTAAAATTCGTTATGCAATCATTTTTAATAGTACATATTGAGTAGAAAAACAAATTTGCTTAAAAAAGCTGAGGGCCAATCCCTTTCACTTTACATAAAACAATTATTATACACAATTCAATTTATGTTAAAAAAAACACACAGACAATGTAGTCGTGACACTTTGTTATTAGAGCCCTTTAGTGGCCTCAATCTGATTGTCAGGTAATTGATTCTATTGACAGCGCAGGGAGCGATTGCTATCTTACACTGTTTATACAACCCTACTTCAGTTAGCTATATTTGTGAAAGGGATTGGCCCTTAGCTTTTTTAAGCAAATGTGTTTTTCTACTGAAAATGTACTATTAAAAATGATTGCATAACGAATTTTACAGCACTAATTTAATGCATATTGTCTGTAAACTGTTGATTATAGCTAACTACCTCAGTTGACTAACATTATTATCTCCCCGATAAAAGGTAGAGCTACTACTTAGGTAGTAAGAATTGGGTTTCCCCCTTTATAGTAATGAGGAGCAACAGAAGACAGTGGGAGAAAAATAAGTTAAGGATGGAGAAGGCAAGAACATTAAAACCAGGGTGAGAGGAGGATAAGACAAGACAGATACAGCCGTGGAGGAGAATCATCTTTGACAGCCACCTCAACTTTAAAAAGCACGTCTCTTATGTGACCGCCAACGGCACATGCATGACCCAGCTCCTGTGGCAGATCAGGCCATACCTGTTGAAAAACAATAGAGCCTTGCTAGCTGCAGCCACCATTAACTCCAAGCTCGACTACTGTAACAGGCTCCTGGTAGGCACAGTGCAAGCAAATATCAGGAAATTGCAAGTGGCCCAGAATGGGGTGGTTAGAGCCACATGTGGCATCAGATGGTGGGAGCATGTATCGGATGCCCGGAGAAGGCTGCATTGGCTACTGATTCAGCAGTGGATTTGCTTAAAAGACTCCTGTAGCGTCTACAAATGCCTTGCAGGTATTGCCCGTAGCTACATCAGAACCTGAATTAATAGACCCTGCAATCCTGCGACAGAGAACTACTTGCGCAACCTCAAACCAAACTCAAGAGGTTTGGGGACCAGAGTTTGGAATAATCTTCCCTTTGCAATTAGGCCACTACCCTCACTGGCAGAGTTTAAAAACACCCTCAAAACCCACCTATTTGACGGTGGAGGCCTTTAAGTTCTCCCTTGCCTGTACATCTTCTGGTCCTATTTATATTTTTTCTCAGTGCACCCTTAGTTATTTGTTTTATGTCTGTCTAGTTTCGTAGCGCTCTGAGGCCTGCGGGCAAGTTGGCGTTCTATAACCATATCATAGAATAGAATAGAATAGAATCTTGAGGAGGAGAGCAGGTGAAGCAGGGGGGAGAGCAGAGGTGAAGATCACAGAAGAGGATGAAGAAGGTGCTAAGGAGGTGCCCAAGGGCAGGAGCAGTAAGACAGGGGCTGATTTGGAGCCAACGTCTTGCAGAGACCACTAGCCTGGTCTAAGAGCAGTAATCAGTGAGGTCCTTGAAAGCCAAGAATGTGGGTACACCTGATAGCCCCAGAGCCAAGCATGATCTTGGTAAAGAGCATACATCGTCTCACACCTGGACTAGATTTAGAAGACTCAAGGCATCATTGGTGGTGGTGCCAGGTTTTGCCTGAGTAGAAGTGTGTCATCCTGACAACTTCTACAACATCCAAGCTAGCCATCTAAACAGTTAATTAAAAAGTATGGATGCTTAAATCCCAAAGATTATATGTGACTTTTTATCCACCAGGAAGTCATTGTCTAAGGGAGAGGGGGAATATATGAGCACCACATTCCTTTAGAGAAGCCTGACTATTTTGTTTTGTTGGAATCCCACCAGCTGAGCTCACATGTTTTCTGTTGCTTGCAATAAAAACCTTTGAATCATAGAATGTCAGTTTGAGTCATATGTGGACCCCTGGCCATTAGATAGGACAGAGACAGGCGGGGTGGTGCTACATCGGGGACCCAGGAATTGTGGGCCCACATCCCCCTAGACTGGGCACCCCCATTCGTGAACCAGGATAGGAAGTATTGTTTAAATTTTGTCACGGCCATATTGTCAGATTCACAAAATACCATCTGTCCATACAGAGGGGTCCATTCCAGAGAAAATGATAAAATGCCAACACAAGACAACCACAGTCTGGTGAAAGAATTAGGCCAAGCATTTTTCTCCTGATGGATATCACAGAAAAATGCAAGGTTAATGGTGGATTTATTAGTGTAAGGATGATTCCTCATGGTGCATTTCTATTCTGCAGCAGAATCATGCTCTAAAGCTGGTTGTAAAATTCCAATTCTACCGTGATCTATTTTATGGATTTCCTAATTTTAATTGAAAAAAATATATTGATTGACAAAAATAAGATATTTGCTAAAGTTACCAACACACAGAGTTTCCAATCCACATTTTCTTCTCTGGGGAAGTAAATCTCGCCATGAATGTCCAAGGTGTCCAGTCAAAGGATCGAAAACAATAGGGTCAAATGCCTTTTTTTAAATGTATTTGTTTTGGGGGTTTCCGTATAGGAAAAAAAAGTTGTTTTTACACCAAAAACAGGGGTTATGGGCGGACCCCCCCAAAAAAAAAAACATTCGACTTGACCCTTTTGTTTTTTCGTCCTTTTGACTCGACCCTATTGCATTTCAATCCTTTGTATTCGATCCTTTGACCTACAACCAATGTCCACAGTTTCCAATTTCATTCAATAACTCATGGCTTTTCTGAGACAGCAATTAGCACATATTTCCAAGCATGGGAAGGTTTTCTGTTTTCAATTACATTTACTGGGAACCATGTAGAATCCCATGACAAGAGAAAACTGGAACAGCACAAAAAGTATATTTTTCTCCTAACCTGTGCCTGGTAAGTGATTATGTCTTTTTTTAATGAAACCTTGATTCAGTACTTTTATGCTTTCATAGAAAAAAGATGACCTTATTAGCTAGGGGAACATTATGACATTGCATGAAGATATGTACAGAATCTAAGAATAGTTACATGTGCCTAAATTGTGTTATCCAAAAATAAAAGTGGAATTCCAGAAAAGACAAAGCCCACCCCCTTGAAACAATCCCTGGTAGCTGAGAGAAACAAGAAAGAGGAGGAAAGGATGCTCTTCATTGAACTGATAAGTGGCCACAATTTTCTAACGACAACCTTTTTGTGTGTAAGCTATGATAAGTCATTTAGTTGTACGTGCAGCTTAAGGTATGGTCAAACTGGCACATTTACAAAGTCAGACTCAGAAATTCAGTGTATCTCGCACTGTGCACAAAATCAAACATAAGTCAAGCCTGATTCACTAAGAAAAAGCACATATGGCCAAATATACCCCATATAACTTACATAAGCAGAACACAGACCAGCAAAAGTGCATGTGTCAAGGAAAACTGAAGTCAAACATGATGAACCTGTGCAACACAGACCAGCAAAAGTGCATGTGTCAAGGAAAACTGAAGTCAAACATGATGAACCTGTGCAGATACCACCCGCAAATGTTTTTCCCATGCACTAGCACATATTCGCCAAACATCTCCATGCTGCCATTCTGTGAATCAACAAACTTACCTGCATCGGGCAGCACACTTACACCACCAACCTCATGGTTCAACTTACCACGCTTCACATGCATCTCTCAAAATCTGACTTTAGTTAGTAAATACCCCCATACTTGGAACCTTTGGGTTTCACACTCGCAGAGACTCACTATGCCCGGGTATGCCCAGCAAAACACAGACATACCCACTGGCATGCCTCCAAATGAATGAACATACCCGCTGACACACACCCAAGTGGATGGAGACTCCCACTGACACACCCAAAAAAAACAGACACACACCTACCGACACACCCACAATTCACTGGACACACCTGCAGAACTGCCCAAACCACATGGACAAGAAAGGGAGAATGAAGGAGGAAAGCATGCCACTGACATGTGTGCATCACATGCAAGACACCCCAACTCTGACATTATGCTACGAAATGGAGGAAACATATGCCAGAAGGCACATGTATACTAGAATCACTCTGACAAAGTCAACATAGCCAACACAATACAAGATACGCACACAACCCACAGGACAAACACATCACACAGCGACACAGACACATTCAAACACATACTAAGACACAAACATAGAGAATGCACGCAGCGACCTCACTACACATGTGACAACATCAAGAACATGTGGCTCCCACAATCAGCAAACAAGGTGCACACTAGGAAAAAGAACCACCTGTAGTCACATGAAAGTCGTAACACCTGCTAACACACCCAGGTGACGCAGCACACATGGTCAAAACCACAAAACTGAATGACGCACACACCCCAGTCAGAGTCAAAGATCCAAACCTCCACTCTTGACAAACAATGAATACCATACACATGTGGCCCCAATCGCTGCATCGGTCATGGTGTCCAGCAAGAAGGAAGCTGCAAAGGAGGTCCGGCATAAGATAAACATCACCAAAGGTGAGGTGGAACTTGTGGTGAAGTTCATCCACAGCCACCAGACCTGCGTTCTCCAGATGCCTGGAAACCGCACCATGTGAACCAGCAACACGCACACCGGCTCCAGCTCACAGAGCAGGTTAATGGCCTGGGCATTGAGCAATGCACCAGGGATGAAATCAAAAAGAAGTGGTTGGACAAGAAGCGGAGGTGCAAACTGAAATACACCCAGTTCCACGTTGCCCGCGCTTCCAGAGGAGAACCTGGGTTGCAACTGACTCCCAGAGATCAGAAGACCATGAGCCATATCTTGAAGGAGGTGTGCACTGACCTATGAGGCATAGCGGCAGTAACCTACTTCTGTGGTAATCACACAACCTTTGCGCACCCACCCACATCTGTGGTTCAGACACCCATGCAGCATGTGAAAAATCTTTACAACTGGCTCTAAGGCTACACAACATTTACGCACACAGGCATTGACACGCCATAGCGCATACGCCATAAATGGACCTGTACACACGCATCCAAAGAACACACATACACATGACACACACAAGTCGGCATACCAACCAGCACACAACACTACCACTGGCACATGCATCCCAGACGACTCCACCAAAAAAACACACACACCGCAGTTGCATGAATATTTCAGTTACCACCAAAGGGTGCATTCCACCACACCACATGTGCCACCTGAGCACTGGCACCAAGCAGCATATTCCTTCCCACCCCTGCATGAGCACCAACACCCCAACAACTGTTAGATGCAAAGCCACAAGTACACAGGTGACACAACTACACACATGCAATGCACCATCACCTGCATGCATAGACATGCAATGAATCATGGGGCTGCCACCATACCAATACACACAAACACATCACACATCACCACCTTCCAGTTGCATGCACCACTCATCGCCAATGGCCACAGGAATACGTTTAGGGGGCTCATGCATACATGGACAGCAACAGTGGTTTGACATTGCAAGGGAAGGTGTGTGAGGGCCACATGCATGCCAAAACAGTCATCAGTAATGCCAATCATCAGCATGCAACATATCTAAGCCATGGACTGACAGGTCTCCTGACAGGTCTCCTTTTCCTTCCACTTCACAGCCGTGTTGACAGAAGAAGGGGCCCCTGTCTAATGCTCCGATAGCAGTGATGACAGAGGATAAGACCTGGCTATCTGGAATGAACCCACTGAGGAGGCCCAGGAGGAGAACTGGGGAGAACAGATCTACCCCACACAGGAGTGGTGCCATGCAGAGTCACAAGTTCCACGTGGCTCAGCACACAGGTGACTGGGTCTCCAAATGGCTTCACTTGAAAAGGAGGTGATGCTGGAGGTCCTGGCAGAGGGCAGCATGCCTCTCATGCAGTTGGAGGTATATGAGGGTCACATCAGCAGCAGAGATTCCACACAAATCACCTCAGCCCACCATTGCTCCTAACAAGATGCCTCACCTTTGCTGTGCCCAAGTGTCGTGGCCTGAGTCGCTGCTGGATTCTTTTGACCAAACAGGCAAAGACATAAACAGGAACATATTCAGTCTGGGCATGTCTTTGTGCACTATGGCATCCCAGGCTGAGCCACAGGCCAAGAGGTGACATGGAGACATGGAGGCCCAGGAAGTGGCCCCCTGCACCCACCACAGACTCACATCATTCCTCTCCTCCTCCATGTCCCCCAGATCCCATCCACATGCTCAACCAAATCCTGACCCCCAGCACCACACCATCACTTCCACCGCTGCACAACCCCCAATTCCCCTTGTACAGCACCACACATTCACACTTAAGAAATGTATGTACAGCACTAAATAAAAGATACTTTATCACAAACACTTGTCTGTCATGACTTGCAAGACACAGAGCCATGGTCTGCCCATGTGTGGAGGGAAGATGTGACTGTGTAAGTGGAGGCCTGGGGTGAGACACATTGTGAACACATTGCCACATCCATGCATTTACATTGCACATGTGACAACACAACACACACATCCACCTGCACAAAGGCAGTTAACCATGTACCCCTCAGATGTTCTAGCAGTTGGCATGCATCCATTGAACACATCCACTGACGTCGAATGCTCATCAGTATTGCAGTCCCATCCCCATGCCGATCTACATGATCACCCACATACACACATATGCCTTACGCACATAGGCTGTACAAGCTCAATGCCACATGCAGGTTTGACCCAACAGTGTCCCTGTGCACCTCAAGCAATGTTTCCACATGAAAGCCAGCACAACATACAGGTCACAATCCCAATCCACATGTGCCACACACCGGTTACTGGACCATGATGCGTATACATACATAGATATGCAGGCCATGCCATGTAAAATACGCGCACATCCAACACATGTAGCGGTGGAGTCACACAAACATGTGTCATGCACACAAAGACAGAGCCACAAGGTGTGCAGACTGGACACACAGACATACAGCAGCCCATCCTCAGCAAACACACAAACACCTGATGGCACGCAATGGAAATGCCATTTTTGCAGAAATACATCAGCCTATATGTGTCACATAGATATCATGCACATGACATTCGCAGTCAAAGCCAACACACGCAGCCAATATTAACAGTCAGCCATCTGGATGGATGAGATCCCAATCACAGTGGGCATACAGTGGACCATGTCTGCTGCACAAGACACATCATTGAGAGGTGACGCTGGATGGTACGACTCATAGGTGCACACGGTACATGCAGATACATGCTAGTCACAACAGATTACATAGGTGCTCATGTATGAACACTGCATAACATTCCTGCCTGACAGGGTCAAGCAGCTGCCCTTAGCATGTGTACAGCTCACCTAGTAAATAGTACTGGCCTGTCTGTTCTATGTGTGCAACATCAACCGCTGCCTCCCAGTAGAGGCGGGACATACAGCTGGGACACAGGCATGCCAACGTGTAGTCATGTGCCCTTGGGCATCTGCATGTGTGCATCTGACTACACCACAGTAATTGCAAGAGAGAGTCAAGGCTCAATGCCTGCACAACTCCCGGTACACATGTGCAAGCTGCAAAAGCACCCAACCAGATGCAGATTGCCTGCTAACACATGATGTGACTTCCAGTCTTCCAGCCTTGTCTGGCACCATGGCAGCTGTGAATGTGCTTAGCAACCATAGGCCTCCCACGTCATATAAAGGGGAGACGTGCCAGTGCACGTTGTCGACAGGTGGCATGGAAGGGAGCAGGATATACTGTGGAGGTATGGATGCCACAGGACTACAGGAGGGCCCCTCCTGTCTGTGCAGGCAGGTAAGGAGGAGCATGTGCAGACAGACCACTGCTGAGGATGCTGGCGCCTTGACCACCAGAGGTGTCCGAGAGCAGGGTGCACCATGGGCTAACAGTACAATGCCAGGCTCACCGGCACCGTTGCAACCTGCCGAGTGCAACATCCCCACTGCCCCTGTCGAGGATATCATGGCCACTCAATACATGACCTCCTCCGAGTCCAGACGAGGAGAAGGAGGAGTTGGGGGCCTCCTCCAACATGGGTCCTTTGGATAACTTCAGTTGGAAGGGTGCCTCTGCATCAATGCCAGCCATGACAGCTCCAACCATTCAGTCAACGCCTTCTACCCCAACCACTACCACACCACAGGACAACTCTTCACCTTCCACGGATGACTCCTTATCTCCAACTCCTGGGTTGGGAACCTCCAACTTCACCCAACAAGTCTTGGGCAAAATAGGACAGCACATCAGCAAGCTTGGGGTCTACCAGCGCAACGCCAAGGAGGTGAAGAAGTGCTAGGGCGACCTCAGGCGGGTCACTAGCATCAAGGCACGGAAGCTGCTGGAGGCAAGGCCAGATGATCCATCCTTGCCCATGCTGCAGGCCCGCATCAGTCCCCTACAACTCTGGGTCCTACACCGGATTTACCCGGGGGACTACCAGAGGGTCACTCTCATCATCAGGCCCCTGCATACACCCGGTAGTTGTACTCTACTTTATTTAAGACACTGGCATGTAGATGATGATAGTGACATGCCTGTAGTTCCCTGGGTGTGTGTGCCACATGTATGTCTCCACGACACCCCACACTACATAGCGTTCTCTTTAAATCTGCATGTTCCAACATTTTTCATGTGTGTTGCCCGTGTTGACCTCATGTATGCGCCACATGTCTGTGCTGTATGTCCCTTGGTGCGGGCATTGTCCTGTGTGTTGCATTCTCATCTCTTGCAGCCTCCATTGCAGTGACCCCATGGCACAGAATGATGCACGTGTGTCAGAGCTATGACCTGCAACAAAGGACATACACAAGGAGGAGAATGGCAGAGGTGGACATATCAGAGGTGGAGGTGCATGTGTGGCATGAGGAGGCACAGGAACCACATCAGAAAGGGCATGCAGGGCCATGTAGCCCTCGAGGACCTACAGCATCTCTGTCTGCCATGGCACATGTGCCTCCGCTTGCTCTAACTGTCCACCCACCCCTCATCCATGTGTCCCCCATCCAGCTGAATGTGGCCAGTTCCCCTCACTGGATTGTCTCATTCCTTAGTTCCCTTCTGACACTGCCCCCTTCTGGAGCTTGGCCCAACATGAGGGTGCAGGGGGTGCAAACCTCCTACCACCCTGCATAGTGCATACACTGCCCGATGCACCACACAGACCATCAGTGCTGTATGCAGCTCGGCTACCTATGGAGGATACAGTCTCTGACCCAGCAATCGCTGGCACTGCACCTTCAGGGGACCAGCCGCGTGTCACCATGGCTCAAGTTCCCATTCATGGAGGTGCCAGTTCTAACTTCTACCAGTAGATGCTGGGGATTATGCGTGAGGTGGCAAGGGACATGAGGGAATCAGGGGAGAGGCAGTTGCAGGACCAGATGGCTCTGGGGGAGGAGGTAGGAGGGTTGAGAGCCGACTTGTGACCAGATAGAGGGGAACTGAGGGCCATCAAGGATGCTGTCTGTGTCTATCCAACAGCATCCATCTTGTATACGGACAGCCCCCTCACCTCACAAGTTACCTGTGCCCTCTGCCACTCTGACACCTCCGACACCCAGGGATGGCCAGCAGGGACACACTCCAGGCCCCTCCTTCTCCTTTTGCTCCATCTCGCCAAGCCAGTGTCCCCTACATGGCAAGGTGAAGAGGAGGTTTTAGTCATGGCAAACAGTCATTCTGAGGTGTCAGAGGGTGAGCAGTGAGTTCTCATTTACCCAGTTGTGTCCATCCCATTTCACTGTCCCATCATAGTGTGCCATTGCTGTTGTTATTTGACTTCACGTTTCTGTTTCCCAGTTGGATCACTTATTCCCTCTGTGTAAAACACCTGCACTGTGTATGTTTCATTTCTCTGCACTCCACTTTTATTCATGTCTTCCCTAACCATGTACGTCTGCACCTTTTACCCATTGTTTTCGACACAATGCTGTACATTTAAATACACCTTTTCCAGGTTCCAGCCACGCCTCATGTCCATTTATTCATGTGCATGTCCTTTGTGCAATGCAGGTTGTGGGATGATATCGTGGCAGGTGTGTCCATTGGCATGGCATTATCAGTCATTCACATGGGTGGCATGTATGCTAATTTCCCGATGTGTGCATCTTTGTATGGCTTGTCTGTGTGTTTCTGTCATGGTGCACATGGGAATCCACGTGTATCAAGCCATGCAGCTGTTGAGTGTGTAATGTGCAGGCATGTTCTGGCCATGAATGAGTCCATACATCAGGTATACGTCTGCTCATGTGGCATCCATGCCTGGATGAGACAGTACGTGCATCAATGTTAGGTCCCCAGCTGAATGGGTCATTTATTTATATAAAGGAGGAACGATGCTCTTTTAATCCCAAAAGAACGTACAATAGATAAGAAATCAGATTTGATGGGAAGCAGTGAGCTTTTTACAATGGGGTGAGTTTGAGGGACATTCTTACCAGGTTGTGCAGGCAGTAAATGGAACAGTCACTGGGGACAACACGTAAGTGGACATGCATATATTAAGCATGTAAAATGTAACAAAAATCCTGATGGGCCTCAGATAATTCACACAACTAGCCACAATAATAAGTATGAATAATCCCACATTTAATGCAATTATTAACAGCTATTATATCTCAAACTATCACAAATTAACAGATTCCGTGTGCAATTGAAATCTGTGTTCCCCATATTATACACACTTAACACTACAACTGTGCCTTTGCATCCAAAATATAAGAACGTAAGCCCAACATGTGCTTCACAGAGATGTCACAACATCTTTCTTGTGACTTCTAGTAAGCTTCTTCTAGGCTAAATTGACATAGAATAATACATTCCTTGATACCAAAAATGTTCAGTCATATAGGATTTACAAATTCCTGATGATTTCCAAAGGAAGAAAACAAGAAAACAAAAAGAAATGACAAAATTAGCAATGCATGTAAAGGTACAATGCACCAATCGTTAAACATTTCTCTTGGGTGTTCTATATTGTTCATCCCATTTCAATATTTATTGTGATTTTCAAAAATATCCCCTGAGAATACCAGAGGCCGTGATTCTTGCCAGCCACCAACTGTAATATTGTGACCGTACATTTCACATTATATGCACCAGTATTTATTTCCTAATGCTCTCATCCAATCAAATAATTAAATCATTTGCAGATGCTTAAACTGCTCTCCATTGATTCTTATAGCCATCTATAAATAACGCCACCCATTAACTAGTATCAGCATAAGATTTGTAAATTCAACATTAAAACTATATCCATCTCTAAAACATTTCCCTAAGATTTACCTCCAACATCTAGTGTATTGATTCAACGTTGTCCTTATTAACACTCTTTCCAACATCCGCTTGTATTTTCATAGTATCTAAAAAATAAGTGCAAGTTATTCCATTTGGGTGGGTGGTTTGTTGTTGACATGAGGTTGGTTTGTGTTGACATGAGGTTGTTTGGTGCCATGCATTTCTGTTCATGGCAATGAGGCGAATGGGGCCTTGTTTATGGAAATCTTGTGGGTTGTAAGCCTCTTGTGCAACAGTGAAGGACACACTGTTTATTTTGGCCTACCTCAACTGATTAGTGGAGTGGGTCTTGTACATTCAATGGCTCCTCAGAATGTGTGGGGGTCATGAGTCCTTCGACGGATTCCTATGAATATGGGTGACCTGTCCCGTCCTGCAAATCTTTGGACCAGATAGGGCCAGGCTGTTCTGCTTAAGGATCCATTCAGATTACAGGTGGATATGTTACGAGTGTGCATGTACCTTTGCATGCACATATGCCTGTATGTGTTGCAGGGCCAGCTTCAGACTCATGCACAGGGCAGGGATGTCGTCATGTGTCTATCCTTCAGGACATCTACATCTGATGTAAGCCTACTCTGTACTAGCCTGTTCCATTTTGGCTTCTGACTGTGTCTTCCCTCTCCCTTTCCCTAGATACATTGTTTTAGTCTGTCACCATGCAGAATATGTATCCCAGAAGATGGTTTTTTTGGAGAAGTGACTGCCATTCACCTGCCATGTTGCACCTCCATGTTGATCATGTACAGTGACATTATTGGGATGATTTGCCTGCATGCTAAGCTATGCATGGTGACCAACACGCTCGTGCTACCCCTGTGATCCGATATGTGTGATTTGCAAAAAAGTGTACAGTCACCCCCGGCACCATGGACATGCCTTCATTTTATTCATGGTGGTTGTTGCTCTTGCTGGTGCTCTTGCGCAAATGTGGCTACTTGCTGCTTTTCTCACATGCATGCTGAGTGGGTATGCAGGGGAGGTGGGAGCATGCGGGTTTGTGGGGGGATGTGCCACTCCATAGGGTCCATGCAGGGATCCATGCATGGGTCCTGTAGAAATCTACTGGTTGATGTGTTGTGGTGCTTTATGACAGGTTGTCTGGGGCGGTGTCCTAACATCTGGTAAGCAAGGTGCACAGATCTTCACACTTGTGCTGTCTTATTCATCGACTGTCATGGTGGGAGGTGCACATTTGCAGAGAGGTGCCATCAGTTGTGTGAGGATGGGTGTTGTGCTGTACATTCTCATGTGGGTCAGATGGAGTCGTTGCCATGGGGTGGGTGAACCTTTCTGGTGTATCAAAGTTGTTCCAATTGGAGCCCTCCCTCTCTCACTGTCACTATCAACATCCCTCAATGGCAGTGTTGTGGTGTCCTCATGAGTTGTGTTTACTCTGTTGTTTGTGAAAAACCTGAAGGTGTCTCAGCCACTAGTCCCCAGAGATCTGTTATCTAGGTGGTCAGGACACAGCCATCTCTATTGGATATAGCTCCTGTGGGTGGACCAGTGGGGGCGGATCAACTGGATGGGGGATCTTCGGTGAGTGGAAGTAGGACACCAATGGGTGAGACACGGTGCCCCCTTCCTTATAACACCTTTTTCCCATCCTACGTCGTAGGATATTTAGAAACTCTACCCCCCTACAACACCTTTTCCGACACAGTGAACGACAACGGACTAGCACCAGAGCCGTTTACCTGACATGTCCCAACACAAGGGTCAGACAGAGTCATGCAATTGACAATAACTACACACACCTGCCAGTCTTTTCCCTTCCCCACAGGGATAAAAGGCAGAGCATGAGATCACACTTTGAGCAAGACCAAACGCATGAGGAAGCAATTATTCTACGACGGCAGTTCAAAAGGAGGAAAAAAGGCATCGAGACCAGAAAGGATGACAAGGAGATAATTGACCTTGCCCTTTTAAACCCAGACCCCCAAAGGCTCATTGAAGGGAACTATAAGACTGGGAACTACAGCTGGTGTGTTGTGTAACAGATGTTAATGGTGCACAGGGCCCTGCTGCACTGATAACCGAGGCGGGGAGATGCACTTGCTATCGTGGTACCGTCCTTGACTTCAGAGACAAGAAACAACAAGGAATTCAGCACAGCCGGTGAGCTGGAGGGAGATCTGATAGTAAACCGGACTGTGTTGAGCGAAGGTTGCAAACGGCAACTTGATATGAATTGAAAGAACTTATGAACAAAGAACTTGCGTGTTACTGAAATTTTAAAGTCCAGGGAAAGACCAGCTGCAGAGTGGTCTGGCACACCATGGGTGCTCATTCGAAAGACACTGGCAGGCCCGCTTTTCTTGTGAACATTATCGTACCAAGAGGCCATAGGGATCGGGAAGGACGACATAGAGAGTTAAGGTGGTCATACAAGGGCCGAGCCAAATCCCTTGTACAATCAAAAGTCCTTAACACATTACAAAGGTTTTGACATTGTGAAACAGGCGTTCGCGCCCAGCAGATGAAAATGCTGTATGAATGGTGAATGTGTGATGCCTGACTGGGGGCTAAGATAAAGCCTGACTCGGGCTTAAGAGAAAGCCTGACTGAGGGCTGGAGAAAGCTAAGGGAAGTAAATCCTGCAAGGTTTTACAACTAAATGAACTGTGTTAAACTGGTAAATGTGAACCCGGCTGAGGGATGCCAGCGAAGAGCAAAATGTAACACCCTGTAAACATTGTGTCGACAAGTGTAAATCCAGCTGAGGCATGTCCACAGTGAACGGTTGTTTAAAAAGACATTGAGACACTTGTTGATATTTGGAAAGAAAGGCAGTAATGAACCCGACTGAGGGAGGCCGCCGTTGCAAAAAGGGATCAGCCCCATTGACGGGGATCCACGGCTGAAGGGAAATCACCAGGAAGGAAGTTTACTGAGAGGAACTTTTGTTTTGTTGTTTATAGTACATCAGGCTCTCTGAGGAAAGAGACTTTATGTAAAATAGACTTGGCCACAGAAGCCCCTGATATTTTGGAAACAAACAGTAAGCTTGTGCTGGAGAAGCCCAGGAGTGTGTTGTGCTCAAGAGTTCTGCCTTGTCCCGTGCTAAAAACATGGGGAATGGAGACCCCAGTTATACCATCCTGACTTATCATTTTGTGAACACGTCTTTCTTTTCTTGGCAATAGTTTTCTTTTAGTATAGGCCCTTTTTATTTGACAAGATGCCACTAGGACTCCCTTATTATTATTTGATGGTAGTACCTTGCTCCCATCTTAGATTTAGGTTTAGATTATGTGTTTTTCTCACCCCTTTATACAGTTTAATGAACACCCCTGAACTGTGATCACTTGTGTCTGTCTTTACTGTTGCCACCATGAGTTTCTTACATGTTGCATACATTGATACTTACTGATGTTTAGTTCTTGTAGCCTGCAATTACATACCCTCATGTCATCTGTGCATTTTCTGGCTGTTCCTTGGTGATATGCTTCTGGAATCAAATCTCATCTCACCTGTGTGTCCCCACACCCACCCCCTTTTCAGGGATGATGTGTCTGCCCCCCAACTTTGTACTTAGTGGTAATGGGCCATCTCGTTGTATGCTTGGTGTCACTTCACCAGGCTGTGTTCCTTCGTGTGTGCATCCCAAGGTCCAGGAACACAGTTTTCCAGTCGACCATTGTGCAATTTCTCGTGGTGGGATGTTAGCTTTGCTCACTCCATGGGGGGACTTTGTGACTCCTGCTCGGATTGGATGCTGTGTCCTGTCTGTTCCCTATGAATGTAGAACAAATCAAGAATTGACTCTGCGTGCATGTGATGACATTGTGGGTGAGGTTTTGGCTGTGCATAATGACACCACTTCCATGCAGTATGGTAATGTGTATTTTCAACATGTTTGCTCTCTGACGTGTCCCATTGTCACTCTGCCCCTTCAGCAAGAGTGGCTTGTGAATTGTTGTGTGGTGCTTTCTTGCCTTTGCTTGGTTCTGGACAATGGGTGTGTGGCGGGTGTTTCACTGGGGGATGGTGTATTCTCTGCTTTGCGCATGGCATGTCCAGTCAGCCAAGTTGTTTCTATTGGTCGTCCGTGTTGGTTACTGGGCTGAGGATTGTTTGGTCACTGTGGGACTGTACTGTTGTTGTGTCAAAATGTGTTGTGCCCAATTGGTCATTGCTGTGGGTAGAACATGCAGATGGTTGCCCATTTTTGTCATGTCATGTAGGGTGCATGTGTGGTGGTGGTGTATGTTTGGAAAGTGATGCAGTTCAGGTGGTGCTGAGGAGTACATGGTGGTTTGTGTGCTGCTGTGTGAATTTGAGTTGCTGTTGATCCCCGCTTACTCCATTGCATTCCCTTATGGGATGTTGGGGATGTGCTTTACTGGCAGAGCAGTCTGGGTGTAGGCATGTGCCTATTTCTCTTCCATGCAGTGCGGTGCTGTGTGTGTGTGGAAGCATGGATGTTTTCAATGTGTTGGCATGGCCGGATGTCGATGTCTGTTTCCATGGGTGTATCAGGCAGGTGAGTGTGTGCAGGCCATGCCTGGCACATGTTATCCTTTCATCATGGTCACCGTCTCAGGTGCGGTCAGTGTTCCTTTCTGGTAGCATGCATGCTCATGCAACAAAGCTGTTCACCAGCCATCTCTCACTTGTGCTGCTGTCACACTAGGCTCCCCCCAGGTCAGTAGCCTAGCTTGTGGCTCTAGCCTGAGTTCAGGTACTAGGTCTGCATGTACACATTTGCACACTGCGATGGTTTGCAGGTTCACACACATTGGGTGGCCTGTATAGGAGAACACCCCCCTGAATGATCTAGGCATCTGAATCATGACTTCAGGAGGCCTATGGTCTGCTCAATGATGCCACTGCTTGCCCTGTGTGCCATATTGTACCTTTCCTGTTGCTTAGTGGCGGGACACCTGTAGGGTGCCATAAGGTAGGATCTCAATGGATAACTGGCATTACCTGCATGAAGAAGGGCATGAATGGTGTCAGTGTGCCTTGGGTGTTCCTTTGTGTGTGGTGGTGGATCCATGCTAGTTGGCTTTTTGTGGACCCATTGATGGTGTGTATGTGTTGCAATGACCATATGCCTGTGTGCCTATGTGTGGATGCATGGATGCATTTGTGTGGCGGAAGGAATGGGAATTGCAGTAATTACCTATCAGCCACATGTCCCCATACTGTATGGCTTGCAACTGCGCACACATGCTGGAGACCCGGAATATGACCCGGAGGGAGCCTGGGAAAATGGTGTACATGTCCATGAACAGTCCACCATCACCACAGACCTGTTGGGGGGCACTGATGGAGTGCTAGTGGTGCCGGTTCGGATATGTCTGAACTTGGGCCTTGGGAGCATAGTGCAACATGAGTACAGTCGATGGCACGGATGACCCGTGTCAATTGGCGCACCACGTAAAATGCAAGGAATACCTATCCTACCTTTGTTCATCCTGGGTCGAGGATATGTGGACATTGCATCGGCTGCACCATGTGATGGGGTATGTGTGTAGAGTGCTACCAGCAACTTGCAGGAATACATTTCCTGGGATGTGAGTGTGGAGTGGTGCTTTGTGCCTTTATATCGGGGTGGAAGGCATCATGATGTGCATGCTGATGTGCTTTGTTGCTGAGATATTAATTGTAATGTGTAATTGGGTTTATTTAAACATTATTGTCTTTGCATGAAGTTCTGCTTTGACGTACGCTATTTTTCTTGACTTCTGCCTTTCTGTTGTTTGGTCATAAATCCTTTTTTATAAATAGGTGTATGTTACCTCCACATAAGATGTGACTCATTTTGGGTGTATGTTGGATTTACGACTCATATCTTCTTTAATGAATGTGGCCCAAGTGAGTGTGAATGAAATCCCCTTTTTCATAATATTCAACTTATTCACAAACATTTGATTTGCATGATTCCAGGATTTCAAATTTTTCTTTTTTAATTGATATTTTTTTTGCTATTTGTAGGTAATATAAAACAAGGGGATAGGGGCAATGTGCGTAAAATAAATATAGATAACATGTTGAAAGCACAACTGATGTCCCAAAATGGAGACAGGCAGTGGCCAACTCCAGCTTGCCAAATGGTAAAATAACCCAAGATGGGTCCAGGTACTAACACAAAAAGAAAGCAGTTTTTTTTTTTTTTGTATTTATCAAATTTCTTTGATTTTACAAAACTAGTCTGCAAGTGAGTGCCTCTTCACATCTTCCCGTCTGGATGTTTATTGTTCTGTTCGTGGGTTAGTTTATCTTTCTGATGTAGTATGTAGTTGTTCGACTGCCAGGCTTTCTACAGGTTTTCTTCTCTAAGACAATTCGCAAGGGCCGCTTCTAAAATCTTGACTGCTGCGATTGTACAGCTGGTTTTGTTTCCTCTTATGAGTCTATTCCACCAGGTTTCTTCTTCTCATAGGTCGAAAGGCTTAGTAGCAGAGTCAGGTAAGCTTTTCTCAGGGCAAAGGTGTTCGTGCATTTTGTTAGAAGATGGCATACTGTTTCAATTTCTGTGGGGTCTTTGCATATTCTGCAGGTGCTAGATTTTGATAGACCTCTTAATGCTCTGATTACATTTGTTGGTAAGAGGTTTAGTATTGCCCTTATGAAGGTTTGCCTTAAAGTTTTGTCTGGGCATCTTCGGATAACTAATGCGTGTCGTTTAGTTTTTTGTTTTGCTCTGGCAAGTGGGCGAGGAGTTTGTTGGATTCTGCTTTGTCTCGCGTGAGTATCCAATCGCGTAGGTCCATCTTTTTCTTGACTTTTGTCGGAGTTAGGAAAAGGTCTTCTATGAAGCAGCCAATTTCTTCCAAGGTGTGTTCTTGTTCTGCTGCCCAGGCTGATAGTAACTTGCATTGACCTCTTTGGATTTCCTGTTCAATCAGTTTGTATTGTGGGGGTGCTTCCGGCATGATTACTTTCCTGTATAATGCCATTTCGTTTGCATCTACTGCCGCTTTCAGTGAGGATAATCCTAGTTCTCATCTGATTGCCGCGATCGCTGTTGAATTCGGGAATCACAACACTTCTCTCCAGAAGTGTCCCTCCAGCTTGTCCCAGATGCCTGGTGGGATTTTGAGGAAGCTTCACCACCGTATGTCAAGGCGGGGACCACTTTGGCTTTGAAGGTCTTTATAGCCATCAACAACGAGTATCGGGCAAATTTCCTGTCCATGGCTCGTCCCTGTGCAGCAAGTTTTCTGTTTTTTTCCCATAGGAGGTGCTGCATTTTAGCCTCGTTCCCTGTGCTTTCGATCATCACGCCTAGGTATCTGAAGTCCTTTACGACTTCGATTTTGATGTCCTCGATGTTCCAGTGATGTGTTTTCTTTCGGGGTGCCGTTTTTTCAAGGATCAGTATTTTTGTTTTTCCTATGTTTATTTCAAGGTTGTTTTTAGAACTGTAGCTTGCTAGGTTGTTTAGTTGGTGTTACAGCCCTATTGGGGTTTGGTCGAGGAGGATGATGTCATCTGCATAGAGGAGTCTTGGGACTGGAGTGCCTCACAGTTTTGGTGCGAAGGTTCTGAGCTCTTTGCCGGAGTCTTTATAGTCGCCAAGGAAAGCTGTGAAAAGGGCTAGCACTAACGGGCATCCTTGCTTTACACCTCGTTTGGTTGCGATTTCGTCAGATAGGGCTCCTGTATGATTTAGCTTCACCCTCATTGATGTATCCCAGTGGAGTGCTTTTATGGGATCGAGGAGTTGGTTTGGGCATTGCCATTCTTCAAGTTTGGACCATAACTTGCCACAGTCGATCTTGTCGAAGGCCTGTGTTAAGTCGACAAAGGCTACGAAAACCTTTAAAAGTTGGGCACGGGTTTTGTACTTTACGATGTTTAGTAGCATGATGATTACTGATGTTCCAATGTTTTTCATGAAACCTGATTGGAATGGATCCCAGCTGGGTGAGTTGTTTGCCCAACTTTGGAAGCCCTTTAATAGCAGTGAGCCGTAGATTTTCCCAATTGTGTCCAGTAAAGCTATCGGGCGATAGTTGCTGGGGTCGGATCTGTTTCCCTTTTTAAAGATCGGCACCACCGTTGCCGTTGTCCAGGACTGAGGTATCGACTTAGTGCTTGTTGTTGCTTCAAAGACAAGGCTTATAAACTCGGCCCATTCCTTGGGGTTGTTTTTCAGGTCAATATTGGTTATTCCATCTGCACCTGGTGCTCGGCTTGACTTTAGTTTGCAGATTGCTCCTTCTATGTCTACAGCATTAGAGAGGTCTTCCTAGGCCGAGGTCCCGATGGAAATGTTTGGTGCGCATGAACCTTGAGGGGTTTGGAACAGGGCAGAGAAGTGACTCTTCCATCTTTCTTCGCTCACCGTGTTGGCTTGCTTGTGGTCGTGTTTTCTGTCCATCGATTTTACCAGGATTCACTGGAATTTCTTCCCACTACCTTTTTGAGCATCTCCTCCGACTCGTGTTGAGAGAATTTCAGGCGGTAAGATTTCAGCCAGGATCTATAGTTTTTTACTTCTTCGTTCAGTCTTTTTTTGATGGATATTGATCCGGATTTTGATGCCTGACGTTTCAGTTTTCTTAATGCCCGGCACCTGTCTACCAGTGTTTTGTCGTACTGGTGGAGCCCTTGAGGGTTTCCTTTTTTCTGATGTTTAGTGGGATTTGCCTGATAGTGGATCAGCAGCAGTTGGTAGTCTAATTCCGTTCTGCACTTATCGGGTTCTTTTCCCAGTTTCTTTTTGTAGTTGCGTGTCAAATCAGCTATCCTTTCTGTGGTGAGTTTTAAGAGGTTTCCTTGAGTTGACACTTCTACCTCTTCCGTCATTGTGGGCTTTTCCAGATGTTGTGTAGACCATGTTATTTGAAGTATATTGTGGTCGCTTGCCTCTGTACGTAGAACCTCAAACGAGGTTATGAGGTTTAGCATTTCTTCGGAATCAAATATGTAATCAATTGTTCCTGTTTGAGCTGCTTGTTCCCAGGTTGGTATTTGGAGACTTGTTGATGACAGCTGTGCCATGTTGTGGAAGTTTCTTGAGTCCATTAGTTTTAACCATTTCTGGCCTCTTAAATCTCCTCTAGTGGAGTTGTTGAATGTTGGTGGGTGAGGATTGGCGCTCTGGCATTTGGCATTCAGGTCTCCACAAATGACTATTTGAGTGTTCTCGCAGTTTTCTTGTATCTCGTCTATTTCCGTCTCGATTATTAGTAAAAAAATTATCGTCTTCGATTTTGTCTGGGTTCCAGTAGGTTGTTATTATTACAATTGGGACTTTTCCGAGTGGACTGGGTCAAGAGCAGTCTTGTTGTTTTTTCTGAAGATGATTCCCTTTCTGCTCTCGTTGGTTGTTGCTATTTAGAAGACATGTCTGAGGATGCTTTCGGCAGCCATACCCATAGTTGCTTTATTGGCGCAAAGGAAAGTCCGCTTTGCTTTTTCTGTTCTTTTGCGTCCGGAGGGTCCCCCGATGATCGGACATTTTCACAAATGTTTTCTTTATGTTGTAGATGTCCTTTTCTTTGCTGCCCTGTTCTTGGGTTTGTTCCTTTTCTTTTTTATCTAAGGGACCCGGCCGGGGGGGAGGCGGTGTGTGTTTTGAAGTCTGTTTGCCAGTGGTTCTGGTTTTGACCTGGGATGGGTCGACTGGAAGCTGTCAGAAATACCAGAGGTTTGCTTATTGGCAGGTTGAGAGTCTGCTTGAGTTCTGTGAGTTGATAACCTCTTTGTCGTAAATCCTCGTTAGTCCCTTTGGACTGGTTTATTCCTGCTGTTTCTTTGATGTGTATGTAGGCTTTGCCTTGTGGGCTTTGTGATACGGTTCTACTAGGGTGATGTCCTCTGGTCTCAGATATTTGAGGGCTCTGATGGTTCTGAAGATCTTCATTAGCGTCCCTCTGTTTAGGATTACTGCTTCGGAGTTTTGGTCTGTTTGTTCTATTTTGAAAGTTTTTGTCTGGACACGATTGTGCTTTTCTGTTTGAGAGGTCCACATTTTTCTGGGGTTGGCCCCCAAGGCTTTTTGTCTTGATTAGGAGCGGCTTGTCGGTCTGCATTCGGGCGCTCTCTCTTTTCGAGTTTTGGAAGAGTTTCTTGCATGGCCATAATTTTCTTTATGTTTGGCATCTCGTCTGTTGTCTGGGGGCGCTGCTTGTCTTCGGTGCTGTGCTGGAGTGTCTGTATCTTGTTGGTTCCGGCTTGTTGGGCTTTTTGGGTATCTCAAGCTCACTCTTGAGTTACGAAGTTGTGGTGTTGAACTGTTTTGTCTTCTTGTTTTGGTGATGTTTTCCGAATCGATTTTGGTGGTGTCGATTTTAAGTTGATTACTGTGTCCTTTTTTCCGTCTGGATCTGGCGTTGAGTGTGTTGTCAGATTCATTGAGTTTTTGTCTGCCATGAAGACTTCTATGGATCATGGGGATTTTTGTGTTTGATGTTTTGGCATTTGTTGAGATGGCAGTGGGCTTGGTCGTTGGTGAGTGAAAGAGAATGGGTTGCTAAGTTGAGTCTTAGCTAAGCCGACCTTCCCTGTGATCACGCTTTTTCTGTTTCTTTGGTTAATTTATTTTTTTGTGCCACTGGGTTGCTGAGTTGAGTCTAAGCTGAGCCGACCATCCCTGAGATCGCGCTTTCTGTTTCTTTGGTTGATTTATTTTTTTGTGCCACTGGGATGTTTTTTTGAAGTTGCTGGGGCTTTTTAGAGGCGCCAATCTTTGGTGGTGATCCTATTTTTATGCAGTCTTGGTTAGACGGTTGTTTATTCTTATGTATTTCTTTTTCTTTGTTTCCTGGGATTTTCTTTGTTGTTGGGCCGTCTTGTGGCCACTGAGAAAACTAAAGATCAGCGGGCTTGTCAACTGCTCTGTTTGAGTTTCTGCAGTTGACTGGTGTTTTTGATCTCCCCTTTCGACTCTTGGGGTATGGCTTTTTGTTTTTGCCTCTTGTTCTTTGGCCATGATGAATCCTTCTAGGAAAATTAGTTTTGTATGCTTGAGGGCGGTTAGGGTCGTATGGTCCTTTAGCGTGTCATTGAGTGCCTCATAGAGTTTTCCGAAGGGCACTAGGGCTATAGTTATAGCCGACATTATAGTCATCATGTCCGGTTTTCTTGAGGGGGTTTTGGTTGTTATCGATTGGCTCTTTCAGCCATGTCTTGCCGGCGATGTTTGACTTTGATCTAGTCTTGGTCTTTCTGAGGAATGGTTTTGTGCTAAGTGATTTTCTCTTTGGGCCCTCATTGGCGTTGTTGGGATCTCCCAGTCAGCTGCTGCTTCTAAAGCTGGGAGGGCGTAGGATTGCTCAATTTCTTTGTGAGAATCTTTAATGGGTGCTGCAGCCTGCAGGAGCTTGCTTTGTGGCCTGGTTTTATGCTCTAACTCTGACTCCTCTCTGTCTGCACGGGGGGCGATTTCGCCTCTAGAGGTGTCTTTGTTTTTTCTTGTGTTTTTTCTTGTGGTGGGGGGCCGATGGTTGATGGTGATTGAGCTCCTGGGATCGAGGCTTGCAGTGCTGACAAATTCGGATGAGTTATGTCAGCTGCCTCGGGAGATTCAGATGGAGGTTTGTTAGGGTTTTGTCTGAGATGGATGTCTAGTTTTGCGCTGGTAGTAGTTTTTATTTCAAGTTTGTGGTGTTTGAGGGTCGTTTTGCGTGCTTTCGGTGCTGGTACATGGTCTATGAGTGCTTCCAGTATCTCGTCATCTGTTAGTTCATTGTGGACTTCATGTTTCCTTTTACCTTGCTTTGAAAAGAAGTCTTTCAGAGAGTTACAGAATGTTGTTTTTAGTAAAGCTTCCTTTGATGGATCTAGCTTGCCTTGCTTTGGTTTGTCTTGTTTTTGATTTTTGGGGGATTATTTCTGTTGTGTTCCGTTGGTATTTGCCCTTTCCTTACGTGCTTTTTCCTGCGGACCATTGTTGGATGAAGCTAATTCTTCCCCGTCACTAGTCGGGTGTGTTCCTTCGATCACCCCTAGGGTCACTCTTCCAGGAGACGGGGGCTCAGGAGCGAGGAGCGGGGAGGGCGTGTTGTCCTTGGGTCTGCCTCAGCCTCAGCCCAGCTTTCGCTGCTATCCGCTCCCCCCCTCGCTTCCCGCCGTGTGAACCTGGGCGACAACGATGTCAACAGGCGCCGCCCTGGGCACTGGGGCCGGTGGGGTCCTTGGCTGCTGCTCTGTCTCCAGCTCCTCACGGTCGCTGCGGCTCTCAGGTAAGATGGCCTGCTCGTATCCGGCGCTTCGATTTTTGGTGTGTGCTGGCTTGCAGGCATTTGGTTCACCTGTTGGAGCAAAATCCCTCTTAGCCTGTCCTTCGACATGGTGCACTGGGCTGCTACCGACTGGTGGGCTTTGTCGCGAAGCCAGTTGTTTTGGCGGATCCTTTGGCGCTAGGTCGCTGCGTGTTTCACTTTGTGCCTGAGTGGTGAGGATTTGCCGTTTTGCCACGCATGCTGGTTCTGATAACGTCAGCTGCTTGATTTGGGAATCTGCACCCGATGGAGTGTCTTTGTCTGTTGTTTCCATGCTGGTGGAGCGGTTTGGGCCCCCACTTGAGAACAGGGATTTCAGGCCTATTTTTGATAGGCCTGGAAGGCGTAGTCTTGCAGTTTATTTTGGGGGCAGGTGACTGATTGTTTGAAGTGATTGAAATGTCGGACGCAAACTTCTTAGGCCTCTTTTTTCAGCGTCCTCGGTTTCTATTAGTGAATGGTGTGAGTTCATTTTTTTAGCAGGCCCGCAGCCCTTCAGTCCTGACAAGGACTGCAATCACTGCTCAACTCTGCTCAAACTCCACGACTGCTCCGCAGTGCTGGGTAGATTTTGTAGGCCCTCCCACAAAATGGTAGGCTGCTGAATGGAGCACAGAGAGAGAGGCAGCCTGGGGTCTCCCGCAATGACTGCTCAACTCTGCTCAAACTTCGCCACTTCAAAAACAATGCTTTAACCTCAACAGCATTTCAAACAGAACACAAATGTATGTCAAGGTAGAAAATTGTTGGTTAGTATATTTTAAATATTTAAAAAGCTTTTCTTTTTAAAAATCTCTTCATGAAAGAAGCAATATATCAATGACAAAAACAGATTTATATACATAACATTGCACACAACACTGTGTCATTCAAATTCTATTTTTAGATAGCATTTTATTTAACATTCAAAACTAATCACATACAAATACCTACGCAAAAGTATCAAAATTGCATGTAAAATATGTCTGCAACACATCTTTACATTTTCAGTAAAAAATACAATCACCTTACTCCAAGAAAATATATAACCACATTTTCTCATATTTAAAAATGATTTTCAGTGTACTCCAATATAACCTATGTAGTTGGACCTTAGTTGTATAGCATTTTCAACAAACTGCAAAATGGGTGTCAGTATTGTTTAGTAGTAAGTAAAAAAAATGTTTTCGGGTGCAGGTTTGCACCAGCAGCTCTTTTGGCACTAAAGTGTTATTTAATATACCATAAGACAGTCTCCATAAGTCAATATGAGTTAAGAGCTGGACATTTTTTCCCAGATATTAGAACCTACCTTCCTATTCTGCAGCTTCAGTGCAATCTTGCCACGGATGTGTTTTTTCCTAGTTCCTCCATGTAGTCTTCTATTTTGTTTGGCCTTTCAGATTTACACATACCTGAGCAGCATCCCCTTACTCACCAAAAGGGCTTCTTGCACCATTCTCCTTTTTAGGTTTATCATTGAAGAGAGTTAGCGTGTAGTTGGATGCAATGCTTAGTTTGTAAGAAAATTAGTGTCAGGGTCCAAATAGCTTCTTGCATTTATAGGCAGCTCCCCATCTACTATTGACACCACCCACTGTTGCTCCATGCAGTGTCACATGGCTGCTAGATATGTTGTCAGCACATTTGGAGTTAAAACTCCTTCTCCCACTGGCTCATTGAGGGTGAAATCAAAATGTCTTGAAATAAAATAGGTGTTTACTTGTTTCTTTATAACACATCATCGTTAACATTTTGCTTGAATCCTATCAGTGTCAAGTGGAGCATGTTAACCATCTAACCACAGGAGAAAAGAACAACATTTTTTTTTTCCTATGGTAAATTGATGGACAAATGTAGGCAAAATCATTACTGAACTGATGAGTTGCCTGTCAAACACTGCAGCAAGATCGCCTTGCATAGGTTGGCACTCATGATTGGCTCTCCTGTTTGATAGGCGTCTTTCCACTGACTTTGCACCTTTGTTTGGGCTGTTGGCTGGTGACAGTACTGTTATTGTCAACCAACCCTGCTGGTTCTTACACTAGAGAATTTGCAGCAATGTCATGCTGGCTGAGTGGAGCAGTGTGTTGACAAATCCAGCACCAGTGCCCAGGACTGCTACCTTGCAGCTCATTGTTTTCATGAAAATGGATAAATAGTCCGGCCCTGCCAGCCTGGGTTATCAGGTTTGTGAATAACAATGAGCCAGCCAGGATGCAGAGACCCTGGTTAGTGCACACTGTTATTGCTTGTAAAGTTACTATGACTAAAATAATAACGGTGCCAAAACACCAGAGCATAATCACGCTGGGTTTAGAAATCAGTGCCGGGCTCCAAAATAAGGGCTGCTGCTGAGCCCTGCCAAGCCCCCAAGCAAACTAAGCACTGGTTGCATACCAGATATGTGCTTTGTACTAGGTCGGTTCATTCAATAACATCTCTCTGCCAAACCTCGGCACAGCTGCACAGCATATGAAGGTATTTTACTTCATCTCTATTGTAATTTTAGAATTTATTGGACTCCGCTAAGCCCAGTCTGAAACTTTTTACTGGCATCCAGTGCATCCTATAAGCACTTTTCTGTTGGCACAAGTTGTAATGCAGATTTAGGAATATGCACAGAATATCCCCCGTTCATTGTGACCAGTCTTCTGTAAAATTTCAATTTGAAGCTCCTTCAGTGAAACAATTCTGGATTTATAAAAATTTTGCACATTTTCATCTCTCTTGGGACATGCACTTTCCTTGTTAACTGTTTTAAAAAGTACACTACAAGGATTCCAAGATGGCGGCGACGAAGAGAGGACGTGCGTGAGCGGAGCTTCGTCCTTTCCCCCAACAGCTGTGGCAATAAAGAAATACTATAATGCGGATTGTGGTCCCTGCGCCCCCCCTCGCAGCCTCGAGGTGTGGGAGTGACTGCAGAGAAGTGGAGACGGGTCCGTCGAGGACCCGCAGGCACTTAGACGGCGCCGAGAGGAGAGGCAGAGGCGGGCACTCACTGTCGCTGGAAGATGCTGGGAGAGACTGCAGGGCAGCAGGGGGCGCGGACCAGCAGTGCAGGGGCCAAGGCCCCGTAACAAGTCCGATCCTCGGAGGAAGTGGGGACAGCTCCCGGAGCACCCATGGCACCCAGGGACTGGAGAGCGGGGAGAGGAGGTCACCCCCTCCCCCACAAGCAAGACAGTGAGGAAGGACAACACACTCCAGCAAGCGCCGCAAGGAAGCCGGCAACCGAACGGGCCCAGGGGAGGCAACGCTCAGCAGCGACACGATTTGCAGGAAGCGGTGGAACACTCCGCGTGTGAAAGGGAGGAGAGCGGGTACAGGAGGATCGCCGTGGGACACTCGAAATGTAAACAGCGGACAAAGCAGACCTACGGAGAGTCAATAGAACAGCACACTTCAGGAGACACAGCACCGGAGGGAAACCCTGCAACAGTGCATCCCAGGCTGTTAGAAACAGCGCACGAGGGAACACTGTTCCTCCCCCACAACAGAAGGTACTTTACTCTGTGGCCAGCCAGAGAGGTGCAGCAGAAGGGGCAGACAGGGAGAACAAGGGAGAAGAAAAAGGATTACGAATTAACACCTACACAGAGGGGCACAAAAGGTTTGTTGTTCAATACAAGGAGAGGCTGGGCAAGAGCCCTGGGGAGAGGATCCCCACTAAACGCACCAACCCCCCTGGAAGGGAGACATTAATCACAGAGGCTGCACCTAACGCTGATGCGCCCATCAACCGCACCAAACGGTGCAAATCGCCTCACGGACAGCAACCCTTGAATGACCAGAGAACATAAATATAAGATCCCGGTAGAACAATAATATCGAACCACACTAGTAGGGGCAATATAAGCGCCTGGACAGCAGCAACACGAGAGACCAGTGGAATACTGTGGCAGAGATTGAGGGGGAAAACTGGCCAACAACCACTACAGTCACCTCAGAGAAAACAGAAGCAGCGTCTCCCTCAACTGTGGGGAACAGAAATAAGCACACCAGCTGTCTCAACGAGGAAAAAAATTCAAGCAGGTCAGAGCGCCAAGGCGGGAAATATCGAGACGGAGCCGCGAGATATGGCAACAAAAGAAGATATGAAAAAGTGGTTTGCGGAATTCCATGCACAGTTCATGGCCAATGTGCCGACCCAATTTGAAACTATAAAAACAGACATGAGGACTATGGTACAAGAGCTCAAGACCGAGCTAACTTCTGTGGGGGAGAGAACTGACACCCTGGAGAAAATCACACAGAATCTGGATGAAGAGGTGCAACAGCAGGCGGAAATCCAAGAACAAATGCTGAGACGGACCCATAATCTAGAACTGCAATGTGAAGACTTGGAAAATCGCTCTAGGAGGGCTAACATAAGAATTAAATACATGTCAGAAACAGTGGAAGAAAGAGATCTAAAAGAGGCAGTCCAACAGGTCTTCAAGGACATCCTAGACGCAAGCAAGGAAGAGGAAATTGCAATAGACAGAATACATTGAGTGGGCCCCAAGAGGACAGGAGAACAGGTGATGTGTTGGTGGCTTAATCCTCCTACCCTCAAAAAGAACAAGCCCGGACAATTGATCATATACGAATGAATGGGGAGGACATCCAACTATATCAGGACCTGGCTCAATCCATACTGCAGAAATGAAGGGAAATGGGCCCAGTGGTAAAGGAACTTTCGTCGAAACAAATAAGGTACAAGTGGACCTTCCCATTTGGTTTGCTGTTCATCTGGGAAGGGAAACAAAGAAGGGTAACATCATGTGAGGAAGGGAAGCAAATACTGGGAATACAGGACCAAGAAGGACTAAGCCAGAGAGGACAGATAGAAAAGTTCACCCAGAGAAGATCAGAATGGGAATGGAAGTGGAATGACAGGAAGGTTAAAGTGCCCCAATTAAAGGAGAACTGAGCCGAAACGACCAGAAATACAGTCTCAGAATTCCACAGATCCAGCAACACCCCTTCCTGCTCATATTCTAAAGGTAATGGGGGACCAGGACCACCAATCACATAGGTGTAGCAGGGGGGGGGTACTGGGTTATTACTTGGAACCAGAGGGGTTTTAGAATACCCCACAAGTTATCCCTGAGTCTAAGTGGGCATGGCGCGGACGGCGCAATGCCAGAGCTGTAATAGGAACCAGAGTCCACCTCAGGGCAGTTTAGGGGGCGAGGGGGTAATTTGTTCAAGCAGGTTGGGGGTTGCTCAGGTTTGGGGAAGTTTTATACACAGAATGTTCAAATGAATTCAGGTTCTGCCCGATGCAAAAGGAAGCAAAAATCCAAAACTGAACAATGGGGATAAAAACACTAACATATAACATTCGAGGCCTAAATTCCCCGGTCAAAAGGAAGAAAGTGGAAGCCTTCTTAAGAAAAGGGAACTATGATATACTGATGCTCCAAGATACACATATACGGGGACAAGATAAGAATAAAATTAAGCTGAAAGGCTACAATTTGATCCTACAGGCTAACGCGCACGAGAAAAGAGCAGGGGTCATGATAGCCATTCGCGACTCCCTCAACCCTCAGATACTCCAAACAGAAGGAGATACACAGGGGAGATACTTATTCATAAACACAAAAATTTACGGAATCCCGATCACCCTAGCAACCATATATGCTCCAAACTCAGGCCAGGATGGTTTTCTTAAAGAAACATTAGACAAACTGGAAAAATTTGCAGGGGGGGAAATCATTATGGGAGGAGACTTGAATGTAGCGTGGGATCCGAAGCGAGATAGATCTGGGCCCAGACAACAGGGACAGGGAACCCCGTCAAATGCATTAAAGCAGAAAATGTCTTACCTCTTCCTGGAAGATGTATGGAGGCAAACCAACCCCACCCAGCGGGGATACACATACTTTTCACATGTATATGGGACAATGTCCAGGATAGATTACATTTGGGTCACGACGGGTCTATTGGGCAAAATACGCGAATCACAAGTAGGATCCATCTCATTATCAGACCATGCCCCCTCTGGGTAGAGATAGCTTTACTTCATAAACCACCGGGGCTGTGGAACTGGTGGCTCTCAGAGGAGATAATTAGGGACCTGGTGCTAGGAAACACTTTGCTAGAACATATAACGGAATACCTAGAACTAAACGACCTTCCAGAAATCTCCATAGAAACACAATAGGAGGCCCTAAAATCAGTCACCCGGGGACACATAATAGCCCTAAAGAATCAAAGGGAGAAACAAAACGCCCAATGGGAAAGGGAACTAGAGGATAACATAGTGAAGATCCATACAGAACTTACCCAGAAATCCACCCCGAAACTGCACAAGGCACTCAGACACGTCTTACGATTGAAGCACTGGTAGTATGTAAAAGCCAATAAAGCCGACACATATTTGGCTAGACGACTTAAAGGGCAAAAACAAGAGCGGACAGTAAAGGTGTTGAAGAACGAAGGAGGGGAAAGAAAGACACAAACGGAAGAGAAAGGCCACATATTTGCACAATTTTACCAGCAGCTTTACACATCAGAGCAACCTGAGGAGAGGCTACAAACCACATACCTAGATGGCATTGATCTCCCAACCGTATCAGAAATGGATAGACAAATGCTAGGCGAGGAAATCACACAGGAAGAAGTCATGATAGCGATTAGGGATCTCCCAAGGAATAAGGCTCCGGGCCTGATGGTTTCACCGCACAATTCTGTAAGTCATATAAGGACATACCCACCCCCATACTAACACATTTATTTAACTCCTTTAAATAAAAAGGGGATATCACTAGAACAATGAATGAAGCTAAGATGCTGGTTCTCCAAAAACCGGGAAAGGATCCACAGCTCCCTAGTTCTCAACGCCCGATTGCCCTGATAAATCAAGATGCGAAATTATACACTAAGATATTGGCCTCCAGACTCAAACAAGAACTCCCAAAGCTAATCCACCAAGATCAAGTGGGGTTTGTCCCAGGTAGACAGGCACAAGATAACATTAGGAAAGTAAACCACATGGTGGAAAAATCTGGAATCAAGCATTCTCCGGCTGTAGTTCTCGCACTGGACGCCGAATAAGCGTTCGACCGAGTAGAGTGGTCACTCCTTTTTAACACGCTAAGGAAGATGGGGGTGGGGGAGACATACATCCAGATGGTAAAAGCAAATTACATTTCCCCCCACATACGAGTACCAGTCAAAGGGTGCCTAACGGGCAAGATACATATTAGAAGGGCGACAAAACAAGGGTGCCCGCTCTCCCCTCTCTTATATGCCATCTTCCTAGAACCATTGTTGGAAAGGTTAAGGGCCAACATAGACATTAAGGGCATAGACATGGAAGGATACTCCCACAAAATAGCAGCATACGCGGACGATATGCTGGTGAGCTTGGGGGATCCGGAGAATTCTCTCCCACTTTTGATGCAGGAAATTGACACATTTGGAGCAATTTCGGGCCTTAAAATAAATAGACAAAAATTGGAACTCTTAGCTCTGGAAGGAGACACTGCACAAACCCAAAAAATGGCAGAGGGGTTACACTTCAAAGTGGCGAAAACTGGGGTGAAATACCTGGGTATAACTCTGACAGGGAAAATACAAGACCCATTCCCACAGAACTACCCTGCAATCCTGCAACAAATTAAGCGGGAAACATTGAGATGAAATCCCCTATCAATATCATGGTGGGGCAGGATAACGGTAGTTAAAATGACTATACTCCCAAGGCTGTTATATCTATTCCAAGCTCTCCCAATTAGAATCCCACCAGCCTTCTTCAGAGCACTAACAAAAACTATCATGACCTATATATGGCAAGGGGAAACCCCGAGAGTATCTAAGACAGTTCTAATAGCACCAAGAAGTGAAGGCGGATGTGCACTCCCACATTTTAAGAGGTACTACGAGGCAGCCCAGCTGTGGGTACTGAAGGAATGGATACCAGTTGAATCACAGAAATTATGGGCAGCCCAGGACAAAGCGGTAGTGACAACTTTCACCAGACACGTGCTCTGGGTAGGGAAGAAACACAGACACCCAAACGTACAAATCAGTGAAATCATGAAGGCTGCACTAGAGATATGGAACAATGCTACACAGAAAGGAACACTAACAAAAGATCCTGCTCTCTTCATTCCTCTTTTTGGTAATCCCGAATTCCCACCAGGGCTGGAGAAGGGGGCGTTCCAAAAATGGGAGGAAGCAGGATGTACAATAGTAGCAGATATGTACAAGGATCAAAACATAAGACCTTTTGCAGACTGCACATCCCTGTTAAAACTCAGCACCACAGAAAAATTCAGGTACGATCAAATATACCACTGGTTGGACACGCCGAGAATCAAAGAAGCAGTGTCAAGAGAGCTAACCCTGTTTGAAAATACATTATAACAAACACAGGCTCAAAGAAATTTGTCTCCACCACCTATAAATTTATAAACACCTCAGGAGAAGATGTAAAATGGAACTACGTCAAAAGATGGGACCGCACCTTAAACAACACCATCACCAAAGGGCATTTTGAATATACATGGAAAATGATTCCAAAATTGACAACGGTGATTCAAACAAAAGAGATGTGGATGAAAATCCTCCTGCAATGGCACTACACGCCGGAAAGGCTTAGTCAAATGTTCCGGAATGCCTCAAAAATATGCTGGAGTGGTTGTGGAAGTGAAGGAACTTGGAGACATATATGGTGGGATTGCCCAAAAATACAGCAATTCTGGGGAGAAATCAAGGCACATATGAACTTGCTGTTCCCGACAATGGGAACCATAGGGGAAGAGATATGGATGTGCTGTCTGTGGGCCCCCAAGGACAAACAACTCACCAGGAAACAAAAATGCAACTTCATGGGACTCCTGATAGGCGCATGGCTGGAGATTGCCCACAAATGGAAACAGAATCATCCGCCCATCTCCATAGATTGGATAAGGAGGGTATGGATTCATCAGGGACGTGATTTAGGGGTTGCCAGAGGTCGCAAATGCGAGCTCTGCGTCTCCCTTGCGACCTCTGGGTACTCCCTTGCGACCTCTGTGTTTTTTTTTCGTAATGCAAGCTCCTGAGCTGTGGCCAGCACCATGTGGCTCTTTACTTCTGGAGTGGCTGGCTTTCATGTTCAGGCCCCTTTTTAAAAAAATAAATAAATAAGAACAGGAGTGCCACAAGTCTTACACTTTCAGCACTGAACCTAAATAAGAAAGAATAGGAATACCAAATAATGTGTCTTTCTGGAATTCTATACAATAATTGCTAGACTCATTAAAGGTTTATTTCAGGTGCACTTTGGGTGGCGAGTCACTGATTTAGTCTGTTCTTAAATGCCTCAACTCAGTCTTTCATCCTTCTGAGGTCGATAAATGAGTACCAACACAGGTTGGGTGATATTGGGTGTACATTTTTTCGATATAAAGCGCTTAAGCGTAAGTGCTATATAATAACACATCATTATCAGTTGGTCATGGACGTCTGCTTGCATTCACAGTAATTTAGTAATATGGGCCTATATACACTGACCTTAACGATACATATGGCGATCCATTCTTGTATGAAATGTACATCACATTATAGTGATATCGTAAACATATTTTTCGTAGTGTACAATGCTATGTGATGCCACTTCCTGTTTTGTCAATGGGTGAAAGGTCGTGTTCCATCGCTTCCCGCGATATCACTTCAGGGCGGGGTCAAATGACATCACCTCCTGTGATGTCATCAGGGGTCAAGGGTCGTGTGATGTCACTTTTGCTACCCTTGGCATTTTGGTGAAATGACGTCCCTGGGACTCATGTGGCAATGGAAAGGCTAACCTACAACATACAAGGGGCCCACCAGAAATTTCGAGATGAATGGGGCGAAACCCTGGAAGACCTCCAGAGTGACTATATGGAACAATGGTGCCCACATAAGATAAGGATCTTGGACATGTTTAATTAGAAAAGCAGGTGGAATACCTCAGACAGGAAGACAGGAAGATGCGAACATTCCCGAGGCGGGGGGGGGAGCGTGAGGGGCTGGGGGGTTAAGGGGAAGTTGAAAATGTTGCAAGTAATCTATTGTAAAATCAATAAAAATGTTTTTTTTTTAAAAAGCGCACTACACCGTGCATGTCCTGTGTTAGACATTCAATGTTAATTTTCTATCTATCACGTTTATTAGCAAAAAAGTACAAGTGCCTGTTACACATACAATTCAGCTCTCTCAAACATAATTTAAACGTAGCTACTTAAGGCATATCCACTTGTTCCTCAATTTATTTTGTTATATAAGAGCCTTAGCCACCACCTGTTTCGACCCCTTCTGGGTCTTCCTCATGTTTTTTTTTAATGGCATGTCTGACGAATTACAAATGATCAACAAAGAGTACTAAAACAATGAGTTTCTGAACTATAAAAATAACAATAAAAGACAACCAACAAAAGAGAAAAAAGAGAAAAAGAGAGAAAAAAACCAACAGAGGTAAATATTACAGAACACTTGCTGTAGGTTCAAAAATAAATAACTAAACCAAAAGTGCAGAAACTATTCATAAATCTCACCAAAACATTGTTGGCTTTCCTTCATGTTCCCAAACAGTGCAATACAAACAACACTACAAGCGACTATAGGGTGGATTCCAATGTGTCAGATTGATTTATAACCTGATGTGACCTTCCCGTGTGGCATGGGTATTTACAGATTAGGCAGATTAGGCATGTTTGTTCAGTAAAAATGTCTTTTCTGTCAAGCCAAGATATGCGCATTTTTTTAGTAGTAACAGAATAAATATTATCTAGCAATACATCAGCAAAGTGCTGTGCACTCACCTTATGAATGAAGGCTGTATGGCTGGTTAATGGAATTGCCACATGAAGTTAAAACACCGGTCTTAAGTGAGATAATTACATATGACCGAAAATATTGACTGAGTGTGTCTCCATACACCAAGTACTCAGCCGTTGTTGTGAGTCTACTGAGAATCTGCTGCAAAATGTCTCTCGTTGTTGTACAAAAAGTGTTTTTCCCATGGATATTGTAAGAGATCGTATGGGTAGAATGAATAAAGGCCTGAGATATGAGCTAAAAGGAGAGTGGGTCTGTCTGTCACCTCATCATGACAGCGCTCTGCTTACCTCGTTGTTGAACACAATTGATGCTTTAGTTAGAAGCATCGAACCGAAATCGGCGCTCCACGTGTTTCCACAGCGGGGTGCCATATTTTTTCCCACTTATATATAAATACTGATGTGCTATGTCCCAAACACAATGAGTCCATAATCTTGATGTTATGTGAATGAAAACAGATGCTATTAACTTCTAGTGGGTGACTTTAATTCGTGGTTAGGATGCGCTACAGATGTGTCAGCCAAGAATATGTTAACTATCCTCGACTCTCTAGAAATGTCTCAACATATTCGAGTTCCAACTCATATCAAGGGACACACCCTGGATTGGGTTTTGACTCTGAATCTCAGTCTTATTGATCAAGAGGTGCTCGCATGCCCCTGGTCAGATCATTCTTGCATTTATTTTTCAATTCAGATGGACTATTACGAAAAGAGAGCTCCTCCTCTCAAAATTCCCATCTTGTCACGCAACCGTAGGAAGCTTAACCTCACACACATGGCAGAATGGGCTGTCTCTCTTAATGAGCAGATTAGCAGCATGGATAATCTAGACGAAATGTCTCTCACCTTCTCTGAAGCGCTGGGTTCTATAACAGAGACCTTAGCACCACTGAAAACCAAATTTGTACCCGCAGAGGTACGTAATGCATGGTTTAGCAAGGAACTTCAGTTACTTAAATCAAAGAAAATTAAACTGTTACATACCTGGCGAAAAAATAAAAACTGCATAGACCTGGTCGCTTATAAAAAATCTGCCAAGGCATACAAAACAGCAATCTATTCTGCCAAGAAGGAATCATTTGACATCAGGATTGCAGAGGCTAAGTCTAACAGCTGTGAACTGTTTAAAATCCTAAAAGAACAGGCTCATGCACCTAGCCCTACTCAAGCCACCTTCAGTAAAGATGAGGCATGGTGTACAGAGATACAATCCGCCCTATCGAATAAATTGATCAAAATTAGAGAAGGTATTGAGGTTAAGAAACTTAGTCTTTCGACTCAGTTATCAGAGAACAGCCCCCAGACCCCTATTAGTAAGTTGCATTTTTCTTCCAACCTATTTCAGAGCAAGACTTGTCCAAGATAATTTCCAATCTAAAATCCACAAGTTGTAAAGGGGATCCCTGCTCCTCGATCATAATCAAAGAGTGTTCTCCGGTCCTCATTCCAGCCCTAACCAAGTTCGTCAATGCATCCCTAGCAGCTAATAAAGTCCTGGATAACATAAAAAAAGCATGGATTACTCCATTGCTAAAAAAAACCAACCTTTGCCCTCTCACCGCCTCCAACTACAGGCCTATTACGAACACCCCGTTCCTGTTAAAAATCTTGGATAGGGTGGCCTATAACCAAATTGCTAGCTATCTGGAACAAAATGAAATTTATCATAAATTTCAATCAGGGTTCCGTTTGAATCACGGAACAGAAACAGCTCTATTGGCACTCAAGTCTCAATTCTCACAGAGAATGGATGGTGGTCATATTTCCCTTCTCATGATATTAGATTTGTCGGCTCCTTTGACCTGGTGGACCATAACATTCTGTCCACCAGGCTAAGACAGAATACCAATTTCTCGGATGAAGCAGTTAATTGGGTCATATCTTTTTTGAAGAATAGGCTAAACAGAGTGGCCAGCGACATTGCAGAAGCAGAACCAAACATACTTATGTATGGGGTCCCTCAAGGGGTTTGCGTGTCGCCTTGCTTCTATAATATATTTATGATTCCCTTTTTCCAGATGCTCCAGAACGAGGGGATTGTATTTGCAAATTATGCAGATGACACTCAATGTGTCATCCCCATATCTGTTTCCATTGTTGAAGATGAGGCAAGAATTAACAATATTTATAAGAAAATTCAGGACTGGATGATACTCAATGGCCTAGCTTTGAATAGCGCTAAGACCGAGCTTCTAATCATTGGCTCAGAGGCCAAATTAGACAAACTAGGGCCTAGCTATAAATCGCTCATCATTGATGACTGCCGCATTGAGGTCATGAGCAAGGTGAAAACCTTAGGAATTTACATTTACTTGGACAAAAACCTTAGCATGCACGCCCAAGTGAATAACTTGGTCTCTTCCGCTTCCTATTTTCTCAAATTGTTTCGATGTTTGAGACCTTTTATATCGGAAGCCAACGCAGAAACATTGGCAAGGGCCATAATCAGCTCTAAGATCGACTACTGCTGCAGCCTTCTCATAGGGCTACCGGTATCTGACATCCACCGGTTGCAAGTCATTCAGAATGGAGCAGTTAGGGTAGTGAAAGACCTAGCAAGAAGAGACCATGTGCGGAGGCCCGGCGCAGCCTCCATTGGCTGCCGGTTAAGGCTAGAATTATGTTTAGATTGCTTCTTATCACCCAGAAATGCATACATGGAGTTATGCCACTATGTCTAAAAGAACTAGTTTCAGTAAAAAATAACACCTGTACCCTTCGCTCTAATGAAACAAACATGTTGGCCATCCCACGGGTAAAAACTAAAAAATCCAGTGATTCAGCGTTCTTCTCAGCAGGTCCCCTTAACTGGAATTCACTGTCTGTTGCAATGAGGAACACCACCTCGGTAGAAATCTTTAAAAAAGGGCTTAAAACTGCGCTTTTCTCATAGGTTAGATTCGCCTCATGATTACTGGCCCCGCTTACAAACCCTTTTGTGTCTAACTGGGTTTGTCTTTCCTGTCCGTCTTTTTTGTGTTTGCTTTGTGAGTGTTTCGTTTTGAAGCGCCCTTAAGCTTTCGGGTACCTGGTGCGCTATATAAATGTTAAACATAAACATAAACATAACTCGATTGAGCATTATAGATGTAAAGTACTTGTTTAATAAGTGCATCAACATACTATTATTTTGAAATTAAGTATGTCTAAAATTAAAAAATGTACACGCTTGGGCTGCATCGTGATGTATTGTAACTTGCTTTCATAGTCCAGCATTTACGTTAGGCGTGCACTAACGTGTGACGTCACTTGGATAACATGAACATGACTTATTATTGAAACCCTTCTGTATCTTTTTAGGAATTGGAATCAACAAAAATGATGTTGTAGTTAATTATATATAAATAGTTTCAGGCTCTCCTCAATATTATTATGCAAGATGCAATACAATGTTGTAGGACACGTACATATGTAGATGGAGCAAAATGGAGCTGATCCTCACCCCATATTTTTGATGAGATTAATTACCACATGTATTATTGTCATGAGTTGGTGCTAACAAATTGTTTTGTATGTGATTCCAATATATTAAAGCATCTTAAAAGCAAATGACTTTTGCACAATGCAATGTATGAAATATATTATGTGTAAGAGCACAGTTAGTCCAGATACCTGGCAAATGATAAATGATGAATGGGTACCCAATGTACCTCTTGCGGAGGTCTCTCAGATGACCAAACCTATGACCTGTAATACACCATCCAGGGCTAAGGAGGAAGCTTCACGACCACTTACTTCAATCTTAGAAACTAACTAAAGCTGCACCTAGCAATGAAACCACAGCCAGTCAACTGCCTTGATGGGAAAATACATAAAGCAGCTTTGCTAAATACACCTTCACTAAATAAACATGCCTCTGATATCCATGATTACATAACTGACAGCAAGCTAGACCTATTGTTCACGACTGAAACCTGGATCTCTGAGACCAGTTGACCCATGATAAATCTTGCGGTCCCAGACGGTCCCAGACGGCTACATCGTTTACTGCAAAAATAGAGAACAGAGGTGGGGGGAGTGGCAATTATTGCCAGGAATCATATTTCTCTATTTAACTCATCTGGCCATTGTAATGGATGTGAGCTTTTACATCTTAAGCTAACCGCCACTCCCCGCAGCTGCATACATTTCATTTTGGTCTACCGCTCTCCAACTGTCATGGACTCTTTTAATGACGAAATATTAGACATCCTAGCAGATATTAAAGGGATTAATAGTTCCACCCTATTCCTGGGTCATCTCAATCAATGGCAAAGGGATCGCTCTGACAGAGAGGCTATCCTGCTCGAGTCCAGCTTAAATAATTTTGACCATCATGTCCTGAATTCTGATCAGACCAACACCAATGGTAACATCCTGGACTGGATCATTGCACACAATCTTAAGGTCCAGATCAATAATACTACCCCCTGTATATGGTCAGACCATGTCTTGATTAACTTTGACATCCATTTTCAAGAACCTCCATCCAAGCCTCCCAACCTTCTTAAAATGGTCACTAATTGTAACCTGAAGAAAGTCATCACCCTTGACCTCCAGGAATGCATCACAAACATCATGTCCTCGACCTTGGAGACAGACTCCCCTGAAACACTAATTGAGACCTTCAACACAAAGCTCACCTCTCTTCTGGATAAGCTTGTCCCCTCAAATTGAGAGCTGTCTGCAACAACCCCAATGATCAAATATGGTTTTCACCTGAACTTAGATCTCTGAAAATAAAGAAAAGGAGAGCAGAGAGGTGCTGGCTTAAATGCCCCTCATCTGACAATAAGAATGCATGAAAGACCTTCGAGAAAGCCTATAAGGATTTTATCACGGAATCAAAAAGAACTTCTATAACAAATACAATCTCAGAAGCCAATAATAAACCAAAGAAACTATTAGAGATATTAAAGCTCCTCAAAAAGCCCAAAGCCCAATTGATGCCATTCACACTGTCCAATGGCGACTGTTCTAGAATTCTTGAGGTGAGGGACAACATTTTAAACTGTATTATTCCGCACCTGAACTCACCTATTCTATCCCCTCAGACTATTCCCGCCCCTTCCCCTTTATCCCTGGGCCCCTTAGAAGACTGCATATTCTTTAGCTTTGCCCAAGTGTCTAGCCTAGAACTGCTGTCCACTCTGAGTACTATGCACCCGTCGACCGGGCCAGATAATGTAATTCCCCCGAAAATGATCATAGAAAATAAGGATATCTTCTACCCATTTCTGGCAAGATCTATCAATGCCTACTTCCATACACATTCAGTCCCTGACTGCATTAAAAATGTTATTGTTACTCCCCTCCTAAAAAACACAGGACTGAACCCCAATGACGCAGCAAACCTAAGACCTATCACGAACTGCAACTTTTGCTTGAAGGTCTTAGAAAAAGAAGCTACTCGCCAGATTCAAACCCATATCGAATCCATTAACATTTTACATCCCAGACTATCCGGTTGCCGCCCGGCTCATAGCACAGAGACGGCCCTCATTGATCTCCAGAGCCACATGCTGAGAATTATGCACCGAGGCAAGTTCGGCCTTCTAGTTTTATTCGATTTATCAGCCGCATTTGATTTATTAGACCACAAGCGACTCATGCACATCTTAAAGGGCACTTGCCACTGATCTGAAATAACTTGCAAATTGATACACTCCCTCCTGACTGGAAGGCTGTCTAGAGTCTACTGGGGGGATGCCACTGCTGACCCCACTCCTTCCACCTGTGGGCTGCCGCAAGGAGCATGCATGTCCCCGCTATTGGTAAACCTATACATCCTATCTCTATGCAGCCTCTTAGAGGAATCTGGAGTATTTTGGACCAATTGCACAGATGATACTTAACTGGTCTTGGAGATCTCAGGGGATTATGCAGCCGATAGCCTGCTCCTCCAAAGCATCTACAATCAAGTGGATTCCTGGATGGTAGACAACTGGATGTGCCTCAATAAAGGCAAAACTGAGCTCCTTGTTTTTGGTTCCCCCACACGAGGGCTAAACTCCCCAATTGCTACCAATCCTTCTCAATACAGGACTGTAGCATTCAAGTAAAGAAGAACATTAAAACACTTGGTGTGCAAACCGACTGTACCTTAAGTGCACAGAGTCCAATGTGAACATGATGGTCAAAAACTGTTTGTACCACTTGAAATTGCTCAGCAATATTGGCCCAGATCTTAATGAGGACAACTCAGCCACAATCGCCAGCATAATTATCATACAAAGAATAGACTATAGTAGTGCGGTCTTGGTGGATGCCGATAAAAAAAGTGTCCAGCATCTAGAAACTGTCCAGAATGACACAGTCCGGATCGTAAAAAAAGTCTCAAGAAAATGTCACTTCTCAACTCACCGGCAGGGTCTACACTGGCTCCCTGTCGCAGCCAGGTGTCCATTCAAAGCAGCGACCTTACTTCATAAGTGCATCTATCGGGAAACCCCAAGTTACCTGAAGTCAACTACTTCATGGTGTGAATCTTTACCACCATTAAGATCTACAAATACCAAACTTGTTGCTCGCCCCCACTTTACGAAATCAAAAGGGCTGGAAAGATCTTTTGCACATTGCTCATCCAGAATCTGGAATGGCCTCCCTGAATCCTTGCGATCGGACGCAAACATTAGAAATAAAAAAAAAATGGAAAACCTTCCTCTTCGAGTAGATCTGACCTGATACTCATCTTCCCCTTCCCCCTACCGTCCTGTGCTTGCTGTTGTCTTGTGTGTATTTGTGCGCCCAGGCCCCCGGGATGTTATAAATAAACAAATAATAAATTATAATAATAATCACTAAAAATTGATATAGAAAGGTCCAATTAGATGTATAATTTGTTCAGCCTTGCACTGGTCAAGAACCACCTGGAAACCCCTTTCATTTGAATTGCCATCCTATCACATTCATAATGGGAACAATGAATCCTGCTTTTCTTTAAATGTAACAAATTCCTAAATCCAATACAGTTCACATTCTGTTCTAGTAGGCTAAACATTTTTAGACCAGTTCCAATGTATCAACCCATTTAATTCTCTCAATATGCATAACAAACCTCAGTGAGCACTAGACATCTAACCTTTACATATTGCACATGTGTAATTACATAGTCTGACTAATACATTAGGCAGTAGTCATGATCATCGTTTTTTAATTATACTCTCCTCTGAGCACCATATATGTTGATACACGTTCTATATTTGGACAATGAGTATCACAGTATACACTTCAATAGTATCTCTGGAAACTATGCATGTAGCATCAATCCTTCCTCATTTTGTAATAAACCAATTAGCTCACTTGCTATACTTAGCATGCTTCGAGTGGGTACTAGACATCTCACATATACAAAATACATCCAAATACTGTCATTAACTGGCTAGAACACATACATCATCTATTTAATGATAATTGGCATCCATTGTTGCATATGCCATTTCACATATCATTTGTGCAATGAGATCAAAAAGAATACTTAGCATATTATTCATGTGATATTACATATTGGGATCACCAGTAGTTAAGCATAAATAGTCAAGATCATCATAGGAGAACACCCTTAAAAAATGTTTTTCATTGATTCCAGATTAACATGCATTGATCATGAAAGACATTCATCTTCTGTTCTTTGTTCAAACCTGCCTGTGTACCACGTCATCTCCATTTATGACCTGGCTACCATCTGACGCAAGAAAGGTTTGATGTCTCCCCCTGCTTTTCCACAGGTCAACTGCTGTAGACTGATGAATTACATGTCTTTTTTGTCATCAATGTGGTGGGATTTCTGCTAATGATTTGCCAAAGGTAGTCTTGGATTCTGAGTGCTCAAAGTAGACATGTGTTCCCTAATTCGTATTCAGGGTTCTCGAATACACTTTCTGAAATGCACATATGATTGCATAGACTGCACATTTGTAATGTGCACTTGTACCCCCTGTTGATAAATAAACACATTGGTACTGGCGTGGGCATAGCTGCACATACTTCAAGTCCCACATTTGTGAAATCCAGTTTTCAAAAGTTGCAACCAATCTGCATCACCTGTGTTCCTCACATCAATACTCTTCATATAAGATCGGCTGAGTATGCCCTGTAAGGTTGATGCTATTGTGAATGTGAATCCTGGTTTATGGTCAATATACTGACTTAGTTCTGGGTCCATCAGTAATAAACACCAATGTGTTTGAACCATTTTGTATAGCATATTGCTGTCCTCAGTGTATCTGGTAATCATTTTGATACTAGGCAGGTTTTCCTCAGTTTTAATTTTTGGCTTCAATGTTGATTCTCTGTCTGTGCTTTTTATCTTGTTACATGCTTTCTGAGCACATTCCTCTGAGTATCCTCTGTTACAAGATCGTGTGGCTAACAATCGACATTCTTGTTCAAAGATCCTATTATCGCTACAATTGTTTGTAGCCCTATAGAATTCACAGAGAGGAATATTGTTAATCGTGCCTTTCCTATGAAAACTTGTGGCATATCAAGTGGAGTTCACCTCCATTGGTTTTATGAAAGTTCTGGTTTGGATCTTTCCAATCTCAACATAAATATGGAGATCTAAATAATGTATCTCTGAGTGGTCACCAAGACTGGTCAATTCCAGGCCAAATGTGTTATTTTTGATGTATGTTAGAAAATCACTAAGTCGATCTTCAGCACCCTGCCAGATCATGATAACAACATCTATGAACCTCCACCAGAGAATTACATTAGAAGTGATTTCATTTTTTGATGGAATGTGCGTTTCTTCAAACTGACCCATAAATAGGTTAGCTAATGATGGAGGATATTTTGCCTCCATAGCTACTCCTTTAGTTTGCAGATAATATTCATCATCAAAAAAAAATGTTATTGTGTTCAAGGGTGAATTTCAAAAACTCCTTCATCATCACAATATGTTAGAAGTAAGATGCTGAAAATTTCACTAAAGTAAAATCAATGGCGTTTTATAGCCAATTAGTTATCTATATATATGTATAATGCCTTCCCATCTCATGTGGCCAACAACAAATCAGGTTCTCATTCTATATATTGAAGAATCTGTAGGACATGTATAGAATCCTTAATGCAAGAAGGCAATATTGTGACCTGTTAACTAATTGCACTGCCAATGTATTCTGATAGGCTCCCTGTTGCTCAAACAATTCCACTCATAGTTGGGCGCACCTCTGGTAAAGTATCAAATTATTTGTGCACCTTCGGGAGAAAATATATGGTGGGCATAGTGGGTGATGTTACAATTAGAAAGCTTTTTACTTCATTAGTGAGGAGTCCCCTCCTGTACCATTTCAAGACCAATTCTTGTAGCCTTATGAGTTCTTCTTTACTGGGATTAGATAAACAATTCTTATAACAGGTCGGAGTTTGTGTCATGAACTACAGAACATGCCCCTTTTGGACTTCCTGGTCCTTGTCTCATCGGGGCTTATACTCCCTTGTACTTCCAACATGACCGTCCACTGTGAAACACCTTCCTCGCTCTACACCTTGGACGTAGCGTGTTCTATTTATAGACCACGCCTCCCGCGGCTCCGCGCATCTCAATGCTATTGTGATGTAGCGACCAGACGTGTGCTCCGTAGCTCACGGTGTTGTTTCCCTTGCTTCTTCCAGCCATCCCCATTCCTAGTCCCTTTCCTTCCTTTCTTGATTCCTGGACTCGTGTGCTAGTAGCGCACTCTGTAAATTTCACGGATTCCTGGATGCTTGCATCCCGGAACTTTGAACGCGCGCTGGATTCGGAAGAGACTCATGCAGCCTTATTCAAGACTCGATCCGTCCGCAAGAAGCCATCGATCAAGAGATCCAGCAAAGATCGAACTCAGGTGAGAAGGGGGGAAATCCTTGACAGTTTGAGATGCCACCTGACAGAACTCGATATGGACATGGAAGGGGCCGTCCAGGACCTGATGCGTGCCATGCAAGAGCTATCAACCGAGGTGCAGAATCTAAAGGCGGAAAACGCCACTCTCAAACAATTAGTTCTATCCCGTGATTCTGCCACAAAAGAAAGTGTGTTGCTGGGCGGCATAGTGGACAAATACGATGGGTCGGCAAAAACCCTTTGCGGATTCCTGGATTCATGTTTGGTCCACTTTACTTTTAAACCCTACTACTTTTCAACTCCCAGGGCTAAGGTGGGGTTCATAATTTCCCACCTTTCAGGAAACGCCTTAACCTGGGCTACGCCCCTCGTTAATTCCAGCGATACTCTCCTAGATGACTATGATGGCTTCATACAAGCCCTTATGACCATGTAAGACTGTCCAGAGCTGGTCTATAGTGCCCAGGAACACCTGTTAGACTTTCAGCAAGGATCCCAGGATATGCGCACCTACGTTACCCGATTCAAGCAATTAGTCAAGGAAGCTGATTGGTCCCCTGAGGCGAGTTTTACCCTTTTCAGGAGAGGACTGAATGAGGAGATTAAGGATGAGTTGGCCAGAGTGGCTCGCCCAAACTCATTCCAGGCACTAATGGACCTTGCAATGCAAATAGATTTCCGTATCCAGGAAAGGAAGGCAGAGAAGAAGAAATCCAGAGGTAATCCTCCGAAGCTGTCCTTTGAGAGTACCACCAAGACGGACACAAAACCAGGCTCAGTCTCTGAACCAGAACCCATGCAGATTGGAGCCTTCCGTGGACCTATATCCCCGCAAGAAAGGATGAGAAGGATTAATACGGGGTTGTGCATGTATTGTGCCTCAGACAAACACTTGGTTAGGGAGTGTCCTCTAGCCCCTCCTCGGCGTTCGGGAAACACCAGCTCCCGATCCTAGATGCTCCACATCAATTCCATCCTTGAACTCTCCTGGACAAAACAATTTACTGATACTACAGGCCTTCCTGTCGCCCTCCAAGAATAAGACCTATCCCATACTGCCTTGGTAGACGGCAGAGCTATGGGAATTTTCATTGATCAAGACTGGGTTGTTAGTCATCATATTCCGTACGTGACACAAAGCACCATGCAGCCGGTGGAAGCAATCGACGAAAGACCCCTCACTTCAGGACCCATAAGCCTGCAGACAAAAGAGACAAAAGAGATCCAGCTTTCCATACACCATCACCAAGAGCGGATTACATTTGACATCATTAAGTCAGCTCATTACCCCATGGTATTGGGTATGCCCTGGTTACAGAAGCACAATCCGTATATCAATTGGACAGCAGGATCACTATTCCTAGGCTCAGAGTTTTGTATGTCCCACTGTCTGTTCCTGGATCCCTCCTCGACACCCCCTAAAGAACCACTAAGAAACCAGCAAACACCACTCATGGTTTCCAATATCATACAAGTCCCAGAGGCCTATCAGGGATATGCTGATGTATTTTCAACTGCCATAGTCCAGGCCTTACCCCCTCACAGACCTGAAGACTGTGCCATAGATACACATCCCTCAGCAGTGATTCCCTTCGGCAGAATGTTAATCCTTTCCGAACCAGAGAAGAAGGCCCTCCGAGAATACCTGGATACCAACCTTGAAAACGGCACCATAAGCCCCTCAAAATCTCCAGCAGGTGCTTCGTTGTTCTTTGTTCCCAAGAAGGACACCAAGGAACTCAGACCTTGCCTCGACTATCATGGCTTAAATCAATGCACCCTCAAAGATTGGTACCCACTGCCCCTGATCTCGGATATCCTGGAAGCTGTGAGAGGCGCCGTAATATTCACGAAGTTGGATCTCCGGGGTGCCTATCATTTGGTCCGTGTCCGGGAAGGAGACGAATGGAAAATAGCCTTTAGAACACCCTTTGGTCACTATGAATATCCAGTCATGCCCTTTGGACTAGCTAATGCCTCTGCAGTTTTTCAACGTTATATGGATAGGGTGTTTTCCTCTTCGTCATTGTCTATCTGGATGACATATTGATCTTTTCCAAGGATCCTTTAAAGCATGAAGAACATGTAAAGGCAGTATTACAGCGACTCCGTGAACACAAACTTTTAGCCAAACCCGAAAAATGCTTGTTTCACGTTACTTCTGTTCACTACCCAGGATTCAACCTTAGTCCAGAAGGAATTGGTATGGACCCTTCAAAGGTAAAGGCCATACTGGTATGGCCCGCTCCCACGTCCGTGAAACAAGTTCAATCCTTCCTGGGGCTTGCCAACTTCTACCGGAAGTTCATTTGTACCTTTTCCGAGATCGTGCAGCCGATCGTTGCCCTCTTGAAGAAAGACACCCCCTTTATATGGTCTACACCGCAAGATAAGGCATTCCAACGTTTAAAAACAGAGTTCACGCAAGCCCCCATCTTGGCCCAACCCGACATAAATCAGCCATTCCTAGTGGAAACGGATGCCTCTAACTACGCCATAGGAGCGGTCTTGAAGGAGGAACTTGAGGATAAACTGAAACACCCCTTTGCCTACCTCTCACGAACCCTGACTCTCAGTGAGACACATTACTCCATCCTGGAAAAGGAACTCTTAGCCATCCGCCAAGCCTTCACTAAATGGCGACATCTACTTCTGGGTGCTAGATATCCAGTTCAGGTCCGCACGGACCATCGGAATCTTCAAATTCTACAGTCGTTGGAGTGCAGGAACAGTCGTCAGGCGCGTTGGGACTACTTCTTTGCCCAGTTACAAAAAACCAAATCACTCATGTTCCTGGATCACAAAACTTGATTGCTGATGCCTTATCTCGACGTCCTGACTATGTAACTAGTGAAGACAGGGCCTATCCTAAGATGTTTCCACACACGATCTTTGTTGCTCAACCAGTCTACCTCCTGGAAGAAATTCGAGTGCAAACCCAATCCTCTGACCTCTGGAAGGATATTTCAAGGAAGAATCCATGGAACTTAAGAGTTAAGGAAGGATATTTATTCAAGGACAATGCACTGGTCATTCCTACACATAAATTACAACAAAAAATAATAAACCTCTGTCATGATACCCTTCACTCCGGACATCGTGGCATAACCAACACCCTCCGTCTCATACAAAGACAGTTTTGGTGGCCTGGAATGAAGACCAACGTACAGCAGTACATCAAGGCTTGTACTATCTGCAGTCAAAATAAACATGATAACAAGAGACCGTCAGGTCTTCTACTGCAACCTACACTGCCAACAAGGCCATGGGAATTCATTGCTACAGACTTCATTGTAGAATTACCACCTTCCCGAGGATACACGACCATCATGGTTACCATAGACTTGTTCACTCATATGGCTCATTTTACACCCCTGTGTAAGCTACCATCCTCGTCCGAGCTTGCTGGAATCTTCCTGGAACACATATTCCGTTTACATGGACTTCCTTCCAAGATCATATCTGATTGAGGACCTCAGTACGTCTCTCAATTCTGGAAACATCTCTGTCACATTTTGGGAATCCAACGCGCCCTCTCATCTGGTTATCATCCCCAAACCAACGGGGCCACAGAACGTGCTAATCAGACCCTGGAGCAGTATCTTCGATGTTTCGCCACCAAGGTTCAGGATGACTGGTCACTCCTGATACCCGTGGCTGAATTCGCCTACAACAATTCCGATCATTCAGCACTTAAGACCAGTACTTTTTATTGTAGCCAAGGTTTCCATCCATTGGTTCTACCCTCTCTTCTCCCTCATCCTACACCAGTACCTACTGTCGACTCCTGGATAGAAACCCTCAACAACGTACACCAGGAGGCCAAAGAAAACTTAGAGAGGGCCAGAACACAGACTAAGAGGTATGCAGATTTCAAAAGAAGACCAGGTCCTTCTTATGCAATTGGTGATCAAGTCTGGTTGTCCTTGAAATTACTACCGCGACATCTACGGCCAAACAAGTTGGCCTCTCGGTACTATGGTCCATTTCCCATCAAGGAAATTATCAATCCAGTTTCATACCGGATCAGACTACCAGACTCCTGGAAGAAAATTCACCCAGTATTTCACACATCCTTATTAAAACCTTCACCCAATCCTCCCGGAAATCCTGCCGACCTCCTCCTCTGCTGGTCGACAACCAATTGGAATATGAAGTATCCCGAATATGTGACTCCAGGTATAAACGGGTCAGCTTCAATACCTGGTTGAATGGAAAGGATATCCTCCTAGTGAAAGAATCTGAGAACCACTTTCTAATCTCAAGGCCCCTCGACTGCTCAGAAGATTCCACCTTATACACCCGGGCAAACCCGGAGGAACAGGTCTTCGGAGGAGGCATGCTGTCATGAACTACAGAACACGCCCCTTTTGGACTTCCTGGTCCTTGTCTCATTGGGGCTTATACTCCCTTGTACTTCCAATATGGCCATCCACTGTGAAACACCTTCCTCACTCTACACCTTGGATGTAGCGTGTTCTATTTATAGACCACGCCTCCCGCGGCTCTGCGCATCTCAATGCTATTGCGAAGTAGCGACCAGACGTGTGCTCTGTAGCTCGCGGTATTGTTTCCCTTGCTTCTTCCAGCCATCCCCATTCCTAGTCCCTTTCCTTCCTTTCTTGATTCCTGGACTCGTGTGCTGGTAGCGCACTCTGTAAATTTCCCGGATTCCTGGATCCTTGCATCCCGGAACTTTGAACGCACGCTGGAGTCGGAAGAGACTCGTGCAGCCTTATTCAAGGCTCGATCCGTCCGCAAGAAGGCATCGATCAAGAAATCCAGCAAAGATCGAACTCAGGTGAGAAGGGGGGAACTCCTTGACAGTTTGTAAGTTAGCATTGCCCATTGCAATGTAATCATGTCTATTCATCGCTACTATATTTTCTCCTTTGTCTGCCTCTTTAATCACTATGTTTCAATCCTCAGTTGGCCTAGACATAATGTGACCTATTTGGTCCCTTATCTAAATATTTGTGATTCTCCATTACCACTGCTTTTTGGAATGTTTCTATTACACTGTCTACTGTGGACTGTGGTGTAAATTTGGATTTGGTTTTGAGTTCACATATTTAAAAATTTCTAGGATAAATCTCTAAATCCTCCCAAATGTGTTGCTGGCTAATGTCTGAATCTTGTTCTAAAGTTAGTAAAAGGTGAGTGTTTTCAATACAAGCAACAGATAAGTCACTTTTGGGAGGCGGTTCCGCTGAAGGTTTATAAGTGCTAACTTTTTTTAAAAAGAACCTTTTTTTTATTTCAGTTTTCTCGTGAATTAAAAAATATCTTCCTGAAAATCAATGAAATTAGTCCCAGTTGTAGGTGCAAAGGAGAGTCCTTTGTTAAGGACAGCTGTTTCTGCATCTGTTAGTACTTTATTAGATAGATTGATTGCTATGTCCTGCCAAGACCCATTGCCTGCTGCTTCTTGGAACCTGATCTAGTTATTCTCCTCACCTAAGTACACTCATTATCTGGTTTGCCCAAATACAACACACTTTCGTTCTTAATGTTGCAGACTTGGGTGGTGGTGAATTTCCCCAGCTTCAGTAGGGGCATCTTAGCGTCCCATGCAAATGTCTGCTTATTGGAGGAGTGATATTCCATGACACACATTATGTTCACAATGGCTCTTGTGTCAACCACAAACTTTGCAGTATGGTTTCCTATGAACAGCTCAAAATGGGTACAGTGAGTGGCGTCCAGTTACCATCACTTATCTCTGGCCCTAGGAGAATAGCACACTTTTCTCCTGACAGCACAGCCTGAGATCTACTATCCCCCTCACTATGCCGGGTCAGCTAAAAAAGCGGGATGAATGCTACATAACATCCTGCCCAGCTCAGAGAGAGACGCAAACAAGCACTGTCAATGCCAACAGCTTGGGCATTTGTTTAGGCACGGGAAATGCACTTGCCAGGTACTGCTGTAGTGGTATTAACTGGCGATTGATGGTAGCAAGTGAGAAAATGGTGTGAGTACTGGGCATCTAATGAAAGTGCCTGGCAAATGCTTAATACTTATACACCAGCCAAAACCAATGCTGTTTTTTTAACAGGACTTCAGTGAAAGAATAGCATTACACCCGTCGCATTTTTACAGCTCCAATTAAGACATGAACTCTCAGAAGACTGATTTGAAAAAATCGTTGGAAGGCACTTTGAGTGCAAAGTTTGATGGTAAGGCATGAATAAAGCGAGCTCAAAGAGTTCACATTAGGCGTTTTGTTGTGCGGGGAGGGACAGGAACAGGGTGGGAATGGCAATAGGAATTAGCATGGCCACAGGCAGTCAATGGGGGGCAAATAAACAAAGAACACATACAAGCTTTGTGTCCCTCCTCATATGCCATTCCTCCCCATCTGTACTCTAATGCAATAGTTTCGACTTATAGGTAGCACAAGCGCCATCTAATTGCCCAAACTAAAAACAGTCAATCTAAGTGGACAATGAGTGATATGACATGATATGATAAGGAATTTATAACGCGCCTACACACAATTGTTTCAAGGCACGACGAGGCAAGGGAGGGGGAACAGAGGGAAGACAAAGACAACAATCCTATTAGGCCAGGTGTCATTCAGATCGCACTAGTGCATGGGAAGAGAGAAGTGTGGGGGGAGGGGACAGTGCAGCTCATGGGATAAGAATAAATAACAGTAGGTAAAACGTGCCGCCAGCTGGTGGCAAGTGCAAGGGTAAGTGCAGACATCAGGTGTCAAGTGCTGGAAGTGGGACTGAAGGGATACAGAAGACAGTGGCCAGGTGCAGGGGTTGCCCGAAAGGCAGTGCAGGAGTGCAGATGGCAGGGGTGGGGACCTGGGCCCAAGATCAGAGGGTGGCCAGGTAACCAGTGCAGTTTCAGTTTCCACCAGGAATTCAGCAGGGGAGAGGAGGAGAAAACGCAGAAGCAAATAGATAGGTTTTGAGGTGCTTCCGGAACTGGAGATGATTCTCCTCAAATTTCAGGGAGGCAGGGAGGCTGTTCCAGAGGGAGGCCCCAGACGAAGAAGGAGATCTCACACCAACTTGTTGCTTGGAGAAGCGACTGAAGCTGAGGGAGTTGGAGGCAGATGAGCTCGAGAAGGAAGATATTTAGGAAGAGAGAGTTGAAGGTATTGAGGCCCAGACCTGAGAAGGTCTTGTGGACACTGCAGAGGGGTTTGAACTTAATCCTCGCAGCCACTGGGAGCCAGTGTAGAGATTTCATTCCTGGAGAAATATGATCCCTGGGCTTGAGGCCAAGGACAAGTCTCGCAGTCCTGTTCTATATGAGTTGCAGAGGGCGGAGATTAGAAGCAGGCAGATTTAGAAATAGGCAGTTGCAATAGTCCAGCCTAGAGAGAACCAGAGTTCTGGAGACAGTGAGCTTCTGGGGGAAGGAGAGGAAAGGAAGAATACCTCTGTGGAGGTGCAGCTGCTAGTGTGACTTCTTAGAGACGTCAGAGATGTGAGGAGTAAAGGAGAGTGTGGAGTCGAAGATGAACGCAAGGCTTTTAGCCTCACAGGTGGGAGTAGGAAGAGAGCCAAGAGAGGCTGGCCAGAGAGTGACAGGAAAGGAAGGGGCAGGTGTGCCGATGAGGAGAATCTCAGTCTTACTGTCATTAAGGCAGAGATCCTCAATACCTCAAGATGAGTTGGCCATGTGTTCAGGGATCAAAACGTACCATATGTCCCTAGTTGTCACAATGAAACACAACAAAACAACAAACAAGCCTGTAGGGGGCCTTACCCAGACACCACGAGGACTGGATCTAAGGGATGATTGGAGGTTCAAAGACACAGTTCCAAAAAATCATAGGATCAAATGGTAGGCACAGACATATTTCCAAGTTGCGAGGAGTCTAACAAAGAAAGAACCCGGTCCAGAATTTAGCAGAGTTGAAGGTAATTCCACAATAGTGGCACAGGGATCAAAGCGGAAAAGCAGAAGCGGCAAACGGGACAGCCTCCCAGTAAGTCACAGACAGGGAAGGCTGCCATTGGAGTACCAGACCAGGCACAAACAAGTCCTAGACAACAAGCCAAAAGGGAAATCCAGGTGCATTCCGAGTAAAAGGTAAATGGTAATTCATTACTTACAGGAGCTTCACATTCAGGAAATTGCAGGAGGTGCACTGAGGGAAATGCAGATTCAAAAGCCATTAGGTCCTAATCAGATGGGATGGAAAACAAATGGGAAAAAGGCACTCAGCACGAGACTCACAGCAAATGGTCAAGAAACACAATTTGCAGCTGCAGCTGAATTTACTTCCACATTTGCGGACTCCAGACTTGATAGAAGTATGCTATAGGTGGACAGCTCACTCTATGTGATGGCATTGCACAATGCCAAGGAGTGTGGGAAACAAAGTCCCTTTCATGCCACAGTCTGCTCATGCGCCATTGCACCCTCTGTGCGGTATAGAAGGGGCAAGTGTGCCTTCCCATAGGATAACATCAGAACCCAAAAGGAATGCCGAGCTCACATTGCCAGAGGCTTTCTCTGCATCCACACTCAGGACTGCTTCTGGGTTCTTGTCTCATTAGTGGAGGATTTCTGCTAAAAATTAAATATGATGTTGAGCTCTCACATAACAACTTTTTGACCCAAGAGTATAACTTGGGCATCTTGTTTTCCATTTTCTTCGTCAGGATTTTTTGGAGGATTTTCCTGTTACCAGAAATATTGGTCTATAGCTGCTGCATTTCAGGATCTGTGTAATTTTTCGGTCACGGAAAAGTCTGTGATGGAAAAGTTTGCATGTGAAATGTACGCACCACCAAAGGTTCGTACATTTCCCATGCGAACAAACACTGCAAATGACACATACCCACAGCCCCACCAACACCCACAACACACCCACAACACACCCATGACACAATCCCCACCCACCCCCACCCACACCCACAGCATAAACAAACCCTTCTTACCTTTTCTTCACGCTGTGTCTCTACGGCAGCGGTTCCCTTTCACTTCGGTGATCGGGAACCGGCACCGCAGTGTTCTTTTCGTTTTGATTTTTTTTCAGTTTTTTTTACGGGCAGCTGCAGGGGATTCCCCCGCAACCCCCGCTCACTATACTATAAAGTATAGTGAGCGGGTTGTGGCGGGGGACAGCCCCGCAGTCCCCATTTTGGTTTTTTTCCGATGTTGGAAGTGCAACGGGGGTGTCCCCTCCAACCCATGCTCACTATACTGTATAGTATGGTGAGCAGGGTGTTAAGGGGGGACACCCCCACAGCCCCTGTAGTCTTTTTTCTTTTTTTTTTACTTACCTACAATGCATGCCACCAAAGGTTCGAACTTTTGGTGTTTGAACTTTTGTTGGTATGCATTTTTCAGACTTTTTGTGCGGTCAGACCCTTTTTTTTGGTCTGTTTCTACAATTCTGCATTTTTTAGTCTCTCTTCCTGGTTTGGGGATTATATGTATGATTCACCTTTTGAATGTATCTTTGAAAATCATTGTTTATTTTCCCTTTGCTGAATATCGAACAGCGCATGAGCTGCAGGCTGTATTTTGTGGAAATAAAAACAATTTGGAGGCCATATAGACCCGAGCACCTGCTTTTCCCATTACCAAAATTATTTCACCTGGGGTAAATGGAAGCTTCTATTTCGTGCTTTGATAAATATAGAATACTGAGTTTTTTCACGAGAGCATTATCTCTGTCGCACGTCTTCCTATGTTTGTATATGCCACCATAGAGGTAACCATCTTCTTGTTCTTGAACCTTCGGTTCCCCTGCTGGTCTCGCAATGATGTAATATGAGATTTGCTAGTCCATTTGCAAATGATTCCTTTCCTATTTCTTTCTATCTTTTACTTTAGTCATGTGATTTTCTGTCTTCTAGGTTCTTCTTTTCTTAGGATTATTTATTCTTCAAAACACTTTTATGTTTTGTTTTTTTCTCTGCTATTTCTTGCTGTTTGGCTGATGAATCTTTCACAAGCAGACTTTTATTGTCAGAAAAATGACTTGTGTGTGTCATCAACGCTGACGCTGTGGGTCTCAATAAAGGTTTCAATAACTTTGAAACCTCATATTTCAGAACTGATGTGTTCAGGCACAATGAGGTATGTCTCACACCACTATTCATATTAGTATAGGTGAATGGCCTGAACAATGAATGTTTCCAGTGATGTTTCTTTGTTTTAATGCAGAATGCAATTTGAAATGAGATATTAGTATATACACAAAGAAATGTAGTGTGAAACTGAGTAAAGAGGATAAAGGTTTTGCCTGTTGGATGCTGTAAATGTCGTACATCTGTTAAGGCTAGTCCTTGCTGTAGCTTTCTTTGTAACCATTTTCTCTTTCGTTGCTCAACTTGCACCATGGAGCTCGTCTTGGCAGGTGTATATGGTGTCATGTTGAAGTCTCCTCACATTACCACGGAACTTGTGCTAATTTGTTTGAGTGTGTTCAATATGTCTTTCATTGCGTTATCAGAGTTGTTGTTGCATATGCATGCATTTACAACAGGGATTTCCACATTGTAAAGTAGGGGCAGCATATAATAAATCTGCTTTCTGAGTCTTTCATCACTTGCATATTTTAAGCTGTAGGTTTCTGTAGAGCAGCATTATCAGACCCCAGGAGTTGAGGGTGCATTCATTTTGACACTCTTCTTTGACCCAATGTTTAATTTTCTAGGGTGCCCCTTCATCAGACTAGTGGGTCTTCAGTAATAGGGCAACACTCGTCCTTTTTCCTTTGAGGTAGTACAGAATCGTTTTGTTTTTGCTTGTGTTATTAAAACTGTTCAATTTCCATAAAACAATATTTAGTGTCTGTGTCACCATAACTCTGCAATCTCCTTTGCTCAATCCAATTCTGGTTGAGTAGAGAGGTGCCATTGTGGCTAAGTGTAAAATGTAGTTCTCTATAAAGTAAAGATAATATAGTACAAATAACATTTAGGTGCTATATTACATCAACCCCCATGCCTCCAAACGATCAATGATAAAGCATTCAAAGTATTCTAAGCCTAAATGGTTCTATTAGTGTTAGTAGTAACTCAAGACATTGTTTGGATCTATCAATATCCTGGAACAAAATATCGTACAATACATTCTTCGAAGATACAAGGCTGGTAGAGTTTCCACCGTCTAATTTTAAAAATATCTGTGTTTTCTACATAATCTAAGCTTCTTCCTAAATGTTACCTTGATGAAGTGCACATATTGCATAGGTATTTAAATTAAGCTTGAACTTAGATTATCTTTTAGCCAAGGAACAGATGAAAAGGTTGATGCAATAAAAGGCATGTTTCTTAAATCTTGAATAAGAACCTTGATCTCGAACAGAAGTTGAGTCTGGGATTACCAGAACTTTTACTATCCTTTCACTGCTCTTCTCATCTTTCATTTTCTCTCTTTCCTGACGTATATTTCATAAACTTACTTTTAAGTCTCTTTTCGTCTTCCTTTCTCCACTTTGGATATCCTTTGGGACTTACTACATAAGTGTTTGATTGTATACCAAAAAAAAGAAATGGATGCAAGTAATCTTCCAACCTAATCGGTTGCTTTTTGTAAAAATTGCTAAATTCAATTAAATCAAATAAAAAATAAAATAAAAAGGAATGTTTCTCTTGTTGGAAAACTGTCATAGAGGGGCCTATTTACCAAAAATACAGCCTTATGATTTTTTTCCTCTCATTAGGTCATAAAAGCTGGAATCCGCAAGGGCATCCTGGAGATACTGAAGGCTGAACTTGTACAACTTTTATTGTGTGCATTATCATCACAGCCAATGGCTTCTCAGTGCTGTGGTACTAACTGCTGAGAATGCAAGTGAGTGTAACATATATGTTAAATGTGCTTGTGGTACAAACTCTTTTTAATCCCCAAAACTGATTTTTTTTATGTATTCATTTAACCCAACGCTGAGAATTTTGCAGATATTTTCATATAGAAATATATATATAAGAGGGGGGTATATTAGTTGCCGACTATTGTAATTTGGTGTAAACAGGCTTTAGAATATACACACAAGGTTGCAAAATCAGGGATGTCATTTGGGGGCTACCAGGGGTTGAAAATGCAACCCCTGAGGTCTCTCCCCTGCTACCCCTGTGGTTTTCCTTGCTACCCCTAAAAAATATAAAATACATTTAAATTGAAGCTCCTGGGCTGTGGACAGCAGCATGTGGCTCTATGTTTCTGGGAGGGCTGGCTCTCTTGTTCAGGCCTATTAAAAAACAGGGGATTCCACAAGTATCACACTTTGAGCAGTGGCCCTAAGTAAGAAAGAATAGGAATAACAAATAATTTGTGTTTCTGGAATTCTATACAATAATTGTAGACTCATTAAAGGTTTATTCCAGGCACACTTCAGGGGGTGAGTCACTGATTAAGCCTGTTCTTAAACACCTCAAATTCACAATGCAGACAAAGGGCCTCATTACAACTGTGCCGGTCCGGAAACAACAGTGCTGGTAAGCCTACCAGCACTGTTGTTACCGGACCGGCACAGTACAACTCTATTGGCGGGTGCCGTCCAGCCCACCAGGGTCAGACCTGCCAGGCGGAACGGCACCCACCCGCGGAGTTACACGGAAGCACCGGCACCGTTAATAATGGTGCCGGTGCTTCCGCGGTCCCCATTCTCATTGAGTCCTACGGGACTCAAATGGGAATGGGGATTTACAATTTACCGACGCCTGACTTCTCAGAATGCAGGGGTTGTAATCCCATGGTGTTACGGGCAAGTGAGGTGCCGGTAATTCTTGCAAGTCCGGCAGCAACCCGCCGGTAACAACGGCAGGGTTACCACCAAACTTGTAATGAGGCCCAAAAACTTTAAAAAAGCATTTTGAGTAGAATAGGCATCTATTTCGGACTTTGAATTTTGCTTTCCACAAGTTGCAGTTATAGCATGTTTTTTCTGCCATTGTCTCTGTTACAATCATCACAAGACATTCCATCTCAGTGTCCTCGGTCACTTGACAAAATCCTTGTGCCTAAAATCTTGTGTACAGTGTAGAAATGTTTCACCATAGCACATACAGTGTATCAAGACTTGATGGTCGCGAAGAACAAGAATACTCCCGTCCCGAAGCCACCAACAGCAAGAAAATAGTCACTTGCTGTTCGAGGATTAGGGCCACAGGTGGAGAAACAGGATACCCATGTGGTCCAGATGACTGCTGTAAGGGAAAAGGAACAGGTAAGATCAGGAACACACAAGGCAGAACTATACAGTATGACCCAAAGGAGAATGACACCTACCAAAAACCACTGGATGGAAAGCCTAAACGATGGGGTAATGCCTGTTACCTCAGTGGGTTGAGATCAGGGAGGCCAGAGGATGAAAGACAGAATGCCACACTGGAAACCACCTGAGTAGGATGCTCCTGGAGGATGGAAGCTGGAGCACCAAGTTATCAACAGCGAGTCTGGGTATGACTTTGCCAAGGGAGTTGACTAAAGATGATCCAAGGGACGGTCTGTGGACTGTAATTCCAAGAGTCCAATAGAGTACCAAAAAATGAAATGCAGAGGAATCCGTAATACGTAGTTCGTGGTAAAAAAAACAGTAGCTCCAGGTAACAAGGACGAAGAGAAGGCTCCAAAACGGCATAAACAAACAGTTTAGAAGCGTTGTGTAGCATTCTGGAGCTCGTCAAATACCTGGAGACATGTCACGTGATTACTAAGGACGTGTTACGCGTCACGTGACCCCTGCGTTTGTCAGTGGAGGCTTGAGCGTTGCTGGATCCAATGAGGATGCGGTGGTCCAAAGAGGCGTGGCCGTTACCGCGGCCACCCGCGATGCCGTGCCATGATAAGCTAATGGATCTGTCTGTTGTTGGGGAGTAGGAGTGGCGGAAGCCATAACACGTGGTTCGATGAAGGTCTGGGTATTGTGTAGATTTGATGCCCCTAGTGGTTGTTTGCCAGAGGTGGCCCGATTGTGCATTGAGGATATACGCCAGGGGAGTCGCCACTCGAGATAAAGGCGATGACCCCTTACCTGACATTTTCTCCAATGGCCTCCCCAACTTCTCCCACCAGCGGAAGATCTGATCTCATGGGGGGGAATGGAGAGTGATCTAACGTGAGAGCTAGTACCCGGTCTGGGACATGGTCGGGAAGGAGCACAAGGTTGGGTGAATGAACGTGCTGTAGGCATGACACAGTGGCCCTTTATTCCATTGTGCCACAATTAATTCTTTGTTGCAATGTGTCTATCTTTCCTATCTCCATGGCATGCTGTTTAGGATGTTTGCTTGCATGTATGGCGTAACAAGTGCCCAGAGTACGGGATACTGTGTGAGTGCAGTGCTTTCCCTGCGCTAATGTAAATTCTTTAATACACAGTTATGAACCCTTCCAATGGTATGTATTTTGTCAACCTCTGAAGTCTGAAAAGTAGATCCACAAAGGCTTGACATGTGGCCAACTTTGCATCAGACCTGCAGATGAACTGGCCTGCTGTTAAATCTCAGTTTAATTCAATCCGACTTTCAGAACATTCAGACATGTAATTGCTCCTGTTAATATAGCCAGTAAGATAGCTATAGATGGTAAAAAATCTCAGTGAGTGGGGGGGGCTTGCTTCTGCGATGTGTGTATGATCTGCCAGTTGCAGGTTCGAATCCCTGTAAGACCAACTCAGCCTTTCATCCTTCTGAGGCTGATCAATGAGTACCTACACAGGTTGGGTGATATTGTATGTACATTTGTTCTATATAAAGCACTTATGCGTAAGAGCCATATAATACCACATCATTATCATTTGGCCTTGAACGTCTGCTTGCATTCACGTAATTTGGTAATATGGGCCTATAAACACTGATATTAACGATACATATGGTGATCCATTCTGGTATGAAATGCATTTCACATTACAGTGATATCGTAATCATATTCTACGTGGTGTACTTAGGAACAGTGCTATGTGATTCCACTTCCTGTTTTGTCAGTGGGTGAAAGGTTGTGTTCCATCATTTTCTGCGATGTAGCTTCAGTGTGGGTCAAATGACATAATTTTCTGTGATTTCATCAGAGGACAAGGGTTGTGTGATGTCACTTCCGCTACCCTCAGCATTTTGGTAAAATAATGTCCCTGTACAAAATTACCTCTTTTCAAATTTGCCAATACCTATATTGAACCAGTTAAACTAATCTACTCATCCAACTCTGATTTTACTTCTAAACATGTCTAAAATTATACCTATGCATATAAATACATGTATAATACATCTGACAGTTTATACTATGCAATGATTATTTTGTAATTTGATTGTCAATGTACTTGAGTGCAGCAATTTATAATAAATCAATGTAGTATTTTTGTTATATTATTTTTCTTTATTTACCAGTTTGAATGTTACTTTTATTTTTTATTGATAATTTTGAATTTTTTAATTAATCTTGATTTACATTTTTTCTGATCAATAATAATGTTGTTTTGTATCACTTGTATTTTTATTAATTACTCACATCTTGTTAATTTTGATTAATATGGTGTTTGTTAAATATACATTTTTCTTTTTCTTATTATTGTATTTTTCATGATTTAATCCAACAATGTTACCTTTATTTTGAATTAATAATAATCATGTATATTTATTCATTACTAATTTGGGATTTGTTATTCATCTTGATTTTTATTTTTTCTGGTCAATACAAATTTTATTTTTTGTAACTATTATTGTGTTAAATAATGTATTAATCCTAATCTTTTTTATGTTGAATATTAATTTTTATTTGTATTAATATGTATGTTCCATTCATTCGTATAATTTGTCATTAATCGAGAGCATCATTTTTGATCTATATTTAATGCTTTATTATGGTTGTATTTGTTCATTTATATTTGTGGATGGGTGTGGCTATAGTACAACAAATCACATGGGAGGATGACAGTGGAAAATTACAACAAAGTATGCAGTGATTTTAATATAAAGAGTGTGAATAAATTATGAAGCTGTGTCAGTTTTGTAAAATTTAAAGTAGGCACACTTACAGGATTTTGGCACAATCAATCAGTATTTTTTTTTATTTCTGCTTCATGCATCAATTGCTGAAATCAAGTCCAGCAGTTCAGTCAGAGTCACAGGTTCATGTAATGCATTCATAATAAATGTATAACATGACAATATGTTTCAGGTCATTTGCATTTGTTCTAAGTAACCCTAACTATTGCAATTGTAAACAAGTGCTTGGACATTTTTCTCCCTTCCATGTAGGTAGACCAATTAATCAAGATTCCATTTCCTGAGAGGCCAAATCATAAAATGACTGTAAAGAAGCAACCGGTTGCAAGAAGGAAAATGAAATGGCCACCTCCAAGAAAACCAGCAGATGTGGCTCAACCTGGGATGAAACATCTCAGTACTTTGGAAGAAGACTATCACAACTGTCACTATCTTGTGTACCTGGTGCAAGCCTTTCTACCAGACATTGGGTCTCATTACACATTAGGCGTTAGGGGTTAACGGGGCCGGTAGAGCTGCCGGCCCTGTTAACCTCCTACCGCCTCATTGCGAGGTCTCCTTGCGGGACCCGGTAAGGACGCCTGGTAAAACCAGGCGTCCTTAGTGGGTCCCGAGAGCATGACCAAGATGCAAACAAGGGACCCGTTATTAACGGGCCCGTTATTTGCATCCTCTCCATTCCCATTGAGCCCTATGGGGCTCGAATGGGAATGGGGATGTACCGGGTCTGGGTTCCCTGAATGGGGAAATACTGGGCCCTCCAAGGTCAGAATGGCCCGGTATTTCCACATTCAGGGAACCCGGACCCGGTACCCAGAATGGGGGTAGCTGTGATGCTGGAAATGCATCGGAGGGACAGGGCCTCTGTATCCTTGTCCTTTACTGCTTTTTATCATGTGTTCTTTCATGTTTTCCACGCAGGAGTTCATGTGGGACTCCTGGCTGTGCATCTCTCTCTTTTGGTTTGGTGTACAGACCCATGGGATACCCTTATGGCACCCATGGGTGGGGGTACAACCCTGTGCCCTTAGTGTATGTTTTTGGGCACGTATGTGTGGCCCACAGAGCAGGGTATTGGCTGGTTGCAGCTCCATGCTGAATTCGACAGGTGCCCTGGGTATCCTCCATTTTGGGATACCCAGACCCTGCCATTGGAATCAGTTGAGTCCTGATAGGAACAAGATGGCCCCTTTGGCCTCTTGATTTCTATTGCCTATTACCTTCTTTACCCAAAGTCCTGGGAAGCCCTGACTCTGTCCCTTCCCCCTGACCGGCCTTTGGGTGGAAGTTCCATATATGGTGTTGTTGTGAAGTCCAGGCCAGACTGGCTGGAGCCTTCCCAATGACTGTAAGTTGTGGGTACGCCTGTCGGTGGCACCTGGGTGAATGGAGTGTGTGACAAATACGCATTCTGTGTTGTTGGTGTCTAGTATCTGGTGTTGGACACAATGACTGAGACAGCCCTGCCCGAAACTGGTATGAATGCAGTGTGGAGTGTTGAATGGCTGGGTACTAGTCCCAATACACAGAACTTATTGTGAGTGTCTGGAGAGAAGTGAATGGCCTGAATGCACTATGCACCCGATTGGCTGCCTGCCTGCATGAATGCCCTTCGGACTGATTGGTTGCCTGACTGTGACCCAGCAGAATTAATGGGAGATCATCTAGTATATCTTGGGGCCTCTGACTGCTAGAATTCGTGTTCAGAAGCTGAAGAGTAAATGGAATGAAACTGAAGCTTAACCTTGAAGCCCTGCTGGAAGAGAAGAATTGCTGTTGCGCTCCTTCACAATCTGAAAGCTGCTGTGTCTCCAAGAACTGACCCAGAGAGGACCTGGTAAGGCGCCCTCTTCCCGAGCTGCGAGGGACCATTGTGCACCTGCTGATCTTTGCCAAAGCTCCCTGGTAGACAGACCTACGACAGGCTGCCGACCGGGGATGGGGACTGCCGTGGAATCCCAAAGAGAAGCGCCCGGACTGTTGTCCGCCACTGTCGACGACCATCGTCACCGACTGGAGCCACCATACTCCCGTTTGCCTAAGAACTTAATTTGAGCCAAGGACGCTCTCGTCTGCATCGCCGCCCGCTTTATCCCGCTGCAGAAGGCCTGATCGTCAACGCGCTGAGGAGCATCCGCTGGTGGGTTTCCCGCCACTGAAAGACCACAGAGATTCCCACGACTCGACACCCTTGCTGGGCCACAGTTCTTCATCATCTCTTTGCGGTCCAGAACTATCATCACCGAGATGCACCGCACACCTCCTCCTTGCAGGATGTGAACGCTCCGTCGTCGACGAGCACCGCTAGGAAAAAAGCCGCCACTTCACCGCCGTAGTTCACCCTGTTCTCCGTCAGACGTTCGACGACCCATGACTCCTGCCTTAAAGGGAGGGCACTCAAGAAGTGCCATCGATTTTCCGTCGACGAATGCTACAATTCCAGGTACATTGGGGCTGTAGAACTGTTGTAGAGGGAATTAAGACTCATAGAACAATATATGGACTGGGCTTGTGATACATCTTTGCTTTACAGGTTGCCCAGGTGGGGGGATCTCCACACAGAACTGTGCTTAACGGTAGAGGCCAGTATTCTGCCTATTGTTTCAACCATCTTGCTTTCCTTGCTATTTCTATTGCTGGTTTCCTTGTTATTGATCTGTGTGACATTTTGACAGTATAGTTGATGCACTTAAATGAGATCTGATAATACGTGTGGTACCACTTTAGAACTGTATATATTTACCATTATTGATTTTCTGAGCACAAAGTGAGTTATTGTGATAGTGTACATAATCTTGAATATTAATTATATAAAGACTGTGTTTTAACTAATATAGTGTGTGGACATTCCTTTGTGGGGGCTTAGGGACTACACTGTACTTAAGAACCAGCCTGCCTCACCTCCTGAGAAGCTAGGCCTTGATTGCTCCACTACGCTACCAATAATAGAGAATCTGGGGTCCTCTGTGCCTCTCCTCTACCATATAGAGAGCAGAAGTACAGACACCCCCCTGCAGTATTTACACTGGTGGGTGTCCAGACATTTGGTCGACCAAAAACTGGTCGAAAGACATTTGGTCGATGCAATTTCGTCGAAAACCAAATGGTCGATTTTTTTTTTTAATTATATATTTATTTTTCGGGTTTTTGTTTTTTTAAAAAAAAGGGTTTTTTAGAAAAAAAAGGGGTTGGGGGACCCCCCCCCAAAAAAAAAAAAGCGTGAAAATAAAAATAAATAAAAATTTGACCATTTGGTTTTCGACCAAATTGGTTCGACCATTTGTCTGGTCGACCAATTTTTTTCAACCAAATGTCTGGTAACCACACTGGTGGCAGCAGTGGGATGCTTATGGTTTTAAGAATCAGCGTATAACCGTGCCACTTACAAAATATCTGCACTTTATTAAATTGCGGTTTAGTTGTGTACAAGATAACTGCATTACAAGCAATGGAATATATTTTGAATGGTAAATTTACTCGGATGAGCTTAGAGGCTCTCCAGAGTGCTTGTGAAGCCAGGGAGTTAGACTTTGTGGATAAGTCTAGGGCTGATCTGATAGCTGCCCTGGTGGACTACCAGATCGATTGTGAAACTCTTGAAGGGGGGGATGCAACCAATGAGGACTCTACCCTGAGGGTTGTCGCCGAATCTGTTTCTGGGAATGCCACCATTCCTGCTGCCTCTGTTCCCAACCCCAGCAATTCCTTGGAACTTGAGTTATTAAGGATGACATTGGCCTTTGAATATCACAAGTTGGAAATAGATGCTGAGTTTAAGAAAGAGGAGTTGGCACAGCAAGTGGAACTCAAAAATAGGGATCTTGAACTCAAAGACAAGGACACTGAATGTCAGCGAATCCAGTTAGAGAAAGCTCGAGTGGAGACTTCGGCTAAACCAGTTAGGAGTGTCAGGTCCCCAGAAACCAAGTTTATGAATGATTTGGTTGGTGTGTTTGTGGAGGGTTCTGATATCCTCCAATGGATTGAAGCATTTGAAATGGCTTGTGCGATTCATGATGTTGATAAGAGTGATTGGGCTAAGTGTTTGTTAAGCAGACTGCCTAAAACTGGATATGACTGTATTCTGAAACTGAGTGTGGAAGAAAGGGGTCAGTATGAGTGCATGAAGTCTGCTTTAATTGCCAAGTTTGGCAAGATGCCTACCCAATACCTTAAGCGGTTCAGGGATTTTAAGAAACAAGAGAATGTGTCTTGGATTGACTGGGTGAGTGCTGCGCACATGAACATGATGGGGTGGATTGATGTTTACAAAGAGAAAACGTGTATTGAATTGTCCCACCTTTTGTTTTTTGAGCCTGTTCACCAGAGCTGGGTCAGTATGTTGCTGACCAGAACATTTTGTACCGCTTTAAGCTGGCTAGGTTGGCTGACAAGTGGGTCTCCCACCGGGTGTCCCCTAAGGACTCCAGTGGGAAGGACAAGGACAAAGAAAATGGGGCCTCTGAGAAAGCTGAGGAGTCCCCAAAGCAGTCACAGTCGGGTAAACCGAAACCTTCCTCTCCGAAGACCCAAAAACCTAGTGGGGATAAGTCTGTTGTAGGTGGGAGTAAGAGTAGTGGTCTGCCTGCTGCAAAGCAGGGTCCCAGTGGTTCCAGTACCGTACCCCGCACTCCCAGCACTTGTTGGGATTGTGGGGCTCTGGACCACCGAAGGGGTGACCCCAAGTGTAAGGGTAAGGCACTTGGAGTCCAGGTTGTCAGCCTGACCTATCCCTACTCCGTACCTGAGGTGGAGGCCACTGTCCTCCCCATCTCTACTTCGGTGCTCCCGTAGAGATTTTCTTAGTGTCTCTTGGGGCCTGGGACCAATACGCATAAGTACTGGTGACTATCCCACAGAGCACTCGTAGGTTTTTGAGAAGTGTCCTCTTGAATGGCCAGCCTTCTACTGGTTTGAGAGACACTGGGGCAAGCATGACAGTGGTGGACAGGACCATGCTCAAGCCAGAGGACTATGTAGGTGCTCCTCAGAGAACCACCAGGTTAGCTGGTGGGCCTCCCAAATTATCGCCTGTAGCCTTAGTCAACATTACGATTGGAGGCAAGACAGCGAAGCTTCCAGTCCTGGTTCAGGACAACGTGCCTGCGAACATTTTGTTGGGAAACGATTTGGTCGAGTGGGGGATGATCGCAGAAGGTCTTCCCATGGATGCTGTGGCGGTCACCCAATCGCAGGTCACACAGGGTCCGGCTGCAAGCCTGGTATCCTTGCCAACGGGGAAACACAAGGCACGAAGGAAACGGAAGAGTAAGAAGGCAACCTCTGTGGAGGGAGCCCCTGCTCTTCCTGCTGTTCCGACAGCACCCATTGGGATCCATGCTCCGGAGGGGCTGGGTCCAGTGGTGAATCTCAACTCCTGTGGGGGAAGAGCCAGAAGACTTTCCTGTGGGAGAGGCTCTTAACCCGGAGGATCATCCCGACCTTCAATGCTTGTTAGCTGAAGGGGGACCCTCCCAGGCGGACTTCTGTAAGGAACACAGAGAATGCCACTCTCGAGGGTCTGAGGAAACAGGCCCTGTCCCAGCACAAGGAGAAGTGCCTAGGACATTCTGGATCTATTGGGAGGGTGAGCTCCTTGTTAGTGAGCCCAGTAAGCCTGAACCTGGTTCCCTCAAGAGGTTGGTGGTACCCCAGGTTTACAGGCCCTTCCTGCTGCAGTTGGTGCATGAGGTGCCCTTGGCTGGTCATCTTGGGACCAAGAAGACCAAGCAGAGGCTCTCTTCCCATTTCTACTGGCCACGGATGGCAGTAGAGGTGGAGTCTCACTGCAGGACCTGCCCATTTTGTCAGTTGTCTGGCAAGACTGGAGGCAGTGTCATTGCCCCACTGCAACCATTGCCAGTGGTTGGCATATCATTTGAGAGGGTGGGCATCAACATTGATGCTCCCCTTGACCCTCCCACTTCAGGTGGACATCGGTTCATCCTGGTCTTGGTAGATCATGCCACCAGGTACCCGGAGGCTTTACCCCTTCAGACTGTAACTGCCAAGGTGGTTGCCAGGGCTCTCCTGGGCATTTTCACCCGTGTTGGATTCCCTAAGGAGGTTTTCTCTGACAGAGGATCCAACTTCATGTCTCGTTACATGAAAACCATGAGGAAAGAGTGCGGGGTAACCTACAAGTTCTCCACCTCTTACCACCCCCAGACCAATGGTCTGGTTGAGAGATTTAATAAAACTCTCAAGGGAATGCTAGGCGCTTTGGAAGAGCCCCTATGGAGGAAATGGGATCACCTCCTGCCATGCCTGCTGTTTGCTTACAGAGACGTACCTCAAGAGGGTGTTGGTTTCAGCCCCTTTGAGTTAATCTTTGGACATCCCTTGAGGGGGCCCCTTGCCTTGATCAGAGAAGGTTGGGAGGCCACCCCTCCAGGTCCCGCCAACCAAAATGGGGGACTATGTGTTAGGCCTCAGACGGAGGATGACACATATGATGGGTCAAGCAACAGCACATCTCAAGGCCATCCAGGAATTAAATAAGTACTGGCATGACCTTAAAGCCTCGCAAGTGGATTGGACTCCGGGACAGGAAATCCTTGTGATGGAGCCTACCAAGCCTAGAGCTTTGGCAGACAAGTGGACTGGACCCTTCAGGATCCTCTCCAAGATGGGCGAAGTCAATTATCTGGTTGACATGGGAATCCCAGGGGTAGCCCCTCATGTCTTCCATGTTAACAGGCTCAAGCCTTTCCACAGGCGAGCAGAAGTCTCATGTCTCTTGCTAGCTTCAGAGCAAGAAGAGGATGAGAGTGAGCCCCCATTTGCTGCATAGCAACCCTCAGGATGGCTCAGTGAAGGGAGTACATCTCTCTCCAGATCTGACGACAGAGCAGTAGAGGGCCTGCAGGACTTTGCTCCAGCAGTATGCCTCTCTGTTTTCCCTGACACCAGGTCCTACCCCATGGTGTAGGCACGAAATTGACACTGGTGACAGTGTGCCTGTCAAAAGCAGGTGCTACCATATGTCAGATACAGTTAAGAACCACATCCAGGCTGAGGTCACCAAGATGTTGGATCTGGGTGTTATTGAACCCTCAACCAGTCCCTGGTCCAGTCCAGTTGTCCTTGTCCCCAAGGCAAGTTCCCAGGCAGGTACCAAGGATTGGAGGTTCTGTGTGGACTACCGAGGAGTCAATTCCATCACCAAAACTGATGCGCACCCATTGCCCAGGGCTGATGAGCTCATGGACACCATAGGTGCTGCCAAATTTGTGAGCACCTTTGACCTTACCTCAGGCTATTGGCAAATAGCTCTGATGGGCCATGCCAAGGAAAAGACGGCGTTCTCAACACCAGAGGGACTCTACCAGTTTACGATCATGCCTTTTGGGTTGAAGAATGCCCCTGCCACCTTCCAGACATTGGTCAATCATGAGCTCTGTGGGCTGGAGGCCTTTTGTGTGGCCTACCTAGACGACATTGCCGTCTACGGTTCCACCTGGGAAGGGCATTTGACACACCTGGATAAGGTGTTGCAGGCCTTGAAAAGGGCTAACCTCACTATCAAGGCCAGCAAGTGCCAGATAGCTCAGGGGAAAGTCACGTATCTTGGTCATGAGGTAGGAGGGGGTCAAATCCAACCTCTCCCCAGTAAGGAACAGGATGTATGTGACTGGGAGACTCCCACTACTCAAACCCAGGTGAGAGCCTTTTTGGGCCTCACTGGGTACTATCGCAATTTCATGGCAGGCTATGGAACCATAGCTGCACCCTTGACAGCTCTGACTTCACCCAAACAACCTAGGAAGGTTAATTGGACTGAAGACTGTCAGAGGGCCTTTGATGGCTTGAAAGAAAGTCTATGTAGGGCACCTGTGTTGTGTGTGCCTGACTACAGCCGACACTTTATCGTCCAGAGGGATGCCTGCGACACCGGAATTGGAGCTGTCTTGACCCAGTTAGATGACAAAGGAAGGGAACATCCTATCATATTCATCAGTACCCAGCACCCAGAAGTACTAAAAAGTACTGTTTACTGTGGCGTTGCGTTGTGGGAACTTCAGTGGATTTTCCTTCCATGATGCTGTGAGCCGGGAGCTGCAAGCGTCATTGCTGCCTGAACGAACGCCCATCAGGAGGGCGTCTTAACATGCAATACCTGCCTGCCTGATCTTCTGAAACCGAAAAGGGACTCGGACGGTTGTCTCCGCCCCTTTGGGCGCCCACGCCCCCACTGGGCGAGTCAAATACCCGGAAGCCTGCACAAACGCGCGCGCACCCAGAAGTACTAAAAAGTACTGTTTACTGTGGCGTCGCTTTGTGGGAACTTCAGTGGATTTTCCTTCCATGCTGCTGTGAGCCGGGAGCTGCGAGCCTCATTGCTGCCTGAACGAACGCCCATCAGGAAGACATCCTAACATGCAACACCTGCCTGCCTGATCTTCTGAAACCAAAAAAGGTGACTGTTGCGCACGTTGTGCTCGCTGTGTACGTTGTGTTCCCCCAGTCAACACATCCCTTTGTGAATACCCATTGAAAGAAAAAAGAAAAGAAAAAAAATACATTTTTTGTTTTTCTCCCAAAGGACTCGGACTGTTGTCTCCGCCCCCTTAGGCACCCACGCCCCCACTGGGCGCGTCAAATACCCGGAAGCCAGCGCACCCACACGCACACCCAGAAGTACTAAAAAGTACTGTTTACTGTTCATGGTGCGCGGCGCAGGTCGCGGGGGCTCCCTTCAAGGGGGAAATTTCCAGGGTAATACTTGTATAGGGCAAGCCCTTAGTGAGAGGCTTTGGGGGTAGTTTATTTGGGAGTTCATCCCAACCTGGAAGAGAAAAGCTTTTTGCACAGTGTCATTTTGTGTGCATAATGGGGCATATTTGATTCGCTTCCTGCCTTTTTGCTTCTCTGTCTGCTCTATACTCTGAATGTGTATTTCAATTGAGGTGGGTAATCTGTGCACAAAATAGGTACTGGAAAGTGCTGGATATACTCTCTCCTCTGCGAACTGGACTGAGTAAAAGAAGATTTTTTGATTCTGTGGGGGTCAATTAAAGTTGATGCATGTAGATAGGTTTCCGGCTCTCTGGGGATTGTCCCGCCATTGTCTTTAATTGAGTAAGACCAGCTCCACTGCTTGTATGCTGGAGTATGGTTGGTAAACTCTGCAACGGAAAACGGGTAAGACCTATTCAAGTAACTAAAAAATGTATACCCTGGCAAAACCGATTTTTGTGTTTAAAATGGATAGCCTGCTGGCGGAAGGTCCATTGTCTGATCATTCCTTAAAAAATGTCTCTAATGGTGATAGTGCACCAAATGTAGAACTGCCCCCTGTAAAGTGCCTCATCTCAGGAGGAAGAAAATATGACTAATTGTACGTGTAGCGCTTTTTCATCTCGGGTGGAAGAAATTGTGGGAGACAAGTACTCTAATACAGGCCCGATAGCTGCTCCCCCACAGAAGAGCTTATCAAATACACATGAGATTCCCCGTAGATTCTCTCTGGGGCAAATAGAAGAAGGAACAAAACCTAAAAGAGGGGCTGACACATCCCTTCTGGCACCGGTGGTTTGGGCAGAACTTGACAGACGGGTTAGGCTGTCAAAAGAGCCATCTACACCTATTAGATCCAGAGCGGGGGGTTTTGATAATGTCCATCTACACGAACCCACTGGGGAGGCTATATTCTCCCCCCGGTCTCTCTGCATGTTGGGTAAAAAATATTTTGACAGTGGTCTGGGGGTTAAGGAGAAAGAGCTACAAACGGAGGATTATGGGGAACAGGGTGGTCCTGCGGCCAACCAGATAAAATCATCCAGTCCAACTTCCCATACGTCCTCCATATTGAATCAGTCTTTTGGAACCAATGATCCCTTATGGGACCGCTATTTGATGGCATCAATCAAGAGGACACTGCCACGACATATGCCACTTTTCCTGTATTGACCAGGATTCTGAATCTTCTGGACAAGGGCCACGAAACCCACCTAGATATCCAGGAACTCAGATCTATATTACTGGTTAATACAGAAAAGACCTGTAAAGTAGAGGGCTTCCTCTTGGCAATGGAAAGATGCGCTCTGATAGGGGGGCAAGCTAAACCTCAAGTCAGTATAGTCTCCCACGATCAGATAGTGCAGACAGATTGTGAGATGGAGATATGTTCTAAATCCTATGCAGAAGCCCTCACCCAAGGAAACAAGGACTCTGTGGCTGCCCTATTGAGTGGTCTGGCAGAACTTAAAGTCATGGTGTCCACTAATGGTACTCAGATTATGAGTCTTAGGGAGAAGATTGAACTGGTTCACTCAAACCTCACAAGATTGGATAAGAAGCTAACAACTAGTGTAAGCATCTCAGAGGTTCCGTTGAATGCTCCTGAAATGGATAGTCCATCTGCATTATTAAATGCTCTAGAGGAGCGTGGAGAGTCTGACGGTTAGGAGGGGGGTGCCAGAGATAGGGATTTCTCCTTAGAATGTCCAGCTAACAGTAACCCACATCTATCTCGAAGAGAGAAAAAAATGAGTGCCAGGGCCATCAGTCATAGGGCGGCTAGGACAAACTGCAGTGTAAAAAATTGCACACAAAAAAGTAAGAATCTACCGGCACTAAACATACACAACACCAACGCCAACTTGAAAGACTTATGTGGTTTGGCTGTTGAAGGCTGTATTGACCTGTCTCAACTTGATGCTGAAAGCAAAAAAGCCCTAGAATTGAAAGAACTGGGGACCCCAAAAAAATCTAATAAGTGAGAGCCTGACCCTCAAACTCAGAGTCCTCCAAGGTCATTAGAAACTGTAGAAGGCAATTAACAAAAAAGCAATGGTTGCAAATGATAAGATGGATATTAAGCTCTTTTTCACCCCTAAAATTAAAAATGGCTCCTTTAGCAGTGAGGAGACTAAGAGCTCCTCTCCAGCTCCCAAAACCACTCCATTAAAACAAGTAAATCCTCCCCCTGTAGTGCAAGAGAAGACGCACATTGAGAATGTAATCAGGGAAGTGCTTAGGGGAGTGGGGCACTCCGCTAATACTGGGGGGAAAACTTTGAGAGGGGAAGTTTATACATCTGAAATTATGAGGGGAAGGATTGCTGTGGCGGAATCGTTGCAGTCTTTGACATCCAGTCTGGTTCCAAGTGAGGATATTAAAATTCTGGTCAAACAGGCCTTAAAGAACTTGCTTGAAGAATCTAGGAGGGCAGGTGCCACAGCCTTAGATACCCATAATTGGATGGAAGCAAGGCTCTGAATTAGTGGAAAAAATGATAATTCAGAAGGAGTGACGGGGGACATTATTGCATGTGGACCTACGTATGATAGTGTTACCAAAGACACACACATATCTAATCCACCAACTGATACAGGGCTGGGTCGTGATAAAAACATTCAGACTCAGAACTCGGGAGGTCTTATAGGGCATGGCGAGGAGGGGAAGGCTCCACCTTCTCACCATGCATTTGTAAGCCAACCCTGCCACGAATTCACTAAAGTGTAGCAAAGCCAGAGGTGTGAGCAGTCGGAATTGAGACACAGTTCTGAAAGAAATACGTATGATCAGGCACCTAAAGCATGGATGAATTTGGTACAAGCTGCACATTATTATGAGGGGGCAAACAGTAAGACGCAGTGGACAGAGGTACGGGTACCCGGTAATGAACCGCTGAAAAAGGTGGAGAATAAAACCAGCTCTGAATACTTGCTAGGGGAGGAAAAAAACAATTCCCACAAATCCATCAAACAAGCTGTAAATGACTGGTGGCCTAATAGAATGGATTGGAGACCGCCTGCCTTTGCTGATTGCCCTAGCATTATGCTTTACTCCATGTTCCCGCAAGGGGGTCCTATCTCACTGAATCGCAATAGAATCCTAACTTTATTCAGCAAAATCCCAAGGCTTTCCATGATCTCCTCGGGTGATATTAAACTGGTTGATTTTATCCATCCCCTGAGACTTGTTTATGTTTATGTTTATGTTTATTGATTTATACCGCGCACAAGGTACCCTTAGGCTTATAGGCGCCGACAAAACAACAAAGTTACATAATGAGTATAACAAGAACAAACGACATTAAGCTCTGAAAACATGTACTGACAAGGGGGCCACTAGGCCATTCCCATGGAAGAAGGAAAACAACATCGTAAAGAAAAGAGGATAGGTTAATTTAACACTATTCGCACGTTTGTGAAGGCGGACATGTCCTGTACATTGGTGAGACTGTTTATAAAAGAGGGCAAACTACTAGACCCACAACCAATAATGATACAGTCAGTGTTATCTGTCTTGCACCAATTGCTGATCTGTAGTCTCCGAAGAACTTTGAGGTCCTGCGCCCTTATACAATTGGGTCCCACTTTATTATCAAGCCATGCTAAAACTTTATTTTTTAGTGTCTCCCTGGATTCCACTTGCTTCGGCTTGTCCACATTGATTAGAACGATGTTTCTTGGGTCCAATGCGAAACTCCTCATGTTGGAATCCGCAATTTCGGGCACGGTGGATTTTCTCTGGGGAATGTCCTTAAATGGAAGGGGAGCCATGAGTCGCCTGGGCTTCAGGAGAGGTGGTATACTCTCTTGTGACTTGACTGTGTTAGACTGGTATTTTTTTCCCAGGCTATCATGGATATAGTCACCTCAGAAATAGATTCTATCCACCCATTTGGCTTTGATTTAGAACCATTTAATAATCAGCTTATTAGCCGAGCGGTTGAGGTAGAGGCAACGCACCAGGTGGATGTTAACCCTAAATCGCACTTTGTGGGGGAGGAGAGTATAATCAGACAGAAGCAAACCCCAGAGACTGACCTAAAATGGTTGGCTCAAACACTGAGCGATTCATTAGCTAAGATTCAAGCACTGAATGAGAAACTATAGGCTGAGCTATCATTTTCAGTGATATCTTGGAATTCGCGAGGCAACAAAACTCTGAGGACGGAGTCCGATTGCTTATGCTTCTTTTTGGAGGCCAGTATTTTCTGTCTCCAGGAAACTTCAACACTTTCTCTGCTGGTGTTGGATGGGTACAGTCTCCACCAAATTACAGCCGAAAAAAAGTCAAGGGGAAGGCCCTCGGGGGGTTTGCTTATTGCGGTACACAACACTTTGTCCTTCAAGTGCCTCAGGGTATTTTGTCCTCATAAAGACTGCATTGCTATGTTATTACACTTTACTTCGCCCGTTACTCTCAGATACTTGTTGATTGTGAATGTTTATTGGAGTCCCGAGTTAGACCTGAAGGAATTTATTAGGATGGTGGATGAAATTATACAGGAATGTCAATTAGTATGTCAAACTTTGAATATAATGGTCATGGGCGATTTCAATGCAGACGCAGGCGCATGTTCTAATAACATTGGCTCGTCAAGGAAACAAGTACAGGGCCATCAGTGGAATGTTTTTCTAAGGAATTGGGGCCTAATCTGCGTAAATGATTTCCTGATAAGGACATGACTGGTTATACTTGGACTAATGGAACTGAATCTTCCACCATAGATTTTGTTTTTGTAAGCACGTCTATAAACAAGTTTTTACTTGATTTTAGAATAATTCCATCATTGGTCAGTGATCATAGTATCCTTAAATTGACCATACAGGTTCAAACCACCCTTGTGTCCCTGATGTATTTCCCCTGATGATGGAGATTAATTGCGCTGGGAATAGAATTAATTGGCACGGGGACAATGTTGAGAAAGTGAACAAGGTCTTTCTTGAGGATTATAACAAATATGGCTGTGACAAAAAGATCTTGATGTATGCACACGGGGAATTTAACAGCTATATTAAGGATGTTATCCTTGGGCCAAAAGGGATTGGGAGACCCAAGAAAATGGGTACTATCCACACTCATGTTTTCGATCCGGCTTTACATCACCTTAAAAGGGAGAGAAACCGTGAGATTCGGAGACTACTGAAGCTCCCGCACACTCTGCCTTTGGGAGAAACGATCAGAAAAGTAAAAAATAAATTGAGATCCAGGGTACGTGCATTGAAAGCAAACATGGTGCAGAGGGATGCAGAAAATATACTGGAGGCTTTGTCAAAATCCAACACAAGACACTTTTGGTCTCTCGTAAACAGAAGAGGTGATGCGCATGTAAGAGAACAAGGAGTGTGCATATCCTCGGCTTACTGGGAGGGGCATTTTGGTAATCTATATAAACCATCGGTTTTTAATTGGTTGGTTCCGGACGAGATTTCATAATGCCAGTGGAACTTCCCGTTCTCCTTACAGGATGTCCAAAGACTGATCACTATATGCTTATCTTCACGTGCAGCTGGTCCAAATATGCTTGCCAATGTGGTCTTTAAAGGTAATATGAATTTGTAGGCCAAAATTTTGTTTCTACTGTTTAACAACATTGCCTTAACTAGGGTCTTCCCAACTACCTGGCATATGTTCTTCCAATTTATAAAAAGGGCGAAAGATCCTACCAACTAGTTTAGAGACCTATTGCCCTTCTTGACGCGGACTCTAAGATCTTTGCGTCTTTGGTCCTCGAACATATCCATGTTTGGATGGAGGAAGAGGCAGTATTGTCACCCCAGCAATTCGGTTTCAGGAAAGCAGTGGGAACGGATGCAGGTGGTCTTTTATTAACTATCATGCAGCAACAGACCAGACAAAGAGGTAGCCAGCCTATATATTTGGCGTCAATTGACCTTTGTCCAGATTTTGATTTAGTTGATCGATCCACCTGTGGAGTAAAATGCTTGCCTTGGATATGCCTTCACAGCTCCTAGCTATCCTATATTAATGATCTCCACGCAGAATCTAAGATAAAGGTATGTCTTAATACTGAAGGAACTCTTTCAGAGGAAATCGCTACAGGAAACAGACTTAGACAGGGGTGCATATTTGCGCCTACTGTGTTTAATCTGTACTTGGCAGATGTTGGTCCGTAGCTGGAAGAGGCATCCTTTGCTGCACCAAAGGTGGAGGGTACAAGGATTGTGTGGACTGCATATGCAGATGACGTACTATTATTTGACCTAAAACCTTTGGGCCTGCAACGAGTTTTGTCTTCCTTCAAGAAATACACGGTGGAAAATGCTCTGGTCATAAATCAAACAAAAACTTGTATTATGCAATTGAGCTACGGGAAGAGGCTACCCAAATTTGCATGGTTCCTGGCTCATGGATCATGCTAAACTTACTATATGTCATGCTTTCAGGTACTTAGGCTATCCTATTTTTGAGACTGTAACCAGGCCCAATCTATGCAACTATCTTGATAAAAAAAATAACTCCACTGATTTCGCAACTATTAAAAATTGACAACAAATATGGGAAATTCTCTATGTTACCATGTTTAAAAATGTACCGTAGAAAAACCATTGCCCAGTTTTGCTACGGGATGGAATTGGTCCCGTCTTGGTTCAGGAGTGAATTTCAGAAATACGAGGCACGTTTGCTAAGGTCCCTCATCTGGTATCTCCAGTGTAATCCTTTGGTGTAGAGTATCGCTGTCTAGGAAACTGCTTGTAGGTTAGGAATCCACCTTGTATGGAATCCTGGGACGGTGCCTGGTCGCTGGTAAGGAATCCTCTGTTGCACTGCGGGATCTGGAAAAGGAGGTTCTTGAAGTTTTGGCATTAGTAGGGGTCTCCAAAGAACTGCTCATTAGCAATCCAACTAAGGTCACAATACTTCTGCAATATGCAGACTGGAATCTGACTGTTAACTTAATACAAAGCAAAAAACTTTATGCACATCTGGTTGGGCTACAACAGAACCCTAGCTATAAAGTTTCCCAGCAAAGGGCACAGCCAGGAATTCATGCGTTTTCGCTTTAATGTCCTTGCAACGGGCCAAATTATGAGCATAAGGCAATGTTTGTCCAATATCACTACAAAATGTTTATTTTGTGAACTAGACATCAGGGAAGTAACTCTCCAACATTTGCTGACACAATGTTTAGGATTAAGACCTGCACGGATTGAATATTTTATTAACTACGTGCCCAACCCAGAGTGTGTGGACTTGGAAGCTCTCTGGAAAGATATGTTGCACGGTTCGAGGATTAAACTACAATTGGCAGTACTTCGCTTTTTAAAAGTCAAATGGTAACTATAGGGAGGTAGCCTGGATAGAAATAATGGTTTTCTAACTTTAGTTTATATTCAGCATTGCTTTGTCGCTTGCGGCTTAGTTTGGGTATAAGTTATCTTTTTCTTTTTGTTAAAATTAGGTTATGCTATATTGTATGTATTGGATATTATGTAATGACATTTTATGCAATGTAATTTTATGATCTGTTTTTATCTGATTTCCATATTTTGTAAAGGTTACTGTGTAGCCAAATAAAATAAAAAATAAAAAATATTCATCAGTAGACAACTCAAGGGTAGAGAATTTAGGTGAGCTACTGTTGAAAAGGAATGTTTCAGCATAGTTTGGAGCCTTAGGCATTTTAAGCCCTACCTTACAGGGTCTACCTTCAAGGTCCAAACAGATCATAAGCCCCTGAAGTGGCTTATACAGATGAAGGGTGAAAACCAGAAACTACTTAGGTGGTCTATTAGCCTGCAAGGGCTAGACTTCACCATAGAGCATAGACCAGGGAAGAGTCACGATAACGCAGATGGCCTTTCCAGAAGGTATGTTGACCGTCTGGATGAGGGTGTCTATCTCGTGGGAGATTAGGCACCCTAACCTCAGTCTGGGGGGTGTGACTGTGATGCTGGAAATGCATCAGGGGACAGGGTCTCTGTATCCTTGTCCTTTACTGCTTTTTATCGTGTGTTGTGTCATGTTTTCCATGCAGGAGTTCATGTGGGACTCCTGACGGTGCAGCTCTCTCTTTTGGTTTGGTGTACAGACCCATGGGATATCCTTATGGCACCCATGGGTGGGGGTGCAACCCTGTGCCCCTAGTTTATGTTTTTGGGCACCTGTTTGTGGCCCACAGAGCAGGGTATGGGCTGGTGGCAGCTCCATGCTGAATTTGACAGGTGCCCTGAGTATCCTCCATTTTGGGATACCCAGGCCCTGCCATTGGAATCAGTTGATTCCTGATAGGAAACAAGACGGTCTCTGTGGCCTCTTGCTTTCTATTGCCTATTACCTTGTTTTCCCAAAGTCCTGGGAATGGGAAGCCCTGACTCTGTCTCTTCCCCCTGACCGGCTGTTGGGTGGAAGTTCCATATATGGTGTTGTTGTGAAGTCCAGGCCAGACTGGCTGAAGCCTTCCCAATGAATGTATGTTGTGGGTACGCCTGTGGGTGGGACCTGGGTGAATGGAGTGTGTGACGAACATGCATTCTGTGTTGTGGGTGTCTATTATCTGGTGTTTGACACAATGACTGAGACAGCCCTGCCCGAAACTGGTATGAATGCAGTGTGGAGTGTTGAATGGCTTGGTACTTGTCCCAATACACATAACTTGTTGTGAGTGTCTGGAGAGAAGTGAATTGCCTGAATGCACTATGCACCTGATTGGCTGCCTGCCTGCATGAATGCCCTTCTGACCGATTGGTTGCCTGAGTGTGACCCAGCAGAATGAATGGGAGATCAACTAGTATATCTGGGGGCCTCTCACTGCTAGAATTCGTGTTCAGAAGCTGAACATTAACTGGAGTGAAACTGAAGTTTAACCTTGAAGCCCTGCCGGAAGAGAAGAATTGCTGTTGCTCTCCTTCACAATCTCATAGCTGCCGTGTCTCCAAGAACTGACCCAGAGAGGACCCGGTAAGGCGCCCTCTTCCCGAGCTACGAGGGACCATCGTGCACCAGCTGATCTTTGCCAAAGCTCCCTGGTAGACAGACCTACGACAGGCTGCCGACCGGAGGCGGGGACTGTCGAGGAATCCCAAAGAGAAGCACCCGGACTGTTGTCTGCCACTGTCGATGACCGCCGTCGCCGACTTGAGCCGCTGTGCTCTCATTTGCCTAAGAACTTAATTTGAGCCAAGGACACTCTCGTCTGCATCGCCGCCTGCTTTATCCCACTGGAGAAAGCCTGACCGTCGATGCGCCGAGGAGCATCCGCCGGTGGGTTTCCCGCCACTTAAAGACCACAGAGACGCCAACGACTCGATGCCCTTGCTGGGCCACAGTTCTTCATCATCTCTTTGCGGTCCAGAACTATCGTCACCGAGGTGCCCCGCATGCCGCCTCCATGCAGGACGCCAATGCTCCATCGTCGACGAGCAACGCTAGGACAGAAGCTGGCACTTCACCGCTGTAGTTCACCCTGTTCTCCGTCGGACGTTCGATGACCCGTGACTCCTGCCTTAAAGGGAGGGCGCTCAACAAGGGCCGTCAATTTCCTGTCGACGAACGCTACAATTCCAGGGACATTGGGGCTGTAGAACTATTGTAGAGGGAAATAAGACTCATAGAACAATATATGGACTGGGCTTGTGATATATCTTTGCTTTACAGGTTGCCCAGGTGGGGGGATCTCCACACAGAACTGTGCTTAACGGTAGAGGCCAGTATTCTGCCTATTGTTTCAACCATCTTGCTTTCCTTCCTATTTCTATTGCTGATTTCCTTGTTATTGATCTGTGTGACATTTTGACAGTATAGTTGATGCACTTTAATGAGATCTGATAATACTTGTGGTACCTCTTTAGAACTGTATATATTTACCATTATTGATTTTCTGAGCACAAAGTGAGTTATTGTGATAGTGTACATAACCTTGAATATTAATTATATAAAGACTGTGTTTTAACTAATACAGTGTGTGGACATTCCTTTGTGGGGGCTTGGGGACTACACTGTACTTAAGAACCAGCCTGCATCACCTCCTGAGAAGCTAGGCCTTGATTGCTCGACTACGTTACCAATTATAGAGAATCTTGGCTTGGGTCCTCTGTGCCTCTCCTCTACCATATAGAGAGCAGAAGTACTGACACCCCCCTCCAGTCTTTACAGTAGCCATGCCACAAATAGCGGCATGGCTACCTCCAATGTCGTAATGAGGCGAATTGTAGTGAACGCAAAATGCTGCTGAGCTTAAGGCATCATTTGATTTGAATCATGTGCGAAAGAAAGTAATTGGAGCTGTAGTGTTGAAGACAATATTCTGTAGTTTGGTGCAGACCCAGGAAGATGGGAAAGAGCTAGACAAAATAAATTGTTCCAGTTGTGGTTGCAGATACATCAATTTCTTGAGAAGAAGGTGGGGATAGTGGTGACAGTGATTCAAATCCAAGAGCAGTTATTCCTCACCTTACCAACGTTGTGTCATTGACCCTGTAATGGACTGCTGCACGACCTGGTGAAAGGAAGATGCAAGTATTGACAGTAGACTCTAGTGAACAATATAAGGAACAGTGCTGCCATTAGTGCAATTGTCACTGAGTAGCATTAGTAGCATCAGTAGCACATCACAAATTAAACAGAGTGTGTGGTAATCACTAATGCCATTTGTTGCCCAAGAAAAAGAAATGCTGCCAGAACAGGGAAAGTAGTCCATGTATTATTGGGAGCACAGTATCAGTAACGAACAACTGTTTACCAACCCCAGTAGCACAGGATTCTTCTATGTCCACTGTTGAATCTACAAGGACCACCAGCAAAATAGGAAGCCCTGCCACCAAATTTGCCACATCCTGGGCCTGGGATTTCTGCTCATTTCACCATTGATATGAACAAACCGAATTGCACATGAGAGGGAGAGATCGAACTTCCCAATCAAGGAACCAAAGAAATGCCATCATCTTCCTGACCCCAAAGAGAGCAATATGGCTGGTACACCTGTCACCACCACAACCATGGCACCACCGCTCCCTGGGCAGTGGAAATCACTACTAGACTCTTCAATATCTCCATCCCAGGGAACAGCAGTAAAATATCCAATCTTCTTCTACAGGAGCTTCATAAGTACATTCAAATGAACGGACCCATATTTTGAAATACTTGCCCACATTGTAACTCAAGACACACCGATAGAAGAGTTGTCCATGTAAGAAGCACAGCAGAGGACATTCCTGAGCAGTATTTCCAAGTTAATAAGCTGCTGAATATGCATGATGAGTCGCTCTTTTATTGGCACAGCAAAACAGAGTGGTGATCAGCACTAAGAAAGCTGACAATAAAATATGGGCATTTTGCCTGACTGTCGGGAGCACCCCATAACATATCTTTAGTGCAGTAGGGTGAACATTGAGGACAGAAGGATAGATGCCTGTCAGGTAAAAATGCAGATATACTAACAATGCTGAAGATGAACCAGCAGTACCTGCCCTGCACACATACTGTTCTAGCTGGAAGGATGTGTACATGTACCTGCTGCTACTACTGACCCAGATGATGAGGATAATGCAGAGGACAGCGCCATCATCCACTAATGCTGTTTGGATCTGCTACAGCACTTTGTACTGTACTGACAAGACTTGCAACAGCAAACATTATAGTAGTGTTGACACATGTATAAATTCAACTGTATGAGTTAATAATTCCTTCCCCAAAATTGATAGTTACCTATATCATATTTACGTTTTAGGACATTCTTGATTCACCCATGGAAACACTTTAGGAGTTACTCTTGCTTCACAAATCAAAGTACAACAATAAAAGAAGAGCGAATCCCTGTGTTTGAGTGCATATTTTTCTTCACTACGACTTTTTTAGGATGCACATGTATTCTTCTTAAAGCAGATATATTCTACATATTTGGAATATTTGCCATTTTAAATGTAATTTATTTTATGAATGTACATTGCCCTTTATCTCAAGGAAAGTATTCCACTTAACAAACTCTGATGTTTTATGTAAATGTAAATGTAAATGTAATGTAACTCACCTCACAAATGCAAAATGCCAGACTTTAAGAGCCATAGAAGAGGAGACCAGCATGCAGGACTATTGCAGCACAGTAGCCCATGTGACATTGGGCCTTCATCACCCATATATCTTGCCCCCACACACAACTAGACAGTGTGATACTTGTTAAGGGGCTCTAGTGAGCAGACTACTTAACATAACATGGCAAATGTCGCAAGGGGCTGCACACACAATTGTATTACAAAAGCAAACATTTAAATGTGTTACATCAAAGCAACGGAAAAGAAAAACAAAAGGACAAAAGAGTGTCCCCCTATCCAGTGAAAATAAATAACCATTAAATAAAATATACTCAAAAAAGGAAAAGAAATGTAACAAGCTAAAGGGAACTATAATGGCACCCATATGAAGGCCCTGTTTAGGCTCTCTTCAAAACTAACAATGATGGCATCCCCATGCACTAGCAGGTATTACATTTCCCATTTATCTTCTTCCACAGTCCTTGAAGGGTGTGAGGGAGTGGCAGACAGCCTGTTTTTGTGGCGTCAGCTCCAGATGAACACGGGTCAAAACAGGCTCCTCTCTCTTATTGAGTTACACTTCCTGTCTCTGTGCAAATCTCTTTTACCAGTGCCTTCTGGGCTCTGCCGTAACATCCCGTATTGACCCCTTGCTGATTTCCAACTGAAAAAAGGAAAAAGGAAACAGGTATATAGTTTTTAATATAGTACAATATACTGACTCGTATTGTATTCTCATGTACAGTACAGTTTATTATATTTTATAGTCGAGGTTTAAGAGCTAGACTAGTTTAGAGTTTTTAAAATTAATGTAAGCATTAAATGAGACACAGATTTCACAATTGACTTGCTCTCACCTACGGCTGCTTTCTGCATCTATTGCAAGCCTGGATTTCACAACTTCCTATCTCTGTACGCCCTAGCTTGCCAGGAGGTATGGCTCATGGAGCAACATATTATCCTGCTGGTGAACGGTCTGTTCAAGGGTATGTTTCATTCCAGTTACCACCCGATCTTGGTTGTCTTCTCCCACAGGTCGTTCCGTGCTTGGAAAGGTTATGCACTCCCACCCCACTTCAACATTCGGGACATGAAACCTACCATTGTACTGGAGGACCCACATTAAAGATATATTGAATCAACAACTGAATGAAGTGGAGGGCAGCCCCCCCACTAAAACCTAAGCAGAGAAGTTTGTATGGACTAATTCGGTGTTGTAATTATGTGAAAATATTATTCATAATGTTAGTATATACAAGTAGTCAAAAAAGCATCGTGGTTATAATGTCGAAAATGTAAGGTGGCAAGGCACAGAACCGACAATACGTTTTTCTGTACACAGACAGAAATTAGCACTGCCAAATGCCTTTACTGAAAATGCATGTAACCGAAAATGTGGCTAAAATGAGAAGAAATTAAGTAGTGCTCAAAGTGTGTAGGATGAGGTAATTTTAAAGTTGAGACATTCGAGGACACCATGCTTTCAGAAACTTGACAAATGGGCAGAACCCAGACTTTTAATTAGGCCTTGTCTGGAATATTATCTGAAGGGTCCAGCTGCACCAATTATAATTGAGCAGAGCACGAAGAAAAAGTCTGGAATGCATGCTAGAGCGTATTTCATTTTGAAGGTTTAGTTCAATTAAATAAAAATTGCCCAATGAGCTAATGCTAACAATGAGGTTGCCTAGACTGTGTAGGGAAGGTGGGGGCACAATGCTCCCTCTCATTTTGCTATAAGAGGGAGCTCTGTGTGGAGCTGAGGGTTGGTTGAGTCAGGGAACTTGACCACAACGCTGGGTGTGCACTGTGTCAGCAGTGGCATGAAATAAACCTTTATGAACTTAACAGTCTCTTTGCCAAATCCGTGAGTGGCCCTATTTGAATTGTGTTGGAGTATGTGAATCCTGCACCCCAACCTCCTCAAGGTGCAGCTATCTTGTCTTACAGGTACTAGAGGGTGAACACTGACCTATGGGCCCATCAGTGGAAACACCGCCCTCCTGTATACTTGGTAGCGTGAGGATGGTTTCGGCCATCGATTATTGATTATATGTTTATAAGACAACTAATGGCCATTGACTCAAAGTAACTCTAGGTCTTCGGCAATATCACGAGTCCTTTGCCATTTTGGGCTGAGTAGACTGTGAAGCTCCCCGTAGACAATGGTAGTGTAATTGAGACTGCAGACGGGGCCTGAAGGGACCCGTGTTTATAAACATCTCCAGTCCCATTCCTACGGGCAGCTGACCAGACGAAAACCTGAAGAAGGCGGTGATTGCGAGGGTCGGGAGAACAAAAAGGTGAGTGAAGAAACTGGAAAATTGCTATGATTTAGGGATAGGGCGGACTGCAACTGCCCTAGCCGATAGAGACAGGAACACAGGAAAAAAGAATAATGGCAGTCAAGATTTGGGAACAAACCAAAACAGTAACAGCATTTAAAAATCAATAACAAGAGTAAAATATTAATGAGGGGCAGACATGCATGCAGGCGGCCAGAGTTGTGTTTGACTTTGTTACATGTCACATTATGTATATGTCTAATTTTGCATGCTATGGCTGTTCATGTGGTTCACTTAATGGCATAACTGTGTGTGCTGTAAAAACATTAGAATTAGTATAAAAAGGATATTTTAAGCTAAATAAAAAATTGGCGTCAAGCCAAGGTTTTGAAATTTTGAAAAAAATTACATTATGATAGGTGATCAGATATTATGATATAAGGCACACAAATTCGTGGTGATTTTATCCCAAAAAGAGTTAAACAGTTCCAAGATAAGTGTAAAAAAGCTGGTGCTCTTTAAGCAAACACAAAAAATTCAAACCTGCAACTATGGAGTTAAACTTGTAATGTCCTCATAACAGGCAAGATAACTGATAATTTGTGCTAAGAACGATAGATTTTAGCATTAAAATGGCTGAGTTATAGTGATTTATAGAAGTACTGTTCTTGTGTGTTAAGCGCGCGCTGAGAGAAAGGAATGCACCATGTGGTAATGTTTTTAACTGTGAAGTGCAGGGGAGATTCGGTCAGAACTAGGAACTGTGAGCCTGTGAAGTGTGTAAAATATAAGAAATGATTGAAAGACTCTTAAAGCAAAAACAGAGCTTAGTGAAATGTAATCAAGGGCGCATGTGCGCCTAAATTCAAAAGATGTTGATCTGAAGTATGGATTATAAGCCGGCTTTGTTAGAATGTCTGTATGAGGTTGCAAGTAGTGATCAAAGATAGTGTTTTTTTTAAAATATTTAGCATCAGAGCAGCTGGCTGGAAAAACGCACAGTTGAAAGCTAAGTGTCAGAGGATGATGAGAGAAATATGCTTGCATTATAGCTCACGAAAGTGAATGCAGTGATTTATCAAGAAAGGAATGTGAAAAGACAGTCTTTTGAGATAAGCACTGCGTGGCAAATGATCCTGTCTTGCAAAGCTGTATTTTATCGCACCCAAGCGAGTGTAGTAAGGAGACAGGCTAACATCCAATGTAATTGTGAGGTTATTTCAGTGATCTGGAAAACGCTTGAGTGAATGTGTCTTATGCATTGCATTTATTTTTGGAAATAGAGTGCATTACATGCAGAATTAATGTGTTTCACGGCAGGACAGCCCCAGGAATTGTCCGGGTGTTCACTTAAAAAGTTAACTGGCACTTGAGTTTAGAAAATATGTCAGCTGTGGTGTGAGTCTAATAGGCACCTTTACAGTGGTAGTCATTTAAACTTGTAGGCACATTAGCCCAGTGGCATCTTTGGCGAGCGCAGAGGATGATATGGTACTAACGCAAGAATACATTGAACAAGAGAAGAATTAGCACATGACTGGTATTTCTAGAACCAGCCTAGCTGTTCATCATGAGGAAATTAGGAAAGGGGCTTGATTGCAAATTAATGAGTCCAGCCTGTTGAGGAAAGCACTGCAAGATTCTGTTATTTTAGTACTGGTGGGCGGACATTCCAGCTTTTAGGAGCCGGATGACTAAAGCTAGGCCCCCGGTTGTGGAGTTTTAAGGATAGGCATATATTATTGGTCTGACCTGGAGGGTCTGGAGGACTAACAAGGGTGATTCATTCCGATAAGGATGAAAGAGCGCGGACAAAAAGACATCTTTTGCCTGCTGCCAATGAGGTTAACAAGAAATGCATTATTTTACTAATAACCTGTGCGCTTCTATCATGTCTTATGAGAGGCATCTGTATGGGAATATTCAGTAGTGCCTAGAGGCCTTATTCTCTGTGATACATACTTATGCTGCCTTGTAACAGTCAAGATAAGCATGCTTATGCACTTTTAAATCCCCTACCCTCTCCATTCCTGCTTCAAGCAGAATGATAAATAAGTAAACATTTGAAGGCCAACATTAGCTATATACGAAGAGGTAACTTCTCTTCTAGTATAGAAACAAGACATTTTTATCAAATAGCATCTGGGAAAATATGCAGCCTGCAGTATTAATGTAGGACTGTATATGAAAAGATACATGTAATCCAGAATAGTCAGAGAACTCACATTAGCTGCCCCAGAGAATGCAAAAGTGCTCAAGCATAGATAGAACAGACCGTAAAAGAAGGAGAAAGCTGCACACAGCATAGCATAGATAGTGAAGGCAGATTAGAAGCTGCCAGGAGGGTGTCTCTATCCATACAGACTGAGAGTAGGAGTGGGACATGGTTTTCAAATTGCGTTGCCATTAGAGATCAAGGGAACAAGTGTCTGTAGTGTGCAATATGTCAATGCTCACTATCATAAAGCAAGCAAGCCTAAAGTCAGTGAAACTATGGGCGATGCTTTTATGAAGAACATACCCTGAGAAGTAAAATCACCCTAAATGGCTGACGGTTTTGAAAGGTTTAGGGACTGGCAATTCAGAAATGTTAGGCAATAAAAGATTATGCGAGATGCCCAGGATCACACAGTGTTTAAGGGTTGAAGCTGGGATTTGCACCAATATTGCAATTCCTGCAGTTGAGCACTTTCTCTTCCAGCTCTTTACATGAACTAAAACAATCTAATGTTATAAAACTGACTTGAAAAAGTATGTAAACCGCATTTCCAAACCTGACAATTTTAAACCCAAAATATTACAGAAGGGGGTTACACAACGTGGGAATGATTTTAGCGTCAGTTTCTCCATTATCAAGGGGAGTACCAGCATGCAAGTAGGTAAAACGTCACAGAATACAGCACAGTAATGCAAGGGATCCTAGATGATTTGACCAGGATCACTGTGCCGTCTGCTGGCATAGCTAGGATACAAGCATGAACACTTTGGCTGCACAGTCTCGAATTTGCATACTTGTTTGCCGCTTGAACAGATATTCTATGCACATCTTTTAAGGGATTGCTTAGGTATGAAGACTGCCCCAGCTGAGCAAACTAATTTCAACCCCTATCTGGTACAGGAACTGTGCTGTTAATTGCACCGCTTGTGAAGCAAAACCAAGTAAACATGCAGGTATGTCTATGAACTTCAGATTTAGAGACGGTTCAGCCAGCCTTACTGGGATTTGCCCTTCTGATCTTTCATATGAATGCATATCTCTGTAATGAGTGCTTAACACACTGAGCCAACTTCTGAACCATCTTGGATGAATATGGGTTTCAACTTCGGCTATTGCACGCAACCAGCAACATTCCCACAAAGGGGAAATAATGCTGCAGAGATCGTGCTACCCAAACTATGTATTCCACAATGAAAACAAAAGGCATTACATGTTTAATTGATCAAGGCAGAATGTACTTGTCAAAACAGACAGGCAATGGGTTTAGAGCCTCAGCAGCATGCAATCAAATGTTCCTGGCATGCACTATTTAAGCCTGATGTAAAATGGAATCTTACTTCAGACCAGGCAGCATTGTGGGGGGCCCTGGGCAGGTGCCCCATTTGCCCTCCAATAAAAATGTCTCTGGTGCCTAATGTCGTCTGGCAAGGAATGAGCGATTCCTAGTAGCATGGAGCACACAGAAGCCCGTAGGCATCGTGGTGCTATTACAAGGAAGGGGCTTGCAGATTACAATAAAAAGGCATACACTAGGGGCTGCGTGATGAAGCATAGCCTGTAGTTATAGGACAAATAGATATATATTGTAATTAATATGAATGAGCTGCATGTTAAGCTCACACTGGACAGAGTATATATTAAGTAAAACACAGCATAGTGGTTAATTTAGCAAAAGGGGGATGAGTATAGACACCGCTGGGGGAACTGATAGAGGTAGGTAACCAAAGTAGGGTTGAGAGTTTTGCGGGAAATGAGGAGGGATGGCTCCTCTCTAAGTTCACTAGAGAAGGCATTCCATGGTTCGGGGACAAGACGGGGGAGCTTAGCCCTCTGGTATTAGCTCCTTTGGTTAATGGGGACAGCAGCTGATGACAAGGAGTCCATGAGCAATAGCACTGGGGGGTAGCTCAGGATTTAAGAAGTGTTTGCCTCTCGTATTGCATGCCGGAAAAGCTTCTCATCTAGGTAGGCGCTGCATCGACGCGTGTGTATGTGTTTATATATTGTTAAGTGCTGTATGGAAACAGAATGCTAGCAGTAGTAGTGAATTTTAACACTAAGGTTGCAGGGTGAGCGCGCCTATCTGGCTTGTTAAATTGGAATTTTATTACTTGCATGAGGAGGGGGAATTCAAGGCTGTGTATGACCATCCTGCGCACCCAATAGGGGAGCCAGTGATGACAACGAAACAGGTCTTAGCTTCATTTCTATTCCTTTGTGTTGTGGGGTGGCAACCTGGCCCTGGCCGAGCATCACAGAAGATATTGGCCAGGTCATTGAGCCAGCAGTCCCAGTGGCACATACATGCAGGACTGCCAGCTACTTAGGCAGATGGAATATGGCAGTCAGAGCGTGAATGCTGTTTTCTATAGCATGTGTGGCTCTGAAAGAGCTAGCGAATGAAGGTTATAGTCTCATCTAGCTGTTTCCTCGCTCTCAACCCCTTTCTGGGATGGCAGAGATCCTTCAAAGGGCAAAATCTTTGGCTATGCATATCTGTGAATGCCACCAGCCTCATACATGTCACTCAATGGTGTGCTTTTTGGACACTTGGCTTTCATACCCTTTGTTTGGTGACACCTTGGCTCAGATATTGCTTTGTATTTCTGATATGGGACTTTTCGTTAAGTCTATTGTGTACGTGCGTTATATGGCAGAGGCACAGTGTTCCCATTTTCGTGAACTGCCTTTGGTGGTGTTGATAGGTGCTTCATTCAGAAATGAATGAGCACGTTTTGTAAGTATGGCGGGGAAAGGAAAGGGCCGGAGGCATTAGCATATGCATATGCATATGTGGTATTGAAAAGTAATGACACAGGGACGTCATTCCACCCAAATGATAGAGGTAGCGGAAGTGACATCTCATGACCCTTGACCTCTGATGACATCACTGTAGGAGACGTTTTAAACATTTTTTTTATTTTAGGGCAGCAAGGGAAACCGCGGGGCAACAAGGGATACCTCAGGGGTTGCAACTGCGATGGCACTCAAACGATAAGTGCAGCAAAACAGAGTGTAGCATGTAACCTGGCATGACATGAACAAGGTTATTTTACAGCTACATATATAGTGTTAGAGTTAAAAGAGGTAGTAATAAACTTCATGAGATGGGAAGCAAGTGAGTTTACATGGGGTTTTAAATCAATGTGCGGGCAGGAGCAGGCATTGCCCTGTAGCTGAATGGTCCATTGCCATTCATGTGTTCTATCATTTCTGACGTAGAATGCCCCCTGAAACTGAAGGAGGTTACTGGGTCATCTGTGACCTGCTTTTGGGGAAATTTGAGGATAGCACAAATGGAGTAAAGGGGGGTTTTTGGGGTGCTCCTAAAAGCTTTTTCCAGGAGCTCCATCGTGAGTGGTAGGACAGTTTGCATGGAGTCATACCAGGGGTGGTAGTTTACAATTTTGAGGCCTTGACGGCCAGAGTGGAGAACATTTATTTTAAATAGGGAAAAACTCTTGGTTTGAGATGAGCGGTTGAGATTCTGGTATCGTAGGATTTAGACGAATGAAGAAAGGTTTGCATGACAATACGTGAAAGCATGATGATAGCGTTTAGAGTGCCAAAGAAAGCATGTTTATGTAGGACATGTCTGATTTCGAGATAAGCACGATTTTGAGGCATGAAAGCGGCCGAAGGTCAATGAGAATGTTTGGGTGAAAACTAAAAGATTTCATTATCATGGCAGCATGGTAAAGTACAGCTAGCTGTATGACCTGTTGAAGAAATAACAACAAAAAAAAGAGGAAGGATTTTAGAAATTCAGGCGCAGGCCGCAAATTTATGAACATTTGCAAACACGATGTAGAGACAAATGACCTCCAGGAAAATACAGGCAGACATAAAATAGGGAAATATGCAAATAATTAAAGAGAAGCAGAATGAAATAAGAATCATGAAGGACAGTTGTGGTTCAAGTGAAAGGTTACCGGGGGGGCACCTGAGAGAAAAATGTAAGGTTGCCAGGGGGCACCCGAGAGAAAAACGTAAGGTTACCGGGGGGGCACCCAAGAGGAAAAATGTAAGGTTACCGGGGGTCATCCGAGAGAAAAAACGTAAGGTTACCGGGGGGGGGCAACCGAGAGAAATACGTAAGGTTACCGGAGGGCACCCGAGAGAAAAACGTAAGGTTACCGGGAGGACACCCGAGAGAAAAAGTAAGAGGATTCTCCTTGTCCCTGCGCTTTAATACAGTGGCCAGAAGAAACGTGAACTCAGATCCCACATAATGGGGGACAATTAGGCTACAGTGACGTTTAAAGATGGCATCAAAGGGGCTCGTTTAGACCCCATGTCGGGGTATTGATTAGAAGGCAGGTATATGTGAGTCCAGCTGGTGTTGGTCTAGTCTGTCAAGTGTCTGTTATACATGTCCTGTTGTTTGTCACATGTAAAGGAATTTTGTCTCCTTGTTTGAAATCAAGTAACAGTTTTACGCGATTCTATAGTTGAGAGGGAATCCCACACGGATTGATGTTCTTGAGTAAACTGATGGTATAAATAGGTTGGCGGGAAAGGATTGGATTGGAGCTTGCGGCATTTGGTGCTCGCTCATAGTGATGGGAGTGTTGGACTGGCATAAGGATATCATTAAAAACAGATTTAAGCTTGGAAAGCATTACTCCACTTAACACCGAGTGGGTTAAAGGTAACGCCCACAAGGTGTTTATGCCGTGGCCACAAATTAGGCCTCTATCTAAAGCCGTCATACAACGCATGGCGACTTACTTGCATGCCACTCATACAAGCAAGAAGTTAGAACACGATGCGCTGTTCTCAAATTGTGAAAAATATAGGAACAAGGAAAGGAGGAAGAGCCTCCAGCAGCTTGGATACTAAATATAGGCACTGGCGGGGTGAGACGCCTACCACAACACCTGCCCCGCCTGAAACAGGAACCGAGGGAAGTAAGCCTGAGGGAATCTACCCATTAAGAGAGCTAAAGAAGCCACAGGGTATAGCAACCCCGCTTACGTGTCGCCTACATACAGTAGAAAAAAGCAAGGGAAGAATAAAAGACAAGAATCCCACCTCCGCAGTCCCGAGGGACAAGGAGAGACGCAATGATGAAGGGAAGGATCAGGCACAGATTAGTGCACCTCTCGATAATGAGAGAGAGGGATAGAATTGGAAAGGAAATAAAGACAGAACTGATGAGATAGCATTCCCAAAGGGCGAATGGATGGGAGGATAGATGTTGTTGAAACTCGATGGTAAAGGAGGTGATGATGTGAGACTGAGAGACGTTGGATGAGGCACAGAGAAAGAAGAAAGAGAAGGAGTTAAGGGACGAAAGGATAAGAAGGAAAGATGGGCTAAGGCGGGAACAGCTACAACGCGAAGAGCAAGAAAAGCAGCTTCATCGCAAACCAGAGAGTAGCCTATGAACGACACAGAGAGAAACATCAAGGGTTAGAAGAAAAGCAAAGGGTACTTGAAAGAAGGGATGAGGAAGTTCAAAGGACAGATGAATGTAGAAATAAAGGAAAAAGGAAGAAGGTAGGGTCAGAGAGGAGGCGAGGAAGCGCAAAAGGATTGGTTACAGGAATAAATAAACAAATAAATAAATAAATCAGGAAATAATGAAAATGAGTGGTTATCTTGACTAAAAATTGAATAAAGGGAACATTGAGAAATGGGAACAATTGGGCAAATGAATAAAAGGATAAGGGATACACTCCAAAGCATAAAACGGACAAAAAAAGCAAAAAGTGGAAAACAAATAGCACTTATGAGGTTTCCTGGCAAGCAGCAAAAAGGAGCATTGGGCAATAAAAAGCATCGGAGACCATGAAGACCAAGGAAAGGAGCATGGCTGAAAATTGGGTCAATTAAACAAAGGAAACTCACACAAGTCATTTTAAGAAAACATAGTGAGGTAAATAAAAAACAACTTTTGAGTGCCTGTAACGATTTTGATTTATTTTACAGATAACTCTATGGACCTCTTGCGTGGAAGCACAAGAAATTGTCTGCATGGCCTTAAATTAGGGAGAAAAAGAAAAGGTAAGTACTAGTTCACGCCAAAAGGGTGTGAACACACAATTTATCAACACTAAAGGTAAGAGGATCCAGGTGAGTAACAGGAAAAAGGTAGTAAGAGACACGATGTCTCCAAAAGTTAGCTGTTTTTCCCAAGACAGGTACAACAGGTGTGGAAAGAATAGAAAATAGATAACAACATGGCCATTTCAGACAACCACAGAGAACAGAAGTAAAATTGAAGGTGAGTAATCATTTTCATGTTCATAATGTCAAAAGGATTGTTATGATAGAGGTATGCAAGCATTAGAATAGGCAAACATTAATGGGAACGATAAAAATGGAGGCACGTAGTAAGAATTGATGCCATAGTCTTGGAAGACAGGGCTAGGCTAGATCAAGTTAGACAGGGACGGTGTGCAGCGAAACGCCTCTGTTTTATCTCCATAGGATGAACACAAATCACAAGCATAGACCATGGTCCAACTAATGACAAGAAAAGAATAGGAAGAATGGCTGCTAAGATGAGGAAGTATGTGCAGCTAACCAGCAAGAATTTACTGCTAACCTGGAAGAATGTGCAGCTGAGCTGAGCAAAGAACCAAGCCGAAACTAAGTATCCCTGCGGGGTGGTTGGAAAATAGTTGTTTATGTGCACCAACGAAATAGGGGAGAATGACCCAGAGAGTATTTTTTGTTAACAGAAAAGGAGGAAAAGGGGTTAAAATCGGGAAGAAAACCTGACCCCCTGCCAATGCCCGAATGACTTTTGTCTCTATTTTGACTTTCTACAGACGACGGGGATCCCCAAGGATGTTTCTGTCATCTACTACGGACGAGCCTAGAAGACCAGGAAAGAAGAAGATGTCTTTCTTTAATTTTTTTGTCTCCTTAGGGTTGCATGTGGCACCCGGAAGGGGAAAATGTGTCCCATGAAGGACGAGGTGTATTTCGTGTTATTGAAAACAAAAATCATTTTCTAAGCCAGCTGACACAGAGCTAGGAATGGGGGGTATTTTAATTATAGTGTGGAAATGACCCACAAAAGGGAAATATTTAAAAGAAAATGTTTGTAGCTTGTCTAGGAGGCAGGGGTGTCAAATAAGAGGGAATGTCTCACAATTTCTAGGGAATAAGGTATTAGAGCCAATGCGAAAAAGAGGTTTTAAATAAATGGGCTGGTAGGAAATGTGTTAAATAGTAGAGACCTGTTTATTTTACAAAAGAAACTCATTCCGTTTTATATTACAGGTATACGTCGAGGGACCTGTGTGCCTTGGGAAATTAAAGTTAAACCGCGTGAGGAAAGAAGAAGGTCATAGAGAAACCCAGTGAAAGCCTGACGCTGAATTGTGTCTGCAAAAAGACTCCCCCAATCCTGCGTCCCCATGCTGAAATGTCCCCGCTTGTGGACTCATTGAACAATGAACCCTTTCGAAAGAGAGACACTCTGGGAAAAAATTGAACTTTCTGTGAAAAGGAAAAACAATGGACTTCTGGTCTAAGCATCAAAAGAACCTGGGAGACCGACTGTGAAAACAACACAATGGAAAGGAAAAGGCGACAGGACGCAGATGGTTCACTAACGCCAAACAAAAGACGAGTAAAACAAAGATACGGAAAAGGAAAGAGTGTGGAAAAGAGGGAAGGACAAAGTGAAAATGATATGCATGGGCAGAAGATGATCAAGGGGAGACTGTACTTTGTTGGGGTGGGAGTTGCAGACAAGGTGTGACATACAAAGAGACAATGAGCTAATGGGTTACCTCAAAGCTTGACCAAACCTCTCGAGTCTCACAATGGCTGTCAATTGTCTAAGGCATATAGTTAGTTTAAAAGCAAATGATTACAGGAAGTGGGGCTTACATGGAAGGAGATGACACACACATGGTTGTTTCAAATAACAATACGTTAGTATGTGCCAAATTATAAGATTGTGTTAAGATGTTTTAGATAAATGTTAAGGAGAACAGACATTGGATATGGTTCAAAGTGGTTGTTTTACAAACAAAGACCTTTTGAATGGAGGGAGTGTACTGGAGGACCCGAATTAAAGATATATTGAATCAACAACTGAATGAAGTGGAGGGCAGCCCCCCCACTTAAACCTAAGCAGAGAAGTTCGTATGGACTAATTTGGTGTTGTAATTATGTGAAAATGTTATTCATAATGTTAGTATATACAAGTAGTCAAAAAAGCATTGTTTTTATAATGTCGAAAATGTCATTATCGGAGACCACAAGGGGGTGCGGAGCATGTCGGACGAGTAGGACCCGTGCTCCTCCAGCACCGCAGGGCCTAGTGTGCCATCCAAATCCCCGGCTGGGAGTTTCGTTTGGCGCCGGTGAGGACCCGAGCCCCGTGGGGGTAGCCCAGCTGATAGAAGGCCCCCAGAGACCCAGCAAGGCCTGTCCCTGGACTGAGGCCCCAGTGAAGCGTGGCCAAGAGGACGTCCACCGCAGAGCCGAGCTCCCAGGGACAGCTCATCCCACAGAGCCACTGGCCCCCGAGTGAACCGTTGCGGAGCCTGAGGTGCGGGGGCTCCCCCGTACCTGCAGAACTATACCGCTGAAACCCACCCCCCTGCACCTGCGGAACAGGACTGGAGACCTGGGGCTGCCCCCCCCCACTCCCCCAATCCCTGGAGTGGAAGACGCCAGAGCAAGTCCCCCCTGAGACAGGGCGCCACCCAGGCCCGATAGTGGAGAAGGGCCCTACTGGAGCCCCCAGCACCCAGAGACAACCCGGAGCAGTGCGCGGAGGGGGGGTTCCCTGCAGGGGGTTGCCCAGCGGACAGAGGACCTCCAGAGACCCAGCAACGCCAGCGTCCGGATCAAGGCTCCAGGGAAGCACGGCCAAGAGGACACCCGCCCCGGAGCTGCTGCATAATCTAGCCCCCAGGGGCAGCTCACCCCACGGAGCCACCGGTCCCCACAAGGACCGCGTCAGAGCCTGAGGCGCGGGGGCTCCCCTCTCCCCCCGCACCTGCAGAATAATACCGGAGATCCGGGGCCGGGGTTCCCCACCAGTGTCCCAAACCTTTGAAGTGGAGGGCGCCGGTGAATGTTCTCCACCGAGACTGGGTGCCGCACAGGCCTGAGAAAGTAGAAGGGCCTAGCCCAGAGCCCCAGCACTCAGAGATAACCCAGAGAGTTGCTCTGGAGGGGAGCTCCCTGTGGGCCCCCAGGAGCCACATTTCGGGCAATTGACAGAGGCCCACCAACCCACCCACCGCACACGCCAGAACAGAAACCTGCGCACACCAGGGCTAACAGTCGAGGAGCCCGGGCCCAGTGGGCAGACCCAGCGGACGTGACGGACACATGTCGGACCCCAGCAGAAGCCAGGAAGAGGTGAGGAGAGTGAGGGGGAGGCCGTGATGAGCAGACTTATTGGAGAGAGGCCATCCCCCATCCCCTGGGAGCCCACCGGGGTCTTGCAGGATTGACCTGCCCCCAGGAGAAAGTGGAACCAGCCAAACTTGCCCCTCGAGGGCCCGCGGGCCATCCCCAGACCTGGTAGTGGAGGCCTAATAAGAGAGGTGGGCCCCAGCACCTAGTGCTGTGAGCCGCAAGGAGACTCGAGACAACGCCGGGGGCCCCACCTGCGAACAAGGTAGGCAATAAGGAGGACCCGGGGCCACCAAGTGGCACATCGGGACCAGACGAGATGGTCAAAAATAACACCCCCACGCCAAGGTGCATCAAGGAAACGGAACCCTGGAGCAGTCCCTGGCCAATAGTACAATCATTTCTCTCCAACGCTTCCGCCGCTCACACACAGCCCAGAGCAAGACGCACAGTGCCACCATGCCCTCAAGTAGCAACCTCCCCTCCCCAGCGCTAACGAAGGACGATCTCAAGGACATCCTCCAGGAGATTATAGCAATCCAAACTGATATACAAGCCTCAATAGTAGACCTCAGGGGGAGAGTGGATACACAAGAGGAAAAAAAGGAAGGAATGGAAAACAACCACCTCCAGGCAGATCTCTTGGACATGAAGTACGAGGCGAGGATGACAGACTTAGAAATCAGAGAGGAGGATATAATCTTGAAGATGGATGACTTAGAAAATAGGGAACGCCGAAATAACTTGCGCAACATGGGCGTGACCCAGCAAAGGCAGGAGACAGCTGCAACGTGGGAAGGAAAGTCCAAGGCCTCATAAATCAACTCTTCACATTAGAGGGGGGCAAGGAAGTCCAGCTGGAAAGAGCACACCTAGGTGGGGGGTGGAGGGGGAGGCCCAAGGTCCATCGTTGTGCACTTCCTCCGCTACAGAGAGAAAATGGAGGTTCTGGAAAAGGCAAAAAGGCTGGAGAGTTTCATCTTTGAAGGAGATACAATCCGGATATACCAGGACCTCTCAACCCTCACGCTCACCCGCAGAAAAGAGTGTCGGCCGCTCACCCAGTGGCTCACTAGCCAGGACATAACATATAGGTGGTCCTTCCCATTTGCCCTATCCTTTGAACGTGCGGGGGTGGACTAGTGACGAGTGGCAAAGAAGCCTCGCAAGTGCTGCAGGTGCTCAAAGGAGACACCCCAGAGGAAGGCAACGACGGGGACATACGTGCAACAACGGACACCAGGAGAGAACCAGAGGGCCTCTGGTCCACAAAGAAGAAGACAAAGGGCAGAAGAAAATTCAAGAAACCAAACACCCCCACGCTGGAGGCTGGAGAGTACTAGGTGGATAAAGAATCGCCAACTGAGAATGAAAGGACTCGAATCACGTAAACCCCGGCCGGGGACACAGAGCTCGCCAGGGGAACTGCGGTGGATGGACATGCATTCACCCTAGTGGCTTGCCTGTTGGCAGGTGTCACAAATAGGGGTCGGAGGGGGGAGGGGGTAAGGGAGGGTGTTGCGAGTGGGGACTCTCAGGCTCAACACCGATCCAGCTTCATATGGAAACGGAGCAGCTCACACAGTACCGGGAATACGGTGCACCCAATGCAAAGAACCAATGGCAGACAATGAAAGGAAGGGCCGGGTCGTGACACTGAGGATAGGCTCGCTTAATGCTAAAGGGCTAAATTCACCAGCAAAGCGCTCCCTCCTGGGGAGGGAAATGAAGAATGCCAAACTAGACATCCTCTTTGTCCAAGAAACTAGAACGGCGAGGGGGAGGAGAGGGCCATCCCAGGATTGCAGGTGGGCCAGACATTCTGGGCATCCGGCCACACAAAGAAAGGCGGAGTCGGGATCCTACTACACAGGAATCAGAGGCTCACTGAGGTAACCAAATGGGGAAGGGAGGACGGGAGAGCCATGGTGGTTTCGGGCAATCTGCATAACTCCAGAGTCACCCTAGCATTTTATATACTGCCCCAACGTGGGCCAGATCGAATTCATCCAAGAGGTAATGGGAGAGGTAATGGCCAAAGCTGAAGGGCTCCTGCTTCTTGGCAGGGATTTTAATCTATGGGCTAACAGGGAACTGGACCATAGTGGCGAGGCCGTCCCGCTGGGTAGCAGAGGGGGTTGATCACATGGGAAATTCTGGGACCTGATGTGGGATCACGGGTTGGTGGACATATGGAGGGAGCTACATCCAACCGCAAAGGGATATACTTTCTACTCTGCAGTCCATGGTACCAGGACTAGAATAGATTATCTCCTCAGAGAGCACCAGAACATGAGCAGAGTGGAGTCTTGTGACATCCGCCCGGTCAGCTGGTCAGACCATGACCTGGTCAGACGTGACCTTATCAGGACTGAAACACAGGGAATCCCTATGGAGATGTAATGACTTCCTACTCCGGGACGCGATTTTTAAGGAGGAGATGGGAACTGCGATTAGAGAGTATTTCGACCTGAATGACACGGGAGAGGTTAACATAGAGACGGTATGGGAGGCGGCAAAGGCAACCTTGAGAGGTAGATTGATCAGCAAAGGGGCCTCCAAAAAATGGATCAGGACCCTCCTGGCCCACAGATTGCGGTCAGAGATAATAGTACTGGAGAGGTCCAAGGGAAAGGGGGAGGAGGAGAGGGAGAGGGACCTGGCCAAGGCAAGAGGGAAGAGGCTAGACCTGAGAGAACTCGAGATGGGGAAAATCGTAGCGGGCCTCCAGCAGCTGCGTAAAAGGTACTACAAAAAAGGCGATAAGGCAGATGCCATGCTGGCGGCCAAGCTCCGAGGGCAGCGGGCTGATAGATGGGTGGCAAGAATTGCAAGCGGGGAAGAAGGGGAAAGATCTGATCCGGAAGGCATAGCAGAGAAATTCGCTGGGTTTTATGAGACCCTCTGAGGGAGGGAAGGAGAGGTGGAGAAGGGAGCACTCGAGGCATACCTCGATGGGGTCACGCTCCCCGTCCTCGGCAGCCTGGAGGCAGCAGCTCTAGACTCCCCAATAACCGAAGAAGAGGTAATCAAGGCAATATCGGGATTAAAGCTGGGTAGGGCCCCAGGGGAGGAAGGGTTTACTGCAGGCTTCTACAAGGCCTTCAGTGGTCAACTGGTGGGGTTCCTGGCAGGCCCATTCACCAACATCATGATGACAGGGAGGGCACCCCCATCCTTCGGCAAGCCGTTAATCACGGTCATTCCCAAGGAGGGAAAGGATTCAGCAGGATGCCTGCTCCCGAGGAGCCAGGTCAGGCCCAGCGTCCCCAGAAGCAGACTTCATACTCACCAAGCAGGACCCAGCAAACCCCTATAGGGGCTCTTTGGACCTTGTTCTGGCGCCTTTGGCGCCAGGCTCATAAAAGGGCATCTGTCCTGGCGCCAAAGGTGCCAGGCTCATCATGGCAGAACATATGGTAATGCTTGGGTGAACTCACCTGAGGCAGCCCATGCTGCATATTCACCCGAGGCAGACCATGTTATCTGAAGCTCCAAGCCGACTAAGGCTGGGGAGGAACTATTTTGTTTCAGGAACTTGTTTCTTACTCGGGTGGGGCCAGTGGAAGAACACTCACCTGAAGCTCTTCCAAGGCTATTTAAACCACGCCCGGATGGCCACACGTGCTTTGCGTTATTCTGCATCTGCAGCAGGACGCTCACCGAGTCGGCTCCTGCATCCTGGCTCCTGCCACGCCCACCAGCACCTGGAACACCTGCAAGGAGAGAAAGGCAAGCATTAGGACATTACCTACCTTCATCCAGCATCCGGATTCTTCACTCTGTCGATCCTGCAAAAGAAAGTCAAGTGTTAGAAACGCATCTCATCGCTCGCTGCAGCGCCGCTTCCACTTACCTTCATGTGGCGCTGTCTAGCTCTTCAGCGGTCATAGGCGACATCGGCCGCATCCCAGCACCTATGGAAAAGAAAGACAATAGTTAGAAGCGCTCCGCTTCTCACGCTGCCGCGCCGCTTCCACTTACCTTCACGTGGCACCGGCAACCTTTTCAGCGCCCATAGGCGACATCGGTCGCATTCAAGACCTACGGAGAAAAAGGGCAAAACAAGGTGAGCAACGAACTAATTGCAAAAAGACAGATTACTCACCTTAAGTCTTACCTGAATTTTGTTGGGACCTCAGTTCCCTTTTCGGGTCGGAGCGGCTTTTCTGGCTTTTCCGTACCCCGGCCCCTATGGGGAAATAAGACACACTCATTAAGGTGTCGGAGCAAACCACTACCTTCATTAAAAGTACTCACCTGAGCTTACCTCGGCGAATCCATTCCTCCACACGGAATCCTCACCTAGTCCCTGAAAATTAAACCAAGGCCAAGGGACAAATAAGACTTGATCTTTTGAACTATATACTTAAGGCAGCAATTTGGTAAAGGCAAGCAGACATCGAACCCTTGCCAAATCCGAGATCCAGTGAAGTAACTGGAAATCTACGCGCCCCTGCGTCAGAAGCAGGATGGAGAGCTCGTCCACACAGAAATTAAGGTGAGAGTCTGGGGAAGGCACAGCTAGGGTTCAAGGAGGGTGAGAAGGGGAAAAAGGGGGGAATCTCCCACACAATCTAGCAGACAGTTAACTCCCTTTTCCCATCTACAGAAGGATTATTCTACGGGCCAGACAGACGAGGTTTGGGGGTCCAGTCCAGTCCATCTTCCAAGCACTACGCTTTACTGTGGAAGAAGTTGTAGCAGTCCAGAACGGCTCGGCACCTCCGTGGGAATCAGGTGAGCGTTACAGAACGCGAAGCCTACCAAAAGCTTCCTACCCAGGCGCCATGGAAACTTCCGAGACAGACCAGCTGGCCCAGCTATTAGGGGAATTACGGGCCGAAGTTCATTCCGCTCGCCAGGAGACGAATGCCCTCAGGAGGGAGTTAATTGTGTCAAAGGAACAAACTGATGATCTTGCCCGCCAGCTGTTGCAGAGTTAAGCTAGTCAAACTCCTCTACCAAGTTCAGGGGGTAGTTTCACCCCTGTGGCGTCAACTAATCCAGTGCAAATCAATCTACCTGGAAACGTTCCACTGGCCTCGCCTGAACGTTTTTCTGGAGATCCCAAAAGATTTGCAGTATTTATGAATCAATGCCGATTGCATTTCCTCTGCAGACCTGGGGCCTTCCCGAATGACCAAACCAAGGTAGCCTTTGTACTTTCTTATCTCAGCGGCAGCGCAGCTGATTGGTCAATCCCATTGGTTACTCAAGACGACCCGATCCTTCAGAACTTTCAAGCCTTCCAGACAAGTATGGAAAGACTTTTTGTGAGGCATTCTCAGGGACAGGCCCTGGACAACAAACTCCTATCTCTACGACAGGGTAATCTGGACCTCTTAGCTTACATTGCGACCTTCAATAGGTTAGTTGTGGAAACAAGATGGCCCGAGGATAAGAGAATTACTCTATTCCATCGAGGTCTACGTGGAGAACTTAAAGATGTCTTGGCCCAGGTCGTAAATCCACCCCAGGACTGCTCGGACTATATTGACTTAGTGGTCCAACTGGATCACAGATTTCAAAACAGAAAAGCAGATCGGTCCAGGTTTGAAACCCGGGTTTTTGCCAAAGCCCAGGTTCACCCCAAGGGTGTCGATGCTACTGAACCTATGCAGATTGGAGTAGTCAAGGGACCTTTGACCCAAAGGGAGCGTGAAAGAAGACGGCAAATCCAATTGTGCCTCTACTGTGGAACTTCAGGACACTTCTTACGAAACTGCCCTGTAAAACCGCCCAAAAAGGCGGTAAGAGCCACTGATGAAGATCTTGTAGAATCTGAGCCGGGAAACGACCACGCCCGACAAGCGTAGAGGTCCGCTTGCCGAGCTTAAAAACCAACTCTTTGACCTCTCACTTCACCATGCCAATGGTCCTCGTAAATCCAAAGCAGCCTGAACGGTTGCATGCAATTAAGGCATACATTGATAGTGGGGCTATAGGAAACTACGTGAATCATGAATTGGCTTCTAGGATGAACCTCCCTCTTTGCCCTGAAACCAATAAAGATGTCATCACCACTGTGGATGGAACCGAAATCGCCTCTGGGCCGGTAACTCACTCCACCCCGGGAGTGACATTGCTGGGTCAAGACGGGCATCGGGAGGCAATGGTGTTTGACGTAATCAAGGCTCCGCAATTTCAAGTAATTCTAGGAATCCCTTGGTTGGAAACACACAATCCTCAAATTGATTGGCGAGCAAAGAGGATAACCTTTCCAGAGTGTGTACAAACCTGCTATCCACGAAATACAAGCATTGGCCTAGCTACCGTAACTCCTGTCAGTTTGCAAATACCGCCAGAGTACCAAGAGTTTCAAGACGTCTTCCAAAAGGAACAGGCCAATACTCTACCGCCCCACAGGTCATACGATTGCCAGATAGATCTACTACCCGGTGCAACACCCCCTTGCAGCAGGATCTATGCCCTTACCGAGCCCGAGAATCTTCATTTACGACAATATCTGGACCAGTACTTAGCCAATGATTTTATTCGCCTGTCTAAGTCTCCTGCATCCTCGGGTTTATTCTTCGTACCAAAAAAAGAAGGCGATCTCAGAACTTGTATAGACTACCGCGCACTGAACCAGATAACTGTCAAAAACAGATACCCTTTGCCTTTGATCCCTGAACTCCTTGACCAAGTGAAAGATGCCTGCATATACACCAAGCTAGATCTCCGGGGAGCTTACCATCTAGTGCGAATCAAAGAAGGCGATGAATGGAAAACTGCCTTCCGCACTAAATATGGGTTGTTCGAGTACCAAGTTATGCCTTTTGGACTGTGCAATGCACCGGCTGCCTTCCAATATTCGATGAAGGATGTCCTCAGGGAACTCATCGATGTTTGTGTTATCGTATACATCGATGACATTCTTGTATACTCCTCTTCAGAATCTGATCATCGAAACCATGTCAGGGCAGTCCTCGAGAAATTGCGCCAACACAAACTATTTGCTAAACTTGAAAAATGTGTTTTCCATGTCACGGAAGTCGAATTTCTAGGTTTTATCCTGACACCTAAAGGAGTCCATATGGACTCACGAAAAGTGGATGCTATCCTCAAATGGCCATCACCCAGCTTTGTAAAAGGTGTTCAAAGCATGCTTGGCTTTGCCAATTTTTATTGCAGGTTCATTCCGGAGTTTTCACGGGTGGTTCAACCCATCACTGCACTCTTAAGAAAAAATAAACGTTTTGAATGGTCTAAAGAAGCTGAGCAAGCCTTTCAAGAACTAAAAGCTAAATTTACTTCTGCACCCATATTGAAACACCCGCGCCCGGATCTCCCTTATATCGTTGAAACCAACGCATCCAGTCTAGCTATGGGAGCTGTCCTTTCTCAAAGGGACCCAGAGACTAACCAACTGCATCCTGTTGCGTTCTGGTCCAGAAAATTCTCAGCTCCCGAGATTAACTACGCCATCACGGACAAAGAACTGTTAGCGATTAAATCTGCTTTTAAGGCCTGGCGACATTATCTCCTTGGCGCAAGACATACCATCACGGTGATCACCGACCATCGGAATTTACAGTACTTGAAAACCGCCAAGGCTCAGTCATCTCGACAGCTCCGTTGGGCTCTGTTTTTTGCTGAATTTGATTTCATAATCACCTACCGTCCTGGCTGTAAGAATGGCAAAGCGGATGCTCTATCCCGAATTGGAATGGGGGACAAAGTCACTAACTCAGAGCCTGTGCCGATAATTCCCGAACAGAGGGTCTTAGGTTTGACTTCTTCACAATCACTAGAAAATATCCAAACTAGAGTTAAACAACTCCTGGACCCAACAGACTTGCAGGACTGGGTTCAAAAGGGATCTGATTTTACTATAGATAACGATTTACCTTATTTCCTAGGACGATTATTTCTTCCACACACGGATTTACAAAAGCTAGTTGTTTCTTGTTATCACGATACACTAATAGAGGGACACCCCGGCATTGCCAAAACTGAGGAAAACGTGAAAAGACAATTCTGGTGGCCTTCTTGGCGAAAAGATGTAAAATCATTTGTGATGTCCTGTGGTGTGTGCGCCCAAAATAAAGGCCAAAAGAAAAGACCAGCCCGTCTTCTTCAACCGTTAGACATTCCACCATCGCCCTGGCACACCCTGTCATTGGATTTTATTATGGACTTACCCCCCTGTTCAGGATATAACACTATTCTTGTTATTGTGGATTTATTCTCCAAGATGGCACACTTCATTCCATTAAAAGGTTTACCCTCAGCTTCGGTTCTAGCTAAAGAATTCCTTGAAAATGTTGTCCGGTTACACGGATTTCCATCTGTGCTGATTTCAGATCGAGGAAGCCAATTTATTTACCACTTTTGGCGTAGATGTTGTCAATTGGCACAAATCGATGTAAGACTATCAACCAGTCATCACCCCCAGACCGATGGTCAAACAGAAAGAACGAACCAGACTCTCGAACAATATTTACGTTGTATGCTGCAACAATCTGAAAGTAACTGGAAAGACATTCTTTGGATAGCTGAATATGCATATAATAATTCTGTGTACTCTGGAACTGGGCAAAGTCCTTTTTACACTTTATATGGGCTTCACCCTCGAACCTCTGACCTGGATCCACCTCATGATCTCGGAACACCCGCAGTGGACCAGCTGCATACCGCAATTACCAAAGCCTTCAAAGAAGCAACTGAACATTTACAACAAGCCAAGAAAAGATACAAGAAAAGTGCTGATCGGCATCGAAGTGAGGCACCTCAGTACCAGATTGGGGACCAAGTCTGGCTGGCTACCAGACACTTATCACTCAAAGGACCTCGAACTTTTAATCCCAAATACCTGGGACCATATTCCATTACGGCCATAATCAATCCTCTGGCCGTTAAACTGGATTTACCAGCTCATATGCGAATACATCCTGTTTTTCATGTGTCACTTTTGAAACCTGTGCAACCTGGAACCAGACTAATCAAGCCTCCAGAACCCATTCAAGTGGAGGGAGAACCTGAGTTCGAGGTGAAGAACATTTTAGATTCTAAAATGATAAGATCAAGGCTTTTCTATCTAATCGATTGGAAGGGTTACGGGCCTCAAGAGAGGTCATGGGAACCCCATGACCATGTACATGCTCCTCGGTTAATTAAAAAAATTCACCGGACCTTCCCAGACAAACCAAAACCCCCGGGGAAAACAACCTTGGGAGGGGCCTTGGGGGGGAGTGCTGTCATGATGCCTGCTCCCGAGGAGCCAGGTCAGGCCCAGCGTCCCCGGAAGCAGACTTCATACTCACCAAGCAGGACCCAGCAAACCCCTATAGGGGCTCTTTGGACCTTTGGCGCCAGGCTCATAAAAGGGCATCTGTCCTGGCGCCATAGGCGCCAGGCTCATCATGGCAGAACATATGGTAATGCTTGGGTGAACTCACCTGAGGCAGACCATGCTGCATACTCACCCGAGGCAGACCATGCTGTCTGAAGCTCCAAGCCAACTAAGGCTGGGGAGGAACTATTTTCTTTCAGGAACTCTTTTCTTACTCGGATGGGGCCAGTGGAAGAACACTCACCTGAAGCTCTTCCAAGGCTATTTAAACCACGCCCGGATGGCCACACGTGCTTCGCGTTATTCTGCATCTGCAGCAGGACGCTCACCGAGTCGGCTCCTGCATCCTGGCTCCTGCCACGCCCTCCAGGACCTGGAACACCTGCAAGGAGAGAAAGGCAAGCATTAGGACATTACCTACCTTCATCCAGCATCCGGATTCTTCACTCTGTCGATCCTGCAAAAGAAAGTCAAGGGTTGGAAACGCATCTCATCGCTCGCTGCAGCGCCGCTTCCACTTACCTTCATGTGGCACTGTCTAGCTCTTCAGCGGTCATAGGCGACATCGGCCGCATCCCAGCACCTACGGAAAAGAAAGACAATAGTTAGAAGCACTCCGCTTCTCACGCTGCCACGCCGCTTCCACTTACCTTCACGTGGCGCCGGCAACCTTTTCAGCGCCCATAGGCGACATCGGTCGCATTCAAGACCTATGGAGAAAAAGGACAAAACAAGGTGAGCAACGAACTAATTGCAAAAGGACAGATTACTCACCTTAAGTCTTACCTGAATTTTGTTGGGTCGCAGCGGCTTTTCTGGCTTTTCCGTACCCCGGCCCCTATGGGGAAATAAGACACACTCATTAAGGTGTCGGAGCAAACCACTACGGCACACCTTCATTAAAAGTACTCACCTGAGCTTACCTCGGCGAATCCATTCCTCCACACGGAATCCTCACCTAGTCCCTGAAAATTAAACAAAGGCCAAGGGACAAATAAGACTTGATCTTTTGAACTATATACTTACGGCAGCATTTTGGTAAAGGCAAGCAGACATCGAACCCTCGCCAAATCCGAGATCCAGTGAAGTAACTGGAAATCTACGCGCCCCTGCGTCAGAAGCAGGATGGAGAGCTCATCCACACAGAAATTAAGGTGAGAGTCTGCGGAAGGCACAGCTAGGGTTTCGAGGAGGGTGAGAAGGGGAAAAAGGGGGGAATCTCATACACGGTCTAGCAGACAGTTAACTCCCTTTTCCCATCTACAGAAGGATTATTCTACTGGCCAGACAGACGAGGTTTGGGGGTCCAGTCCAGTCCATCTTCCAAGCACTACGCTTTACCGTGGAAGAAGTTGTAGCAGTCCAGAACGGGTCGGCGCCTCCGTGGGAATCAGGTGAGCGTTACAGCAGACTGCCGGTACTACAGACCAATCTCCCTCCTGAACGTGGATGCAAAACTATTCACCAGGATTATTGCCACGAGATTGGACGGCCATATGCCGGGACTAATTCACTCTGATCAGGTGGGCTTCATACAAGGAAGGCAGGGGGCGGACACCCTGCGTAAAACTCTGCATATCATGAGGGAAGCAGCCCCGAAGGGGGATAACCCGGTCCTGGTGGCCATCGACACTGAAAAGGCGTTTGACCGTGTTGACTGGGGGTTTCTACATGGTGCCCTGGGGAAACTGGGTTTCGGAATGGGAATTAGGCAAGTCATCAGGGTCCTATATGCAGATCCATCAGCTAGAGTCAAGGTTAATGGGTGGCTTTCACGTATCTTTAGCCTCCAAGGACTAGGCAGGGCTGTCCCCTCTCCCCGCTCCTGTTTGCCATGACCATGGGAATACTCGCAGAGTACATCTGGGGTTCCCCGATGGTCCGTGGTATTGATGTGGAAGACCAGACCTTTAAACTAGGCCTTTACACAGACGACATTCTGCTACACCTGAGGGAACTCACAAGATCAGTCCCAGCCGCCCTACAGGTTATAGAATGTTTCGGTCGCTTCTCAGGCTTCAGGGTTAATATAGCCAAGTCAATGATCTTCCCCCTCGCACCAGATACGGAAAGAAACTTGGTCGAACTGACTCCCCTGGGACACCAAATCTGCGTAGAAGGGATAAAATACCTGGGGATTAATATTGTTAGACCACATGAGGATCTAAGCCAGGCAAACTACCCCCCGCTGTTTGACAAACTATTCAAGGACATTGAGGGATGGGGGAAGGGGCACATTTCCTGGTTGGGAAGAATAAATGCCATAAAGATGAGTCTCCTCCCCAGGGTCCTATATGTTTTCCAGATGCTCCCATTGGAGGCCCCGGAGGCCCACCTCAAAGAAGCCAAAAAGCGAATAATGAAATTTATATGGCAGGGCCAGAGACCTAGAATAGGATATGAAACCCTCACCCTCCCCAAAGAAAGAGGGGGGGGTCGCCCTCCCAGAGCTGCGGACATACCACAGAGTGGCCCAGCTTAGGGCCTTGGCTCCCCACCTCAGAGAAGACCCTAATAAACAATGGGTTTACCTCGAAAACTCCCTCCTGAGCCCAGTCACGGTGGGAGAATGGCTATGGGTCCCAATAAAAAAGCTCCCAAGAAGAATCAGGGACCACCCTATACTAGGTACGATGTGGAAGGCATTAGACGGGAGGGGATACGGGGAGAAAGTGACTACTTGGCCCTCCCTTCTGAGCCATATTTGGTCCACGTCAGTACTTGAAGAAATCCCAGGCCACGAACACTACCAGTCCTGGTTCGACGCCGGCCTCTGTAGAGTCGGCCATGTGGTGAGGGAGGACTCCTTCATAAGTATCCAGGAGCTAGAAGAGGCACTGGGAATCGGCAGGCTCTCCACACTCCTTTATCTGCGTCTTAAGGGAATTCTAATGAAACCAAAACTAAAGCCCTGCATACAAAGAAAACTCACCCCGGTTGAGAAATTTTGGACACCCATGTGGAAATGAAAGGGCTCATCTCCCTCCTCTATGGAGCCTTGCTGGCCCCCCGGGAGGGAACCACCAAAAGCCTCAGAAGAAAATGAGAGAGTGACCTGGGCTGTGGTATTGGGGACGGTCTCTGGGGACGACTCTGCAGCAGATCATTCAAAACATCAATCTCCTGTCAATACAAGACACTGGCCCTCATTACGACCTTGGCGGAGGACCATGGTGCAATTTGCACCATGGTCCATGGCGCTAAGCTGCCAACTCCGCCAAGGTGGTTGGCGGACTTACCGCCCCATGCCGACCTTGGCGGGGCGGTAAGTCCCCAATCCCCATTTTACCCTTCCCCATTCCCATTCTTGCCCCATAGGGTATAATGGGAGTGGGGAAGGCGTTAATTACGCCACCGTAAATTACGGTGGCGTAATTAACATCAAGGTCCCGTAGCGCCATGGATTTCTCCGCCTGCAAAAAGCAGGCGTAAAAATCATCCATGGCGCTACAGGAACTCGTAGTCTGGCGGAGAGGTACGCCATGCACTACGCCGCCGTAAAACCCTCTCCGCCAGGGTCCTAATGAGGGCCACACACCATTAAACTCCTTCACAGGTGGCAGTATGACCTGATCACCCTCTCCAGGATGTTCCCCGATGTAGCCCTGTTGTGTTGGCACAGATGTGGGGAAAGAGCCAACTATTGGCACATGTGGTGGTCATGTGGGAAGGTCCAAGCCTACTGGTTGGAAGTGCTTAGCTGGCTCAAGGAGGCGGGGGAGGGGGTACTTCCACAAGACCCAATGCTGATAATATTTGGTCTGCAGCAAAAGGATGATCACTGGGAAAAACTGCCAGACCTTACACACTCGCTACTCCTGGCAGCCAGGGCTAGAACGTGGAAGAGGCCCGCCTTGCCCACAAGAAGAGAATGGGTAGCAGTGGCCAAGGACATCTATTTTATGGAAAGACTTACAGCATCATTACACAGCTCAAGTGCCCAGTTAGAGATAGACTGGCTGCAATTCAATGAGGTGTTCATTAACACGGAGGACTCGCCCAGAGTTCTCCAGGGGCCCTCGACCCGGCCCGTAACATGCTCTGGTATTGTTCAAACGAACTTTGAACCAGAAGAGTCGGCCATCTGCTGACGGCTTGGAGCCCGGTCTGAGCTGCCTCAAACTGCATAGCTTGGATAAGTGAATCGAGTGTCCAGAGACACTGGGTTAGGTGAGTGGGGGAAGGTTGGGGGAATACAGGAAGGTATAAGGGGTCACTGTTTTGTTTGTTGTAGGCATGTGCCCAAAAGTGTTATTCTTTTTGTCGGAAGGATTCCACTGTTACCTTTAAAATCCAATAAAGATTGAATTTAAAAAAAAAAAGAAAATGTCATTATCATGATGTAGTAAGGTGGCAAGGCACAGAATGGACAATAAGATTTTCTGTACGTGGGCGTGGCTTGGCAGCCATGGAATAGGCTGGGAACCCTGTGAGCTCCGGGATCCGACTACTTGATCCGACCAAGAAACGCATATTTTTTTGATCAGCGGAAGCCCAAAAAGTATGTACAGGTGTGGGAAGGCACAGAGCAGAGCATGAGCAGGCTGGCTGCACGTTTATAGCGGAGGAACAGTCGGATTGATACTTTGTACTGAGTGGCCGGCTGCGAAAGGTACATCAAAATGGCCGCAGCCGAGAACAAAGAGATTCTGAGGGGCGCACCCCTGTGATGGAGGAGCTGTCTCCGTTCAACAACAGCAGAGGCGGATCGCTAGTGGTACGAAATAATTATCACATTGCCCAGTCCGGGCGGCTGCAGTGAAAGACGGTCCCCGACCTGCACAGCCGAGGACCTTGACGAACGGTGGAGGCATACCGATCGAGAGGGCCCGTGTGCACTATTAAGGTAGTGATCGGCTCCCCAACGGCTGGGTACAGCAGTGACAATACTCCCAGTGAAGCAAGGGGGAGAGACGCTGGTGGAGTGCCCTGGGAGCAGAGAGCGGACGATCGAGGGATCCAGCCGATACCATCGGCCCTTTGGGGATAGCAAGTACCCACCCTTGCTGGGACTGAAGACCACGGGTGAAGGGGCTGACCCACGACTCATAGACACAGCGCTATGTCTAATAAACCCCAAGACTGAAGGGTAAGCAACCCACATTAGACGAATACACTAAGACACCACCCGGCCCGGAGGGAGCCAGGAGCAAAGACAGAGCCCAAGTTGGGAGCAGTGCCACCATGGGCACGAACCAGGAGGTCCTTGATGCGATCGCCGATTTGAAGGTGGCTTGGGAGACCAAGCTTGAACTGGCGGTGACAGAACTAAAAACAGAGCTGGAGCTCCAGGTTGGGGCAGTGCAAGAGGACGTGAATCTACTACGGCAAGACGTTAGGTCTCTGGCGGAGCACACGGAGAACCTCAAGAAGGAGATGGGTCCGAACACGGCGGACTGTGCTTCCCACCGGTCGGAGCTTCACGCCCTGGTACAGCGAGTGGGTATTTTGGAGAGCAGAGCGGAGGAGGCGGAAGGACGAGCCCGGAGGAATAATATCCGTATTGTTGGACTGCCGGAAGGAACAGAAGGCCATAACCCCACGGAGTTCATTGAAACAATGTTGTTACAGGGAATCACTGGAGGAGTGCTCTCTCAGGGGTTCGGGGTGGAAAGGGCGCATAGGACCCTAACGAGGAAACCACCGCCAGGAAGCCCACCTAGGCTGGTGATCGCCAAGATACTTAACTACAGGGATCGAGAAAGGATGCTGGAACACTTTCACAAAGGTGGGACAATACAAAGAGGGTCGGCAAACATAACGGCTTACCCAGATTATACCCTGATGGTGCAGCGGAGCAGAATGAATTTTGGGGCAGTCAAGAGAAGATTGCGAGAAGCGGGACATAAGTACATGTTGCTTTACCCGGCTAAACTAAAAGTTTTTCACAAGCACAGAACTTTGTTTTTTGAGACTCCGGAAGAAGCTATGGGATGGCTCGACACGCAGGGTTGCCCCCAGGAGTCGGACGTTCGGACGGGAGAAGGAGGTGATGCAGATAAGTAACGAGCAAGAGGGGCACCGGGGGGTGTCAGAACTTAAGACTATGGGACTTGATTATAGTCACTGAAGCAGCTTGCTAAATGGTGTGATCAGGCTGGGGGAAACACATGATCCGCGAATATTGCGATCATGACTTTGTCAAGCAGCCTTGCAGGACCAACCTTTACATCCCTCATTTAGAGTTTAGTTAGGTCGCCGATAGTGCGGTGACACCCTGCTGGGGTCTTGCCCAGGGTACCAGGGTAGGCCAAAACGTGGGGAAGCCTGAGATCCAGGGATGGAGCTGGGCAACTGTTGGGGTTGGGGTAGGGTGGGGAGGGGGGTGGTAAGGGGTTGTGTGCTGTGGTTTGTTATAGTTGGGGAAGAGTTATGGGGTGAGCCTACACCTCAAGGAACATGAGACAAACCATGGGAGACCTTAAGATAGTCACTTGGAACGTCAGGGGGCTCAATAGTTATCTGAAGCGGAACAAGGTAATGATGTACCTGCGCAGACAAAAAGTGGATATAGCCCTGTTACAAGAAACTCATTTAACGCAAGATAAACTGGAAGTGATACGGAAAAAGTAGAGAGGGACAGTGGTAGGGGCAACATACTCTGCCTATGCAAGAGGGGTAATCACATGGGTGGCCCCACATGTTCCGTTCCAGTTGCTGAGCTCGCTGGTAGAGGCGGATGGTAGGATGGTGATCATGAAAGGGATGGTGGAAAATTGAGAGATATGCATCGTAAATACTTATGCCCCGAACCAAGATACAGCTGCGTATTTTAGGACCCTGTATAGTAAACTCAGTGACAGCGTGGGGGGAGCTATATTGTGGGGGGGAGATTTCAATTGTGTGTTGAACCCCAACATAGATAGATCAGACACTAAAATAGTTAGACCCACCCCGGCTGCAAAGGCACTGCATGCACTACTGGCGGATTTTGGGCTGACAGATGCATGGAGAACACGTCATCCGCAGGATAGACAATGTTCACACTATGCAGCCCCACAAGGCCTATATACAAGACTGGACTATGTATTTGTCACGCAGGAGTTACTGACCGAAATACCGCAGGTGGAATATAAAGCTAGGGTCCTCTCAGACCATTCGCCACTGCTGCTAGTGTGGCAATACCGACCCCTAAGGGGGAGGATACCCACATGGCGATTGCGTGCAGAAGCGCTTAAAGATAGCGTATTCAGGGAGGATATGCGAGAGGAAATAATAAGTTATTTTGAGATAAATACTGGCAGTGTTAAGACAGCGGGCACACTCTGGGAAGCCTTTAAAGTAGTAGTGAGGGGAATTGCCATAGCCAAGTCTAAAGGACTGCAGAATGGGATTCTGACCGAATTGCAGGACTCTGAAAAGGAACTGGAGAGGGTATTGGAACGGGGAAGCAACACTAAGGCAGATACAGAAATGGCACTGGGCCTGCAGCAGAAATGTGCAGGATATTGGGAGAGATTATGTAATCTTAACTATAAAAAGTACATAGAAAGACAACATGCTGGAGGCGACAAACCAGGAAGACTCCTTGCGTGGCTCTACAAAAAAACGAGACTCCTAGGCCCCCAATCAGAACAATAGTGAAAGACAGTGGCGACATAGTGGATACGCAAGAGGGGGTTAATCAAGAATTTGCAGAATATTATAGACGCTTGTACGGGGATGAGACGGGGAGCAACAAGGGGGAAATAGGAGACATACTGGAAGATATTGGATTACCCCAAATTAGTGTAGAGGAGAGGGAGGAGCTAGATGCCCCGATCACCCTAGAGGAGCCAGAAGAAGTGGTGAGGCAGCTGCCCACGTGTAAAACCCCGGGAACCGACGGACTCCCAAGCAAATTTTATAAGGCATATAAAGCAGAGATTCTCCCCCCACTGCTAGAAATGCTTAATGAAGCATATGAAGTAGGGAGACTACCGGAATCACTGCGCGAAGCGGTTATCATACCACTCCCCAAGCCCAATAGGCCTGATAGTGACTGCGGATCCTATAGGCCCCTATCGATGTTGAACCAAGATAGTAAGATTTTAACAGCGGTTCTAGCAAACAGACTAAAGAAGGTCATCAATAAACTAATACACCCTGATCAAACAGGATATGCCCCAAATAGGAATATCTTGAATAATTTGAGGCGACTCCATCGAGTGGTCGAACATACTGGAGGAGATACTAGCCAAATGGCGATAGTATCACTGGATGCAATCAAGGCATGTGACTCGGTCAAGTGGCCCTGGCTGAAGGCGGCCCTAGCTAATTACGGTATGGGGCCAGGATATCTTCACTGGGTAGAACTCCTATATAGTGCGCCATTAGCGAGAGTGAAGACAGGAACTGTGATCTCTGAAAGGTGGCAACTTGGTAGAGGAACCAGACAGGGATGCCCCTGGTCCCCCATGTTGTATATTCTGGCTTTGGAGCCTCTTGCGATTTATTTAAGGCAGCAATATGACGCAATAGGCATTGTCGTCGGGGAAACATCACATTTAATTTCACTATACGCAGACAATATGTTATTGTATTTGCGCTACCCAGAGGAGAATCTGCAGTATGTGTTAGAAGTGGTGGAGAGGTTTGCAGAACTTTCAGGTACAGCTGTGAACCCCAGTAAATCCTGTGTGTTCCCGCTGGGCAGATATAGGGGCTCTTGGTGGAGAATTTGCCGGTACTACAGATACCGTGGGAGGCACAACCTTTAGATATCTTGGGATAGACATATACCATACAGTAGAAGCCGAACATAGGCATAATACAGAAAGAACGGTTCAGAAACTGGAAAACAGCATGAAGTTCTGGGCGAAACTCCCCTTGGCAATGATGGGGCGAGGGGCGATGCTCAAGATGGTGGCATTGCCCAGACTGTTGCATTGCTTCGTGAACATCCCATACTCCATACCCCGGCAATTCTTTATTAGGTTGGACAGCATATGCAGAGAATTCCTATGGCATGGGATGAGGAACAGGGTAGCCCTGTGGAAACTCCAAAATCCGCATGAGAAAGGGGGCATTAAATTACCAAACTGGGAAGTATATTGTGTAGCAAGCCAATTGCAACATGTAGCCAAATGGATTTCTGCGGAGCCTACCTTAGAGCATAGGCTGCATCAAGGAGATTGCACCCCATATTTTCTGAGAGAAATGATATGGTTACCCAAGCGGGAGCTGAGAGGTCGTCCGGGGATGTTGGGTCTTGGGTGGGGGATGTGGCAGAGGGCGTGCCGGTTGATGGACAAGCCGGCCCTGTGCTCTTCGCAAATCCCATTGGTCACAATGATGGGAACAGAAAAGCAACTAAGGTTAATGATTAGGAAGTATTGGGAATCGGTAGGAATAGCAACGTTGGGGGATGTGTGGCAAGAAGGGAAAATATTGGAATTTGAGGAGCTGGTGGAACAAACGGGGTTGAGTGCTGGGCAATATATTACGTATCATGGGATGGTGCAACGAATTAAAGATACCTGGTCCGAAGTGGAACTAGCAGAGGAACCGGACACCACACTAGATACGATATATGATATAGCGGAAGGGGGACATGAAACGTCTAGAGTATATGAGACGAGGATGACTCAAGTGGGCAAGGAAGTGGTGCAACTTAGACTGGACTGGGAGGAAGAAGTAGGGGACCTGATGAGTGACGGGATGTGGGAAAGGGCTCAGGGGTATCATAAAAAAGTATCGATAAATGCTAGGCTGCAACAGGTACAGTTGTATATAACTCACAGAGCATATCTGACGCCACTTAAGATAGCCAAATTTAAGAACGCCGGAAGCCAAGTGTGTCCCAAATGTAATGACGAAAACGCAGGAATGGTACATATGTTCTGGGCATGCCCACTGATAGCGAAATATTGGAGAGACATAGCACAGAAAATGGAAGACAAGGGAATCTGCATGAAGGTGGATACTGTGTGGGCTTGTTTGTTGGGAGGGTTCCCCAGATCGCGGAAGCTTAAACATGTGAGTAAATTGAAATATCTGGCGTATGTTCTGGCAAAGAGAAGGATTGCGATGGGATGGAAAGCGTGTCACAAGCCCAAAGTGGAGACGTGGTGGAGGGACTTGCAGAAGTGGGCGGAGGCAGAAACAGTGGCATGGCAGGAAGCATGTAAAGGGGACATAGAGGGTGAAGCTGGAGCCCTAGTGGGTTGGAGACAACTAATAGCAGAACTGTTTGGGCCTTCGTATGATGGACCAAGCGATGTTGACTCAATAAGCGTGGTGGAAGAGGACTCCCCACCACAAGAGGTGGATACTAACAATGGGAGAAAGTAGGCTCGGGAGGGGGGAGGGACGGGAAATACAGTAGGCGAAAATGTAACAATATATGTGTATTTATGAGCAAGTTATGTATCCACTGTAAATTGAGTTTGGTTTGTTATTTGTTGTTTGAATAAAATTAATAAAATTGTTTTAAAAAATAAAAATAAAAAATAAAAGATTTTCTGTACACAGACAGAAATTAGCGCTGCCAAATGCCTTTACTGAAAATGCATGTAACCGAAAATGTGGCTAAAATTAGAAGAAATTAAGTAGTGCTCAAAGTGTGTAGGATGAGGTAATTTTAAAGTTGAGACATTCGAGGACACCATGCTTTCAGAAACTTGACGATGGGGCAGAACCCAGACTTTTAATTAGGCCTTGTCTGGAATCTTATCTAAAGGGTCCAGCTGCACCAATTATAATTGAGCAGAACACGAAGAAAAGGTCTGGAATGCATGCTAGAGCATATTTCATTTTGAAGGTTTAGTTCAATTAAATAACAATTGCCCAATGAGCTAATGCTACTGATGAGGTTGCCTAGACTGTGTAGGGAAGGTGGGGGCAGAATGCTCCCTCTCATTCTGCTATAGGAGTGAGCTCTGTGTGGAGCTGAGGGTTGGTTGAGTCAGGGAACATGACCACGACGCTGGGTGTGCACTGTGTCAGCAGTGGCATGAACTAAACCTTTATGAACTTAACAGTCTCTTTGCCAAATCCTTGAGTTGTCCTTATTTGAATTGTGTTGGAGTATGTGAATCCTGCACCCCAACCTCCTCAAGGTGCAACTATCTTGTTTTACAGGTACTAGAGGGTGAGCACTGATCTATGGGCCCGTCAGTGGAAACACCGCCCTCTTGTACACCATGTAGCATATTAGGCAAGCGATCGAGCTTCATTAAGCTTTTAACCCCTAGCAGGGGCTGTCTCCCAAGCTAGAATTAGAAAACTTTCAGGGACAGACATCAAGAGAGAGCAGAAGTAGCCAGGCTGCTCTGAGAGTCGTGTGTTTTATGTGCACACATGGTTCCACTTCTGCCTATGCTGTGCACATTATGCATGAACAAACTTCCGCAAATGTAGCAATGTATCTTTTGTTTTACACTAAATGTACCTAGGCCCATAACAGAAATTCACAAATATCATAAATCGGCTAAATATTATGCTTGTTTATTATGATTGGCTAAATATACTATAAGGGTATTTTTTTTCTATGTGAGTCTGTGCGCTTTCAAGTTCGGCTGTCCTCACAGGTTCCCGATATTGTAATGATTGTGAGGTACACACTTGTTGGTATTTCTACACATGCAGTAAATATACTACAACAAGTAAATAACTTTGCAAATGGGGTTATAGTCCTCAATTCCTCAGCACAATTGTATTTACGTGAGCAACTTCATTCACATGCATGTGTGTAATGATGTTTAACCACAAACACAATTAAATGTACATTTCACCAGTTAAATAAAAGGTGTGGGCAAAAAGAAATTTCTGTCGACATAAATGTAGAAATAAAATCACATTTTGTAATTTTGCATAGCTGTGAAGTCAGGAACTTTGCAAAGTCATACCAGCTGAAAAAAAAACCCATTGCAAACCAGTACTACTAGACAGGGTAGGAGTATATGAATGATTTATGAGGGGCACTATGGCAGCCCTGATCCACTACCCCACTCAAACATCAACGCTGCAATTTGTCGAGATTTTGAGGCCATCCTAATATATGAGCCCTGGGGTTCCTAAACCCAGAAAATTGTAGACCAGAACACTAGCTCCCAATAGCAACACAATGTTCCCCACACTATAACGTTTGAAACAGTCTGCTTGGGGAGTTATCCTATGTTGATGCTTATCTCTTTTAGATATAAATGATACATTTAAAGGGGGAGACAACACATTGTGCGTCACAAGGTGAGTGATCACGAGAAGAGTCTGTCTTCCTGTGTGTCTGTGTGTGCACTATTACCAAATTGCTATCGAGCAGTGCTTTTGCATGTGGATGAATGGAGTGTTTGCTCAAAATTTGTAGCAACAAGTTTTTTAGTTGTGTGGTGTATGCATGGGGATTGGTTTGAGGGATGTTAACAATATTAGTGCTTTGTGTTTATGAAAGACATTTTCATCCGTTGCTAAGCTGAACAAAGTGCACTGAAATCCACCGACCCACCCTCAGCCATGGAATCCTTAGACTTCATCACATGGACTCTTATGGACTCAACTCGAACTCCCATTTCTTCAAATGTGTGCATCATGTCACTCAAAGCGCCACAATCTCAAAAGATCTTCTTGCTCACTATTGTCGAAGGACCTCAGAATGTGTGCATCTCTGATCTATATCCCGTAATTCGAAAATAAGGTGAGGGCATATTTCCAAAAATGAGAAATAAAAAAAAAGTGCACTCAGATTGTATCTTTTTTAGAATATGGCCCACGGTCTCCTGTATGATAATTCATAGAAAGGGAGAGAGCGACTTAGAAATCAGTACTCACTCAGGCTGAGTTAACTTGCATCCTAGTATCTTAAACAAAAATGTAGTCTCCCCTACATTAATGACAACCACATTGAGATTATGATCTGCAACACTTATTTTTCACGCAGATCTCATGTGGTCATTTTACTGACAATTTGTTTTCATGTATTTTAAACTAAAAGATCAGCTTGGGTTTTACCAAAATATGTCCATATTCACTGAAAAAACTTTAGTTAAGTTACAGGTGTCTTCTTTCCCAATCCCGACCTCTACTCTGATGTGATTGCTATTGCTATTGGTATTTGTCTAGCGCATATGGCCAGGCCATCTAAGTGCGGTCATTCAAAACAGTCAGTGTTACCCTAGTAGTGACTAAATGAACAGAAGAGTTTGTAATCTCTTTCTGATGTTGAGAACATTATTAGACTCTGTAACATCATGGGGGAGTTCATTCAAAAGTTTGGTCCAAATCTGCCCAGTGGTATTCGCACTACGGCTGTTCACAAACTGCACTTTTTCTCTAGGGGAAAATGAATGGAAGTAGGTTGAAAACGGCATTTTTATGTTTTGTTAATAACTCTTATTTTTTGATGAATTGTTCCCAAATGTTCTTGTTTGGGGGGAGGGGCTTAACAAACCATTGGTTTAGAAAATGTCATCCAAATCCATCCAGCAAGTAAAATGTTATTAGCCTCTCTCAGCCTCTCTGCTGCAAAACACCAAGACCGATATAAAGGTTTTAAGGTGCAGGCGGCATGCCATTCTCTGTCGAATATTTTAAAACCTATTGGATGGATTTTCCCCAAACCAGTCAAGGAAATCAAGTCAATGCTTTGTGCCCAAGTTGTTGCTCATTTGGTCCAAATCTGCCCAGCGGTTTTCGTGCTATCAGTGTTCAAAAACTGCTCCTTTTCTCTATGGGAAAATGAATGGGCTGAAAACTGTGAAACTGTGAGGTTTTGTTTTCTTAATATCTTTTTTCATTTTATAATGTATTGCAGTTTGACGGGGACCTTGACAAACTTTATGTTTTGAAACTGTCATCCAAAGCCATCCAGCAAGTCAAATGTTATTAGCAATAGAATTTGCGGACAAAATGGCTGCTTTTTCATTCTGAGAAGTCTTTCAGCCTCTCTGCTGCAATACACCATGGGAGACATTGCTATAATTTTGGGAGTAGGGGGCACCCCGATTCTCCATCAAATATTTTAAAAACTGCTGGATGCAGTAACCCCAGTCACCCCAGAAATCAAGTCAACACTTTGTGCTAAAGTTGATTTGTCCTTGGTCCACCACTTGTGTCCAGCGGTTTTGGCTGTGCACTTGAACACTAATTGGACTTTTTCCCTACTGAAAAGTGAATGGGGACTAGGCCAAAACAGCATTTCTTTAATTTATTAATAACTTTTTTTTATTTTTTAACAGATCTTTCCCAAAATATCCAGTCAGTCAGGGTGTTGCAGGGGGCCGAGAGTATAATTTTGTTTGCAAATCTCATTCAAATCTGTCATGCAAGTCAAAAGGTATTAGCCAGTCAATTTTCAGGTTTCCTATGGAACTTGATATTCACCTTTACCATAATTCTAAGGCGTACATAACATGATAATCCATTGACCTCTATTTTTGCCAAATACCCCACATGGAATGCAAATTTTCTTCTAAAAATATCTTATTTGCTTATAAAAAAAACTTTTGTTCATTTATACAACTTTTTTACCCTTTGATTCAATAACTGTTCAATGTTATCTAGACGTGTTGAAATCTAGGTAGTTTGCTTAAAAAACTGAAACGTTAAGTTAATACCAGATAATAAGACATTTGGTGACTGAAATTAAGTGCTGCAAAAGCTCAAGCTACTTGTAATTAATTTAGGGATATCTTCATATTTGTTTCCATTGTTAATTGCCCAGGCTGATGTTTTCCTTACTGATAAAGTAGTTTGCTAATTAGGAGAGCATCTTTTTTTTGTTTCCCTTGCCTTATAGCATCCCTGTCACCAACCACAATTACTTATATTGACAACAGAAACCCAAGACGCATGAGGCAGGGCAAGTACAATCTAATCAAACTATCAAGTCTTCTGATGAGGAATCGAATATGAATAAGCAGGAATGGAGGTGGTTGGCCTTGACCCTGAGGGAATCTATTGATTCACTCAGAAAACCTGGTAAGCCCCTCTAGCTCGTGTTCGATCTTTAAACTGGTGAGTTGGAACTCACGGGGTTGTGTGAACCTTTTGAATAATGAAAAATGTATGAGTTTTCTGTCGCAATACGATTTTGTTTTTCTTCAGGAAACTTGGTCAAGGGAGCAGCTGTGTTGGGAAGGATTTACTGTGGTTAACACTTGTGCTCAGGGCTCCAACAAGGGTCGTCCTAAAGGCGGATTACTGATAGCCATCAAACAAACAAATTCGTTCTCCAAAACAGGGGAATGGTGTCTAGAGCATCATTTTCTTGTTGCTGCATTTAAATTAGAAATAAACAAAGAGTCTCTTTTTGTTCTTTTTATTAACATTTATTGGAATCCCAGTGAACTGACTGATCTACAACTCGGAAAGGAACTTACCAAAGTGGGAGTAATAATTGAAACCTGGCGTGAGACAAAACAGGGAGGTCAAATTGTTTTGGCTGGTGATATGAATGCTAACTGTCTGTGTGAACAGCTAATGGGCGATGAAATGATGGCAAACGCAGAGCAGCATTTGTGGGTAGGTGGCTCTGGTATTTTACGTGGAGGACTGTGGATGCATTTTGCGGTATCCTTGGGGTTAGATCTTCTCAAAGGGAGCCACCATACTTGGAAAGCCAGAGGCCTGGAATCTACTCTAGATTATATTTTTGTCTCTTCTGGTATTCTTAGGAGTGTGTATGACTTTGAGGTTATCAACTCGAGCACGAGTGATCATTGTTTTCTCACCTGTAAAATGGTCTTTAATTTCCTTACTCCAACTAATGAAAAGTATACTCATGGAGTGATGATAAATCAGCAGGGAAACAGAATAAAATGGTGTCACAAAAGAAATGTGAAGTTTACGTCGACAATGATAAATGATTATTTCTCCATGACTGAGTTACACCGTGATCACTGTTATTCTTCCTTAAACTTTTCTAATTACATTAAAGATACCATTGATAATCTGGCCCCTCGGTCCGCGATGAGGACTAAAGTGAAGATAAAAAATAGACACCCAATGGATATAGTTGTCCATGCACGTAAAACTTTCTACAGAAGAGAACTCAGAAAATTAAAAAAGGAAGCTTTACTACCAACTGAATACAAAACGAGGAAAAACAAAATCAAGCAAACTTATAAAAATTGGCATATCCAATACAGAGCGTTGCGAATGCAGCACGATGGTGAGCTTATGCTAAAAGCTCTGCGTGGGCATGGCTGCACACATTTTTGGCATCTGATAAATGAAATTGAAAAACCTCAACAGGATATGGCGGTGAATGTGATTAATGAGGATGCATGGCAAGGACACTTTTCGAAGTTATATACTGTTAATAAGGTGAAACGTAAATTGATAATAGCTGATAGCCAGTCTTGGTCTTTGAATTTCTCAATTTATGACATTACAGAAATGATCAAGAAATCTAAAAACTCAGGAGCAATGGGACCGAACAATTTGTCTAATAAACTATTAAAAATGGACCCGGAAATCTGGGGAAAAATTCTGTTCAAGCTGTATACCAACATCTTAGAGACCAAGGTTATAGCACCTTCATGGAAGGTTTCTATAGTTATTCCGGTTTTCAAGAAGGGTGCATGTATGTGTCCTACTAGCTATAGGCCGATAGCAATTGCCGACCCAGAGTCAAAAATATTCGGCTCTTTGGTCTTAAAGGAACTGCAAGAATGGATTACGGAAAAATCCATTCTTGATCTAAAACAAATAGGTTTCAAAAAACATATCGGAACAGACTGTGGAGGTCTAGTTTTGAAAACTTTAATAGCTAATTCCATGAAGAAGGGGACGAGACCCCTGTTTGTGGCCTCGATGGACCTCAGTTCAGCCTTTGATCTCGTTGATAGGCAACTCCTCTGGCTAAAGCTACAAGAAACTTGAGATTCCTGTCCATTTACTCCAAATTATCATTGCTTTGTATACTGACACTAGTCTGAAGGTTCGCTTGACGTCAGAGGGCTTACTCTCCAAGGTTATTAGTATTCCGAATGGATTAAGACAGGGTTGTATGCTGGCCCCTACGGTCTTTAATTTGTATGTAAGCGGTGCCCAAAATGCACTTGGTGGTAAAGGTTTGGTAAGTCCCAAATTGAATAACGTGTGCATTGACTGGATGGCTTATGCTGACGACTTTCTTCTTCTGGACAAAACCAGAATTGGTCTGCAAAGGCTACTTCGAACGTTTGAAATATTTATAGATGATCTCAAGCTGAAAATAAACCCTGCAAAAACAGTTATTGTTCGGTTTGGCAAAAATAACAAAAAGGAGAATGCTCTCACATGGTCTTGTGAAGGAAAGAGGATTAAGGCACAACGCTCATTTAAGTACTTGGGTTTTTATTTTTCTGGTCAGGATTCCTCCGGCCTGATAAAAAGTCAGTTGAGCCTGAAATCAGACATAGCCATTAGACAGCTGAGGGCTATTGACAACAAATTTGGAAAATTTACGATGGTTCCGCTGAGGGAATTTTACATTAAAAAGGTCATACCACGCTTAACCTATGAAATCGAACTATTTACTAATGAACTACATACATATTTGACCATTATTGAAGGAAAAATCTGGAGAGCTGTGTTATGGTTTCTGCCTAAATGCATACCTCTAGCTTTAATAAGATACGAACTGGGTCTGCACTCACTTTGTTCTTATGCAGTCTGGAAGAGACTATGCCTTTGGAAAAAATGTAAAACCAGTAAGGACGAAACATTGTATAAATGTGCTTATTGTGAACCATTGAATCCTTTCATGAATACACTAAAAGTTGAAAGTGAGACCTGTCTGAAAGAGCTAGGTTTATCTATGATCTCACTATGCAACAAGCCGGGCAAAGTGAAATTCAGTATGGGCTTTGATTGGCAAACAACGAAAACCACGATTCTAGATTCAAATTTGTACAAATCTGCCTGTTCTACCTGGAAATGGCAAGCTGATATGGAAGGTTATCTGATTAAATACCTGAGCAAGAGGTTGCGTAGTGACTTCATGCGCTTTCGCTTTAATGTCTTGTCTACTAAACAAGTACAATGCATTAGAAATCATACAATTGAAGGTGATCCATGGTGCAGGTACTGCAAGACTGTTGATGTTGTTGAAACTCTCCAGCACATTTTATTGGTTTGCCCCTGTTTAAAGACTCAGAGGATAAAGTACTTCTCAAAATTTGTAGTTTCTATACATGAAGTGCAAAGAGACTTCATATGGTACAGAATGCTGCACGATAATTGCATAACTTTAAAAATGTCAGTGACAACTTTTTTGAGAAATGTTTGTGAGTTGAGTTAACCTGGGTAAAAGATTTTATTTGTTTTGATTTACACAGATCTGGATCTGAGGAAAATGTTCTCATCTGTTTTTTTCTTTTATTCTGAAAATATAATGTAAGTTTACTACGACACGAAAACTTTGATACAAAAAGGATTAACTTGTATTCAAAGTTTGGTACTTTTATGCATTCTTTTAAAACTTTTTTCTGTACAATCAATGTTTGATAAATCTTGTGATATTGCATATTGTGATATTGTAAAGGTTTGTAAATAAACCAAAGCAATAAATAAAAAAATAAAAAAATACTTATATCTTTGCACTGTCTGCCTTTTAATGGAATACAACATAGGGTGCCTCGCAAAGAAGACACAACAAAAAGTTATCACTCTTAGCAATTTCCAGTCTTTATCTTCATACAGGTGTGCACTCTAACCACGTTCTTACTGTCGGTAGGCATTTTAACAAAAGTCTTCCAAAATAACCAAAAAAATCATCACTAACACAGTGAATTAGACAGGAAAACCTTCAAATATCTGTGTTTTTCTAAGTATTCAATTCATTTTGAACACAATGCCAGTAAACCCGAATTGTGCAGTGTGTATACCACAAAGTAACCATTTTAACAAAACATTGCTGAACTCAGCAAACTCCTCTTTAAGTACCTGAGGTCAAACCAAGTCAGAATCATGCAAATATAAAATATGCAACAGAGTACTCCCGACCATACGTAATAAAAATATTCCAAGTCATCGAAGAGTTCAGTGGCATTTATGAGGTCCAAGAACTCCAATTTCACTTGCAACACCCCTTTCACATATTTTTGTGGTATTTTATTCCTCATAATGCATGGCAAAACATTGTCATTTTAGAATAGAGATCTTACAGCTATTTATCCATATAATCAATTTAGAATGTGTTTGTATCAAAAAGAATGAATATGCCGTTGATAATGTGTAGTAGAAAAATTGTCTGAGCAGTTTAATAAAATGCATCTAAAACCCTTTTGTGCTTTCAAATAAGTAATACAATGCAGGCACATTCTTGCTCCCGAGTTTAACTCCAGCACTGCACAAAACAAGGACACTACCATTAACAGTTACGTATCCTTTGAGTGTCACAGAAAGCTATTTAGAAAACAGGAATATGACGAACTAGTCATGCTTTTCTTAAGTGCAGTAGTAACAGCTGGAATTCTGCTCTGTGCTCACTTAAGCTACAGTCATTGTGACATCACAACACAACTGTTATAACTGATTACAGAATGATATTGATGCCACTTTCTTATTGTAAGTCGAAATTGATGTCCCAAATATCCTGCAACTAGAACATTATTTACAGGCTTTAATATTGGTATTGCAGGTTGCCATGTATTATAACATATGCGATAAAGTACCCCTTCCAGTACACTATAAGGATATTGCAAGTTAACGAGGAGTTCTGTAACCAAATAGAAGAATGAGGCCAAAGGCCAAGTTCATTTATAAGGTTGCGGAACTCAGAGGTGAGTTGCAATATCCTTTTCATGAAGGGCAAGGGATATTTTATATGTTATAATATGTTATTTGTTATAATACAACCCCTTTAATGACTGGCCTCTTGCTTAATGTAATTTAAGAGATCGTCCGTTTTGTTGATACGTATAATCAATGTAGAAACTGTTTGGGTTAAAAAAAAAATAACATGCAGCATCTAATGTGTTGCAGAAAAATATTTTAATGCATCTAAAAAACGTTTTTTTGTGGGATTTAAAATGAATCATGACATGCAGATGCACGATCTCATGTCTTAAACAGCAGCAGTGCACAACCTCAACATACAGCCAAAAACAGTTCCACATCAGTTAATGACTGCAATGTGACACGGAAAGCCATTTAAGAGAAAGGCGATTGAACGCCTGTCAGTGCTTTGATTAAGTGCTGCTGGGACAGCTGCATTCTGCTCTGTGCTGGCACAAGCAGCGGGCATTGCGACATTACCTTGAGCAGGCTGCAATATACTATATAATATGATAATAACATTGTGCCTTGATTATTTCAGTAAATCAAGTTGTTTCGTGAATATTGCACCAGCGTGTAAAGACTGGAGGGGGGTATCTGAACTCCTGCTCCCTATATGGCTGAGTAGAAGCACAGAATACCCCAGCCAAGGTTCTCTATTTGGTAGCTGTGGGTGGTGAAACAAGGCTTAAGCTCTCAGGAGGTGATGCAGGCTGGTTCTTAAGTACAGTGTAGTCACCAAGCACCCAAAAAGGAATGTCCACACACTATGTTCGTGAAAACACAGTTCTTTATATAAATAAGGTTTTGATTATGTACACATACAATAACACACTTTGTGCTCAGACAATTCTAAAAATTGTAAATATACACAGTCTCCAAATAGTACAACAATTACTTCTTAGATTCCATTAAAAGGCATCAACTGTAGACAGTTTCAAATGGCATATAAATTAATTAATAAAGTGAACCATCAATAGACATAGGAGGAAAACAAGTTGGTTAAACAATTGGCAGAATACTGGGCCCCTACCACTAGGCACAGTTCTGTATGAGGATCCCCCCACATGGGCAAACTGTAAAATAAAGATATAACACAAGCACAGTCCATATATTACTTGTAAGAGTCTTATTTCCTTCTATACCAGATCTACCACTCCAATGTACCTGGTTTAGCAGAGTTCAATGTCGGTTCATCGACAGATCCTTCTTGAGTGACTCCCTTTAAGGCAGGAGCCACGGATCGTTGAGATCCCCCGAAAGAAAGGTGAACAAAGGCGTTGAGGCAGCAGCTTCAGTCCTGGCGGTGCCCGTCGATGATCGGTTGTGGACGTCCTGCGAAGATGAGGCGTGCAGGGCACCTCGACGTTGATAGTTTGTTGCCGCAAAGAGTCACTGAAGAGCTTCGGCCAGAAAGGGAATCGGGTCGTCAGCATCTTGGTGGTCTTCGGGTGGCGGGGCACCCACCGGTGGAATCTCCTTGGTTCGTCGGCGGCCTTGACTTTCTCCAGCGGGACAAAGCGGTCATCAGTGATGAGCGAGGGCGTCCTTGTTTCAAAGTGTTCTCAGGCAAGGCAGCATTGCGACTCCAGCCATCAGCGGCACTGAGTCAAGCTGTCCCCGCTTCTGGGCAACACAGCTTCGACGGGCCTCCAGCGGTTAGGGCGATCCTCCGAACCCTGATCGATGACGGTGGACAGAACGTCCGGGTGCTTCTCTTCGGTTTCCTCTGTGGTCCCCGTCTCCAGTCGACAGTCTTTTGAAGGCTGACTTCCAGGGCGCTTCACGAAGGTTAGCTGGTGCACAATGGTCCCTCGTAGCTCGGGAAGAGGTCTTCTAGCCAGGTTCTCTCTTGGATCAGTTTCTCTGTGACACAGCAGCTTTCAGATTGCGTCAAAGGTAACAGCAGTCATCCTTCTTCTTCGGGCTCCGCTTTGAGGTTAAGCATCAGTTTCGACTTCAGCTTCTGAACGATTACCATCAGTGAGAAGTCCCCAGATATACTGTTTGGTCTCTCATTCACTCTGCTGTGTACCACTCAGGCAACCAATCATCCAGAAGGGCATTCATGCAGGCAGGCAGCCAATCAGGCTCACAGTGCATTCAGCCCATTTTCCTCCCTCCAGACACTCACAACAAGGAATGTGTATTGGGACAAGCACCCAGCCATTCAGCACTCCACACTGCATTCATACCAGTTTCGGGCAGGGCTGTCTCAGTCTTTGTGCCACATACCAGAAACCAGACACCCATAATATGAAGTGCATATTGGTCACAGACTCCATCCACCAGGTCCCACCCCAAGGGTGTGCCCACAACATACAGTCATTGGGAAGGCTTCAGCCAGTCTGGCCTGGACTTCCCCACAATACGATATATGGAACTTCCACCCAACAGCCAGTCAGGGGGAAAGGACAGAGTCAGTGCTTCCTAGGACTATGGGAAAACAGTGTAACAGGCAATAGAAAGCAAGAGGTCACAGGGGCCATCTTGTCTCATATCAGGAATCAACTGATTCCAATGGCAGGGCCTGTGTATCCCAAAATGGAGGATACTCAGAGCACCTGTCAATTTCAGCATGGAGCTGCAACCAACCCATACCCTGCTCTGTGGCCACACAAAGGTGCCCAAAAACATACACTAGGGGTACAGGGTTGGAACCCCACCCATGGGTGCCATAAGGGTATCCCAAGGCTCTGTTCAAACCAAAAAGAGGAAGATCTGCACTGCAAGCAGAAAATAACACATAACTCACATGATAAAAGGACTACAGGACAAGGACATGGAGGACCTGTCCCTCCAATGCATTTCCAGCATCACACAGCGCATGTCTCGAAGGGCTTTTTCAAGGGTCTACATGGATGATCAAAAAGGTCTAATAGAATGCTGTGGCTTTTACACTCATATTCATGCTGTGTGTTTAGTAGTCACACTACTGTTTTAAGAGAATACTATTTTCTCAGTTTGTTTTTGATTTAGGAGCTGAGTCTCATGTGTTGGCGCTATGTCCAGTCTCTATATTCGTAGGCTTTAGTCATGGACCATGATGCAGTCTCTGATATGGGAGTTGTATTTGAAGTCAATCCAATTGTCAGGCTGGTGTTGGCTGCGGTGGTGCCCTGTGTTTTGTGTCTTTATGAGTACACCTTATACCATATGGGGCCAGGAAGCCCTGTCTAACAACTAGACAGACAAACACAAAGCAGCACAATCCTTACACGAGATTCTACAATACGAAGATGAATCAACAGCCATCAGTCAGTAAAACTATAAAGGTACAACAGGAACTCTGATCTCTGTATCTTGTTTCACTAACACTGTTTGCCAACAGTGCACCATTTGCTTTAATCCATACAAAATATTACAGAAACTTTGCAGTTTGCCTTAGTGCAAAATATATCAGGCCATTTTCGAAAACATTTTCACTGTGACAATTGTTCCTGGTATAAGCACCTGGGGGAAAAAGGGCTAGTGCATAAGCATTCACTTTCAGTGCATTTTTGCACCAGGGCAAGGTTTTCCCTTGCGCTAATGCCATCCCATATTAGCACTAGGGGAAACTTTGCCCTGTTACAAAATGCATGTTTTTTGCACTAGGGCAATTGTTGCCCTAGTGCTTACACAATGAAAAACTGCACTTGTCATGGTGCAAATGTTTTCTAATATGAGCCCAATATTTTTTGCACTAGGGTGGTAATACTGTGGAACTTTGCATTTGCAACAGTGCAATGTTTCTGTATTCTGGCCCAAAATACAGTGTTTTGTAACAGCAGAGTGTATACCTGCATTGCAGCTCTTGGTGAGCACAGGCAAGAAAGGGGCATAATGGCTCGCCGCTCCCTTTTTTAGGCACAGAGCCTGCTATCTCTACAGAGTTTGTGCTGAAAAACAATAAATGCACATCCGGGATTAAAACCTGCCTTGCCGGGTTGTAAGCCTAGAACGCAGTGCATTGTGGCAGAGGCTTCAGAAGTGATGCAAATGAAAAAGTTCTATAGTGAGCATATATATAGCAAAACCTCTATCTACCTCTATTTTAAATATACATTGTTTCACTTATTTTGCTACTGAACTTGCATAACTCAACATATATGGTGTATGCTTTCAGAGCTACGGACATTGCAGACAAATAGCATCAGATGCACATGGTGCAAAGAACATGAGCAGTTCACAACGACCATTTATCACTGACAAAATGCTCGCAGTGCCCCAGGCAACTACGCTGCGACCAACCGCCTCAGCGCCACAAAAGCACAAAGGAAAGGTAAATGCAAGGGAGGAGAACGGCGGCAGAAAATGCATTAAGCCTCATGAATTATATCACGATAAAGGGGAGAACTATCGGAGTAGCCTGGCAAGAGGCAAAGGAAAAGTCCCACCCACCAAAGTTTGCGACCAGGTCGCAGTGCTAACATCGCATCTAGCCCATGGTCGGCTTGAGAGAAGTACTCACACGACTAGCCCTGAACTATTCCCAACTCCCCTGACAGAGCAATTAGTTAGGAACCACCAAGTTCCAAAGAAACAGGGTATTCGGGGCTGCATTTCCCAAGATGCATCAGGTTTACAAATGCCAAACCCGGAATGGATTCCAGAATGACTTTGAAGGATTCAGAAAAACATAGGCATTGAGGAAGCACTAGGACATCCAGAGAGACCCCTTAGTTCATAGATGTAGATCCTCGAAAGGAAAAGCCCTAACTTAGCTGAACCCCCCTTCTCGGCAGCAGAGCTTGTGAAGGAGAATGTTTTTCTTCCTCCCCTACTGCATCATTATTTAAGTAGTGAAATACCTCCTTCCACCTCGCCAAAGGAAAAACGATTTTGTACAGATTGAACTTACCAGAGGTTTTCCCTGTCCATTGTAAAGGCCTTTCAAAGCCGGAAATTCAAAAAATGAACTTCTGTGCCAGGGGACAGCCAGGATGCACGACAGTAGCAGAGCAGCAGAAAAACACCAGCTCCTATACAGGAAAGCAACTGAAAGAAATCCGAAATGGCAGCAAATCTTGTTAAGACTTCCCTCCCCTTTCCTGGACTGGGAAACCAATCATCCAATCAATTCAAAAGTTTGTCTCAGCCAATGGGAGGATGGTGAGGGCTTTAAAATTCAGGCTAAGAATCTTAGAGAGTGTCTTGGGACTGGCAGCTGAGGAGAGGAGTTTGTTGAGAATGCTTGGGAGCACCAGTGAAGGGGAGAAGATCCCTTGAATTGGTGAAAAACCAGAGGGCATTTCACAACCTAGTCCGAGGGGATCCTGTACTCAGGTGGTCTGGAGTGGACAAGCGAGGGAGGATCATCTGGGTAGGGGAACCTTAGGGATTGGGGGAGAAGCACCTGATGGTGAGACATGGAAGCCCCCTTTTTCCACAACCCATCTAACCCCTGGACCTGATTATTTCTTGGGAAACTACAGTTCCCCTAATTCCTCTCCATGTTACATTAGCAATACTACTGGGCCGAGGATGATGAGGAATAAGGTCAGGCAGATTACCTCTACTGACTTGCAATGGCTCTGTCCCTGTAATGAGGCCAATCAGAGTCAGGCACGCAACTATAACTATATGCACCTGCCACTTGTTAACACTCCCGTTTAGGTGAAGAAAAGGTGGCATGCACAGGCACACTTTGAGCGAGGCTGGGTATGAGAAGGAACAGCGCTTTCAGGGCTGATGTGAACCAGGGGATGGAAGTCGGAAGGCCAAGGGGCTGATCTGCAGTTATGAAGATCGAGAGAGAACCAGGTGAGAATCCCACACTTTCAAAAGCCGTAAGCATTCCAAGACTGCAACCGAGTGTCAGAGTGGTCCTGTGAGGCGAAATAGCACATTCTAAAGTATCTGCAAAATGTTCTGAGTTGATTGGAAATCAAAGGCAAGAAAGTAATTGCGATCTCGAAAGAAAGATGAATGAATGAAAAGCAAAGTTTGTGAACCAAAGAGAATAAGAAACGACAAGTACCAAGAGACATTGGGGTTGTAAGAGAAGGAAGATTGTGGATTGTAGAATTATTGAAGGAGAGGTTGTGGTTATGCAGAGGTCGGTGTAAAATCCATGCAGTTTTGAAAGTTCTCGACAGTGAAAAGACACCTGAGACAAAACGTGGAGAAGGGAACCCCACAAAGAGAAAGAAAGGCTTGAGCGTGGCAGAGGGAAACCTGCACAGTAACGATCAGAAGTGGAACTGTATATTTCTGACAAGGCGGACGATTGAAATACCAGAAGTTTGAAGCCCAATCCTGAACTGTTAAATTGTACCAGTAAGCCAAAGTGTGCAAGTCAGAAAGAACTGTGCCATCCACCTATACTTTTTAGTAAACTGTCTAGACTCTGTGGTGCTGAACGTGGGGAAGGGAATTGTTATTGAAAGCCATTCTGACATTTCTTTTGAGACACTATTTTCCTTTTGTATTCCCTTAAAAAATTGTCATTTTGAGAAGGTTAGGTTTTTCTTAGTATAGGCCTTTTTATTTTGACCCGACTGACTTGGACTGTTTGTTATTAATTTAATGGTGAAGATTACTCGCATTCTAGAGTTAGGGCCAGTTAGGAATTCCACCAACCCAACCAAAATACCAAATAAAGGTTTTCAAAACTTGTGTCCATTTTGTATGTGTCTACTATTGATACCATGCCTTTCTTACAGTGCCAATTACCCTGCATCAGTCTCTGTCATCTGGAAGCGTTGGCAACATGTGGCTGCTTGGTGAGTATGACTCATTCAATACAACCCTCTACAAACAAAAAAAAAAGCATATCAGAATAATGTGCATTACACAGAAATTAAAGTCATCCATTTTCACACATGTTTTTCTTTGCAAGGGTGGTACCATTCCTACAGTCATCTAGCCAGAATCCATCAATGCCAGCAGAGAACAGTTACAACGCTGCAGACGTCGCAACGCTTCTGTTGCCTTGATCATTTGAGTGGCTTGTTACTGTCCAAACAACCAGTGGTGTGCAAAATAATTGTAGCGTGTTGAGTTCACCACAATATAGCATCTTAACAGGGCATGCATGTGGAAGTGCAGGAGGATTTGCATCCCAATCCACATGCTGTACCCATAAATTAAAGGGGGCAAAGGGCACAAGGAGATGTGGTACAATTGGTACAATTTTCACATGAACAGACTCAAAACCTTTATCCGGGCCCTCAGTGACAACAGAGGTATCCAGTGAGTATATCAAATAAAAAACAGAGAGGTATTTAATAACGGAAACTTTTGCAATTAAAAGATACCAATTTTGTATTAAATATATATAGGGGGTGGGGTAAGGGTGGGGTTTAAAAACATAGTGAAACGTGGGGTTTGGGGGGGTGGATAAAATAAGATTCAGTATTTGTTCGTTATAAAAGTTTCGTTATTAAATACCTCTCTGTTTTATTATTCGTTATAATCACATGTAAACGACAACAGAGGTCTATACCAGTGTGGCCAACAAAACACTCTGAGATGCCGATGCAGGAAGGAGCAATAATCGTGCCACAATATGAAGAGCAAGGCATGGGAATGCTGACTCCTCATACACAACACAAACAAACCTGAAGAAACAAACAACCACCACACCACATGACTGCATCCATCACAGACAATTCAAAACAGTGTTGCATATACACACATCAGAAGTATGCATATGCTAAGACTCATCACACTGCAACCATCAATTGAAACAGTCATTCAACAATGCACCATTATTCCCAAGATTAGTGATTGTCAAAGAAACCCAATACCACAAATTACATTATGTACGTGATATGACAGCATAATCACAGCTGGTGACAAATCGGAGCAATGCTTGTGGAGTGGAACACTGAACACACATGGAGCTGCAGAGCACATGTCGTACCTGACTAAAAACCAAAAAAGAAGACATGAATGGACACAGAAATCCCAATACAAACCTCAGTGTATGTTATAAGTATACTGGAACTCACTGAGGAGTAACTGAGGAGTAATGTAACCAAACAGAGGAATGAGGCCAAAGGCTGAGTTCCTCTCTAAGTTCACAGAACTCAGGGGTGAGTTCAAAAGAGACGTGTGCAGGCCAACCCACATAAAAGAAAGACAGAAATGAAGCCTACCTATCATCATAAAAGATAACATATTTACAGTGCAAATCACTTGGTACAAAGTTCACACACAAAGGACCCAAATAGGGAAATCAGGTGGGCATCCCATTGAACGCATGTATTTGATGGCCCCCACCCCCTATGTCACTGTGCCTCAGCATTATCTCCAGGCTGTTGGTTGGAATACCTATCACCACACCCTGTGACAATGAACGAGCCTCCAATGCCACAGCAATGCGAAAGAGAGATATTTGGAGAATCCCAACAATTGCAATCACATTCTGGTGCCTCTCCTCCATGAATGTGTGTATATCCTGGCAAATGTCTCCAATGGCATGTACCACCTACTGTCACATCTGGGCGATGTTCTCAGACAACTCCTGTAGGAGTCGCAGTTGCCTGCTGCTTGCATTGAGCACATCCACGACCCAGACTGCCTGGCAGACAGCAGGGTCCCCCACTTGCGCGGGGCCTATACATGCTGGAAGATATAGGCCTGTAATGTCTCAACGTGGAGGCAGAGGCAGGACATGACCATGAGTGTGACGTTCTTCCACCTGCCAAACCTTTGTACCCTACAGACACAGGCATGACATGATTCTTCCACAATGTCAACTGAAGCTCCAGGTGGAATGGACACTGCTTCAGCGGTCTTAGTAGGTACCGATGGATGTGAAAGGGGCTGACAACATGAGGACATTTTTTCCAAGGTTGCACACACACTGTAGGCAGCCCCATGTCGTTCCTGTCTTTAGTGTACCATCAACAGATGAAGACTGGAGTTGCACGGTGTGATTGGCAGATGATGAGTTTCTCTGTGTGCATGGTGCCGACTTACCCTGAGACATCATAAACACGTACCTCTCTACCTCCAGATTTTCTAGCTGTGTACCATGCAGTTCCTCCTCGAAGATCTCACACACATTACTGGGAGTGTCCTTAGATGATTAAGAGTCACCAGGCTTGCTGATGACTGCCTGCAAGGACTCTGGATTCTCCCCAACAACTGCCTGGTGGCCTGTTGCCTCCTCCTCCTCTGTGAGAGGTTTCTTACCTGTTAATGATCCCAGAAAATAAATAATTAAAGTCTACAGAAGCTCAGAGATCACAATGCTCTCATCACATTAGCACATAAAGAGAGCACATTAGGTAGACCCCAAAAGTGCTAGAGCTATATAACAATCACATATGCGATTCATACAATGAACATCGTATAACCCACGTGCCACCAAACATGCAACAAGTTAATCATCATCAAGTGCAAGGTCATATTGAAGAGCACATGTGTGTCTCCTGCCTGGGAATGGTAGCAATACGCATGCAGAGCATGCTGAGCACCCCCAGCACATGTCATCTAGGTATACACTCAAAGAAACATGCCACTATACATGACATGAAATCACCATGTAATGTAGCCATATGTGCGATGTTCACTTCTCCTGTAGGCAGAGGCCTAAGCATGTACCTTAACGCATCATTAGCAAATATAGCAAGGACACGTTTAGCAATCATACACACGCACACATCGCATGCATGACCCCTCACTTTCAGGTCCAGCACCGACATCTACATTGCTTGGCCCATGGTGCATGTACCGTGATACAAACATTCATGAGTCTCCTTCAATGGTGCACATGTCTCATAGCTAGGCAATAGAAACTACGTGTGTAATATGGTCCACTGCAATAGAATCAGACATGTGTGACCTGACGGTGCCAACTCTGTACACCTCACCTTTCAACACCCGAAGGAAGTGACCATGGCCTTATATGCATAGACAACAACACCCATGATACGCATCTGCCACACATAAAGCAGATCACTATACATTGCCTGGAATGTGACAAAAGGATGTTCCCAGAACAAACATGAAATCATGTAACTCACATAGTATATTTCAGGGTTGCATGGGCAGTAGAAGTTGCAGTTGGTATAAACAAGGGGGATAACAACAAGCTACCTCTCGATGTCCACACCGGAGGTAACAAAACTAGGTCTCCAACCATAAATGTGTGCAAACAAACCATCATTCTTTTAGCAAATATAAAGAGATGGGAGGCTCAATTTTAACAAAAATATATCATATATTTACTATGTACTAATCGGTCATAAAACGGACCATTCGGTTACATTTGCAAATCTCAACAACATAAAAGAATAAAGTAAAAAGAGACAACTGATCAACAGTTTTGATCTTTGTGTTCATTCACATAATACATTTTATCATTGGTGATGTTAGTAACACATGGGTGACTTTTAAACTAGCCCCTTTGTATTTGCTTTAATGTAAAAGCCCCCATTTCAATTGTGCTGCAGTTGGGTATACATGTGATGTGATCATGCTTCTCACAACTTTGGGGCCACTGACCATGGGTCCCGGATTAGATGATTCCCACAAACAAAGCAACCTGGATCACATTTCATTGAGTGGGAGCCTTGCTACAGCCCCACCCTGTGTGTGTTTTCCATGATATCTCTTTTGCTGAAAGTCCAATCATGGGTATATGCATTTTTCCCTGCTGAAGCACACCTTGGGAATGTATCTCTGCCCCATTTCAAAGATGTTCATCATCACCAGTGACGTTGTGTGGGTTCAATATTTGCATGAGATGGGCATGGCATTTAGTGGTATTGATAATTTCCAGTGACTGTTCACTGTGTATAAAATACGTGTACCTGCATGTGGCTTATCTGGGTTTGCAGCAAAATACATGTTTTTACACACCTGATTTCTTGTGTTAATTTATATATATATATATATATATATTTTTTAACATCTCATTCATGCTGGAGTCCAGCCTCTAAGCACAGGATGGAGTATTGAACCGATGCTGCTCAGCGTCATCTTAATGTGTCTGGTGTACATGTCAATAAGGGTCTATGTTTTTACTAGTTGTTGGTGTTCCACTACAAAAATCTCCCATGGGCATGGACACATGAGGTTGACAATGATCATTGTGTGCTACAACTTTCCGTGAAGTGGAGCCTTTTCTATTTGAGAAATACATGTATCAATTGAAGTGGTTTTGGTTGCCTCATCAAGTGTTATGCCATGGCTTAGGTTTAGGATTACTTTGTGAATCTGTGGGATATGTGTCTGCACTGCATAGAATGTATCCACTGTTGCGAGTATTTGCAAGATGGTCATGGCGCGCATTGTTGTTGTTGTTGATGCTTGACAATGGTAAGTCCCTTTCATGTGTGTTATGGCATGTGACATCACGCTGTGAGGTGATGGACACAACACTGTTTGAATAAAGATGGAGGTCCACCCTCTCATGAGGGCAGACTCCAAGTTGAAGCACAAGATGGCTGGTGTCTTCATTTGTAGGCTCCACTGCCAGTGACCTGCAAGCGTAGGCCTACAACAACTGGCGATCAGGTGGACAGGTGATATCCCACACCGCAAAAACCGACAGTGCCTGCTGCACGCTGTGAGTCGGAGCAGGCGGTGACCCACTTTTCCCTCATCCCATGGTGCTGGCGGTGAAAGGCACTCCTGTTGCTCCCATGATCCACTCGGGGGCACGAGGTCAGTGCGCAGTGCAGTGCGTGAGCACCATCAGCTGATTCCAGGCTGCAGGTGGTGCTCTCTGCTCCCAGCAAGTGGCCCATGGAAGGGGTGCTCGTGCTACCAGGGGGGCTGCGGTTGCCTCTGCCTGCTGGGCTGTGCAGGAGCCAGTGCTCTACCTCTTCAGCTCCTCTTGTGCATGTGAGTGGCGGCCTACACTCCTTGAGTTCACCCAAGCATCCCCATTGACTCCTTTTGGGCCAGCGTGAGGTGGCCTACACTCCTTGGGTTCACCCAGGTGTCCTGGCTAGCAGCCCCATGCTGCAAGGGGGTGCTTGTGTGGCCAGAGGAGGGGTTTCCCTGAGAGATAGTGTACTGTGACACCCTGCCGTGTAGCCCTACAGTGCTGTGGACACATCACCGGGATGGTGGATGTCGATCTGGAGGAGGACCTTGACACATCCGGATCCATGAGAACCCCACTGTCCGCATCCCGTGTGGATGGTGGGAGGAAGTGCGCCGCAAGGTGCTACCAAAGCGTTCATGGGACGTTACGGGAGCATCAGCGACTTTGGGGCCCCGATGGGACATGTGGGTCTAAAGACTTGAAATGTTCTTCGACACCACCAAAGAGACAGATGACAAAGCCATGAAAGCAATGTTGCTCTTTTATGCAAGCAGTGAAGTACAACATATATTCAAGACCCTACAGCCCCATGATAACTTGTACGATGCTGCAAAGGGGCATTTTGAGACAGTGCGATTGACCCGTTAGATCAAAAATCGCATAAGTAAAAGTTTGCAGCGAATTGACATTTGCAAAAGTTTTTACACGTGTGAATTACCTCTAAATTATTTCCCACTTAGCCTTTGAGATCCCAACTGTTTCCTTATGATTAAATCATTGCTTGTGTTTGCTTGCATCTGTTCAAATCGGCTCCTGTAGGAATTTATCATAATTTAAGCATTTTGAACATATTTTGTGTTTTTGCTCAGCCAATTTCAAAGCCATACTGACAGTTGAAAAGTCAAATCCGTTTTTCTCTTGTGTTTAAGGGGGAAAGGTGGGAGTGATATTCTGTTTGGTCTGCATTATTCCTGTGTACCTGCTCTCTCCTCACACCTATTTAAATTGCCTATTGGTGGGTTGAAGGGTGTTGCAGGGGAAACCTCTAACCATAGTGCTATCTGTTCCAAACCAACCCAAAATCATTATTTTCTTTGCTGCATTCTTTTATGTTCATTACTTCATCCCTAGTGCATTAAAGATATTATTCATTGTTCCTGTCACCCCATTGGTGATTGTTGTTACCTATTAAAAATATATTGTGATTTTAAATTCTAAATAAATAAACAAATAATTACCCTTACAACGAGCCTGATTCCTGGCTCAGTATAACCTGGGGGGTATTGTGCGAAGGGTGTGATATGAGTGGTATATCATTCAGAATATTGAATTTATAGATACAAATAAATAAGGGTTTCATTGGGCACTACATGTTGGGCGAGACTTGGGTGTGTGCCTGATTGAAATCACTTACAGTATGGAGTCACACTAGTGTTCAAGGGAGGGGTGGTTTGGGGTACAATATACCCCTGGATGCCAGAAATACAGAGGCCAGAGTCAGTTATGAGTGTTCCCCGAACCATAAGGCCAGCACAGAAATGAGGTCCGACATAAGGCCTATGGAACCTAAATCATAAAGGAAAGAAAGTGGGCCTTAATCCAAAAATGCTAAAATGCGCGCAATGCACTTCAGGAAGGAAAAGTAAGACTTGTGGCTGACAATCTATGGAGAGCTGCACTGACATATCAAGAAACCGCAGTGCGCAGTATCTTCAATGGGATACCAAAATTGTGCTCCAGGCAGCTAAAGTGAAACAGATCATTTTATTTGCAATAAATAAAAGAATGTCATTTTCAATATTCCCTCATTCAGATTGACAATATGCTGCACCATGCTCACCAAACTTTCAAAGTGTGAACATGGTTTCTGCCTATAACAAGCCCATCCATATGGACAATTTCAAAGTAACATTCATGTATGCTGAAACTGTGAAAGCCTTATAGAATTCTGTGTAATGTGACAATTATGTGCGAGTTTAAAAGCTATTTGCTGCAGGGTACATGGACAGTAATTTCTCCAAACTTGAAATTAACCTCCAGGATCTCTATCCATTGTTCTGGAGGTTCAGGCTTGGATGTCTTCCTTAAAAATACAAAATGAAATACTTTTTAGATCAGAAACGCAGGGAAGACCAGATAATGTCAGGTCTGTTCTGTAGCAGGAGTGACCTCCAGGTCACACATGCCATACAAGTCCATTAGTGTGGCTATTAGGCAGCTCTCCTTAGGTCAAATGCCTGAAGAGAAATGAAACTTGGAGAGCAAGGGTGGGGGTCTGAGAGACAGAGGATATGAAACTGCGGTTTGCTTAAATGGAAGAAATACATTTTATTGCATAAAAGGGGCAGCGTACATGTCACAGCGGACATTCCAGGCTTTCATTAAAGGTGACAGTCACCCCCTTCTAACCATGTTAAAACGATTGTAGTGGGATAGACACAACTAAAGTTATTAATGAAAGTGTGATTTGGGCCTTCCCTAGATTCAAAGAGATGTGAAAGATGGTAGAAGTATGCTGGTAATAATTAATATAACGACTGTAAAAGGGCATATTTTTCATTGATATGGCTCCTGAGTAAATGAAGAAAAACTGTATTTCTGCACATGAAGGACGTGCAGACTAGCTTCATCTGGTTCGCTTTAAAATGTAGTTCTTATAAATATATTCATACATGTAAAGATTTGTAAATTTCTATGTCCTTAAGCATGCTGAGCCCAACTGTCAAAGTGAGATGATGAAGCTCTCTCCTCCCACAGCTATCCCAAAGCACTCCCCCATACCCTTGTCCTATCAGCACACAGGTGGGAGGTGTGTAGAGAAGACTAGCCAATCCCTTTCACGAGAATCATTACAAGTTTGTGATGTTATTTGCCCTATAAATAAGCCACTTTGCATCAGAACTCGACTCCTCCCAATAATTATCAATACTAATGAGGCAACCTACTGCCGAAATCTGTCGAGAAACATCCCAGCAGAGAGTCCTATGTCTTGCATTGGAGACAGGAGCCAGGAGACATAGATGCTGACTGGGACCCCTTGAAGGAAAGAGAGGAGACCATTGACTGAACCCCTGGCCATCCCAGAGGTGCCCTGATGCTCCCTGATACCCAGTTCCAGGCTCCTCCTGTAAGTAGAACTACCCCAAAATCATAGATTGTGTAGGCCCTATATTCTTCCACCATGTTTTAGTTATTTCTCCGTTGAAAATATCCTGTTTGTCTGTGTAGATCCCTAGCATATTTTTAAAAGTAAATCAATTAATTACCCTATTGAATTCATGGCATTCGAAACCAACAATTTGTTCCCAGTGTGTTTTGAACCGGGATAGACATAAAAATCTGCCAAAATAATTAATCCCAAACCCTGCTTCCAGGTGTGTGCGCAGGTGTAAAATTGAATTTTCCAATTTGCATTTTCTTTCTCACATTGCAGATGTGCTAAATATCCCAAAATTGTTGTTCCTATTGTGCTCTGATAAAAACATCAAATCTCTGTGTGTTATTGTTAGGTGTGGCAAAAAAATTTTCCCATTTGCATTTTCTTTCTCACATTGCATCTGTGATTCCAACCCAAAAACTGATTTTCCCATTCTGTTCTGATAAAAAAAACCATAAGCCCTACCTGTTCTTTGTAAGTGTGGCAAAACAAATGTTCTCATTTGCATTTTCTTTCTCCGATTGCATCTGCCATTTCAAACGCTGATTTTCCCATACTGTTCTGACTAAAACCCCAAAGCCCTGCCTTTTCTTTTTAGGTGGGGCAAAACGAATTTCCATTGCTTTTCTTTCTTTCATATTGTTTCTGTGAGTAAGACCCCAAATCCGATTTTCTCATTGTGTTCCCACTCTCTGCCACTGTCTTCCATTCAGAGGAGTCAAGTCCAATTGATGTTTGGACGGTGAGGGTTGCTGGGAGAAAAGCATAACCCTGTTTGAAATCACATGTGTGTTGAATTGTTCTTTTCTTGTATTGGGGGTTGATTTAAAAGGAATTAATTGTGACAGCATATCTCTATGTTGGTGCCTTTACGGAAGTCATTTTGTTCTTGTGTTGCCACAACATTGGTGGTTGATGACAATCTATTTGTGGTATTTGGTTAAATAAATCAATGAATAAATATATTTTGAATACACACCGGCCTGGTTCCTAGTCCAGTGTGGCACTGGTTACTTGTTGGGGTTGGGTGCGATACGGATTGGAGGCATCACCAAAAAGAACCTGAATCAAAAACTCAAAGCGCTTTATTGTGCACCACATTCACTGTGGGGAAAGGAACTTCATGAGTTGGGTGTGACCGCGTAATAAACCGCAACAGTGGACAATCTATCAGAAAATCTGTCTCGCCAGTGTAGAGGAGGAGCCAAGTACCCCTACTCCAACTGCCCCGCCCCTATTACCTATAGAATGGAACCAAAATATGTGACGTATTCGGAACAGTTGAACCAACAAAGAGCAGAGCGTGGACTCTGTGCAGTACCAATAAGAATACCAGTACATAAGAGAATCTGGGAAGCGAGGTACCCATTGAGAAAACCGTACTTGCATCAAGACAATATGATGGGAATTTGAATGAGATTCCTGAAGAAGCAGAGCAGATAAATGGCAAAGATGAATGGTGATGTCACACACAGAGAGATGACGCATGCAGAAGAAATGCAGAGACCAGAGAATGCAGATGTTCTATAAGGATCAAGAAAGTACCAAGGATAAGTGACAGCTTGGGATCAAGGTGAAGAAACCTATGCCACAGAAACAGATGAAGATATTAAGATAGTTTATGCATGTACAGATGAAACAGAAATGCAAGCAGCAAAGTAATCTTGAAAGCTAGCCTCAAGCTCTATAGTAAATAGATTGTGGTATGCTCCAATACATATAGATGCACATGGACGAGTAAAAGATGGATGTTTCCACTACACATTATAAGCAGTGCTGAACATTAATAAGAAGGCCTAATTTCAGTGTGTCGCAGTTAAAAGCAAATTAAATTACAAATTAATCTCAGAAGAAGGAGTTGGATGAGCCAAGAAGCCAAGGTCTCATCAAACAGCTGACATTGGATACAAATTGTGTGAAAGAACAGAGACTCCTGTTCAGAAGGTTTGAGCAAAACAAAAGACATCAGAGGACTATTACAAAATAATATTAAATACACAAAAAGTCTTGATTTCATGGTGTCCAGTTACGTGGAAGAAGGAGGTTGGACGATTGAGGTGGTCACACCTACGCACGAGGGCAGGCTGTGCCTACACTCTTTAAAATTCTCAGAACACAGTACAAACTCAAGGCCAAATTTCAAAGCACTAATTGACACTGGACCATTGAGGTGATGATGGATTGATACATTAATTGGTGGGAAGCTAGTGTTAAGCTGAGCCCACTAGCACCTGGATGTTCAGTCTGCATGCTGCTATTCGTAGGTGAAAAGTACTGACTGGGGTTAAAAGCCAACCAATTATAGAGGACCACGTAATTAAGGGTCCTATAGTTTGGTAGCCAATGGAACATCATGCATTTAGTGACGTTCATGGGGGCCATTTTGAGTGGAGCGCTTAGTCGCCCGACCTGATGTTTAGTACCCTATCAGTTTCCTTCAAGGTTCTACACTGATATGGAACTTATAATTAGATATTCACTTAGAGCCTATCACTTTCCTCGATAGGTTTTGTAGATTGCCATGTAGTTAGTGACGCAGGTCAACACGTCACTGATGACGGTTTTATATTATATAACCTCAGTTCTACTAAAATAAGTCGAGTAAGAGGATCAAGTGAATGCTGATGTTCGTTGTACTCCCTGTTTCAGACAACTGACATTAAAACAGTCTCCCTTTTGCTAAACTACCTGAGTCGTCTTGATTATTGATGTATGAATAAAATCTGCATCCCCATCCATCTCCGGGGTATTGCTACTCACCTGAAAGGGATGGGGCGACCGAGTTCACCATCCGGGGCCACAGGAGCCAACCAGACTTATAGAGGATGATCAAACAGAGGAGTTGGTGGTGTCTCGGGAGGATAGCTCAGTGGCAACGGTCTCGTGTTGGAAGCAAGATGACACAGAGCAACACAGGTTCGATCCCTGGGTCTGTGCTTAGAAACCTCTGGGTATTAAGCGCGTTGCAAATAACCTATCATATCATGGTCACCCAGGCCCATGTTCCCTGCTCCATATCTTTCATGGATATTGCTGCAACCATGCGCTAGGACATCAAAATACAGGATCTGGTGGAGCAATTGCGGGCTGGTCAGTGGAAGGGTTTTCCGCTCGCTATGAGACAGCATAAGATGCCAGAGGCACAGGTGTTCCTTCAAGGGCTCTGGAGGGTGGGAAATTAACTATCCATCGATCCGGAACAGGTCCTCCTGCACGGAACTCAGATTATCATCCATGTTGCATTGCAGGACCAGGTGCTGCACCTGGCGCATGTGGGACATCAAGAGGCCAGTAAGACTATGACCCACGAGATGGTGTGGTTCCGGATCTGGAGAGAAAGGTGGAGGATGTCATAAGCATAGGTACGTGGTGCCAGGCCGCACAACCGCTGGCAAAGCGCCCTCCGATTACATCACCGTAAAAGGCATCTGCCCCATGGAGGGCACCCAGCCATGACTTTGGTACCGTTCTCCAATTTCAGCATTTCTTGGTGGTGCTGGATGAGTTTTCACATCATCCCCTGGAACAGTTTGTGGACTCCACGGCGGCCCGCACTATCATCCCCATTCTGAAGGATATGTTTGCGGCACCTGGGATCCTCGATTCGGTTGGTCTGACAATGGGCCCCCATTATAAAGTGAAGAGCTGGCCAGGTTTCTGGACTCCTATGGGTTTGTGCAACGGCGCATTACTGCCTGCTGGCCTAGGACCAGCTGGGATTTGGAACACTTCATGCGGACCCGGAACAAGATGTTCCACATCACACTGGAGTGGGGGCAGCCCCTGGAACCAGCCCTCATGGACTTCCTCATGGCATAGAGCAATACTCCCCACTCCACAATGGGGGTAGCACCCACAGAAGCATTCTTCGGCAGGAAGGTGAGGTCTACCATCCTGGCACACGACTCCTGGCCTCAGGTGATGGTGGACCCCGTCTGAGATCAAAAGAAGCAGGAGCACTCCAATGTCAAGGATTCAACCCAGAGGGGACTGGTGGAGCAACCGTTGGACATCAGCGATCAAGTACTGGCCAGAGCCAAGCACCCCACTCACAAGCTGTGCTTAACACAAGATCCAGTCCTGTGGACTGTGACTGAGCATCAGGAGACCATTATCACTGCAGTTTGGGGACGGGAGTCACAAACCAGAAACAGTAGCTGGTTCCGGCACCTAAAAATTACCCCGGGTGGGGACGACCAACGGCATGAAGGCGGCCGCACCCCGCAAGGCATAGGGGGCAGGTGTCGCCTCAAAGAGGAGGACTTGTCCGCAGAGGGCATCAACCGAGAGGGTGTCTATGATCTAGCAAGCATGCCAGCAAGCACCCTCCCGAGAGACTGAGGGACTACATCCTGGAGTGAGGATTCTCCCCCCTCAAGTACTGTGTTGGTTTAGTAATGTGTTGTGTTACTTGTTGGGTTGTTTATGATGGTCAGATGGGATGTACCAGTGCATGCCATCACCCTCTCAGGTGACAGCCACATCAATGTTTGAATAAAGACAGAGGTACGCCTTCTCACCAGGGCAGACTCTGAGTTAAAGCACAAGATGGCTGGCATCTTCATTTGTAGGCTCCGCTGCCGGTGACCCGCCGACGTGGGCCTACAATGTGTAGGCTTTTCATGTGGGATGCACCCAGCCATGATACATTTTGTCGGCATCGTTTAGGTTTGATCATTGAATTGTTAGTGTTGGACTCAAGTATGTGGCCATATTACTATGGGTGCAGACCTGCAAGTCGGTGTTTGCACCAATCGTTGGGGCCTTTTGTGCGTGTGGTCATTCATGTGGTGCTGGCTTACTGGACAGAGATCCTCCTCAACCCATCTATGGCAGTGGCTCCACTTCTGGGTGCAGATGACATTGTTAGGCCTATGGAATGCACCCTAGGGTGTTCCCAATATGTGTTGGGGACTGCATGATTGGCGTGTTTTGAGTAGCATCTAGTTGCCGGATTTGTATGGCCCATGTGACAGTGGTTGTGGCAGACTCACATTTACTGGTTCCTCTTATTAGGGTGTTCTTGATTTCATGATTATCCTGGGCACCTGTTGTTTTAGATACTGTTTTACAGGGATACACCATGTTGTGCTGGTTGCACACACATTGTTGCTGTTGTTGTATATAAGTTACACTTGGTGGGGATGGTGTGTGGATGTTTGGCTGGGGAGGTTAAATATACACTTGTGCGCATGGTCATGTTTGTCATCTGTTTTGTGTTCAGATGCAATATTCATTCAATGTCATACCCTGGTGTTGACTATGTGCCATTTCTAGCGCTTCAGTTTCAGTTAGGGTCATGTTCCTGGAGTGTGGTGTCAGGTGAGTGTGGGAGGATCGCCTCTTTTTGTGTTTGATTGTTTGGCTGCTTTGCAATGGTGTTCTCGTCTGCTCTCTATGTCAGGCAGTGTGTGTGGGTCTTCTCTTCTTTTATATTTGCTGTTTCTGGGGTTGTGTGCTTTTGCCTGCTCACTGGTGACCAGTGTGTTGCTGTGTGCTCACATGTAAGTGTTCAATGCGGCCAGGTTTCAGCATGGTGCATGTAGCATATGTGTGTGTCATGCCACATTGGTATGTGGTGGGCTGGCACACCTAGGTGGGTGCTGGTTGGTGAACATGATGGCAGTTGATTTCTCGAAATGTTGGTGCACATGTGGGTGGTTGTGGGGTGGTGATGTGGCAAGGTACATGGCCGTCGTGGTACGTTTGGGGTAGGGCTGTTGCTTGTGTGGGTTAGTACATGGCCAGCTCCAGGGGATGATGGCAGGTGCACTGAGCCTGGTTCGATATGTGCCATTTGAGTTTTACGTGTTACCCGCTGCTGGGAGTGCTGTTTGCAATTTCATTTGCATATTGGTGATAGCAGTGTTGTTTGGGTGGCCATCCAATTAGAAGTCCCTCTTTATGATATGTTGTATGGGTGCATTCAGCTATGGTAGGCATTATGTGTATTTGTGTGCCTCACTTCACGGTGGAAGGCGTTGTTTGGTTTTCCTGCTCACTCACTGGATCCACAACTCTGTCTTTGCCTTGGCAGAGGGAGTCTTTTGGGACTGTTGCTCGTTTGGACTTTGCACCGTCTTTTCTTTGTGAATTGCCTTTGCACACATTATGATCGAGCAGCGCATTCTTTGCATTGGCGCAGATACTTTTTGCACCGTTTGTGCACTTCTTTTTGCTCATAGTACCAATTTGATTTGCACCGGTGCAAAGTCTCTGCAGTACCACCTGTTCTCAACTCATCAAATCAGAGGCAGCGACTCCCTGCGGAAGTAAATTACATCAAATACTCTCCACTCATAAAAGGGCAGCGCAGTAAAAAGACAAGACTGCTAACCACAGTGTTTAAACAGCGATCTGTAGCATGTCTAGAGAAAATGACTGGTTATGAAAGCGGAAATTATATCCTTATTGTTAACATTTAATGACACTTGATGTGTTAAATTGAACTTTTCAGATGCTTCTAACTTTGGCATTCATGTTTCAATACTTTTTACTTTACTTTTTAACATTTATAAAGCGCAAACCTTAGACCCATAGGCATTAGGGTGCTGACAAATGAAAAAAGCAGTACATTAGCGGTGACAGAGAAGAGACTCATAGGTCGGAAAACCCAGCAAAGAGATCATACGAACATCCATGTTTTCAGCTTTCTCATGAAAGGTCCTACCTTGGACCGAGGTCTGAGGTCAGGAGGGAGGTTATTCCAGGCTTCAGGAGCCGTGATGTAAAACGCTCTCTTTTCTGCCTTCATAGTTCTACATCTTGGGATCATTAAAAATGTCTGATTAGTAGATCGAAGGGATCTGCTGTAAGCTCTTTCCTCAATAAGATCCTGCAGATGCCTAGTGTGCATTTAAACGTGATCACTAGGAGGCAGAAGCAAACTCGAGCCTCCACCGGAAGCCAATGTAATGCTCTTCTGGCATCTGATGCATGGTCTGGTTGGGAGAGGCCCAGGACCGCCCTCACTGCACCATTTTGAATTACTTGTAATCTGTTCCCTTCAGTTTTACTAAGTCCAGCTTTTTTTCGCACCTAAAATAGTTCTTGCTATTGTCTCTGCATTGGCCTGTGAAATGAAAGGTCTCAAATGAGCCATTTTATTTCACATATATGCTCACAATCTATATTTAATAGGCCTTGTTGTGTGGGGGTCTAGTTGTTTGTCAATGTGAGCTCCGTGACTGTGTCATGACACTCACGTGCTCATCTAATAAAAGGGCCTCTGCTGGCACTGAGAGGGCAGAGCAGCAGAGCCCCAGGAAGTGGCAACTCGTGTCTGTGTGTGTGTTTGTGCATATAGGTTGTGGGCCTGCCATGTGGTTGTGGCCTTGTGTGCGGCGCGGCCCGAGTGTCCTCGGAGCCACGACCGCTGTAGTCTGGGGGTGACAAGCCCCGCACTGTCGATCCTGCGCCCTGTGACACCCGGCGCCGTAGGGTGCCTCCCTACACGAGACATGCCGGTTGTCCGCCGACGTGTCTACTGCCATCGGGTGATCCCGACGGCACCAGTGGGCTGCCCCGGAGACCGGAGGCAGCCCACAACACTGGCGACGAGGTCGCGTCCGCCAGCTGCTGATGGTGGTGGGCGGAAGAACGGATCCGCGCACACGGCCGCAATCGGTGGCCCTGTAGAAGAGGCACGTGGTGGCCGCAGGAGTGCGGGTGGCCCCGGGACCTGTTGCGGTCCTCCTGTGCTGGTCGCTTGGTGCCCGTGGTGGGAGCTGGAGGGGGCCCGGACCGCGAACAGGGAAGAGGGGCGTGGCCTGGAGCCCCAGCCCGTGACTCGCGTGTGGGCCTCCTATGAGGGCCTGTTTTTCTTCCCCCAGGCACCTATGGGGAGGAGCGGAAGGGGCGTGGCCTACCTGTGGGCCCCGCTGACAAAGAAAGAGGGATCCCCACGCCTGGGCCGCCGTGGTGAACGGCCTAGCAGAAAGTAAAAAGAAAGCCCTTCCACATATGGGCCTACAATAAAAAGGGAAAAACGTTTCGAGCATGGGCCTTGTGACTGGCTGGGCTGCCCCAAGGAGGGAGAGAACTCGGAAGGGCCCGGGAAACGGGCAGTGCCCCTCCACAAGCCGCACTACTGCCAAGCCATGGGGTTGCGGCTCCACCTGGAGTGCTCATGCGCCCCTGGGCAGGAATAACGTGGGCACTAAAAGGGGTGAACATTGTGGTGGGGGCACTCTGTGTGTTACCAGCCACGGCAGGCACCCATCAACACCGGTGATTTGCACCTGGCATCCTCACCTGCACTCAGCATGTCGGACGACGAGGGAGTATGTCGGGGTCAGCTGGCACCAATACCCCATTTCGATGTCCTGGGTGCGCCGGCAAGCCTGGGGACCCGGTGGGTGGCCTGGGTGGAGAACCTAGAGCGGTACTTCGCGTCAATGGAGATCAAGGAAGCAGTCAAACGTCCAACACTCCTATACTCTGCCAGGCTGGCCATTCAGAGGCTGTTTAAGACATTAAGGCACCAAGACCAGTCATACGACGCAGCCATCGCAGCCCTGAACGAGTATTTCAGACCCATGGTCAACAGGGACTATGAACGGTTCAGGATGTGGTGTGCGAGGCAGGAGGAAGGGGAAAGCCTCGATGCATTCCACGGGAAGCTGTGCGGAATTGCACTGTCCTGTGCCCTGGGGAATTTCGAGGAGGACGAGATCTGGGCGCAGATCATCTATGGCTGCAGCTCCACCAAACTGCGCAAGCAGGTTCTGAGGGACCCAGCACTGACCCCCGATCGAATATTGTAGCTTGGCTGGGCCCAGGAACTGGCGGAGGTGCGGGCCTCGGTCATGGACTCCTCTAGACACCACATAAAGATGGAGGTCCCCATGCAGCGAGTGAAGGTTGAGGAGGTGGCGGCTGTTGGCAGGTGGCCAGGAGGAAGGGTGCTGTGGAGGGGAGAATGGCTGAGGAGACACCCCAATGCCACAATATATCATCAGTGTGGGTGGGATCTTCCACACCCGCAGGACTGGCCGGCGATAGGACAAATCTGTGGGAGGTGCGGGAAAGGAGATCACTTTGCACGAGTGTGTCTCGCTCCAGCCCCAGCCGGCATGGTGAGGGCATCAGGGGGGAATGAGGCGAAGGGGAGAAAGACCCCCAAGGTGGCGGCGGTCCAGGTGGCGGAGAGTCCCCGAGAAGCACTGTATGATATGGGGGAGGAGGAGTACGAAGAAAACATATTCTTCTTGTCCTGCAGTGCCGCCGGGGGCCAGTTTGATCCTGGGATTTTCTGAGTTGGAGGGGCCCGTCATAGGGCCCCGTGGTGTGAGGACTGGAACACACCTGTTTGTTCTGCAGTGTCAAAAATGCTTGAGTTTTAGTAGCTGTTAGGTGGTGCGCGGACTGCAATGCACCAAATGTTTGCGGTGGGTTTTTGTTTGATTTGTTTGCTTATAATAAAGGAGGGATGTTGTGTGGGGGTCTAGTTGTTTGTCAACGTGAGCGCCGTGACTGTGTCATGACGCTCACGTGCTCATCTAATAAAAGTGGCTCTGCTGGCGCTGCGAGGGCAGAGCAGCAGAGCCCCAGGAAGTGGCAACTCGTGTCTGTGTGTGTGTTTGTGCGTATAGGTTGTGGGTCTGCCACGTGGTCGTGGCCTTGTGTGCGGCGCGGCCCGAGTGTCCTCGGAGCCGCGACCGCTGGAGTCTGGGGGTGACAAGCCCCGATCTGTGGATCCTGCGCCTGGTGACACCGGGCACCGTAGGGTGCCTCCCTACACGAGACATGCCGGTTGTCCGCCGACGTGTCTACTGCCATCGGGTGATCCCGACGGCACCAGTGGGCTGCCCCGGAGACCGGAGGCAGCCCACAACAGGCCTCATGAACACTGCCATGTGCATCGCTTGGGTTCGCACAATATGGGTGGTCTCATTTCAACTGGAACATCACCTGTTCAAAATGACCCCTCCATGGGGCCAATATGGGCACCTTTCAAAGCATGGATTACCGCTGGCGGTATGAAATGAACACCACTGCTACAAACTGAGTCCAGGCCATCACATATTTCAAATTCAGGGGCATGGATTGGGCCTCCCAATAATTAACTGTTTTATGACAAACACCGATCACACTTCACTTTACGGTATTCTGGAATTTCATATTTTAAGCCACCCTCGCAATTGACTTTTATTTTGGCAGTCGATCAAACATTTTCAGAAGTATGTTCTATTCGGGGGGATTCGACTACACCTATTTCATTTCAATCAAATATTTTATAATAAAATATATAAGGCTCCTTGTTTGCCATTGTTGCTGATTTTCACGCACAGAAACTGACAGAAACCATTTGTGTTCCATCTGCAAGTATTTAAGAATAAATAGTATAACACCTGGAGCCTTAATTATAACCAAACGTTCGTAAGCTGGGCTGACCTCAGTGCAATAAAAATACTAATATTGCTTTAAGTTCGTACTTAGTCAACATGTCACCTTGTTAAATGTAACCTGAGTTCACTTCACGTGCTACCGATTATATTGTAGCACAATGTTCCCGCGCGGCCTCTGCCTGCACACTTCCCCGCCGCCCACCGCGCTGCTTGTGCCCTCGCGTGTTGGCAGTGATTACTCCCTGGCAGAACACGCTCTGTATGTTTTTTTTTCTCTACCCAAACCCCAGGCTCAATATTAGACATACCTTTTTTTCGCTTTTGTTTGCCTTTGCCAGCTCTTGTTTACTGGCCTTGGGTGGGGAGGAAGTCATTCATTTCCTTTTGCACGCGACGAGGTTAACAATACAGATCAGCTGGGCGGCCTTGTCAAGCTTCTGCACGCTACCTCGCCGCACATGATTCACCTCACGTGCCTGTAACTCCACTCTTCCGCCCTGCCTGGCGTGTACTAATATTTGGAAGATGAGTGGCATTAGTTAAACACACTTCTTTGATGCCCGAGGCCTCGCTGCAACACCCGTTCTTCTGGAATGGGCGAAAACAATGTTGTAACATTACACAAAAGAGGAGGTCAACCTTTTTTCGTGTGTCCATATTGCAGGCTCTTTATTTAAAGAACGGTCTCAAACGTTCTCGAACTGCCATCTCTCTCAAAAAATGAATAACATACACGGCTCTGAGGCAAAACATAAACATCCCATTTTGAACTTTCCACTTTAAAGTTTTGTGGCTGGACTGTTGTGGTTCACTATGAGTGTCGGTGCAATAAACAGTACAGGCAGTAACGAATGCGGGGGGAGGGCGTGGGGGCTGGTTCTAGGGGGATGAGTTTCCTTCAGATGATCTCCTACTGTACGAAATACTTTACACACTGAATTAGCACAGAATGTATGTTTCAATACCTTTTATTGGACAAACTTGAAGTACTATGCAGGGATGGAAAAATGGGGGCGCCGTCATGGCCCTGCAGGAGCGGAACCGTTAGGGGCTGCTTCATGGGCCATGGGGGCAGCTCAGGCATTCAGGGGATCTTCTGGTTTGTGGGGTCGGGGCGCAGCAGCAGGGTGCTCCCAGTCCAGGCCTTACCTGCATCTGGTGGGGGTTGGGGACCAGGTATATAAGTAGGTCCGCCCCTGGAATCCTCCTATTGCTTTCCCACTGTGGTGCCCCAGCACCCCCTTTTTCCTGTTCAGGAGTGATCCAGCAAAGTTCCTGTCCCTCGCTGGGGTTCTGCAGCAACATTGCCTGAGGTCAATCGTGCGTAGTTCCTGTTCCTTGACGGGGTCCTGCAGCAACATTGCCAGGGGTCTTGCGTGCCACATCGTGTCTTCGGCAGCGTTGTGGGTCTGGTCCAGCATTGTGGTCCCCGCACTGCTGTATAACATAGTAAGTTACCGTGGTGTGGGGAGAGATCCAAGGGTTGGGTATTGTTTGGAATTTCGCTAATGGTGTGTCGTGTTGTGAAGATCGCAGGCGATTGCGTGCCGGCAAGGGCAAGAGTGGCAGGGGTGGTCCCTGGAGTTCGGGGACTGTGGGCAAAGTTATCTGAATGCCATTTACAGGACCTTCATCCTAGGGCGTTTGGAGGGGCCGCGTCGTTCGGACCGCGAGGAGCAATCTTAAACCTTCCAACTGCCAAGGTGATCCCTGCCCTGCTCCCATCATTAAGGAATCGGCACACAACCTTGCCCCCTTCATCACCTCCTTCATCAACTCCTCATTTCATTCTGGTATTGTCCCTAACAATCTGAAGGACGCATGGGTCATCCCTTGCTGAAAAAGCCCTCTCTGGACTCCGTGGTACCATCCAACTACAGACCCATCACCACAGTCCCGTTTCTTCTAAAAATACTAGACAGAGCAGCCTACTTACAGATCCAGAAGTACCTGGAAACTACCAACTTACTTGGCACTAGAAAATCTGGCTTCAGACCTAAGCACGGGACAGAAACAGCCCTATTGGATCTCAAATTGAGGATCTAAAAGACAATGGCAAACTGGCCCTCCTTCTACTCCTTGACCTCTCAGCAGCTTTTGATTTGGTCAATCACCAAATCCTTTGCCATCATTGGAAATCAGCTGCCCACTTCTCTGAAAAAGCCACTAATTGGATTAGCTCCTTCCTGGACAATAGACATATGAGAGTATTCTCACCTACCTCATCTGCAGCTCCTACTCCGGTCCCCTGTGGAGTGCCACAAGGGTCTTCTGTATCCCCTACACTTTACAATATATTTACCAAACCTTTGTTTGATGTGCTTGACTATCTGGGTGTTACCTACACCAACTACGCTTATGACATCCAGATACTCATTCCTATCACTGGTGACTACATTGCTGATTCTCCATGCCTACTTTAATGATGCATGTTTAATCTTTTACTCGCACCGGAGCCCGATGCTAATGCTTGCACATTGCTCCCAGACATGTGCACTGATTCCGCGCTAATCCTCTAGTGTATATTGCATATGTGATTCATGCGCCGACAGTCCCGCACGGCTAAGGTCTCTTAACTCCTACACTTGTGTGCATAGACCTACCACGCATCGGCCATTATTCTCTGTACCTCCACCTCTTAGCAAATGCCATCTATTGCATTGCTCTAAACGTTATCAAGTGCCTGTGCCTGATGCTCGAAGTTATTGCAAGAGTCTGCGCGTGGCCCCATGCTCTAATAACTGCATATGTTTGTTAATATACTACTCACCCTCTGCATGTAAGCTATCTATGCTTGCTAGTCTGTAATACTACTTAGTGGCTACTATACATTAAGTAGTTTTGTATGTGAGTATTTGTAGCCCAAGGTATTAAACTGTACTATGTGTCTTGCATATTAGGATGTTAACCTTATGACACATTCTAGCCATGCATTTTAGACTATAGCGTCATTCCCAAATTTTGTTGAGCCCTTGCTGCTTCTTAGCTGAGAGTGCACATTTATACATTATGCTGCCACACCACTAACAACTGTGTTCGCTGCCTCGCTTGTTTAGCTTAGCCTTACTTCAAGGCTTCAACTGCTTATATTGACCACTATGCGCGGCGCTTGCTCTTACTACTCTGCATTTGTGTCCTGCCACCTCGACCACTTGCTCACAGTCACGATTCAATTAACACTATTCCCAACACTCTATTCTCACGTGCTGTGCTGTGCCTCGCTGCACCACATTAGTCCTAGCTGCTTGAGCTTCGATCTAATTCATACAGTCAGTGTGCTCCCACCGTCACCTTCCGCTGGCTGGTGTGACCCATCTTGCACCTAAGGTGTCCTGCACTACCATCATGCTCTTTAGGGCGTTCCATATTCTGTACTACATCTTGGCCTTACAGGCAGCCACTATTGTGCAGATACCAACTGTGATAACACCCACACTTCCCCCACGGGTGAAACTCACTCAGCCATTTGATAATCTGATTCATCTTAGCCCCCACCACAAGATACTATCTAGTGTGATCCCTACAATGGGCCCTGCAACCACCACCACCGGTCTACACTACATCAGCAACCACACCAACCAATACCTTAATGACCCTGCTCTATGGTTGGAACACTTTGCTAGGAAACCCACCCCGAATCAACCTTGCTCCCTTTCTCTCAGAAACAAGAGATTAGGCACTAGACTCCGCCTACTACATACCCGCAGGAACAACTCCAAGCAAACCTTACACACACCACCTTGCTCACCCTCTCCCACCACTACTTGTAAATCCACTACTACAGCGGTTAAACCGCCTCTGATCAAGGGCGCCCTTATCAACGCCAGATCTCTTCCAGCTCACGCATTAGACATTGTAGACCTCATCACAACCTCAGATCTTGACTTTATTGCCATATCTGAAACTTCGCTACATGCTGCATCCGGACCTTCACTGTCCTTGGCCTTACCACCAGACTACGGCATCACACGATGTGACCGCATCACTGCCCAATCCAGAGGCGGTGGAGTGGCCTTCATTCATAAAAACTCTCTTGGTCTAAGAGTGTCGACCAACTCCAAACTTGAGTCAGCTGAATTACTGAACTTACTAACGCCCAATCAAACAGCCACCCTCCACCTTATCTACAGGCCCCCAGGTCCTGCACCCCCTTTGTCGGCGAAATATCCACCCTCCTCCTCAACAAAACTAAAAACCAACTCGCAAATTAATCCTAGGCGACCTTTATCTGGGACTTGGTGACCCGAAAGATCCCACTGCATTGGATCTGGAGAACGTACTAACCGTCTTCAGCTTCACCTTGCACATTCAAGAACCTACTCATACCACCAAAGGCAGGACCCTTGACTGGTTAGCCGGTTCCAACTGCAATATTAATGTCCTCTCCAATACCCCCTGCTTATGGCCTGACCACACATCATCACCTTTAATTTTGGAGCATCCCCTTGTGTCCCGACTGATAGCTCCAGCCCTCCCGAGTAGAAATAAAAGGGCGATATCCAAGGAGAAACTTCTCCCATTGCTACTCCCATCTCTTAATGCTGCCTCAGACTCCTGTAATGATCCTACTTCCCTATCAGACACCCACAACCTTAGTATGCTCACGGCTATAGACTCTATCGCCCCCATCAAACTCAGAAAGGCTAAACCACGTGCACATCTCAACTCCTGGTTCACACCACAGTTAAGAGTGCTCTGCAAAGCTAAACGCTGTGCTGAAAGCTAAACGCTGTGCTGAAAATCGCTGGAAAAGCCACCCTTCTGATGAGCATAAAGACGGTTTCTTCCTTGCATCCCTCACCTACAAAGAAGCCATTATCACTGCGAAAAAAGCATCCCTTAATAACCGTATCCTGCAAGCTGACTTGAACACAAAGGAACTTTTTAAGATCCTAAAAGAGCTCGAAACTCCAGCCACCCCCCCTTGACACCTGCACTAAAGATAGTAAATGGTGTGCCAACATTCAGTCAGCCCTACTGAATAAAATCTCTACGCTACAATCCAAAATGAAAGACAAACAAGGCAGTCTGAAGCTGGACAACCGTCCTCCCACCCCTGTAAGGGCTCTCCCTCTAGACTCGTCTAATACTAAACCTTTTGCCTTCTCACCGCTCACTATTGCTGAGGTAGAAAACATCATCTTGAGAATCAAACCATCCAATTGCCAAGGTGATCCATGCCCCACACCCATCATTAAGGAGTCCGCCCACGATTTGGCCCCATTCATCACGTCCTTTATCAACTCCTCCTTTAAAACAGGTATTGTCCCTGACAACCTCAAGGACGCATGGGTGATCCCATTGCTTAAGAAACCATCCTTAGACCAAAGCATACACACTAACTTCAGACTCATAGCCACCGTCCCGTTCTTGCTTAACATTTTAGACCGTGCAGCATACCTACAGATCCAAGGTTACTTGGAATCCAATAATCTTCTAGGTCTACGACAATCTGGATTCTGCCCTAGACATGGGATTGAAACAGCTCTGATAGATCTAAAAACCCAAATTCAGGTCTTGAAGGACAAGGGCAAACTAGCAATGTTATTTCTCCTCGACCTCTCTGCGGCTTTCGATCTGGTCAACCACCAAATCTTATGCAGGCACCTTCACTCTGCTGCCCACTTCTCGACCTCATCCAGAGCCTGGATCAAATCCTTTCTGAGTAATAGATCCAAGAGGGTCTTCTCCCCTTCCGCAGCTGCGGACCCCTCTCCAATTCACTGTGGCGTTCCTCAGGGATCTTGTGTGTCACCTAATCTCTATAACGTCTTCACTAAAACGCTCTTTGATGTACTTGATTATCTGGGTGTCTCCTACACAAACTATGCTGACGACACCCAGATACTCATTCCTATCACTGGAGACTATTTAGTTGACACCAGGGCCCTTAACAACGTCTAACTGGTCATCCAGGCCTGGATGGCCCAACACCAACTAAGCCTCAATGACGACAAGACGGAGCTCCTCATCCTGGGCTCCTCGCAATGCCTTAGCAAGCTAGAGCCTTCCTATCAGTCATTTATCATAGATGGCAATACCATCCAAGTCTCGAAAGACACAAAAACCTTAGGCTTTACCTTGACGCCACTCTATCCTTATCTCGACAAATAAATGCAGTCAGATCAGCCTCTGCATACACTTGTAAACTCATTGCAGCCTGCAGACCATTTCTGACCACTCCGAATAGTGTTACACTAGCCAGAACCCTCATTATGTCTAAAATTGACTATTGTAGTGCCCTCTACTTAGGAACCAGCCAAGGGAATCTGAATAAACTACAAATCACCCAGAACAATGCTATCAAAGCAGCCCTAAACATCCCTCGAAACCACCACATCTCCGAATCCAGAACTAACCTACAGTGGCTACCTGTGAAGCAGAGAATCTCATTGAAAACACTTGCCCCTCACGCACAAATGCCTGGCTAACAAGGCCCCCCCTTACCTCTGCAGTCAGCTGTCCTGCCTTTCTTCCACCTGACCTCAAAGAACCTCCCAGACCCAATGTCTATCGATCCCTAGGTTCAAACTCCAAAAAGCTGGGGGCACAAACTTCCCTGTTCTAGCCTTCAAGTTGTGGAATGCCCTAAACAAAATCATGGCTCTTCAACCAGAACTGAGACATGCTGTACACACCATAGCCTTACAAACACCGGCCCATTTATCCTGCCTGTTGTACATTCTTGTCTTTATGTCTCAGGTCAACATTTGCTTTGTAAATTATGTATATAACTATGCTCGCTTATTATCCTTGTATATAAGTATGTATGTACATATGCTCTGTATGTAATTTTGCACAAGTTGTGCTCTGATGCCTCCAGGCCTGATGGTGTGTGTTACAGATAAAACAAATACAAATAAAGCTCTGAATGACATCTACCAAGTTATCCAAGCCTGGATGGCCCAACATGAGCTCTGTCTTAACGATGACAAGACAGAGCTCCTCATCTTGGGCACCAACAAAAACTCAACAAGCTTGACCCCTCGTTTAACACTTTCAACATCGATGGCAATCCCATCAAAGTATCTAAAGATACTAAAACTCTGGGAATCTATCTCAATTCTACACTTTCCCTTAATAGACAAACTAATGCGGTCGTCGCTGCCTCGGCTTACACATGTAAGCTTATCACAGCCTGCCGTCCCTTCCTCTCCACATCGAACTGCATTATTCTAGTTAGGACATTGGTTATGTCCAAACTCGATTATTGTAATGCACTCTACCAAGGCACCAACCAACGCAACCTCAACAAACTCCAGATCACTCAAAATAAGGCTATTAGAGAGCGGCCCTCAACATTTCCCAGATCTGCACACATTTCTGAAACCAGGAAGAGTCTTCACTGGCTCTCAGTCGCTCAAAGGATATCACTGAAATCCTTGGCCCTCACACACAAATGTGTAAACAACCAGGCCCCCATTTACTTAGCCTCTCGGTTCTCTCAATACACACCCTCGCGGGCACTCAGATCTACCTAAGCACATTGCCTCACAAGCCCCAGATACAAGCTACAGACAGCCGGAGGTGCAAGCTTCCCAGTCCTAACTGCCAAACTCTGGAACACACTGCCACTCACCATCAGATCCATGCCATCTCCCACCTTATTCAAACACAAAGCCAAGCTCTGTCTATCCGCTACACCTGACTAAACGCCTTCACAGGCTATCTGATTTGCTCCACCTTTTTCATCGCCACTACTACCTCCTTGCCTTTCTGCATTGCTATGTACTTTACTGCTCTTGTGATTGTCATTGATTGATTGTAACTGTATCCCTTGCCATATAGGTACCTGTTGTTCTAAGATATGCGCCCGGTTGCCCTCGGGCCTGGTGCGCTATACTAATAAATAAAATACAAAATACAAATACAAATGAATTTTGCGACGGTCCCTAACTCGGATCGTCGCTTTGGGAAACATGAAATGCATTACAGAAAATACTGTGGGGGAGTGGCCAAAGGGGCGGGTAGGACATACAGTGGAGTGTGGGTCTTTTTCTGCCAGGTGTTGTGTTGTTACGGGCCCAGTTGTACGGGTGATGGGGAAATGTTTTTGCATCTGGATCTCCAAAAAGATGCGTGAGCTGCATCGGATTCAGGCGCGGTACTGCATTTTGGCATGAAGCAAACATCAGTTTATTTGTGGTGCCATTGAGCTGTTTTGTTTGCAATTTGTTAGGGATGGGTGTGCAATGGAGAGCTTAATAAAGGCAGGAGATGCAATGCTTGCAAGGCCAGAAATGCGTTCATTGTGCGGTATGCATCCATGGATCAGGATCGTACGCCAAGCAGTTGTGTGAATCACGGCATAATTATGCACGTTAATGCATTCTGTTATCCATCTCATTCACATGTTTAGCATTCGCAGTTAATTTATGGGATTTCGGGTGAACAGTAAAGTAAAGGGAACTCGGGTCGGCTGCATATAGAAACATGTTTTAAATCAATGTGATTCCTGGGTTACATGGGTGTAGGTGTCCCACTGAGTACTGCATGGGGGGACAAGGACTGAACTCGGTTTATGTAACATTGACAAGGCGCTCATCTTGGAAGCAGGACGGCGCAGAGCAGCATATTTTCTAGGTCCGATCTACGTGTAGAACACACGTTTTCAAAATAAATTAATTAGGATGCCGGGTTACATGGGGCTATTTTATGGTTGCATTGCTGCCATTGGTAGGGACAGTTCAGCATGGTAGGTATATATTTGTGGAGAGCGGGAATCATAATAGTATCCTCTCCATTGCTCTTTTAGGTTGGACGGCACGTTGCACTTGGGTGGCAACAAACCTGAGGGTATGGCCCCAAGGAAAAGCAAAGCAGGAGCACTGGTGCACACTAAAAGCGTGGAGCAGGAACAAATAGACATGATGGCTAGGTTTCTTGTTAAAGCAAAAGGAGATGGGCATGCAATGGGTGCATGATATGCTTGATGGGGCCACCAATGTGGGGGAGGAACCTGAGGAACGGCCATCCACAAGGGCGTCTGGTGCAAGAGTAAGATAGCCTGAGGTGCCACAGGAGGCCCAGGGCACCAGCAGTGAGCCTCCAGCAAAGAGGAGCAATAGGCCGGGGCCAGCAGCCACAGACCTAGAAGCTATATTAGCCGGTCCATCAGGGGGGCCTTTGCTTCCACCCCTGCTATTTTATGTCGTGTCTTCTGCACTTCCTTTGGTAGCCCTGTCTTTACAATGAAATAAAACAGGGATGTAGATCCTGTTTCTGCTCTCCACATTGCTAATGCTATCCTCCCAAACCATTCCCTCAATCTCCCATCCCACAGGCTTTCTACCCTTGGTGTGGTTAACATTGCTTTTTCCGTCTTTCCCTCTGCACCTTCTTCGCCATCTTCAAAGTCACTCCAATACCCCTCATCCCCTCGTCGGGACCCCACATTTTCATATTCCAGGCTATCCGTCTCCCCCTCTCGCTCTACGTGAACTGTTTGTATCGGGGCATTGTCAATTCTGAACAGGAAGTCACCAGATTTCCACTCATCCCCTGGCGGCAGGGAAGGGGTCTTGGGGGCAACATCGGAACCTCTGGAGTTTGTGTTGTTTCACAAGCTGGCCATAACCTTTCTAGTTCTGACCACCTTGAGGTCTCTGGCACTCTCCCCTGTATGAGTGGACACTTCAGGAGGTGCAATATATGGCAGGGGTGGGGCCGTACCGAGACTGGCTAAGATGGTTCCCCTAGATACGTAGGTCGGGTTGGTATACCCTTCTGGTGGTCGTGTAGCTAATGGATAAATCCCCTTCTTTTTCTCCCCTGTCTTCCCACTCCCTCCATCTGGCATTGTCCCCTCCTATTCAGGGGCCTCTGTCTCCTCAAACATTCTCCAGAGGTCCAATATCTCCCTTCTATTCTGTAATGATCTTCCTTTATATTCTGTAGTCAAGTATGTGGACATATGGTCCAATGCACACCTATTGAAGAGGACCCTTCCTCTTGCCAGGAGTGTGGCACCCCCTCTCCCTTAGTCTCAGTCACCCAATGAGCATGGTACTTCTTGATTTATTCACAGTACAGGGGTAAGGCCTAACATATGTGATCTAGGGGCATATTCATCCCCATGGCAATGGTCAGTCAATGTCGTGTCAGCAGTGTTATCGCACAATTACTCCCCAATTAAGGTTCAAAGATGCTATTCACCCAATGTCACCTTTGATATGATATAATATGGCATTTATAATGCGCCTATACACATGTGTTTCAAGGCACGATGAGGCAAGGGAGGGGGAACAAAGGGAAAACAGACAATGATCCTACTATGCCAGGTGTCCTTCAGACTTTTGACAGCACATATACTTCTTGTCTGTGCGATCAGTCAATATGGTCAAAACATTTGTAACAAAAAGGACATTTATTTCACTTCTTCCCTCCCCATAGATCATTTTCTTTCACTCTCTTCACACTCCTCTTCTTCATGCATACCCGCATACCATACATGCCCCTCCTGGGCTTCCTACGTACGCGTGGACAAAACACTAACAAAGTAAACTAAAATGACAAGCTAAAACAACAACCACTACCTGTCCCGAGCTCTCTAATTATATGGAGCTCCTAACTTTTACTCTTATATATATCTCCTGCACTGGTAGAGACAGTGCACTGTGGTACCACCATCTCCACTTACTCGGTGAGGCTTCCGTATTTCCTTTTCCTTTTCTCTAATAATTCTTAAACAGTAAAAAATTAATACAAATGGGCAAAAAAGAACTCTCCCACTTGCCAAATCAAGCTATGCTCTCGCTTTCATTCACTCATTTCATACTGCTCTTTATCCCCACCCAAACAATGTTATCCTTGCAGGCTACACTTATGTTTTCCCGTTCTTCTGAAAACCTCAGTTCATTTGGAATCCACAACAGGCCTGGGCCTCTCCCTGGGGCTGTACCCCGCTTCAACGAGCAGGTGGGAATTTTGCAAAGACGGCTCCCACCAGGGCCACTGTTGCGTATGTGTTTAGGCGACTGGTCAGCGTAGGTGGGCACGGCCCTTCTGAAGAGGCCGCCTGGATACCTCAGCAAGCACGGGAGCTATGGAAGCATATTGCAGGGGTCACCAAATGAAGGAAAGACCCTCTTTATGGATACTCCAGAATAAAGACAACCCACTAGGGAAATAGGCCAGGAGATAGTGTTGCAAGGATAACAAGGTTTAAATGTATAGAATACAAAATCAGCGAAGGACTCGCTGCTCGAGAGTGCTCTGATCATACAATTACAAACAATGGCTTATGAACTCAAAAATCATCACAACATAGGGTAAAATCTGGGGCTACTGATTGGAGGCACCCTACACATGGGCTTGCTCCATAGGGGATGCCAAGCAGTAATTGGCTGGTTCTTCCCCGTTGGTCTGGTTCCACGTGGGTCATCTGGGCTCATCCTCGCGATGAAGGTCGGGGCTGCATAAAATACATTGTTCCTATCTAAACTAAACAAGCTAAGACTGAATACTCACTCATTGTGGCAGGCACATGGGAGGCATGGGAAGTTATGCCAGTGGAAGGGAGGATAAAATACAGTCGTGCTGACCACCACATTCAGAACTTAATTGATGCCACAGTTCCCACACTCAAGGTGCCCACCTTGGGGTTTGATCTTTCATTTACCCCCCCTAGTACTTTGTGTTACATGGGGGATGTGTTGTTGCTTAGGAGAAATATAGCAGCGCATGCTTAGATCCCCTGTGGCCATTTGATGAGGGTTAAGAACTGAGGGTCGAATATAAGTCAAGGAATGCAGAGGTGTAGGTGTCGAGGCAATGGGGCGAGGCTGGCTCCAGCCTGGCTGGGTGGAGGTGAGGGTCCTTCTAGAAGGTTAGTCGAGATAGATGGACGCAGCACGGAGCCTAGTGTTGTCTCACGCTCTTGCAGGGCGCATTTCGGTGAAAGATACTAAATATTTGCAGCATTAAAGGGGCAAGAGGGAAGTGGACTTCCGTGGGAACAGGGCTCTGATGGGGCCAGCATGTTGTGCAGAAATTAGGCTTTGTGAACTAGGAACGTGAGCAGTGCAAGCCTGTAGTTCATCTTATCTGGGCCTAATACAAAATGGAGTCGCGAGCTATGAGTTTTTCTAGTGTCAGGGATCTACGTCTAAGTGCTGTAGGGCCTTTAAATGGTGCCCAGTGGTGTGGATGGCTCCCCCCTGGTATGTTATATCGCCTCGTATGGGGTATATTTATTATATAAATTCCCTGGGGTTTTTATAGGACAACCAAGTAGAGTTGAACATATTTTCCATTGCATTAGAACACCTCCAGGGAATACTGTGAATTTAAAGCCCTATAGAATCCCAGAAGCTAGGAAGAAAATAATAGAGAAGGAGGTTGAAGAAATGCTTATAGCAGATATTATTGAATTATCTGAGAGTCCCTGGTCATCTCCCATTGTGTGGGTGGCAAAGCCAGATCAATCATCTAGGTTTTGTTTTGACTTTAGAAAGCTCAACTATATATCTCTATTTGATAACTATCAATGCTAAAAATAGATGATCTTATTGGGAAGTTGGGCACTGCTAAATGCTTATCCACAATAGATTTGACCAAAGGCTACTGGCAGGTGCCACTAAATCCATCAGACCGAGAGTAAACAGCCTTCTCAACACCTCAAGGTCTGTTTCATTTAAGATTTTACCTTTCGGTCTTCATGGCACATCTCCCACGTTCCAGCGCCTTATGGACAAAGTCTTAAAGCCTTATACAACATTTTGTGGAGCATATTTGGATGACATTATAATACACAGGAACCGTTGGCCCAACCATGTACACAATCTATATGAGTTCACCTGAAAATATGATCTAACTGGCAAACTTCGGAATTGTCATCTCGTACAGTCGGCGGTCAAATATCTCAGTTTCTTTGTGAAAACGGCCTGGTGCAAATGCAAGGCAAAAAAGTCAAAGCTGTCCAACGAACTACTACACCTAAGACCAAGAGGGAACTTTGCACTTTCCTATGCCTAACTGGCTATTAACGTAGTTTCATACATGAATATTCTAGTGTAGCCGCTCACTTCACAATGAGATTAAGAATGCACAACCTCCAAAACTCCTATGGAGTAAGGAAGACCAAGCGAGGTTCTATGGATTGAAGGGTATCCTATGTAGCGAACCTGTTTTAAAAATGTCAGACTTCAGTAAATACTTCATTTTACAAACTGATGCTTTCAAAACAGCATTGGGTGCCATACTCTCCCAGGAAAATGACGGCATAGAACATCCAATGCTATATAATAGCAGGAAACTCTTTCCTAGGGAGAAAAGGTATTCAACTGTTGAATTGGTAGCCGTGGTGATCAAATGGGCCATTATGTATTTAAGATATTATTTGACCGGCAGAAAATTTAGGCTATTTACGGAGGACTCTCCCTTGGCATAGATGAGCCTAAGAAAATATATGAACGGCCGGATTATGAGATGGTTCTTGAATCTGCAACCATTTTACTTCACTGTAGAACACCAAAAAGGACAAGAACAAGGAAATGTGGACTTTCTTAGTCGATTTTTGATCAATGAAGAAGTGGAAGCCACCATATTAAGGGGGAGGGTATGTGATGAATCACGGGAATGTATCCCTTCTCCCAAAGGGGAAGCCCCCCTGTGAGGCTAGGGAGGTTAGCCCACTCCGCAATACCATCAGTAGGGGTCGAGGCAAGTGGGACCTCACCAGGAGAGACTAACCCTCTGGGAACAAGGACTCTTGAAAACCAACCAGTAAAGAATTATATGAGGAAATACCAAGATATGTTATTTGTGAGAAACCTGAAGGTTTCTCCCTAGCTAGTCCTAGGGGACCTGTCATCCAGGCGGCCAGGACATGGTCATTGAATCCAGTTCCTGGGGGTGGACCAGTGAGGAAGGATCACGTGGATGGGGGTCTTCAGGGAGTGGGAGTGGGACACCGACGGGTGAGATACGGTATCTCCCTTCCTTTGACACCTTTCCCCCTCCTCTCTTTTAGGACATTCTGAACCACTGCCCCCCCTTTCCAAACCGAACACTTTCGCACAACACAAAGGACAACAGACTAACACCAGAGCCGTTTACCTGACATGTCCCAATACAAGGGTCAGGCATAGTCAGGCAATTGATAAGAATCGCGCAAACCTGACAGCCAATTCCCTTCCCCACATGAATAAAAGGTGGAGCCAGAAAGCACATTGCAAGCACAACGAGACAGCTAATAAGGTGCAGCAGTTGAAGAGTGTCATGACCACTGTGAGGGGGTACAAGTTGTGCCACAAGCAGGCTCCCACCAGAACCCTGAGGGCCTTAAAACCACTGCAATAGGGCTCCTGGAGCCAGTCCTAGCACCTTTGGCACCAGGCTCATATGTAGGAAGGAAGGGCTGTTCAAACTAGGTCCCATTTATGTACATGGGCCTTGAAATCCAATATGGAAGCACCCAAGCCATGCGGTCTAGTGTTTTGGGTGTGGCAGGCCTGGAACTACTTTCCCTGGTACTACTTTACCTGGGCTATATAAACCACACCCTGACTGCAGAACACGCTTCGTGTTATTCTGCAACCAGCAGCGTGATGCTCACTGTGTCCAGCTCCTGGTCTTCAGCATCTTCCTGTAGTCCTGCAAGAACAAGAAAAAGATTATTCAGTCTTACCTGAGAAAACACCATCCAGCACTTAGCATCTCCACCGGGCTGCAATCTGTGGAAACCAAGAGAAGAAGAAACATCACTCACCTGTGAGTACTAGCTTAAGGACTTCCGGCAAACCGCTACCACAGCTGCTGCTCGAACAGCGTGACCTGCAATAACGAGAAAAGGAAAAACAATTTTAAATGTGCACGCTTCCAAAAACATTGAATTCCATCAGTCTTACCTGAATTCCATCGCGATATGCTGCGCTTCCATCCGGAGCAGCACAGCAACATCTGCAAAGGGAAAAGAGACATATTCAGGTTCGCTTTCAATATTAAACAACCGCACAGCGCTGTACTTACCTTAACGGATTCCGGGGGCCTGTTTTTCATCATGCTCTCATCCACTCACAGCACCACAGTGGCCTGTGATGAGAAGAAGAAGAAAACACAGGTTAGCTTTAAAAGACAATAAAGGCGCTGCGCTTCACGCTTTCTCTTACCTAGAAACGTGCCTCTCCATCCGGCACACCAGCTTCATTACCTTCGCACCAGAAAACAAGGGGATAAAGACATTAACGAATTCCCACCATACCCAGAACAAAGACTTAAAATTAACAAACCTATATGCCTACCAGCAGATTCGGGGTCACAGCAGGCCTGGGTCCAAGGAAGGCATACTGCACCAGTGAAGCAACTCTGGCAGCTCGCCAACAAACGTCAAGCGCCCCTGCATAAGAAACGCAGGACGGATAGCTCACCCTACAAATAACTAAGGTGAGAAAAGAACCCAGTGGGAAGGGAATCAGTCAGAGGGTGGTGGGAGATTCACCCATTAGACACAGTTACCACAAATCCTCCCTTCTGTAATTGCAGATTCATTATTCAGCACTGGGCAACTAGGCATCCAGGGTTCCAGATTTCAGAGCCTTCCAGACGCCCCCGGGGATATCAGGTGAGCGTAACAAAGGGAAGGAGAAAGGCATCAGGAATCGAGTGGGTGGAGAGGAGAGAAGTAACCTTGCCCTTTTCGTCCCATACCTGCGGAACCTTCATAGAAGAGAGCCTAAGATTGCGAACAATAGCACAAGTGCCTTGTTGCAGATGTCAATGGTACACGGGCCATGCTTATGCCAATAAGTATTACCGAGGGAAGCTCCCACGTCGTGGGACCGGCCTTGACTGCAGGAAAGCCTAAAGCCAAGCAGTTCATCACAGCCGGTGAGTCGAGGAGAGAATCGATAAGAACCAGACCGTGTTGAATGAGAAGCACAAAATGGCAAGTTTGAATCAAGTTTAGTGAACTGTATAAAGAACTGTAAAAAGTGTTAAGGGGAGACCAGCTGCAGAGGGAAAGCTGGCACCACGTGGGTGCTAATTCAAGAGGCTCTGGTCGATCCCCATCTAAGCAAAACTACTGGTACCAGAAGGAGGTCTAGTAAATTCCCTGTACAATCGAAAGACTTTGATCTACAAACTAAGTGAAAGAAAGGAAAGTGAATCCTACAGTGTGAAGAAACAAGGGAAGCAAATCCCAAGAGGGGCAAAATCGAAAGTCCAGAGTAACAGTGTGTTTGAAACTGTTTAAAAAGACATTAATATTTGTGGAATACGATACAGGAAGGGTCAGTGCCCAGAAGAGGGGTACACAAGGGTGAAGCCATCACCCTACATGAAACTGTGATAAGCAATCTAAAAGATCCAGTGCCCAGAAGAGGGGGGACACAGGGGTGAACCCATCATCCAGCGAATATTGGAAACAAACTTTTCATTTGTTAAAGGAAGTTTTGTTTTGTTATTTGAACACATCAGGTCCTCGAAGGCAAGAGACTTTCAAGTGGAACATGACTTGACCATCGACGGCCCTGAAAGCTTGAGAGTGTGTCCTGAGAGCTGTCATTAGAACTGTCATCTCATGCTGGAGAAGCCTGAGACTGTACTGTGCTCCAAGCTCCCATTGTATCCCGTGTCCAAAACATGGGGAACGGACGCCATGCTACCTCATCCTGACATCTTTCTTAACTTGAGAACTATCCCACACCCCCTTTTGTTTTAGTTGTGAGTTTTGGCAATAGGTTTCTTAGTATAGGCCCTTTTTATTTTGACAGAACCACACTAGGACTGTCTTATTTTTCATTTGATGGTCGATTATGATATGATATGATAGGTTATTTATAACGCGCTTAATACCCAGAGGTTTCTAAGCTCGGATCCGGGGATTGAACCTGTGTTGCTCCGTGTCGTCTTGCTACCAAGGCGAGCACGTTGCCCTTGAGCTAGCCTCCCGAGAGATGACTGCTCCAATCTTAAATTTAGGTTTAGAATATGCATTTTTCCAACCTGCATACAGAATTAATTGTTCAATAAACACCCTTGAACTGTGATCACTTGTGTCTGCCTTACTTGTTGTCACCATGAGTTCCTCACATATTCTCAACAGGAAGCTGTGACTGTTTCTTTACCTGAAGAATCACCTCTTACTGGGATGATGAGGATGACTGGTGGAGGAGAAGAGAAGCCACTGAAGACAGAGGGAAAGGATTACGGAACTGCATCGGGGAAGGCCCACAGCTATGTAATATATGAGAGGGATTTGATGTAGAGGCTCAGAGGTCACTGTTTGGGCGACACCAGAGTTGGGTTGATCGATGTATAGGAGCAGCGATGAAGAAGCTGGTGGTCTGAATGGTTCTCTGAGCAATACAAGGCAGCGGTACGTCTTTGGTTTGAGCCGACGCGCACGCCGGCAATTGGAGTCAAACAGGCAGACAGCTGTTGGAAGAATGATGAACACCAACATCTCAAAGGCTCCTGGTGGTTTACTCTGCACCAAACATGCTTGAATCACCACCTGCGGCGTGTTGACATCAAAGACACAGGGATCTTGGCTGTCCTGGTTTGCAGTTGCCGTGAGTCCCACTCCATGGTCTAAAAGAACAGGTTATTTTCAAAACCCTAACACTTACCCATAAGTGCATCCACCTCTCTGCACCTGCCTACTTATCTGAAAGGATTCACCCCTCTACCTCAACTAGGCCAATAAGAATGCCATACTTAAACATGCTAACGGTGCCTATGGTAAAAAGAGGTAAAGCTGGCGGTGCTAGCTTCCCTTACCTAGCTTCCCTACATTGGAATGCCCTACCACCAACTCTTCGAGCTGAAGAATCACTCATGGCATTCCGCAAGGCCATGAAAACCACACTGTTTGCATGCTTAACACCACACCCACCTTTCGTGAGTGCTCACTGCTTCTTCTGTTAACTTGTGAAGTGTAACCTATGATCAATCATGTATAAATGTACTAATGTACAACATGTATGTATAAATGTATAAATGTACAACATGTATGCCTAACCCATTTGTACCTTCCCTGTGACTAGGTTCCCTTCAAGTAACAGCACCACGGTGCCCATGGGCTGTCTGTGCGCTATACAAATGTAAAAATAAATAAATAACTAAAGGTCAAGAGTAGTTATTTTCTCAGGCTCCCAAGCACAGGGATGCTGGCAAACACCTTCAGGGATACTGCAGCACAGTGGGGTCCTGGGCAACAGTGTGACTGACAGTGATGCAGGTCTTGATCTAGCAGCAGAGTTCAACCTCAATGGTCCCTCTGGATGGTTAGAGAACACAATTTGCCACTGCCTTGGAACACCTGCCTTCACTTCACAACTGGAGGAATTGAGAAAGGACGTCTACCTCACCAGGGTCTAATGAAATCTTCTTCAAAGGTTGTAGTCCAGAAGATGATTCAAAGAAGTGGTATGAGACTCCTTCTTTTAAAGGAGAAAGCCCACAGGTGATTTGACTAAAGCTACCATGCCTTGTGGCCCAATCCCTGTTCTTAAAAGAAGTGGACTTTGCCCTTCTAACATCACATCCAAAGTGCATTACTGTATAGGAAGTGGCAGTGACGGGAAGTAGAGAGATGCAGTGAGAAAAAAGATGGTGTCATTTTTCCCCCACAGCAAAGAACTCTCCTGTCTGCAATAAACTCTTTTCTTCCTCACTAGGATCAAAGGCCTATAGAAATGCTGCACCCTGGTGTGAGGCTATTTCCTTTGAATGGGTGTGCTCCTTTGATGCCTAGGCTCACAACAGCTGTCTGTTGAGTGGCTGTCTCTGGAAGAGGGTATTACCTACCCTCACAAAGAAATCAAAGAGGAGTCAGGCTTCTGTTCGGTCACTTTGGCGGGACAAGCCTCTCTGACCAGAATACACATTCCACAGCTGAGCTTGCTCACAGGAGCTGATATGTGAGATATCAAATTCGATGTGTCTGCAATTATTATGAGTAGGGCCATGCACCATGCCTTAATGCAGGCAGGGCTAATTTTAGAATTGACCCTGCGACCAGCATGGGCTACATATGACTGTCACAGTTTTGGTATAGGGTTGCATATCTTAAATGCAGCTTCTGCAATGCAGAGCCTTGGCCGTCACTCCAGCTGTGAAATGGGCACCTGTGACCTCTATACCCACTCTGTGCCACTAGTAGAGCAGGTGCTCCTGATCAGGATACTTATGCAACAAGACACAAGTACACTCTATGCTTTTGGCATAGAGCTTACGATAGGGGAATCTGATCAGATGATTACCATTTGGCAATTTCTCACAGACTAGTATACAAAGTGACCACTACTATATGTGCCCCATGATGAATGTTTTATGGTCCTGCAGATAAGGCAGTCATCCCAGTCCTGCATTCCATGATTACTATCCCTTCACGCAATGCTATTTAAACAGAAAGTTATCATGTTTTACGCTATGTGAATTAACTGCGATTCTTTGCTATTTATTTCCCTCTGCACCATCTGATGAAGAAGTCATTGTTCCACCTCTGCACAAACTTTCCTATTAGTCCAAATAAAGGAATGAAATCCTACATGCCGTGTGATTTTGGAACTGGTCTAACCTTTCTTTGCACACCGAAATAGTAAACATGAATAGTGGGTGCTGAAGAATTGAACCTAGTGCATCTAAATCAGTGGATAACTCCATAGGTTGAGCACTGCAGATACTGCAAGACACAGGTTTGGATCTTGATAGGTCTGGCATAGCCTCTCAACTTTGTGGCGTGCCCCATCCTCTCCTCCCCACTCTCAGACGGGAGACTCTCTGGTCTACTCTTTGGGGTTGGGAGGAGTCCGTCCCCGGGCACTGCCTCAACAGACTTTATTTCTCAAGGAGACCAATCAGTGCCCTTTACCCAATAGTAAAACACCTGTAAAAAGCTGATGAGCAGCTCGTTTTATTCTGCCCACTTTTTTCATGCAGTTCTTCATACCTGAGACCAGTCACTGAGTAGCGTCTTCAGTCAACTGGAGTTTTCTTCCAGTGGAAGTCTTTAACCATCATTGTCTTGCAGAGCTACATTTATCATGAGGGCCCAGATTAACAAGCCTTTGGCTGTGCTGGTCTCACACAGCATGCACCAGGCACAGCCCAGGGCTCCATGCTCCGTTACTACTTTCCAGCTTGCAGATGTCTGCAGTTTGAGTCTAGAAGAAAATGTCTGAGCGGAGACATGGGATAGTTGGTAAAATACAGATTTTGTAAATTCTTTCAAAATCACATTTAAAGTTTAGGTGTGAATCAAAAGTGAACCCAAAAGACATCACCGTGTTGACATATGTTCAGCAAGGACCGTGAGGAATGCCAATCTTCGATGGGAAATGGGGAAGTGGCAGAGGAGACAAAACCATGTGGTTTTCAGTTGGATCAGAGTTAGGGGAAAGAGGTAGTCCTGTTTTCAGTGGCCCAAAGAAAGGCCTATTTCTGCTAACGCCACTCAATTGCAAATGTGCCTTTCACCCACGACAACCTGAAAATGAGGTGGTAACTGGCATCTTGTTTGCATCGAACTATGTATACTTTTGCCAGCTGTGGTTGCCAGGAACCAGCTTTGGAAATCAAAGTTTTTTTACCCAGTTTAATAATACTCCCATCACTACTTTGGGCCTCACGGGTCCTCCTGAGATTACACCTTTGAAATACTGCTATGAATATAACATTTTACTAAATTACTTTGACCCCCCCCCCCAAAACTTGGTGCGGATGTTTATCCGGCACTATATTTTGCGGAGATTTAGTTTTGCTGGCCACGTCACCTATGGGGATTAGGCACAGTTTGGAGCGCTTTATTTGTAAGTGCTTCCAGCTAGGCCTGACTCTCAAAGGAGTAAGACCAAGGTGATGGTGTTTAGTCCAAGAAGGTCAAGGCCTGTGGTGCTCAGGCTGGATGTGGAGGGGACTGTGTTGGAACAAGTCTATCACTATGATTATCTGGGGGTAAGGTTTTCAGAGACTGTAACCTGGGCAAGCCAGGCCAATAGGTCACAGACTATTTTGGAAAAGAATGGTGGTGGCCTAAATAAATGTTTTGTCTCACATGGTGAGCATGCAGTCTTACCTGCTATTAGCATTTATATGATCCAGGTTACATCTGCAGTATTGTATGGAGCCGAGATTTGTGGCCACTCCAATTGTCGATATCAGGGGGTGAGGAGAAGACATTCCTAAAAAAGCTGTTTATGTTGCCATGCCGCTCCCCAAGTGCTCGACTATTATTGGAATGCGGCCTAGAACCTAGAACTCACCAATTGACTTGGAAACTGGTCTTTTACTGGGTCAGACTCTGGAGCTCTCCAGAGCTTGGAAAGGACTGAGACGCTCTTTTAGATTTATTGAACCATCCAGGAGGTCGCTCTTTGCAATGGCCGCGCCATGTAAAACATCAATTAGAATTGGTGGGTTACGATGAACTCTGGAAGGACCCGCTAAACATGTGATGTAGCTCAAAAAGTTCTGTCAAGCTCACTTCTAAATGTGTCAGCCGTGAATGACTTTTAAATTTGTGCCTGAGATTGAAATCTGGGTTGGATTAGCTCTGCTCTAAATACGTCCAGGGTAGGGAGAGTTATCTAGATTTAATAAGCTCAGCCTATGGGCGTGCTTTGTTCATTGAATTTAGAATTGACAACCTACAGTTTGCGACTTTTACTCACACCTGGAGGGGTGACAACTCTGTTATTTGCCTGGCTTGTGGTTTGGTTCCCAAGTCTGTTGTCCACTTTTTGTTATTCTGCCAATGGTATGATGAATTGAGGAAAATGTATCTGCTCCCACTGTTTAGGAAAGCATGTGTTCACAATATTTTAGAAGCAGTTGCTTTGCGTCACTCTGCAGAAATGTCAAATGATATCTATTTTGTTGCTAAATGTATTTACCGTGCTTGGCTCCGCGGGAAGCTTCTATGTGTAATTTGATGTTATTATTGCTGTTATCTATTCTATTGATCTTATGATGTGGTTATAAGAATTTCTAATTTTAACATTATGCTTTGAACTTAAATTTTTCGACAGAGGCCATGATATTTTGTAACCTGTATGTGCTGATGGCAAATCTGCTGAATAAAGCATTTTCTGACTGGATGGCAAATAATGTGTGCCCTAGTTTACAACAAACTTTTCACACAGCTCAACCATCCTACAATGATACTTGAATCATAAAATCAATTAAGAAAATGAAACAATCTCGGAAGGATAGCTGAGGGGCTACACGTTCGCCTTGGAAGCAAGACGACACAGAGCAACCCAGGTTCGATCCCCGGGTCTGCACTTAAAAACCTTTGGGTATTAAGCACGTTATAAATAACCAATCCTAAACAATCATGATTTCAACCAGGTGTACACATACAGTTATTGTAATATAATTAACAATTTAAATTATTTCTCATTATTATTATTTAATACATTTGGAACATTTCCCTAAGAGTCTAAAATTGCTAAAATTAGAAAAATGTGTTGACCATTCATCACTCTGTGGCAAAAATGATCTGTATTTAAAATCTTCACATTTTATACAGATCTATTACATTTTTCCTGACGAAAATAGCCTATTGTCTTTCATTAAATGATAATGGCCCTCATTACGACCCTGGCGGAAAGTGACTGACCGGACCGCCACAGCGTAAATAGCGTTTCCACCATTGCACGATGGAGCAAAGTGCGGCTCATTCCGACCCATCGGGCACGAGCACCACGCCATGGCGGAAGTGCAAAGTCCGCGATGGCGGAAATGACCCCAAAACGGCCCACACCGCCGCCGTACGGCGCCCTAGGTGCCATACCGCCACCCATCTTAGCGGACACCGCAGTGAGCGCCAACCGGAAAGTACGGTGACCGTAAATATACGGAAACGGAAGTAAAAGCATGGTCCCGGAACGAGAAACATCACGCCGTACACCTATAAAACCACAAAATCCACACAACCATTAAAAATACAACCCTGAGACACATCCCAACCCGTCATCCACCCTAGTGAAACCAAGAAAAATGGGAAAAGTAGCGAAGAAAGCGTGCGACCGCAAGCGGCAGGTCCACTTCTCCCGTGAGGAACTCACCGTGCTCACAGAGACCCTCCAGGAGAATGCTGCCGTCGTCTTCTCCATGCAAATGACCAGGACGGCACTTGCGAACAAGAAGGCCATATGGGCCCTGGTGGCACAGCGGGTAAGTGCGGTGGGGACCGCACCCCGCAACCCACAGCAATGCAGAAAGCGATGGGACGACCTGCGGATACGCGTCCGTAGCATACTTTCTGCCAACCGCAACATTGCCACAGCCACCGGGGGAGGATCGGAATCACCCATCAAGTTGACCCCCTGGGAAGAAATCTGTGCCTCCACCATAGGAATGGAGAGCATAGAGGGAGTCGGAGGGATGGAGAAAGGAGTGCAGACATCCGAAGAATCAGGTAGGTGGCCCAAATAAAACAATGCCAAAACCACAATGTCCAATCATGTGAAGTACCACGTCCCCACATAGTGCAACAGTAACACATGTCCAGGAGAACGTCCACATACATAGGCCTGATAGCACACTTCAAAACTCACATCAAATACATAAATAATTAAAAATCCTAAAAACACCCTCTACACGTGCAGCAGGCACACCCTAACTGCAGGCTGCCAAACAACTGCACCCTCACTCCACACACAAATGAAACCACCGCCAAGGCCCCGACCCAAATCACCCTCAGGTACCACCCCAATGCATGTGATACATTGCCATTCCAATTCCCACAGACCCATTAATAACGCTCGCCCTCCTTTACTCCACCACAGGGTCCGATCCAAACGACGAGCTCCAGGACACCCCTACCAGCACACCTGCAAAGAGGGCCAAGACCAACGGCCAAAGACCCTCCACCTCAGCTGCACGCATCAAGACACGGCAGCAGCACAAATCAAGTGGCAGCACAGAGGAGGGAACTCCAACAGGCACCCCAGCAGCCAGCATGCCCACAACACCACCACCACAGGTCCCCCCAATGGATGCCACAGTAGGCACTGCTTCTGGTGGCAGCAGCACCATAGGTGACACTGCATTAATGGCAGCATGCTCCGACACGGAAAACGGGGATGTCGAAGTCAGATCCATCCATGACCTGTCCCAATCCCCCTGTCTGTTCCATCCCATACACCATGAGGATACCACGCAGGGGCACCCACAAGACGACGACTGGCCATCCCCCACAAGCCCTGCGGCAGGGCAACATGAGGCGAACAGCCACTCTGTGACACCACCGCAAATGGCCATGGCCCAGCAGAGGCAACAGTCCCTCGACCAGTTAATCGTGCAACAGCAGCAACTGGCCACGCTCCTCAAGGACCATGCCGATGAATGTGGGGGCACTAAGGCAGACATAGAAACATCAACTGAGACACTTAGGGCAGAAATGGAGAGAAGTACAGAGACACTAAGGGCACAAATGGAGAGTAGCACCGAGAGCCTGAGAGTCCAAATGGAGAGTAGCACCGAGAGCCTGAGAGTACAAATGGAGAGAAGCACCGAGAGCCTGAGGGGGGAACTGCATGCGACGTCCAAAGACGTATGTGCCGAACTTGCCGCAGTGCGCCGTGTGCTCACTGAGCTCTCACAAACCCTTAGGGACATGCATGGACATGAGCAGGCAGAGACATCATCCGTTGCAAGTTCCGTCCAGGGCAGCCCCCAACGTAGATCTGGGAGGAACCTGCGCTCCACAGGCAGGGGTGCCCCTGATACCCGCAGAGGGGGCTTGCAATAGCGACTGCCCACTGACAATGAGCATCTTTGGACACTGGTGTTCGGGGGGGAGGTAGGAGGGTGGAGGGGGTGTGTTGGGCTCACTTGGGTGGCGGGTCGATAGGGTGTTTAACATGATATCACATATGCCATAAACAATGCACGATCAACCAATGAGATGTGTGGACATTGATCTTTGTGTACGAGGCCATTATAGGCGTACAGTCCATATTGTGCATGTACCAGACACACACAGTGCCACGAGTCCCGTGTCCATGTATCAGCCACCAGGCGTGAGTGCTAGAAGCATGCATCTATGAGATGCTGACGAATGTCACGGCCCTCCTGTGCCTCGCAGACTCCTTGAGGTGCTGCCACATCCCCACCCTCATTATGGCCATCTTCAGGTGCTTGCAGTTCTGCGTCAGGGGGCATGGGCACATTTCTACGTACGCACATGTTGTGTAGCATGACACATGCCATCACCATCTTTGCAACCTTCACATGGCGGTACAGGAGTGCCCCGCCAGACCTGCTGAGGCATCGGAAACGAGTCTTCAGTAGGCCGAATGCCTGTTATATGACTACACGGGTACGTGAGTGGGCATGGTTGTAGTCCTCCTCATGCTGGTCCCGTGGGTTCCGGACTGGTGTGAGGAGCCATCTCTTCAGTGGATATCCGGCATCACCTGTATGTGGACGATAAACGAATTATGTGGAATGCCATTGCTACGTACGCACCCCCCCCCCTTCCTGCCAGGTCATTGCCGCATCACATACCCCACATCATCATGCATGAAATGAGACTCACCGAGTAGCCAGGATCTGTTCCCTGCGTGTCGCTCCATGTAGCGTGGTATTGTAGAGTTCCTCAAGACCATAGAATCATGGGTTGATCCAGGGAATCGGGCACAACAATGTGTAATGATCCTGTTGGAGTCACACACCATTTGTACATTCAGAGAATGAAATTGTTTTCGGTTGCGGTACTGGGCCTCCATGGCATGTGGGACGACCAATTCCACATGGGTGCAGTCGATGGCACCAATGCAACCCGGTATGCCGGCAAGTGCATGGAATCCCACTTTTGTGTTGGTAATTTCCTGCTCCGAGCGTGGTAGAGAGATGTAGTCGTCTGCGTGCTGCAGGAGGGCATCGAGCACTTGCAATAGTGTCCGTGAGAACAGTGGCTGTGAAATGCCATGCAACTGTCCGACTGTGTGCTGGTAGGTGCCTGTGGCCAGGAAGTGGAGTACAGACACCACCTTCAGTAGGGGTGGGATGGCGGTTGGGCTATCTATCATGCTGACAAGGTCAGCCTGTGTCATGTCCACAATGGCGGTTATGGTGTCCCGGTCCAAACGGTAGAGGGTGTGGATCTGCTCATCAGTGAGGTTGAACGGATGTGCTCGGAGGCGTGGGATTGCGGGCTGCCTGCGTGGTGGTAGTGGCTGTGCTGGCGGCCCTTGCTGGCCCTGCCTTGCCCTCCTCCTCCTCCTGCGTCTCCTCCGTGCGGCCGGTTGTAGTTGGTGTTCGTCTTCTTCTTGAAGTTGGAGTACTTGCAGTGCTATCAGGTCCCCCAGGGCCAACATAGCTAGTCCTGCCGGTAGCATTTCGGAGTGGGTGTGGTTGTGGGAGGAGACTGGGTGCGCAATTTATGTGTTTTCAGGCTGTATGGCCTCCACCTGTGGTGATTCATTCCACCTGTGCAAGCTGCTCTCCCCTTTGGGCGAGCACGTCCCGCACACAACGCTGCAATTCGACAAATGGCATCTTGCTATTACAATCATGTATTTGTACCCGATGGCAGTGTAACATTGGTTGATTTGTTCATTCGGCTATGGTCCCATTGTTTCACATACTATCTTTGCAGTCGCGAACAGACTTGTGAAGGGTCAGTGGAACGTAGTACTCGAGTAACGGTGGACCCTCATGCATCACTGTACCGAGGTTCAACGACGGGCGGGGCGTCCCATTTGTGAGTGAAGGCAGTTGCCATTTTCACACACAGCCGCACTAGATGGATTAATTTGTGATTTCAAGCGGCCACAGATGCCTTTTCGACGTGATGTTGCAAATGAGGAATTCGAAGGGCGGCGCTTTCGGTTTTCAGCTAGCGGCGAGGAGATGCCCACAGGTCTGACTGCAAATATAACGTTCTATTGTTCAATGTCCTTGGGACAGGGGCCATGGCGAGGATGCAATGATTGATATGAATAGTTTGGGATGCGCAATAGCGAAGTGGACGATGAGGCCGGACGTTCCCAAATACATGTTACTTCACAACACTGGAATTACGGGCTGGGGCACAGTGGATTTTGCAGGCTGCATAACGCACAGACTCAATGGAAATTTCACATGTTATGTGAGTATGGAAACAGGCGTTTTCATTACGGGATGAGGGAATGATGAATGGATGCATGGACAGATGATTTGATACAGAGTTTGCCATGTACAGGGCTTCTTGGAATCTGTCCGCCTCCCCTGCGCTATGTGATGCAGGGCTGCCATAGTGGGACCATCGTCTATCTGGCCTTGTTGAGCCCTCCCTGTCTCGACGCGCCTTCAGACACTTGTGTCTATGCACGTTACCAATCCCATCTGATGGATTCTGTTTTAACAGACGCATGCACAGGTACACTCGTTTGTGATGGTGTTTTCACCTCGATATAGATAGTTATGATTCGCAAGTGGTTTTTGGGTGGTGATGATCCTTTGGAGTGGGCTAGCATGCATATGGCTGTGGATTTGGTGTGATCATTGAAGTGAGTAATTCAAATGTATTTCTGATGGCCATACTATTCTTTTTCATTTCATTTGGTTGACAGGTATCTCCTCCCCTTTTGCCACTGCCATCTGTATGCCACTCCTGCAGATGGATTTTACTCCCGACACCTGCTGCTTCGTGTTAATCAGTGGAGCAGCATTACGATCTTATGGGACGATCGCCAATGGGCCACATGCCCTTACGCAGTACTAGTGGCTAGGAGCAACATTTCGGCCTTTCAGCTGGACTAGTGCCTCCCTATTGGGACGGCCCTGCGGTTCTAGGCGCTTCCATGTTGCCTTTTCGTACGAGAATGTAGCCCCTGTGTACCATGAAGGAACAGGGCGTCACACAAGAAGTAGCTGGTCATTTATTGCGGATGCAGCCCACAATGGTGAAATGTGTTTTGGAGTTCATGGCCTAATGGCTGTATGGGCTTGGTGAATTTGTTGTGCATTAAATGTCTATTCTGATATGGACCGTGTAGCGTTCTTCTTTGCAAGTGATGTGGCATATTCCTATTTGGGGAGCGATGTATTGTGAGGAGATCTGCATTGGGTTCCAGCTTCGGAGTATAGTTGCGTGGTACTGTGCTGGGCGCGTTTGCCTACGAAGCCCAGTGAGGTCAGGGATAAGGGCTGCCAATATGACTGTTTTAATGATGTCATGCTCAGGGGCGGGGGATTAGCTTTTGTGTAACAGATGCCGGTCAGCCAGGTGGATTGGTGGAATGATGTGATTTTCGGAATATTGCTGGTCACAGGTGCCTGTGTTTGCGTGCGTTTCTTGGTGGGAGACTGAGGTCATGTCCATTGGAATAGCTTCTGTATTCGTGCCATCTGTGCCCTGCAGCTCCCATTGGCCCCTCTTGAGATTCATTTGTTCGTTGGCAGGCATGGATGACTAGTACATTTCACTGGTTGCATTGTGTGACTTCATTGCACCTACGGGGAGTTGTACAATGTGGCCAGGGAGCGGTGTACAGGCACTCAGTGGGGCCGTTTACGGTTGGTTCGCGATGCCGTACTTCTCACCATGGCGGAATGGTACTTTCCGCCGTGCTTGATGGCGTTAGGTGCATGTCCGCTAGGGTCAGAATTCGCGTACCGTTGCGCCATGGTGGTAATTACGGTTTGGCATGGCGCGCGCGCGCGTACTTGGTGCAGTTAGCGTTGGCGTTCACTACGGTGTCGCTAATGGCATCGTACTTTGCGGTGACGGGTCATAATCGCACCGAGCGCTATTCGATGGCGGTATTGCATTTCCGCCATCTTTTCGATTTCCGCCAGGGTCGTAATGAGGCCCAATGTGTTTTAGTGTTTCCAAAAAAGTGAATCCTCAAAAAGTCTACAGGTTCTATTCCTGATTGGTAGATCGCATTCAACTCCCATTACTTCTAAGGTTTCCAACCTAAGAAAATAATAAAAGCATGAACACATGACTGCAGTCTTCATAAAAGAAGTAAGAATATAGGTCTGTACTTCCTTCAAGGTAGGTGCTAGTTTTATATACCTGGCAGATAACTTCTTGGTCTCTAAACATTACACATTTTCAAACCAATCATGGGCTATGGCTTTCGGTTTAACTTTCTAATGTTTTATATTCTTAAAATTAGATCAATTACTTTTAACATACATTTCCTTCAAGAAACAGTCATCAAGGTTCACAAAAGTACTCAACTCTTTGTTATTCTCAAATGCAATGTTATTTTAAGAATGACCAATCAGCTGTTATCCAGGGCCTGCCCAAACTTCGTGTTCAGCATGAATCTACTCAGCATTAAATCAGCGCTTAAAAAGACTGATCCAATTCTGCTTGTATTTATTTTATAGATGTTTGGGGAAGCAGCCCCAAAGTAGTTCCCCATATGCGACTCGCAAGATGCTCTGACCAAGAATAGATCATGTCTAATAACATATCACAGCCATAGCGGGCTATAGGCACAAACCTTTGCTTGTACATTGCATCACAGAAGAAGAGATAGCTTCCATACTATGCATCAAAGCAACGCTTCTTCCCCATACTTGTCAAAATCGTAAAGTGCATTTATGTTATACAGTTTTTCTCCCTTTAATTTACGGTTTACGGGAACCCCAAGTAGTAACGGTCTTCTGCCGCTTTGAGGGAAAAGCCCCTCAGTTCCCAGGTAAAACGTTCCCTATTCTTTGTAGAGCACATGCCATTTCCAGGGTCATGTCTTGGACAGCACTTACATGGAAACTGCTGTCAGACTTATTTTCAGCCCAATCATAATCACATCAACCAGTCCCATATTTTTTGAATAAACAAGTACGTGATAGGTTGACTTCCTAACACAGGCAGGAAATGACAAACCTACCATGTTTCCTCTTCTGACTCTGCTTTGTATACATTAAATAAAAGCAGAGCAAGGGCACAACCTTTCCTTAGTCTCTGCTGCATGATGTATGACCTTCTGAGAAGCCATGCAAATACATGCATTTTAGCTTAACTAGCACCAAACGTGTACCCTAAATGTTTTAGCACTTGTGACATTTAATTTGACTATGATTTACAAAATGTTGCGTTCACTGTGCCATCTGCATATACATCATAGAGAAAGGCAGAAAAATGCTATTTGTTCCATCAACAGAAAATCAAATAAGAGACTCAGGGTCTGATCATGAGTCTGACGGTATTACCGCCAGGATACCACCAGCGCAAATAGCGCTACCACTACTCAGTAGCGCCGGATCACGAGTAGCGGTTGGGAGGTTATTGCCCATTCCCCATTGGGTCCATTAGACCCAATGCAGTTTTCATGGCGCTATTAGCCCTGCTCTAATAAAACGGACAGCACCCAGTTTAGCCCACCACCTGATCTAATCCAACCTGCCTCGAACTTGCCTTCCCCTTAAAGTCCTCATGGTCTGGCCCTATGCATTTACCATCACTTCCACTCATCCTTTCCACACCTTTCCTGTCTTCACAATACCTCCAATTGTTCCTTTACACTGTCCTTCCTCAATGTCCATCGGGATTATCCTTGCCACGTGATCGTTCTCTTCCGGTTCGGTTGGGTCTAATGGTATCTGGTATCCACCTTCTCAGACAATGGGTTTTGAACCCTCACCCCACTACATATTTCAAGCCATGAAATATGTAGTAACAACTCTCATTGTTCTAAACAGTCCAAACTAGCTAGATCCAACATGGAGGCCAGAGTTGCCTTCACCTCGTTACCCTGAGAGCTCCCAAACTGCTGTCTCAGCTTTCCTACAGCGCATGCTTGCTCTCTGGAGCTCCCAGGACTGGCAGAAGTATTACCGAAGGCAATAGGTGGGGTATCCCCTAACCAATGTCCAGTGAAACCTGAAGAAAAATATTGAACACTTGAGCTTGTTCAAATAAGAATGGCACATCAGGACTTGTATATTTCCCAGACTCCTTCCATTTCATAATATCACAAATCGTCATAAAATCTATCAACCCTCAAATCTAATCCCCATGCCCTCTGGGGGTCCTTGGTCGTTCACAGAACTCTCCTTTGTGCTTACTGCACAACTATTCTACTAAAACCGTTCCCTATTCTGACTCCCAATTCACTGGTTCTTCTTTTGCACCAGAAATTCTGTCTACTACTATACTATGGTCCAATCCCGCTTTTCATTTGTGTGGGTAGACCATCTACCACTACCAACATTAATTATAAAAAAACATTCTTCATCATGAGTTTCCAAAAATTGCCCCAGTTCATTCTGCAACATCACAGTTTCCTGCTGTACCTCCATAAGGGCAAAAGAGGGGTTTAGTTAATGGGCCGACCGAAGAGGAGGCGTGCTAAAGGGTCTGTTGTTTATTACACTAGCTGCAGAACAGCAGCAGCATTTCACACAGGACCACACCGCACCTGCAAACAGGAGAGGAAACATTACGGCCTCACTACGAGTCTGGGCCAAAATCGGCAGAAACTCAGCTGTCGCAGAATTAGCATTACTGCCTGCTGCATGGAATAGCGGAATTACCACTGTATTACAACCTGTTGGGCGTGTGCACCAAACAACAGCGGTAACAGTAATTCCGCTCAGCTGAGTCACCGCTGAAAAAACCCATTAAATGGCAGAATTTCATCCAAAAATCTGCGTAATTACTGTTACTGCCATGCTGGTGGAAATTCGTAATCGCTGCATAAGGAAGCACATCGGCAGCCATTTTGTAATCGCAATCCCTCAAATATCTGGACAGAGGAGTGCCATCCAATCACCTAGGCAATTAAAAAAATGTTAGTAGGAAAGGACAGAGGCAGGGTGTCTGATATGAGACTGCGTAATCCTAAATTCTCTGAGGTGGAGCTTACTGTATTAGCAGAGCAGGTGGTGGCCCACTCTGATGAGCTATCTGGGGCACAAAACCAGCCAGCCAACAGTGCAAAAACAGTATGCAGTAATAAAATTGCAGAAAAAATGTCGCCATTACAAAAAATCGTGGCAAAAATGCTGTGGTTTGACCCGGTAAAGGGGTACCCCATTATACCATTTAAGGGGAGCAATGTTTGCAGGGGTTTCCCCGCTCCCCTTAAATGGTATAATGGGTTGGGGGTTGTGGGGGTGTCCCCCGCATCCTTTACATGGATTACAGCGGCAAACCACGGCTTTTTTGCCACAATTTTCTGTGTAAACTACCATTTTTGCCACACTTTCAACACATAGAACTGCAAAAACACCATATGGGCTGAGATCAGGGACAAGGTGGTAGCCATAGAACACGTCCAATGTGAGGTCGATGACATGAAGAAGCGTTGGAATGACCTAAAGGCCAGGGTGAGGAGCCTAATATCCCTCCACCGCTGGGAGTCAGCAGCCACTGGAGGTGGCAAAGTAGAACCACTGCAACTTACACCCTGGGAGGAAATGGTCAGTGTCATACTGCACATGGTCGGGATCCAGGGCGTGGGCATGGCCGAGTTTGGAGCTAGCAGCCAGGGTGAATCTGGTGAGTACCTGAGTGAAACATGGTCCCATAAATGGCCAACCCAGCAGGCATTTCCAAACACACAGAATGCCATGCATTCAAGTGACATGAACCCCAGAAAGCATACACAATCCATCAGAGGCATCAGGCCACAGCAATATCAGTCAGTGAAGCAATTACCCCCTTTACAGGAAGTGGAAGAGATGACGTAGGCAAGAATAACCATTGCAACGCAAATTATAAGGGATAATGCACGTCTGCATTGCACAACAACCACCCCTTGCTCACACAGTGGACATCCATGCACAGGCAACACAGCAATGATGTAACCATTTGAGAAGCTCATGTCAATGAATGCACATCAGTGGATGATTGTGTCAGACCCACAAGCCCATCAACTGCAACCTTCCATGTAGATACACATTGAGAAATCCACGATTGACATCACGGCAACCTGACTCACACACAACTAAATTAACTGCAATCACCTGACTGCATCACCAGATACCAAGCATCAACATTCACGACGCATTTCTGGACAGGACACCTTGTAGCTCAACCCATCCCAGGGTTGTACATCCGAAGCAAGCAGGGTACCCAAACCTGGAACCTGGTCACCCAGATGCAACAAATGTTACAAAAACAGTGGCTGACACAAGATGCAAGCCCCCACAGGAGGCCCAACACACAGTGATGACATAGTACAAGTGACAGTGTATGTTGAATCACCATGCACCTCAGCACCAAAGGGGTAACGCACATTTCAAATTGCCCCAACAGGCACTCAAGACACCCAGGAAACATCAGAGGCGGCCAAACCCTCAACAACACCAGGACGAACCAGTGCCAGCAAGCAGCCAGGCCAAGGCAGTTTGGGGAGTGGAAGTGTGACACCCAAGAAAAGGCACCATGTAAGCATGCCATCAATGGGCACATCAACCGTCCAGAAGGACATGGCCACGGTAACAAAACAGGACCCAGTTGTGGAGGCAGCACCACCAGCAACAGGGCCAACCAACACCACAGCTGGGGGAACTGTGGACTTATACATGAGCCAGAGTGAGGACACCAACCTGCAATCCGAGCAGGCCACTGCAGACAAACCAGTCTGAGTCTGTATCCCTCCATCGAGTGAGCCACAAACCCCACCCGTCAATTCTCCCTTGAAAGCTCCCCTCTGCACAGCCTCTCCCTGCTGCACACACCACCTTCCCATCGGTCATCCAGCTGTGCTCTGAATTATGAGCATGAGACCTCTTCTGATGAGCAGGCCAAGGCTGATGGGCGTTCACCCCACCATGATGATCATGGCAGTGGACATACACCACCTCCAGTGTGGGGCCCCACAATGCAGGCCATTTGGGGACATCTAGACAGATTGGAGCAGAGGCAGGCAGAGATGTGCGCCATAGCCCAAAAATATTTGGGGCTTTCAAAGGCTATGCAGGATTGTATTCATGGGCATCTAGGCGGTTGTCCAGGATCATAGAGCATCTGTGCAGGACCACGGTGTGCAGCAATACTTTACTTTACTTTGATATACTTATAACGCGCACCATTGACCTTGAGGCTTAAGGACACACACAAAACAGGAAGACAACGACAAGACCACAGGAGTGAGTTCCAGAAAAGACAAACTTCACACGGTTCAGATAAGCACACACCCAAGCTAATCCCAACAGGAATGTTAACCTTATCTAAATAACAGTTTTCAGCCTTTCTGAAAATCATTGTAGAGCTCAGCTCTCTTAGATCCAGCAGCAGGGCATTCCTAGCCCTAGGCGCAGCCATGGCAAAAGCACAGTTCATGGCCCTGCTGGATTTGCAGGGCGGTATCATAAGCTGGTTCTTATTATTAGACCTGAGGGTCCTTGTGCTCGATTTCTTGAACAGAGCCTCAATCAAGTACGATGGGCTGGCTTGATCCCATAAAGCAATTATGGGTAAACTCTAATAGGCCGTAATGAATCCTTGCTTCAACTGGAAGCCAATGCCGACTGCATCTTGCATCAGAGACGTGATCTCTCTTTATGAGTCCAGAAATTACTCCTACCACACTATGCTGAATCACTTGAATACAATTATATTCTGCTTTTGAAATTCCCACAAGTATGCTGCTGCAATAATTAATCTTTGCACACACAATAGCCCTTGCTATCGTCTCAGCATTAGCTTGCAAAAGAAACGACCGAAGTTGTTCTAACAACTTTATGTAGTAGGCCGAAGAGGAGAGAAGGCTGCTAACCTGCGCTCGCATATTCAAATTTTGATCCAGAATGATTACCAATGTTTTCACTTTGTTCTTGGTCACAATATGACACCTTGCTATAGAGAAGTGATTATAATCAGTACCAATCTTTCTTATTTTATACTCAGTCCCTATTACCATAAGCTCTGTTTTGTTTTTTTGTTGAGAGCTAAACCATTTGCTATCATCCATGTTTGTATAAGATCATACACTTTGTTGATGTTATTTACGTCCTCTATATAAGGACCTGATAACGGGATGACACATTGGGCCTCATTACAAGGTGGGCGGTAAGGGATTACAGGCACCGGTAGGAAGACTGGTGCCGGTAATCCGTTACCACACTTCTACGAGGTCCCTTAGCGGGTCCCTCCAGTAACGCCTGGTCTGACCAGGCGTTATGGATGGGACCCGTTAAGGGACCTTGAAGCTAATAACGGTACCGCAATTTGCGGTACCGTTATTAGCGCCTTCCCCATTCCCATTGAGCCCTATAGGGGCTCAAATGGGAATGGGGAATGGCTTTTTCAATATGGACTTACCGGTCCCGCAAAGGTCGGACTACACGGTAAGTCCCCATTGAACGAGACCGGTGCCGGACACGTTATTGGTGGCAGTCATGGCGGAAATAGCGCCATGATTACCACCAATCTCGTAATGAGGCCCATTGTGTGTCATCCGCGTAATTGGTAAATGCCACACCATTCTTTTCCAGAAGACAAAAAAAGAGGACCATGAAAATATTGTACATGCCCCCTGTGGTATTCCGTAGGCCAAGGGCACAGGTTGGGCTTCTGAAACCTTGCTACAGACCCTGCACCAACTGTCACTGAGGAAGAAGGTAGTCCAGAGGCCCTTATCATCTGAAAAATTGGCAACTTCTTTTAGCCTGGTAACCAACAACGCATGGTCAACAAGGTCAAAAGCCACTGAGCAGTCAAGCAGCATCAACACAGCTGTTTCCCCTTTGTCAATGGTATCCAAAAGTCTTGATTTCAAGTAAAGTAATGCTGTTTCTGTTCCAAGACCTTGTCTAAAACCTGATTGTCATTTATTTAGAATGGTGTGTTCATTTGATATGTGCTGAAATTTGAATATACACCACACAGTCTAAATTTGTTTAAAGAAAAGGAGCATTAGTAATCCGCCAGTAATTGGCAGCGATAATAGGGCAAGGATCTGGCTTCTTCAGTAAAGGTGTAATCCAGGCACTCTTAAACCCCAGTGGGAAATAATCTTCGGCACAGGATGCATTTACAAATGTACACAAATTACTGATCAGGATGGGAGAACAGGCCTTTATCATGATTGCTGGGCAGGGATCTCACTTGCAACTTGTCATTTTAAGATGATCAATGATATTGGCTAATTCGAGTTCGGGTTTAGCCTTAAAATTGAACTGCACGTCATGCAATGTTTGTGTCGGTGCCACCACATGAACCATATTAGCCATGGCACCCATACTCCTCTGACTGCTCTAAACATCCTTCTCTATCTGGTTCAGTTTGCCCTGTGTGACATTTTGATTCAAAGTACACCAGCAATCCAAATGTGTGCTAGATGCATCACCTGGCCCTCCTCTGCGCCTCATTGAATGCTATCTCCTGTGGTGTGGCAGGGTTCATTACAGGTGTCATCAGCCATGGTAAATGCGGATAGCCAGAATCACAGCAGACGTGCCATTTGATTCTGCATCTCCCTCATCGAGCCAGCCACAAACCCTGTCCCTCTGCCCATTCTCCCCGGAATTCCCCCTCTGTGCAGCCTCTCTCCGCTGCACGCACTACCTTCCCATTGGTCATCCCACCCTGCTCTACATTATGAACAGTAGTCATCCTCCATAGAGCAGGCAGAACCTGCTGGCCGTTCAGCCCACCCTGATGGCCATGGCAGTGGATATACATCACAGCCAGTGAGGGGCCTCACACTGCAGGCCATCTGGGAACGTCTAGACAGGATGGAGCAGAGACAGGCAGAGATGCACGCCATAGCCCAAGAACAACTGGGTCATTCACAAGCTATGCAGGATTGTATTCAGGAGGCATCTAGACAGTTGTCCAGGTCCATAGACCTCCTCTGCAGGAGCACGGTGCGCAGCAGTGCCAGCCAGAGTCTCACTAGCCAGAGGGTGCGTGAGGTGACAGAAAAGTTGTCATTCTCCCATGAGGCCATGGCCCGAGACATTCACCTCACGATGGACCGTCTCTGCGGAAGCGTGCACGGGAGTTCGCTGTGTGCTACCCGTACTGAGGGGTCATTGACAAGCACCCCACCCAGGCTCTCACAGTGCTGTGCATCACATGCTGCAAAGCCTGCAGACAAAGGGAAAAAGAGGACGTGCTAGTGGGAGTTGGTGTTGGTGCTGGGTGTGTTGTGTGCAAGGGAGGCATGGAATCACAAGTAGACACTGACACAAGAATTGCAAGTTTCAAAACATTTATTACTAAATTCAAGGGGTTTGGAAAAACTCCTGTCTCGCCCTATAACTAAGAGAGGAGTAATCTCGACCATCAAATAATAAAGAAACAGTCTTAGTCAGTCTTAGTCAAATGATACAGGCCTATGCTAACAAACCCAAATGCCTGCCTCACTCAATACACTCTAATGTCATATAGGGATATGTATCTACAAAAGGAAAAACCAGTGATGAAACGAAATGTCAGAATGGCAATATAAATCAGTATTAATTCTCGTACCCACATTGTACAGCACGGGGTTAGGTGGAACACTTGATGGATGATGTCATGCCCGCGCCGCTGGCACACGCATTGGCAACCATCATGGACTACTTGGTACTCATTTATCCTCCTAATACTCCTTGAACAACTCCTTTTCATGCCTTGGTCTTTTATTTCCATTTGCTCAACCTTGGTTCTTTCTTATTTTATTCAATTAACTACATTCACCATAATGCACCTGGCTACAGTCCTCAATTCCTGGCTATTCTCATTCATCGTTATTGGGACCACAATCCCCAGAAGCCCTAGCGGCCAGTGCTGCTTCCACCTGCTCAGGACCAGAGAGGGAGGAGGCAGATTGTCTTCAGGTGTGCTGCCCCAGGTGCTGTCAATTAGCCTGCCTCAGAACAGGGCAGGGCTGTACATAAGCAGCTGCCTGCAGGAGCACAGTTTCTTGTATCTTGAGATCTCCCCGCTCCTGTTTGCCTTGACCCTGTACTTTGTATGCTGTTCCTGTTGCTGCATTATCCTGTTTTGATTCAGTGCCCTTTCCGGGCTCCTGCTTTGCAGCCTGCCTCAATCCAGCTGCCTACAGTCCTTGTCCTGTGGGCTCCCTGCCCTGCAGCCTGCCTTACTCCGGCTGCCTACGGTCCTTGTCCTCTGGGCTCCCTGCACTCCGGCTGCCCACGGTCCTTGTCCTCTGGGCTCCCTGCCCTGCATCCTGCCTCACTCTGGCTGCCTACAGTCCTTGTCCTCTGGGCTCCCTACTTTGCAGCTTGCAACCCTCTGCTGTCTCCAAGCCCTTGTCCTCTGCGCTCCCTACCTTGCAGTCTGCACCTCTTTGCTGCCTACAGCCCTTGTCCTCTGGGCTCCTTCCTTGCAGCCTGCTCCCTCCGCTGCCTACAGCCCGTGTCCTCTGGGCTCCTTCCTTGCAGCCTGTCTCCCTCCGCTGCCTATAGCCCTTGTCCTCTGGGCTCCCTGCCTTGTGGCTTGCTACACTCCTCTGCCTTACAGCCTGTTTTACACTTAGCTGCCTACAGCCCTGCTCCTCTGGGCTCCCTACCTCGCGGCCCTATTGTTTTGGGCTCTCTGCCTGTCGCCTCCTACTAATCTCTCTCTGTCCTGTTCTTCTGGACTCCCTGCCTTGCAGCCTACTACAGTCCTCCACAGTCCACTACAGTTTGCCTGCACCTAGTCCCACTCTTGACTGCAGACCTGCTTCCTACTTTGCAGCCCTTCTGTTTTCCTGACTGCTGCTCCCTTGTTCTCTTCCTTGAGTCCTCTGTACTCCACCTTAGGTTATCTACTTCAGTCTAACTGCCTTTCCTTCATTTCCTTCTGCTAGATTGCTCATTGACTTCCTTTTCGCTGGATATATCTGTTCTTGTCTTCTCATGTGTCTTATGTAATCCCTTTGTACAGAGCTTGCCTGTTGGTTTCCGGCAGGCAACCTCTGCCCCTTCCCTTGTCGCGTTTTCAGTGTTACAGACACCCACTGCTGTTGTTCCCAGCCATGAGCATACAGCGTGGGCCTCTGTTATAACAATCTGTGCAGAAGGCTGGAGTTTCCTAAGGTTCGTGGAACACTCTTTCCCATTTCAGCACACACCCCAAGAGGGAATCCAGTTTGTTTGTACCTTTGTATCTTTTGCCCCTTTTGGCTCACAGCTACAGTTTCCTACTCTTCTTTCTTTTGAACTTCCTGCTGTGTGTGCTTTTCTGCTACCTTACTTCAGCACAGCGACCCAAAACCTACCTGGTACCCTGTAGCACTCTTGACAGAGTGCCATTCCTGACAGATGAGCACAATTTGGCTTGGGAACACAGGTGGCTGGCTCTACCCTCCAGAGCCTTCTTGGCCATTCTGAGTCACAAGTTTACAGGTTTAACCTCTCGGTTTCCTCCCACCCAAGTCCAGGTGATACTTCAAGATTCTACACAGTTTCAGAAAAACAGTTTCTAAGTATAGTATTTGATCACAGTTCATTATAGGTTCCCCTCAATCGGGCTCAAATCTTTTCTCCTTGGTGGGGTTCCCTTCCCGAAGCTTTCTTCACATTTCACATTATAGGTTCCCCTCAGTCGGGCTCAAACATCCTTTTGTAATTTAATTTTGTTGTCAAAGGCTTTCGAAACTGAGAGGATTTTCACTCTCACCTCCACATGATCACTTTGACCCTTTTTTCTTTCTTTACTTTCACTTTACATATTTATCTTCAGTTCCAATGTCTTCTGGAAAATGTACTTGTTACGTATGACTTGCTTTTCACATGGGTCTCCCTCAGTCGGACTCAGACCCACCTTTCGTTCTCATGCCAAATTCAACAAAATAAAGTTCAACAATTCCTGAGTTTTTCACTTAACGCTCATCTTTCACTTCCCGCTGCCTCTACAGCTTTAAAACATTTCACAGAGACTTCGCCAGACTCACATGTACCCATGTCGGGTGCCCCTGAACCTTTACTGCAGAATTTTTATACTAGAAGCACAGTGAAGGGACCCTTCCAATGCATGGCCAGTGCTGTGTTTCTCAGGTGGACCTTTATCAGTACCCTGGCGCCTGGCTGTAGGGAATGACCTGGGGAGTCTGGTTCCCATGGCAGAGCAGCTTGAACCTGATTGTGAATAAGACTGACAGAAGACATGAAAGTCTTGACATATTCCAATAATCAGTTATCTGACAATTGAAAATTGTTGGGCACAGGTTTGATCGATGAATCTACAGGCAATCTCGATGGTCTTCCATAAAGGATTTCACATAGAGTTAAACCAGTTTTCCTAGGTGGGGTACTTCTCAAGGTAAACCGAACCAGTGGGAGGGCATCTGGCCATTTCATCCCAATCTCATGATATAACTTAGCCAGTTTATTCTTTAAGACCCGATTTCATCTCTCCACTGCCTCTGCTGACTGAGGATGGTGAAGACAATGTAAATTAAGTTGGAAATGTAAGGTGGACAATCAAGTTTTAATAATTGTATTCACAAAATGCGCTCGTGATCACTGTTAATACACACTGGTATTCCAGATTTGGGCACACACTCTCAAATCAATATCTTTGCAACTGTCACAGCATCAGCTCTCCTACAAGGATAACCTTCCACCCATCCTGAAAATACATCCACAATCGCCAACAAATACTGCCAATGGTTGCACTTTAGCAACTGTAGAAAATCAATCTGTAATACCATATAAGGACCATAGGGGGAAGGGTGTGCTCCCTGCTTGACAGGCACACTTTTCCCCACATTGTTCTGCAAACAAATCACAAAACACTGACAATACTGCTGGGCCATTGTGCTAAACTCTGGTGCATACCAGGATTGTCCCATTAACATAGTCATCCCGTTCCTTTCTACATGAGTCGATCCATGATATACTCAGGCTGAATGGGAGTCTATAATTTTTGGAGCCAATAACCAACCTTGTTCTTCCTGCCACAGAGAGTTCTCATGTAACCTGCACCCTTTCTTGATCCAATTATCCTTCTCACAGGAATTATTTAATTTTCCATGGATAGATGGTGCCCGCTACATGGATCCCATTGCGCTATGCTGCAGACCTCCAGCTCCCAATGGCTTCTGTCCAGACACCTCCACAAGCGCTCAACGCGATAAGTTAGGAGACCTGTTTTCAAATCTCCAAGGGAGGGTTTCCAGAGGATGCTATCACTGCTGGTGAGAGCTAATGCAGGACCGAGGATCCAAATTGGGAGTGGGCAATGGAGGACGTGGGAAGGGACATTTTTAAGGGTTATGCAGAAATGGGATGGACATTCTCGGCAGGATACATGTCGCCTTTCACATTAAAATGTTTAAACATTCCATATGAAATCAGTTTCCACTAGTGTCATACCCTTCCAGTTCCACCAAATGCAAGTATTTAGCTGCAAAATGATTCTAGGGGACTTATATCTAATTGCCTTGGAGAGTTTTTATACTCCATTAATTTAAGTCACAGACCCAGCTTGATCCCTGAGAATTTCCAGACAATTCTCCCCAGTCAGTAATGCCACTTTGAACTGTGCAGGAGGGACCCCAGCCGGCCCACAGGACTGGGGTTTTCCCAAACAGCACTTTAAGATGGAATAGCAGTACCCGTGAGTTGGATGGGGATGCAGATTAGTACTCAAGCATCAAATCAATAATGACAACTCAATGGTTTGGCAAAGGGAGTCGGTTTAATGACAAGTACAAAAAACGGGGAGTTATGAACATCAGCGGTTGCTCGATCTTCCTTCTTACTTCAACTCCGATGAACTTCACACAAATCACATCCTTTATACTAAAAACTCGTCATCGCTGATGTGAAACGCTAAAAAGTTACATGTAATTCTATTGGTTATAGGAAGGTAACTTTACTATTGGTACTATATCTGTATACGTTAACGGGGAGAGGGGATTGCATAGACAATGTCAGGTGGGGCAACTAAGCCCTTCCTTCAAAACGGCTACTGTAAACGTCACTAAAGGTACAACGTCTCATAGGTTCTACAGACTATAGGATCCTAGATTACTTGGTACATTGTGATTGGGTTGATAGCACATCACCTTGTACTTTTCCACTTTGCTGAGCAGCATGCAGAATGGTCGGCCAGGTGCAGGGTACCCGTCAGCTCCCCTAGCCTCCCACCAACCAGTGCCACCATCCATCACTGACCCACTGGCCATGTGTCAATTAGTTTCTAATTTGTAGGCCTCAATGCTGCCTCTCTCGAGAACTCGAATATCTGTGTATGGCTCAAGGCTGTGCATAGTTGTGAAGACCCCAACTCTTCTTGCTTGGCAGGTCACGTGTTTTAGGCACTGTGAAATTGTCTCTGTCTCCATGTAATGTGTGTATTTGATTTTAGCTTTCTGTCCACCAAATGCCTTCTGCTGTTTACCTCGACTCCTTTAAACAGGATACTGCGCTCTTGGCGTCAGAAATTGTATCAGCCTGTGTGAGCTAAGATGACCTTGGTTTCTTTGCACGGGTCTCATGCATCTGAGTTTGGTTTCTGTCTTTGGCTTTCGATTCCCGTGTTTGAGGGCCTTCGCTCCTGGGGCCTCTAGTAACTTGTGGTTGATTCTGTCCTTTTGCAAAGTGGATATATACGTCATATAAAGTGCTCCTTTTGACTTAGATATGTGTATGTGGTGCTTGCAGCACTACATGTTTCTACTAAGCATAGCAAGCCGCAGGATTTCCTCAGCTTTCTTGCATTTCTAAGCATATGTACACATGTAAACTGGTTGCCTATCTTCATCGCTCTTATGGCATAAGTTTCTTATACTTGACATTGTCCTTTTAACTTCAACTCAGGATGTTGTTTATCCATGGTGTTTCGTTTCTTTTCGTCATTCACAGGTCGTTGTTTTATTTATCTGAGAGTCAGTCCAAGTTCTTGTGATGTCACCATTCATCTTCTTTTAGGACTTTCTTGGCCTCTTCAGGGACTGTACTCAGACGATCTTCTTTCCGTTTTATTTGTTGATATGGTTTCCTCAATGGGTACTTTACTGTCCATGTTTTCTCTGGTGTCGGTACTTCAAAAGGTGCTAATGGTCTGATCTTTACCGGGCAGAGCCTCACTGCAGCTCTCTGCTGGTTTATTTGCTCATCGTACGTCACGTATCTCGGCGTGAACGTTCCTGGCACTTCAAAAGGGGCACTTTGAGTGCGGGTTGTGCTTGGGACCCACTCTACACTCCCCCTCTGGGCGATTCATCAACAACTTTCACTTTTCTCTTGGTATCCACCTTTTCTGCATCTTCTGCATTCAATTTCACTTCATTGTCTGGGTCTATACATGATGGGCTCCTAGGAATTTGAATGTGTCTGCCATTCATTGTGGAACCTATGAAAACAGTGATCCAAACCAACTGTCATTGTCTACTTCGTCGGTTTCATCAATCATTTGGTTCTGTAGTTTCCTCAGCATTCCTATGACTTCTGTTAGATTTCTGTTTTCTTCATCAAGAGAAGGTATAAATGTGCATCATGATTCTCCGATTTTTGCACAAACTCCTCCATGCATGACTGTGATCATGTCAAGGACGTATCGGTTCTGAAGAGTCATTAGTCGAATCACCCTTAATTCTTCCTTGATCGTGTTGATTCCCTTTATGGTTGCATTGATTGTCTCTAGTAATTCCCATCTGGTTATTTGTACCCATTTAGTATTTGCTCCCACTTGGATTCTCGGCATGAAGATTGTCCTGAACACTGATGAGGTCTGACTGAACAGCCTGCGTTCATATGGAATCGCATCAAAAGCTTCTATTGATTTGGCAGAGAAATTATTTTCTATTTTCATTCTTCTTCTTACTTCTACAGATCTCTTCTTCCTCAGGTGAGCATTTGCTTTCGGGAAACTGTCAATGTTCAAATCACTTTTTGGAATCACCAGCGCTGGAACATGGACATTTACTAATGTGCATATACCGCCCCAGTTTTTCGGCAGTCTGATATATGCTTTGGATCCACATGCCCAATAATGATCCATGGTCACTGCAGTACCATGTACCATTCCTGGAGCATCAAAGATTTGTCCACAGTTCAGATGTTCACAAATTTTTCTTGTACCATTGTTTCTGAAGCACAGTTTCAGATTCTTCAATGGCACTGTCTGTAGGGGTCCTCCTCTGTCTTCGACCCATGTCAATAGTTTTGCAAGTTTCAGCTATAATGGCTTGC